>NC_080077.1:68380466-69662903 GCF_949987535.1 Balaenoptera acutorostrata
AGACTACTTTACTGTCCAAGTTGGACTCAAGGCCAGGACAAACCTTCCTTAGATTGCACAGCAATCTAGGACTCTCCCTCCCAGCCTTTTCTTCCTCTCTCTCAGCGTCAGGCTCGCCTCCTGAACTGATTCTCCCAGCCTTACATTTCCTTTCACAGGCACCCCTAATAAAAGCCTTGCACATTAAATTCCATTGCTCTCTGCCAGAAGACAGCACACAAGTGACCTAGAAGCCCAAAAGGATTTCTATGTTTCCTACAGGCCCTATCTTCCCTCATATATACAGCCTCCAGAGGTTTCTCTCCATTTTCTCCAGAAAAACTGCATGGACTTTAAAAAATTCCTCCTGGTCAATTTCCCCACCTTGTGAACTATTCACATCTACTTGGAAGACAATTTTCAAGAACACTTTGAAAAAGCGTTCTAGCCATAATGAGGCAGTTTATGCAGAGAGACAGGTCATGCAGTCAAATAAATACTCGTCAAATGTTGGAAGCCAGGTCTTGATTTGGAGTGCTTTATTTTTTAATATTTAAAGCTTATAAATCAAGTGAAACACTCTCTTTCATCCTAGCTTCCACCCTTTACACTTAGGAAAATGAAGTTTTTCATGGTGTTCTGTAGGTTATAAATAGCACAGTCCTTGTCGATTTAAGGCATATTTGGCCGTATGTGATATCTAGACAATCTGGCATTTAAATTCCAACTATGGTGCATTTAAAATATGCAGGATGACATAAGCCATAAGCTGGGCTTCTAAACTTTGGGTTTTTTATGATTGATATTTAAAATAATGTATCAAGAGGGTAATACCCCACTTGAAATTGTCTCTATGTCTCTTTCTACACACAATTGGTTTGACTGTTATGATTGTCAAGATAAATTAGAAAAGAGTTGAGCCAATTGTGCCTTTAGACACAGCTTTAAATATCCCTACAATAGATGAAAAATGAAAAGGTTAAACTAGAAAACTTCTAAGGTTTCTCTCAGCCTTAATAACATAGGATTCTATAATTCTATGGTTTAATGCAGTCAGATATGTTTAGAGTTCTCCCTCCCCAACCATGAGTTCCCTTTACATGAAATCTGAGTACTATGAAATTTCCTTCTCTAAACATCTTCAGCAACCATGACAATTCCAGTTCAAATATATGGGCATTGCTGGGTCACTCCTGTAACTAGCCTCAATCAGATGATCAAGAACCAGCGTTGACTCTGAGAAGGGAAAGATCCCTCTGGTCTCTGTCTTCCTTCTTTCTGTTGTTGCTTTGGGGGGATAAGGATGGGAGAATTAGAAGGGCTTGTATACTCTAGAAACAATGCAACACATTTTCCCCAAAGATCATACTTTCTGCAATCAAAAGTTACTTGCAGAAAGTACCTTCTGAAGGGTCCGAACCGTTCAACAGTGGCATTTAAGCATGCTTAGCCATCAAAGTCCCCCAATGCCAAAATGCACAACTAAACTCAAACTTTCACTTAATGATGCGAACATGAAGAACCATGGTTTTAAGTAGAAGAACCCAGCTCCCTCCCTTTCCCAACTATCCCCTCCTTCAAATACTATATGCAGTCTGCACCTTCAGAAGTCACCTGGTAATCAAAGATAAATGGGAACAAATTAAATATTTGCTATTATCGCTCAAAATATGAGTAATATCACTGATAGTCTTGTTAACTAGTGTGGTTACTATTTTGTATCTTAGTATCTATTTTAATAACACATATACACACTGTATGCATAAACATATACGCACTTGCCTATGTATAATAAAGCTTTGACACATTTACTCTTTAAATCTTGCTCTTCCTATCCCATTTTTCTCCTAGGCCCTTAAGTCCCATAGCCAAAAAAAAAAGTAAATAAAACTTTAAGAAACTCTCTTACCATGAGGATTTTAGAAACCTTTGCAGGTGAAGTTGGATTTATGAATTCTAAATACCTGTAAATGCAGGAAAGATTTTTTTTCAAAGTCCTCAAATTCTGTTCAAGGTTACCATTTTTTCAACTCTATACATGTAGTTGTTTTATAAAAATTAAATTAAAACAAACCATTGCTTACTACTTTTCTGTCCACAAAAAAGTTGCATCTTAGAAATTAATTCAATTGAACTTGGTACCAAGATGTTAATAGCCCATATATTTTATAATATGCAGTATTTTTCATGTCAAATTTATTAGCAATGTTAACAGCATCCTGTTACTCTAGCCTCCACAGGCAATTCAGCTATTCCTTATCTTAATCATGTGACGATGTCCAAACTCATCAAGCAAACAATGCTTTTTATTTGTTTATAATGTTGTCACCTGTGAACAGTTAGCCTAGTTGATTAGAGGACAGCACTAGTGAAACCAAGGTTAAAAAATCCTTCTTTTAAATAAATAAATAAATAAATAAGAAAATCTTTAAAAAAAAAAAAAAAATCCTTCTTTTATTATTATTCTTAGTATAACTTCTCTTAGTTCTAAGATTAAAGACTCCATCCAAAGTCATAGCCACTATCTCAAACTTATGTTGTGGGTCACAATAAGGATTAACATTTTTACTATTGCCTTCATTTAAATAAATATTTTAACTATGAACTATTTCAAACATATTGAAAAGTACAGATAATAATATAACATAACACAAAGCATCCTCCCCCCCAATTTAACAAATGTTGATATTTGGCAATATTTGCCTCAGATATTTGTAAAATAAATGTAGCAGATAGAAAGTGTTAGAGATACCATTCCTTCCTTCCCAAACGCTGATATGTACCCTTCCAATTTATATTTTTAATTTTTAGTATTCTATTAAATCCTGTTTAATTTCTCCATTTCCTTATTCTTGAACAGTTATGCTGTTTCCAACTTTTGCTAATACAACAATGATGCACTGGCATTTTTGAGAATGCCTCCTCGTTTCAGAGCTTAACCAGGACACATAACTCAAAAGCAGAATTGCTGTCTTGTAGGGTACACACATTTTCAACTCCATAGATATTGTTAAATTACTCTCCAAAGTAGATGCACCAGTGTATCCTAAGACCAGTAGTTTGTCAAAGTTTCTATGCTCCCATATTGTTGCCAACGCTTCATATGATCAGAGTTTCTGTTTTGCCAATCTACTAATTATGAAATGTTGCCCCAATTTATTCTAACTTTCATCACTCCTAATGATCAGTGAGGTTCTGCCACTTTTTGCATATTTATAGGCCTTAACGATTTCTTCTTATATTAATTGACTCTTCATATCCTTTATCCATTCTCTATTGAAATATTTCCTTTTTTATTGCTTTTAGGGTTTTATTTAGTGTGTATTTTCTTTCCTAATCCTTTATTGGTTGCTTGAATTACAAATATTTTCTACAAGTATGGGGCTTATCTTTCCATTTTATGGCCTTTTTTCGTATAGATCTTTTTTATTTTAAGTAGCTAAAGTTATCAATCCTTTTTAGCTTTGTGTTTCTTTTTTTTTCAACTGAAAGTTTGTACCTTTTCATCTCCCTCACCTATTTCTTTCTTCCCCCCATCCCCTCCCTTCTGGCAACCACCTGTTTGTTCTCTGTATCTATAACTCTGTTCCTGTTTTGTTATGTTTGTTCCTTTGCTTTGTTTTTTTGATTCCACATATAAGTAAAATCATACAGTATTTGCCTTTCTCTGTCAGACTTAATTCACTTAGCTTAATACCCTCTAGGTCCATCCATGTTGTCACAAATGGCAAAATTTCATTCTTTTTTTATGAGTAATATTCCATTGCATGTATATGTGTGTGCACGCGTGCACGTGTGTGTGTGTGTGTGTACATATATATATATATATATATATATCTGCAATGAACCTAGAGGTGCATTTATCTTTTCAAATTAGTGTTTTAATTTTCTTCTGATAAATACCTAGGAGTGGAATTGCTGGATATGGTACTCCTATTTTTAATTTTGGGGGGACTCACCATATTATTTTCCATAGTGGCTGCACCAATTTACCTTCCCACCAACAGTGCACCAGGGTTCCCTTTTCTCCACATAAGCTTTGTGCTTCTTGAATCTTGTGTAAAAGCTTTTTATCCTGACTTCTAACATGATAAACTTACTTTTCTTAATTTTGTTTTACACTTTTCAATTTATCTTTACATTTTTAATCCATGTAGGATTTATTTTTGGTATGGTGTAAGGTAGGCTCACAAATCTATTTTTCCAACATGATTAGTCAATTTTCTCATAATAATCTATTATTTTATCTTTCACCACTGACTTGAACCTACTGCTCTCGTATGTTAATTTCTCATATACACACAGGGCTGTGTCTAGGCTCCCTGTTCTGTTATGTTGATATATATGTGCATCCTTCTGCCAATACAACACATTTTAATTACTATCCCTTTACAACAACTCTTGATAAATGATAGAGCAAGTTTCCTTCTCTTTAATCTTCTTCAAACGTTTTTCTTTGGTTATTCTTGGCCCTTTATTCATCATCCATTTAATGTCTGAAACAGCTTGTCAATTTCTGAGAAAATTTAGGATTTAGATTGAATTACCTTTGATTTTGTAGGTTATTTGGGAGAGAATCAAAATTTTAAAATACTGAGACTCCCTGTCAAGAAAACCTGGTATATTCTCCATTTATTTAGATCTCCTTATGTATTTTCGATAATATTTTATGTTTCTATAAAAGTCCTGTAATTACTATGTTAAATTTAATCTCATGTATTTTGTAGTTTTGTGGCTAGAAAAATAGGCTATTTTAAAAATTCTATTTTTAAACCAATTGTATCTGAGGTAAACAAGTACTATTAACTTTTGTATGCAGTTTTTGTAGACAACAACCTTGATGAACTGTCTGGTTACTTCTACTAATTTGCAAGTAGATTCTCTTGAATTTGAACTTCTTTTTTAATTGATTTATTTATTTTTGGCTGCGTTGGGTCTTCGTTCCCGCGCGCGGGCTTTCTCTAGTTGCCGCGAGCGGGGGCTACTCTTCTTTGGGTGCGTGGGCTACTCTTCGTTGGGTGCGTGGGCTTCTCATTGCAGTGGCTTCTCTTGTTGCGGAGCATGGGCTCTAGATGAGAGGGCTTCAGTAGTTGCGGCACATGGGCTCAGTAGTTGTGGCTCTCAGGCTCTAGAGCGCAGGCTCAGTAGTTGTGGCGCACAGGCTTAGTTGCTCCGCGGCATGTGGGATCTTCCCGGACCAGGGCTCAAACCCGTGTTCCCTGAATTGGCAGGCGGTTTCTTAACCACTGTGCCACCAGGGATGTCCCTTGAATTTGAATTTTATATGGGTGAAATCATACCATCTGTGACAGTGGTTTCTTTTTTCTTTTTTTTTTTTTTAGGCTGTGCCATGCAGATTGTGGGACCTTAGTTCCCCAACCAGGGCTTGGATCTGGACCCTCAGCAGTGAAAGCATGGAGTCCTAACCACTGGACTGCCAAGGAATGCCCTGTGACAGTGGTTTCTTATTTTTCCATTCCCCATGCCATGGTGAACTGCCTAGGACATCCACTACACTGCTAAATAGAAGTGGTGATAGCAGGCATCCTAAATTATTCTCGACTTGAAGAGAATGTTTCATTTGTTTCATCATTAAATGTGAGGTTCACATTAAGTTTTAGGCAGAAATCCTTTCTTTAAAGAAAGTTCCCTTTTATTCATAGTTTTCTAAGATTTGTTAACCTGAGATGGGCAAATTTTTTCTCTGTTGATATATTAACATGGTAAATTACATTAGATTTTGTAAAGTTAAATCATCTCTGTAATCCTAGAATAAACCTAACTGGTATTTATTCAGTTCTGAAAGTTCTCAATCTCTATTCAAATATTGTCTCTTTCCTCATTCTATTTTATCTTTCTTGAAATATATAAAATCTATATATTTATAGATATAACATAGATATATAGATATAGATGTAGACATAAACGATACAGAGAGAGAAAAAAAGAGGATTCCTATTAGATGTATGTTGGATCATCAAATCCAATTGCACCCATTCCACTGTATTCTATTGTACGTCCTTTCTTTTTAATTTTTTATTTCTAATTTCTTCACTACATCCTGGGCAATTTCCTCAAGGCTATCCTTAAAGTCATCAATTTTCTCTTAATCAGAATCTAACCAAATATTAGATCCACCCACTTAAGTCTTAATTAATGACTACTTTTTGTAATTTCTAAACATTTTATTAAATTCTTTTTCAGTCTGTACATTATATTCTTTTTCATAAAGTCCTAATATTTATGGTTTTTACTACTTCATTTAATAGTTTGTTCATTTCACACATAATTATTTTATAGTCACTTTCAGATTATTTATGTATCTCATGTATCTCAAAAGTTTATTTTTCTGCTTATGGTTTCTACTAATATATCAGTCAGGGTCCACTCAGAAGACAAAAACCGTATCAGTAATTTGAGTTAGGACAATTTAATATAAACAATTATTAATTAGTAAAGGTGGTTAATAACACAATGGGATAAAAAGAAGACTAAAGAACACAAAAATAGCAAATATAGAGAACAGCTATTATCTCTAGGTTGAGGGTGGGTGACTAAGGAAGAAACAAATTTGGAAAAGGACCCTTACCACCCCAACTCCCACCCCATTAAGCCTGAGATTCAGACCTCAGCCTTAGAGAGGGTGTGATTTGAGCCTACTGGGTGGCAAAGTTTTCTGGGGTGCTGTAGGCCAGAGCTGTTTCACAGGAAACTGTCCATGAGGTACCAGCAACATTTGCTGAGGTACTATAGGCCAGGGATGGTCTGCTAGAAGCTGCCTGCTGGGGTATGGGCAAGTCAGAGGTGGCATGTAGAAAACTGCCCATTGGAATGCCAACAGGTGAACTCCACTGGGTCTCCCACATACTTATAGCTGAGCCTTAGGACGAAAAGAAAAGAAGCAAGAACTAGGAGGCAACAAGAGGTAGATTTGGATCTGATAATCAATAATTTGATAACTAGCTGTCTTAGTCAAGTTTGTTTACTCCTTAATCTAGTATAAACCTCATGACAGCTCTATGAGATCAGTACCATCCCCACTGTACAGGATAGAAGCTGAGGTTTACAGAGATGAGGTAATTGTCTACAGCCATCCATCTAGTAAATAGTCAAAATAAGACTAGACTCAGATAATTTGATTCCAGAGCCCTCTCTCTTAACCACTGCACTCTCTGCTTCCAGATTCACCTGAGGAAGGCCAATTAGGAAGCTGGTATGGTGGTCCTGGCCTGGGTTGAAAAGGCAGTCATGAGAACATTGGTGAGAATAGCTGGGGGAGACCTTTCAGAATAAGATTCAACAGTTTGGGTTTCCCTGGTGGCGCAGTGGTTAAGAATCTGCCTGCCAATGCAGGGGGACACGGGTTAGAGCCCTGGTCCAGGAAGATCCCACATGCTGCGGAGCAACTAAGCCCAAGTGCCACAACCACTGAGCCTGCGCTCTAGAGCCCTCGAGCCACAACTACTGAGCCCACGAGCCACAACTACTGAGCCCGCGAGCCACAACTATTAAGCCCGCATGCCACAACTACTGAAGCCTGCGTGCCTAGAGCCCATGCTCCACAACAAAGAGAAGACACCGCAATGAAAAGCATGCACACCGCAATGAAGAGTAGCCCCTGCTCCCCGCAACTAGAGAAAGCCCACGCACAGCAACAAACGCAGCCTAAAATAAATTTATTAAAAAAAAGATTCAACAGTTTTGGACCAATTACATATAGTAGTTACGCCAGGATAATCTCAACTTCATGTGTTCTATGCCATGACCCATAAGGGCATTTGCATTTTACAGACTGTGGGTTCAGAAAATATGGACCTCATAAATCTGAGGTATACATAAAAGTCAAAAAATAAATCCTGAGAGCAGCATAGTACAAACTCCAGTATTCAATTTATATGATTTTGTATAAGATTTATAACCAATAAAAATATTTATACAGAATAATTACACAATCACACACATATGCCCTCCAGCACAATATTCTTAGGTCTGAGTTTGTTTTTACACATACCATAAATATTCTTAAGGTTAATTGAAAGCAGAACATGTGAACGACTTGGTGTAAATGTTGACTCCTGTTCAAGTTCCTCTTTTGCTTAGCTTTTCTCAGCCTTTTTTGACTTTTAGTGTCAAAAGATCAATATACAATAATAAAAATGACTGAGAGGATGTCTAATTAGGCCTTGTTTATACTCTAGATATCCTCTCAATCACTTTTATTGTTGTATACTGATCTTTTGGCACTAAAAGAATGAACAAACTCAAGACATCACCTCCCTCAGTGTATCCACATCCTAAGCCCCAGAATTTGTGAATATGTTATATTACATGGCAAGGGGGAATTAAGGTTCCAGTTGAAATTAAGGTTGCTAACCAACTACCTTTAGATGGGGAGATCAGCCTGGATTATCCAAGTGGGCTCAATGTACTTACAAGGTTCTTAGAAGTGAAAGAGGCAGGGCAGGAGAGTCAGAGTCAGAGTGACATAATATGGAAAAGACAAATTCTCCCCTGGAGCCTCTCGAAAGGAACACAGCCCTGCATACACCTGCGACTCATTTTAGCCTGAGACTCTTTCAGACTTCTGACCTCCAGAACTGGAAGATAATAAATTTGTGTTGTTGTAAGCCACTAATTTTGTAGTAATTTCTATAACAACTATGGGAAATGAACCCATCTTGCCCCTATATCTGAAGAGGAGGAAATTTTGGATTTAAAGCCTTAAAATCCCTCTTCAAATAATAATCCTAAGAATGAATGAATAAATCTTACTTGTCGCACTATACATCCCTTGCCTGCTCAGATTCTAAGGCCTCCACATTGATTTTTCTCTTGTCCATATGTAAACTGCTCCCTAGGACTAAGTCCTGCAGCTTCACATTCAGAATTGCTCTTTTAAGAAAATGTCTCATTCACTCATTTGATTAGTGAGTGAGTCAACAATCATGTATACCTCTAGCCAGACCTCTTCCCTGGACCTCAGATATCAAATATCTAACTCATATCCAACGAATATTTCAACTTAATATGTCCAAAACCAAATTCCTGATGTTCCTACCCACTTCGCAACTTCCAGAGGCTTCTTCGCTTCAGTGGATCCGAAGTCCATTCCTCTACTTGCTTAGGCCAAAATATTTGGAGTCATCCTTGACTCCTCTGTTTCCCTCACACTTCCTATGTAATCCCTCAGTATACCCTGCCTGCTCTACATTCTGTAACAACCTAACTGGGAAAAGAATTTGAAAAACAATAAAAGTAAGTAAATAAATAGATGTTCTCACCACAAAAAAGACATGATAATTATATGATGTGATGGAGGTGTTAGCTAATGCTATGGTGGTAATCATTTTGCAATGTAAAAGTGTATCAAATTGACACACTGTACACCTTAAACTTATACAATGTTACATGTCAACTACATCTAAATAAAGCTAGTAAGATACTTAATAAATAAATAAATAAATCACAATTTTTTTAAAAAAAATGTATACTTCTCGCAGCCCTCAAGATCACCATCCAACAGGCCACGTTTTCTCTTGCCTGAGAGCCTCCAGCCAGTCACCAGCTTTGCTCCCTTCAGTCTGTCCTCAAGCAGCAACCAGACTGGTCACATTTAGAACCTAAGTCCAACCCCTTCACTTCTCCGATCAACCACTCCCATCTCTTCTCATCTCACTCGGGAGCAAAAGCCAAAGGCCCTGCTCCCGCCTCTGATGCCCACTGTCCTCATTTCTGGGACTCTCTGTGGCACTCGCTCAGCTCCAGGAACACCAGCCTTCTCGCTGTCCCCAGAACAAGGCAAACACACGCCTGCCCCAGGGGCACGGGTCTTGCTGCTTCCTCTGCATGACTCATTCCCTCAGCGAGGGCTTTCCCGCCCACCGCATATAAAAGAGCAACACACCTACCCCTCACCCGTTCTCCTGCTGCTTCCTACATAACTTAACTTGTTTTATTTTTCTCCATAGTGCTCGTCGCCACCTCTTATATTACATATTTACTTATTGATTTGTTGATTGTCCATTTCCCCTCAACCCCACTAAAATGTAAGCTCTGTGAAAGAACTGTACCTGACACATAATAGGCACATATACAAATATTCTTTGAGTAAGTAAATGAATGAATGAATCAATCAATATTGAGCTCCTGCTACATAAATCACAGTTCCAGGTAGGGATACAGAGACGAATGAAACACAATATTTGACACTGAGGAATTCATGGTCTAGAGCAGCACTGTTCGACACAACTTCCCATGGCGATGGAAATAGTCTCTATCTGCGCCGTCCAATACAGCAGCCACTGAGCACTTGAAATGTGGCTAGTGTGACTGAGGAACTGAATTTTTATTTTAGGTTAATTACCTTAAATTTAAATGTAAAGGTAGCATGTGGCTAGTGGCTACCATACTGGACAACACAGGTTTAGAAGAGGAGGTAGATCTATTAACCTGTAACACCGGTAAGAATGCAATGTAATTAGTGTACAGTAGAGACAGGCAATAAAGTACTCTGGGAACCCAGGGGAGAGAGCCACTAATTCTGCCTGAGTTTAGCTCCCTCCAGTAGACCTCCCAAGAGCTCTCAGTGCTTTTCCCTCACATCACTTGGCATTCCTGTAATTATGATTTATTTGTAATCATTTACTTGATGTCAGTCTTTGTTACTAAGCTATGAGAGCTTGAGCTGTGACCACCCTTAGCTACTGATGAATGCTTTGCACATAGTAGGTGAACAATGAATATGTGGTTTGACTGACAGCTGAGATGGTTATGGGAGGCTTCTTGAGGAGGTGACATTTGAGTTGGATCTTAAGAAGTGAGTAGGAGTTTGCTAGGCCAAGGCCAAGATGGGGTAAAGGGATGGTAGGAAGGGAAAATGACCCATACAAAGGCAGACATGCATGCGAGTTCCAGCACTTCAGAAGTGGACTGGAGAGTGCGGTGTGGTTATAATGCATACATTAAGGTAGATGTACTCACTTCTTACTACTTGACAGTTCAACTTAGACAGCCTGGTGAGTAAGACAATCCAAAAGACAGTGTGAAATTAAGAGTTGGGCAATTGTTTAGTGAACTGTGACAAAGCAGACTTGGACTTTTTCACATCTTTAGCCCATAACAGCCTTGTAATAAGTATAGACTAAATTTTCTCTAGGTTATTCCTAGATCTAGAATATTCTGATATTTCGGCTTGTGGGGACCTTAGAGATTATTTAACTGAAGCTTTCTTTGGTCAGATGACGGAAGACAAAGTTAGTTAATCCAGAGGTGGGACCACAGTCCAGATGTGTTAGCTCGCAGTTTGGAGTCATTACCAGCATGTGGCAATTACACGGCCCTATTTCCTCCTCTCACACTGACCCAGAGTCCCATCATATGTCCATTAATGACCCCTGGTCACCTTACAGAATACACAGGAAGAAGACCTAGTCATAAGTTCTCTGCCTATGTATGAGAAGAAGCATCAAGGCTGCCTGATACAAAACAAATAACCATTCTAAATCTCAATAAACAGTAAACTTTGAAAGAATTATTTTAGTAACACAGTGTGAAATGAATTGCTATTTTCGCAAGCACAACAGGGTGCATGTTCTGTGCAGTATATTAAAATGACAATTGGACCGCAGATCTGGTTTCCCAACCTGAATCGACCACTCTCTAGCTGGGTTACCTAGAGCAGCTCGGACAACCTCTCCAAGGCTCCATTTCTTAATTTCTAAAATGCAGAAATTGGATTTCAAGGTCCTTTTCAGCTCTATGGTTTTCATGTGATTTTGCTGAGTCAGAATGGGAGAAAAAGCAGCAGAACAAATTCCCTCTTGGACAGAGGTTCATTTATGCTGCTTCTCTGCAGTCAAACCAACAGTCCTAATGATATTTCGCTATCAAGTTAAAAATCTGTCAAACTATACATGTCACATGATGCAAAATTGGAACTAGTATTACGTCCTTTACAGTATTCTGCACTTGATGTGTGCTCCAGAAATGCTGTCGACTCACTGTTGCCCCAGCATCTTACCCACCTTATACCAGCTCTCCAAGATTCAAGACTCATTCTGTGAGTTTTCAGGGAGCCTTCCTTTGCAAGCCATAGTGCCCTCATCAACAAGTTACAACCAACTTTTTTACACTAAAAATATATTGACTTCCCCAGGTATAGATGTGATAGAGGCTATGCTTTATCCATCTTTGTATTATCTTCCTTTAAAATCTCTGGGGGTCCAGGAGAACAACAAAGCTTAATTCATAACAAACAAGAAGAAATAGAAATAGTTTACTGCTATGGAAGCAACTGTGTCTTACTACATGATATGCATATATAGGGATCCCCAAACAGAATCACCATGGTTTACCTTTGACTGTTTCCACCACTGAAATAGAAAATTTATTTCCTTCTTTTCAATTTAGTTCCATCTTTCATGCACAAACAAAGGTAAAATTTTTTCTTTGACTAATTTCTCTTAACATACATGATGTTGATCCCTACTTTCTTGGGCTCTCTTAGGCACGTACCTAAGCATTCACAGTACATCTCTTAGAATATGAGGATAATCTCATGCAAGCACAATTAAGAACAGATGGTTAAAAACTGCAAGGTAGTATTTGCATAAAAAGATCATCATACTTTGACACTGTAGTTTTGTATTACTTTTAATTGTTTTCCCTGAAAGGAGCACCCCCTCCCTTAACCAAAAGATAACAAGAAAATTTGGCTTATTTTTTTACTGAAAAGGAAACATTCCATAGCAAAGGCACTGTGGAGAAAAAAGTAACACAAGTACATAAAGGACTATGATATACTGTGGATAAAGGTGTCACATCTGCCCAAATGTATAAGAAACTTACCCTGAACCTGATAGACTTTAGCCACTTCAGCTTCCCAGAACCCAGAACAAACCTGAAGTAATCCACAAAGCCTCTGCTCCAACATCATGGGCTTATTTAAAAAAAAAAAAAAAAAAATTGCTTTCAAAGCAGAGTTCATTCCCTTATTTGCTTCTGCAAATCACTGTAAATTAAGCTTACCAACTTGGTTATCTTATGCTCCCACTGCACCTCTGTCTTGTTCTGATTTACAAATGGAAAGTTGAGTAACAGACTAGCAGCTTGTAAACAAGGTGATAGAAACAAGGATAAACTATTAAAAGCAGACATAAAAACTGAAGGAGTCAGTTGATCTTCAACTAGAAAAATCCAACAAAATCTGGACATTACAAAAGCGATTAATAAAAAGAAAATTTAGAAAATACAAATGGCGCCTTGAGTATAGGCAGCCCTAGATGATCCTGTTTGGTTCCACACAGAAATCTGCCACCCAGACCACAGCTGATTGGACTAAGGCTGGTCAGGTGATATAACTACAGCCAAAAGTCAGCTGAGCAGTGAGCTTCAAGATGACCTAGTACGAAAAGATGCATCAGAAAGAAAGAAAGGTCCAGTAAGATTCTGGACAAAAGCAAGGAAAGTTCCAGTCAGATTCCATTTCTAATAGGATTTGGATACATGGAGAAAAATCAGGCTGTTAGCAATGGGAACTGAAGCTGAAAAGATGCTCTGCGTAAGACCCTTGAGGGGCCAAGAGCAAACCGAAGTCATGAAGAAATCAAAGATATAAGGAAGCACAGAACAAGAGTAAGCAATGATGTTGATAAAATAAAAGAGTGAGCCAATGATTTATCAGATGAGAAGAAATGAGGTACAGATTAAAGAGGAGATAAATGGAGGTTCTACTGTCAAAATCCCTAGAACTACCTTTTATTTCTAATCTTGTGCTCATTTCCTGTTCTTGGATTTCTCTGAGACTATCTCTTTTATTTCTTTTTCAAAAAGTCCCTAATTACTTAAACTAGCCTGGAAATGTCTTCATTTCTTGAAATCAGAAATGCCTAACATGTCCTTTGTCCATAAACTCTGGGGTTTTATCACTTTCTCATTGATTTGTTAGAGTTCTTTGCACATCGAGTCTATAAATCTGTAGTATATGTTCATCATTTGACTTTTAACATAATAGTAGACAGCAGTTATTGGGCAGTTATTATGTTCTATGCACTATAAATACCACTTTACGGGAATTATCTCATTGAGTACTCAAAATAACCATCCAATGAAAAATGTATGGCCCCAAGAGTTTAACAAATTTGCCTTAAGTCATTGATATAATAAGAGGAAAGAAGAATAAGGATAAACCCGGTGTGTCTGACTCTGGAGCATGCTCTTAATCATTAAGCATCACCATTCCTCCTCTTATTATTACTTTTTTAATTGTGGTAAAATATACATAACATAAAATTTACCACCTTAACCATTTCTAAGTGTACAGTTCAGTGACATTAAGTACATTCACACTGTTGTGCAACCGTCACCACCAGCCATCCCCAGAACTCTTTTCCTCTTACAAAACTGAAACTCTGTGCCCATTTAACACTAACTCCCCATTTCCCCCCACTCTTAACCCAGCCTCTGGTAACCACCAATCTACATTCTGTCTCTACGAATTTGACTACACTGGGTACCTCATATAAGTGGAATCATACAGTATTTGTGCTTTTGTGACTGGCTTATTTCACTTAACATACATAATGTCCTCAATGTTCATCCATGTTGCAGCATGTGTCAGAATTTCCTTCCTTTTTGAGAGTGAATAAAATTCCATTGTATGGACGTACCACATTTTGTTTATCTATTCATCTGTCAGTGGACACTTGAATTGCTTCCACCCCTTGGCTACTGTGAATAATGTTGCTATGAATATGGGTGTACAAATATCGTCTTCAATATGTTTTTGCTTTTAATTCTTTTGGATATGTACCAGAAGTGGAATTGTTGAATCATATGGTTGTTTTATTTTTGATTTTTTGAGGAACTGCTATACTGTTTGTCACAGCAGTTATACCATTCTACATTCCTACCAACAGTGTACAAATGTTCCAATTTTTCCACATCCTCACCAGCACCTGTTATCTTCTGCTTTTTTTTTCTTTTTAAATGGTAGCCATCTTAATGGATATGATGCCATTCTTCTCTTAATTTATGTGTTTGGGAAGTTTTTAAATTTTTATGTAGATAAATTAGCAATCTTTATCTTTAAGGCTCTAATATCTTGTTTCAAAAACCCTTCCTTATCCCAAGATTATATAAAGATTCATTTCTACTACATTTTCTAGCACTTCTTTAATCCATCTGGGATTAATCATGTGAAGTAGAGACTAAACAAATTCTTCGGTCATAGAGATTGGACTATTGTCCCATTGTCATTTCTTAATAATCTTTCTCTCTCAACTAGTTTTAAATTCCATATTCATTATATGCTAAATACTTACATATATATATTGGATTAAATTTCTGGACTATATATTCTGTTTCTATACCATAAAGACAGTATTGATTACAGTAGCTTTATAAGGCATTAAAGTACCTGGTAGAACCAGTCTCCCTTCATCTCTCTTGTTTATCTAAAATGTTCTAGGCTATTCTCACATATGAGATTTATACAGAGGTAAAACAGTTCTACATGTTAATTGCCTACCAAAGATATCACACATTATAGAATAATACAATATAATTAATGTTCATAGTGATGACTCCAAAAATTATCACAAAAACTTTACATCTGCTTAACAGCATTGACAGAAATAAAGCAGAAAAGAATATGATGCATTTTAGTGATATTTATGTAAAATAATAGTATAATAAAAATTTATCTCTTCAAAAACTAAAGGACAGAGATCACTAATATGCATCTATAATAAAAAAAAAAATCCTTTAGGCACAGGGATACATTGGTGGAAAATGAGCCAAAATGCAATTAGCACTTAGGGCTCATTAGGTACCCAGGTACCCAGGAAAGCATGCTTCCTTGAGAGAAGAGGTCCCAGAACCCCCCAATACCCAAGGATCATTGCACTTCCTTTCTCATCAAATCATCTGAACTCATTATATGCTTCTAACTATAGTTTCTCTCCACTCTCAATCAAACAATTGTTGGTTAGTTCTCCCAGCTTGCAATAATAGCTATGATGCACTTCCTAATTTCAAAGAATGTCCACCCACCCTGTCATAGTCTCTCTTTCTTGAATCACTTCCTGAAGATGGCTGAACTACCACATAACTTGCATTATAACACCCAACATGACATTCTTCATCTCTTTGCCACAGGTCTAGCATTATCATTTGCACATGATTTGTCAACCATTATGAGTCAAAAATTTCCTCCAAAACACAAATGGCATAAAGAGAGGCCACAGAGGAAAGCACACAAGTTGCAGATAATTTATCTCAGGAGAGCATGGTGGAAGTCTCATTAACCAAGAACATTTACAATACAAGGCACTAACATCCGTTCACAGTGTGTTCTGCAAAGAACCCAACATAGCAGAGAAGTAGCAAAGCACCTTGAGCACACAGATATATATTTTAAGAGCATGTTGAGGCCTAAAGAGGGCAAGACTGGCAGCAAGGAAATGGCAGTGTTTCAGAAAGTAATGGAATCCTGAATCAAGTCAATGGCAGCAGGAATGCAGAGTAAGGCATGATATCTGGTTGAATATGGTTGAAGAATAAGGCAGAAGATTTCTTAGATAACTCCCAAGATTATTCTTGGGTTACTTCCACATATTCATTTAGTAAATGTTTATCAAAAGAATGAATAAATGAGTGAATGGTTTGTTTAGAACCGTATTCATTGCTATTCAAAGTGGGGTCTACAGGCCAACTGTCAAAGTGTTAATTGTTTATTACTAATTCATAACAAGATAAGGAACTTGCTCCAGAAAGTAAGTTAATTAGGTCATGAAGTATACTGTTTAGTTCAGCAGACATTTTTATTGTTACTATGAAGGAAACAGTACATTGATTCACTTTGTAGCCTTAGCTCTTAATTTCATCAGGAACCAGCACTTTAATAACATATATGATTCTGGTTGGATCCTGAACAATAGGCCACTAAATTTGATTCATCTGGAGATCCAGAGGTGGTAAAGTCTCTGACAATGTCTGTGGACCAGTGCTAAACAAAGGAACTCTTAGTGCCAGGGTGAGGTCTAGGACAGACTTTTGGAGCTGGTAATCTGATGGTGCTGAGGAAAGATGCATTTGACTGATATATAGGTATACTTACAGAACACTTCTTGCCTCGAGCTCAGAGAAATGGCTATGCTGATGAGCTATGACTGGATTAATAACTACAAAATTGCACAAAAGGTAAACTGGATCCCATAATCTAATGGCTGTTTAAAAGATCTCACCTTCCGAACTGAGGGTATCAAAAAATTACATATAAGGGATAGGTTTGGCCATCTGCAGAAATTTTCCTGGTGGTTTGTGAATTTGAAATGGATTTGAGAAAGTCATCATTCAATTAGTATGCTTCTAGCTGCATGGATCTGAAAACCTAAATCAAACTGGTTCCCACAAAGAAGGAACGTATTTGCTCACATAAGTGAATGTCTAGAGGTAAGCTGGGCTTTGGCCTTGACTTAGTACAGTGACACCAGCCTCGTTCCCCTGCACTGCTCTAGGTTCTTCCCTCCTCCATGGTTGCTTCATCCTTAGATTGGCAGAAAAATAATTCCAAACATTCTGTCCTCACACCCTTACTCTATGGATCCCTCTTAAAAGCAGGTGATTTTTTTTCCAGAAGTGCCCCTCCCCCAAATCTCGCTTCATGTCCATTTGCCAAAATTGGAATATATACAAATTCTTTGACCAATCCCTCTAGCTAAGGAAATGGCATGCCAGCTTAAGCCCAGCATCCTAAAACAGACACCAGTGCTGGCTTGGGAGTAAGGCTTTACTGTGAGTCGCTAAGCCTAATTAGGTCTCATCCTTCTAGGTGAGGACAATGCCCCAAACCCCCTGCCTACTGTGAAATGGATGACTCAACTCCTACATCCAATACAAGGTCCAACCCAAACCTCATTAAGAAGTAGACAACCTACAGTGTAAATTAGTAAAGGCAAACAATAATTATCATGTTATAACATGAAGGATGCCACATGGGATGTTTTTGATAATAGATATTTCTAAAAGAGAAATACTGCCTAAAGAGAATTGGGAGGTTAGACTGTCAGTGTGTCTAACAGTGACCAAAGAAAATCATGTTGTGATTCTAGAAGATGGATTCCAGTAATTTAGGAAGAAATAACGGTAGGGGAGAGAAGGATTAACTCTAAATTATATTAGCCTGAGGAGACTTCCCTTGGGCAAAACCTAATCTCTTTGCTGTAAATCCTATGCTCACCAAGCATCCTTCTGAATTATTATTTGTCCTTCTGAGTGGCTGATCCCCACAGAAAGGGAGTGACTTGTTAAAGAAATACTCCTGATTTTAAAAATTCTATTTCCCATGGTAAATGGGCACTGTGGCTTATATATCATTCTCTTTTGTATTTTGTTAGAGATCCTATCCTGCAAAGCCTGACCACCCTGACAAAATAGTAAAAGTGAGATCTAAAAAGGGAAAAGCTGAGGCCCAGGCACAGAGCCATAACGTCTTTGTCAAGGTGGAATGCCCATGAGGCCTGGCCTAAATCTGCTGCTAACATCAACCTTACAAGGGAACTCTAATATCTGAACAGCCCAGAAAACCCACCAGGCAGTCCCCTGACCTTTCATTGAATGGAGGGCTCTTAGAGAGGGGCTTAAGATTAGGGGTTATGAGCCAAATCTCTAGAATCAGTGAGATCTGGGGATAAATTCTGGCTCCTCCCACCAGCTGTGTGACCGTAAACAAGTCATTTAACCTCCAAAACTCAGTACCCTCAATTATAAAATAGTGGATATTTCATAGAGTTGTTACAATGATTAAAAGAGATAAAGTTCACAAAGTGCCAGGCGCATGATTGACAGATCTCATTGTTTTTTTTTAATATTGTGACTCATATCAATATTATGACTTCTGTGTTTGACTAAGAAGTATATGCTAACCTTGCCCAGTACAGCACTCCACAAGAAATGAAGCTCAATAAATGTGACTAAAAGACACAACTGGAGAACATGGGAGAGAAATGCATCCTGAGACGCCAATGTAATTTGTAACATCCCATCTTGATCTAGATTAAATCAGTGTGCGGCCCCAGCATGGGTAAAGTCTGATTACTGTCTGCTTCCTAATCAAGTGGCATTAAAGTATCTTCATATAGTTCTTACTTATTTCTGAGTTTTTTAAAAAGCAACTAGAAAATACCACATAACATTAATTTAAAAGAATGAAGAGTCTGGAGACTATGTTCTGTGAGGAGTATTTAAAGAAAGTAGACTATATGTAATCTAGAAATAAAAAGCCAGGAGAGAAAAAGTGCAAAATGTTACCTTCCTCAAGTATTTGGAGGATTGTCACATAGAAGAGGGAATAGAGAGAGTCTATGTACTTTTTACTTGTCTGTCTCCCCCATTAGACTAGCAAAAGCCTTGAGGGAAGAGAATGCGTTTCATCCATCATTGTATTCCCAGACATTAGCTTGGTGCTGGGGACATAATAGATACTCAATAAATGTTTGTTGATTGAATGAGAAGACAGATGAATGGATAGATGATGAGATGAGTGGATGTTGGGATGGAAAGAGGGATAGATGGATAGATATTATTTAAATCACTATAAGATGTTAATGCTGGAATGAACTTTAGAGAAGAGGAAGCTGAGGTCTAAAATAGTAAAGGATTTTCTCAATGTCACTCAGCTAGTTTATATAAATGCTGACTAGACCACAGCAGCTATGATATCTAGTCCAATATTCTTTTGACTACCTTCCTTTTTTTCAAATCTGATAGAACTGAGAGTATCACGACGAGAATATAATCCTGATGTGGGACACTGTTATGGGCTGAGTTTTGTCCTCCTAAAGTTCGTATGTGTAAATATTAACCCCAAGTACCTCAGAATGTGAATTGATATGGAGGTAAGCCCTTTAAAGAGGTAATTAGGTTAAAAGGAGGTCCCTGGGGCTGACTCTAATTCAGTGTGACAGGTATCCTTATAATAAGAGGAAATTAGGACACGAACAGAGGTTAAGACCACGTGAAGACAACTACAAGCCAATAAGAGAAGGGGTGGGCAAAATGGTGAAGGTGGTCAAAAGGTACAAACTTCCTTAGTAACTTCCTTAAGTAAGTTCTGGGGATGTGATGTACAGCATGGTGACTATAGTTAACAATATTCTACTGTGTATCTGAAAGTCACTAAGAGAGTAAATCTTAAAAGTTCTCATCACAAGAAAAAAAAACTGTAACTATGTGAGGTGATGAATGTTGACTACTGTTTTGTGGTAATCACCTCTCAATATATACATATATCAAATCACTATGGTATACACCTAAAACTAACACAATGTTATATGTCAATCATATCTGAATAAAACTGGGGGGAAAAGAAATATTTTTGTCACATACACATCTGTGATCATTTCATCCTGCATCACACTGCCTCTCTGAATGAGAACACACACATACACACACACACAATAAGAAATGTGCAGGCAGTCATGATAAATCTTTTTTTTTTTAACATCTTTATTGGAGTATAGTTGCTTTACAATGGTGTGTTAGTTTCTGCTGTATAACAAAGTGAATCAGTTATACATATACATATATCCCCATATCTCTTCCCTCTTGCGTCTCCCTCCCTCCCACCCTCCCTATCCCACCCCTCTAGGTTGTCACAAAGCAACAAGCTGATCTCCCTGTGCTATGTGGCTGCTTCCACTAGCTATCTATTTTACATTTGGTAGTGTATATATGTCCATGACACTGTCTCACTTTGTCCCAGCTTACCCTTCCCCCTCCCCGTGTCCTCAAGTCCATTCTCTAGTAGGTCTGCGTCTTTATTCCCATCTTGCCCCTAGGTTCTTCATGACCATTTTTCTTTTTTTTTTTTTAGATTCCATATATATGTGTTAGCATACGGTATTTGTTTTTCTCTTTCTGACTTACTTCACTCTGTATGACAGACTCTAGGTCCATCCACCTCACTACAAATAACTCAATTTCGTTTCTTTTTATGGCTGAGTAATATTCCATTGTATATATGTGCCACATCTTCTTTATCCATTCGTCTGTCGATGGACACTTAGGTTGCTTCCATGTCCTGGCTATTGTAAATAGAGCTGCAATGAACATTGTGGTACATGACTCTTTTTGAATTATGGTTTTCTCAGGGTATATGCCCATTAGTGGGATTGCTGGGTCGTATGGTAGTTCTATTTTTAGTTTTTTAAGGAACCTCCATACTGTTCTCCATAGTGGCTGTATCTTTTAAAAATAAATAAACAGATGATTGATGATTCTACTTTATCCTAGAACCATCAGACTCTAGGGGATGTTATTTTTTTAATGTGCACAAGTTTGTTTAGGCTCTCAGTAAGGTTACTGCAACGTTTTGCCCCCTAAGAAAAACAAATTTGAATTATAAGGCAGAAGTCGGACCTTTATAATTTATTGTCAGCATCTACACTAATGTGATTCATAAATAAAAAATAATAATATAGAAAGAGAGAGGTCCTCAGAAGAAACAGCCCTGCTGACACCTTGATCTTGGACTTCTGGACTCCAGAACTCTGAGGAGCCTGTTTGTAAGCCACCCAGCCTGCGGTACTTAGTTAAGGCAGCCCTGGAAAACTTGTACAGACTCAGAGCCCTTTCCCCGCAAAATGCATGTGTAATCTACGTATTCAGCGGCTCTGTACTACAGCACTGAAAAGGGCACTTTGCGCGGTTAGCACATAGAGGTCTATAGCCCTGCTGCCATGCACATTATAGACACTTTGCTATGTCCTCATTACAACACTGCAGCGCTGTCACTTGAGTCTCAAAATAACTGTGTAACATCAGTAAGATTCTTAGGACATTAAGGCTTAGACCAATTTACTGACCCAGTCGAAGACACAAAACTGGTTAGTGGTGAAGCCACACAATTCAAAGCCAAGTCTCCTGAACCCTTCGCTCTCTAAGAATAGCAGCAGATGTTCATTGAGCACATACTATGTGCCAGAGTATGCTATATGCTTTACATTCGTTACCTTATTCAGTTCCCAGGACAAACACAGGGGCTAGATGCTATCTCAATCTCCATTTTATCGATAAGGAAACTGAGAATTCTCAGGCTAAGGAACTTCCTCCTGATTATATAGGAAGTGGTGACCTCAGGCTTTGAATCCAAGCCACCTCCTGCCAGAGCCCGCGTGTTTAACCACTGCACCTCACCACCTCTAATCCATCTCAGTCTTCTCTTCACAAACTTCCTCCACATGTCAGCCTAGCAGAAGGGTCGCTCTCTTCAGCAAATGCTCCAGCTGTTGCTAAAATACCCATCCTCCATACCTTCCGCTTTGCAGAGCAGGTGCACAGGACCCATCTCTGGAGTAAGGAACTTCCGGCCCTCTAACTGCAGTGGGTGACCCAGGGCCTGACACTTGTGGTCAATGACTCACAGTCTCTGATTAAACCACTTCAGGGACAGGAGGGGTTTGATGCGACTGTTTTTGTTTTTGTTTTTTTTGCTACTGTATTTTTTTCACTGAGCCTTCAGTGGATTTCCTCCTTGATTCAGGATCACAGCCAACGTGGAAACTGAAATCCTTTCTGACAACGTTTGCTGGATTGCCACAGTGGATTAGTCCAGATCCCCATGGACTGTCGTTTTCTTTGTGCCAGCTTGTCACAGTAGCAGAAGCAAGGAAGGTGACCTAGTGCTTTTAGTCTAGACATGTAGTCATCAGGGGCCCTCAGGTCTCTGGGCAAATTTACAAGCTTTTAAGGCAAGGTCTTGTCTGATAACAAAACCAACACCTGATAATTGACACCCTAAAGATAGAGAGCACTGCAAAGAAATGTAGAACTGACAGTCTTCTCAGCACGTCACTTTTCGCCCAGTCAACTTTTGCTCGGTTTGATGCTGTCAGCTTCAAATCCAGAGCCCTCTTTCTAAAAGGCTAGATCCTTCTCTTTGGCTCCAGAAGTGCCCTCCTTCCCTCCGCTGCCTTTTGGAGCCCAGAGCTGCCCCTGATCTCATCAGCAAGCCCCACAAGGTTGGTAAAAATCCTGCAGTTCTTACCACCAATCCAGATTTCCATTCAGGGACAGAGAAGGCTGCTACAAAGGGGGAAGTGACTGAATAGGGAGTGAACATTCATAGAAACCCTATTTTAGACCATGGATGGTGAAGAGTATCTCTTCTTGAATGTAAAAATATTCTCTACCTCCCAGAATAAGCAAATAAAGCTAAATGAAAGTCAAGAATCTCTCTCTCTCTCTCTCTCTCTCTCTCTCTCTCTCTCTCACACACACACACACACACACACACACACACACACAGTGTCTGAAACCACCCATTTTACTTATGGAGTTCCTGGAATGCCGGATGATGTGGCAAGGTATGAATTCCTTATAAAATGCAAGCAGCATGTGCAGTAAAGAGCTGCAGACCCTTCTACCCAGTCACTCTGGCTGCACTGCAAGCCTGGGCTTGAGAACTAAAAATCTATCTCAGATAATTGACATTTATTTGATTGAAACAGCAGGGTGCCCTCCATCACCATGGGAGAAGACCATATGGAAGAACAGTTCGAGTGGAGATAATGTTTGTCTACTGAGTGTGCCAATGTGTTTAGAGATTATTCACAGGGCTCTGGGGACTCCACTATGATAATGTTTCAGCCAAATTAGAATCAGATTAATTGCTCTAATCTAATGGAAAGACAATGTTTATCAAATTATTGCTCTTTTCACCACATGATATTGCAGTGTCATTATTCTTTGGGTTTAAGAAAGGAAATGAAAAGACTCTTGTAGCACATCTGCTCAAGAGTTATATGATAGTGCTTTTCCCACTACACACGGGACTGTAATGCAGTTGGCAATTCTGTGAAGTAACCAATAAATTAAAGTAAAAGATCTGTAGTGGATAAATCTGCTGGAGTCCTATGATATCAGTTCATATTTTGATAAGACAATCTAAAGTCAATTAGCTTCTTCCAGATTTGAGAGATTTTCTTCTTCATATTATGTAGGGAGTGTTTTCCTCTATAAACAGGGAAGTGCTTTTTTGAAAAACCTTAAGTGGCACTTACAACAAAATTCTAAAACTCCTTTTCAAAATATCAAAATCAGCCCACTTTTTTCAACACCCAGAGAGGAAATGGGGCTCTTATCAACTCATAGCTCATAAGCCTCTATGGATTTAGGAGAGAGGGTGCAATCGTCTCTGCCCCCTAGGGCACAGAGGACTGTGTCAGCTCCTGAGCACTAAAGGAGTTGCCCTCTCGCTGCCACCCTCTGGGCCACCATTTGCACCCTTGAGAATTCTCAGAGGCTTCTAACACTGACCAGGGCTCACTTCGGAGAGGTAGAGAGGGCCACATCCAAGCCAGTGGCCTCACACAAAGGTGCTGGCAATCAGTCCCAACACCTACTAGGCTGCACGCCTGTCTCCAACAGGGAATTTGGGAGAGAGTTAGAGAGACATTTTTCTGCCATCCACATCTCCATAGGGGGCCCTGTTGGCCCCTGCAGAGCAGGGAGGAAGGATCAAGCAGCACAATTTGTATGTTCACTCTTGTGTGCACACCGATTATTTCAAAATAGCAGCAGCGCAAAGCTCTCGAATGTCCACGAAGGCTGTGCAGAGGTAACTGTCAGGTTCCTGCTGGGCCACGTGCCAAGTCCAATCCATTGCCTTTTCTTTTGGAGCTAGTGTCCCTTGCAGATGGATCATAGCAAGTGGGGCTCATTAGAGAAAAAGATGGATGTTATAATCTTTATTATTAATTCTACATTTATGTAATACTGCTAACAGGAGGCAGAAGTCTTACCTTCTCCTCCCTTTTGTGTTTGGCTCTTCATATTTAGTGCTTATAAAACACTGATATCATTAAGGTTGGACACCTTCTGTCTCTCTCCCCCAAAGTTTGTTAGAGCCTTCTACTCAAAATGGCAAACATACATAATCACACAGGTTGAACTAAGATTCAGGTCCAGAGTATATATTTTAATTTATACTATTGCTAACTTTTCCTCATTTGTACCCTAACGTCATTCTTATGGCTTGAATTTTTCAAAAAGGCATGATTATACTATGATTACTGAGTTGGTCTAAACAATGTCACATATGTCATTATAGCCCACATTTGTGGGGTGTCAAGACAAAGTTAGGCATATGTGAATAGTGTCAATTGCTCTTATTCGTCCAAGCTCAAATCTTGCTGTGATTTTCGTGTTGCTGCCTCAACAATGGGCTCCCCTGTGTTAGAAAGAGTCATTCTTGAGAAATAAGTGAAGAATATCGTAGCTATATTGATGCTTATTGAAAGCAGTGTATGTTTTCCAAGACAAAGCACAGAGCTGTAGATCTTCATTAATTACAATGCACTGGAACAAAAGCAAGTGCAACCACTATAATTAACTATGCAATGCCTAAAACCCCCATCTAAATGCTTTCATTTCACTATAATTTAACAGTAAGAGCCCAAGAAATTATTTTAATCCTTATTTTTGCAATTCATTTTGGAAAGGTTGTGTGACTCGGTCTGAGGCATATTCATACATTCATTTACATTTTTATTTTAAATGCCTTCATTATCGAACTTCTTTAAACCCTACCCTATCATTTAGAACTGAATTCCAAAACTTTTATTGTAAACCAAGTATTTGTAGTAACATCTGTGGAATTCACACTAATATTGTGAATATGATAGGCATGTATTTTACCTCTTCAGGTGGGAAAAATAAATCCATTCTTAACTAATTCAAAAGAATAACTTCAGCAATATATTCAAGTAGTTATCAACATGGGTCAACTTCTAATAAACATCGAAGAACAAGCTGCCAATCCACACATACTTATCGAATGCTTATAATGTATAAATATTTAAAGGAGGGTGAGCTGTCACCCTGGCCCACAAGTTAGAGAGGTAAAATAAAGAGTAATGAACAATTTAGAGAACAGTTATATGCTGATTTAAGTGGTTCTGATGACTGTAATTAAAAGAGCAATTCAAAAGAAAGAGAAACTGGCGTTGGTAAAGTGAAAGATTACCTTTCTAAAGAAAGTAGGATTTATGTTGTCCTTAAGAGCCAAATATGATTTCAAGAGATGAAGAGAAGGGTCAAAAGAATAGCAAAAGCAGAGCACAAAAGAAGGGCAAGAATAAAAGGCCCACTTGCTGACTGGGAGAATATAGAGAGTAATTGAAAAGAGTGTTGGAAAGGTAGTGAAAGAGTAGGGTCCACAGGAAGTGTCCAAAACAATGGACCTAACTCAGTACAGCAGGCAATGTTGGAAGCAGTGAGGGAGGTAACAGCTGTGGGAAGTTGGTAGCTGGATGGATTGGAAAAAGGAGACCCCAGAATCAAAGAGGTAAGATAAAAACTGGTAAGATTAGAACTTCATTAGGGCACGGGGCTTTCATTCAAGCAAAGTATTGCAGTATTCAATCTAAGTAGGTAACCATATGAGCTGCTTATTTTCAGTGGTCCTTATTCATGGTGAATGATATCTAAGATTCAGAGCCTTCATTATTTCAATGCAAAGCTTGATGCCACTTTTTAAAAACTTGAGTTGCAGTAATAGTAATAGAAATTACACTGGGTAACGTGATAAACTGCTATCAGATATTCCTACCTCAAGGTAGGCATTTTTGTTTTTCGAGAAAGAGAATTTTGATTAGAGGAAGGCAGATAGACTGATGGCACTATAAATCTGAGGGAACAGGAAACAGACATCACTAGGGGTACTCAGGATCTAGAACTGTTTGAGTGAGGGTCCCAAACGCAAAAGTCAGGCTTGTTTCAACCAGGGTACCGTGTGAGGAAAGTGGACATGCAGAAAATATGAAAAATTTTGAAAATAAAGGACAAAGCTAGTGTAGATTGCATGAAGGAGAGAAAACATGTAAAACATAACCTCAAAATTATGTGAAGATTGTAATATTGGTGAGGCCACTAACAGAAATAAAGTGGTTATAAAAAGGAACCCGTTTTAGAGGTAAGTGAAAGCCTTCAATTTTCCTTTCAAGTGCACTTATGCCGGAGACAGTTGGAAATGCATAACTGGAGCAAGGGAGGAAGTAAGATTACTAATGCAGATTTGGAAGTTATTCAACATCGAGCAATATCTGAAGTCTAGAGAGGTACATGTGGGAAACAGTAAAGAACATGGCTTTGGCTTTGGAAAACAGGAATAGGAATGGGATTGAGAGTGACATAAGAGCTAGCGAAGAACACAGAAAAAGAGCAGGGGAAGAAAACAGGAAAGCACTTCACTATAGAAGTCAATGAGAAGAGAATTTTTTTTCTAATGGGTAGTCAGCATTATCAAATGTCTAAGGAGTCAAAGTAGATAAAAACTGAGGAAAGTTTTTTAGATCTGGAAAGAAAGAAATCAGTAGTCATCATTGAGAAATAAGACTCAGTGCACAGGGGTAATACAAATACAAAACAGACATCAAGTGATTAAGGGTTAAAGTACCAGAGAAGAGAATGATTTGAGCAGAAGAGAGACAGAGGGAAACAGTAAGAAATGATGTCCAAGAATACAAGGGAGGCTGTAACCAGAGCCAAGAACCTGCTATCTTTGAGTTTCAAAGGTGGGATGAGAGGAGAAGGAGGGTGAGTGATTTGCTAGAGTGAAGGCAAAGGATATAAAGATATTAGGGTTGGCTTCAACACTGAACAACTTGCCTTTTCTTCACCATACTATTTCTTTCAATCTTCTACATAAAACCGATATGATGGCAATGGAAGGTTTGGGAGCTTAAGAGAGAAAAGACTAACTCCCATGAAGAATGCTTTGGGTCAATGAGAGATGAAAAGGGCTGACAAGCATAGTGGGGCCAGATTAAAGTTGGACCCCATATATATGCTATGCTCTAGATGTATGTGACTCAGTGTCTCCTCTAGCAGTGCCTGGAAATTAGCCACAGGAGAAGAGAAGGTCCCTGAAGAAATTATCTGGGGCACAATTAGCTCAAAGCAGCCTTAAATATTGGAAGTGAGGAAATAAAAGATGCTGGAGAGTACAGGATTGCGGTAGCTCTCCAGGGTATCTGGTGTGGAGGTGCCCGATATATCCTAAATAAGGCAATCTACAGTCATTGATATTAGCATGGGCTTGGGGGAAAGACAGACCTAGTTTTAGAGCCCAGCTTTACCGCTGACTAGCTATATGTCTTCAAGAAAATTATTTAACTTCTCTGCAATTGGGCAGTAGATGTTCCTAGATCACACTGATGTTGTAAGGATTAAGTACTTTGATGCATGTGAAGTGCTTCGAACGATACCTGGCGCATAGTAAGTACTCAGGAAGCAATAGCTGTGATCCTCACGGCTGAATTCATGTTAGTGCATTGAGAGAAGGGAACAAGCAGCAGATGAACACCAGCTGTTGGCAGAAAATGAGAACCTGAAGTTCAAGATCTCAGTGACGTCACTTGGTGAAGTTGATCGGGGTCACAGTGGAGTCCTTAGGAGTGGACTATAATAGAAAAATATGAGGACTGCAGAAATAGGCGAGAGTTTGCCTACACCTCACATTTCCTTGAGCTGATTGGCTGTGTTAAATCTAGCACTAGGTTATCTGTGTCTCTGAAGAAAAGTAAGACGTGGCGATGGCCGTGGAGGGCAGGGGGGATCCCCGGTGTCCTCCTGTGTCCCTTCCACAGCCAGCTTTTAGAACCTGTTCTCAGTGTCACAGACAAAAGTCACCCAGCCCCCCACAGCTGTTTGATGCCACACTACCTACAGGATGGCCCCAAGGGAGGAAATAGGCCAGTTTGGGAAGATTTCCAGGAACATCCGGGAGAGCTGGCAGGGCAGAGGAAATGAAGATAAGGAACTACTTCTCTCCGTGTGTGTGTAAGTATCTAACAATCTACACACAGACTAGCGGTTTCTGAGTTTTCTCTAAAACCTTGCTGGGACAGGGCCAGGTTGGAGGAAAGATCAGAAATAAATAAATAAGTAAACTGTCATCTTACTGTCCAACATTTTCAGAAGGGGCTTCTGTTCAAAGCTAGTGTGACATTAATATGAATCTCATGAAAGAATGGGTTCCAAGGTCAGATAACTGTGAGAACCACTGAATTCAGTGAAGTTAAGCAGCCTTCTTTCTTGCAGC
The DNA here is from genome assembly GCF_949987535.1 of Balaenoptera acutorostrata. Lineage (NCBI taxonomy): Eukaryota > Metazoa > Chordata > Mammalia > Artiodactyla > Balaenopteridae > Balaenoptera > Balaenoptera acutorostrata. The sequence goes on from NC_080077.1 coordinate 68,409,547, forward strand.
ATTCCTCAGAGCTTTTAATATGTAATGATGTATTCTAAATCTGCAAAATGAATTCTTTATTTCTAGACCTCTGTGACCATAAAAGACTTTTTTTTCATAGAGCATCTAGAGGGACAGCGGGGAAGTCTGAAGCTGAGCCCGTCACTAATAATTCAGGTGCCTGCAGTCCCAGAGCTGGTGCCCCCATCTACCACTGAGGAGTGAAAATCACTGGGCATAGATCAAATACAGTCAGTGGGGAATTTTCCTCTCCTTCTGGGACAGATATACAGGGTATATCTAAGGATGTGCCAAGATATATCAGACATACTGACCACCATACACTCCTACTGATCTGTGAAGGGGTGAAGGACCGGGACAGAGAAGACTCAGGCAGCATCCTCGTAGCAGACAGCAACTAGCTACACTCACCTAGAACTAAATGCTTGGCACCATTCGCTCATACAATCCTCACACAAGAATGATAACTATTGCCCCTATTTACAGATTTTTTTGTAAAAACTGAGTATCATAAACATTAAGGCCTTTTTCCAAGGTCATTAAGCTTGTAATTGGAAACACCAGGATTCAAACCAGAGTCTTCTAATTGTGAGGGCAGTGTGTTTCCACTGCACCAGGCAAACACAATACTGGTGCACAATACTTGAGGACACAATACTGTTTTTAAGCTTTTTTATAAGTAATGGTCACTTGTTCTTCCAAAAACCAGGGCTATGGAAATGGGAGGGGAAATAATAGAATATTTTGCAGATGGTGGCAAAGAGTAGGGGTTTTGTACCTGGGCCCTGGCATCGAATTCCAGGATGACATAACCTTGGCTACTGACAGGTACTTTCTCAAGAAAAGGGAAGAATATGTTTTCCAGAAACTGAAAGATTAAGGCTAAAAATTTTAAAGGGAGGAAAAAAGATCCAGATAAAAAAATCAGTAATTATACTGAAGGACAGAAATCTTAAAAAAGGGAAAAAAGGAAAAGGAACAGCACTGGAACTGACCAGTAATTCACATGGGAAAATAATATGTAATTGGGTTAGAAACAAGATTTGTATTCTCTTTGTATAATACCAAAGCCCAGGGTATTGGATAAGAAATGTTTATCAGTGAGCAGTTTAAAGGCTTGGACATTTGTGGAAGACACAAAATTCAAAAGGATGGTCGCTTGACAGAGTCAAGATCTAAGAAGCTCTTGAGAAGCTGGAAAAGGATTAGCTAGGTCTTAAAAGTAAATCTAATTGGGAAAAACGTAATATACTGGATTTATGTTCCCCCAAACTTAGCAAGTTCATGATAGGGGTATGTATCTAAGAAGCTGCCTGTGTTAAAAAGAACAATGGATTTTAACTTATAGCACGTTCTATGTGAGTCAACAGCATAATATGGCCACACAAGAAGCTATTACAGATTATATTCATCACCGTAATTAACATTGTATGCTGCCAAAAACCACGGTGTTTAAAATAATAAAACTGAATTTCACGGTCACTTCAAGTCTGGTGATGCACTGAACGGCTCTTCTGCACAGCTCTGTACCATGTGGTGACTCAGGACCGAGAGCTGCCTTGTAGCCTTGTGATCTGGAGCACATGACTCCCAGGGTGGTCATGAAGAATTCCCTGGTGTGTTCTCATGGATCAGACCTGCTGGTGCTTTACACCATTTCCATGTTCCCAGCTGAGGCCTTTTTGTTTCAGCTTTCATGCTATAAATGAGTATCCCCTTGTTGTCATGTTTTTCACAGTTTTGTACTTTTTGTTGGTGATTTTGCTATTTGGAATGACCCCTACGTGTAGCGCTGAAGTGCTGTCTGGAGTTCCTAAGCACGAGAATGTGCCCTCTAGAGAAAATAGGTGTGTTAGATAATCTTCATTCAGGCATGAGTTTCAGTGCTGTTATCCATGAGTTCAATGTTAACGAATCAACAATATATATTAAATAAGGTGTCTTCAAACAGAAGCACATATAATACAAAGTTATGAAAATACTGTGACCAGAGGCTCACAGGAACCTAACCCTTTATTTCCCCTAGGAGCAATGTGCTAATCCAGTGTTTGTGGTGACTTTATAGAACATACTACCTTGAACGGTGAGAATCAACTCTATAGATTAGGAAAACAATAATGATCTTAGCTGACAATTTAGTGCACACTTATCAGGTACCAGGAACTAAGGCAGGTACTCTATGGGGATAATCTTTAATTTCTATAATAATGCCATGAGACCAGTAGTTTACTCCTTTCACACATGAGAAAAGAGAGGTTTGGACTTATCTGAGGTTCTAGGATTCAAACTCCAAACAGCCTGACTCCAAAACCTGCACTCTTAATCACTGTGCAGTAATGGGGTCCCACTAGTTTTCCCACCCTGAACTGGTAAGATGCTGTGATTTTCCCTGATCACAAACAACCCACGCCTGAATGCTCCAGTGCTTGTTACCGTGTTTCCTCACCTCCTTATGCAAAAAAATCACATAGTCAATAATACTTGAGAGTATTATCACCTTTGCATTAGACATATACAAAAACTGGGAGGGTATATATATATATATATATATATATATATATATATATATATATATATATATATATATTGCATTGCTTTCCAAGCCTCAGATGCACAATGCCCATCAACCCTTTAATAGTTCATTAATGAGGAGACCAGCTGATGCTGCCAAACAGCCCTCCTTGCAGACCAAAGGAAACAGCACTCACTGCTTACTCCACAGCAGTGTCCCCCTCTGCCCCCGGTCACTGCAGCCAGTAGGAAAGGGAAAGGGGCTGAAACATTGCACGACAGCCTTTCCTCCAGGTCCCCAGAACAGGGCTCTCCCTATGTCCTGTTGCCTCTTTGTTCTCGGGGCCCTGAGTTAAGGGATGATTCTGTGACTAGGACGCTGACGAGGCAGGACTCATGAGATGTAATCAGCAAGTGTATTTACTTTTGCCTCCCACTATACTATTAAAATTTATTCAGTGGAGGAAAGTCCTTCCACTCCCCCCACTGCAACCCTGGGCAATACCATACTTTTCAGTTCACTGTCAGAGTACAAAATGCCTCCAGGCACCGTGGGTCACAAACACAGGCTCAATTTGATAATCAGATCATCTTGTCTTAGCTTTCCCTTCCTGTCCCGGTCATATACTTCCAAAACCTCATCCTCTTCTTCTTGTCCTGCCATGGGTATACTGGGGGAGGCAAGAGAGGGAAAGGAGGAAGAAAGGCTTTATTTGATTAGTAACACTGCAAGACAGCATCGTGCTCTCTGGGCTTGTCTGAAGCTCTTATTTTTGAGCCACATTTGAGAGCTCCTTAGGGATTCTCAAGCATCGCCATCCTCTGTGGCCACTTCTTTGACTCAAACAATGCATCTCCAGTCTGGCTGGTCACCTGATTTCTCCTTCAGCTGCTGGGACTCCACCAGTGTAAAGTTCACTCTGTCTGCTGGGGTGCCACCACCCCTCCAATCATCAACTCTCTCTCATGCAGGATTCACACCTCTCATGGGAAATACCCACAAATCCTTTACCTGAACAAATTCGGGGGATATAGGCTAATCCTAGTATATCAGAAACAATTCACTCCTCTAGCACCAAGGCAGCTAGGCAGCTCATCCCTCATGTTCTAGATTCCCCATGCAGAAGGCAAATCCCTGTCCATGGTGCCTGGCTAACTACAGGCGCACATTTCAAGATCTCCAGGTAGTCTTGCTGAAGACCAGAAGCAGGAGGCAGGTACCTTCTAACCCTTGCCCTTGATGGTAGAGCGGGCAAAGGTCATAACTCAACCAGCACCTTCCTCCAAAGAAATCCTTTACAAAAATTCCCTGTCCACAAATATGAACCCTCTCAACTCTTTTCTATATGCAAAGTGAGTAAAAGATTGAAGAGTCATAAAACCAGGTTTTAAGCACCTACTTTGAAATTCCAAACAGATACTCTGTCTCACAACATTCTGGTGTCTGATATCGATCATATCTTGGTACCTTGGGTAAGATTCCAGTTTAACATTTTGTATATCTATATATTCCTTTTTCCAAGACACAAAATGTATTTTCCAACCACTCAAGAATTTGGAAAGCATAGTTCTATGTGGATGCCATGCTGTAAGCCATTTGCAGTTACACAAAATAGTCTTTAAATTTTTTAATTTTGTCTTCTAAACTCACACAATTACTGTAATTGGAAAAATTATAAAATGAAGCAATAGACTTTTTACATAATTATTTCCTAAAGAGATAACGAAAATTCTTCTCTCAAAAGTAAACCTGCAGGCTTAACAAGGGATGAAGTCCCTTATGTACTGGGTACATGGCCTGCAAAATAAACTAGCACAGCACTTTTATCCAAAATGGCTATTAAATTTTGCCTAGGTAGGTATTGTTTTGACAACTTCTATTTCTCAGGGACCAACTCCATTTTTTTCTCTCCTCGTTTCAAGGTCAGTGGTTGGTTCTTTATCTTCATATGCTTATATTAAAGAAAAAAACACAAGAATTTTTCATTAAAGCTTAAAAAGGGCATAACTCCTCAAGCAACTCTTAACCTAGAGTCATTTCTCATTTTTTAAATTCTTCTTCCTCTTTTTTTAATATGGAGTCAGAGCTAATAATTCTTCCTCTTAAATCTTCAGTTTTAATAGGGTCACAAAAAGTATTTGCCATGACTCTTGCAGAACACAACTATTCTTCTTTCCACACAGAGGTGCTTAAGTCACCTCAGTGGTCTCCTTGTACCCAAAGCACATTATTCTCCAACTAAAAGGGCAAAGCCCCTGGACTTATCAGGGAACTTCTGGGGGCAATGAGATACTAATGAGGCTAGACAAGCTTTCACAAGACTCAGAGTGGCTGCTTATTCTGAAGATGTTTGGATAATATTATTTAAAACCAGCTAACTTATTTATTTGAATACGTACACAATAAAAACCTTAGGGGAATATTTAAAGTGTCTAGACACAAAGCCACAAAATATAATCCCAAAGACAAACTGAACCTGATCATGTCACCCCCTCCCATTTAATAACTCGTGGTTTGCTTTCCAGTACTTAGAGCAGCAGTCTCCAAAATAAGGTGTGTGCACCCAGGGGATGAACAAGATGAGCCACTGGGGTGCAGAAGTAAAACGTTAGAACTTCCATTTTTAGATATCTAAAATATAAGAAAGGGTTAAGGATTTCTAATATTTAAGATACGCATTGATCTCAAGGATTTGACAGTGGAGCCCTCAGTCATTTGGTTAATTGAGCACAATACAACACAGTTCAGTGTCCATATCTCAGGCTAAGTGGATTTACAGGGTATATGAAATACCTTCAACTAGACCAACCATCACAAAAGGGATAAATGGCTTAAAGAGATCTTTCAAAGAAGCTGTGGATTAAAGAAAATGCTAATGAAGCCAATGAATAACAAGAAAATAGCCAGACAAACATTTCTTCCATTTCCAGTCAACCACAAGAGGAGGTGAATGCAACAATGAGATAATCAGACCTGTCACTGAGATACAGTTTTTTTCAAACATTAAGCACAAAATCTGTTCCTTCTACATAAACGAGACAGTGTAAGGCAATAGGGAATAACTTCTTTTCTGGAGAAACCTGTGAGAGAGCATTTCAAAGTAAAATGTTTAGAAATATCTTCTTTGTTATATGATTTTTGTTGCTGGAAACGATACTATCATTTAAGAACTGCCAAATCTAGAGACTTAAACTTCCAATTTCCTAACCTGTTTAAAAATTTCCCGGTGAACAGTTTTACTGGCTTGAACACATTGTAAACACATTGTATAAAATATGAAAACAAAGCACTTTCAAATTCATTTGCATATTGACAAGCAATTGACAGCAGGGAAGGTGTAAACATAGCAGACAAATTAAAACAAAAACTTTTACATAATTGGTGTATAGTTTTGAAAAATAATTATCATAATTTGTAAGTGAAACCAACAATGTATACCTTTCACTTGCATCCATGTATCTTTGTGAGTTATCATTTTTGGCTGTGATACCATTAAAACCCCAAATTAAAGAAAACTAATCTTGAAATAATAGCTTCAAACAGCTGTATCAGTGTTAAGCCAAGATTTTCAAATATAATTAAGCATATTCATTAACATCACTCTCATTGAGCATCATCATTATTATAAGGCAGCCAAAAGGTATTGTAAGACATTAATAAACTAAAATAAAATGCATTTAAATATTAATTTTACCTTCAGTCTATCTTTTTAAATTTCTATATTTGTATATACTATAATGTATACAATATAGTACTAATACAGTGTTACATGTAGATAATTTATGGAAAATATAGTTAGAACAAATGCTCAAATTATTTTACTGAGAGAGAAGATGTACAAGCAGAAAGCACAATTCGGAAGCTAAAGTTCAGGCTCCCTGGTCTGGCACAGTTTCCTCTCATTCTAGTAGCCTCTTTTCCTGTCAATTTCTGCCCACCATCCCCACAACTACCAGCACCATGTTTTGGTCAGTCTGACTAGCTATCTCCTAAACACACCAAGCTCCCTCCTACCTCTGTGTCTCAGCCTAGAATGTTTTGTCCTCTCCTGGCCACTGCAGAATTCCAACTTTTCCTTTAAGACCTAGACCAAATGTCACCTCCCCTGTGGAAATTTGCTAAACATATGTCAGCAAGGAGATCTGGTTTCTGGGGAAAGACAATAAAAGGGAGTGTGGTGACTTTGAATCTCAGTTCTGCCACTTGAAATCTAGCTATGAGGTAGTTGATCTTCAGTTTTCCCACCTGTGAAACGGAGATTCTGTGTTACCTTATATATAGCAAGAGTCAGTAGACCTTTTCTTTAAAAGGCCAGAGAGTAATTCTTTTTGGCTTTGCAGACAAGTCTCTCTTGTAACTACTCCATTTTGCCTTCGCAGCCCAAAAGTTGCCATAGGCAATACATAAACAAATAGGCATCGCTATGCTCTAATAACACCTTACTGACAAAATCTGCTGATATGCTGGATTTGGCTCGTGGACTATAGATTGCTAACTTCTGCCTATAGAACTGTAATGAAGACTGAAGTAACCCACACAACATAAGTAAGGCCCCTGGCATATAGTGGGTAGTTAGTCTCTTATGTGCTAGGCTTGGGGAAGCATCAGTACATGTGATCCCTGTAGTCATGTGGTGGGGAGATGGATATTAAGCAATCACAGATTATATAAATAAACCCTCCCACCCAACCTCACATGCCAGAGTTAAATTGATCACTGTCATGAAAGGTCTGTGAAACGCTCTTCTGTTGCCTTATTTTGTTTGCCATGGTTCTTTGAAGAAAACATAGACGGTGTTATGAGAGTGCATAGCAGTGCTCTGTGGAAATGACACTGCAAGCTGAACCATGACTTAACCATTAGAGGGAAGGGAAGAGAGAGAAGTGTGTTCCAGGCAGAGACAAACATGAGCAAAGGCCCTGAGGAGGAAAACTGGCCCACTTGCAAAACAACATGAAGAGTTTAGGGGCTGGGGAGAGTCTAAATATCAGGCTGGGTAGGTAGGGAGGGGTTGGAGGCCTATAGGACAGGGGTCCCCAACCCCCGGGCCACGAACTGGTACTACTCCATGGCCTGTAAGGAACCGGGCCGCACAGCAGGAGGTAAGCAGAGGCCAGGCGAGTGAAGCTTCATCTGTATTTACAGCCTCTCCCCATTGCTTGCATTACCGCCCGAGCTCCACCTCCTGTTAGATCAGCGACAGCATTAGATTCTCATAGGAGCGCAAACCCTACTGTGAACTGTGCATGTGAGGGATCTAGGTTGCTTGCTCCTTATGAGAATCTAATGCCTGATGACCTGAGGTGAAGCGGAGGTGGTGATGCTAGCGCTGCAAACACAGATTATCATTAGCGGAGAGGTCTGACTGTGCAGAGACCATAATAAATCAGTTGCTTGCAGACTCATATCAAAACCCTATCAGTGAGTGGCAAGTGACAAACTGCATCTGGTGGCAGGCTTTATAGTGGCAAATGAGTTGATGTACTTCAATTGTACAGCTGCATCTGGTGGCAGGCTTTAAGTCAGAATCCAACACTTATTTTAGTCTGCACGTGGCCCACCCATTATTTTATTTACCACTTCTGTCCGCACCTCTTACCCACACTACGCACTTGTCTCAGTCACAGTTTTGGTAAGCCCACAAGCTAACCCTAGCCAAAATGAGTAAAAAACAAACGTCGCTGGAGAGCTTCTTTGAAAAGGGGGAAAGACCAAATGATGAGACAGCAGAAGACTCTAAGACTGCCAACCAAAAGAAAGCTGCATTTAAAAGAAAATACCATGAGTCCTACTTAAATTACGGGTTAATTGCAACAGGTGATTCACATTCTCCAAGCCCGCTTTGTATAATAGTGGTGACCGGCTATCCAACAAAACCATGAAACCTTGAAAATTGCTTTGCCACATGGAGACCAAGCACCTTGCATTGAAAGACAAGCCTTTGGAATTTTTCAAAAGAAAAAAACGTGAACACGAAGAACAGAAGCAATTACTGAAGGCCACCACTTCATCAAATATGTCTGCACTGAGAGCATAATCCTTAGTGGCTAACTGCATTGCTAAAGCTAAAAAGGCCTTTACTATTGGTGAAGAGTTGATCCTGCCTTCTGCTAAGGACATTTGTCGTGAACTTTTAGGAGAGGCTGCAGTTCAAAAAGTGGCACGTGTTCCTCTTTCGGCTAGCATAATAACCAGATGAATTGATGAAATAGCAGAGGATACTGAGGCACAATTGTTAGACAGGATTAATGAGTCACTGTGGTATGCAATCCAGGTTGACAAGTCTACCGGTGTTGACAGCAAGGCAACAATGCTTGTTTTTGTACGCTATATTTTTCAGGAGGATGTGCATGAGGATATGTTATGTGCACTTTTGTTGCCAGCCAACACCACAGCTGCAGCACTATTCAAGTCTTTGAATGATTACATATCAGGAAAACTGAATTGGTTATTTTGTGTCAGTACATGCACAGACGCAGTGGCTGACATGACTGGACGGCTGTCTGGTTTCACTACTCGGGTCAGAGAGGTCGCTTCTGAATGTGAGCCTACGCTCTGTGTCATCCATAGAGAAATGCTGGCTAGCCAAAAAATGTCACCTGAACTCAACAACATTTTGCAGGATGTGATTAAAACTATCAACACATTAAAGTACATGCCCTTAACTCACGTCTGTTCGCGCAGCTCTGTGAGGAGATGCACGCAGAGCACACACATCTTCTCTTATACACAGAAGTGAGATGGCTTTCTAAAGGCAGATCACTGACCAGAGTTTCTGAGTCATGAGAGCCGCTCCAGAGATTTCTTTTAGAAAAACAGTCACCACTGGCAGCACATTTCAGTGACACAGAACGGGTCACAAAACTTGCTTACTTGTGTGACATATTCAACCTGCTCAACGAACTCAATATGTCACTTCAGGGGAAAACAACAACTGTGTTCAAGTCGGCAGATAAAGTGGCTGCATTCAAAGCCAAACTGGAATTATGGGGGCAACTAGTGAACACTGGGATTTCTGACATGTTTTAAACATCAGCAGAGATTTTGAAAGAGACTGAGCCAGGGTCTTCTTTCTCCCGGCTGGTGCACGATCACCTATCTCAGCTTTCAAAAGAGTTTGAGCATTACTTCCCAACCACAGAATACCCCCGAACTGGGAAGGAATGGATCCGCGACCCAGTTGTGAATAAGCAGGTGAATCGACTTTGGCCGTGCTAGAAGAGAATCAACTGCTTGAGATCGCAAGTGACAGTGTCCTTAAAAGTATGTCTGAGACAATTTCAAATCTCCATACGTTCTGGATTAAAGTCAAGGCAGAATATCCTGAGATTGCCATAAAAAGCCTGAAAAGCCTGCTTCCATTTCCAACGTCCTATCTTTGTGAAGCAAGGTTTCTGCAGTGACAGCACCCAAACGAGATTACGGAGTAGACTGGACATAGCAACACACTTTGGGTGTCACTGTCTCCCATCACCCCCAGATGGGACCACCTAGTTGCAGGAAAACAAGCTCAGGGTTCCCACTGATTCTGCATTACAGTGAGCTGCATAATTATTTCATTATATATTACAATGTAATAATAATAGAAATAAAGTGCACAATAAATGCAATGCGCTTGAATCATCCCGAAACCATCCCCTTCCCCGGTCCGTGGAAAAACTGTCTTCCACGAAACCGGCCCCTGGTGCCAAAAAGCCTGGGGACCGCTGTCATAGGACAGGTAAAGGGTTTGGGATTTGATTCGAAGTCTCAAAAGGAAGCCTTGAATAGTCTGTAATGATCTCATCTGTATACCAACATATAGAAGATTGTGTGACTGTTATTATGCATTATTAATAAGGCAGCAAAAATATTTTGTGAACCATTAGTAACTAATAACACCTTTGAAAAGAATCCTTCCTTCAAACTCTCCCCAAAACCCCTTTCGACTGTGTCCTCTGTTTCCTTCTGGGACTGTCGGATGCAGGCCACTAAGAAAGTTGCTTCGGTCCTAGAGCAAAAGGTGGGGCTGGGACACCCTCCCCACTCCTGAGGAGTATGAAGCATGGCAGCAGCCACGGGAAGTGTGCATCACCTAGGAACAGGAGGGCTCATGGCCTCCAGGGCACGAGGAGCCTGACCCCCGCACAGGGGTCAGCGTGGCCACCAGTGGGACCGGCAGCAGTGGAGGCGTTCTGTTCCATGCGACTTCACAAGCGAACAGTGGAGCTCAAGGGAGGCCCAGAACTGGTAATCTGGTAATCTAGTAGGTAAAATGTTTCTGATTTCTGGGAGCCACTCTAACACATTAACTGAACCTGAGGAGGGGGTGCCTGGAACCTCTGATCTATATGTGGGTCAGAAGCATGAGTGACAACCTGGGCTTTTGCTTGGCACCTGAAGTGGAGGGCAGACTTGCGGGACTGAGCCTGTAACCTGTGGAATCTGATGCTGTCTCCGGGTGGATGGTGTCAGGATGGAGTTGAATGGTAGGACACGCGGCCGGTGTCGGACAGTGGCGGTGGTGCGGCACAAACCTCACAAACCGGAACTGGATGCAGAACCCCTTCAAAGGGGACCAAACAGCAACATGGAATACCTAGAAACAAGACCCAAAGAGGGGGCAGAAGCAGAAACGGAAAGGGGCAGATGAAGATGGACAGACAGGGCCCGAGCGAGACAGCATAAGCTCAGTAGATTTCTCAAGGTAAATTGCTTTTGTCACATCCTGCTGTTTGTGAACATGAGTAAGCTGTTGCCTGTTATCACTGACCTTTACGATTCTGATTAGCTGCTCAGCAATTACCTAGTATTCCCCAGACAGTCTTAACTCTGTAATAGAGGAGAGAGCCACAGCAGGTCTCCCGGGGGGAGGAAGAGGGGAGAGAGCCTGTCGAGGAGAAGGAAATCACAGCGCCAGCTGCAGAACAGTGAGCCTTACAGGCTCCTTGCCCGTGGTTCTAAAAAAGAATAATCCTACCATGAGTTTATTAAACTTAAAAATACTTTCTGTCACGGGCAACACAGCAAAGCTTTCCTGCACTTGCTGTACCGCAAACCTGAGGCCGAGTTGGGTTAGTTACACATCAAACATGGCACAAACTGCAGGGACCCGGAGCTAGGAGATATGCGCCCGCCCCGGCCCTGAGCCCCAGGCACCTTCTCATCTGCCTTATTTCCTCAGTAACCAAGTAGAAGGCTGGACGCCTTGCTGGAAATCAGTCTGGAAATGTTTGTTCTTCTGAACCTTCATTTCAGAGCACCTTCTTTGACTCTGGTTTCAGGCAATAAGATTAGTGGATGGTTTCTCCAACACAAAGCTAAGATCTTGGCAACCCTTTCAAGCACTATTTTTAGGCTCTCCCCACACACACAAGAGCAAGAGGAATCTGAGGCAGAGAGTGTAGACTTACACAAAGAGTTTCAACACAGGGGCTAACACGGAGATCTTCAGTCACTCAGCACACCTCCTCTGGCTCTGCCGTACTTAAAATATGCAACACTGAGTCCACAGGCCATCGTGCTCCTCAGCCCTTGGAGAGGAAATTTCCAATATGATGAGGAAGAAGTAGTTCCAGGGTAATGATGTATAAAGGTACTAAGTATAGAGTCATCACACAATTATCCTAATTAAAAAGTGAGACAAAGTGTACATTTATCGTATCAATACCAAGGGAAACTTGCATTTTTGTCTTTATCCACATAGATGCACCACAGTGCCATTTTTATAAATTTCTTTAAGGAAGAACAGAAATTAAGTCAATATTTGTTCATGTCCAGCAATGATGCTAATACAATAGCTCTGAAATCGGGACAGCTCCAGGATGAATTTCATGGAACTGCAGTGGAAAGTGAATGGACTTAGAGCCCAAGTGAGAGGCATGTGGATACAAGCTCATACCAGAGCATCAAACTGGGTTACTACCCCTCTTTACAGACAACATTCTGAAACAGCTGGGCCAACTGTGGTTTTATTACTAAGCCCTTGTGGAATGCAGCTCTCATCAGCATTAGTCTGGAAGAAAAGAATCCAAAAAAACAAGAAGTTATTGGTTACTCTCTAACATTCCTGAGAAGTGATTGAAATCTTGCTCCTGCCTTGATTTCCGTAGGAGTGGCGATGCAAATGAGTTCATGTGAATGAGAACTGTAGTCAGCAAAGCCAGACTGAGCCAGGAGGCTGAATCGCTGACCCTCCATGCCAGGTGCCAAAGCCACCACCCACCAAACACAAGGCAGCAGACATACCACCGGGCATTTTCCTGGCCGCTTTAACCAGTTCCCCAGGCAGGGATGAGACTGGTGTCTCGAAAGGTAGAGATGGAAATGACAATGGAAGGCATTAAGATTCTTAAGACACAACAAGGGAGAGGTATATATAGAGAGAGGGGGTTGGAGACAATCATAGTGTCTGTTAACTTAAAACACAGCATGGGGAGACATCACCCAGCTTCCTGGAGCAAAACCTGGTCAGTGAGGTCATTCACTCCTTGGCCTAGTCATAAGCCCAAGGGAGATTACAGAAATGAGTGATGGCAGGTCTCCTCCCCACTATGTCCGTGCCATGGGATTTACCCAGTAGCTCAGTTATTCCTCATAACAACCACAGGAAGTTAAGCACCACTAATGGCCCCATTGTACAGAATGGGAAACTAGCACGTCCAGAGGCTAAGCCCTTACTCAGGTCCTGCAGCTAGTAAGTGGTAGCAGATCAAATTGCGAATGTGTCTGATTCCAGAACGATGTTTCTCAAACCAGGCTTGTACTGCCACAAAGCAGCTCTTCTCCAGGGAGGGAGCAGCAACGCGGGTCCATTTGGTCACTGAGCTTTGGTGAGTATAAGACCCAGCGTGCTTCCTGATTACAATGACACGGTTAGATTCTCTTGTAACAGTGGATTACTTTTTGTTTGTTTCCAGAAGGGAAAACTCTGTTTGCTTCTACTAACCTTACCACTTCTGACACCAAACGTGTGGGTTTTCCACAGCAAGCAATTCGGACATTAACTACCTGGAGTTAGCACAGACGCCATAAATTAAGGGCTCAGTCCCACAAGACTGCCCTCCCCTCCTCTTCAGACAGTAATCACAAAGCCAGATTATCACCTGTGCTTCTGATCGACTCACTATAACGCAGAGGTACCCACACCCTCCGCCTCAGGTTGACAATTTGCTAGAACAGCTCATAAAACTCAGGAAAGCACTTTACTTACTATTATCTGTTTATTGTAAAAGACACAACTCAGGGACAGCCGAATGGAAGAGAAGCATAGAGCACGGTATTGGGGGTGGGGTGCTCCCAGGGTTTGCCACCCTCCCAGTACCTCCATGTGTTCACCAGTCCAGAAGCTCTCTGAAACCCTTCACTTAGGATTTTCATGGAGGCTTCATTACATGGGCAAGGTTGATTAAATCACTGGCCATTTGTAATTAACTTAACTTCCAGCTCCCTCCCCTCCCCAGAGAGGTCAGGGCGTGGGATTAGAAGTTCCAACTTCTAACCACACATTTGGTTCCCCTGACAACCAACCTCCATCAGAGGTTATCCAGGAGCCCCCCAGCCACCAGTAATCTTCTTAGCATTCAAAAAGACACTTGTCACTTTGGAGACTCTGAGGGTTTTAGAAGCTGTAGGCCAGGAAATGGGGGCAGAAATCAAATATATATCTCTTACTATGTGACATTTTCTTTATTTATTTTGCAGAAAATCCATGCTGCTGTGCTAAGTTAATGCATATTAAATTGTTTTTAAAAATCAAGTCCTTGGTCTGAAAGAGCCTCACGTTAAAACACAATGGGTTTAGGCTGGGAGCTGTGTTTAGGATTAAGATTCCCTTTGCAAGAAACTAAGCCTGAACACAAAAGTTGCTGTTACTAAAAGTCATATTGCCAACAGCTTTACAAGGTCTCTGAAAATGATCAAGTTGACTTAGAAGATAAAGATTTGCCAGGGAGACGTCCTTGGCAATGCACAGCTCCTTGCCTGAAATGAGACACAACAGGAAACATGAAAATGCAAAGTTTGTGGGAATATAATTTATCTAACGGACAAGACCAACTTATTTGGTATAACAAAGTTAAAAGAATGTGTTTTCAGGCAGCGGCTTCCTGTTATATATCCTATTTCAGAGCGAATTGCTAGTTACCAGACAAACCTAGAAGAGTCAGTCTGCTCTTCCAGAATCATTGACATAAGCTTATCTTTAACAGTACAAGTATATGGTTTCTACTCACAATTACAGACTCTCAGAGACACCCATGTATTCCACATCTATGTCTCTGGAAGAAAAAAAAAACCTCTCCTTAAATTGATTTGCCCTTTGTCACTGTCACAGATATGTTTTCCCTGTTTTGACAGGTAGTTGTAATTCTATTAGCAGGCCATCGACTTCCCTGTGAAATCGATCTGTGTTGGGCTGGCTGGGTCTTCTTAAACTGGCTGATTTATTGCTTCTGCATGTTTTTAGAGACAGCACATGCATGCTCACAAGTGAGCTAAAGAGTCAAGGGGTTGGAGAAGAAGAGGGAGAGGAAAAGAGACACTCTTCTGTCACCACAAAGTATAAAGTATCTAAACAACTGTTGAAAATAAATCATTTCTAGCCTCACTGTTGGCTGTCTCAATGGCAGGTGAGTTGTGACCTTTTGTCGGCAGCCTAGTTGAGATGCCTGCTGATGCCAGCCAGTATAAATGACTGTCACTTTCCCTTATTAATTTATCTTCCTGCCTCATGTATAAACTAGAAGGACTTGCTCACCTCAGATGTCCTTGATGTCAATCTATCGTCTTTGCCTAATTTTCCTCCCAGCTCACAGTAACCAGAACACAAGTGGCTGCCTCCCGGTGCCCCTGTCTCTGCCTGCCGTCTTACCCATTGACAGGAAAGCACCCAGGCCAACTGCAGGAGATCACAATTTGCCAGAGGTCAGAGACAGAAATCACCACTGCATTTTGTTTAAAGAACCACATCAGAAAAGAAAAGAAGGGAGGGGAAAGGAAGGGAAGGGAAGGGAAACTTAATAAACACCCTTCTCTTAAAGTTCTATCCCAAGATTTATAATGGAATCAAGCAATGCTAGATTATAATAGTATGTGTGAAGACCAAGCAACCTAAAAATAAGTTGATTTTTCTGGTACTAAAGAACAAATCATTGCACAGTTATATACCTTTACAAACTGAACATGATTCTAAATATTCTAGTGTTAACTCCATGAACGTAAATATGAATAGTAACACCTCACGAGTACCATTTGTAATTTCACCCTTGAGCAGTATAGTGGAGAGGCTAATTCTAAGCAGAATTATTACCAGGAAATACAGTTAGGTAGGCAAATTCCACTTTTGCACCCTTTCTTCTCCATTTATATATGTATAAGGGCTTCCACCAAGATACCTGACTCATCCTTACCTTCTAGGATAGCACTGGAGCTTTCTCCACCTTCTCTCTTCACACCTTCTCAGATGTTAGGCCAGATAAGTGATAAAGCCATGTTTACATAAATGATTCACAAGACTTAATGTATTAACTCTCCCAGTAAGATTCTGCAATTTAACTGGGAATTTTTATAGATATAATACTTTAACCCAAAATAGAGATGAATGGTAAGAACCCTGGGCACCACTGAACACAGATTGGTAGATGGGGGGATACTGGTCAGCAGGTTTCCTTTTCAACAGCCCTCAAATGACACTCCTAGGATGGTGCCGGTTCTGAACCACAAATAATAACTCTTCTGTCCTACAGAGCCCTGTGGAAACTGACAGTCCTGTTCTGTGCTGTGCTTTGTCCACTTGGGTGAGCTGAGGATCCTGAGGTTTCCAGGTTAAAGCTGGCCAAAAGAGGAACTTGTGCATGATTTGGAAGACAGAAGCGAAGCAGCAGCCTTTTCTCTTGGAAGGTGGTCACAGTCTGACATGGTAGCAAACAGATGCAGATGAGCCAGGTAGGTGCCAGCTTGTTCTCACTTTGCTCTGCTTTGCGTCCAGCTCTTCCTGCCAACTGATGGCCCTGCTGGCCAACAGTGGCCCCAGGAACACCACCAGCTGCTCAGCTGTAGACCCTCAGAGGTAGCAACCACACAGAGGCAACAGTTTCCCAAAGACTTTTCCATGGTTCCACTTTGGCAGCTGGATGAGCTTGGCTTCCCAGATCAGGCAACACAGACTTCCCTGCAAGCTCCGATTTGTCCATCCTGGCCAGCACTTCAGGCAAACTGGTTAAGAACTCCTTCTTGGATCCTCCAACTCCTCTTCAGGACCCTACTTCCCAGTTCCTCCCACATTTGTTTCAGGTCTAATTCCTATAAGAAATCTCTTATTCCCATAATACCCACAGTGGCCCTGTTGTGAACTAACCCCTGACTGACATGGCCCCTTGCAGAGGATCTTTACAGAGGCCGTGTCCTACACACGCAAGGCCACACACATGTGCATGATTCACAGCCACAAGCTATTTCCTGTTACCAAGGACCATAATCAAATCTAAACCTACATTATCTGTCTGAGCCTCTGATTTGTGTGATATAATGTACAATTTATTTTTTGAATTGTTTATTTTATCATATTTAAAGCTGAGTCTGATTTTCAATATGTGCTCTCTATGCATCATCTAAATTGAGGTTACAGACTCAGGTTTCAAAAAACAAATTACAATGGCATGATCATCAAGAACCATCTTGAAACCCCAAGCTAAACAGATCATTTTCGCACACATGTCTGCATGCTGAGTACAAAGCATAAGGGCCAGGGGAACTGGGAGGTAAATATTGGACGGGACAGACTGGTCAGCCTATAAATGCTGCCTTTTGGTCCTATGCTCACAACTGGGCCAATCAGACTTGGTCAGGGCCAGGTTCATCTGCTGCATTGGAAAAGCGACCATTCACAAGAAAGCTGTGAAGGTGATAAGTGCTCTAGGACCCCTCTTAGTGCGACACCTATTTCTGGCATTTAACATGCATGATAACAAATTGGGACTTCAGAAGGGAGTCTTTTCAGAAGGGAAAACACACAAACTTCGTCCATGAATTTTACCCCATTTATTGTATAGATTGAAGAAAAAAAAAATCAAAGAAATGCATCAATATATACCGCCGCCAGAGAACTCCAGTTACAGTTTTTTCTTCAGAGCAGAGTAATTTTTTAAATCCTACCTTTAAAATCTTTGAAGCTAGAAAAATAACTATAATATGTAAAGCTTTTCTTGTTTGCCATTAATATCAAGTGCTGATAGAGTGCTCAAAATTGTACAAGCCATACAGACAAGCACAATATCTGCCTTTGAAAATGCAAAAGCATTTTTCAGAACAGAACTAAATAGCACACATAAAAGAAGCCAGCTTCTCTGAAGTTGCTCAGGTGTCAGATTACATCTGCAAAATCAAAATTATATCACAATATTCTTGTCTGATATTTAATTTGCTTTACATCAAATAAACATGAATAATGAGAATGAAATCTCAGCCTAGGAGCTGATAACATCATAAACCATATAAAGGACACTTGGTTAATTTCTGTCATAAAATTCCATCATAAAACCACACCCGAATGAAAAAAGTTTTTGCCAGTTTCTGTCTTCTGCCCTCAAAATAGCTATCTCTGCCAAAGGACATTCAGTTCAATGTCTGGGACTATCAGTTATTAGGGCTTGTCAGCAGTCAGAAATCATTCAAATATATTTCCTGCACCCTTCCAAAGCTATAAATTAAAATTGTACACTAGCACCTGCTGAACAAAAGGATTTAGGCCTAAACGACAGCAGTCAGGATTTAGGTTAGACAGAAATAAATATTTTGTGATGAGGGAAGTTAAGATATTGGAAAGGGTCATATTGAGAGAAATTAGAGCCCCCCGCCCCCGCTGAACCTATTTGAAAAAAAGATGTATTTTCCTCCAGGATCCATAAATCAAGAGCTCAGGTAACTGTCGGGCTTTGTATATAATAATAAAAAAAGGTTGTATCCATTCATTTCTCTATTGATTATCAGTTCCTACAAGTCTACGATTAAATCAGAAAAGCAACATAGGGAGACAGTTCTCATCCTCATTTTCCATGAAATGTGAATCCTTTCACATCTTTATCATCATTTTCCCTTTAATCAGTCACCCATGAATGTGATAATTAACAAGCTTGATAATAGAAATCCAAGAATAATAGAAAGATCTCTGGCTTTTAGGTCAAGAGACCTGGGTTCCAACACCATTCTATTAGCTGTGTGATCTTGGAAAAAATCAATTAACTGCTCTGGGCCTCAAATTATTCACGAGTAGAATAACGTCTGCCCTACGTACCTCACAGGCTTGTCATAGGATCATACGCAATAATGTCTATGAAAGTGCCTTGTAAAACTGTAAAGGATAAATTATGTGATGGTGCCATTATCATATGACAAGTGGCTGTACAATCACATGCCCAAATTATGGAAAAGCATATTTCTCTCAGTTAGTAAGAATATATAATGCAGATGCAGTGAATAGTAAGCAAACACCAGCAGGATGGGGCAGGGAATGGAAACCAACTGAAATGTTTACCCAAGTGGTTTTTGAACAGATGGAAACCATGAGGTCTCTGCCATACTTCGTATTCTCTGGGTCTCTTGTGTTCTGAGAGACAGCTTTGTCCCCTTCAGCTTTTCAGTCCTTGATATGGTTTTCCACAACTTCTGCTATACTGAGAATCACTGTGGTAAAGCCTGCTGACACCTGCTCTCAGGAGTCTAGACACTTGTTCAACCTTAGAGAACACAGAATATGAATCATGATTCTCTTTAGAATCCTGTCTTTGGCCCATGAGGGTTTATAGTTAAATTCTGAATGTAGGTTGGCCTGTCTTTGCTCTGTGGTACATTGTTAATCTGGGAGGCTTTAAACTTTTTGAAGGCAGTGGCATGGCAAAATAAACTTTCTTATAAATAGGAGACAGCCAAAAATCCAGAGATACCAGAGAAAGTCATATAGAAAATTCATAAAGAATCACACAGTATTTCTGCAACATGCTTGTCATAATAATTAAAATTATTTCAGGGTGGCTTGCAAAATATAAAAGTACTAAATAATAATTGCAAAACCAGCTAAAAGTTTGATGACAGATCTGGAGAAAAGATAAGATGTGGCAGATAAGATCTCTTCTCTTTTGAAATCTAACGTAATAGAAATAAATTCTTAAGTCCAAAGAGGCATTTAAATTTCAAAACTCAGTGAAAATATTACTTTGGGACATACTCAAGTAATTTATGGCCTATTCTGTGGCTGCTTTCTTCAAGAAACTCATGGAATCTATTTGAAACCTTGACCTGTTAAAACAATATATAACTTGAAATTGCACTAAAGATTTCCAGTAGTTAAAAGTGGCATCCTTGAAACCAAAATGCTTTTATCATAGCATAGATGATTCAAATCCTAAATGCACAACTTCTAATAACAATATTTGACCCATAATGCCCAAATTGGCAACTGCGTGTAAATACAACCAAAAATAACTCAAGAGTTAACTTTCTATTTAATAGGCTATTTAGGCTCTTCAATTACCCAAGTCCATTGTAGCACATGATTTTTAAATCATCTAACAGGTTACCTCTCCAACAGAGCTCTGGCTTTGTTATTTTGTTTTGCTGTCTCAAACATGCAGGTTATAGTCTGTTCCTTATCCTGAGAAATGCGTGTGCTCCTGAAAGCTAATAAACCAACATGTATTTATGGTGCATTAGGCTTCATACTCTGTGAGGCTGTGGCAGGTACAAAAGGTGGCCCCCACACAGGAATCCGTCAAACATTAAGCCTATGGATTATTAAGTGCTAAATCATGCCACAGAATACAACTGTGCTTGGAAGTCAGAAGAAAGGAGAACACTAAGTAATGGAATGGTTCAGTATAATCTTCCCAGAGGAGAGGACTTGAATGGATCTTTGAAAAATAATTTAGGATTCAGAGGGAAGCATACTGGATTTTCAAATGGAGAAAAGATCATGACCAAATTCTTTAAAGAAATCAGTCAGAAGTCTAGACTGACAGGAGATAAGGGATGATGTTAGAAGGTAATGAAGGATAAACTTAGCTAGGTAGAAATCATTTTATAGAATCTTGATAAGTTGACAAATAAGTCAGGCTTGACACAATAGGTAAAAGGGAGCCACTAGGCTAGTGCCCAAACAAGGATATCATATGAAAGATTAGTGTTTAAGGAAGCTTCTGGTGACAATTATATGCATGGGATTGGGTAGGAATGACACTGAAAGCTGGAATACCAGTTTAGAGGCAGTTATATAAACCTAGATTGTAGTATCAGAATCAGAAAGAAAAGATATAGAACTGAGTACCTAGAAGAGAATTCACTTACTATCTAAGTCAAAGCCCTCCTTTTTTCAGATGTGGATACTAGGACTTAGGAAGGTTGTAAGGCTTGTACAAGTTGATCATCTTCCCAGTTAGCAGCAGAGTCAGGACTGAAACCTAGGTTTCTGGGCACCTGGATAATTCTACTAAAGAAATTTTGAAGAAAGAAATTGTAGGACTTGATAAAAGGCTAGTTTGGCAATAACAATAAAGATAAAAAGCATAAAGCTTACTTCTGTGGCTTAGAGTCTAGAGGTGAGTGTTTTAACAACATCACAGTTAGCCATGAGGAAGTTAACAAAACTAGCTTGGGAGAAAAGCTGATGAGTTAGAATTTGATTATGTTGAATTTCAAGTGATAGTAGAGTATCTAGGTAGACATGCCCTACAACAACTGGACAAAAGGAACTGCTCAGGGCTCACAGCACAGTCTACAGCTCCTACCCAGACCTCTCTCCAAACTCTCCCAACTCTCTCCCCAAGCCTCTCTCCAAAGTATCATCATATATCCAATCACTCATCTGACACTAGTACCTCCAATTTAGATTGGTCAAAACTAAATTCATTACATGAACTCTCAGGCTTGGTTAATACTGTTATCCATGCTGTTTATTATTGTCATTGAAGTCAGAAACCTGGGATGCATCTTCATCTCCTTCTTTTATAATACCTCACTGACTGCAGCCAATTAGTGACCAAATCCTGGTTGATTTCTCCTCCTTCCCATTTGTCCCTCCTTATTACTACCATTGTGGCTTAGACCCCTGTCATCTCAGGCCTGATTATAGCAATTGTCTCCTAACTGCTTCCATTGTCTCTACCTTGCATCCCACTTTAGCCTTTCCCCATGTAATTATCAGAATGATCTTCTAAAATGCAAATAAGATCATCATGTATTATTTAATTACTATTCTCATGGCCTATATAGAATTTAAGGTCTTCAAAATCTTATCCTTTTTTCCTTCTTGAGAGCTCCAAACAATGAAAATACATGGAATTTTCTGAATAGTCTACCTGGTTTGCATCTCAGTATCTTTGGGTAACTCTTTCTGCTTGGAACGCCCTTCTCTCCACATCTCCCCTATTCCTACTTTCCACCCCTTCCAGCTGCTGAACAACTACTCCTATTTCAAAATTCCCAAATGAGTTGTTTCAGAGATCTAGACAGCAGTTAAGGTTCAAGAACAGCTAAAGAAGCCATAAAAAAGGACGGAGAAGGAATGACAAGTACTTTCCAAAATGCCAAGGAAGAAAAGAGTTTTAAGAAGGAATGGGAGGAAATCATTTAAAGGGAGTTAAAAAATATATTAAAGATATTTATAACACCATTACTATAGCAGTGAAAAACTAAGACAATCCAAATCTTCAAAATAGGGCACACTCTGACATATTGATTTGATAGAATATATTATGCCAATAAAGGGTTAAATAGGAAATATATACAAATAAATTCTCCTGTAAAATAATGCTAAATTAAAAAGTAGAAGAAAATGTGGCATAACTCATTGACTACAACCATGTAAAGATATATAAGCTTAAATAAAAAGCTGAAGATGAATAAACATAGTTACTGAGGGATTAAATAGATTTCTTCTGAAATATTTGTATGTTTCATTTAAATGTTTAATTTTAAAATAATGGATGTTATCAGTATTAAATTCAATAAAAAAGGTCAAACAGTCATTTATAAATAAAATCATGCCTTACCTGGGTTTGATAGGTACTACTCAAAAGTATGTATCACTGATTTCTTTTACAAAGGAACTAAACATGCATAACAAAATTAAGTCATAGTGTTTTTGCTTTGTAAGTTCAAATTTTATGTTTTGTGTTTTTTTAAAACAAGGCATACCTTCACTGACTAACATAAATGTTATTTTATGCTTGTGATGGTCCTCTCTTTAAAACACAGATAATTGAGATTTGATTTTACCAGTTTTGTTTCCTGGATTAAAATTTCCAAAAGTTCTTTATAAGTCGGTTACATGCTAAGTCAACCAATAATCATAAATGGAAGACTTAATTGTTAGAAGTAAATGTGTTCAGGATAACAAGTCCTTTTTTTCCTAACCAGACACCTACCCCGGACCATATTACTTCCTTGGGATATCACGAGGTAGCATAAAGTTTGGGTGTAGACAACAGGTTGAACTAGGAGGTCCAAATTAAAATGCCCCAGGCAGGCAAGGTAAATTAGTGAATCAAGTCATACTTCAGAGTACATGCCTATCCATAAGAGAGCATTAGCTACTCAAATCCATGACAGGTTGCTCTAAAGAAATTCCAGCTCACTGTTGTCACAGCTTCACATCAAGCAAGAGAAGGAAGAAATCCATACTTACCTATGAAATTTACCAATTTTAAATGTCCCTCAAGTGAATGATGAGACTAGAGAGTAACTGGGGTCTACAGCCCTAGCTGGGCTTAATTACAGCAGGTCATACATTGAAGGTCATAGTTTAGAGACAGGTTTTATTTCACTTATGCAGTATTTCTGAAAATGTTGAGCTTCTACTCTACTCCAAGCACTGAGCTAGGCAAAAGATTAGTATGAGTTATTAAGGATACATCCCTCTGGTCACTCCCCTGAACAAAGTTCACAAGGGAAGCCAGGGAGGCCCAATCACAAAACCAAAAGGAGGACTAGTGTGTGCTGTGGTATAGAAGCCAAGGAACTACAGAATTCCAGTTATACAAATGTTGTTAGAATTGGAAATTTGGAAGTTATCGGTAACAGTACAGAGAGACATTTTGATAAGTCCTATGGACACAGGCACAAGAGCATAGAGTACAAACATAAAAAGGAGGAGACGAATTAAAGGCAGCAGATGAGGACTACTCTTTTGAAAAGTTTAAATAAAAAGGAGGAGAAATAGATTGTATAGTAGCTGTAGCATAACATGAGAGAAGAATTTATTTTAAGGACTTTTAAGGATAATAAAAATCAAGGCATTGATATACAGTGGATGTTTAAGATTCACAACAAAAAGTGGAAGACTAAAAGAAGGAAGGTTCTACGGGATACAGGAGTGCCCAAATGGAAACAATAAGTCAGCAGGGTTTGTAATCCTAATATAAAGTAGAATTCAGGCCAAAAAGCAACATTCAAGAAAAATAAAAGCACTATATAATGCTAAAAGCCAGAACTAACAAAGATAGGATAGTTATGAATACCAATGCCCCAAATAACACATAAAGTACCTACGGCAAATCAGAAACTATCGATGATACAAGGAGAAAGAGATGGAAATTCACTTTCAGTACAAAACCAAAGAAAAAATATAAATAAGGACATAGAAGATAGAAACAATATAATTATTGGATGTCTCTTAAAAATATATATATGAAATACAACACTAACCTTGAAAATAAAAAATATATTCTTTAAGAGTGCACATGAAAAATTCACCAACATTGCTAATATGTTAGGTGACAAGGAAAACATCATAAAGTTGCATAAAGTAGAAACACTGCAAACAACACACACTGACCAGAATGCAATAAAATTAGAACTGAAAAGTGCAATTAAAAATAAAAAACGCCTTCCAACCTAGAAAAAATTTTTTAATTTTATTAAACAACTCATTGAAAAAGTGAAAGAAAATATAAACAGAAATTATCAAACTTCTGAAAAACGTAACAATGAAAAAACTACATGTGACAGAGTCCGTGGGATATATTTAAGGCAGTGATCAAAAGAAAAGTCATACCCTTGAATACCTACATTAATTAAAAGAATAAAAATAAATGAATTTACAATTTAAAAAGGTACAAAAAGAGTGATGAATAAACCAGAAGTAAGCACTAAAAAGGAAGATAAAGATAAAAGTAGAAATTAAAGATGCAGTGAATTGGAAAAAAAAAAAGATCAAAATTTAAAAATCAAAGTTCTGGTTCTTTGGTAGAAATTGACAAATTAGACAAATCACTACTTAAATCAATAAAGGAAAATCAAGGGGTTTTTTCTGCTGTTGAGTTGCATGAGTTCTTTATATATGTTAGATATTAATCTATTATCAGGTATGTGATTTGCAAATATTTATTCCCATTCCAGAGACTGCCTTTTCATTTTGATGATGGTTTCCTATGCTGTAAAGAAAAATTCTAATTTGATATAATCCCACTAATTTATTTTTGCTTTTGTTCTTTTGGTGCTAAATCTAAAAAAAAAATTGCCAAAAAATGATGTCTACAAGCTTACCCTCTATGTTATCTTTTTTTTTTTTAACAACTTTATTGGAGTATAATTGCTTTACATTGTTGTGTTAGTTTCTGCTGTATAACAAAGTGAATCAGCTATATGTATACATATGTCCCCATATCCCCTCCTTCTTGTGTGTCCCTCCCACCCTCCCTATCCCACACCTCTAGGTGGTCACAAAGCACTGAGCTGATCTCCCTGTGCTATGCAGCTGCTTCCCACTGGCTATCTATTTTACATTTGGTAGTGTATATATGTCTATGCCATTCTCTCACTTCGTCCCAGCTTACCCTTCCCCCTCCCCGTGTCCTTAAGTCCATTCTCTATGTCTGTCTCTATGACTTTATTGCTGTCCTGCCCCTAGGTTCTTCAGAACCTTTTTTTTTTAGATTCCATATATATGTGTTAGCATACGGGATTTTTTCTTCTCTTTCTGACTTACTTCGCTCTGTATGACAGATTCTAGGTCCATCCAACTCACTACAAATAACTCAATTTCGTTTCTTTTTATGGCTAAGTAATATTCCATTGTATATATGTGCCACATCTTCTTTATCCATTCGTCTGTCGATGGACACTTAGGTTGCTTCCATGTCCTGGCTATTGTAAATACTGCTGCAGCGAACACTGTGGTACATGACTCTTTTTGAATTATGGTTTTCTCAGGGTATATGCCCAGTAGTGGGATTGCTGGGTCATATGGTAGTTCTATTTTTAGATTTTTTTTTATAATTTTTTTTAACATCCTTATTGGAGTATAACTGCTTTACAATGGTGTGTTAGTTTCTGCCATATAACAAAGTGAATCAACTATACGTATACATACATCCCTATATCTCCTTCCTCTTGCATCTCCCTCCCACCCCTCTAAGTGGTCACAAAGCACTGAGCTGATCTCCCTGTGCTATGTGGCTGCTTCCCACTAGCTATCTATTTTACATTTGGTAGTGTGTGTATGTCCACGTCACTCTCTCACATCGTCCTAGCTTGCCCATCCCCCTCCCCGTGTCCTCAAGTCCATTCTCTACGTCTGCGTCTTTATTCTTGTCCTGTCCCTAGGTTCTTCAGAGCCATTTTTTTTCTTTTTTAGATTTCATATATATGTGTTAGCATACGGTATTTGTTTTTCTCTTTTTGACTTACTTCACTCTGTATGACTGTCTCTAGGTCCATCCACCTCATTACAAATAACTCAATTTCGTTCCTTTTTATGGCTGAGTAATATTCCATTGTATATATGTGCCACATCTTCTTTATCCATTCATCTGTTGATGGAGACTTAGGTTGCTTCCATGTCCTGGCTATTGTAAATAGTGTTGCAATGAACACTGTGGAACGTGCCTCTTTTTGAATTATGGTTTTCTCAAGGTATATGCCCAGTAGTTGGATTGCTGGGTCATAGGGTAGTTCTATTTTTAGTTTTTGAGGAACCTCCATACTGTTCTCCACAGTGGCTGAATCAATTTACATTCCTACCAACACTGTAAAAGGGTACCATTTTCTCCACACCCTCTAAAGCATTTTTTCTTTGTAGATTTTTTGATGATGACCATTCTGACTGGTGTGAGATGATATCTCATTGTAGTTTTGATTTGCATTTCTCTAATGATTAATGATGTTGAGCATCCTTTCATGTCTTTGTTGGCAATCCATATATCTTCTTTGGAGAAATGTCTATGTAGGTCTTCTGCCCATTTTTGGATTGGATTGTTTGTCTTTTTGACATTGAGCTACATGAGCTGCTTGTATATTTTGGAGATTAATGCTTTGTCAGTTGCTTCATTTGCAAATATTTTCTCCCATTCTGAGGGCTGTCTTTTGGCTTGTTTATGGTTTCCTTTGCTGTGCAAAAGCTTTTAAATTCCATTAGGTCCCATTAGTTTATTTTTGTTTTTATTTCCATTTCTCTAGGAGGCAGGTCAAAAAGGATCTTGCTGTGATTTATGTCATAGAGTGTTCTGCCTATGTTTTCCTCTAAGAGTTTGATTGTGTCTGGCCTTACATTTGGGTCTCTAATCCATTTTGAGTTTATTTTTGTGTATGGTGTTAGGGAGTGTTCTAATTACATTCTTCTACATTTAGCTGTCCAGTTTGCCCAGCACCACTTATTGAAGAGGCTGTCTTTTCTCCATTGTATATTCTTGCCTCCTTTATCAAAGATAAGGTGACCATATGTGTGTGGGTTTATCTCTGGGCTTTCTATCCTGTTCCATTGATCTATATTTGTTTTTGTGCCAGTACCATACTGTCTTGATTACTGTAGCTTTGTAGTATAGTCTGAAGTCAGGGAGCCTGATTCTTCCAGCTCCATTTTTCTTTCTAAAGATTACTTTGGCTATTTGGGGTCTTTTGTGTTTCCATACAAACTGTGAATTTTTTTGTTCTAGTTCTGTGAAAAATGCCATTGGTAGTTTGATAGGGATTGCATTCAATCTGTAGATTGCTTTGGGTAGTATAGTCATTTTCACACTGTTGATTCTTCCAATCCAAGAACATGGTATATCTCTCCATCTGTTTGTATCATTGTTAATTTCTTTCCTCAGTGTCTTATAGTTTTCTGCATACAGGCCTTTTGTCTCCTTAGGCAGGTTTATTCTTAGGTATTTTATTCTTTTTGTTGCAATGGTAAATAGGAGTGTTTCCTTCTTTCTCTTTCAGATTTTTCATCATTAGTGTATAGGAATGCAAGAGATTTCTCTGCACTAATTTTGCTTCCGGC
This sequence comes from Balaenoptera acutorostrata, assembly GCF_949987535.1. NCBI lineage: Eukaryota > Metazoa > Chordata > Mammalia > Artiodactyla > Balaenopteridae > Balaenoptera > Balaenoptera acutorostrata. The sequence continues at coordinate 68,437,290 of NC_080077.1, forward strand.
CACTTTACCAAACTCAGTGGTTAGCTCTAGTAGTTTTCTGGTAGCATCTTTAGGATTCTCTATGTATAGTATCATGTCATCTACAAGTAGTGACAGCTTTACTTATTCTTTTCCGATTTGGATTCCTTTTATTTCTTTTTCTTCTCTGATTGTTGTGGCTAAAAATCCAAAACTATGTTGAGTAATAGTGGTGAGAGTGAGCAACCTTGTCTTGTTCCTGATCTTAGTGGAAATGGTTTCAGTTTTTCACCATTGAGAACGATGTTGGCTGTGGGTTTGTCATATATGACCTATATTATGTTAAGGTAAGTTTCCTCTATGCCTACTTTCTGGAGAGTTTTTATCATAAATGGGTGTTGAATTTTGTCAAAAGCTTTTTCTGCATCTATTGAGATAATCACATGGTTTTTAACCTTCTGTTTGTTAATGTGGTGTACCACATTGAGTGATTTGCGTATATTGAAAAATCCCTGCATTCCTGGGATAAACCCCACTTGATCATGGTGTATGATCCTTTTAATGTGCTGTGGATTCTGTTGCTAGTATTTTGTTGAGGATTTTTGCATCTATGTTCATCAGTGATATTGGCTTGTAGCTTTCTTTCTTTGTGACATCTTTGTCTGGTTTTGGTATCAGGGTGATGGTGGCCTCGTAGAATGAGTTTGGGAGTGTTCCTCCCTCTGCTATATTTTGGAAGAGTTTGAGAAGGGTAGGTGTTAGCTCTTCTCTAAATGTTTCATAGAATTTGCCTGTGAAGCCATCTGGTCCTGGGCTTTTGTTTGTTAGAAGATTTTTAATCACAGTCTCAATTTCAGTGCTTGTGATTGGTCTGTTTATATTTTCTATTTCTTCCTGGTTCAGTCTCAGAAGGTTGTGCTTTTCTAAGAATTTGTCCATTTCTTCCAGGTTGTCCATTTTATTGGCATATAGTTGCTTGTAGTAATCTCTCATGATCCTTTGTACTTCTGCAGTGTCAGCTGTTCTCCTTTTTCAGTTCTACTTCTGTTGATTTGAGTCTTCTCCCGTTTTTTCTTGATGAGTCTGGCTAATGATTTATCAATTTTGTTTATCTTCTCAAAGAACCAGCTTTTAGTTTTATTGATCTTTGCTATAATTTCCTTCATTTCATTTTCATTTATTTCTGATCTGATCTTTATGATTTCTTTCCTTCTGCTAACTTTGGGGGTTTTTTCTTCTTCTTTCTCTAATTGCTTTCTTTAGGTGTAAGGTTGGATTGTTTATTTGAGATGTTTCTTGTTTCTTGAGGTAGGATTATATTGCTATAAACTTCCCTCTTGGAACTGCTTTTGCTGCATCCTATAGGTTTTTGGTCATCGTGTTTTCATTGTCATTTGTTTCTAGGTATTTTTTTATTTCCTCTTTGATTTCTTCAGTGATCTCTTGGTTATTTAGTAGTGTATTGTTTAGCCTCCATGTGTTTGTATTTTTTACAGATTTTTTTCCTGTAATTGATATCTAGTCTCATAGCGTTGTGGTCAGAAAAGATACTTGATACGATTTCAAATTTCTTAAATTTACCAAGGCTTGATTTGTGACCCAAGATATGATCTATCCGGGAGAATGTTCCATGAGCACTTGAGAAGAAACTGTATTCTGTTGTTTTTGGATGGAATGTCCTATAAATATCAATTAAGTCCATCTTGCTTAATGTGTCATTTAAAGCTTCTGTTTCCTTATTTATTTTCATTTTGGATTATCTGTCATTGGTGAAAGTGGGGTGTTAAAGTCCCATACTATGATTGTGTTACTGTCAATTTCCCCTTTTATGGCTGTTAGCATTTGCCTTATTTATTGAGGTGCTCCTAGGTTGGGTGCATAAATATTTACAATTGTTATATTCTCTTTTGGATTGATCCCTTGATCATTATGTAGTGTCCTTCTTTGTCCCTTGTAATAGTCTTTATTTAAAAATCTATTTTGTCTGATATGAGAATTGCTACATCAGCTTTCTTCTCATTTCCATTTGCATGGAATATCTTTTTCCATCCCCTCACTTTCAGTCTGTATGTGTCCCTAGGTCTAAACTGGGTCTCTTATAGACAGCATATATACAGGTCTTGTTTTTGTATCCATTCAGCCAGTCTCGTGGTTGGAGCATTTAATCCATTTGCATTTAAAGTAGTTATCGATATGTATGTTCCTATTACCATTTTCTTAATTGTTTTGGGTTTGTTATTGTAGGTCTTTTCCTTCTCTTGTGTTTCCTGCCTAGAGAAGTTCCTTTAGCATTTGTTGCAAAGCTGGTTTGGTAGTGCTGAATTCTCTTAGCTTTTGCTTGTCTGCAAAGATTTTAATTTCTCCGTCGAACCTGAATGAGATCCTTTCTGGGTAATCTTGGTTGTAGGTTTTTCCCTTTCATCACTTTGAATATGTCCTGCCACTCCCTTCTGGCTTGCAAAGTTTCTGCTGAAAGAGCAGCTGTTAACCTCATGGGGATTCCCATGTATGTTATTTGTTGTTTTCCCCTTGTTGCTTTTAATATTTTTTCTTTGTATTTAATTTTTGATAGTTTGATTAATATGTGTCTTGGTGTGTTTCTCCTTGGATTTATCCTGTATGGGACTCTCTGTGCTTCCTGGACTTGATTAACTATTTCCTTTCCCATATTAGGGAAGTTTTCACCTATAATCTCTTCAAATATTTTCTCAGTCCCTTTCTTTTTCTCTTCTTCTTCTGGGACCTCTATAATTCGAAAGTTGGTGCATTTAATGTTGCCCCAGAGGTCTCTGAGACTGTCCTCAACTCTTTTCACTCTTTTTTCTTTATTTGCTCTGCATTAGTTATTTCCAGTATTTTATCTTCCAGGACACTTATCCGTTCCTGTCTCAGTTATTCTGCCATTAATTCCTTCTAGAGAATTTTTAATTTCGTTTATTGTGTTTTTCATTATTGTTTGTTGGCTCACTAGCTCTTCTAGGTCTTTGCTAAACGTTTTGTGTATTTTCTCCATTTTATTTCCAAGATTTTGGATCATCTTTACTATCATTACTATGAATTCTTTTTCAGGTAGACTGCCTACTTCCTCTTCATTTGTTTGGTCTGGTGGGTTTTTAACTTGCTCCTTCATCTGTTGCATATCTCTCTGTCGTCTCATTTTGCTTAACTTACTGTGTTTGGGGTCTCCTTTTCGCAGGCTGCAGGTTCATAGTTCCCGTTGATTTTGGTGTCTGCTCCCAGTAGGTAAGGTTGGTTCAGTGGGTTGTGTAGGCTTCCTGGTGAAGGGGACTGGTGCCTTTGTTCTGGTGGATGAGGCTAGATCTTGTCTTTCTGGTGGTCAGGACCGCATCCAGTGGTGTGTTTTGGGGTGTCTGTGACCTTATTATGATTTTAGGCAGTCTCTCTGCTAATATGTGAGGTTGTGTTCCTGTCTTGCTAGTTGTTTGAAATGGGGTGTCCAGCACTGGAGCTTGCTGGTCCTTGAGTGGAGCTGGGTCTTAGCATTGAAAGGGAGATCTCTGGGAGAGCACTCGCCGACTGATGTTACATGGGGCTGGGAGGTCTCTGGTGGTCCAATGTCCTGAACTCGGCTCTCCCTCTCAGAGGCTCAGGCCCAACAGCCGGCCTGAGCACCAAGACCCTGTCAGCCATGCGGCTCAGTAGAAAAGGGAGGGAAAAAAAAGAAAGAAAGAAAACTAAATAAAATAAAATAAAGTTATTAAAATAAAAAATTTAAAAATATATTATTAAAATAAAACAATTTTTTAAGTAATAAAAGAAAAAAAAAGAGAGCAACCAAAGCAATAAACAAATCCACCAGTGATAAGAAGCGCTGAAAACTAAACTAAGGAGAGGAGACCTTCAAGATGGCGGAGAAGTAAGATGTGGAGATCACCTTCCTCCCCACAAATACATCACAAATACACCTACATGTGGAACAACTCCTACAGAACACCTACTGAATGCTGGCAGAAGACCTCAGACTTCCCAAAATGGAAGAAACTCTCCATGTACCTGGCCATGTAGCTGACAGGGTCTTTGTGCTCTGGGCGGGTTTCAGCCCTGAGCCTCTGAGGTGGGAGAGCTGAGTTCAGGTCATTGGTCCACCAGAGACCTCCCGGCTCCACGTAATATCAAATGTTGAAAAGGGAAGAGTGAGGCAAGATAAAGGTGGAGATAGCATTGACATATACACACTACCAAATGTAAAATAGATAGCTAGTGGGAAGCAGCCACATAGCACAGGGAGATCAGCTTGGTGCTTTGTGACCACTTAGAGGGGTGGGAGGGAGACGCAAGAGGAAGGAGATATGGGGATGTATGTATATGTATAGCTGATTCACTTTGTTATATGGCAGAAACTAACACACCATTGTAAAGCAGTTATACTCCAATAAAGATGTTAAAAAAAATTATAAAAAAAAATCTAAAAATAGAACTACCATATGACCCAGCAATCCCACTACTGGGCATATACCCTGAGAAAACCATAATTCAAAAAGAGTCATGTACCACAGTGTTCGCTGCAGCAGTATTTACAATAGCCAGGACATGGAAGCAACCTAAGTGTCCATCAACAGATGAATGGATAAAGAAGATGTGGCACATATATACAATGGAATATTATTTAGCCATAAAAAGAAACGAAATTGAGTTATTTGTAGTGAGTTGGATGGACCTAGAATCTGTCATACAGAGTGAAGTAAGTCAGAAAGAGAAAAACAAATACCATAAGCTAACACATATATATGGAATCTAAAAAAAAAGGTTCTGATGAACCTAGGGGCAGGACAGCAATAAAGATGCAGACATAGAGAATGGACTTAAGGACACGGGGAGGGGGAAGGGTAAGCTGGGACGAAGTGAGAGTGGCACTGACATATATACACTACCAAATGTAAAATAGATAGCCAGTGGGAAGCAGCTGCAAAGCACAGGGAGATCAGCTCAGTGCTTTGTGACCACCTAGAGGGGTGGGATAGGGAGGGTGGGAGGGAGATGCAAGAAGGAGGGGATATGGGAATATAAGTATACATACAGCTGATTCACTTTGTTATACAGCAGAATCTAACACAACAATGTAAAGCAATTATACTCCAATAAAGTTGTTAAAAAAAAAAAAAAGATAATATAGGGGGTAAGCTTGTAGACATCATTTTTTGGCAATGATTTTTTTGGATTTAGCACCAAAATCAACAAAAGCAAAAATAAATAAGTGGGATTATATCAAATTAAAAATTTTCTTCACAGCATAGGAAACGATCATCAAAATGAAAAGGCAGTCTCTGGAATGGAAATAAATATTTGCAAATCACATACCTGATAATAGATTAATATCTAACATATATAAAGAACTCATACAACTCAACAGCAAAAAAAAAAAAACCCTTGCCTTTCCTTTATTAATTTAAGTAGTGATTTGTCTAATTTGTCAATTTCTACCAAAGAACCAGAATTTTGATTTTTAAATTTTGATCTTTATTTTTCCCAATTCACTGCATCTTTAATTTCTACTTTTATCTTTATCTTCCTTTTTAGTGCTTACTTCTGGCTTATTCATCACTCTTTTTGTACCTTTTTAAATTGTAGATTCATTTATTTTTATTCTTTTATTTTAATTAATATAGGTATTCAAGGGTATGAATTTTCTTTTGACCACTGCCTTAATTATATCCAACAAACTCTGTCACATGTATTTTTTTCATTTTTACATTATTCAGAAGTTTGATAATTTCTGTTTATATTTTCTTTCACTTTTTCAATGAGTTGTTTAATAAAATTTAAAAATTGTTTCTAAGTTGGAAGGCCTTTATTTTTAATTGCATTTTTCGTTTCTAATTTTACTGGTCAGTGTGTGTTGTTTGCAATGTTTCTACTTTATGCAACTTTATGATGTCTTCTTTGTCACCTAACACACCATTGTAAAGCAATTATACTCCAATAAATATTTAAAAAAAAAAAACTAAACTAAGATAAACATAAAAATCAGAAACTGGTCAGTCACATACAGCAAACCCCAAGTCTACAGTTGTTCCCAAAGTCCACCGCCTCAATTTTGGGATGATTCCTTGTCTATTCAGGTATTCCACAGCTGCAGGGTACCTCAAGTTGATTGTGGAGATTTAATCCGCTGCTCCTGACGCTGCACGGAGAAATTTCCCTTTCTCTTCTTTGTTCGCTCAGCTCCTGGGGTTCAGCTTTGGATTTGGCCCTGCCTCTGCATGTAGGTCGCCCTCTGGCATCTGTTCCTTGCCCAGACAGGAGGGGGTTAAAGGAGCAGCGAATTACGGGGCTCTGGCTCACTCAGGCCGGGGGGAGGGAGGGGTACGGAATGTGGGGCGAGCCTGCAGCAGCAGAGGCCGGCGTGACGTTGCACCAGCCTGAGGCACTCTGTGTGTTCTCCAGGGGAAGTTGTCCCTGGATCACGGGACCCTGGCAGTGGCCGGCTGCACAGGCTCCCGGAGTGGAGGTGTGGATAGTGACCTGTGCTTGCACACAGGCTTCTTGGTGGCTGCAGCAACAGCCTTAGCATCTCATGCCCGCGCTAGTAGCCACAGCTCATGCCTGTCTCTGGAGCTCGTTTAGGCGGTGCTCTGAATCCCCTCTCCTAGCACACCCCGAAACAATGGTCTCTTGCCTCTTAGGCAGGTCCAGACCTTTTCCCAGACTCCCTCCCGGCTAGCTGTGGCACACTAGCCCCCTTCAGGCTGTGTTCATGCAGCCAACCCCAGTCCTCTCCCTGGGATCTGACCTCTGAAGCCCGAGCCTCAGCTCCCAGCCCCAGCCCGCCCCGGCGGGTGAGCAGACAAGCCTCTCGGGCTGGTGAGTGCTGGTCGGCACCAATCCTCTGTGCGGGGATCTCTCCGCTTTGCCCTCCACACCCCTATTGCTGTGCTCTCCTCCGTGGCTCTGAAGCTTCCCCCCCACCCCCACCATCTCCACCAGTGAAGGGCCTTTCTAGTGTGTGGAAACTTTTCCTCCTTCACAGGTCCCTCCCCAAGGTGCAGGTCCCATCCCTATTCTTTTGTCTCTGTTTTTTCTTTTTTCTTTTACCCTACCCAGGTACGTGGGGGGTTTCTTGCCTTTTGGGAAGTCTGAGGTCTTCTGCCAGCATTCAGTAGATGTTCTGTAGTTGTTCCACGTGTAGATGTATTTCTGATGTATTTGTGGGGAGGAAGGTGATCTCCACGTCTTACTCCTGCACCATCTTGAAGGTCCGTCCCCCCTATGTTTTCTTCCAGGATTTTGTGGCTTCAGGTTTATGTTCAAGCCTTTAATCCATTTTTAGTTGATTTTTGTATATGGTGTAAGATAGGGATCCAGTTTCATTCTTTTACATGTGGCTGTCCAGTCTTCCAAGCACTATTAATTGAAAAGACTATCCTTTCTCTATTGTGTGTTCTTGGCACCACTGTCAAAAATTAGTTTACCATATATTCATGGGTTGATGTCTGAGCTCTATTCTGTTCCACTGATCTATGTGTCTGTTTTTATTCCAAAGCCATACTGATTTGATTACTATAGCTTTGAAATATAGTTTGAACCCCTTAAAAAATTTTTCAGTTCAATTACTGTATTCAGCTCTGTAATTTCTGTTTGGTATTTTCTTACATTTTCTACCTCTGTTGAAATTCTCACTTTGCTTATGCATTCTTCTGCTCTCAGTGAGCATTTTTAAGACCATCATTTTGAATTCTGTATCAGGGAAATTACTTATCTTCTTTTCATTAAGGCCTGTCTCTGGAGTTTTATCTTATTCTTTTGTTTGGAACATATTCGTCTGTTTCTTCCTTTTCCCTGACTCTCTGTGTTGGTTTCTGTTCATTAGATAAAATAGCCACCTCTCCATCTTGATGCAGTGGTCTTATGTAGGAGATGAAACTTATAACCCGGCCCTAACTCTTGTTTGTCTCTCGAAACTTTGTGATTGTCCAAGTTGCCTCCTTTGTTCTGAGAACTCCCAGAAGTTGAAGTTGGGCCAAGACCTGTCAGTGTCCCAAAGGGGAGGATCTCAGTCAGCACCTGATGGGAAGCCAGACATTTAGGCAGCAGCTTTTAAAGAAAGACTGGGGGCTGGGCATTTTTGTCTGTTCTCTCTGCACTGAGCCTTGGGGGGATAGCCAGTTAAGAACTTTTTCTTTGTTTGCTATTGTCCTGTGGGGTCCATGACCACAAGCCCTACTGGCTACCAGAGATGCACTATCAAGTGTTTCATCCTCTGATCTGCAGCCATAAAAGCTAGGTCACCAGAGGTGTGCACAAGCTCCTTCCAGGGAGACACCAGTGACCTGGAGCAGGGCAGAGGGAGAATGTGGAGACAGTGCCCACCAGCCTCCCAGGCCTCAGGGGAGGATCATAATCATTTATAATAATTATTATTTATTTATTTGTCATTTACAATAATAATCCAGTGTGCTAAATTAGAGCCTGACCCTCAGGCAGCAGCTTTTAAAGTGTGTAAATAGGCCTCTTTCAGGGGCAGACTGGAAGATAGGTGATTCTGTCTGCTCCTTCTGTGCTGAGCCCTGGGGGAATAGCCATACTGAGTCCTTGTGTTCCCATTAATAACTGTTTCTTTCTTTGCTATAGTCTTGTGGGTCTCATGGAAGTAAGCCCTGTTGGGTTTCAGAGCTAGATGTTTGGGGGCCGGCCCCTCAGGTGGAAGTCTTCAACATTGGGATGCTAGATGTTGGGTCCAAACCCTTCAATCCTCAGGGAGAAGCTGGGAGTTGTGAGTTCCCTCCTGATTGTTTGTCCCTGTGCCAGGTGTAGGGTTTGTGGCATAAGTTTGTCTTAGCCTTTCATATCCATCCTAATGTAAATATCTTCTTGTTTACCCAATATGTAGGAGTCACTCAACCAGTTTCTAGATTTCTTTCAGAGGAAATTGCTCCATATATAGCTGTAGACTTGGTGTGCCAGCAAAAAGGTGAGTTCAGGAGCCTCCTGTGTTGCCATCTTGAACTGGAACTCACAGAGGACTTTTTAATATACCTACATACCTCTAGGGAATCAATGACAAAACTATCTCACAAAATTAAAGAATTAATCAAGGTAGGAATATACAGAATTAACATGCAAAAATCAGCAACCTCCTTACACACAATAATAAACAGAAGATATGATGGAAAAGAAAACCCCATTTACAACAGCAACAAAAAAGATAAAATACTTGAGAACAAACTTAGCAAGAAATGTTCAAAACCTATATGAATAAAACTACAAAGCACTCCTAAGTGGAAAGACATTCCTTGCTCTGGTTAGGACATTTCAACATCATCAAGATGTCAGTTCTCCCCTAAAGTTAATTTATGAATTTAATGCAATCCCAATAAAAATACCTACAAATTCTCTTCTAGAGCTAAACAAGGGACTCCTAAAGTTCATATGGAAAAATAAGCATGCAAGAATACTTGGAAAACACTGAAAAAGAAAAGCTGTGAGAGGGTACTAACCCTACAAGATATTAAAACATACTGTAGAAGAGTGTACTACTGATGTGTGAACAGACAGACCAAGTAGAATAAAAAGTGCAGCAACAAGCCCAACTACATATGGAAATTTAGTATATGATAAAGGTGGTATCTCAAATTACTGGGGTGATGAAAAGATAAAATTAAATCCATTCCCGAAACATACATTAAAACAAAATGAAACAACACAAGCACTAGAAGAAAACACACGAATTCCCCTATAATCTTGCTATAGGGGAAAACTTAACTAATAATAACTCAAAACCCAGATACAATAAAGAAAAATTGATATTTTTACTACATGAAAATTAAAAAAAACATTTGCTTGACTTGAAATATCACAAACAAAATCAAAAGACAAATGACAAACTGGGAAGAAAATCGGTAACATATATCACAGGTAAAGGGCTGATATCTCTGATATAAAAAGAAATGAGGAAAAAAATGAACAAAAATTCTACAGAAAAGTAGGCAAGAGACATGAACAGTCAATTCACCAAAAAAATAAAGATTGTAAAATGACTCTAAACATATGAAAAGATGTTCAACTTTACTCATTAAATAAATGAAAATTAAAATTACACTGAGCTACCATTTTACCATCAAATTGGCAAAAGTGCAAAAGCTTGACAATATACTCTGTTCATGAAGTTATGGAAGAAAAGCACTCTCATACAACACCAGAGAAATGCAAAATGATACAACCCTTATGGAGAGGAATTTAACAGTATCTAACAAAAGTGCAAACACATTTACCTTTCAATCCAATGATGCCATTTCTACTATTTTTACCAAGAAGTTACATATCAACAATATGAGGTTATTCATTGCCACATTATTTGCAACTGAAAAATCCAAGAGCCCAAACATAAGAAATTGAATGAATTAACTATGGTACAAAAATGCATTGAAATATCACGCAGCAGTGAAAAGGAATAAGGAGAATATCTATGAACTGATATGCAGTGATTTTCATATCAGTGCAAAAATGTGTATACAGTATACTGCCTTTGTCTAAGAAAGAAGGGAAAGTAGGAAATGTATAAGAATATGCTTGTTTTTGGAAAAACTATAGAAAAGATAAAATAGAAAACAATGAAATTAGTTACCTACAAAGAGGTTGGGGCAATAAAATGAAAGGAATAGAGGAGGGATTGAGTATACATGATTATACCTTTTTGGATACTTTTGGAAACATGTTAATGTTCTATATAGCCAAAAAAATAAAAGTTAATCAACACAGATGGGGAAAACCACAAAATTAAATGCAAACAGAAACAAGTGATCCAAAAAGTATTTTAAACAATATAAGCATACTGTGGGAGAATTAAAGAACTAACCAAAGTTACTTTTGAACACCAGCCATGGAGTAAAAGAATAGCAAACAAATCTGGACCTCATCTTAGGAGGTTTGTTTTCGTGGTGGCAAAGGTGTATGAATTCTTAAACTATTTTATGTGCGTTGAAGGGATAAGCAAATGAGCAAATGCACTGATGTTGCCAGAAGCCAGAGTTCTCAGTGCAGAATAGACAGGCAAATACGGAATGAAGAAAGGCAAGTAAAGAGCTTTGTGAATTTGGATTAAAAGCAGAGGTCTCAGCAACAGCTCATGGTTTCTAATACGCAAATACACACAAGTTCTGCACGAGCTCCTTGAAGAAACACTGATTCCAGGTCTGGGGCAGGAAGAATTTAAGATCAGCCTTAAACATCTTTTTTATGCCAGAAAGTAAGAAAGCACTCAAAATAATGATGGAAGCATGTCAAGAAAAACACAAGAGCCAGCCTGAAGGGCCTCCCACTGACCCAATCTGGGTCAATTTGAGATGGAAATAATTACAGTAAAAATTATAATCTATTGAACAAAATAGGAATCCATGAGTCCATACTGATACTAGATGACAGTGATAATGATGATGATGACACATACATACCTAAATACATAAACTTTTGTAACGTATCTTGTTCCAATATTAATTTCTTTGATTGTTAATAACAATGGATTTTAGATCCCTCTGTTTCTTCTTTGAATATAAGCTCATGTCCTTTCCCCATATTTTGATCATCATAGTACACCTATGATGGCAAAACTTTATCATATTTATTGCAGCTAAATTTGCAACTTGTCATTTTCCTTTTAACAAAACTTTATCATATTTACTGTAACTATTTTTCCTAGTTTGCCATTTTTCTTTTAGTAAACAGGAATATTTCATTTTTAAAAACTCCTTCTGACAGTATACGCACATTAAGAAAAATACTTACTGTGTTACATTCCTTAACTCTTCCTCAGGAAAAGAAAATAAAATGTCCCCCCAAATCCCTAGAAGGCACCACTGCTGCTGAAATGGAAGAGGAAAGAGACAGAAAAGAGGGAGCCAAACTGTGAGGGTTAATGAGAGAGGAGTCCTATTCCCTCTGTCATGCGTTAAACCATTCAATTGTAGTAAAGAAGGACATCAGAAGAGAAAAATGTGATTCTTTTCCACAGAGAAATTAATTACTTTCTTAGATTTGAAACCTTTCCAGTGAAAAATTTTCTGTTGCCCAGAAGCACCTTTCTAATTAATGACATCTTTAGTTTCTCAGGTAAGCTCACACTGCACAAATCCCTTCTCAGCTTATAAGGGAAGAGGCTTTTAAGGCGTGAACTGCAGGCTGAAAGAACAGGAAAGTTACACAGAGGAAATGAACTGACAGCTGGAGTCCGGGCGTCCCACTCCTAACTCTTGAAGCCAACGAGGGGCTACAAGAATCTTTGCCCCCGGGCTCGGTGGAGAGGGGTGTGTGCTGACTCAAGGCTCCAGCGCATTCTTGAAAAATCACTGCACAGTTAACTTCTAAATTACTGAGAACAATTGTAGAGATCAATAGAAAACACCAACCTCTAAAGACATTTCCTACAGCATAATTTGAAGAAGTGCAATACATGAAGCAGTGAGCCACAGAAAATCAGGTCTTAGCACTAATTAGAAAATTTGCTAAGCTTTCTCTCTCAAGAAAATCAGTTCGTCAGTTATAGGACCAATTTGAAACATGGTTTACAAATTTTCATTTGGGCTGAAAAAAATTACAGCCAGATATTTGAACCAACATTCTAAATAAAATTGTGAGACTGATTAATTACTTACTGTTAATAAAATTGTGACAGAAAATTGATTATTCACTAGTAGTTAAAAGCTGTCTTCCACATGTCAGAATGAAGACTGGCTATGAAGCAGAAAAAATAAAACCCCACTACAGTATCTCGTTTAATCAGAAAGGGAAGAAAGGAGCTTACTACTGTGTCTCCAGAAACATAACTTCTTCCCTTAAACTGTGATTTTATAACATTTACTTCCAACAACTTATTAAATTCTCGCCTCGTGATTAATCCCAACTAGCAAAGCAATCTTTTTTCTGTTATAGCTTGATTTTGTTTGACCTACAGTACAGATGCCCCAGAGCACTATGATACATATGTATATCTGGCGGCAGGGGGGGGGGGGGGCTGTGTTTCTTCTCAAGTAAATAATTTAGAGGCTAATTCTGCTCTTCCTATTGCTGGAAATTCCTGCTTAACCTCCACGCAAATCCACTCATTTGAGTTTTGTATGAGTGGTCCGACTGTTCACACTAATGTGAACAGTGCCCCTGAAAATACACCTGCCAAAAGCTACTCTTCTTTTAAATAGATCTCAGAAAATAAATTCTCCTTGAGCAGAACAATTGGACCATGTTTTCTCCTCACTCAAAGGGATACAGCCTTATAGAAATAGGCAGCCAATGTGTTAGCTGACCCATCATCTTTCTTTAAAGGAAAGTCATATTTTCTGTCCTGGGTGATTGGTTTGACCAACCACTACCTATAGGTCTATCATCCTCCTCATGTGCAGACTCAAAATGTGGTAAAATGTGGATCTATTTCCTTGCCTTTCATTCTTTCTGAATGTTAGTTAAAGTTTTAATACTTGTTATAATAAAATATGTAAATACAAGAACAGGATAAATGCATAAATAGGAATTGTAAATATATGTTAGGACCAACTAAATATCTGCAAGAGTACACAGTTGTATTCTAAAGTCATATGAAGATTTTCCTGCTAAACATTAGGCAGACTGGAATACTAACATATTCTAATTATATGCCTAACAAAAATGAAAATCTTCCATAACCCCACTGCCTGAGATGACCACTGTTAACATTTGGCGTATATCCTTTCTGATTTTTCCATTCTTATATATCTTGGGGTTTTTTTTTTACAGTAGTGGGTCTCATACCATATAGCCTGTTTTGCACTGTTTTCTATACCAGTAAACATACATCTAAAACATCATTCTTTATGGATGGTTTTTATGAATTATATGAATGCCCTAATTTGGTTACCCAAACCTTGAAAGAGTTTTAGATGCTATACCTGGATCTATTTTTTTCATATAATTTTGACTTTCATGATTGCTTTATGATAATTAATGCATACCAGGCTCCACTTAAAGCCTAGTATTGTATCAAAACATTAGCAATAATGTTTAGCTTTTAGAGGAAACTATGCAACATAATGTGAAATCCAGCTAAATACTTTTTGTTTATTGAACGACAACATTTAGTTCCTCAGGTTCATCTGCTATCAATTAGGGTGATAAGCAGGCACTCAAAAGCTAGTTTTTCAATTATGTTTTCTACCTTTCAACCGAAATGTTCCTTTCATTGCATATCGTGTAGTAATTTTGAAAAAGCTTCATCTTAGCAACCAAGAGATAACTTTAAAATCAAGAATCTAAACCAATTAATTCCTAACATTAATTACTTCTTTTAAAACAAAAGGCACTTTAAAGTAAGTGACTGCAAATATACTTTTTATCCCACTAACAGTCCTTATTTCTTTTTCCCCCAGCTCACGATTCTGTTGACAACTCATGCTCAGACTCAAATCATCATTCAAATCATAATTAAAGCATAATTCTGAGCTCTCTTTGTACATGCTAATTCCACAACCACCAGATGTAAAAGCCACACAGAAATTCCTATAGAATATTATTAGCTTGCAAGGAGCAGAATTAAGATGCATAAACGTATCTTCTATAGCAAGTAAATATTTTGGTTTTAATTACATTATTACCTTGTTTTATGCTACTAATTACTACAATTTATTGTATAACTGACTCTCAGAAAAAAATATTACCAGAGAAGTTCCACAGTCTTAAACTGAAGATAGTATATACTAATGATTTTGCCTAACCCCTGTTCCCTTAAAAATACAATGTAAAATATTTTTATAATAGGTTTGATAAATCTTTCCTATTTTCCCACTAATATATAAAGTTATCATATGCTACAGTTATTTGTTGATTTATTTCTCATAAATCACAGGGCAATAAAAAAAATTATATTTTCAAGTCTGGGACAATGTATTAAGCTGTCTTTATTCCCTAGAAGCCAGGCCAGGACTTGAAAGTTAGTAGGTGCTCAATTAATTTTACTAACTAAATTAATGAATTAATCATGTAAAGCATTCATTCCACTTAACATAATATAAGCATTATTGTTAAATACTAGCTAGTATCTATTTCAGCCTCTATAGATTAAAAACCTGCAGCCTTAGAGCAAAAGACTGAACATTAGAAATAATAACAGTTTGCTGTAGATTGAAAACAAATGAACTCATTCTGAGACTCCGCAGTCATTCATAAGCCACTTGAGGGGCCTGCCCTCTTGCAGTTTATGACCCCAGTCAAGGCTTTCTAGTGAAATAAAGCCCTGTGTTCACTCTGGGGCCATCCATTGTTCTCTCTGTAATTTGTACCAAATTGTAAAGGTTATAAATACTTGCGGTGAAGCTGCATTCATTCACAATTAGGTGCCTTTTTTTAATAACTATGAGACCAGGGACTAGCATTTACTTACTTCATAATAACCTAATTGTACATACCTTTGAACTCAGGATGTTCTTCAAGTGTCATGATTTATTATGTCCTTCTTGGTCACATAATAGTCAACCTCGTCAAATTCAACCAGGCCAACGTCATTCTTCTAGGAGTAGTAGCTAGCAATAAAAAGTGAAGAGTTATTTCTTACGTGAAACTATATGCATTTAAATTCTTTTCAGATTTAAAGAACTAATTATGTTGCAAATGACAATAAAATGAGTGAAAATAAGCATAGTTAAATACATAAATTTTCTCTGCCTACCACTTCTAAGCCTATTTTCTTCTTGTTGCTGTGCTTTTTGTTCAATTTTTCTTGAACTAATGTGCCCTCTAATGGTTGAAATAAAAATATAATCAGAACCATAAAAGAAGTGCCAACTTACTAACTGCCAGGAATATTTATTTCTATTCAAAAAATACTTCTTTGACTTGAACCTATGCCTTCAAGATTAAAATGGATATGTCTTTAATAAATAACAAGAAAAATATGCATTTTGTTTATTCTGTACGATAGATAATGCAAACGAGGTACAGCAAACAGACCTTCTCAAATAGATTTAAGTGTTAGTTCCTATGAAAAAAATGCATCAAATATTTTTAATGATATCTATAATTAAGTCTTGCATCTGCTGAAGTTGAAATACAGATTGGGGTTATACCTATTCTAATATTATAATTTAAGCATTTAATTTAAAAAATCTGTTAGTCCAAAATAGATTATTTTGGTTCTTCATTTTTACTTCTCTAACCTTAAATGAAAGTCTGCCCCTAACCTCTAAAAAATGTAAACATACGTACACTGAAAAAGTTAAATACAGTGCTATTTTTTCACAGTTTACCCTCAGTGTACATGCTCTCTTACTTTTGGTTCAGCTGTAATAACAGAAAGTAATGGAAATGTAGTAATTACCCAGTTAATGTGACCAATGGCAATAGTCCACCAAGCTAAGGAGATTCAGGGAGAAATTGCTTGAATGATTTAGCTTCGCCTACTAAATTCAGGAAAGTTATTGTAGTTTTACAACACAATTTATTTCTAACAAGAATTTGGTCAAGACAGAAAAACATATATACAGAAAATGTATTTAATTCTGTCTATCCAGAAGAACAGAATTGAAATCAAAGGCATAAACAGAGACTACAATGTTTAAAGATTTTCTGCCTTGTTTAACCATTATTGTTAGTACTTTAGATAATTTGCTTCTCATCAAAACGTGGTAGCATGCTCATAACATGGAATTTGCAAGTCCCTTCCAACTGTTAATGCATTAAAAAAAAAAAAAGGCAGTCTTATCCCTGCCTTAGAAAGTAAAGACATTATTTTTCCTATTATAAACATGGGGTAACTGTCATTGAGGTGAACTGACCTACCAAATACTGCACAAAGACAGTGACAGAAGCAAGATTAGAATTTAGAATTATTTATGCAGTTTGCTGATTTTGGCTGGTACTTTGTGTGCATAACAGGAATGTGTTATTTTGTTAGGGAAAAAAATACATCTTCCTGAATTATATTTCTGCATTTATCTTTCAGCATTAGTTTTATAGGGAACATTCTGTATTCGATATATGTTATTTAATTTTTCTTATTTTAAGTGAATACAAATCTATTTAAAGGGCTGCAGTTTGAGGGACAGGAAACCTGAGTTCCAGTTCTGTTTGTGTTCCCAAGGAACTTACACAAGACATGAAAGAGGCTGATCCTTGATTGCTCACCCTATAAAGAAGGGGATTGAATTAGATAATCTCTGATCTCCCTTCTAATTTAAAACTGGAGGGTTCTTTTTTATTTTAATAGTAAGATGGAAAAATTATATTTTTGCAAAATGGTCAAGTACAGTGATAAAATCTAAAAGAAAAAAAAAGTTTATCTTAAAAAAGCTAAATAGGGCTTCCCTGGTGGCGCAGTGGTTGAGAATCTGCCTGCTAATGCAGGGGACACGGGTTCGAGCCCTGGTCTGGGAAGATCCCACATGCCACGGAGCGGCTGGGCCCGTGAGCCACAATTGCTGAGCCTGCGCGTCTGGAGCCTGTGCCCCGCAACGGGAGGGGCCGCGATGGAGAAAGGCCCGCGCACCGCGATGAAGAGCGGTCCCCGCACCGCGATGAAGAGTGGCCCCCGCTTGCCGCAACTGGAGAAAGCCCTCGCACGAACCGAAGACCCAATACAGACAAAAATAAATAAATTAAAAAAAAAAAAAAAAAAAAAAAAAGCTAAATAACATCTTGCAATTTTAGATTATATTTACAAAATGCTTGTTCAAGACCTGCCTCCACAACCATGGATGCTGGATGTATGAGAGGCAGAATAAGGTGATGATTGAGACATGGACTCCAGAGCTAAAATACTTGGGTTTGAATCCCAGCTCTCTTGGTTACTAGCTTTTTGACTTTGGACAAGTAATTTAACCTCTCCAGATCTTAGTTTCCTCATAGGGAAGAGAGTAGCAACCTCATGGAGTTACTGTGAGGATTCATCATATTTTTATAAATAAAATGCTCAGAATAATGCTAAGTACATAAGTGATCAAAAAATGTTAGCTATTTTTAGAATGGCCTATTTAACTTTTTCCCTCAGTCATAATGGCAGAACACTAAAAAGGCAATTAAAACTAATTTTAATGACTCAACCACCTGGCAATCTTAGTCTCTATTTTTTTATAATCAAGGTGCTCATAAATCCTAGTTTCCCAGTTTATACCTGTTGCCCTGGGGGATTATGAATAGCAACTTCTTTTACTCTCAGTGTCCAGATTTGGACAGTAAAGTATGTAATCACCCTAATTATAATATGGGTTATTCAGCTGTTCTCCTGTACAATTAGGAAAATAAATTAGATGGCCTTTCAGGTCACGTAAAACATGAGGAGTTTTGTTAAAATATATTGGTTATAAATGGAAAGAAATATTTGAATGTTCTGTAAATAAAGTCTAAAATATTATAAAGAGCTACTAGCTTTGGTCAAGATGACACAATTTGATGGCTTTTTTATTTTTAAATAAACAGTTTGAACTTACATGTGGAGGGCTACTTTTATTTCACTTGTTCAAACGCATGACAATCTCTCTGGAACTGGGCCCTCATTCTCCTTCGGTTCTTCCTCTTTTCTTCCCTACATGCTTTCACTCCCTCTTCTCTCCACTAGATGTGAGGCAGTGTGGGGAGTGGGCAAGAAGAAAGAGCTTCTCCCCTTTCCTTAAACTCAACCATTAAATTAAGGTTCCCCCAAAAGCTGACCAGTCTCAAATCCTAGCCTCGTGAGCAATCGCTCCTAAACAAATATTAACTGAACTTCTTAAATATGGGGAAGAAAAATAGATTTGGAAGAGTCCTATGTCATTGCATGATAACTACAGAATGACAATATCAAACCCGAGAAGTAATAACATCTTCATTTAGCACATTACTAACATTTTAAAGTATTTATCCAACAGCATGCCCACGCTGCACCTCTACCTTATTATATTTAACTTTAAAAGGAACACCACCTTAAACCACAAGTAGAATTTATTTATTAAGTCCTCAAAATAAAGCTAGCCTTTAGTGCCAGCCGATTTACCAGAAATAGTATAAAGAAGGATGTATTCCCTGTTTAAAGATTTGTCTAAAAGAAGCCTTGTGTTAAACAGGCGTTTGGTCCTGGTTAAGGCTGATGTTCTCAAAGGTATCTGCCCCAAAAGAAATGCCAGTTAAAGAGGATGGCAGCTTGAGAAATGACAGTTTCATGTCCCTGGTTTAACCGACCAAAAAAGGGGGGAGCTTAATAATATAATACTGTAAAGAGGGAAGAAAGGAGGGTGAAAATGTACCTCTCACGATTAAAAGGGGAGATCAAGAATTATATGACCTAAAAATCTTGGAAGGTTAAATTTGAGGAAGGGAAACATTCATCTCAGGCTAATTTCAATGATCCGTTCCACTTGATTTTCCTGTAAAGAAGTCTCAGATATAATATGAAAACATCTTCTTTAATGCATGCCATAGAAAAGAAGGTTTATTTGACATCTGTGAAGTGTCATTTGACCAGTAACACCAACACAGAAAGTGTAGGAGAATGTATTATTAGAGACAATAATATCTAAAGAGCAACATACTGATTCACAAAATGAACTTCCCAATCATGATATTACCTCAAGTAACCTGGTGTTTTGATTGGTTTCACTAAGACTATTTCTGCTTTTCCTGGATGATCTGTGCTTATATAAAACCATTTGGAAGGAAGCAAATGCAGTTCTGGGCAGTGAGGTCCCAGTCCTGGTTCCCACTGATGAAGTCCCTGCAGGGAAGGAGTCCTTCTGTCCCTCAGACAGTTCCTCCTGTGGCTGGCCCCGAACAAAGGTATGTTACAATTTTAGAGACATTGAAAGGCTCCAAAAATACCTCCCATGAAATCCAATACTGATAAATTCTCAGTTTTATGGCTTTTCCTGTACCTCAAATGATTGATTCCAGAAGGCCCTTATTAAAATAAAAATATTTACTGGAAGAACTAACATTTTATCATCGACTATGATAGCAACACCAACTTTGTAATTTCATAGGCTCTTTGTTGGAAAAGGCATTGAAAAAATGAGGTTAGTTTTCATTCATTCAAACGCATATCATCAGTCTACCAGAGCGAGACTAACTGTTGGATATCTCAAAATAAATAAAACAGTGTCTGGTGGGGAAGACGGACATACACACAATCATTTTATCTAGTACATGATGAATCTTAATAAGGTATCATTTGATAACAAGGAACAGAAACTCAGTTGGTCAAGTTACATAAAGAAGGTATTAGCATAAAGAGTTAAAAGTGTCTACAAGGCAACTGCAGCCTCAGGAGGGACTCCAATAGGGATTGACAAGCCAACGAGAACCAAGACAGCTCACCACTCATTCCCTATTTTTTGCACATCACTTATACATGCTTTTTCCTGCAATCTGCCCATTTTACTACCTTTCCTTACAGATCAGCTCTCTTGGCTTACACATATGACCACATCAACGCTTGAGCCCATAAGACCTTACTCATCCAACACCCACAGCCAACTAATTCACTCTCTCTTTCCATCCCCATATCAATTCCTTAGAAAGAGAATCTGACCTAATCCTACCCCAATCCAAGAATAGATTCTCTTTTTCTAAAAATGTGTGGATGATGAGGAAATAATCACCATCTCTAATACAATAAGGAAATTTCAAGGTGAGTCTTGAAGGAAAGGTAGGCATCTTCCAAAGAAACAAAGGGAAAAATGCAATCCAAGCAGACAGACTGTCATGTTCAAAGGTATGGATGAAGCAAAGCAGCCCATATAAAGACACATGTGTAAGGATCCATGGGCGGGAAGTTTTGATGATGCTGGGAAGATAGCCAGGAACTAGATGACAAAGTACTTTTTATGCTTTGCCAAGGAATATGATTTTTATCCAATAGCTGAAGGAGGTGTGGTGTCAAAATTTTTAACTGGAGGAGAAACTAAAGCAGACCTGTGTTTTAGGATGAAGACAAAAAAACAAAAATCCCTCTAAAAGCAGGGCAAATGATGGACTACAGAAGACCAGGCTGAATGCACCACTCCAGAAGCTATTTCAGTAATTCAAACAAGAAATGGTGTAGTTTCAAAATTGGACCATGGCAAACAGGATATAGAGGAGAGGAACGATTCAAGAATATTATGAAAGCAGAATATAAAATGAAGTAGAGTCAATTCAGAAAAGCAAAGAATCACAAGCTTTGATACGGGGAGAAGGAAAGTCTAAACGAAACCCAAGGCTGGTGCTAAGCAATGCACCAGACATAGGAAAAGAACACACTGGAAGAAGGGATGATAGGCAAGGAAGACACACTTTGCATTCTTTCTGATCTACCCTTAGGGTAGCCTTTCCTATGGTCTCTAAATATTTTAACCCACATAAATAAAGGCAGACTCCAAATCTTCAGGATGTGAGCACAAGGGGCATCAAAATCATTGGTAATTCAAGCGTTAATCAAAGGCATACTCGAGTTATCCTGTCATTTTATTAAAATGTCTGTCGATTCAGCCTATCACATAAAAGGACAAGAATTCATTCCTGGTGAAGTCTTAACTTGCCAGTGCCGGGCCTTGTTTCATTATGTATTTAACTAGAAGTTTTCATGGTGCTGTTTTCCTTTCAGTTCCAAGAATAAGAAGTGAAAAATGAGAAACGCAAACTTCTCAGATGATCCTATGACTTTGAAGCCACATATCTGAGTATAGGATTGCTTGCTTTTGCATTTAGAAGCCCTGGGAAGCAACATTATCAGACTGATTATGAATGCGTATATTTTCATAAGAATATGCAATCTTGGCCAGCTCAGGGCAGGACACCGAAGTGACTAAGTATCAAATTAAAGATTATTCTTTTTTGTGTGGAGTTCACTCCAGCAAGAAATTGAACAAGGGGATTTAAAATCCAAAAACATTGGGACCACCTCCTGAGACATTATTAATTATTAGTGGGCCCCAGTTTTCCAGTTTCTTATCTCCCTATACACCCAATGCTCCCATTGCTTTAAATTGTTATCATTATTTGTTAAATGCTTTCAATGTGCTTGGTACCCTGGCAGGCACAGAAAAAAGTTACCACACCTGCCCAGGGGCTTTCTACCTAAATTGCACAGTTATAAACTAAGTTTGAAAATGGGTTGTTGTTAAGTTGTCAGTTACAGTCCTTTCTAAAGGCTTAGAAGCAATAGAACAAAACTAAAAGTATGTAAGTTCAAACACCTCCTTTCTCTCCCGCCTTGGGTCTTCTTTATATTCCACAGCCTGGTCTACTAACCCAGAAAACAATATCACAGAAATATGCCAAATGTCAGTAATGAGAGGCCATCAAGAGCTCAGAGAAAATTATCAACACTTAGAAACAATCTTGCGTGTCTGACTTCTCACCCTGCTCCCTGCTGTCCCGGGAGGGGAGCCTGTGGTTCAGAAGAAATAGCAAGTGAGGAGAGCTGAGCGGAGGGAAAAGCCCCGGAGCTGGCTTCCTCTTCCCTGTCGCTACCTCACGCAGTCCAAGCTGTGACATCGCCGGCAGTGCCCTCACCCCTGTCCAAATCCTCACTATCCTCTCAGAAGCCCATTCTTCCCAGACATCTACTCCAACTCCCGTGACAAATGTCTAGAGAAGTGGAGTCTGAAACTTAGCCTCTGACTCAGGTCCTTCTATATTTATGTATCTGTGTTTCCCTAAAAATCTAAGTGTATAAAAGAAAAATGGGGGTACCATTTCACCTCTATTTGTGCCCTCCACTCCCATTATTACTAATAAAAACAATCCTTTTTAAAAACCAAAAATGCTTTGTTTGCCTCGAGGTCAGATGGGAGATGGGGCAAAAGCAGTGAATAAGGGCTCTATTCCACCATCAGATGAAGAAAACCCAGACAAAAAGCACTTGAGACAGACGTGGAAAAGGAAAACAGGCAGACTAACCCTTAGGCCAGTGAAGAAAGTAACTGTAGGGGGTTGGTGGAGGGAAGAGGGTATTAGGAAATGGCCTGAGACTACAGAGAATGACGGGGGGCTTGCTCTACCAGAAAGTTCCCCGCACTGTAACCCCACTGCCATTGCAGCCACCACCAAACCAACAACACCCCCCAGAACCCAGCCAAGCCTCTACCAGTGGCCTTGGGATCCACCACCAACAGTTCATCATAGGGCATTCCCTGCTTCACCCATCCAGCAGAGAAGAGAGGGAGGAGCTCTTCTAGACCACACAGAGGGGAACCATGAGGTACACTCAGAAGTTCAATCACTTAAAGTCATTTCCTGACACAACATCATTCCACATAGTGAATTATCTAACTTTGGACACATACGTTTTTCCTTTGAAATACATATTCCTTGAAGGCAAAGCTCTTATCTGAGCATGAATACAGTGAACAGGGCATATGAATACATTTCCAAGGGCTAAGTGCTCATATATCCACTTCATTATTGTCTACTGGCTTTACCCTCTGCCTTGATCCCCACAGAGCCAGCTCCTCAGTCACTGCAACCCAGCAAAGCACCACCAACTATGCCCACTTCTACAACTAACAAAGTCCAACTCTGCCATATCTGGCCTTCTCTTCTGTTTCCTATCTGTACTCATCCAGTCCTGCATTCCCTCCTCCATGCAGGTGTTGCATACACATTCATTATTGATGTAAACATTACTTACTGAGTGCCTACTGTGTACAAGACATTGTGCTGAGTACAAGGCATTGTTAAGTTTGGAGTCCCTGGAGTTTCAGCATTCCATTCAGGTCTGCTCTAACCCACCAATTTCTAAAATGTCAGCTAGGTCTTAATCCACTGATGCAATATGAACCTAAGTTCTTATTCCTCACACTCCTGGCATTTGTCTGGAGATTCCTGAATGCATGCATAGTTCTTTTCTTACTGATCCTTTGCAGTCTTATTGTTTGGACCACCAAAACCCTGGCCTATTTTCTCTGAATGAACCTCAGTTGTTCAATCATTCAAATAAATGAAATTGCCTTCAATAAAAAATTCAGTGAAACTGTGTTTTACAGGGATTGTATGAAAGTAACTTTAAAATCTTTATGTCCAGAGGTAACTCTGAGGAGGTTAAGGGAGCAAAAGGAAATGAAAACTGTAATAAAAGTAGACTAAAATAAAAATAACTAAAATCCTGAGAGTAAGAGGTACAACTGTGCCACACTTACTTGAAAACACAGATTTTCAGGAAAAAAAATATTGAGGCAGAGGTGAGTTTTCACTTGACAAAAAGATTTACAGTATCACTTTGCAATATGAAAAAAGTATGGTTCAATTAGTTAAAAACAGGATATTCATAATTCTTTTCTGGTATATATGGATATAGCAAATCTGTAGTATTTGTACACTAATCACTCAATATAAGTTTGTTAAATAATGGACGCCCATTTCTCGATTTTTAGCTCCCATTTCATCTTAAAAACCTTGCCAAATCTCTATGAAAATAAGAATAACCAGGTGGAAAGCATACTTTAAGAACAGGTTAAATGATTTAAGATTGGATCAGTCCTCTGCTTTCTCTTAGCCGCCCAGACAAAGGCTAATATATGATTGTCAGATCTGGAATCCATAAATGTCATAAGCACAAAGCTGGATAATCTATATCAATGTGCAGGGGGCGGGGGTGGGTACAGAAGACAGGGGAGAGACAGGCAGAGAGATTACATTTAAAGAAAACACTTTATAATCATAGTTTCTAAATGTTGGTTAAAGGAATGTTTTAATCTTATTGTAATGTATTTTTTCCTAGTTTTTGTACTGCCTAAATTCTTCCTATCCAAATTACTGTTTAGATGTTATTCTTCTTTACCAGTAAATTCCCTTTTTTTCTTCCATTTCTGCTACAGATCTTTTACTCTATTAAGGTTTTCTCATCCTTGCCTCTTCTCCCCTTTTATTAGTCTACGTAATCTACTCTTCAACCATTTTATTTTTTTCTAATTTTTTCTTATCTTAAATCTCATTTGTATACAATCAGGTCTATAGACAACTGTAGAAGCTAATATAGGATGCTAAAAACAAGTGTAAGAACAATCATCATCCTACTTTAAAATTTTTTTTTTAAATCAGCTTTTTGTTTTACTCAGGGAGGACTCTACCTTTCTTTTTATTGTTACAACCATCTTTACCCAGTTTAAGGTAAAAATGTGAATCAACACTTCCAACAAGAGCCCAAACCCTAAGCTAGAAGCCCAGAGAATTCAGGGTCTGAGAAATCTTGCGGGTGGCTCCACTTTTGATGAGAATAGATTTGGGTCTGGATGAAGTCACCAATGTGCCTCTGAAGAAACAAATGTCAGCGCGACCTATTAAAGTCAACCCTGAGCTAGGTAGCAACAATGAGCTGGGGATTAGCATTGACAGCTCCCTTAATGTGATTCTTTTGGACAGGGATTAATTTAATGTGTTGCTGTCAAATGAAACAAAAAACGAGATGGATTTACTAATGACTCTATACCACACACTTTTCCACCCCTGATCTATGTCAGAATGAATCTGACAGCAAAAGAAAATAATTTTTAAAATGAAAAGAAGACATTGCCTTCTCCAGACACTCGAGAAGGAAGTTTTTACTGGGCTCCCAGGAAGGGGGATGAGCGTAGGGTGCGGGGCCCGGTGAAGCGATGCCACGGGAGCCGTCAGGCCACCACTCCGACCGAAAAGGGGAGCGCCAGGGCGGGGCGTGGGGTCTGGCCGCCAGCTATGGCACAAACTTACAAGATGGCCTTAATTTCTTCAGGCCTCGCCTACCTTCCGTGTGAAAGTAAAAGGCTGTATTATGAGGCTTCTAAATGTCCTCTTAACTTTAAATTGCGAATCTCTAAAGGGGGGCGGGCGCAAACCTGCCGGAGCATTAGCCTTGTTGCAGAGACAGCTCTGCAGTGAGGCTGTGACAGAGAGGGGGCGAGTCAAAGAGCGAAGGTTGATCTCTAGCAAAACGGTTTGCCAAGTCAAATGTTAAGCCTCCTTAAAATAATTTGGATTCTTCTTTGTTCTCTCTAACAAAGAAACTTTAATTCGCAGTTCTCTGCGAAGGAAGACAATGCAGACAAGCCATTTTCAGGTGAAAGGTGTCTCGTCAATTAATAATCATTGAATAATCACTAAGGATTGGCAGGAGCTTTTCATCGAAAAGGGTGCTCAGAACATGAAACTGCATCCATTTACAGTGCAGACCGTTTGGGTATTATTCTTCCTTGTGATTGTTTTGTTTTTACCCCCTATGAGGTACATACGTCCCTAGTCTTATGTATCTGTACATTCCCGTAAGTTGCCGTTAGGTTGGTAAATACCCGCGATCTCCTCGGGTCTGAGTCAAGCCTCATTGACAGGGCCGCCCCACCGCGGAGCTTGAGCCCCGCGCTGGGAACCGTCGTCCGCGCCGGGTTCCTGAGCCCCGAGGCGTGTGGTTAATTCAGCACTCACCCCGTGCAGCCCCAGCCCGCAGCCCTCGGTGCTGCAGGCCGCAAGAGAGGGGGGCACCCCGCGATGGCGTGGCTAGGGGACCTTGAGTGCAATGCACGAAGAGCCTTTGCGCAACGGGGAGCCGAGGGATGGGACGCCTCTCACCTCGCCGAAGTCCGGGGCCGCTCTCTTCTCGCTCCTCTGCCCTGACTCGGGCTAGGAGAGGCCCCGGACCGCACCCCTGAGAAGCACTCTTGCTTGGGGAGGTAATGACCGCTCCCCGCCCGGCCACCTCCGCGGCGCGCTCCTGGTGCGGCGGCTCCAGCCCGGCCCGGGGCCGCGCATCACCAGCCCTGCTAGTCCTTTTTCCCGGACGGCCGGCGCGATCCGGCCAAAGCCCAGATCCCGGTCGAGGAGCGGTGAGAATCCTGGTTCTGCCACTTAGCGCGGTGACCTTGAGCAGTTAGTTACCCAATCTTTTAAGGTCGATGTTTTCCCACCCGTTAAGCGGGACCGAAGATGCTGTTTCCGCGGGCTCCCTGTGGGATGAAATGAAAGGATGGATGCCCAGCCTCGAGCTCCTAGTGCCCTGCCCCGTCTTCGTTCGATTCTGCTTCTTCTTTTCTGTTTTCTGCCTTATTTTTCCTCTGGCTTTTACTATCATTTTTCATCGTGTAAGTTTTCCCTTGGTTTTGTCTCCCCAATTTCTCGAAGAATCCTCTTTCTTCTCTTCTTTCATTTCTCCCTTTCCTCCCAGACTCATTATTGTAGCCAACAAATTCATCAAAGATTTGTTTCCACTTCCTACACCCTGGGGTCCCCAAGACAAATGCCCATAATCTCCATCGGCCCCCTCCCCGGGCCACCCCAAATAATCGGGCAGTCAAGGAAGGACTCGGCTTACTGTGTAAACACGGTCTCAAGAAACAAGTCCCCTCGCCCTACTTCCAACCATTAAATTTCTCCTCTGCGGGACCCCTGAGGCCACCGCTGCCCTGAGGGCAGGGGCCGCGGTGGCTTCTTTGTCACCGTGTCCTCGACGCCGGGCCCAGAAATCTATTCAAGGGCTCAGCAACCGTCCCCAAACGACCCGCGAACGGAACCTGGAAGCTGAAACCGGAACCCAGTCCTGAATTACTCGTCTTGAATTTTTACGTTATAACAGACAAGCAAATTCATACATGATGTTCCATACTTACATGTAAACATATTTTTTAATCTTCAAATACGCTGAAAGATACAGCGTAAAAAGAGCACAAGATACACTCAAGTGGTATTTTTTTTAAAGCATGTTCTCTAATTTTTACCTATAAAACCGAGATTTAGATCAAGTTCTTACTTATTGAGTGGTTAGAAGAGAGAGGAAACTGAATTGCCTAAAACTTGAATTGCCTAAAAATGAGCTGCACTTATGCTCATTTATTGAAACATTTTAAAGATGCCTGAAAATACATTATTTCTTTATAACAAAAAACCACTCTACACTATCATAGTATATATAGTATAAAGAGTATAAATAAAATACCATAAACTATAACCAAAATTTGTATAAGAATTTTTTAAAAAGAAAAAAGCTAAAGCTAAATATTTTTGATTACTTGCCAGTTACCTCAAACCGAAAAGTATCAAGTTTCCTTTGAAATTATTTCTCATTTTTATTAAAATCTAATTGAAGATCACTTATAAAATGTTGGGGGAAGGAAAACAAGTGGAGAAATATCAATTCTATGCTTAGATTTTTGAAAGAGTAAAAGAACCACAGTACCACCTTGTGGGAACATGAGATTTTTTTTTTCATCTTCTCTATTATGGTTGTTTTATTTCCCTCTACTATATAGACACTCACACACATTTTAAATAAAAATAAATAAAGCCATTAACAAAAACTTGGGTCTATGTGAATAAAATGTGATAATATGCTTTCTCTATTATTTTAAACATACTAGCATGTTTATATGAAAATAACTTTTAAGTTTTATTAACAAGTTAAACATATCAATATATGTATGATATTAATTGTGCTTCTAGTACTATAAATAATTCCAGAAATCAAATGTTAGGCATAAAACAGTAAATATAAAATTATGTGCACATACTAAAAGAAGAACAATTCTTTAAAAAATTGGTTTAAATTTCACTATTAAATACTATTCATGGGTTTTTAAAATGTAGTTCTTTGTTCAGTTGCTTGGACCCGGAAAAGCCACATTGTTAGATAAATACAAAGTAATGTTTTATTTTTTTAAGCTATTTGTCTCATTACATTTAAGATTGGCAGAGCAGCCAGACATTTATAGAACCCATAACTGTTGGTTTAACAAAGCCGTTCTAGTCACCTTCAGAATACACAAAGGGCATAGATCATAGGGCTTGGAATTTAAGAAGTAAGATTATAAGGCTCCAAAGCCAAGAAATGCAAAATAAAAAATGTTTCTCTTCTATTGTACATCTGGAAATATCTTACATGATACAAATGTTTCCTGCTCAAAACGTGTTTTCTGTAAAGCAAGAGAGAATTCCGGGGTTACCTGTAGGCATTCTTTATTCTCTGTGCCTTAGAATCACAGAGCTGGTATATCCCTCTGACCTTCAGGAAGGACTAAATCAAAAGCATCCCGGGAAGAGACCAGTGTATTTTAAACTGTGTTCAGCAGAGCCCTAGGGGCTGTCAAAAGATTATAAGGGGAGGGGAACACCGAGAGAAGCCCCTCACTCCCAGCTTCTACCAACTCACTCTGCTTTCGTCGTTTTCACACACAGGAATTCTGCCTATGATTGAGCTGAAACAACAGACTCCATGTCTCTAGAAATGTTAGAAAACCACTAATCTAATCTTACCTATTTTGTATAAGTCTAGTAAAGAATTGCTGTAAGAAATGTTCTGATGCTTCCTGCACATTTGTTAACAAATGCACCTTAAGAGCAGCCCACCATGCTTCCACATACCGCATTCTCTTTTTTCTTTAGAAAATAGTTCATTACAAAATGTATACAGGTTGACTGTTAAAAAAAAAAAAAAAGTAAAACTGAGGTATTGATATATTAAATTAAAAATCTCTATATCTCAACCCCAAACCACTCACTTCCCAGGAATAACACAGTTAGCATTTTGGTTTGTACCCTCCCAGACACTTTTTCTCTGTGGGCACACATACAAGCTTGTGTGGGCAAACATACACCCACACTGAGTGTTTGTTTCAAGAAAACAAGATCATATCACCTGTGTTTTGTCCCTCAATAATATAATATCTTTCTATGTCAGTACCTACAGCACTACCTCATTCATTATCCAAAGTATGGATGTATACAAGTTATCTAATCTCATCTCTATTGTTGAATATTTGGATTTTTGCTTTTATATTGTATATTTGCGCTTGCTCTTCCTTCTATCTAAAATACATTTCCTACTCTCCACCTGGCCAACATCTAGACCCCAGAGTAACAACACTACCAACCTATAAGAAGCCAAAATTTTAAAACACAATTTCTCAATACAATATAATTCTCTACCCCAACATTTTAAACACAATAAAACGGGGCTTTCCTTTTTTTTTTTTTTTTTTTTTTTTTTAAGCCTATTAATTTCTTCACAAGAAAACAAACCTATATCCTTTTCAGATTTTCCCAATGCCTCAAGAATGGAATCTATGCTTTTTGGAGAGCAATTTGATTGTGTCTATCAATATTTAAAATATGCATATCTTTCAGTCCAAAACCAGAGTAGCTTTCTATAGGCATATTTACACAAATTCACTAATTCATTCAACACAATTATTGAACCCATCTAAGTGTTAGTCATTTTGCTAGGTTCTTATGGAAATGCGGTTAAAAAAAAAGAAAAAAAAAATCCTCAGGGAGACTATAGTGTACTGGGATAAATCTACACTGGATAAATAATCACCTAGTATGTTTATCATTTATAAATTGTGATAAATAGTAGCAGGAAAATTACAACATAATAAACTACTTTAATAGAGTTTTCTTCTCAAAGAGCTACAAAATGTTATAAAATCTCTCATTATATTTACCTTTTTGACCTAATCTTTGATGGTATCTTTCTAAAGCATCCCAATATGTCCTTTCTTTTTTAAAAAATATACCTCAACATATAGACTAGCCACTTAAGTCTAATGAACCTCTGAGATTGACAAATCGCTGCTTTCAGCTCATTTAATAATTTTAATCTTTGCCCCAAATGTGTTATTAAGATACTTAGGCCTTTGTTTCTTACCAGCCCTTTCATTTTTCTATTGTGAATTCATTTTCAAATAAGGATAAAATATAATAGGATATTCAAATATTAAATAAATACTGCTGCTTGGATTTGGCCAAGAAAATAGGTGAAGCTAAATTTTTGGCTGATAGTTAGTGCCAACACTGCACTATTTCAAAATCATTGCTGATAAGATGGTTTAGAAGAGTCCAAATTCAGTGTACAGAAGGTAGTGTGGGTGTGTCAATGTTTAAGGTATGAAAGTCTGTACTTTAATACATGAAAAGGAATGTATGAAAGCTAAAGGCCAACATAAAAAATAAAGTGTTTCCCATTGTATTGGAGGAGTCAAGGCTAGAAAAAAGGTATGGCCCTTACCAATGGTTTAGTTTTGAAGGATGTCATTTGTGATAGTAGCAACAGACACCAAGATGAAGCTGAGCCATGAATCCACAGAAAATTTAGACATGTCTAAGTATATCTATAGGTCAAGTGAGATTTGGCCACCAATGTTCTCTTTATGAAAGAGTCCAAGGGTGCTCCTGGAAAATAATTTATCTTTAGGTTAGCAGAGACTTTAGGAGTACCAGTTTGACCCAAGTAAGTGTAACAAGCTAGTGTCAACACAGAGGGACGATTTGGGTCGTGTTAGGAAACCTATGGGAGACATGTTTGGAGACTTCCTGAAAGCACTGGTAAGAATTTAAAAGGCCAGATGACCTCAGAATGGACCTGGGAGAATGGAGGGGAGGTGATAACCAGAGAAATACTGTATTGTTTCTGTTAGTGTGACCTTGTGACCTTTGACCCTATTTTTATTCTGTGTCTCCTGCACCCTGAGGAAACATGGATTAGATCCCATAACACTAGGCCTAACTAGAGAAAGTCATTACAAAGCTGGCGCTGTGACAGGTTCTTTTTTTTTTTCCAGTTTTGGTTGATTTCAATTTTTGGAAGCAGAGCTCTTTCCTATTTGAATCATGAGAAGAACAGGTAACGACTGAAGAAAGATTATTTGAGGGCTCATTAATGATACTAACTGGTACAAATCAACATCTTGAAACTATGATTTTCAAAACCAAAACAGAACAGCCCTGGCCTCTAGGGGTTGGGGCAGGAATTGACTGGGAAAGGGCATGAGGGGACTTACTGGGATGATTGTAATGTTTTGTATCTCAATAGGGTTTAGATTATATAGATGTATTCATTTATCAAAACTCAACAAATGTACACTAAAGACCTGTGCATTTGTCATATGTAAAATTTACCTCAAGAGGAAAAAAAATGTAAAAAAATACTGAACTCTTGTTAATGAGTGCTGAAGTATTTATGAGAAAATGTACCAATGCCTGCAATATACTTTCATCAATAAATACACCAAAAATTAAGATGTATTAATGGGTAGATAAAAGACTAAATGCATGGACAGAGATGTGATAAAACAATAAAAAAATGTTGATACAATCTAGGTGGTAAATACATAGGTGTTCACAATAAAATTATTTCAAGTGTGCTGTATGTTTGAGATTTTTCACAATAAAATGGTGGGGAGAAAAATTAATTCCTTGCATCTAAGAAGGTCTGAAGTCTAAAAGGGACCAGAGAAGGCTAAGATACGAAGTGTCTATGCCACACTTAAAACCAACAAAGAACCAGAATGGGATAGGAATAGGCGAGATCAGTATGTCAGCTCATATTTTCCCTGCCTCTGACTCCCCGAGCATCTCCCAGCACCCCAGGTTACAGTGATTCTCTAACCTCTTCCTGCTTATCCAGATATTCCATGTGTTAGGCAGTCAGTATGAAAACAGATACAGTTGTCCAGTATACAACCTTCCACCACCCCTGCCAACTCATACACACATCATACTCCAAAACATAAGCTTAGAAGCTGACACACTTGCTCATATTCCCAGTCTCATCACTGGCTTCCAGGTTGCTGCCTGAGCCTCTTCTGCCCACAGTCATGCTTGGGATTGGAGCCCCTGTGATGACCAATGGGCTTCTGGGATTACCCAGCCCCTTTCAATTTCAACTCTGGGAAGTTCTAATTATAAGGGTGGAGTTTCTGCTTTGGTTTCTGTGATCACTCTCCCAGTTTGGTGCCTGAGGCCCAGGCTATCACATAAATAGATGATGACTGCTATACCAGAATGACCCCTAGAATAGACAGCTAAAGGAGAGGGCACAAAGGGTCCTTGACTTGGAAGGCATGAGGCTCAAAAAAGGGTTAAGACAGTAGAAGCTACATCTCAAGAGCCTGGGTCAAGCCACATAGTTATGCAACAAATATATTTAAGTCCCTACAATGTGCTAGGCACTATGCCAGGCACTGAGTAATCCAGTGGTGAACAAAACAAATATAGTCTCTGACCTCATAGAGCTTACAGTGGTGGGAAAGTTAGTAAATAAACACTAAAAAACAAATACTTATACATATATCTATTAGAATTTATTACAAATACTATGAAAAATAGGGTTCTTTGATAGAATATTAAGGAGATCTACTTTATACTAAGTGGGGAGAAAATGTCTCTCTGAGGAAATGTCATTTAAGTTGTGACCACATGAAGTATCAGGGAGCAGAGATAGTCAAGACGGAGAGGAGAAGATGTGAAAGTTTCTGAGACAGAGTAATATTTTTTTTAAGGAACGCACATATTATATGAGTACAAACCTTCAAATAACAGACAACACACATAAGCTTTCTGTAATGTTTCCTCAAGTTTTGGCTGAGTGCAAGTTTCAGGTGAACACTCCAAGCAATGCATGCACATGAAAAAAACATAGCTTTTAAATTATATATGGTAGAGAATTTATATATGTTTACCCTGACATGTGACAGGAAGGCAGTAACCATTTACAAGAATTTTATGCATATCTAAGAAAGTTTTAACTTAACATATTTTTAAATTACATTGAAAATTGCCACAATGTGGAAAGCTTATTTCAAACTGATAATATACTATTCAGTATAGTATTAAGAACTACTTGTTTTGAACCACTTATTGACTTAATCAAAAATGTATTCAGTTTTGAGCATTTTTATACTTAATAAAAAACTTAAAAAATCTTAAGTAAAATATGGCTGAACCAAATATGAGAATATTGAAAAATGTCAACCTTAATGAGATCAGTGTAATAATAAAATACACCTTGAAACAACAAAATTCTACAATAATGAAAAGTCATTATTGAAAGAGAATTCTTGAAAGAGAACGACTGAAACTGAAGAGGGGAAAAAAAAGAACTAATTAAGTAGACCAATGAGATATGCAAAATCAGTAAGCAGCAATCAATATAGAAAAGTATGACAGAAGAAACGTATTACAACTCTGAGTCTTGCAATGCAAGAACTAGGAGAAAAAATTAAACACATTGTGTAAAACCAATAACCTTCTATTAACAACTATTAAGATTTGCAAGAACAGGGACTTCCCTGGTGGTCCAGTGGTTAAGAATCCGCCTTCCAATGCAGGGGACGTGGGTTCAGTACTTGGTCGGGGAACTAAGATCCCACATGACGCGGGGCAACTAAGCCCGTGCGCTGCAACTATTGAGCCCGTGCACCACAACTACCGAGCTCGCACACCACAACTACAGAGCCCACGCACTCTGGAGCCCATGCACCACAACTAGAGAGAAGCCCGCGTGCCACAACAAAAGATCCTGAGTGCCGCAACTAAGACCCGACGCAGCCAAAACTAAGTTAAAAAAAAAAAAAAGATTTGCAAGAACAGCACACATTTGCAGAACAGCATCTAAATATAGCTGGAAACAATAAAATAAGCTCAACGTCAAGCTTTCATGAGGGCAGACAGGTAAGACTAAGTAATCATTAGTCTTATTCACTGCTATATCTCTAAAGCCTGGAATAGTGCCTGGCACATAGTGGATATTCAATAAATTTTGTTCAGCTGAAGAAAGACATACATAATCACTCTATCCAGTTATTTCCATTATTTAAAGTGAACAATTTGGTGGATCACTTTGTGATCTCAAAATGAAACCAGTTAATCCAATACGTATTTATGTGAATGTGAATCTACAATCAAATATACCCAGAAAGATTCTGCCAGTCATATGTTGGGGTATATAGTTTTCAGGCCTGAAAAAAGATACAAAAATCCTACTCATTATTTGTATTTTGTAGACTTGCACTGCCACAACCAAGATTCTACCTGGATTGTTAGGAGAATAACAAGTTCTTAGTTGGGTTTCCCCTAGAAGCAAATCCTGAAACAGGGATTGAATGCAACATAGCTTATTTAGAACAGTGACCCTAAGAGGGAAATGGGAAGATGACATAGAAAATGAAAGGAAGTCAATACATGGTGTATTATTAAGCCAACTACCCCAGTGGATACTACAGAGAAGCTCTAGAATTATTCCAGCAAAGGGGTGAAGAGCCTGGGAATTTATACGTTTACGCCACAGGTCCACTGGGTTAAGGGCCATCACCTGAGGGACATTAATTCCCATTCACTTTCAGCCTACCCAAGCATGTGGACAAAATGGATTTTGGCAACCCAAGGCTAGCCCCCCAACAGAGATGTAGTTGCTGGCCCCTGGAAGTCAAGCTGGCATGTGTGGAAGTAGTAAGAGAATCTGAGGGGATAAGTTGGAGTACTCACAGTGTCTGCTACACCAGGCAAGTAACAGCAATTGGTATGTAAGCAGAAGAGGCCCTAGAATACAGAGAGGATATGAAAGTAAAATATAACTGTAACTTCTTAGCACTAGGCTAAATAGCCTTTAAAGGCACTATAGTATAGCGGCCACTACTGTCTACGCTCAATAAATCACTGTTGTTGATGAGGGAGTGAATAAACGATTTAGGACTCAACTATTCAGAAACAGATACACCAGAATACCACACACAGCCATAAGAGCCCAGTTACACTGAGCTTTGAATATTAATTTATTTTCTAAATTTCACTTTTGACAACCTAGCTAAGAGGGGAGACCTTTTATGCAGCACTTTTTCTTCCATAAGAGATAGTCACATACTCTGTTTTAGCCATAAAGTATCAAGAATAATAGAACAGATTAAACCTTAACGATTTTCCCTAATATGAACACAATTATACAGTCAATAAAAAATCTAAAGTAAAAAAGCATCTTGAAAGAAATAAAGTCATTTAACTTCTTGTTCTCCACATATCCTAAATCACCCACATTCTTTCTCAAGATCTAATGGCATTTAAAGGCTAAATTTTTAATCCAGATTTCACATCTTATTATGGTCCTACAGCTAAATTTTGTTGCTTTCAGAAATCATTTGCATGCCAGTTCAATATGCTTCAATTGGAGGTGAATTATCAATTCTGATGATATCTTTTTTAAATAAATTAAGCTAGAGACACAGGAAATAACACATTCTTTGTTTTCCTAAGGGGATCAATCTGACATTTATTAAAGTTGATATGAGTCCTTTAGAAAAAGGTAGAAATCAATTCTGAGCAGGAAAGTTAAGGTAAGCAATATTATATGAAATTGAAACCAAAGATGACTCCATTTTTGTTATGTTTAATAACCACCATGTCAATTCAAATATGCTATTGTTTTTCTTTTAATGAAGATGGCTTATATGGATTAATAAACTTTTGAATTGTATGTATATATGAGGAGGTGTAAAACTTACTCTCACTTATTGATCAAGAATTGCTTAATTTGATCTCGGAATAAAATTGCCCTTCAGGCAGTGAATTGCATCCAGTTTGGATCAGGATAATGACATACTAACCTTAAGCAATTGCCATTTATCAAGGAAACTGGTAGTATTTACTAGAAAAGTTAAAGAAATTTAGAGATTTAAAACTCTAACATAAACTGAATGACAATATTTGCTATTTTTCATCCTCCCAAAATTACCAATTTCTATTTAATGGCGTACAGTATAACAATATTACATTTGATGCATTCATTATAGTATGACCACATTCCTAAACATCCTTGAGGATTCATTCCTGAGGATTAATTGACCTTCCACTCTTTAAAATATTTCACTCTCCTTAAATTTCAACTTCAATTTCTTCTCTCTGAAACCAAAGAATCTCACCACACCAGCCCCAAATTTAAGCATAATTGGCCTTAAATCAGTAGTAAATGATCAGATAAGAAAAAAAGAGAATACTATTAGGAAAATCATAGTGATGCAATCCTAAAGTATAATTATCTCATTAAATAAATGAATAAAAAAGCCTTCTTCTTCCCGGGAAGGCCCATATTCTTCAGACAAATAAGATTACAATTAATCATTTGTCTTTAAGGGGCCCCATTATGCCCCAAAGAAATCTAATTATCTGATAGCTCAACAGAAGCCTAGAACTGCACTGTCTAGCAGCTACAAAGAGTAATATAATAGAATCTAGCTCAAGAGCACAATAGAAGCCTAGAATTAGTAATCTAACTCTATGCTTTCAGGCAAATAGGCTCTGGTGATTCTACAAAGACCCTCTAGGAGCCATTAAAATAAGATGCCTTCCTATGGTTACAAAGCTAGTTGTCGTCTTTTTAAATAGTGCTCAGGTTGATAAAATGATATTATAGGACACTAGTGAGTTCATCACAACAAGACCAGTTTCTTTAAATACAACACCCCTCTCAAGCCTCCTTTTGTTAATCTACTGTAATTGTCCCCCGCTTAACTAGACTCCCTTTCTCCAGCCCCTTCCTCGGAAGGACTAG
This sequence comes from Balaenoptera acutorostrata, assembly GCF_949987535.1. Lineage (NCBI taxonomy): Eukaryota > Metazoa > Chordata > Mammalia > Artiodactyla > Balaenopteridae > Balaenoptera > Balaenoptera acutorostrata. The sequence goes on from NC_080077.1 coordinate 68,474,446, forward strand.
CATACATTATTGGCTTTTTAGTTCATATGGTCACTAGTGGTTTTGGCTAGGAGGAATCAAAAGGCTAATCATCCCTTGAGTGAATCACTAAAACTGAGTCACTGAATTTGCAAAACCAGAGATTACAGTCAAGATCAAGGTATCCTCACCAAGGTGAATTTTTGTCCCATGGACCCTACTAGAAACAGTCTTCAACTTTAGTTAAAAGAAATGTACTAGAAATCAGAACAGAATCACTACCATTAACTTTCTTCTTTTAAACAACAGGGAAATGGGTCCAAGATTAAAATGTTATCAATAATTTTCAGTTCTTCAAAATGAATTATTAAAATTATTTATTAAAATATATGCTGCTGCCTGTATGTGACCTCAACGGTTCTCAACTCCTACTGGGCTGTGAAATAGAAACTCAGGTTGCCTCAGCCACATCTTAGACCTACTGGATCAGAATCTCCAGAAGTAAACTCATTGATCTGGAGGCTGTGACTAACTTTTATTGTCACATCATGTCATCTATTTCTATGCCTTTATACAGTATTTCATTCATATTAACATTTTTGAACACCACATATTTTCTAGGCACTGTACTATATAGTTTCACACACCATTTGGAATACATTAAGATTTAGAGATGGAATGACATTTTATATTTAACAACATCGATATGATTCACATCCTTATTAACAACAGAAACAAAATATTTTAATATTGATAGGAATACAGCATAACTCATTTAACTCAATACTGACAGTTAGTATGGCTAGTCAGGCTTCAAATATTAAAGACTTACCAGATTACTTCTTTATTTAACAATTCAAGCTAACACTACCAGCATGTGTTTAATAATCCATACAAAAATTTCTGCACTTCAGGTAGATTCCATTAAAGAATAGTTGTCAAAATTCCACTTCCTGAATGTCTTCTAATACTTCTAATATTTCTTCAAATATCTGAGCACTAAATACTGATTTCCCAAACCTATCAAACATGATAGAACAAGTAAATACTGAAGATCAAACTAAAACACTTTTGGGGTATGATTTTCTGTTTAGACTACCTCCCTTAACTTTCTGAATGCCTCTGGGCATACTTGAAATACCCTGTTACTTTTTCTGTACCATGTGTTAAAGTTTAAGTGCGTTACATAATTGAATTAACAATTTTTAGAAGATTAATTAGCATCCGGACAGAAATTTAACAGAACTTTTCATTAATACCTTAATCTTGATAGTACCAGTTTTCCCCTCAGAACACTCTGAATTTCCAGAGATGGCTTCTAAATACGAAGCCTCTATTTACTTAATGGAGCTTTGCGCCCCTGAGAGGAGCTCTGTGGGGCGCTGGGAAACTCAGAGGAAAATGTGAAACGGGCTGCTTATGAATAAGAATGCAAACTAGGCCCTCTCAGCCTTGCAGGTTTCAAGCGCTATATATCCCTTACCCTGATTGCAACTTCAGCAGAGTGGAGTGGTTTGTTTGTTGAAATAATGAATAGTAGATGGCATCCACTTTAGTGGAAAGTTTTAATTTGTGATTCCCTGAGGCTGTGTGAAATGAAACACCCTTATTTATTCCCATAAATGAAGCCAAATTGCTTCTGGAATTTCTTCTGAAAAAGACCATCTAGGAACACTGATTTGACATATTAGCTTGTGAAATAAAACATTTAATGAATGTACTTTTGTAGTGAAGAGCACTATTTCTATGAAGACTATTGCTGAAGTATGTTCTTATCTGATTAAGTTTCTACTTTTAAAAACTGATGCTGAGGGGCTTCCCTGGTGGCGCAGGGGTTGAGAGTCTGCCTGCCAGTGCAGGGGACACGGGTTCGAGCCCTGGTTTGGGAGGATCCCACATGCCGCGGAGCAAGTGGGCCCGTGAGCCACAACTACTGAGCCTGCGCGTCTGGAGCCTGTGCTCCCAACAAGAGAGGCCGCGATAGTGAGAGGCCCGCGCACGGCGATGAAGAGTGGCCCCCGCTCGCCGCAACTGGAGAAAGCCCTCGCACAGAAACTAAGACCCAACACAGCCAAAAATAATTAATTAATTAATTAATTAATTAATTTAAAAAAAAAGCTGATGCTGAGGTACATCAGGATGTTTAAGCTTGCCTCAGAAATTCAGAAAATAAAAATGTCTATCTTGATTTTACATGTTTTAGTTAAAATATCAGTTACTACTGAAAGCAATCATTAGTGCCTCAATAACACCTTATTATTAAATTTTAATAAACAGACAATTCAAATGGATTAAATAGTAGTGAGTGTTGGGAAAGAAGAACTAAAGTTTACCCTTGCAAAATACAGAAAGAGAATTACCTTAAACATTAGTAATTTTAAGACTGAAGAGAGATTTAAATTGACCAGGAGAACAAAAGCACCTTCAAAATTCTCAAATACTTAAGAAATCTCCATGATAAATAATTTGGTATGCTGCTTTTATATCAATTTAGCTGTTTATTAAATCTTCCCTCAATGGTATTACAGGAAATATTTGGTTAACCTACTCCTTACCTGAAACAAATTAAACAGCATTTACTTAGGAATGTAGATACTCATTTACGTTTTAGAAGATTATTAAGTGTCTACGTTTCAGGTGCTGTTCTAAATCCTGAGGAGACAGTGGTGAACACAAGGCTTACTATCGATCCCTGTCTCAGTGGAACTAACATCCAATGGGTAGGAGTGGGGAGGGAGTGGGAGGACAGAAAATAAACAAGGCAACAAATAAGTAAATAAGATAATGTCAGATAGGTAAAGGAATAGAAATAAAATAAAATTGAGTAATGGATAAAAAGTGAAGGGGTGGGGAGCTGAGTGCAGGTGATGGAGCTGAGACCTAAGTGATAAGATAAGAGACATCTATAGGAAATTTTGAGAAACTGCAAATGCAAGTTGGAAACATCTACATGTAGACCACTAGCACATAGGAATAGAAACCTAACATATATAAAAACAGGTCTTCTTCTAACATTTGTGGAGTCCAGGGCAAGAATACAAATAGAGGCTCATATACCATATGTCAAAATATTTATAACTTCTAACTTAAGATAACTGGTAAAGGCAACAAATTCCATCCTCCTACGTACCTTCACAAGAATGTGGTGGTATGAGCTCCTGACCTACCCTGCCCCCTCCTATTCTGGACTCAATTGTATACTGCAAGGAACCTTACACCCTCACATGTGGACAACCCAACCTACCCATCTGAGCCCATTCACACACCCTCCCCACAAAGAGATACGCCTTGGCTAACCTTCAGGAGGCAAGACCCAAATCCAATGGACACTCCTGAGTTTTTCTCATGTTTAGCTTCTTGACAGTATGCAACGCTGAAACACCCTTTTATCTTGATTTCCACAACATCATAATTTTTAGTTTTCCACAAATTTTTTTGGCAGTTCCTCTGCCTCCACTCATGCCTTAAACATTTTATCCCTTAAGGCTCTGCTTTAATTCCTATTCTTTCTCACTTTACACATCTTCCCTAGGTGATCTCATCCATTTCCATGACCTAAATTATCATCAGCAGGCCAGTATCTATTTCTCTAGCACTGTCTTTTTCCGTAAGACTAGCTGCCTACTTGATAATGACACGTGGAACTCTCACAGGCACCTCGAGCTCAGTGTCTTAAACTGCTCTTTACTCTCTTCTCCCCCAACCTTGTTCCAGTCTTCCCTGCTTCTGAAAATAGCACCCTTCCCATCTGAGCTGCACGAGTAGAAATCTGGAAATCACCCCTTACACTGCCCTTTCCTTTGCCTCCTTCCCCCACATACCACCAATTCTGTTTGCTCAGTATCTCTCATATCCATTTATCCATAACCCCTATGGCTGCTGTCTACACTGTTCAAACCACTATTACTTCTGTTACTACCACAACAGCCTCCTAACTTGGTGCTCCTCAAACTTTTTCATGTCATGGCACAAGTTGAAAATGATAATATTGTAAGATACTCTGGAATAAACTGGAAAAGATTTTAAAGAATCTATTTGGGCTTAACTTTAAAAAAAATTGCTTTTCTCACAGTGTAATTTTGAAAAATAAATAAATATAAAGCATTACAATGTTAAACATTGGAATTTTATAAATATCAAATATATTTTTCAAAATTTTAAGAGGAATTTTTTATAAGTTTTCCTTCATAAATATAACTTTTTAATATAAGCTTTTATCATTGAAATGTCTACTATCAATCCTGATCAAGACTTTTTAAAGATGAACTCTTCAAATTCCTGATAGGCATTATCTAAGAGAACTTATGTTCATACAAGGAAATGAAAAAAGTGTTTAAATATTTTTACAACCATTTTAAAATTTACAACAGTTGAAATCATATTTTAAAACTCTAACAGCTCTTCCTGTTATTTAAATAGCAAATATAATGTTCAAATTCCTTCCAATAACATGAATGGATTTTGAAACCAGCTGAACTTTTTCATATCAAGTATTTCAAAAACAATGATGGAAATTTTATCTGCAGGACACACGGGTACCATCAAATCAGTTGCCTTGCAGCTAGCACAGTGGACAGGAACAAAAAAGAACATCAGCTGCTAACAGAAATGTCAGCTATGTGTCATGTCAGAGAATGCCTTGGAGCTGCACCTCTACCCCACCTTTGCAAGCCCTCTCTGACCAGCCACACTGCGGGCACCTGGAACTAAAACCCTCCCAGCAGCCCCATGGACTGTGAAAGACCTAGAATGAAGATGTGGGGAGTAGAAAATACGGGATAAACCCAAACATCAAAGAAATGCAGGAATTTGGGGAGCCACTCTCCATTCAGCCATTCACTGAGTTGCTAAGGGGTTGGCTATCTTCTGCGTACTGCAGTTTTGAATATAATGAAGCAGAAAACTATTTCTGAACTTCCTGGAAAGAATACTATTTGATTGGGGTGGGCTAGCTTGGTTCTGGAACAGGCAGTAAAGACACACTTTCTAAGAATAGAGCTCAACCTGAATAGACATGAATAATGAACATTTGTTGGTTGCATTCCCAGCAACCATTCCCTGCCTTGCCCCTCTTAAAAGTCTCTAGATTTTTCTTCTGGTTAGCAGCTCCTCCTTCTCAAAGCTCATGACTCTTTGAGTCCTGGATCTAGGATAAACAAGACATTCGCAACCTTAAACGCCCGTCTCCATTCTTCACTCAAGGGTACAGTTGCCAAGGGCTTAAAGTTCCCTGCTCTTCTGAAACAGCTACCAAAAGAGATGCTCTCTGTCACTGTACTGGACAACGTGATCTCATATGAAAAATGAAACTGCTAGAGCATGCATTCTTAATGGGGGTGATATCATTTCCCAGGGGGTGAAAACTGGGGAGAGAAAGAAAACTTAGTCTCTTTAGGTATAAAGCATAAATATGCATACAGTACATAAACATATACACAATATATATGTGGTATTAAAATGCTGGGGGGCCATGAAGAAAAAGTCTTAAAAGGCTCCTTAGGGGATCAATAATGGGAAAAAAAAAGTTGACAAACTCTGTTCTAGAGCAATGGCAAATACCACAAAAAGCAGAAGACAATAATGGAAACTAAATTATTGATGTTATCATTGTTTATGAAACAAATGACACCTGAAGCCTGTTCTAGCTCTTAGCTTCCCACTTAACCAAGCCAATAAATCCTCTTTATTGTTTAAGCAATGTTACCTTGAGTTTCCTGTTACTCTTCACAAAAGTCCTATTAACAGATAAAATATGGAACTCTTTCTCTGAGGTATTATATTGACACATGGCAGTGCAACAGAATATTAAAGTGAAACTATTGTAGTCCGCTTCTGCTAAGCCTCCATGAAAATAGGTGCCAGATACCTTCATATCCCAAATGAGCGAAGTAAGATGAGAATCCCACTTACAACATGCAAAGAGATGGTGAGAAATGGATTTCAAAACTCTTTGCCCTCATCCCCTGGGTACCATAAAAGGGTTAAAACTGAAGACAGTTGAAGGTTAGAGAGTAGTTATTAGGACACTGACATGAGGATGGGCGGTGGAGAGTCCTCAAACTGGGAGGGAATTCAAGGAGACCAGTTAAATAGCTTGATGTGTATCTCTGGAAATTTGTGGAGAGGCAATCGACTAGCGACTGAAGTTGACATGAAATTGTGAGGTTCAAGCTTTCATCTGTAACTCGTGAAAGTTAAAGAAGTTAAAAGGAATACAAAGTCAAAATTGAGGTAAACTGAGACAAATTCTCCTCCCTCATTTCTCTGGATTCAAACTACATTGCTTAGGATTCTTTGATTGCAAGTGACAAAAATACAGGTTGAATCAGCTTAAATGAAAAATGGTAATTTATCGGCTCATAAAGTCAAAGCACAGAATGGGAGGGGTAGATTGGACCTTGGGGATGACTAGAGCCAGAGACATAAGCAGGGCTGAGAGCTGGGACTTTATTATCAGAAGCTAGTGAAGAGGTGCCAGATAGGAAGGAAGGAAGGAAGGGAGGGAGGAAGGAAGGGAGGAAGGGAGGGGGGAAGGAAGGAAGGGGGGAAGGAAGGAAGGAAGAAAATCTGCAAGCAAATAGGACAAGAATTGATTTTAGATTACTATCAATATCAGAAGTCCAAATTGGTGCATAAAACACAGAAGGAGAAGTACAGTATTGGGGTAGATGTTCAAGATCATGTAGGAAATTCACTTTGAAATGCATCCAACAAAGTAAGACAGATATATGAGTAGATGGATAGACAGATACATGATAAAACAGGTATAGTAAAATGTTAATGATAGCATCTTGGTGGTAAGTATATAGGTGTTTACTATAAAATTCTTTCAACTTTTCTGTATGTTTGATATTTTTCTTAACAAAATTTGGGGGGAAAAATCAAGCATAACAGCATCATGGCTGTAGTGATTAGTCCCTTATCAGCAAGATTCTAGTCCTAAACTGAAGGTATAGAAAACAGATCTTGCACTCCAGGGAAAGTGAGGACTGGCAAAACTTATTCATTCAGCTAGAACATATAACAAATATATCTTGAATTCCCACTTGGTAGCATCCATTGTATTAAGATCAACGTGGTAAAAAGAGAAATTAGATATAACCTGCAGAGTGAAAGGACAAGGTTAAGAGGTGACCATCCTAGTTTGGGAATTTGAGTAAAAAAATGACAGGTAAAAATGGTTATCCCACTGATTTAATATGCTTCTATTTGGTTACTAGTGCACTAAGCATCACTTCACATGTAGAAATAAAGCTCTGATTTCTCACTTGGACAACTGAGTAGATGATGGGATCCTTCATGGAGACAGAAAATGCACACGGAAGAATATATCTGTGGTGGGTAATAACTTCTGAATTCGCTTTTGGAATCTTGAAGTTTGGGTGCTTACATTATATCTAAATAGAGATGTCCAATAGGTCCGGAATTCAGGAAAAATTTGAACAGTGGGAGAAACTGGGAGTTATCATCATCAAAGTGGTCAAGACCCTGGGTAAGATCATCCAGAGATTGTGCTGTGAGAAGAAATTATTCTTTCTTTCATTCTCTTACTCGTTCACCAAACTATCACTGAGTGTTACTAAAACTACAAAAAATGACAGAATGTTTTCCAGGAGTTCATAACTTAATTGCCATATTCAATGACCTATTTGCAATCCCAAACTAGTTAAACTTACTTCTGTACAGCATTTATTTGGTTGGCTATTCCTTAACTGAAAAGCTCTCCTACAGTGATATTCCGATCACCATTCCCCCACTTTTTCGCCAGTTCCTTTTCGGTCTCATACTGAGACTTAGAATTTGACATTCCCAGGGTTTCATCCTTGGTCCTTAAACCTTCATCTCTAACTCCAATTTTCCCAGTTAGGCTTCAGGTCAAACTGACTAAAGTTTAACAGCTAGTTTAAAACTAAAAATTGTGTTGATAGTATTGATACAACACCGGCATTACTTTCCGCCTTATAGATATTCGGACTTAGGTTCTACTAGCCTGTGAGAATCGTAATTGTTTTACTCTGAGCCTATTTTCTCAGGTCCTGAAAATGGCAACAAAAATATTTAACTTGCAAGGCTACTGTTAATGATTAAACTATAATTGTAAAGCATCCAGCACAGTGCTCTGCACTCCGACACGTACCATTAATACACCCCATAAATTCAGATAAACGACAAATTATGCCAAATTATAAGTATCTACCTTACCTAATATTAACTTCTGTTCGTGAGGCTACATAGTGTTAATCAGGTTACACGCGCTGGCTCGCTATGTATTATTTTCTTTAGAATCTCTCATAGCATCAGGGACTGGCTCAAAGTAACAGTAGCAACCGCTTCCTTCCAAACACACTGAGGGAAACACATTTTCCAAGGCTTTTTAAGAAATAGTTCAGTTTACCTTAGGGGTGAAACTGAAAAGTAAGCTTCGTCACAAAAACTCAAGCCAACACTACCGTCCGTCTGCAGGTCTCTGAGGGAAAAGGGAGCGGGGTCACAACATAGTTCACGAAGCAGAGTACAAACCGAAGGTTTTATCTTTCCCGCTGGTTCCTAGAGGACCAACCATACTGATATTCCATCATGCTCTGCGCCACTTCCGTTCGCGCGTTTTAATTACGTCACGCGCCAGCTCTCGCGGTATCTTCCGGTTGCTGAGGCCCTTTAACAAAGATCTCGCGAAATTTGTCCAACGGGTCCAAGCTAGCCTCTCACCCTCCCCCACTCCACCCCCAACCCGTCCTTCCTTTCTCTATCTCTGTCACCAAACTCTCCCCTCCCCTCCCTTGAGCTCACCGCCCACCTCTGGTTTCCGATTTTAGGCCGGAACCGGAAGTTTGGTGGGCGGGGCCCGACGGAGGAAAACGCAGCGGAGCCGGAGCCGGGACTCGGCTGTGGCCGCAGCCCCTGTCCCCGCCACGGACCGCCGTGGCTCCAGGCTGAAGGTCGGTCCGGAGGCGGGTGGGCGCGGGTCTCCCCCGGACTGTCCGGGCGGCAACCTTCCCTGCCCCCCCGGGTTCCGCAAGGGATCATGTCTACAGCCTCCGCCGCTTCTTCGTCCTCCTCGTCTTCCGCCGGTGAGATGATCGAAGCCCCCTCCCAAGTCCTCAACTTTGAAGAGATCGACTACAAGGAGATCGAGGTGGAAGAGGTGAGCGAGGCCCGGCACGGAGGCGCCGGCCCCGGCCCCGGCCTGTCCAGGTCTCTTCCTGGTCCCGACTCTTAAGGTGCCTCCTCGACCCCTCTGTTTCGCGGGGTCCACCCGGGTGTCCCCACACCCCACGGAGACCGGGTGTAAAGGGGACTCTCCGCGTTCACCTGCTCCGGTATAGCTCTCTTTTTTCCTCACTTCGGCACTCTTGAGTTTGAATTTGATATTCCGGTGCTTGGATTTGGGTCGTCTCAAACAGAGAAGGATGAACTGGTGCGGTCGTGTGGTCCACCAGTTCTCCAATCTGTTCAGTAGTAAAATTCATCAAAGACCATGGCCGTTTTGGAGTTTTGGTTCTCTAAGGCATAGTGTTGTTAAGGGCCAAGGATTTTATTATGTTCGACTTCCAGCTCAGCGTCTGGCGCCCAGTGGGTGTTCTATGGATGCTTGATAAATTAATACATCCTGAGATCTAATACAGTTTTTCCCCGAGTACGGAATGGTTCTCAGTTTAGCCAATTCCATAGAGCAGTAGTCGTAATAGTAAATGTTCTGCCTTCAATTAGACTACTTTAGATTGATTTCACCTTTAGTACTGTAGACTGCTATACGATGAAAAGATGTTTCAAGTAGCATATTCTGAAGAGATAACTAATGATTTCGGTGACAACCAGAATATATCAGACCAAAAATCGCTCTTAGAAAACCCGAATCCATTCTTATTCTGCAATAAATTATTTTAGAGCAAGGTAATAATGTGCCTTTAATACACTGCTTCTTTTCAAATTCACAGAGTTTGGTTGTAAAGTCCACAAAATTTAGAAAAGTAAGATCTGTATATGTGTAAAGATACACTTTAGAAAGTGTTAAAACTTTGGTTGAAAATTGTGTCTATTATTTACCATTTGTTTATCATTTTTAAAATGTACTAAACACCTTACATTACATACACCAAGAAGAACCCTGTATGTCCCATATTACAGACTCTCAATTACCTCTAGTCTAAAAATTCAAAATTATTTTTAGGTGGTGGCAAGCTAAAAGTAATGAGATAATTATCCTTCAACAAATATTTTTTTTTTCTATACATGTTTTGGAAGAATAATGGATTATTTAATCATATTTTTACTTGAATAAAATAACCTTAAAGGTCACTGAAAACAACCTCATTTTACAAGATAGTGTAAGTGGGAAGAGCGAAGCCTTTGGAAGGAGTTAGATGAAGGTTCAGTATATCAGCTATGCCACTTATTAGCTGTATGATTTGGAGCAAGTCTCCTGACTGACTTTGTTGAGCTTTCATTTCCTTAACTGTAAAATAGGGATAATAATTTCTAGTTCATTTTATTTGTATAACAGATTTTATTAGGTAATACATGCAAAACACCCAACACTGCCTGACACACATTACTAGGAAACTGAGTTACAGAGAGGAACAGTGACCTGCTTTACGTTCACATGGCTAAAAGAAGGACCCATAGTTTGGAAAGAGGGGGGAATTTGTGTGTGTGTGTGTGTGTGTTCTATTGAGGCTATGATAAATTCCTTTTTAAGAATTGGATAGTTGATCCAGCTTTCATGGCTAACATTCTTTCTTTTTTAAGAATGAAAATTTGGTGAGTCAGTATAAAAGAATTACAGTTTTTAAATAAGCATTTACGTCTGCTCTGTGGTGAACTGCTATGCTTGTAGACTACAGATTGTCATATAATAATAACTTGTACTTCATGGTCTTCCAAATGCTTTCACAGACTTACATCATTTGATTTTTACCACCTTAGTTTTCCCACACTACTTTCTAAAGCATTTTACATTCTTGATTACTAAGGTGTCATTTATCATTTTACTGCTCTTCCTCAGAAGCCACTTAACTTCTGATTGAGGTCCTGTTTCCAAAGACCCTTCCTTCAGTTTAGATGATGTTTGATGTTTCAACTTTTCTTTGGTATTTTTAGGACATTCCTGAGGAGTAAATTTTTGTTTGTAGCTGAAGTTTTCTAATGTCAGGCAGTCATCTAATTTTATTCTTCTCACTTTTTTATTACACAGTTTAATTTCATGTTAAAGATTGAATTTAGACTTTTCTAATGTTAAAACTGTTACATAATTTTCATTATATTCTTTATTTTCACATTAAAACAGTGTTATATAATCTAGGGTGCAGGGCACTCAGTAACTATTTCTTAACTTAGATTCTGCTTCTAGCTTAAAATCATGAATAAGAGAACAGAGAAAGGTGACTAAAAACAAAAAGTATTTTATGTTGCTTTCAGTATTTTATGTGGTGCCAGTATATTGTGTATAAGTAAAGAAAATCGTATTCTGTTTCTCAAATAACAGTGTAATTGAATCAGCATTATATCAATTCAGTTGGAAACTACGTAAGAAAAATACTCCAACCATAGGCCAAATATGCACTCATTTCGTAGGTGCATATTTTTAAGGCATCAACTGATTTTACGCCTTACATTTCTAATATCTCTAATATCATGACTCAGTAATATCAGCGTGGAACTTCCTAAATTCAATTCTGATATCAAATTATGTCAGGTCTCAGCATCAGGAACCTATGTAGGTACTTTTTTTTTAAAGTCATTTGGCTTTTGTCATTGTGGATCTGAGTGTAGAGACTGTTGGAATAAATTGTGAGGTATGCACATTGTGGACTAGCTTGCAAGAAGTGGTGAAGGCAGTGTGGTGTGGTAAAAAAGTGTACCCAGTAGGTTGGGTATTTAGAAAATGTCGATGCCATACGGATTTTGCCATGATGTATTTCAGTAACTTTGAGCAAGTCACCTTATTTTTCTGGGCCTCTGATTTCTCATTTAAAATGAGAGATTGAACAAGATCATTTAAGGTCTCTTCCAGTTCTAAAATGAAAACACATTATTGTTTGCAGCGTTTATGCTGTGTTTCCACCGTAAGCTTTAAGGACAGTGATCGTGATCTCGTGTGGACTGTAGTTTGTGACTGACTAATCCTGGTTAAATAGGGCAAATGATACCCCCATTTTACAGATACTGACAAATGGTCATAGAGTTTGATTTGCCAGAAGCCTCATGTCTAAGTAAATGATAGAGCCAGGAAATGAATTTGCAATTTCTCACTCCTGAGTCATTTGCTCTTTCCATTTGGATTTACAGGGTCACTTCGGTTCTTTCTGAAGTACTCTGTAACCAAACCTTATTGTAAGAATGGGGAAACAAAATACTGATTTCCTTTATAATAGTTGGTCTTGAGCATTTAATGAACAGTGTCTTCTGTGGATAATACTGCTAAGATTATGGAAGATGAATAGAAGGATCCTAGGATTCTCTCCTTAAAAACTTTGACTTACTGTGTGACTAGATTTTCAGGACCACAAATTTAAAACTATGAATGTAGTGTAAATTGAGCACTTAACCCATAATTTGAAAGTAGAGTTTATAACAGAAGGCTCCATTGAGTGGGAAAGATTTTGAAACTACATTTTGAATAAAGTAAGCATCATAGATTGGGAAAGATACTAAGATGAATTTTCTTTGCAGTTGTTCCTCTGCCTCGAATGCTCTTTCCCCCAGAACTTCAAATGGCAGACTCCTCACCATTCAAGTCCCACTTCAAATGTTACTTCCTTAGAGAAGCCTTGCCTGAGCGACCTAGATCTTTGTCATTTTTGTTACCCTTCATGGCACTTACCAGTAACCAAAATTATGTATCCCCCCAGCAAAGTTTAACCTGTCTTATTCACACTTGTAACTCCAATGCCTAGCATCTAAAGGTTTTCTATAAATAGTTTTTCATAGTAAATTAAGAGCACGGTGGCATACATGCTTTTCCATGTAGTTTTAGTTTAGGTGGTTTTTTTGTTTTTAAAAACCTGACTTGAATAAAGGAATGGAGTAGTCTTCCATCTTAAATTAGTTTTTAAAGGAGTTGCTTTCTTTAAACACATACACCAATTTCTGATTTTGGTTTTTGTGCCTTTTAATACTAATTGCATGGAAATATTCTATAATCATCTCTCTTATTCTTCTGTACTTTTTATTAAGAAATTAAATTTAAATCTGCTTTATTACATGAGACTAAAGTTGTGGACTCAAAACCATGAGGGCTAAACCGTAGGGGGAGAGCTACATATAATAAGAGAATTAATCTGAGAACATTTTAATTTAGAAAACATTCATAAATTCAGAAGGAAATGTTTCTAAATTGATTTCCCTTTTAAAACCAAGTTCTCTTTGCGTTCCTCTGTTCTTCTATTTTTACAGCTGAGGGATTGTGAAAAATGTCTGAAATATTTATTTCTAGGTTCACCATTTTGGATGGATGTGTGTGTTGGAGGGGATACTTGTAATTTGGATGTGCACCATTTTTTACACTCTTGGTGAAAACTGATCTTTGGGGAAAGCTGTCAGTTCAAACTAATTGTTAATGATAATATGTCAAAGAACCTTACTAAGATATGAATGCAATCCAAAAAGCATATTTGATTGTGAACTTGAATTAGAAATTTGGTAGTAAGTAAAAAGTGACCTCCTTTCAGTGTTTTGTAGTTTGAATATTAGTTTTATCATTGTTTACCTCAGTTGCCATTGTGTCGCAGTTTGCCATCTGTGCCACTCTTTTCCCCTGATCTACTATGTGTCAAGAAAAACATTAGGTTGCTCACAAGAATTCTCTTTTTCCTTTCTTCTTGCCCAAGATGTCATGTCCATATTATTTATGGAAAACTTCAGCAAGGGAGGGCTCTCTGGTCTATGTCATGGTTTCCAGTGAAGTGTCTTGTCTCACTATTAATTATGGTTTTAATATAACCTAATACAGTCATTCTCAAATATCACAATCACCTGAAGGGCTTGTTCAAACACAGATTGCTGGGCCCAACCCTCAGACTCAGTAATTCTGGGTGGGAACCCGAGAATTACATCTTCTCAAATTTCCAGGCAATGCAGATTCTTCCGGCCCAGAGACCACACTTAGACAGCCATTGGCTTAATGCTTTTGCTGTTTTTATGTCTGCTTTCTTCTTGAAACTTTTTTTTTTTTGGCTTCTTGTGACACTTTCCAGGTTTGCCTGCTACCTTATTGACTGCTGCATCTCAATTTTTGCTGGTTCCTTCTCCTCTGTGTTCTAAATGTTGAAGTGCTTCAAAGCTCAGTTCCGGGACCCCAGTATTTACATGTTATTTTTTGGTCACCGCATCCAGTTGATTGACTAGAAGTACCAACTAAATGCTGATGACTCTCCCAAGTTTTCATCTCCTGCCTGACTTCTCCCTGACTCATGTTTCCACTTTCTTGATATCTCCACTCGGATATCTAGTAGGCATCTTAAGCTTTATATGACTAGATCAGAACTCTGTGCTGTTTAAAAAAAGGAAGGAAAATCTGCTTGCTCCAGTCTTTCTTATCCTTCATCAAACTGGTGCTGAGTCTAGACGTTATCCTTGATTCATCTCTTTTCCTGTCCACCTGTCCTGCCTGCATGCAGATCATCAGCAAGCTCTTTTGACTTTACCTCTAAAACCTATCCCAGATCTGCCCATTTTTCTGCACTACCATCAACCGTGTCCTCGAAGCTCTTCTCTCTTGCTTGGGCTGCTTTTACAGCCTCTACCTGGTCTCTCTTTGTATATACGCTAGCTTCCCTACAATCCATTCTTCACACTAGAGCCAGAATGATTTTTTTTTTTAATGCAAAATCATGTCACATTCCTCCTTAAATTCCTCTAATTGCTTCCCATTACTTAGACTGAAATCCAAACTCCTTTTCATGGTGCCAAGAGCCGTTCAGGATCCAGTCTGCCTGTCTCTCCAGCGTTATCTTTTTTTTTTTAAACATCTTTATTGGAGTATAATTGCTTTACAATGGTGTGTTAGTTTCTGCTGTATAATAAAGTGAATCAGCTATATGTATACATATGTCCCCATATCCCCTCCTTCTTGCATTTCCCTCGCACCCTCCCTATCCCACCCCTCTAGGTGGTCACAAAGCACCGAGATGATCTCCCTGTGCTATGCAATGATCTCCCTGTGCTATGCGGCTGCTTCCCACTAGCTATCTATTTTACATTTGGTAGTGTGTATATGTCAATGCTATCTCCACCTTTATCTTGCATCACTCTTCCCTTTTCCCACTATGCTCTGCTCACACCAAACACTCCAACTATTCCTCTAGGTCACCACTAAAGTATCACCTTTCTCAGTGAGGCCTTGCAGGACTATCCTGTTTAAAACTGGGGTGGGGTAGTGCACGCACGTGTACACACACACAATTATGCTGCTTTTCTGCTTAGTGCACTTATTAGTTTCTAAAATATATCTTTTTTTTTTTTAATAAATCTTGCTTCCTCTTTATGTGTCTCCCTCCACGAGAATATAAGTAGTTAGAGCAAGGATTTTGGTTTGGTTTGTTCCCTTCTTTGTCTGGAATGCGTAGGATAACGCCTAGTCTATAGATGGGGTTCAAATATTGTTGAATAGGAAATGAGGGGGATTTTTTCCCCTTTAGGGCCTTCACATTAGTTGTTTCTTCTTCTTTGCTTGGTTCCATGTGTCATTCAAATATCAAGTTAGTAACCTCCTCAGATGGCATTTCATACTATCCAGCCATAAGTTTCACCAGTCTCTTTGTCACATTATTCAATTTTTTGGTTTTCTACACAGCATTTATTTTACAAGCTGATATTTTTCTTATTCATCTTTTTGTCTACTGACTGTCTTTTCTTTCCTCTCCCCACCCCCCTTAAATTGAAAGTACATTCCTCGTAGATCAGGGCCTTTGTCTTATTTACAGCTGTATCTCTTGTATCCCAGATGGTAGCTGGATATAGTAGACATTCAAGAAATATTGGTTTAAGGAGTAAAGAAATGAAGTTCATCATTCTCTTGGCATTAGCCTCACTTCACCCCTCGAAAGCAGGAGGTCTTACCCATTTTTCCCTGCTTGCTGACTAGGCCTTCCCCTTTGGCTTTCATTGATCCTCTGAAATTCAGCTGAGCTCTGCATTTAGCTCCCTGTATTTGAGCTGTCTGCCATCCAACAGCCTCCTTCCTGCAGTCAGAAGACTTCAGTTTTCAGTTACCTTGTTTTTTCTCTTGGCAAGAGTTTTTCTGTATCATTTCCCTGTACTGTCGGGGCTGAGAGAACCTGGGTAGGGCCTCCCTCTGACTGTCTCCCTTGCCACACTTACTCATTTGCAGCTTCCCATGTTGGCAAAGCATATCCTGTGAGGCTGCTTCCTCCTGGGGATCTCAGTGAGAAGTTGGGAGGGAGGGAACGCGAGAATAGGTCTTTCCTGCCCTTGAAGCCCTAAGTCTGTCCTGAAAGCCGCCATCATGGACTCTCACCTTTGGCTCTCTTCAGCCGGGAAGTGTTTTTTAAAAAAATTTCAATGCTGTTGTTTTGTTTTGAATTTCTTCTCTACCTCATTTTCATCCCACAAAGGCAGGAATCAATTCTTTATATATTTTTTTTCTTTCACCCCTAATATTTATGCCGTTTGAAAAAATGAGAAGTCACATTTTGATTCTGTGATATGGTGATTTATAAGAAATAGGTACTTGGCCATTCAAATGATCAAAATATATTTCTCATATATATATTTGGTCTTTGTCTATGGTTCCTGGCTCACAGCTCCCCAAACCCTCTGATTTTCATAAGTGAAGAGAGAGATAAAGATGTCTCAAGGTTAATTTTGGACCACACCTAAGGATGGGGCTGGTTGCCAGGAGAACCAACAATGTGATTAGAGGGTTGGAACTTTCAGTCCCACCGCTGTGACCTCTGGGGAGAGGAGAAGGGCTGGAGGTTGAATTCATGGCCCTGTAATAAAGCTCCGTATAAACCCAGAAGAACAGGGTTCAGAGAGCTTCCAGGTTGGTGAACACGTGAGGATTGGGGGAAAGTGGGGCACAGAGGGGGCGTGGAAGCTCCGTGCCCTTTCCCCTTACCTTGCCCGGCTGTTCCTGAGTTATATCCTTGTGTAGTGAACTGATAATCTAGTAAGTAAAGTGTTTGAGTGCTGTGAACCACTTGAGCAAATTAATCAAACCCAAGGGAGGGGGTCACTGGTACCTCCAGTCTATAGCTGGTTATCAGAAGCACAGGTGACAGATAACCTGGCTTGTGGCTGGCCTCTCAAGGGGGAGGGGGAGCACTGGTAGAACTGAGCCCTTAACCTGTGGCATCTGATGCTCTCTCCAGGTGGATAATGTCAGAATTGAGCTGAATGGTAGGACGTCCAGCTGGTATCTGAGAATTGCTTGGGAGTGTGGGGAAACCCCCCTCCACACCTTGGAACTGGTGATCAGAATCATTAGATACACAGAAATATAATTCGTTAAGCATTGACTCTGTGCCTCTAACCTTTGAATTCACAGCAGTTATTTTTTCTATCATGTATTTCAGTTTATGTGTACAACCTTGGGCATCTTGGACTTACTTTATTATCATTTTAGATCTGTTGTTTCACCATACATGTGAAATATAATATGGCCCTAATGTGAGTGGAGGCTTCTTAAGTACATAGGCTCTCATCTTACATGAATATGCCTGTTTGTATTTCAGACAGTTCAAAAAATTGCTTTCTTAAACAAAAGGGAGGAAGCTTATCATGTCCTTGCTTGCCCACATTTTGTTACCATAGTTTTACATTGCAAATTCAGAGTCAGCCATCATCTCAGCACTAGGTGGCATTTGTGCATCACAGTTAGTCATGCACACCTTACACAGTTTTTACAACAGATGCATGATCCACAAATGCAATGTTTGGAATCCCTGCGGGGACATTTCTGAGAATAGGAAAATGAAACAAGAGGAGACCTACCAAGTACCAGTTGCTTTGATGTATTTGTAAATATATAATTGAAGAATATATTAAATTACTTCACAATCATTATTTCATAGTAATATCAATAGGTTGGCTGGTCTCCATCCATGCTTTCTTAGCCGACATTGTCGTAAAGTTGAAATTCATTTTAGGACCTGTTTGCTATTCATCGTGGTTAATTGTGAGAGAAATGAGGAGTATAGCTCCTGAAACTGATTCATACCCAACTCCAAGCACTTATTATTCTTTTGTAGTATTGAAGAAAATGCCTGGTTTTGACTTATGAACACTATAGATATTCTCTGAGGAAAATGTAAGCATCTCCCTTTTACTGTTGAGAAAGCAGAAGCTCAAAGACATTACCAGTATTGGTAGCTAATAGGCAGACAGAACCTACATTTAAACTCAAGACTGTTAGGTTCCAGATCCTAGGTGTGCTTTTTCTGTTATTCTGATGGTACCAGGTTTAACCAATAACCATTCATGTTAAAGTAACTGAATGACAAGTCCAAATAACTGACGTTGGTTCCTTTCCCTCATGAGAGCTGTGGAGGAGGGCTAGAGCCTAAGCAGGAGGTCCCTGAGCACCCAGGGCTAGGAATGGAAAAAGGGAAAGTCACTAAAGGAAAGACAGCCCAGATTCCTTTAAGTTAATGACATACAGAGGCTGAATATAGAGTGAATTGGTTATTACATACTCTAGGCTTCAAATCCTGGCTTCTCTGACCCTGTGATCTTGGGCAACTTGCAACCGTCTGACTCAGTTTACTACTTACCTTCATGGAGGAGGATTAAATGTGTTAATGCATGAAAGCACATAGACTAGTACCTGGCACATGATAGGCATTCAATTAATGTTAACCATTTGGGTGGTTTTATACATTAAGCAACATGAGAAATGTCCATACTGCTTTGTGTAATGTTTGAAGTGGAATTTGAGCTATGGCTAGAATGGCCATCCACCTCAGTTTTCAACTACTGTCCTGTTAGTTACAAGCACCCCTTTCTTACTCTACAAGGAGTCCCTGTACATGTAAGTTTGCCTAAAGTGAAGACTCCTCCTCCAAGAGAAGATATCACTGCTCCTTTCTGACATATAATACAGATATATGTATACAAATCAGGATCTCTGACATTCTGGTGTTAGACTTCCTGGCATCAGACTGCACTTGCTCTTTACTAGCTACATAGCCCTGAGCAAGTTAGTTGATTTCTTTAAACCTAGGTGCTTCATCTGTAAAATGAAGATACCTCTAGTACCTGTCACCTAAGGTTGTGTAAATGATGTAATGTATGTAAAGCACTTAGCTTAGTGCCTACTATATAGAAAGTACATCATAAATGAGAGCTGTACAGGGAATTAGATTTTTTGCTTAAGGAAGTACTTAGATCTGTTGGAAGTTGAAAGACTGGAGTAGATGGCACCTAACTAAGGTCATTTGGAGTGATAATGTAGAATGATTTTGCTCTAACAAGTATCTAAAGCTATTCTTTTGTTGTTGTTTTAATATTTTGGCAAATTTCAAACATTAATAAAAGTCGAATAGCCTGAGAGAGGAATGAATTCATGAGCCACCCATCAGCTTCAACAATAATGCAACATATCATCAATTTTTATTTTTAACTTTAAAAAAATAACTTTAATGAGATATATTTTACATATCATAAAATTTACCCATTTGAAGTGTACAATGATTTGTACAAATTTGCTAAGTTGTACAAACATCACCAGAAATCAGTTTTCAAACATTTTCATCACCTTGGTGTAGGATTCCTCCTACCCATTTACAGTTAGTCCCAGTTTCCACTCTTAGCCCCAAACAACCACTGATCTACTTTCTATCTCTAAAGATTTGCCTTTTCTGGACATTTCATATAACTGGAATCATACAATATGTGATCTCTTGTGTCTGGCACTCGAGTGTAGTGTTTTTAAGGCTCATCCATGTTGTAGCATGTATCAGTAGTTCATTCCATTTTCTTGACGAATAATATTCCATTGTATAATATGATACTATGTTTTGTCTGTCCTTCACAGTGGCCAGTTTTTTATCATCTATATTTTTATCCTTTCCCCTCTACTCCCTACCCCCACTGAATTATTTAAAAGCTATTTTTTAATTTCATAAATATGAGAGCTTAAAACATTGATTATATGTTTCTGCTTTTTATTTATTTTTTTCCAAGCCATCTTCTCTCTGCCCTCTCATTCATCTTGCCTGTTTTAATTTGTTTTCTGTCTCTGTCTTTTTTGTTTGTTTTCGGTTTTGAGAATGAAGAGATGTCTAGACCATAAACTTTCAAAGACAGAGATAGTACATTTCATTATCTCCTCACTCTAATGAAAATTCATACCTGCTCAGTGGCAAATCCAGATCGTGATGATTTCTAAAAATCTTCTTTAATAAATCTTTCAGATTGGCTTCAGTGTTATGCATTAGGCTGTTATTTGTTTCTGATTCTCGTGGGTTTTTTGTTTTTTTTTTTTTAAAGGTCGTTGGAAGAGGAGCTTTTGGAGTAGTATGCAAAGCTAAGTGGAGAGCAAAAGATGTTGCTATTAAACAAATAGAAAGTGAATCTGAGAGGAAAGCTTTTATTGTAGAGGTAAGTTGAAGTGTCATTTCTGTTGTGTAGTTCTTCACCTAAGATACTCTGTGAATTTAATATTATGAAAAAAAATGTTTCTCGGCTGTCATTTCTCTGTATACTTGAACATCAGCAGTTTGGTTGAACCAAAGGGAATGCCATAGGAACATTTTTTCATTCACACTCTTAATTCTGATTAAAAATTAGGGGAAAAGAGACTTAGCTACATAAATGAATTCATCCCTGAATTAAAATACAATCTCTTCCATGTAATTCAGATCTATTTCAAGGCATAGAATTTAAATTTTAAAATAGAAAAGAAATGGTAATCTCTCCCATTATCTAAAATTAAGAAGGGTAATTTTATGCTTTCATTTTTGACTGTACATTTTTAGAAATTCGAATGAGATTATTTTAAGGAAAAACAATTTCAAATTGGTTTTTCTCATTTAGCACGAAAATTTACAACTCTCTTCTCTTACATATTTGATGATGGAGGAGAATTTGATAATCATGAGATTATTGTATTACCAGCTTCATTCATTCTTTTATGCTGTTTTATATATTAGATCACAGTATTTCAATAAATCAATGGTTTTATCATTTTTTAACTTCATTGGCCAATAGATGAGTGGTCTTTACCTTATAAACCTTCTGAATTTATATCTGTGATTTTATTTAATTATAATTTCAAAATATACTTCATGATACTTTTTAATGTATAACATGAAGAAATGAGAACTTAGTTGTGAGATGATGAAGTGGATTTTTGTAATTAGTTGAATAAGTTGAGAAATGCTGATGAATGGTTTGATGTCATCATGAAGAAAGATGATCTATAGTAGTATGCTCCAGGAGTCTGGCTTTATCTTGCCTTATTCACAATTTTTGTTTATGGTTTATATGAGGTCATTGATCGTATACTGTTGTATTGGCAGTTTCCTAAAACTAAGTAAAAATATGTGTTAAAGGCTAGTAATCCAGAGTCAAAAAGCTCATAATAGCTTGGAGAAAAAAAGTTTCTCATCGAAGTTATGTATACATGTAATTTGTTGATAAATTGTCAAATGGTTCTCCACGTATTCTTACTAAAAAAAAAGTTAATCCCCGTCCTCCTCACATCAAGTTTTCTGCTTCTCAGAGGCAACTACTTTGAGCTCATCCCTTAGTTTTATATGGTATCCCCCAATCCAGAGACTCACACCTTCACTAAAGAAGGTATTATTATATTTCTATCTCTGTATTTATCTCTATATCTCTATATTAAATATATATCTCTATATTTAGGAAGGTATTACACCTTCTGTAAAGAATCAGCCTCTAATCTTTGAGACAGTAAAGAGGCAGTCACTAAGCTGTTTGAAGTCAGGGCTGGAGGGAATCTTTGGTCTAACTTTTAAGCAATCTCTGCTCTTTTATTAGCTTGTATGAATAGATACCTGGTACTACCACCACTCCTCCACCTTTTGGAAGGTTTGTGAGATAAATCTGGTTGCTTCTCACTTTTTCTTATTTCTTTTAGGTCTGCTGTGTCAGTTATTGCTAGTCATTTGCTGTCCAACTTCCAAAAATATGTGCTGTTTTCTCATTTCACGTTCTCTTCATCCTTCTGAGTTTATGCCTTGAAAAAAGTGCCTTTACCATCTTAGTGGTATTTGAGGAGGGAACAGGAATAAATGCTTGAATAATCTGCTGTCTGAAGCTCAGTAGTGAATCTTAACGAGATGAAATATAATAAATAGTGATACTAATTCTATTAGGACTGAAAATCTACAAATGTTGGCTGTAGAAAAATACAGCTTTCTAAGAAGCATGTAGTAAAAAGGTTTATCTTAGTGGACTTCATATGAGCCAGCAGTATAATGTAGGTAGTAGAGAAGGAAAGGAAGAAGAAAGGGGGAGAAGCAGAAAAGGGGGAGAAGAAAGAGAAGAGAGAGCAAGGCGCAGTTTGGGGGGATATGTTAATAGAAATTTGAGATGTAGAGAAAGGGAAATGAGTACAGCCAAACCCCTCACTGACCTCCATATGAATCATTGGATTGGACTGGATAAAACTGGAAGTAAGGAGACCAGTTAGGAGAAGGCTGTAGTAATTACTACAGTGGTTCAGGTTGAAATTGCTAAGGCAGTGGTAATGGGAATGGAGAAGAGGGAGTTAATCAAAGAGATAGAAGATGGAGGGAAGAGAATGCAGATTTTAAGTCAGACCAAGGTTCAAACCCTGGCTGTACTGTTTGCTAACTCTAGGGTATATAGCAGCTCACTTAACCTTCTCTGAGCCTTATCTTAAAGGTACTTCATCTTTAAAATGAAAATGATAATACCTACCTTGCAAAGTTGTGAGAATTATACAATATCTGTAAAGTGCCCACCAGTGCCCAGCGTAGAGTAGGTCGGCTATTCATTCAACCATCACCTTTGAAGATGATGATGATGATGATGATGATATGGCTTCTTCTGGTTTGGATAACTCAGCTCAGTGCCATCTCGGGGATGGCATCCTAACATTTCTTGACAAAGTTAATTTCTTCTTCTAATTTGTACTTACGCCTTGTACATAACTCCTGTTATAGCACTTGGCACATTGCTTTAATTATTTGTGTACATGACTCTCCCCCAACTAAACTGTGAGAGCTCTGGGCAGGGATTCTGTGCCATTCTGGGCAGGCACTTAGGACCACAGTGCCTGCTACATAGGAAACAGTGATTGCTGATTGATTACACTAATGTTTTGTACAATGTTAAGATTTGAATGATACTGTGAGATCACTTCATTAAAAGTTAGCACTTTTTAAAAGAAACCTTAATTTGTTACAGCTTCGACAGTTATCCCGCGTGAACCATCCTAACATTGTAAAGCTATATGGAGCCTGCTTGAATCCAGTAAGTTTGTCACTTTTTCATTATACTCTGTCTATAAGAAATGACGTGGCAGATACGTGCAGCTGTGTAGTTTATGAAGCTATTTTGATCTGTCATTTCAAAAAAAAAATTATACTGTATGTGTTTCTAATCTGTTAGCAACACAATATAAGAGAATAGTTGTCTTAGGTGGTCTTATCCAGTAACCTCATCTTCTTAGGAGGCTTACAATATCCTATGACAGCACCTGTTCATTTGCACTGGAAAAAGTCACCAAAGATCTCGTGATTATGTTTTTATGTACATCTGCACTCTTAGACAGTGGTCCCCTAGAAGACAAAAGTCTTAGATCATAGATACCTTTTATTTCCTCTAGCACTATTCACATAGTAGGGGACAAAAGAATGATTTTTAATGCATTTATAAAATCAGAGGTTGAACTAAGTTATCTCTCAAGTTCCCTAAGATGCTATAGCTCTGTGGTTAATTATTCTGGCATATGTTTCCTTTAGGTGTGTCTTGTGATGGAATATGCTGAAGGGGGCTCCTTGTATAATGGTGAGTGTCATTAAACCTGACTTTATCTAGTAGAGTGAAATAATTGAAAAGCTTTTAATATAAACTGTAAGTTACTTAATGTTCTTCACAGTTTATCCTCAGAGTCCCAAAAGGAGGTAATTAAAAAAAGAAATCTGCTAAAGATTAAAAATGAAAAGACAAGATGCTACAACATTAGTATGTGAAATTTAGAAGTCTAAGGATATCAATCTTTTAAATTGATGGTACTCTGCATAATGTTAAAAGCATTTAAGTAAAGTCAAACTTGCTTTTTAAATAGATTTTAAAATATCTTCATACTTTTAATTTTTTCTTTTTGCCCTCTCTTAGCTTTCAGTCTCCTCTTTTAGAACTCTTTAACCACACATCCTTATTCTGCTTTATTTTGCTTTTTTCCCCAAAAATAAAATTGTGAAAACTCACTTCACAGAGCATTTTTTTTAAATACAGCAGGTTTTTATTAGTTATCTATTTTATACATGTTAGTGTATATATGTCATTTTGATAACAATGAAAGGAAACTGTATCGTTTAGTTACCTTTATAGAGCAGAGCTAACCCTTTCACTGTAAGAAACACCAAACATATATAAATATTCTCTTGTCACAGCATTTATATAAAATAAATTGTAGCATTTTATTTTTTAAATTAACATTATTTTATATAAACTTCTACTTATATTTCCTGCTCATGTGATCGTCATTGTTAATGGCTATCTAATACTCCCGTGTTTTATTTGGTTGAACTATTTCTAGTTTTTAGCTATTATAGAAAGCATAATTGTAAACATCTTGATGCACATTTTGTTTCCTTCCATAGTATTTCTCTGTATCTCTCTTATAGTAGTATGTCATCACATTGCTTATAATTTATATTATTGTGTGAAGGACTGCATCTGTCAATATGAAAAAACGTGGTAATGTATATTAATTTTACTTGAATGTATGTATAACAGTTAATGGAATCCTATTAAATGTTAGGTATTTATGTGGTAGTTATCCATTTGAAATCATTAACTGTTTCCATTTTTTTATTCAGAAAAGAATGAAAAGCAGGACCGATGGGAACATGTGTAGGAAAATACCCAGTCGTGTGTTCTGATAGTGCTTGCATTCACCTTGTGTCTTTTGTTATATGCAATAAAGTTCTTTTTAGTTTGTGCCTTTCTTTTGCAGTGCTGCATGGTGCTGAACCATTGCCATATTACACTGCTGCCCACGCAATGAGTTGGTGTTTACAGTGTTCCCAAGGAGTGGCTTATCTTCATAGCATGCAACCCAAAGCTCTAATTCACAGGGACCTGAAACCACCAAAGTAAGTTCTAATAATGTGGTGTCTCTCTCTCTTGCCATCCCCTACCCACTTCCTAATTTAAGCTGGTCGTTGCACATCAGTTTTTCTTCTCTCATCCCTTTTGGCTTGCTCAAGAATGTTTGTTTTTTATTTTTTTAAGATTGTTTACTTTTAACTCACCTTCATCATTTAGTCATTTATCTAAGCTTGCATTTTAGAATGTTGTCTTTAGTGGGGTTTTTATTTTAGTTGAATTTTTATTTTTAATAACTTCTACCTTAGATTAGCGTAATTCTAGAATCTGTTAGTCTGTAAGTCCTATTTTGTGCCCACGGTATGTATTGTTTTCCCTAAATAGTTAGTTCCATGTCAGCAGAGAGAAGTCTGTCTTGTTCCCCACTCTATCCCTAATAAGCACAATGTCGACATTGCACACAAATATGCAGAGTGGTTATTATTTGCCTTTTCAGAGGAAGGCAAAGGGCATTGCTGGCACATCTGAGTAGAAATTGAAAATATTCTGGATTTCTCCATATTGAGGATTCTGGGACTTTGAAAGAACTTCAAATTTCCCTACATAAGTATTTTTAAAGGCTAAAACTTTGTGGATTTTTTGTTTCTGTGGGTACACAATTAAAGAAAACACATATTTTTGTCCCCATTTCTATTTTTTTTCTTCTCTGTCCACCTGTGAGAAAGTAGAAAGTCCCCATATGCTCTTTCCCCTCTACCCCTGGCCACCACATCAGTCCTCAGATGAGAGGTATCCCCTAGGAAATCAGTCTCAAGTATTCCATTCTCTTGATGCTGGTTTAAAGCATTAAAGCATCCCTTCTGGGTATAACTTCTCACTCTCCTATCTAATCTGATACACTCTACATAGGTTTCAACTCTTGGAATCACTGTTCTCGCTAGTTAGTGTACCTTATTTCCACCTCCAAGCTTAAACTGATTTCCCTTTCCCCAGGTCCCTGGTCAAATAATGTTTAAGCCCTAGATTTATGATACTTTTATTTTTTTAACTTGACTCCTGAGGTTGTTGTTGCAGCTACCTGTCTTGGCTAGTAAAGAAGAAAGCACTTTTTCTTTCCTAGTTTCGGAGATTGTGTCCTCCATTACCCCCCTTCCCCCCCATTTAAAAGAGTTGAATTATCAAAGCAAACTCATGAAAATCATAGCTCTTATCCAGCAACAAATTGGCTGATTTAAAGGATACAGGCAAGTATCAGGCACAGGCAAAGCATCCTTTTCCTGGAGGAGCCAGAAACCATTAGATGCAACTCCCGAAAGTCACCCGTCTGCGTTAGGGCCTTTTTGGCTTTAGAATAACTGATGAGTTATTAAACAATATACTTTAAAATATCTCACAAAAAAGTTATTTTCATTTTTTAACATCTTTTATATTCCATAATTACACAGCTTAAACAGCTACCTCCATTCTCCATCCATCCATACCCCCAAAATCCATAAATGTTAGGTTTATTTAACCAACGTATTTAGACGGACCAGATACGTCCTACCAAAATCATCTACAGATGGGGACTCTCCTTTTGCTAATATATACCATCAACACATTTAGAAGAGGTCTGGTCTGTCTAGGTCATTCATTTCTCTCGGGCATCCTTATGGTTGGACTCATCCTGTAGTGTTGCACGTTTCCTGTGGGGCACCCAGCATACAAATTGGGCTTTAGAATTAGAAGTGATTTTTCAGAATGTACTGGGGAAAAGAAAATTCTTTGGAATGACTGTGCTTTCATATATAATTGTATATACAAATGCATGTGCTGTATCTTATTGTCACTGGAAAACCTTTTGATTCTGTGGTCAGGAAGAGTTCCTCAGAATGGCATATAAAGAAGGGACCTGATGATGTGGTTAGGTGTTTTATACAGTATCAACTTGCACTAGTGCCCCTGTTTTATTTATCTTTTGCAAGTTCATCCAAAGTCTTATGAGTAAAGGAGTACTAATTATAGCAATAATAATATAAAAGTCATTCAGAAAAATTATTGTGATATTTTGAGTGTACCAGGATGAAACAAGGAAGTCAGTTACCGAATTCTTATCTTGGGTTAAAAGTAGTAAGAACTTAACAGCAATAAAACAAGGAAAAATTTTCTGTTTGTTGAAGTGCATGTAATGTGTGTTTAACATTCTTTCCACCTAAATTATCATAGAAATATTTGTAGCATTATGGAGATGTGAATAGTAGTTTATCTGGCTTATGTTAGTCATGTTGGACTAAAAGAAAACTAAGTAATCTCTCCAGTTAGAATTTTGTAACAAAATTATTTACAAAGAATTTATTAATTGAAATTATAATGAATCCCCAACCCGATGTTGAATATTACTACAATGTGATGATGCAAATTATATTACCCATCTTTATTTCTGTTTGTCATCAAAAGGAAAACCTGAATAAGAGTATGCTACTTGGTGATTATATTTGCATAATATAGCACCTAGAAGAGTTGGAATCTTAAGTTCAGAAAATTTTCTGGAAATCTTTTATTGGGTCATTTTAATCATGATAGGGTTATACTCTTACCACACACACATACTCTAAACATAAAAATGGTTTTGGGATTGAACATTTTTAGTAACATCTTCAAAATAAGGACATTAAAAATAAGGACAGTTGTTTTCTTTCTTCTATATTGGTTTATTTTTACTTTACTTTCTTTAATTGTGTATATGTTGTTATTTTTAAAAATGTAAAGTAAGTCTTTTCTGCCTCCCATTTCCAGTCCTCAGAGATAAGCACTGTTTTGTTTTTTAAGCATGCATAGATTACACTATACATAATGTTGCTTTTTTCACTTAACTGGGACTTTTTTTTCATATTACTATATACAGATATTTACCTCTTTATTTTTAATGGATAAATAATATTTCTTACTACCTCTTAAGTAAAGTGAGTTATTAAAATAGAAACTCTTCTTGGCCTGATGGGCAGTCTTAGACTGGGAAGATTTAATTTATAGAGCTGTTTTTAGAAAATACAATGCTGCTGAATCAGTTGACATTTTTGAGATTCTGTAAGGCCCTAAATTCCTAAATTGGTGCTTCTCAGCTTTCCCCCCTACCCTCGTAACCCCCCAGAACAAAGTTATGATGTATATAACCTGAGTAAGTCTGAGAGTAGGGACAGAGCTTAAAAAGCCTTCTTAAGGAAAGTTGCATAAGAATTTTGCATTCGACTTCCTGTGTTATGCAATTTGTTTTGAAGTCACTGTTAGGATGTTAAAGATACTTACAGTTGAGTAAAAATGTTGGTCCAAGGAGATGTGCTGGCTTTAACCTGGGACTCTGTTGGCTCCCTGCCACTTATCCCAGCATACACTAATGTATTGGCAAAATTTCATACCTTATTTTGAGAAGCACATGAAATTTAAGCCATGATATGTATGCATTTAAAATCTAACATCCTGTGTGTGCTCACAGGGATAGCTTGGACTCTTATACTCACATGATAAGAATTTTGACACTCCAGCAATATGGCAAACCAGATAAACTGAAAAAACATCCTACAGCAAGCACCCAGAGATGCTACATATTACAACAAACATCCTTTTACATGCATAGGTGATCTTACAAGAAAATAAGGGAATCATTAAGCCAAAAGATGGAGAGAACTGAACCCTGAGTGGGAAGCCAAGGGCTCTCCTGTGAGCCTCTGCCAGTATCAAGAATGTAGAGGCCCAAATTTTAACGGCTTCTGTGTAACAGGCTGCAGACCCTTTGTTCTGTACCAGGTGAGGGAGCAGAACTGAGACCTCTGCCTAAGTTCAGTATCTTGGACGGAAGAACTAAAAGAAAAGTTGACTAGAAAAAAAAAATCCATTTTATGACTAGACAAGCTTTTATTTTTTTAACTGAGAGTCTCCCCTCATGCTGTTGTGAGTTTGAATTTGCTCTACTTGCCCAATCAAAAAAATCCCAACAGGACAGGTTAAAAGTGCTTTGAGATTGGTGGTGTCTCAGGGCATTCAGGGTGACTGAAACTCTATTTTAAAGTCATATACTTTCAATTCAGGTCTTTAGGATTTTTCCAGATTAAGATCAATCAAATATGAAGCCACAGTAAAAATTACCACACCCATAAGGATGCAAGTTACCATGAGTAAAAGTCAGCATAAATAACACAAAATGGAATAAAGCCCTCAAATAGTAAGACTCCAGATATTTGGAATTATCAAATATGGAGTATAAAATATATATGCTCAAATTATTTACAGAAATGAAGGAATTAAAATGTGCAAGGAATGAAAACTATCAACATGGCCAAAAGAACTAAATAAAACATTTAGAAATAATTAAAATTTTTAAATGGCAGATATGAAATAGGTGACAAGAGATTCAGTGAGCTGTAAGATATATCTGCAGTTACCCAGAATGCAACACAGACAAATAAATGAAAAAAATGATAGGTTAAGGAACATGGGGAGAAGGAAAGGGAGGACTAACAGCATAGAATTAGAATTCCAATAAAAGAAAATAGGATGGGGAGAGACTAATTCAAGAGGGGTTAGCCAGGAATTTTCCAAGTAAAAGGTATGAATTCTAAGCAGGATAAATGAAAAGAAATCTCCCCTATGACACACCATAATGAGGCTACAGAACAGCAAAAACAGAGGGGAGATTTTTCAATCAGCAAAGAGATTACCTGCAAAGGACTGACAGTTAGACTGAAGTATACTTTTCAACACCAGCAATGGAAGCTAGAGGACTGGAATCGTAACTTCACAGAGCTGAGAAAAAATAACTCTCAGAATTGTGTACCTGCCCTAAATTACATTTAAGATATTGTGAAACAAAACCTGAGTGAATTCATCGTAAGTAGACCTTCATTAAAGGTGTTTGGGGAAGAAAGAAAATGATTACCTAAGGCGAGCATAAGATTCAAGAAGGAATAGTGAAATAAAATCAGTAAACATACATTAAAATAAACGTTGGCTATATAAAACAATAGTACCTCTTTTGCATTTAAGAGAAGATGGTTGGAAGGGATTCAAAATAAAGAATTGTTTCTACTGGTTTGCAGAATAACCCACATGCCTATAAGTCTTTTAGGTAATGATGTAGAGAGTGATTTATATTTTTAAATGTATAATTTTTAATAATAATATAATTAAAATTATCTTTTATGTTCATGGTTCTTTTTACACTTTCAGGTATCTTTATATATTTCAGTTCTTATGGGAGTACCAAGTTGCATTGGGATATGGAAAACCTAAGACTATGAGTACCAGTTCCCTAAGAGAATCTAATAGCTGAGTATAGTAGTTGTTTTAACACTAGCTGCTATAGCCAACGTGAGGCTTATCAGAGCAGAAATTTATTTCTGACTCAGGTGAAATCCAAAACATATTCCTCTTTGACAGATGACCTTCCATATGGTCATTCAAGGGCCTAGTTAGGCTCCCTCCATCTTGTACTTCTACCATCCTCCAGGACTTTGGGGACCTCTGCATTCAGCCAGCAGGTAAAGAGAAGGAAGCTGATGTATGAGAGGTTTGTGGAGCCAGACCCATGGAGTGACCCATGTCCCTTCTACCCACATAGCAGTGGCCACAGCTCAATCTTAGCCACACCTACCTGCAAGAGAGGTTGGGAAATGTCTTCTGTGCTCCAGAGGAAGAAGGGATGGATTTGGTGAGCAGCTGGTCAGTCCCAGCCACATCCGCCTGTGGTCTCTACTACTCTTACCACACAAGTAGAACCACTTACTGCCCTTTGCCAGTTAAACATCTTCCAGTCACCACCTGGCTCACGGTCCAGGATCTCAGGATGCTGTGTAGTCCTCTCCAACAGTTCTGGATGTAGCTCCTCACAGTCTGGAAACAAATGAATTAAAAAGAAAAGTTATCTGTCACCCCCCCCACCTAACCCCTCCCAACACACGTACACACACACAAAATGGTAGAAGAGAGGTCCATCAGTAAAAGGCTCCATTGGGAAAAGGAAACAACAGAAACATACAGAAGCTACTGGTCTGTAGCAATGAAGTCTTGCATTTTCTGGTCCCTCTGCCCTGGAGTTGTGAGAGGTTTGTCTTTTGATCAGACTCTGATCCTGCCCTAGGAGAGGAATTCCTTTTTCCATTGCTTATGACTCCTAGCTTCACCCTTTTGTAGGCTTCTCCTTGTCCATTCTCTGTAGCAGTGTCAGGAGTAGGTGTTGGGCCATATACTCTCCTCAGAAGCTGTCCAGCTTTCATAGCCTGCTTCCTCCTTCTGCACATCTGGGGTCCTGAGGGCATTGCACGACAGTCAGAAGCTTCTTTATTCCAGGCCTGTGTTTCCGTTGGCAGTATAATTTCCTCAGACGTGGGCTTTTGATCCCCCCGGTGCCAGTCAGTTCCATGTGCCTGTGACTAATACTACCACAGTTCTTTCTTAGACACAATCTTGAGCCTGGTTTATTTGATTCCTGCCCTCAGTGCCTTTTCTCAGCTAAATGGAGGCACTTTGAGGCCATGAAGCTGAGATGGGAAGTACTTTTCTCTTCGTTTGTTCTTTGCTGCAATGCTGTCTTAATGGGCCTTTGTGAATCTTATTTCCTGCTGTTTGGAGTCGAGGAAGTCAGCTTTTCCAGTCCTTTAAAGCCACAAATCATCACAGGAGACAAATTTTACCAAATGTTTTGCCGCGTCATTACATGGATCTTCTCTCTTTCCAGCTTCCACTTTCAGTGTTCTTGCTGCCTACTGCTAAACCAATACCAAATATGTTAGATTTTTGTTATAGCAACACCCATTTCAATACCATTTCTCATACTGGTTACAGTGACGCTGTTATATAAGGCCTGAAGTCTCATGGCTTAAAGTACAAAGTTTTTGGTTTCTGCTCGTGAAGTCCAAAGTGAATGTTCCTGATTCACATGGTGGGTCAGGATCCCAGATTCCTTCTGTCTTGTAGTTCAGAATCCTGTGCCTTCAGTGACATATGGGGAAAGGAAAAGGAGTTTATATATGTGAGAGTTCATATGGGCCAGGCTTGGAGGTGAAGTACATCACATTCTATTGACTAGAATTGTCATATAGCCATACGTAATTGCTCAGAAGGCTAAGAAATGTACCCAGAGAAGAAAGGAAATAGGGTCAGTGAACAGCTAACCAGTCTTGCTATGTTAGGCTAAACACTCATTTCTGCTCACTGCAAGGTTAATAAGAGCAAAGCAGGTTTGCAAACTTCAGAACCATCATCCACAGTAAGAAATACTTCGCAATCTATCGTGTGTACATATTAATGTATATAGAACTGAAACTGAACTTTCCTGAAACAATGTTTAATCTTAGTAGTTGTGATGCACTTTGATATTTTCTAGTTTATTTTTTAAATGCTGTCATAGTCTACTGAATTGGTTTTGTGATGTAGGTTTCCAGATCTGTGATCTAGAATTTTATGACTAGGTTTCTGCCTGTAGCTTGAAAAACACTGGTTAAGGTTAAGTATAGGGGGCGAACAATTTATGAAAGTATTGATATCCATCCACTCCCATTTCAGGACACCATAATGTTCACTTGCTAGATGTTTTTTAAACCCCATGTTTTATTTTGGCCCAGAGAGAAGCATAGTCACGAAAAATTACAGAGATAGAAATGGAGACATCAAAATTTGGGTCTAGCAGCCTCCCTAAGAGAACTAGGTTAAGGTCAATTTTTGCTGATATTCCTCTGTATTATTAAGCTGTTATAGGTGAGTGGGTAACATTTCACGGAAGTTGAATGGTGACATTTTGCTTAACCTTTTCTGTTTCCACAAATGTCTCTTCTTTTATTGTAGAATCAAATATTGGTCTTATAACCTTTTATTTTTTAAAACAGCTTGCTGCTGGTTGCAGGGGGGACAGTTTTAAAAATCTGTGATTTTGGTACAGCCTGTGACATTCAGACACACATGACCAATAATAAGGGGAGTGCTGCTTGGATGGCACCTGAAGTTTTTGAAGGTAAAATGGCAAAAGCGTGCTGTGACTGATAATCTGCCTTATTACTCCATGTAAATCCAGTGTGTTTATGGCTTTGCCCTGTTTCCATGGTTTTATTTCTGCATAGTATATAATTATAAGATATATACTAAAGTCTAAGGAGGTATTAAATAAATATAGCCTTAGATCTTGAATCTCACAGCAAGGTTTACGTTGTCTAGCACCCTCTATGAAGTTCAAGCATATGTACGGTTGATCCTCATTCTCAGGTTCCATAACTGCAAAATTGCCTACTTGTATCCTAAAATCAGTACTCATAATTCTTTCATAGTCATTCACAGGTGTGCACAAAGCAGGGAAAAATTTGGAGTCACCCAACACACACCTTCCCAGCTGAGGTCAAACAAGGCAATGCTCTGCCCTGTTGTATCAGTTCTCCTATTTTATCACTTCTGTGATGTATTTAGTGCCTCATTTTTTTCCTTTTTTTGTGCTTTGTGTTGATGATTTCACCGTTTACAATGGCCTCTACGAGTAATACTGAAGTGCTTTCTAGTGTTCCTAAGTATCAGAAGGCTGTGATGTGTCTTACAGAGAAAATACATGTGCTAGCTAATCTTCATTCAGGCATGAATTACAGTGCTGTTGGCCATGAGTTCAATATTAGTGAGTCAACAATTTATATTAAATGAGGTGTTTTAAACAGAAACACACATAAAACAAGGTTATGTATTGATCAGGCGACAAAAATGTCAACTGATCAGTATAGGAGCCCAACCCTGTAATTCCCCTAGGAGCAGATGATTCAGTGTTCACTAATTCAAGGTTCACAGCAAATTTGTAGAACAATACTGGGAATAATGAGGATCGACTGTGCTTTGTGTTGGTTTCCTAGCGATTAAGAATTAGCAGTTTAAAGTTTAAATGAGCATGCCTTAGAAAGAATGCAAGGACCACAAGTAAAGATACTAAGAACCTTAAGTAAAGGGTAAGCTTATGCTTACTTTGTTTTACATCTCTGTGTCTTACTGAAGTTCTAAAAGAGTAATCCATAAATTGCATATGAGGTTTCTATATAAAAACATCAAAAACATCAGCTTATCTTTTAAGTGAGAAAAGTTGAACTGAAGATGTGTGATTCATACGTTAGGAAGTATGAAAGCGCATAAAATTCAGAAACATTTAGTGATCAGATTCTGATTTTGACTTCTTTATTTTTGATGAATTTAAAATTTTTTGTTCTTTGTTTTTAGCTACCAAGAGAAAAAAATTTGCTATGCAGCTGGTCACTTGAGTGGAGCTATTTTGCCACAAAATTCAGTTAAAAAGTTAGTGGACAAGCAAGTGTTAAATTATATAAAATTAAATAATGCCACCTGTTTTCAAGTTTGTATACAGAATGCATATAATTGGCATTGTTTTAAAATTATTTATTTCATGTGCCTTTCTTTGAGTTAAAATAACACAGTTATTACTGTAGTATGGAGAGCCGAAAGATTTGTTTATACAAAAGAACCCAGAAATAAAAGTTGCTGTTAATTGTTTAGAGCAACAAAACTCAGACTGTTAGGCTATGTAGATTTCTTCATTTCTGAAAGATGTCAGCACCTGTAGCCCAAATCAGATTGTAAAGTCATTGTAACTCTTACAGTGCACTGCCTAGTGCCTTTGTAAAGTACATGCATAGCTATTGCTGTAATAATTGGTCACTCTTATAGTGGGTTGTTCGTGGGTTTGGGGGGGTTGTTTGTTTGGCTATTTAATTGTGCTGATTCACCAGCCAACTTAGTAATCATATAAATTTTGCTGCATAATCTGTTTACTGTAAATTTGTATTCATAGTTTTTCCTGCTTACAACTTATTTTTAAGTTTGCAAATTAATAATTTTATCTCACCAGATATTTTGAAAAGAAAATCTTAACACTAGATTAGAAATTTTTTCTGCTTTGGTAGTAGTATTATCCATCAAGAGAATGGGAGAAGAACATTTAAGATTAAGAAATTATAGAAAGGAGTGTACAAATGTTTTATACTTTGTCCCAGAGAAAATATAAGTCTAAATAAATAAAAGATAAGGTCTGTGTTTCTTGATGAGAAGGTAAAAAATGACCAGCTTCTAAAGTGGATTTTTTAGTGCATTATTAATACTTAACTCATTTTAAAAATGTATTTATTGCAAAGACTTGAGGTCTTCAGAAAGAGTAATTTCTCAGCTCTACATGTGGCATTCTCTTGTTTTTGTACATGATGCTCATTCTCAAAATTTATGAAAGCAGTTGCTTCTGTTAGTCATGTGGGGAAAAGTCTTGAAATTTTACTTCCTTTTTTTTTCTAGGTAGCAATTACAGTGAAAAATGTGATGTTTTCAGTTGGGGTATTATCCTCTGGGAAGTGATAACACGTCGGAAACCCTTTGATGAAATTGGTGGCCCAGCTTTCCGTATCATGTGGGCTGTTCATAATGGTTTGTGAAAATTTTTTCTTCAATATATTTTATATATTTTATTCCTATTTGGAAATTGTTTCTCCCCCAAAGAAGACCATTTATCCCTAATATTAAAATACACAATTTCTTATTACCAGTCTCCAGCCCTCCCCCCTACTCTAAAAACGGGCAAGGGCTGGGAGCAGTCCTGGCTTTGCACAAAGCTGAGAAGTTCTGCTGGCTGTGCTCATTAGGGAAAGGCCATCAGTAGACAGCCAGAGCCAACTACCTCGGTTGGCTCTCTAGAGGCGACAGAGAAGCACTGGACTGGACTCTGTTGGAAAAAATAAAATTTAAAGATTAAATTAAGAAAATCTCTCACATGGTTGAGATAATTAGGGAGCTATTGCCTTTTTCTCCTTAGGAAGCAAGTGTCTCATTGAGGAGAGAAAACAAAGCATAATACAGTAAGTCCCCTACATACGAACGAGTTACATTCTGAGAGTGCGTTCTTAAGTCCAATTTGTTCATAAGTCCAACAAAGTTAGCCTAGGTACCCAACTAACACAGTCGGCTATGTAGTACTGTACTATAATAGGTTTATAATACTTTTCACACAAATAATACATAAAAAACACAAAAAGTAAAGAAAACATTTTAAACCTTATGGTACGGTATCTTGAAAAGTACAGTAGTACAGTACAACAGCTGGCATACGGAGGCTGGCATCAAGTGAACAGGCAAGAAGAGTTACTGACTGGAGGAGGGAGAGGAGGTGGGAGATGGTAGAGCTGAAGGATCGTCAGCAATAGGCGACGACGGAGGGCAAGCTGCAGTTTCACTCATGCCTGACGTTGATGGAACGCATGTTCATATCTTTGAAAGTTCGCAACTTGAAGGTTCATATGTAGAGGACTTACTGTAATAAGGGTTGTTACTTAAGCTATTCATAAAGGCAAAACACAAAGTGCTTCACATAGTCTTTATCTTCTCATTCATTCTTATGAGGCGAGTACTATTATTGCCTCACTTTACAATTTTACACATTAGGAAACTGATACCTAGAGCAGTTAAGTAACTTGCCCGAGGTCACAAGATTAGTAAGTGGTGTTGCTGGGATTTAAATCCGGATCTTTCTGGCTCAAATGCCCATATTTTTAAGTTATATTGATTTATGGACACAATGTCTTTCATCCCTCCTATTCCTTTTATACCTGTAGTTACAGTGTTTCTGACCGCTCATGATATTAGAATGCATCCTCATTAATCAAGTTACTTCCCAGTTGCTTTGGGAAAATAAACTTTTCATGAAGGGAAATCGCTTAACCTTCTTCTAACTTTTAACATCACTCTCTGTTGTTTAATTTCTGTCTCTTGATTATAATTATTCTGATTAATGGCATTTTTAACACACTGTTCCACATGTGATAGAAATAAATATCTGCCTCACTACTTTGATCATTCTTAGACATGTCAAGCAGTCATCTGAGTAATCTCAAGTGTGTTTACCAGTTTCCTATACTACCTTTCATTGTACTACCTTTCTTGTCATTGTAGAGAATGCTAGAGCATTGACCAGGACAGTTTGTTTTCTTTTCTGTCAATTGAGAGTAAATAATTGAATGTCCATGAAGTAAGGAATAAAAGAACTAACTTATTAATTGATAAATTTACAAAGATTTCATTATACTTGAGGCCTTCGTTAAGTTAGGGACCTTACTAATGATATTACAGTCTTGTTAATTACACAAAAATTGGCAGTTTTCAGCTTGTGAAATGATTGATTCACAGCAACCCTAAGACCTGTCTCCCACAAAAGAGCCATTTGGAGGTCAGTGAGTATAACACCATAGTTGATGACTTTTGACATATGGAAGATGATTTTTCAAACACATTTGAAGTTGTTATGACAAATCTGAAAATATAGTTCAAATAAGATTACCTCAAGCCACCATTTTATTCTTAATAAAATACACATTAAGCCATTATTATTTGTTAAAAGAGTG
Source organism: Balaenoptera acutorostrata (assembly GCF_949987535.1). Classification (NCBI taxonomy): domain Eukaryota; kingdom Metazoa; phylum Chordata; class Mammalia; order Artiodactyla; family Balaenopteridae; genus Balaenoptera; species Balaenoptera acutorostrata. Next base: position 68,512,026 of record NC_080077.1, read on the forward strand.
TTTATAGCAAATGAAATATTATTAACTCTCAGTCATAATGTATATAAAAATTTTAATTTGGCTTCTCAAAAGGTGTAGCTTCTACTTTATGAAAATATAATGTTAATCCAAAGGACAAAAAAAAAGGTACTTTTAGTCCTCCTAAAAAAATCTTAAATTACAAGATCTGTAAAATAAATAACACTTCAGAAATACATATTTTAAAAAAACTTACACCATTCTTTGAGTAAATACATTCTTTTCTCCCTTCCTCTAATGTTCAATTGTAGGTACTCGACCACCGCTGATCAAAAATTTACCTAAGCCCATTGAGAGCCTGATGACTCGTTGTTGGTCTAAAGATCCTTCTCAGCGCCCTTCAATGGAGGAAATTGTGAAAATAATGACTCACTTGATGCGGGTATAATCCTTCTTTTGAGGGGCTTTGGGTTTAAGGGAATTTTATATATACTGACTTATAAGGGGGTTTTAAAGTAAAGGGACAGTATCGTTCTTTTTTTGCTTTATACTTATCTGTATTTTCCACGTTAGAATGGGTGTTCGTTACTCATATAATCAGAGGAGGAAACGTTATTTTGAAAAAAAAAATAAAAAGAACTAGTTCTTTATAATTGAAATATGGCAAGACTAGGTTTCTGGACGTGCTTTTTTCTTCTGCTTAACTTAGTGGACAGATGTGTTTGTTTCTGGGCCTGTTGCCTTATCTGTAATGTGAGAGAAGTTGAATTAGGTGATCTCTAAAGCCTTTACAGGACTTAGGTATTTTATGACTCTAATACTTGCTAAGTTTTAAATTTTCTTTAGTAGAGATCTTTATCAAGCAGTCATTTATGTAGTGCAATAGAAAGGTTGCATTCCCAGACACATTTATCTAAGTGATTTTTACCTTTTGGTTTTTCATTGCATATTTTCAGCGTTTCATTTGCCATTAAAAAGTTAAACTTTCTTCTAGGTTCTGTAGAATTTTGGAATTTAGAAGGATCGTTTTAAATGATTATTAGAATTTCCTAATCTATAAATCAAACACTTTTAGAATTATTTGAATAATTTTAGGCCTCTGGGTTTTGGTGCACTAACAAATCTATCAAGTGGTACCTTGACTTTAAAAAGTTTATGTACTTATGAAAGTGCCTAATTTCAGAACAATTTGCTAAGTAGAAGAATCTTTCAATCTCTTTAAATATCGATTAATTTTCTAAATGGCCAAAAATTTAGTTTTTTCATTCTATTGAAAATAACTTAGGCAAACCAGCTTGAACTAATCTGATTAAAGCTTAACTGCATATTTGGATACTAGCTATATATAGAATCCTAGGACCTGAAGATACGTTCATAAGAAGACAGCTCAGATACCTTAAAACTTCGGGTTACATAAATTGTTCACGTTTTAACTGTGCTTTTATGTGCTTTGTGTAATTTGAGAAGAAAACCTTCCTTTTTTTCCCTAAATTCTAATTTTCATCTGACAGATATATCCAGTATTTTATCTCCAGTTCATAGAGGGACATTCATAATCTGTCCTTGATATTTAAAATATTGGTTCTAACAAATTATGGCATACCGTTTCAGTTGTCAGACTAAGTCATTTCAACAATTTGGAGGTTTACATCACTGCTGTGAGAACATAAATATGTTTCATACAATTATGAGGAATGATACTACTGTATTTCATATGTTCCTCTGGAGGAATATTGGCAGTTTTCTTAAGACTATCTAGACTGTGTAAATAGATATGTAGGTAGATACATGGCATTGATAATAGTTGAAATTCAGAAGAGTAGCACATTGTTGTCTTTGTAAAATCAAAACCTTAGTTATTTACAAATTCAATGTATCCCTTAGTGAAAATAAAGCAGCAATTTTTGCTACATTCAAATCTCGAAAAGGAAGTAATTCAAATGTACCTTTCAAGTTAGTTTTCGCAAGATTTAATTTGTATTAAAGAAAGTTTAAATTGTTGTTTACTTTTTATATATATAGTACTTTCCAGGAGCAGATGAGCCATTACAATACCCATGTCAGTATTCAGATGAAGGACAGAGCAACTCCGCCACCAGTACAGGTAAATGGATAGAGTAGAACAGTAATAACCTAAATTTTTGTGTCTCTATTCCCATGAAATTATAATCAAGAAGCAATGAATGATGTCCTCACTTGCATTTTAATTGCAGATTGACTGCAATTTGAATTTCCAGGTGCACCATTGTTCATGCAGGTACCCAGATTAATGAGTTGCTGAAGACCTGTTTCCAAGTCTTGAAATTCTTACACAGTTATATATAAGAAGATTGGCTATTATATTGCTGTGAATGTCATTCTTTATTTGAAAAATAGTTCTTAGATACTGCTAGATCAAATAGTATCAGAAATTATTGTAAATATATATATATTGTAAATATATATATCATATATATAAATATATATATGTCATAGGTATATATATACACACATACACCCATACATACATAGATACCTATATATATAAAACAGCATATTTCCTTTATCGTGAACACCCTACTTTTTGGTCTTTGTAGAACAATCTACAGAGACTCTTATTTAAAAAGCTGTGTTTTAGTTCAGGAGTTCCTCAGCTCCATAGTTTGTGGTCATCAAAAAAGATAGTAGAGGGGCTTCCCTGGTGGTCCAGTGGTTAAGAATCCACCTTCTAATGCAGGGGATGCGGGTTTGTTCCCTGGTCGGGGAACTAAGATCCCACATGCCGTGGGGCAACTAAGCCTGCGCGCTCCAGAGCCCAAGCGCCACACCTAGAGAGCCCACGTGCCGCAGGTACTGAGCCTGCATGCCACAACTAGAGATAAGCCCGAGCGCAGCAACAAAAGATCCCACATGCCACAACTAAGACCCGACACAGCCAAATAAATAAATAAATGTTTTTTAAAAAAAGCTCCCCCAGCCCACTCTCCGCGCTGCCTGTATCTGTCCCTCTACTCTGCACTCTCTTCTGTTCCTGGGGCTGAACTATCCGTGCTCCTAGCCAAAGGCAAGCCTGTCTCCTTTGTGCAGCAGATCCCATCTGCTCTTCCTAGCAATTCTTCCCTGTCTCTTGCATCATCAGTTTTAGCCTTTCTACTGGGATCATTCCCAGAGCATATATACAGTAGTCCCCTCTTGTCCACGGTTTCACTTTCTGTGATTTCAGTTACCCCTGGTCAACTGTGGTCCAGAAATATTAAATGGAAAATTCCAGAACTAAATAATTCATAAGTTTTAAGTTGCAGACATCTTGAGTAGCATGATGAAATCTCACTCCATCCCTCCTGGGACGTGAATCATCCCTTTGTTCAGTGTATCCTGCCCTCTTGGTTGTCAGATCAACTGTCGAGGTATCACAGTGCTTGTGTTCAAGGGACCCTTATATTATTTAATAATGGCCCCAAAGCACAAGAGTAATGATGCTGGCAATTCGGATATGCCAAAGAGAAGCCGTAAAGTGCCTCCTCTAAATGAAAAGGTGAAAATTCTCCACTTTAATAAGGAAAGAAAAAAAAAAATCATATGCTGAGGTTGCCAAGATCTGCAGTAAGAACTTCTATCTGTGAAATTGTGACAAAGGAAAAAGAAATTTGTGCTGGTTTTGCTGTTATACCTCAAACTGCAAAAGTTACAGCCACGGTGCAGGATAAGTGCTTCGTTAGATGGAAAAGGTATTAAATTTGTACAAAAAGGTAGTACAATTTGAGAGACCACATTTGTGTAACTTTTATTATGGTATATTATAATTGTTCTATTTTATTGTTAGCTACTGTTGTTAATCTCTTACTGTGCCTAATTTATAAATTAAACTTTATCATAGATATATATGTATAAGAGAAAACACAGTATATGAGGGTTCGGTACTATCCAGGGTTGCAGGCATCAACTGGGGATCTTGGAATGTATCCCCCCAGGATAAGGGGGGACTGCTGTAGTCTGTATTTGTATTTCTCTAGCTTCTCTCTTTCCATTCTCTCTTGTGCCCACTCCATTCAGTCTTTTATTATACTGCTACTCCAGAATTGCTCTTGTCAAGGTCACCAGTTATTTTCACATTACTAAATTCTAAATGAATAATTTTTCAGTTCTCATCTTTTTTGATTCTCAGCAACCGTTGACACAGTTCATTACTCTCTACTTCTTTCAGCACTTTGAGTTGATCTCTAGGATACCATACCAGCCTGGGTTTCATCTTACATCTCTGGTCACTTGTTCTCATGGTTTCCTATGCTGTTTATTCCTCATCTTCCCAACCTATAAATGTGAGAGTGCTCAGGGCTCAGTTATTTGGCTCTTTGCTTATCTATCTAAATTCATTTCCTTGGTAATCTCATCCAGTGTCATGGCTTTGCATACCATGTATTTGCCGAAGTTTTGCTCCTTCCCAGACCTGAACTCCACACTCATATATCCAACTACTTGCTTGATATCTACTAGGAACTCAAAATTACCATTTCCTAACTGTGCTCACTTCAAAGTCATTCCTCCCATGATCTTCCCCATCTTGATTAATAGCCACTCCATTCTACTAGTTCAGGCTAAGAACCTTAAAGTCATCCTTGACTATTTGAAGACTAGGCGTTTTGGTTCCCTTTTTGTGCTATCCTTAAATTTCATTTAAAATGGGTTTCTTTGGGTATCTTCATTAGGTTGAAAAGTCTTCAATTTTATTTCTATTTATGTCTTGCTAGTTTAGAAAAGAATTTAAGTTGCATCTTATTGAATGAAGCATTTATATTATTCCCAACCTGTAGTCATAAATGTTTCTGCTTTCCTAGGCTCATTCATGGACATCACTTCTACAAATACCAGTAATAAAAGCGACACTAATATGGAGCAAGTTCCTGCCACAAATGATACTATTAAACGCTTAGAATCAAAATTGTTGAAAAACCAGGCAAAACAACAGGTTTGTTTTGTTACTAAAAGTAAAATCTTTTGGTAACCTAACCAGTAGTCATGAGCATTATACTAACAAGTTAATTGTTTGTCATCTTCCACTATACAAGTCCTGAATCTTGTTCCTGAAACAGACAGGCAAGCTTAAGAGTAGAGATGTGTAATGATTTTCTTCTAGAATTCACTACCAGTCAAATCATTTCCCCTTCTGATGATTGCTGCTTTTGCCACCTGTGCAACTCCCGCCTTACAGTGATCCCTAACTTGAACGGTTGATGGTTACAAATGTAAAATGCATATTCCTTTCCCAGTTACAGGAATTGTTTTAGATCTCTCATTTCATATTATCCAGATTTATTATATTTTTGCTATTATTGGTTTTAAAATATTTTAAGGAGTGATTTTATTCATCTTGTCCGATGCATTTAGGTTAACCAATATTTGGGGCATTTAACTCCCAGCTCTAGTGACCAGCCTATCCTAAAGGCCAGTATCTGCAGCTTGTTCTCCCTCAGCCTTACAGCTCCCTCTCCCTGAAAACTTTCTATTTCTTTCAGAACAGAACCCCTAAGAATCCCAGTTGGTATATTCCTCCTTCTAGGCTGTCCAGGATTTTTAAATATAAAGAGCTTTAGTAATTCAAATTGACCTGTATTTTTAACAGAGCGAATCTGGACGTTTGAGCTTGGGAGCTTCTCGTGGGAGCAGTGTGGAGAGCTTGCCCCCAACCTCTGAAGGCAAGAGGATGAGTGCTGACATGTCTGAAATAGAAGCCAGAATTGCTGCAACCACAGGTAAAATGAAAATAAAAGTCTAAAGAGGAGTGAAAATGGTAGTTTCAATTGCTTCAGTAGTGGGAATGTCAGTGGTTTATTTGTGCGCGTCCTAAATTTTTTTTAAAGTAGGAAGTTAGTTTACAATATACTTCCTATGCTTCTAGCAAAAAGTGTCTCAAATTCCAAATAAGGAAAGCATGATTTGTAAAATTATTTGGATTATAAAATATACCTTCCTAATTACAGATTTTATCCAATGTAATTCAGCTCAAGCACAAGCTGAAAATCTAAGTGAGAAATTGAAATTTTGCCAAAACCAGGATGTTTTGGAGGATTGAGTGATTCTACTAGAATTTTGTGCTGAACTCAAGTAATAGCAAATGTTTTGCTTTGAAATTAGCAGGAAAATGTATAATTTGGCCTTACTATCTGCTGCTGCTCCTACTTTCAGTGGCAAAAAGTAGCTAAGTTTATGATTAATTCTTTTAATTGTAAAATAAAAGATCACGGTAATTTTATTTGATCTTGAAAAAGCTAGCATTTATATTCCATTTTGTCAGAAAGACTGGTCAGCACAAAAATAATTACATGTTTTGTTACCTGAGTAAACTTCTAACCTTTTCTAACCAGGTTCATTTAGTAATGCTGGGTTAAATTGTTTTCTTTCTGATTCCCCCAGGGGTGGAGAGGAACTGATTACAAATACATTTCTATTGTGGAAAATGTGGAAATATAAACAAATAAAAATACCAGTCTTCCGTAATTGTCCCACTCAGAGATAAACACAACATTTTTGTGTATTTACCTCTAGTCTTTTAACTACATATGTGTATACAAGTATATTTCCAAGTGTATTAGCCTATTTTTTTTTTAACTTAGCTAACCAGGTTTTTGGGTTTTGTTTGGTTGGTTTTTTGTTTTTGTTCTCTTTTTTTTAGGTCTTTATGGTTTTTTTCTAAATAGAATATTTTCATTTTGTGTGAAGCTCTTTTCACAAAGAAGTTGTCCAGAGGACCATCCTAACTATACTTGTCTTCAACTAATCACTTATTTTATCAGTTAGCATTAGAATCAGTTAGATATTACAGAATATCCAAAATAACAGTGTCTAACATACAAGCTTTATTTTTCACACACAAACAAATCTGGAGGTAGGCTCCATGATCATTAGGTAACTGGGTCTCTTCTGTCTCTCTGTGTCGTAATCCCTGTTGCGTGGCTTTCATCCTGAAGGTTCCTTTGTACTCCATAATGGCTATTACAGTTCCAATCATCACATCCACAGTCCTGGCATCAGGAAGCAAGAATTAGGGGAAGGGCACATGCCCAGGCTTTTTCAAGGAGCTTTCCCGGAAGTCCCTCCTAACAACTCCCACATAGATGTCGTTGGCCATAGTGATGGGGTCAGATGGGAAGGAAGAGCCCTGTGGCTCTGTGGGAAGGAAGGATCTGCAATCTTTTACCTAGGAGCATGGCTGTCCTGAGTAAGGTTGGGGTTCTGTTGAGCTGCTGACCAGGGGTCTCTGCCACACAGATGGGTCTTTAGAAACGATCAAGTTGAATGGAGGTCACCAGCCACTGTCGAGCTTTCCTGGCCTCCACGAGTCAAGCGTTTCTGTGTGGAGTCGGGGTGTCGCAGCGTAGTGTCCAATGAACAGTGTACACAGGAACACGTGCTTACACTTCGGCAGCCTTTTTCATTTCAGGAATATCATTCAAGTTAGACCTGCCAAATAGTGGTTGCTACCCTAAAACAGGAAATGCTCTGTAATGTAATAACAGTAATTTTATATCTTCTCGTGTCAATTTTTTAGTCAGGTACTGGTTTATAAGTATTCTTTACAGAAGTGGTATTTCACTAGATTAAAGATAACCACACACATTTGAATTACCCTATCCTTTCTCTGCCTAAATGTAAAACAGATGGTTGAACATCCGTTGGTGAACTGTCTTACTTTGAAAGGTTTATATTTTCCAGCCTTTCAGTACTTTTCAAGTTTAGCAGGAATATACCCTAAACTTGGGAAACTACAATAAATATTCAGTTTACCAGAAGTATGTTCAAATATTTATAATTATAAATGCATAAACATTTCATACTTTGATTCAGTAATTATCATTTAATCACCGAATTTTACTTTATAGCACACTTCAAGAAACACCTAATTGGACATACATTCCTGTTTGTTCATTTAAAACAAATATGGCAGCTTATTTCTTTTTAACTCCTCTTTTCCTTCCCAGTTTCATCCTAGACCCCCCATTGCACTTCAGTGGTTTTACTTAGGTAGATTATTTCTATGAACATGTTTGAGATCTAGCTTTCTCATTACCCTGCAGCTTTGTTTGTCTCGGCCCTATTTTTTTTTCCTGCTAATTAAAGCCAGTATGTGAAACATCTTGTATTGGTAGTTGTTTGCTCCTTAATCACGCCTTTTCTAAGCATGGATGAAAAGTTAGATAGTTCTGCATGCCATTCTGCATGAAGTGTTATTAACATAACTATTTGAAAAGTATTCTGTTTTTGTTCATCGTTTTCTATTACTATTTGTAGTTGTTTGCATGTATACTGTATATATGTGTTTTTGCAGCCTTTTCCAAGCCTAAACGGGGCCACCGTAAAACTGCTTCATTTGGCAACATTCTGGATGTCCCTGAGATCGTCATATCAGGTATCATAGACCACCTGAGTCGGTCTAATAGCTGTGGAACTGGAATAATGATCCCTGGTACTTAAAAAATGCTTCTTGCTCCAATTTGATAGAACGTGAAAATAGATACCTTGCATGCAGTCATTAGGGAGACAGATTAAAAACTGTATACGTTTATCTACACTGAAGTGGGCTTGGCAGGAAACCTCACATCTCCAAAACTGAGGATAAAATAGAAGGTAAAGTGAACGTTTTCACGGAAGGGAGAATACCAGTCCAGAATTCCACCAAGTTCCTCTCATCTTTTAAGTGAGCGGAAGAGCTGAACCCAGACCTTTTTTGCACCCAGCAGAAAGAGGAAACAATCCTTTAAAAATATTTGTTGTCCTTCACTCCTTTCCTTCCTTCGTTACTACTTTGGGGCTCCCTCTAGGCATTCTATCCCAGCCTCTTTCTGTTGGGAGCAAGTGAAATACGAAGTTGAGAAAAGAGTTGCTAAATACCGTTTTGCCTTAACCTAGAAAACAGAAATGAAGTAAAACTAAATGAGATTTGCTGTTTTGTTTGGTATCCTGCCAAAGAATTATGGTCAGTTCTGATTCCTGTGTATTATCAGGAGAATCTTCTTGCAAATTACGTGTTTTTATATCTAACTCACACATGGTATCTCCGTGTCTCATATTGGCGAATTGCTTTTATTTCTTAGGGTGATCATTTCACAGATGCATCTAAATCACCATTTTCAATAGAAACTTAAATGGCATATGTGACCTTCAGTATTGGTTAATATATGTTATCAAAATCATCATTTATTTACCCTTCTGCTTTAGGTTTTCCTCCACCTCTTCCCCTGAAATTTTGACAGGGAAATACAGTTTTCCCCGCACAATCATGGTCGTAGTTAGGTGAATGCTCCAGCACACTGTCCTTTGCCTGCGATTGTGCTTTTAGCATAGTATTGGATTGTATATGAATGCCTGGTAGTTCTTTTCTCCTCCAGTAGACTGAAACCTGAGGATAGAGGCCATGCCTTTGTGGTTTATTATTGATGGCACCTGCAGCATCTGGCTCAGTGCCTCACACGTTGTGTCTAATAAATATGTGCCTATTAGATAAATGAACAAACTGTTACTGAGCTCCAGCAGCTAGGAACTGTGATACAGGTAAAATCTGTATATAACAGATATGTGTAAAATATAAGTTATACAATTCTTAGGGGCCATTTTGTCTACACAAAACCATTTTATTTATAGAGTAACTTTTATTCTAGTTATCAAAGTGGTTTATTTTACAACATTTTCACTGTTGCCGTTCAGAGAATACCGTTAACCCATTCTTCACATAGTAATTTTATTTATTGAGTCATGAGCTGCTTTCAAAATTAGCAAAGTACTTAGGATCATTTTACCTCTACACTGAAAGGTCCCAAGTGTAAGGGAATAATATTCTGACTGAAGAAGTGGCAACATTTAAACATACATACTGCTGAGCTGTGATTATCTTAAACGTTTGAGGGAATCAGGAAAATTTAGGCACATGGCACAATAATCTTAATCTGGGTCTTATGGGTAAGCATTAAGAACAGATACACCCACACATAGTGGGTGAAATAGCCAATGGTGTACAAGATAAGGAGGGAGAGAGAAGAGGAGAAAGAATAATAGTCTCAGTGGTTCTCCTCCAGGGTGAATTTGCCCCCCAGGGGACATTTGGCAACATCTGGAAACATTTTTGATTGTCAAAACTAAGAGGTGCTACTGGCATATGGTGGACAGAAGCCAGGGATGCTGCTACACGTTCTGCAATGTCCCGGGCAGCTTCCCACAGCCAAGAATTATCCAGCCGGCAGTGTCAGCAGTGCCAGGGTTGAGAAACCCTGGTTAGATGTGCTGTGTGGCCTATAAAGTAGTTTAAAGCACATCATCTTAATTAACCTTCGTAAGTCTTATAACTAGGTTATCAGATAAAATTATAGCCATTTTACAGATGAAAATCTTAGATCTGATGATGTTGAATGGTTTTCCCAGAGTCACACAGCCAGGATCCCATCCTAGATCTTCTGATGCCAAACTACATCCGTGTTCTCTTGTTTTGTTTGAGTCAGAGAAGTTAGAATAATTCTGCCTTGCACTTCATTAGGGTTCGTATTAAATTTAAGTGAGCTCTTCAGCCAGGAGACGCTTTTTTATGACATTGGATACTTACGGAGTCAGGAAGGCTTAATTCTGCTCTTAATTGCCAGAGGAACAATGCTGTTCAAATGGAAATATTATTCGGTAATACATTTTATTAAATATTCTTGTTGGGTTTTTTCCCAGATATTCAAACATTAACCTAATCAGTTTCACTTCCTTTAATAAAAGGATGCAAGCACTGGAATTGAAACAATTGGACATAAAAGCTAAACATTAATTTGTTCTTAGGTTATACTTTTAAGTTAAACATAAAGATATAACCCATGCTTTGGGAATATCTCAAATGTCTTACATGGCCATTTTAATTGTAAAGGAGGACGAAATTTAATTCCCCCAATTTTTTAATACCTTCTAGAATTTTTTTCCTCGAGGTTGGTTTCCCTACAAGCTCTGTGGTTATATTACCAGATACTTCTTGATATATCCAAACTGGCATTAATTAGCATTGGATCCCATTTGTCAGCATTTTTTTTAAATATAGCTGTACTTTTTATCTTATCTGTTATGGATAAGTAGTTGCAATAATATTTTCCTTTGGCCAAGTGCAGTATACTGTCTAATGTACCTCTTGGAATAAACGGCCTCTTTTTAATAGGAGTGCTCATTTAAGCATCACATAAATTTTTATGTGTATTTATTGGCAGTGTACAAATGTATCTTTTCTTAAGTGTTTGTTGTTTCTTGCATTTTTTAAAACCTTACCAAGTTTTAAAAGTTTTTAAATACACACTATTACTCTAAAGATTTTTTTTAATACATCTTTATAATGACTAAAATGCCTAACCTAGTCATAGGTCAGCAAATTTAAATCTTGTGTTTTGCCTGCTTTTCAACACTATTATATACTCTGTCACCAACAAATGAGAAAGAACAAACAACTTGCAGCTAACACCAATATTCATCAATTTAACAGTCTCTCAGGTTGTGCAGAAATGACCCTTTAATACCTCAGGGCTTCCTATGGATCAGACTACACAATTTTTTGTACCCCTTCTACCTTGGCCCTGGCTCTAAAGAGGTATTGGCAAACTTTGGTATGGATAAACCTTCCTTCCACTTTCCCCTGCCCTCAGAGAGTGGCTATAGATCGATCTGGCTCCTTTTTACCAAGCAAGACACATAATTATGAGCAAATTACCAATAGAGTATGACATTTTGCTAACTCTTCATTTGTGAAGAAGGTCCTGCCCACTAACGGTGTGCTACCTAAGCAAAGTTAATGTAAATGTAGAAGTCTCTTGCCCAGAATTTAAACCATTTGATCTAGTTTTCTAATCTATTTGTTTATTGAACATTATAAGACTTCCAGGAAAGGAAATAGGCTTTCTTAAATGTTTTCCATTAAAACTTGGAGTTTTAAAAGCATAATCCTTTCTCCTTTTCAACCAGTACATTTTAATTTGTATTACTTTTATTTGAAGAAAAAAGAATGGGTGGCATACTATTGGATTGCTTTAAATGTTTTTATTTTTTTTCCCTTTAAGACTTTAATAAGAACATGGATTTTTGTTTATTCGGTTCTTTTACTTGGATTTTAGAATGCTTTGACCAAAGAGCATTACGTACTGTCTTACATACTGTTCTTAAGGATTTGATAAAGAAGATTGAATATGCAAATGTTTTGAGTCAATCTTGTTAATATATATAAAATATTTTTGCCCAGGTCCCTGAATTTAATTGATATTTCTTTTTTTTTTTTTTTTTAAAGATTTATTGATTGATTGATTGATTGATTGCTATGTTGGGTCTTCGTTTCTGTGCTAGGGCTTTCCCCAGTTGCAGCAAGCGGGGGCCACTCTTCATCGCGGTGCGCGGGCCTCTCACTGTCGTGGCCTCTCTTGTTGCGGAGCACAGGCTCCAGACGCGCAGGCTCAGTAGTTGTGGCTCACGGGCCCAGTTGCTCCGCGGCATGTGGGATCTTCCCAGACCAGGGCTCGAACCCGTGTCCCCTGCATTAGCAGGCAGACTCTCAACCACTGCGCCACCGGGGAAGCCCGAATTGATATTTCTTGTTTATAATATTCTTGAAGCTGAAAAGAAACTTTACGAATCCTTATGATTTCAGCTGCATTTAGATCTCTTAACTGAGAAAATTTTAATGACTATTCATTCACTTTTAATTTCAGTCAGGTACATTTAGCTCTATTGTATATTGGGTATTTTCCAAAAGTAAATGTTAATATATAGTTAAGTAGAATATAGAAAGGACCAAGGACCAAACGTAATATTTAACAGAAAGTAAATGGGTAGTTAGCTTTCTAATACCTATGTGTTGTTTTCCTCCTTCAGAAGTTTCAAATATCTTAGGTAATTTAGATGGGGGTGCCGGGGGTGGAGGGGAGTGGTGAGGACCTTGTAGAATGCTGGGCAGCTGGAGGCCGAGATACTGTGCAGAGACACCTGGGCACCACTTTGCTTTTTCCATCAGGACGGAAATATAACCTTCTAATACTATATTTGGTTCAAGAACCAGTAGAGGGCTTCCCTGGTGGCGCAGTGGTTGAGAATCTGCCTGCCAATGCAGGGGACACGGGTTCGAGCCCTGGTCTGGGAAGATCCCACATGCCACGGAGCAACTGGGCCCGTGAGCCACAATTACTGAGCCTGCGCGTCTGGAGCCTGTGCTCCGCAACAAGAGAGGCCGCGATGGTGAGAGGCCCGCGCACCGCGATGAAGAGTGGTCCCCACTTGCCGCAACTAGAGAAAGCCCTCGCACAGAAACGAAGACTCAACACAGCCATAAATAAATAAATAAATAAATAAATAAAAGAACGTGAATTTCTAAAAAAAAAAAAAAAAAAAAAAAGAACCAGTAGATACTGTTTGTAAACATTCCTATAACTGTATGTACGTAAATTATTAGTGCAGTTCTTCCCCTTTTTAAATAGTGCAGCGCCAATATGAAGAGAGCATGAGATAGAAAGAACTGAGCTTTTCTAGATCTTCAAGTTCCTACCTTGCACAGTGTCATTAACAGCTGTAAACCTTTATTTAGGGACACTGAGGCCCAAGGAGAGCACTACTGAGATATACTATACCTACTTCTGCCAAGAGTAGCCATCTCACCTTCAGCAGAATTCTGTATTTGTGGCTAATTAAATAAGGAAGTGCATCTAACCTTACAGTGAATATTTAGGTAGTCTCTACCTACTTCTGCCAAGAGTAGCCATCTCACCTTCAGCAGAATTCTGTATTTGTGGCTAATTAAATAAGGAAGTGCATCTAACCTTACAGTGAATATTTAGGTAGTCTCTTTGCACCATATTGTGGTCTACCAAGATCATTTTTTTTTTATCTAAATAATTGAACTCTAACCTAATGAAGTAGGTTTATTAGAAAGCAAAACTCATCAATAATAATTGCTTTCCTTTGGTAGGGAGGAAAAAAACTCCACCCTAAAGGAGGCTTTATTCTAAGAAACCAGCCAGGTACTTCCCTGGCGGTCCAGTGGTTAAGACTTGGCCTTCCAATGCAGGGGGTGCAGGTTCGATCTCTGGTCAGGGAGCTAAGATCCCACATGCCTCGCAGCCAAAAAACCACAAGATAAAAAAAAAAAAAAACAGAAGCAGTACTGTAACAGATTCAATAAAGACTTTAAAAATGGTCCACATCAAAAAAATCTTTAAAAAAAAAAAAAAGAAACCAGCCAGAATTGTTGAAACTAGTAAAGGAATATGAAACTTGTGCCAACTTTAATATATATATATATATATATATATATATATATATATATATATATATATATATATATATATATATATTTTAACATCTTTATTGGAGTATAATTGCTTTACAATGTTGTGTTAGTTTCTGGTTTATAACAAACTGAATCAGTTATATGTGTACATATACCCCATATCCCCTCCCTCTTGTGACTCACTTCGTCCCAGCTTACCCTTCCTCCTCCCCATGTCCTCAAGTCCATTCTCTATGTCTGCGTCTTTATTCCTGTCCTGCCCCTAGGTTCTTCAGTCTTTTTTTTTTTTTTTAGACTCCATATATATGTGTTAGCATACAGCATTTGTTTTTCCCTTTCTGACTTACTTCACTCTGTATGACAGACTCTAGGTCCATCCACCTCACTACAAATAACTCAATTTCGTTTCTTTTTATGGCTGAGTAATATTCCATTGTATATATGTGCCACATCTTCTTTATCCATTCATCTGTCGATGGACACTTAGGTTGCTTCCATGTCCTGACTATTGTAAATAGGGCTGCAATGAACATTGTGATATATGACTCTTTTTGAATTATGGTTTTCTCAGGGTATACGCCCAGTAGTGGGATTTTTGGGTCATATGGTAGTTCTTTTTTTTTGACCACAACAAAAGCAACAATGATTGCAATTACCAAACATGGAACACACTCATACTATGTCATAATATTGACATTCAGTCCAGTAATCCTCCACTGTAACAGCTCCTTTACTTTGCAGTGAAAATTGATTTCTATATTCTTTGCCTCTGAGTCCTTGTGGAATTTTTTTTTTTAATTCAAACAGAAAGTCACAAAAATTATAATCATCCTCATCAGTTCGCTCAGTCCCATGTAATTAATTTTTTTTTTCATCTTGATCTTTTGTTAGCACTTTTATGAGTTCATCAGTTTTTCATTAGAGTTGTGAAAATGCTTATTCATTCAGTTCAGCAGTACAGTCAGTTACCAGAAACCTGTACTTGTCAGAGTCTTTTCTATGAATTCCTTGAAGATGAAACCCTTTTATAGGAACATATTTGCAAAAGCATCAGAGTACACCCAGAACTGTCTGTAACTGACAAACGACTTAAAAATGACCACAGTTAAAGATTTGATGAAAGTTCATAATAGTGCAATTGACAAGGAAATTTAGTTTTTTCTGAGATATACATTTTAAAGTAATAACTAGAATTATGACTTACAACATTATACCAGAACATATAAGATTTTTAGAAATTTCACGTAATGTCTGAAACATTTATATTAACATATTTCCATACAGATAACCCAATGAAAGTTTAGTATTAGTTGTTTTGTTTGTTTGTTTTTTTATACTGCAGGTTCTTATTAGTCATCAATTTTATACAAATCAGTGTATACATGTCAATCCCAATCGTCCAATTCAGCACACCACCATCCCCACCCCACCACAGTTTTCCCCCTCATATGGTAGTTCTATTTTTAGTTTTTTAAGGAACCTCCATACTGTTCTCCATAGTGGCTGTATCAATTTACATTCCCACCAACAGTGCAAGAGGGTTCCCTTTTCTCCACACCCTCTCCAGCATTTATTGTTTGTAGATTTTTTGATGATGGCCGTTCTGACCGGTGTGAGATGACACCTCGTTGTACTTTTGATTTGCATTTCTCTAATGATTAGTGATGTTGAGCATCCTTTCATGTGTTCATTGGTAGTCTGTATATCTTCTTTGGAGAAATGTCTGTTTAGGTCTTCTGGCCATTTTTGGATTGGGTTGTTTGTTTTTTTGATATTGAGCTGCATGAGCTGCTTGTCTATTTTGGAGATTAATCCTTTGTCACTTGCTTCATTTGCAAGTATTTTCTCCCATTCTGAGGGTTGTCTTTTCATCTTGTTTATGGTTTCCTTTGCTCTGCAAAAGCTTTTAAGTTTCATTAGGTCCCATTTGTTTATTTCTGTTTTTATTTCCATTTCCCTAGGAGGTGGGTCAAAAAGGATCTTGCTGTGATTTATGTCAAAGAGTGTTCCTCCTATGTTTTCCTCTAAGAGTTTTATAGTATCTGGCCTTACATTTAGGTCTTTAATCCATTTTGAGTTTATTTTTGTGTATGGTGTTAGGAAGTGTTCTAATTTCATTCTTTTACATGTAGCTGTCCAGTTTTCCCAGCACCACTTATTGAAGAGACTGTCTTTTCTCCATTGTGTATTCTTGCCTCTTTTATCAAAGATAGGGTGACCATATGTGCATGGGTTTATCTCTGGGCTTTCTATCCTGTTCCATTGATCTGTATTTCTGTCTTTGTGCCAGTACCATACTGTCTTGATAACTGTAGCTTTGTAGTATAGTCTGAAGTCTGGGAGCCTGATTCCTCCAGCTCCATTTTTCTTTCTCAAGATTGATTTGGCTATTCGGGGTCTTTTGTGTTTCCATACAAATTGTGAAATTTTTTGTTCTAGTTCTGTGAAAAATGCCATTGGTAGTTTGATAGGGATTGCATTGAATCTGTAGATCGCTTTGCGTAGTAGAGTCATTTTCACAATGTTGATTCTTCCAATCCAAGAACATGGTATATCTCTGCATCTGTTTGTATCATCTTTAATTTCTTTCATCAGTGTCTTATAGTTTTCTGCATACAGGTCTTTTGTCTCCTTAGGTAGGTTTATTCCTAGGTATTTTATTCTTTTTGTTGCAATGGTAAATGGGAGTGTTTCCTTAATTTCTCTTTCAGATTTTTCATCATTAGTATATAGGAATGCAAGAGATTTCTGTGCATTAATTTTGTATCCTGCTACTTTACCAGATTCATTGATTAGCTCTGGTAGTTTTCTGGTAGCATCTTTAGGATTCTCTATGTATAGTATCATGTCATCTGCAAACAGTGACAGTTTTACTTCTTTTATTTCTTTTTCTTCTCTGATTGCTGTGGCTAAAACTTCCAAAACTATGTTGAATAATAGTGGTGAGAGTGGGCAACCTTGTCTTGTTCCTGATCTTAGTGGAAACGGTTTCAGTTTTTCACCATTGAGAACGCTGTTGGCTGTGGGTTTGTCATATATGACCTTTATTATGATGAGGTAGGTTCCCTCTATGCTTACTTTCTGGAGAGTTTTTATCATAAATGGGTGTTGAATTTTGTCAAAAGGTTTTTCTGCATCTATTGAGACTATTATGTGGTTTTTATCCTTCAATTTGTTAATATGGTGTGTCACATTGATTTGCATATATTGAAGAATCCTTGCATTCCTGGGATAAATCCCACTTGATCATGGTGTATGATCCTTTTAATGTGCTGTTGGCTTCTGTTTGCTAGTATTTTGTTGAGGATTTTTGCATCTACGTTCATCGGCGATATTGGCCTGTAGTTTTCTTTTTTTGTGACATCTTTGTCTGGTTTTGGTATCAGGGTGATGGTGGCCTCACAATGAATTTGGGAGTGTTCCTGTCTCTGCTATATTTTGGAAGAGTTAGAGAAGGATGGGTGTTAGCCCTTCTCTAAATGTTTGACAGAATTCGCCTGTGAAGCCATCTGGTCTTGGGCTTTTGTTTGCTGGAAGATTTTTAATCACAGTTTCAATTTCAGTGCTTGTGATTGGTCTGTTTATATTTTCTATTTCTTCCTGGTTCAGTCTCGGAAGGTTGTGCTTTTCTGAGAATTTGTCCATTTCTTCCAGGTTGTCCATTTTATTGGCATATAGTTGCTTGTAGTAATCTCTCATGATCCTTTGTATTTCTGCAGTGTCAGTTAACATATATTTTTAAATTACATATTCAGTTTACCATGAAGCATTAGTATAATCCTGCAGTGTATAGTGCTGTGTGAATTTTTTAAATCTTGTGTATTTTACACGTAAGGTTAGTGTCCCATAATTTTTAGTATTCAAAACTTATGAATATCAGAATTTCCAACATTTTGTTTAAGAGATGTCTCCAGGAAAATGTGTTGATTTTTACATGAAGAGAGTCTTCAGGAAGTTGGAACATAGGAAAATATAAGTAGTTAAGGTAAGGAAACCGATAAGAAAAACCTCAAGAATTACTCTCTGGGACCTGATCCAGCAGTCTCTGGAGAGACTCTGTGATGACTTTCAAATACCAGCTCAGGAAGTCAGTTGTACTTAAAAAGAGCAGCTTTTTGAAGAGATGGATTTTGTTTTAGTGTGGTAGAAATGATCAACCTATCAGCTGCCATTCCAACCACCCTGTTGGGTGGGGGAGGGGCTTAGGGCTATAGTGTATTCCTTTTGTTGCTCTTACTTAGAAAAGTTATTCTTAAAAATATCATTTGTTCCCTACCCGAAGTCGTGAAAGTTCCAGAATTCATTACAGAATAAAATACTTACGACATCATTTACAGGTTTCATATTCCTTGATTAAGCATCTGTTAACATCATATTGTCCCTCATTTCTACTTCTTTTTTCCTTTATACTGCCATGTGTAATATAGTTATGCACATATCAAAGAACCCTGAAAAAGTGTAAAGTTAGTGAGTTTCTAAATTAGTGTTTAGTTACCAAAAAATTCAAAATCAATCTAAATTTACTGAGTACACACCCAGTAATTTTCATTTGCGATAATAGGAGCTTGATGTTTTTTACATTCATATTTCTAAATTATGACTTAAAACTTAATATTGGAGCAACAAGTATTTGTTGATTGCAGTCCTTTTTTGCTTTGTCTGAACTGTTTGCCAGATGGTTTCTGCCGTGGTTATGCTAATGAAAATGCATTACCTAGTATTGCTTGCTTTGACTCATATTGTAGCTTGAAGATTTCTCATTTTATGGCATTTGTTAACTGTCAGCTCTCCTTTACCCTACTTAAAAGCTTTTATTCCCCTTTCCTCCTTCCCTCACCTAGATTGGAGCTTGTTTTTGTTGTTATTGCAATGGTGATGTACTGATTTTTAGACACGTGTGCTGGGTGGTTCCCGAGATTCACAAATGTTGCTAATCTGAAAAGAGAATTCCAGACACTTTTACAAGCCTGTCTCATCTAAGCTAATTTTAGAATGATTGTGTCGAATGAAATGTGCCTGAAATTGCTTATTCGTCATGGTGGTAGGGATCCTTTTTGTCCCCGGGAAACAGGGATAATTAAAAGTTTTCACAGAAATATCTTAATGTGCCTGAGTCAGTAAATGTGCAGTTTGTTGTTATGTCAAATTTAATTGAAAGTTGGAGCTTGGAATAAAATGAAACTCGAAGTAAATTTGAGTTAAGATTATGCAAAGAATTCTAAAACATAGCTTTAAATAGAAAAGAGTTGCACTGTCAAGGTGGCTGTAAATTTGTTTTTCTGTTCACTACACGTATTATTGCATTAAACATTATTCTTCTGTTGTAAGGTCCTTTTAGTTTATGTGCAGAACAATAGGGTCGCCTTGATTAAGATGCTAAATTATATTGCTGATTGGTTTAAAATAAGATACTGAAGGTTATGGAAATACAAAATTTTAAGAATGAATTCTGTCTGCTAATCAGGCCACAACTATTCGAGTACAAGATCTGAGTGCTGCCCACTAGTTAAGAAATTACATAATATAGCTTTCAGAGTCAAAAGAATTTTGACTTTTTTGTCAGCTGTTACTCATAATATTTTGGTGTTTCCTTTTAGACAGCTGATCTCTCATCTTAGAAGATACTGTATAAACAGCCCTATTCCCAAGTAAAAGTGCTGAGTGAAGCTGTTGTTTAATTCATTCCATTTTACTGAAGACTTACATCTGTAGAGTTCTTTCATAAACTGATTTTTAATTAAATTATTTTTAGCATAGACGTTCCTGAAGCAGGATTAACACACTAGCCCATTTCAACAAGCTGTATATTTGGGAATGGAATGAGAGTCATTCATCTCCACTAGGAAATTAAGACTTGTTGTTCACAAATAATAAATTACTAGATTCTGACAAAGACTAATGGGATTAGGTAAGTGTGACTCAGTGTAATAAATTCAAGCCTAAGCATCCTTTCAGGACCTGAATCAAACCAGGTACTGCTGTTGGTTAAAGTCAGTCATGGCTTACAACCTGCTAGCTGTCTTGCTGTAGAAACTGTAACGTAAGGCCCTTGAAATAGATGCCGTCATCAGCCCCAGCCCCCAAGCATTCATCTATTTAAACACATGACAGAAGATGGTAGAAGAGAATTCAGCAGCTCTTCGTGTAGTAGGAGTGGTTATTGTATCAGGACATACTTTGTTGTAGGCCAGCAACTTTTGAGTTAAAACACTATAGCTGTTTCTCTTCCTCTCCTTACATCTTTCTTTCACTTTTTTTTTTTTTTTAGGCAATAAACTCACTTATTTTTCTCACAAACATTTTGTGTAGATCCAAGGAGCAACAGATTCCAACTTCCTCCTGTAGCAGTTAAACCCATATTGTCTCTTCAAGTAGATTTCAGTATTTTACTTCTTTTATTTTTTAAAAGGCAACGGGCAGCCAAGACGTAGATCCATCCAAGACTTGACTGTTACTGGAACAGAACCTGGTCAGGTAAGACTTAATATTTGAATTCTCTGTCTTTGAAGAATAGTAATGGGCAGAAATCAAGAATTAACTATACTATATATATATATATATATATATATATATATAGTCTGCAAAATTAGTTTTATGAGTTGACTAAAATTATGATAGAGAAATTCGTTATCACCAGAACTTAAATACTTAAGGGAAAAAATGTATAGATGCCATTATTGATTTAACTTGAAGGAAAATTTGTGAAAATAGGTTGATTAATTGAATAGTGCTCTATGTATGTTATGTGGTTTTTATATATACTTTAATAAGGAAGTATTCAATTTTCTAATTTAACAATTTGTCATTAACATTGTTCTCTAAAATGAATCATTAGTATTATCTCCTTTTTACTAATGAGGGGAATAAATATCTCCCCAAAAGATGTCAGCTCCTCCGGGATCACAGGCACTGACATACTTGGTGGACTCTTAACATCTTTTAATTCGTCATATCCCCTAGATTTATATTTTTGTGTAACATCCTTAGGACAGTATTTACTAAGCAGATGGATAAACTCTAGAAAGTCTTCTATCCCAGTTGTTCAGGTTTTTATTCTTCATCTTTATATTTCTGGATGTTCTTCTAAATGCCCCTTACCTCTCTGTAGATGACCCAGACAGTGCTATAATTTAAGCCATTTCTGACGAGTGCAGAGTTTTGACCAACCAAGTATATAAAAGTAGCAGTCATTGCTTTTTCTGTTACTCAGGTCAATCGACTTAACATATATAATTTATATCACATTCTTAAAATGAATTGAAAACTAATTATAAGGTTTTGTTGTTACTTTCAGTTTTGCTGAAATAAATAAATTTTAAGACTATAGCATGCATCTGAAGTGATAAAAATACCACATATGGTCCATATTCATGAAAAATTATAGGATTATATGTTATAAACAATGGGATTTAATTTCTGGTAAAATGTATTAGTACTTTTCATCTAAAAGGTGTTTTATTATTATTTCCTTTTTATAACACACTTGAAATTTTAGAGATTCTTTGTAGTCATTAATAAAAATTTGAAAACCTTTTCTAGCCATCAGCTAACTTAACTAACAAAACCACTTGAGATATTTAAATGATAGATAGCCTTGATCTTCATTTATATCTGGAAATATTTTATTTCTCGCAATACCCATACACACAATCAAATACATACATACACACATATGTACATATAATATATATACATAATACATATTAATTTATTATATATTTTATGATATTAGGTGACCTTAAATCTTGGTTTTATTTATTTAATAGCAGCTCTTTCAGTATATCTGCTTTCGTGAGATGCCAGAAGTTTTGAATGAAGTTTCCCACTTTCTCCCCCCTCAAATACTTAAAGTATTAAGCAGGGCATTTAGTAACAGATAGCTTGACATCTGGTATTTGCTTTGATTCCTTAGAGGCTTGATGAGCTCAGTCTTTTTAATGCTATTTACTATTGCCATTGACATTCCAGTTATGAGAAACTCTAGCCAAGTGTTCTCCCTTTGACTAGGAATGAGCGGCTTGCTCTGAGACAGTTCAGGAGCATCTGCCAGTGCCAGTGCTCTTCTCTGTATTCTATAATAAAGGCATTGCTATATTTCAGCACTGACCTCACCATACCAAGCCTTGCTTATTTCCTCACAAACTCCGTATTACTTGAGACTTTGATCATTACCATTTTCTTCTATAAAACACTGGAACTGAGGCAGACTTTGATTGTGGGACAGTCACCTGCATGAATTGTCATGGACTACTCCAAAAGATTCAGAGTGAGGGGGAGTTTGTTATGGTGGTAAAACCTATTCTAAAGCAGGTGCTGTGTAGCCCTTGTCTAGCCAGTTTTTAAAATTGATCTGCTCTTTCAGAATTACTTAAGTATTACAAACTTAAAATGCCTAATATCCAGTTTGGGCTGAGAATGACAAATGGTAATCCTTATATACTATGAAAACATTTTCCCCTGAAAATGCTATGATAAATGACCATTAAATCTTTTTAATTACTACTGAAAATAACATTCATTATTTGAAGAAGAAAAATGTGCATAATCTGGATTTTCAAAATTGAAGGTATAGTTCTTTTTAAAATCTGGCTAAGCAGTGATTAAACAGATGCATAGCAGTTTTTTTTGTTTGTTTTGGCCATGGAAATTGACAAAGAACATAAAAGTATTTGCCCAGTCAGTACAATCATCAGAGGAAAAGAGAGAGCTTACTAATGAAGTTTACTGTCACATCTCTTAGGGGAAAGTGATCTGACGAGAGTTTCTACTATGACTCTTGATTCGAGACTGATCTTAATAAAATCACTTAAACTTTTCATCTGTCAACTAAAATTAAATTGGTTGTTTTTATACTGCCATTTCTATTGAGAGGAGGAATAGTGAACGTAGCAAGCTTCTTAATTAAAAGTGGTTGTGTAAGTATTCATGTAAAAGATTGCATCCACACAACATACAACTCACTTTTAAATTAATTGATTAAGGTTTTTATTAATTCAGGAAGCTCATTAAGCACATGTAATGGATTTGGCCTCCATTTGAGAAGATACTGAGAAAAAAGCTGCCCCTGATATCCAGGAACTGATACTAAAGCCTTGGTGTTGTTAGAAGCTGGACATAAAGAATATCTCAGAACACCAATAGACAAAGTGACTCTGAGACCATGATAAAATGAGACGAAACAAGACCATTTTATAGTGTTGTCTAAGCACAGACAAAAACAAGGTCACTGTGCCACCCACAAAATACAAACATTGCCCTCTCCAAGCGGATATGAGTGACTGATGCTTCTTTACCCTGACTCTAGACTGCCCTCCCTGTAGAATTGCCACTGCTTGCTGACAGTAGCCAATCTAGAGTGAACGCCTCTTTCCTTGGAGCCTCCTCAAGATCATTCAGCAAAAGCCCAGATCCTCTAGTAAGCTCTTTCTAAAACCCTCTTACACCCCAAAGTGCCCCAGGGTGAGCGCTTTGCTTTACTGCAACAAATACTAAACCCAACTCACTCCACTACCAGTGTGTTTGTGGTAGCCTTTGGCCAGGGTGCATTGACAGTACCAAAAAGGCCCAGTCTCCCAGAAGCTTATTTGGGCAGATCAGACCTACGCCCAGATCAACTAGAGAACTTCAACAGTAACGGCTGCCTTTTATTTATTGTGCACCCATTTCGTGCCTTTAATGTCAGGCCTTTAATATATATTATTTAAATCTTAACCCTATAAGTTTGGTACTTTTTATTTGCCCCATTTTGCAGGTGGATAAACTGAGGGTTAGAGGAACTTACCTAAGTCTTTACTTCCCTTACACTGGCCAGTAATTGCTGTAACCAAGTTTTGAATCCAGATCTGATTCCAAAAGCACACAATATACTCTATCACTCTGTCTTGCATATAAAACTGAATGCAGTGCAGGGTAAAGTAATCCTAGACCTTTTCAGTTTCAAGTGTTTTGCCTTCAGGTGGTCTGCATCATCATTAATTATTTAAATATTGTTTATTGATGATCATTTTTTGCTGTATTATATTGTTGAGCAAGGCTAACCTACCTTGATAATAAATTTCTTTTTTTTTAAATTTACTTATTTATTTATTTTTGGCTGCATTGGGTCTTCGTTGCTGCACATGGGCTTTCTCTAGTTGCAGCAAGCGGGGGCTACTCTTCGTTGTGGTGCGTGGGCTTCTCATTGCTGTGGCTTCTCTTGTCATGGAGCACGGGCTCTAGGCACACGGGCTTCAGTAGTTGTGGCACACGGGCTCTAGAGCGCAGGCTCAGTAATTGTGGTGCACGGGCTTAGGTGCTCCACCGCATGTGGAGTCTTCCCGGACCAGGGCTCAAACCTGTGTCCCCTGCATTGGCAGGCGGATTCTTAACCACTGCGCCCCCAGGGAAGTCCTGCTATTGCTTTTGTAGGGTAGGTTTTTTTCCCTAGTTTACTGAGAGTGAAGCCTTTCTTGGGTTTTGGCTTTAAGCAGGGGGTTCGCCAGTCCTACTCACATCCAACAAAGACGCAAGACTTTATGCCTGTTTCTCTGAGTGCTGCAGGCAGTCAGAACAAAAGCTACATGCCATTGGGGTTCAATTGAAATTCCCAGGGCTAGCAGCTTAAGCACTTGCTAGACTTTATTTCTGGTCTCAGAGCTTTTCCCTTACTTCCTTGCAAGCTTATCAGTTTTTTAAGAGGTATTTTATTTGAGTGCATATAAATTTTTTTAACATATGTATATTTATCTAATATTCTTAGAGGATTTATTTGTTTTTTGCAAGTGTTTTGGGACCTCTTCTGATAGAAATGGAAGTCTCTCCTGTGTCTTAGAATGGAAATTTTCTCTTGTTATTTTTGTTTTCATATCAAAATCACACTTTGTTCCTCCTGTCACTTCTTGCAGGTGAGCAGTAGGTCATCCAGTCCTAGCGTCAGAATGATCACTACCTCAGGACCAACCTCAGAAAAGCCAGCTCGCAGTCATCCATGGACCCCTGATGATTCCACAGGTGACCAGTTTATTTCCTCATTATAATTATAAAGTTGAATTTATCATGTTTATGTTCATTTAATCATGTCATTACTCTAATGCTTACAAAGGTAGGCATTATACAGTAGTTTAGATTTTCCTGTTAATAAGATCAAATATTTAGCAATAAATTTTAAAATGCCTTTTTGAGTGCTAAGACAGAGACTACCTTGCCCCATGTGTTTTTTTCCCCCAGATACTAAACATGTATTTTGAAGATGGTTTGTTTGGGGACTTTTTTCAAATAGGAAGATACTCTATTCTTGATATTTCAGTCTGATTGTCCTATTGCAATCCATCCTTCTCAATGATAGTAGTAAATTCTCATCTTTTGATAACTAAAATCAGAATGGTAAAATAATCATCTTCATCTCAGTCTTGTTTTAAAAATACAAGATATTATGTACCTTGATAAGAAAAACATTTCTGACCATTGACCTTTTGAATCATTTTTAACTGAGAGGGAGACCTCATTTCAGTTACGTAAATATTCTGTTAAATAGACTTTTAAAAGCCTTGTAAGAGTTATTAAAACTCCCCAGCATGAAAAACTAACTGGTCAGAATCAAAATATTAGTATTAAAACCTGCCCGTCTGAAGGTAGTAAGGGAATAGTTTCATTATGGGTAAGCAGGAAATTAGGTGCCATGATAGAATTAACTTTTCTTTAGCATTAAGGGGATACCTTGATAAATACACAGCAATATACTTCTGTAAAAATTATCTATACGTTACTATGTCAGAGAAGGAAGATGATCTCTTAGATCTTAGAAAATTAAACAATTTGGGATTTTATATAAGATCAACTATGTTATTAATTGTGGCAATTAAAAAGTCAGCTTTCTGTCTTTACAAACTAAAATTCTGCTTACAAGTGTTTATAGATACTTGTCATGGTTTAGTCAAGTTCATAATTTAATTTAAAAAATTAACTGGGTGGCTTTTCTCCACGTCATGTAAGATAGAACTATGTTTAGCCTTGGGTGTACTCACTAGTTTTAGTAAGTTTAAATTCATTGGCGGCAAAAACTCCTAAGTTTCACCCTCAGCACAGCACAGCCTAGGATTATCCAGAACACTCACCACTACTCAGCACATGTGCAGAATTTATCATGACGTACTTCTCCTCAGAGGTGGGCAGGGAAATGCTCTCGATAGATTTGATCATTAACATTCAGGTAGTGTCAGCTCTTTTTGGTTCCTACATCCTTCGGTGAGGGCGTGCTCGCCCTGACATTACAGCATTTGGTGGGTCTCCTCACTTCAGCCTGGACTAATCTAGACATGCCAGTCAACGTGTGGCAGATAGTGAATTCATGAGGGAAAAATCAAAATTCTCCTAAGTCCCTCTCACTTAACTGCTGCATTTTGTTTCTTTTCTGGGACCTAAAATACCACAAAATAGCAATAGCTAGACATCATACATAGGTCCAGGTTGCAGTATCAACTGAATTTTGACTTTGCCTTGAAATACACTGCAAATGTGTGGTTATCGTTTTTAAATATTTTGAATACAATTTTAGAAGTTGAGAATCTGGTTTAAGTTTATAATTAATGAAGTTCAGCTTTGCACTGTTTCTAAGAAAAATATTGATAATCAAGCTAACAGAATAAATTGTAGGAAAGAGACAGGTAAAACCTTTTTCTTTGAAGGCCCACTGACCCAGAAAAAAATTAGAGTGCCTACATAAGTTAAAACAATGTAATTAATTAGATTTTTTAATTTAAAAGGGCAGAGGTTTTTGTGCTTTTTCAGAGAAAAAGAGCACAATGATTTAATAATCATAACACATAAGTACTCTTGGGTTTCTACTTAGAATGTATTGGGGATAGAGAAAGACATACATACCCAAAAGCAGCTAGTTAAAGAGATGCCTAGACCCAGTAGAGGGTCCCACAGTGGGCGGGGAACGGTGCACAGGGGGAACATTCACTCAAGAGTTTGTCCTGTTCTTAGTACTTTGCAAAGATAGAAATATAAGACATGCCCCATTGCTTGCATTCTGATTACAGTTATAATACCGACACATTAAAAATAAATTCATCATGCTGTATAACAAACTACTATACCGAATGTTTTAATAGTTATAAATAAGCATAATCCTGGCATAGTCTGTGACTTTTTTGTAAAATAGTGAGATTAGTCACTATTGTTCTTTAGTCATAAAGCAGAAAGGAGAAGACAGCATTCCACATGAAGGGAGCACATAGAGAATATGAGATAGTTATAAGTATTGTGTTTAAGGGGCTAGAAAAGAGATTCCACCTAACTTAACCAAATCAGTGTGAATCTGGACATTTAGGAAAAGAGGTTAGATTTGATCAGCAATTAAAAGACAAACTTTTGTGGCATAGCCTTGCTGTCTTGTAACCAGAAACTGAAAGCTAAATTTCAGTTTAAGTGAGAAAATCTCACGTCTTGGTTTCAGAGAACAGATGAAGTTCAATAAAGGACCTTAAGTTCCCCACTTTCGAAGGGCTTTAAAATTGTTTGACTAGCACAATCCTTGGACTTTTTTTTTCACCCCCAGAATACTGTGAAACACTGATATATTTAATTCTGAAATATGTATCGGATATAGGGGACTGATTTAATAGGATATATCAAGTATCAAAGATTTAAGAAAGAGCAATAGGAGTGGAAATATTAAGTTGAAAAAACTCTTTCAAGACACTTAATTTTTCCAGTAAGGTCAGAGGGAGGTCACTTTTAATCAGTTTAATTTTGTGGAAAGCAGTGTTTGGTGGGAGCATTATTTGAAACTATTGTAATGGGGTGGGGAGAGGTTTCGTCAGAGAAATAAATGTATTTCTTATTTAGCCATTTCAGAAAAACCTTTATGTTAATATATAATTTTAGGGTAAAGGCTCTCTTAGGCAATCCTCTGTTATTCCTTCTTTATTGCACTCCAGTATTTGATTAACATTACTTTTTTAATCTGAAATGTAAACTTGAGTGTTTAAAATTGCCCTCCTTTCCCAATTCTTCGTTTAGTATCAATAACAATAATTTTAAAACAATAATAATAACCACCACCAGCGCCGTGTGTTGAGTGCTCACCATAGGCTAGCTAGCACTGCACAGTATTCCTTACATGCATTATCTCATTTGGTCTGATTTAGCTTCGCTTTTGGAGTTATTTGCAAGCGCATTCTTCATGGCCTTTTTAAAAAAAACTGAAGCTAGAATATCAGTCAGCAGTAAATTAGGAGGTTACTGAACCGTCAAACTGTCTTGGTTTCCTATTGCATTTGAGGCAGAGCCTTGCGGCCGTCCTGACCTTGCCTGCCTTCATCCGCACCACTCTTTCAAGGAGTCGCTTATCAGAAAAAGGGCTGAACAGCTCACTTGTTTAGCTCACTTGTTCTCTATTATAAACGATGGGAAAGCAGCTACTTCTGAAGTAGAAAAGTCCATATTACTTCACAGTGATTCTTCCTGCTTCTGGAACTGTTGTACACAAATGTTAATATTGGGAAGCAACCATCCCATGCTTCTCTTGCAAGTTGTTATGGCAGTTTTACCTCTTTTGAAATACAAACAAAACTTATCTGTTCAAATAGTGTGATGAAATTGGCTGGTTGTTTGAATTAACCCTTTTAACTGTTTTTGGCATGATACTGAGTCACAGTTTCCATACTGTCAATGTGTGTAATATACTCCCGTCAATAACATCGCTCATTTTCTGCAGTGATTCTCATTGGGAGGAGTGGGATGGGCAGCTTATGTTAGAATCTATACTAATTGAAGGTGATCCACTGGAAGAGAAAGTGCCTCTTGCTTTCCCCCTTTCCCTGTGAAGGAACACTGATGTTGCCGGAGTTGACACAGCCTTAGAGTAAACTTAGCATGATCAAGGAAAGAAAGAATGTGGGATTTGATTAGGTAGAGTCAGTTACGACTGAATTTAAAATATAAACGTCCCATATCACTGTTTTTGTTTTTAATTAAACAAGGGCTTACATGCTTTAATATACTGTGTTCTGTTCAACTTATAGCCAACTTAAATTGTAGGTGTGAGAGTATGGTTGTATTCCAATGATCTGTAATTGGATGTCCTCTGTTTACTTTTAGAATTCAAAAATTACCAGCGGCAATAACTTTTATTTTACTCTAAGAAAAACAATACCATTATCTCACGCATGCTTTCTTGCTTTTTGTTTCTAATCATTTGTGACAGAAAATAAATAAAATACATGCTTTAATTTCAGATACCAATGGATCAGATAATTCCATCCCAATGGCTTATCTTACACTGGATCACCAACTACAGGTAAAGGAGTACTTTCTCAGCAAAGTTTGCTTTTTCCTTTTACAGAAGTTTATCTTTAAAGCTGATGGTTGTGTTCCTATCTGTTATTGTATATTCATTTATTTATGCTTTTAGTTGACCTCCTTAAACTTTTAAAAATCAAGCCGAAATAACTGATTCTCAGTTAAGTCAATCAAAATGAAAATTGCCAAAATCATATGTTCCTGTTCTAACAATCATCTTAAAATACTCATATCTTTGTTCAAGACTGCCAAAAATAGCATTTTGCTCTTTATTTTTAGTGCATTAAAATGTAAAAGCCATATAAGCTCATTTCTGCTTAATAGATTTTGTGGTACTTTGGCATGTTCATGGTGAATGAAAATACAAGTAATGTACTTCAGTGTCTCCTCATGAGTGTGAGAGCTATAAACATCTTTCAGTATAATAAAGTCTGGCAACCTGAAATGTAAAACCAGAGGCCAAGAGTACTCTAGTCATGGTTCTCTGTAACAACGAGAAAGTGTTAAAGCAGCAAGTGTAAATTTAAGATCTGAGTTAACACTGACAAAAGGGCACTGAGATTTTCTAGGCCTGGTTTAACACTTATTTTTAAAAGATCATTGCTTTAGTGCTATAAAAATATATCACAGTCTCTGTCTTAACTCTCGGTTAGATACTGAGTTTGATTTAATTATGTTTTAACATTCCTGATTTATTTTCAGCCTCTAGCACCATGCCCAAACTCCAAAGAATCTATGGCAGTGTTTGAACAGCATTGTAAAATGGCACAAGAATATATGAAAGTCCAAACAGAAATTGCATTGTTATTACAGAGAAAGTAAGTTATCTTTTATGAATAAAAATAAATCATTAGTATTTTGAGTTTAAAATGTGTTAAGGTGCAATATTGTTTAAAGACATGAAAACTTAATAATTTTTAGAATTAATCACTAAGCATATTTCTAACGTGGAGATTTTTTCTACGTTTATGTTTAAGTTTTAAGTACCCTTTGGCCAATTTTCCCTGCAAAACTCATCTCTTTTGACTATTTCTTATTATATTAGGAAAAATATAGCTAAGGGAAATAAACCAGTGTTCATAACCATGTGTTTTATGTTCTCAGAATTTTAAAGTTAAAAGCTGTTTAGATTTATTGTTACAAAGATTTATTGTTTCTTTGGACAAAGGTAAAATAATTTGATTTACTAATGTTCAGTTGTGCTTTATCTTAGAAACATATATGTAGATATATTCTTGCCAGGTGTATGTTTAGGAGAGTAGAATTACTTATTAGAGGGCTTTATTTCATATCTGTGAGTGTTTTTCTAGGGAGTTTTGTACTTACACGCATTTTTCTGGGAGATACAGAGACTGCTTTACTCCCCTTTTAAAGAAATACAGTCCCATTTCCATACTTCTCTATTTGAGATTCTTTAAAAAACAGTATTTCAGTTTTCTTAAACGTGACCTTCATGAAATAACCTATGAAGCTGAGTTATGGTGGTAGGTGGTTTTTTTACAGTTCACTAATACAGTGATGTAGATGAATTCAACTTAATATTTTAAAGGCTAAATAGGAGATTAAATATTAGAGTCTGCAAACTGTAGAACTAATTATGGAACTCTGTGGCACTTTATGATAAGAAAAAAACTGTATTTCTTATGTCTGAATATGTATTTCTTACACTTAACCTATACTTTTTCATACTTTAATCATTTGAAAGAGGAGTTCTATGCTAGAGGAAAACAAATGGTGAGTTGTGGGCACTGTGAAAAATATGATAGTTTTAATTGATTTTTAAATACTTTAAATGAGAAATGTTACTAGTAACTTTTTGTTTGAGGACTTTTCATTAATTATTCAGTTATTTCCAGCAGCCTCACTTTAGGAGCTAATACATAATATCCCCCAAATAAAAGGCACTTAAAGAAGTTTATCAGGCTGGGGGGCTTCCCTGGTGGCGCAGTGGTTAAGAATCTGCCTGCCAATGCAGGGGACACGGGTTCGAGCCCTGGTCCGGGAAGATCCCACATGCCACGGAACAACTAAGCCCGTGCGCCATAACTACTGAGCCTGCGCTCTAGAGCCCGCGAGCCACAACTACTGAGCCCGCATGCCACAACTACTGAAGCCCATGCGCCTAGAGCCCATGCTCCGCAACAAGAGAAGCCACGACAATGAGAAGCCTGCGCACCACAATGAAGAGCAGCCCCCACTAGCCACAACTAGAGAAAGCCCATGCGTATCAACAAAGACCCAGCACAGCCATAAATAAATAAATAAATAAATAAATTTTTTAAAAAACAAAAAAAATTTATCAGCCTATAAAAGACTCTGGTTTTTCCCGAAAACGTTTGCAAGAGTAAGTGGTTCAAAAGTGGTATTTTGTATTCTTCTCATTATTTTAAAATAGGAAAGAGATTTAGGTTGGATAGCACCTATTTTAATTAGCTTGCAGATGTTTTGTTAGCTACCACTTTGCACCGTAGTTAAATAGAACTGTGGTTTCAGAATATGAATACGAATACGTGAGTATAAAAGTAGAATGTGAATGATTAAAACTTCAAGTGTTATTTTCAAGTATAGCTAGATAAAGCCCTTCCCAGCCTTTTTTTCTTCCTTCCTACACAAAAGGGATACCAAATGAAATTTTCTGCCACTTTTATTATACCATTTTATCTGTTTTCACTACTTATCTAAGTACAGTTGCTTATTAAAAGGATTATGATATTTGTATGGTTACGCCAGAAGAACGGATGATAGTCTCCATTCCAGCCCATAATTATATTTGAGTAGTGTACCTAAGATGCATAATGATAGACCCAGAATAAAAGTTCTAATTAATTGAGCTCCCATCATCAGCTATTAAGGTATGAATATTTCCATCCTGTGTAATATGTGGTATTTGTTTTTAGGCAAGAACTAGTTGCAGAACTGGACCAGGATGAAAAGGACCAGCAAAATACATCTCGTCTGGTACAGGAACATAAAAAGCTTTTAGATGAAAACAAAAGCCTATCTACTTACTATCAGCAGTGCAAAAAACAACTAGAGGTCATCAGGAGTCAGCAGCAAAAACGACAAGGCACTTCATGATTCTCTGGGACCGTTAAATTTTAAAATATGCAAAGAAAGACTTTTTTTTTAAAGGAAAGAAAAACTCTTATAATGACAATTCATGAGTGTTAGCTTTTTGGCGTGTTCTGAATGCCAGCTGCCTATATTTGCTGCATTTGTTTCATCGTTTATTTTCCTTTTCTCATGGTGGACATGCAATTCAACTGTCTCCTTATATAACATGGGGGCATCTGTACTTGAATAAGCAGCAGTTCTCAACTTCAAAACAGATGCAGTAAACCGTGGCTGTATATGCATGCTCGTTGTGTGAAGGCTAGCCTAACAAAAGGGGTATCAAAAACTAGCTGCTATGAGCAATCATCGTCTTTTTTTCGAGGTGGAACCTCAAGAATGATTTTGTTCTTGTATCTCATCTCAAAAAACCAGTAATTTTTTTTTCCCAAAAGATGGTATATACCAAGATAAAGACAGGGTATTATAAATCTAGAATAATTGGTGGTACATTATAGAAATACAGAACCTTTAGGGATAGTTGAGAGTGAGGGCTTTGATGCCAGCATCCTTGGATCAGTACTGAACTTTATCCATGAAATATTTAAAGGTAAGTGGCGGCTGCTGTATTTAATAAAAGCATATTTCATTAGACTAAACTTTGTCTATGATACATTGAACAAAATGGAACCCTTTTTTTTTTAAAGGTATAAAGATTTTTAATTCTGTGATTGCGTGTATGTGTGCTGAAACTGTAAAGCTTTTATGACTCTAATATTAATATCCCTCAAATGAAATTAAAAGGTAAATGAACATGATCCAGCTTAAATG
This sequence comes from Balaenoptera acutorostrata, assembly GCF_949987535.1. NCBI lineage: Eukaryota > Metazoa > Chordata > Mammalia > Artiodactyla > Balaenopteridae > Balaenoptera > Balaenoptera acutorostrata. Next base: position 68,545,405 of record NC_080077.1, read on the forward strand.
ATCATTCCTTCCTGCAATGATTATTGGATTGTTCTACTGTATATTTGAAAAACTGAAGAGAAATCATGGAAATTGGAAATAATTGCTCCAGCCAAAAGGCTTGGGCCTAGATTTCTTTTACAGTACCAAATGAGCAAAAAACCTGGCAAATCAGGACAAGTTAATGAGGAAGTTAAAGGAGTAAATCTAAATTCATCAAGTATCCTATTATTGATACTGGAATGATTGATTTTCCTTGCAAGCCCACCCTAGGATGCCTGCTGCCTTTCAACACTTTTAAAGGAATTTCACTTATAAATAGAAAATTTATATTGTTAACAGTAACTTTGCTACCAACTTTGAAAATAAAAGTAATAATAAAACTTCATTGAAATAATAAACTATATAAGCTCTATTTTTTCAGTTGGTATTAAAATTAATTACATTTTGATACCAGTACAAGGTGTCTTTTAAGTAGGGATGTCATCGACCTCATTTTTATAGCATTAATGTTTTATGAAGAGAAAATTTAAAATGAAAGCATAATTGCTGTGATTATTAGAATTATATCGTGATTGTATTGTAGTTTTGCTCTATTTCAGATAAGCAAGTTGATGTAAGAAGTTATCAAAACTATTCTTAAAAATACTAAAGCAGGTAACTTTTTCTTCCATTATTTTTTCTTCTTCCCACTGAGTTTTATAATGTATTCCTTGTGTATACAAGCAATAAAGGTAAAGGACAGTTTGTACTAAACTGTGTCATTTTTAGCTTTTTCAGAATCTATTATTAAAAAGTTTCTGGTAAATAAATATCAACCATCACTTCATTTAAATAAAAGGAGGTTTTCATTCCCAAATAATTTAATTACCTAGCTGAAAGTGTTATTAGGCTTAATGTATTAATAGTAAAATAAAATTGGCACAGAAAATAACTAAGGAAAAGCTTCACTCTTCCATAGTATTGCTGCTTGTCTGTACATCTGTCACTCCACCAAAAGGGACCTAGTCAATGTTTAGAGACTTTTCTAATTATCGCAGAGCATGAGGTAGCCAAGCGTGGATGCTAAGGCTGAACTTTTCCATTAGGATTTATCATTTTAGATTTCAGATTTTATTTCTAGTCACGAATGTGTTTTTGCTATACACTACACACTTAAAGAGAAAGTTTATTATTGTTATTACTACATGCAATCACTTCATTAAAATATCCCAAATAAGTAAATGGAAGAAAATAGTAGTTTTAAGTCATGATGCCAAATGCAAAAAAGGCTGTTGAACACTTGCTCGCTTGTTTACAGTATGTTCCTGGGGATTTTCAGTACTGTAGCTGTCCTGTACGCTGAGTGCAATTCAGCCTTACTTGGTTTTTAAGTACTTGCGTTGCCAAGCTCATATTTTTTAAGTCCTTATTATCCTTGATGATGGGAGAAAAGGATAGCAGGGATGATTAAAATCCACAGCCAGTTTCATCAGTGTTCTCACCCATCAACCCTTCAAACAGAGATATTAACAAGGAGCCAAATTTGTTATTAATTCTGGTCTTACCATTTATTCTAACCCTCGTTTTTTGGGGTGGAAATAGCAAACAGACAAGCAAGTATCTAAGAGGCCCCAGTCTGAAAAATTCACAAACAATCCTTGAATAAGCCCTAATTACATTTTATTTTTACCTCCAGGGAAGGAAAACAAAGCTTTTATCTAACTTACAGGGAAATACTTACTCCTCAGCAGTAAAAATAGGTTTTTGAGTCAAATAAAAATCAGTTAAGAATATTTACCTTATAGCAACATAGCATATTGAAGAGATCTGTTTAAAAGCTGTTTACAAATGTTTGACTATTTTTGGTGAAGTATTTTAGAGCATCAAATGTCTTTTTTTTTTTTCTGCAAGTTTCTTTTATGTTCCTAGTTTCAGCTCCTGCCTGTAGCCAGATCACAGGCCTTCCCTGTGAAACTTTTGTTTCTTTCTGTGTGTGTGGTTTTCAGTGGTCAGCTCCTTTCTTCAAATGGTAGGAAGTTCTACTTCTGTCGTGCAGAACATTTTATGTAAAATGATGTGATGCAGAAATCCTTGTGCATACTGTATAATTGAAGGAAGCTTTTTAGATTTATTTTTGTTTGTAATAAAATTCAGATTGTTACTCTAAACTTGGTCATAAAAATGGTGAATGATTTATATCAGCAAATGAGCTGTGAGGTGTTCTGCTCGAGCAGCATGTTTACGTTATACAAAATCGAATAAAAACTGAAAAGTCAGTAATCCTAATACTCAGTGCTGTTGTAACATAATCATGATTTTTGAGAGGCTGGGTGATTGGCCAGTTAATACATCATTTCCTCCAATTCTAATTTTTGGTTAAATGGATTCTCTTCACAGTTTCAGTGAATCCTGATTTGTATGAAGTATAACACGGTGTACATCACTACACTTCTGCTCATTAGAAACCTGATTTCTTGTAGTCTATCTAAATTACATTAAGTATTTCATTTCTTTATCAACCTACTAGCCCTCTAACCTACACATCTGTGCACACACACATTCTTATAAACTCTGCCTTCACTTTAGTAAATATACCTGCTTATTCACTCATTCCTCAACAAATATTTATTGGACACCTGTGATAAACCAAGCTGCTGTGGCTAATGCCAAGTGACATGTCCATTTCAGTCACATGGTAGTTAGATGGTGTTCCCATTTCACAGGTGGGAAAATAGGCTTCTAAAGGTTAAGACTTGTGCCTGAGTCTGCTTTTCCATCATCATCTGATTTCAGCAGAATTACATGCCTGGAGACTCAGCAGCCACTATCAGCCCACATGAAGGAAAATGGAATGGCAAACAAAGGAAGGGGAACGTGAGTTAACTTTAAACTTGCAGGCACAGGGACTTTGTGACCACTTTTAAACCCAACATTGAGACCCATATTTGTCTTTTAAAGCCAAGTCTGTGTTTTAAGCCACTTGGCTGTGCTGTAACTTAAAATGCTCACCAAGTCCCGAGGTGCTTCGGCTCTTTCACTCACTTATTGGATGGGTGAGGTTATCTCCAGTCTTCCGCCCCACCCTGCACCCACATACCTGAAGGATGCGCTGCAAATGGAACTACAGGTCGTGGGGCTGTGAGGCTTGGTCTTTAGACTCGTTCTCCACTCTGCAGGAAAATGAGACTTAGCCCAGGTTTTCTTGTTTTTGGTTTGTTTTGTTTTTTGCCCCTTTTGCGGGTGTGGGGGTCTTATTAAAGAATAATTGGGGTATAATTTTTATACGGTAAACTGCATCCATTTAAAGCGTGCAATTTATTGAGTTTGACATATTGTATACACTTGTAAAACCACCCAGCAGCCAACATCCTGGTCATTGCCATCACCTCCAGAAGTTCTCTCATCTCTTGCCATCTATCTCTCCCTTCACTCCAAGCCCCAGACACTGGTCTGCTCTCTAACAATATAAAATAGTTTTCATTTTCTAGAATTTTACATAAATGATACAATATGTACTTTTTTTAAGCTTTTTTCTCCTCTCGAAGGGTTATTTTAACTCCTTTGAGAGGATTTTTTTTTTTTTAAGAATTTTTTGATGTGGACCATTTTTCAAGTCTTTATTGAATTTGTTATAATATTGATTCTGTTTTATGTTTTTGGTTTCTTGGCCACGAGGCATGAGGGATCTTAGCTCCCCGACCGGGGATCGAACCCGCACCCCCTGCATTGGAAGGTGAAGTTTTAACCACAGGACCGCTAGGGAAGTCCCAGGAATTTTTAATTAGACCATTTTTAGTGATGCTTGAAAATCTTTCAGTATCAGTTTTTGAGGGCAAATGTAGGTTTTAGAGGGCTGTAGGTATGTCCAGTATGGCCTGCTTGATTGTGCAATGTTACCATCTTCTGAAACATTTAAGATCACTTTATTTTTATGTTCTTACAGAACCTTAATACTTCACTCACAAAATCCCTTGCATTTGTTTGTTAAAGTAAGTATATTTGTATATGTATTGCTTCAGGTGTTAGAAATGTGAATGGACATGGCAAGTAACATTAGTAAGTACTTGGTGGTTTTCAGCAAATATGCTTCATAAATGTAATTTTTTAAAAGTTTTCTCCTTTTTTTTTTTAGGTTGTAGCTGCTTTTTGCTTGCTCAAAAAAGGAAAGATTAGGTTGATTATACCACAAAACAATACGCAGAAAAATATTTTAAATACCAATGAAAACAATCTTCTTTAAAAAGTATTTGACATGGTATCTCATTCAGGTGCCTACCAGTAGTCCTACCTGGTATAGTGGTGCCCATAGACATAAGTAAGAGTGCATTGGCAGACTGTGTACTGCTTACCACCAGGACCTGTACTCCTTTTCCATCAGTGGCTAATCACTGCTCCAGTGTATCTTAGGCCCCTGCCACAAGGTCCCACTAAAACTTAAAACTACTGTTTAAATGACCTGCCCTTCATGTCAGTTTTTTCAGTGAAACTGTTCTGAGAAACAAATGGTTATTTAACTTTATCTGAGTTTCATGGTACTTTTACATTTCCAAGTAGTGAAATGCATTCTTTATTCTGTAATTTAATGGTTAGTGATATCTTGTAAATGCCATATGGCAGCAGGATAATTGCTTTGAAAGCACCAGAAATTATTGAGCAAATGCTGAATATTTATCTTCTGAAAAGCAAAAGTAATTCACAAAATGAAATTACCTTGCAGCCTTATTGCTTGTTTCTCTTTGTGGATACCTGCCTCTTCTTTAGTTATTACAGGAATGACTATATTAGTCATTGATTGATACATTTACTAAATTCAAAATAGAGACTAAAGAAACCTGAAAATGTGTGCAACTTTTTCTGTGGTTGAAGGAAAAATGGTGATACTTCTTCCGCAGACACTCTAGAACCCTTCTAACTTTTAATCTGTTTCCTACAAAGATACTTAACTAAATATACATCTAAAATGTGATGAGCATGACAAAAGAACAGAGAAAGAACTAGAGAGATGCCTCAGTTTTAAAGCTACTTCAGCTTATTCTCACATTTACAAGGCATCAGGTGAGTCTGTTTTTTCCAGTATTAGCCATGCCAACTATCACAGTTCTTCAAACTACGTGATACTAACTTAAGTGACTTTCTTAAAACCAACAGGAATCACGTGCAGCAGTCCCCCCTTATCCGCAGGGGATGCGTTCCAAGACGCCCAGTGGATGCCTGAAACCGCAGATACTACTGAACCCTTTTTTTCTTATACATACATACCTGTCACAAAGTTTAATTTATAAATTATGTACAGTAGGATATTAACAACAATAACTAATAATAAAATAGAACAATTATAACAACATACTGTAATAAAAGTTAAGTGAATGTGGTCTCTCTCTCAAAATACCTTATTTTACAAATTTGATGCTTTTCTGTCTTAACCATACACTTATCATGCTAGCACAAATTTCTTTTTCCTTCTTTATAATTTCACAGATAGAAGATTTGTTCCTACCATAGATCTTAGCGACCTTAGCGTATGATTTTTTTTTTCCTTATTAAGTCAGAAACTTTCACCCTTATCACTTAGAGGAAGCAGTTTATGGCTTCTCTTTGGCATATCCGAATTGCTAGCATTGCTACTCTTGTGCTTTGGGGCCATCATTAAGTAAAATAAGGGTCACTTGGGCACGAGCACGGAGATACCGCAACAGTCAGTCCGACAAAGGAAAGGGCTATTAAGTGACTAACGTCACAGAGGGTACACTGGAAGGATAGGTGACTCAAGTCCCCGGCAGGACAGCACAAAATTTCATCACACTACTCAGAATGGCTTGAAGTTTAAAACTTACGAATTGTTCGTTTCTGAAATTTCCTATTTAATATTTGGGACTGTGGTTGACTTCTGGTAACTGAAACCACAGAAAGCAAAACCGTGGGCAAGGGGGAAATGCTGGTCGTCTTTGGGCAGGTCTGTAAATCAAAAAGTACAGGAAATCTGCATTTAATTTCCTTCCTTGCCCAAACAAGGTAGTACCCGAGCCAGTTTTGCTGCCTGAAATGTTTAAGCATTGCTATAATTGTTCCTTGGAACTGCATTTAGGATCCGAACAACGTGCCATTCCCCTTAAATAAGAGCCTGTCACAGTGACACATGTGGAGGTGGTTGGTCGACAATGTGAGCAGGTCTCAGCAGACGGTCCCGTGCAAGAGCATGAGGCCCATCCACTAACGTGGGACAGCCACATGTGCCCCCAGACGCAGTGCTTTGGCTCTGTGGGGAAAAAAGATCTTATTTTACACTTAAAAATAGCCAAATGGGACTTAAATATTTGTTACTTAAAAGATTTCCTGTACCACCTTTGTCCCAAGAGCTCTTATTCTGCTGGCTGTTAGGAATGAGACATTTTATTATCCATTAAGACATGATATTTCATCCCACAGGACTGTCCTCTACAAACTGACTTCAAGAACACATGGATATGCTGCTTTAACTTTTCCTTGGTGAATAGCCGTCTATTTTTTAAGTGATTTTTTTTTTTTTTTTTTTTAGTGTAAAGAAAAGGAGGAAAAAGAAAAGAGCTGAAGTAATGGGGACAAGGTCAAACTATTTACTGACATAACCGTCTCGAGTTTGTATTATTCGTAATTCCAAGGTAGGCATGCCAACTATAGATGTAGTGGTAATAGGTACATTTCTGCTTTGTCTTAACGTCAGCATTCATCAAATCGCTCCTTGATGTAGGGAAGACGCTGCAGTCATCAAATGAGCTTTACCTTGGAGCCTGAAAACGGGAGGGTTGTAGCTGGCTGTGTGAGAGCTGGCAAAGACCTGGGAGGCAGACTGGCTCTGGTCCTGGCTGGACGCCACCTTGCTGTTGGGAGAAGTGGGAGGCTGGGCCCCAAGTTTCATCATTGGTAAACACGGAATGGCCTAAATCCAATTCTAAATGCCTGTAATCTCAGTATTTAATATTACCTTCCCCATTCTCTGCTAGGGCTGATTCATATCGTCTTGTCACATTATACCTCAGGTGTTGATGAGAGAAGAATGATTCAGAATGTTGGGGAAAATAGAATTGAATGTTTATTTGTGGATTCCTTCTTTCAGAAAAGATTCTAAATCCTCTGATTTACAATAACACCAGTGTTACCATAAATTCTTCGTAGTCCTTTAGAAAATGTTACCTGGATTTAGGAATCAGTGAACGTTCTGGGAACAAAAGTAAAAGTCAGGCTCCCCATGGAAGACCTCTAGGACTGTAGGGAGAGTCCTGGACTGGGGGCAAGTTGCTGCTGCTCTGCTCCAGAGACACGTTTGCAAGCTCAGCACAATGGGAAGAGTCTCTCTCAGTAAAATGGCATTCCCAGATACAACATGTGACCCATTTTAAGTCTTGCTGTGTTAAACCTGAGGGACGCTGAGAGAAAAAGCTGCCTCCAAACATAAGTGGAAATTGAACTTAATACTCTAATCACCATAAATTGTAGTGATTATTTGTGTAAAACCATAAATGTACACTATGACTAAATGAGTCATTTACGGAATATCCTTTCAGTTATTAACTTGGCATAAATACTAATCCCTAAAGATTAAGCTGAACACTAATCACTTGGAGTATTCAAGGACCTTTTGTAATCCAAGTATCGTATTTTCATATGGTAATTTCCCCCGTGGTAGCCGAGTGGGGCGGCTCACTGCTATGTAAGCAGTAATGTATGACAAGGATGCTGTAACCAGGAATGGGGTTTTCATCTCTTCTCCCAACCCTTACCCCTTCACTCCCAATTTGAACTTAATTAAAACTCCTAAAAAAATAAACTCCTCAGAACTTGGCTCTGCTTAACAAGAGGGCAAAACCAACCCTGAAATGCTGACACCTCCTCTACTTCTGCCTGCTGGGTGGGCTCATTAAGGGTCATGATTGGAGAGCACCTCCACAGCGGCCTGGCCATAGATCAGAGGCAGGAGTTCTCAGAGCAAAGAAGCAGAACACACCTCAGCAAGTAAATCCACAGTTTGCCTGACTTTTTAAAAATGCATTTTTAAAGATGAGTTTTAATTTTTTAAGGTAAAACGTGCACATAGCTTTAAATCAAATTTATCTTATACAAAATGAACAGCTGCTGTCCCACCCCCTGCTCTCAACCCATTCTAAATATTTGCCCCACATTTGTAAATAATAAGTTATACTGCTATTTCTTCATTTATCAAATTTGCATACCAAAATTCTGACTTTGTATTACGGTTGCGGAGGATTTAGCTGTGTTACACACACGGCTCTCAGTTTCCCCTACTCTTTTATCCCAACATAGCACATCACAATTTTGGATTAAATCAGCCAAAATTACATTATCATGACTATGTAACTAGTGTTCACTGCTGAGCCAAGTAAAGTATGACTATACTTATATTGCTTGTCTCTAAAAAACATGTTTCTCCTAGTACTTTTTTTCATTTGCCTATAGATTTATCACCTTTTTAAATAAATGCTTCCAACAGAAGTATCACCCACACCCATCAATAACTTTTCATATTCTCAAACACAGTTACAGATCCGTTTCCCCTGTGGAGCCAACGTTCTCCCTGCCCAGTTCAGCTCCTCCAGCTGCCGCAGAGGCTTGGTGCTTTCCAGGCCAGTGCTGAGCTGTCATCCTGTGAGCCCCGCCTTCGCTGCTTTCTCGGGCTGGATCCCTGTTTCCTGGACTTCATGTCTGTCTGTTTCATGATCTACTCCCTCATTTTGCTGAAGTATATCATCCAACACCTTCAGAAAGAACACAAGCGAGGTAAACTTTATGATTCATTATGTGTTTGAAAGTGCCCAATGACCCATATATTTCTCCCCAGGGTGCGCCCTGTTCTATAATCTCTGCATTCCCTGAAGACCGGGTACCTCCAGATCAAAGAACCCTAAAATGTCCCTCTTGCTCGACTGTTTTCTGGACCATTTTAAGCTAGAAGAACTGATCTTTTCAGCATTCAAGGGTCCCCACTCTTAGTGTGTAAGGAAATTCTTCCTGCCTTATAGTTACATACTTCTCTTTTCATTATATCCTTGGGCTTTTTCTGTTTAAGGACGTGGATTGGCATAAGGGGAGGGAGGAGGCCTAAGAACTCAACTGCCTGAAATTGACTCTCCTTGGCCTAGGAAGGCTTGGCAGTTTTCAAAGAGAGTGTAAGGTAGTATTCTCTTGGGCTGCCCCTTGTCCAGGCGTTGGTGCCCCACCTCACCGTGGGTCACGCGTTCTGGGGGCTCATATGCAAAACACCTGACCCTGAAGAGTCAGGATTGGCCAGTCTCAGAGAGGGGAGTGAGCTGTAAACCTGTGAGAACATCCATACCATTTTTTCCTAAAGGAGCCAAAGCAATTAAGGTGCTTCTGACAAGGAAGAGGGAAAGTTTTTCTAGGGTGCTGCTCAAATTAAGGGGGAAGGGGGGGGAAGATTTATGTAAAAAAAATTGTGTAAAAAAGATTTCCAGCAACCACTGTCTCCACCATGCTTCTCCCCTTGCCTGCTTCCTTCTATAGAAGCGGGAAACATAAGATTTGCATTTCAAGCTCTTGTTACTGCTTGGAGTGGCTAAGTGACCTATATAAGGCCAATGGGCAGTTGAAGGGGAAGACTGCTAGGAGGCTTCTGAAAAGGCCTTCTCTTTCCAGACAGCAGAGGCTTGGAAGAAAGAAAGCTTCTGCTCCCATGTCTCCTTCCTGCATAGGATCCAGTGTGAGGACCTAATACATAGAACTATCATATGACAGTGGTGACAGAGAGCCCACATGTCAGGATGATGGAGCTGAGGATGGGAATGACCTTGATGGGTTGCCCCACCAACCCTGAGATCACACTCTCCAGACAGAAGTAATAAATGTCCCTATGCAATAAGCCACAGCAACTCGAATTTTCAGCCACTTGCAGTTGAAAGCTTGCCTAAACGATGCCTACATAGCTTTTCCTACCACCACGCTCAGCCATGCTCCTCCATGCAGCTCGGCTCAGTCCTGTCCACAGACGGGGAGTGTGGGCCATTCAGGGACTCAACATCAGGGCCCCCTTACTGCTTATAGGGCTCTGAGGTGGTGCCCTAGTAGGAGGACAGCTTCCCCTTAGCGCTGGATTCCTGCCTTGATCTTGGCCATTGCAGGTGCTAATCCCACCAACCCGCACCGTGGAATCTGGACCCTGTTAGCAGGTGACCTAAGCTTCTTGGGCTGGCCGGTTCCTGCTTATCTGACATCCAAATACAGTCTGTTCCCAGATGCCCTGTTCTGGAGCCCATGGCACCCTGTCATCTCTTGCTGGAACTTTCCAAGCTCAGCTACTTGCCTTACCTTCTGTTGGGCACCCTGCTCTCTGTACACCAGGCTCCACCTGCCTGGCTGAACTGCCTTCCTGACCTTCAGCTGAATTTGCTGACCTTTCCTCTCCCAAACCCCAGCAAGGTGTCTGGCCCCATGTCCTGCCCCCTGAGTAGAATCACAGGTGTCGAGTAGATGGTGTCTGAGCCATCTGCATCCCCTATATGGTTGCTAGTCTACATTTAGTCCCTCATCCTATTACCCACTATAGTGAGATTATGGACTGCTTCTACATTTTGAGGCAAGCAGGGCATAAATGCTCTTTATAATATATTATACCAATGTATATAAAGTATATAAAAATACCAATATAAATACCAATAAAGGTTAATGAGAAAGTTAATAGAGGCAAAAAGTAGCAATGGCTCAATCATGTCAGTTTTTCTTAGCTGAAGAAAAAAATCATCCAAAAGAAGTATTTTCCATTTCTAAGTATTCCTGGTACTGTCCCAGACTGTCCCAAATTTTAGCTTTTTCATAGCAATTGTTTTTAATTAAGTTTTAAGTTAATTAAGTTTTTAACTGCTATGAAAATTAAGTTAAAGCTATAATGTCAGGGAATGTTCTTTTTTTTTTTTCCTTTTTTTCAGTGGGTGATGATATTTTCAAAACAGCCTAGGCCTTCAAGAAACTATTTTTATCTGTTCGATCAGTGGGAAAGCACCAGGACAATCAGATCAGAGCTCCTGAAGCTACCGTGGCTCAGAAAGATAGGTTCCGTTCTCAGGGGTGTTGCCAGAGCCCGCTCCCCACGTGGAGCCCTGTCTTCCCATGTGGGATGTCGGCTGGCCTGTCCTCCTCCTGCCCGTGGCCCTGTGCGGAGGGGAGGTCCCGGCTGCCCCAGCACACACAGCTCCTCCTCTTCTCTTTCCCCTCCCTCGGAAGGTATTTGTTGCCACTGCAAACGCCAGCCACTGTCCTGAGCGTGTTACAAGTACTAACCTGCTCAGGGTTCACGAACTTTCTGAGGTAGGCACTGTTATCCCCAGTTCATACCCGAGGAGGACAGAAGGCACGGAGAGGTGGAATCTTTTGCCTGAGGCGACCCAGCTAGGGCGTGGCCAAGGTGGGGTGCAGTGGCAGGCAGCTTGGGCTCTTGACATTTTGCTGAAGTCTGAACATCACTCAGGGAGACAAAGGCCAATGTTTTGAAAAAAGGTATAAGGTCCCGAGTAACAATGAAATGAATATATTTTAAAAATCAGATCCTCAAGAGAGTAAAAACTGGACAAGCACTTGCAATGCGAGCATTAGATGTCCATTAGAACTGTAATGTCGTTATTAAAATCCGTTCTAAACTGATAATTTCAGATTAAAGAACTAGAAATGTCATTTAAAAAGGAAGGAAACTATCCTAGAAAAGTATGTCAGCATTTTCCATTTTGTGCTCTTTCTGAACAAAAGCAATGGTGAGAGGCTTGTTCACCATCGAGAAGTCTGGAGCACTGAAATGTGATTAGTATTTGATAAGGATGGAGATTCTGAAAAGTGAAGACAAGGGACAGTATCTGTGGGCGGGTGGGAATGAACATCTTCAGGAAAAAAAGAAATGTTAACAGAACTCTAGGGAAAGCTCGAGGAGAGCCACCTAGAGTCCTGACTCATGGCTGTTGAGAGCATTCCTGCATCTACCCCCAGGCATGGCACTGGGGACACCAGGACAAAGGCGTGCCTGCCTCAAGGCGATGGCAGATTAATGGAAAAAAACCAAAGTGGTAAAACAGGAAAGGACCACCCATTGTGATGTGAGCCATCATGGTATGAGGTCAGGGTGCTAGAGGGAGCTCCAAAGGGGGGCCCTGTGGGTAGCCTGGGAACTGGACAGCATCTGGGAAGAAGTGATGCCTTAGCTGAATGCTGATGGTTGCAGAGAAGTTGGCCAGGCAAATATAATGGAGAAATGGTCCAGAAGTAGGAGTAAGATGTTCAAAGGCCTGAAGCAGAAGAGATTGTGATACCTTTCAGACTCAGAAGTACTGAGGGCCCTTCCTTATGGCTGGAGCAGAGGCAGGGTGAGAGGCGAGCCCGAGGAACCAGGAAGGGACGAGGTGGTCATGATGTGCCCGCGTGTCCCTGGAGGGATGTGGACCAAATTGACAGCCCCAGGGAGCCTTAGTCCAAGTCACTGTCATTCCTCACTTGAGCTGCTGTGGTCGCATCCTTCCTGCATCCCTCCTCTGCTCCCGTTCCCCTGCAGTCCATTCCCAGGAAGCAGCAAGGGTAAGATTGTATTGTGACTGCCCCTGGCTTAACTCACTTCATTAAGATCTGAGACACTTTACATGCCTACAAATCCTCACCTCCTCCAGGCTGCCGATGGCAATCACTCACTAAATAATGCCGTGCACTCTTTATGACTCTGCAGACGTAATCAGAACAAATGGGTCCAAGGTAAGGGGACAAGATTTCAGCCTAGAAGAACAATGCTCTAATGTAAGCTCTGTGAGAGCAGGACCACGTCCACGTTGTTCCCTTTGGTATCCCCAGTGCCCGCCACAGGGTGAGGACACACTGTTGACTGAATGTGTAGTAAGTGAGACTGACAAAGGTGGAATGGGCAGCCTGTGAAGTCGAGAGCCACTCATCACTGGAAGTAATCAGGCCAACATTGAATGTCCACCTGCCCAAGACGCAGGAGTGGGAAGCCTGCCCTGGTAGGACCACAGACGCATTGACCGCAGAGATCCCTTACAATTCTGGGATGCTTTGTGTTCTTTGATGACCCTTGTGAGACAGCAAATTCCTCCAGGGCAAGAATTGGGAATGAAGAAATAAAACAGTGTCTCTAGAGATAAGGGCTACCAAACATAGTACTTTTATTATCTCTCATGGGAAAAGAAAAACATTCAAAATGACTCAAAACTGAATATGATGAAAGAAAGTGAAATTTGGGATTTTCTCAGGAGTCTAAGTTTAAAGATAAAGGAAAGCTTCACAGAAAGCTAGCAGCCTGAATCTCAAAAAGATACTTGCACACCCATGTTCATGGCAGCATTATTCACAGTACCCAAAACGTGGAAGCAACCTAAGTGTCCACCCATAGATGAATGGATAAATGTGTGTGTGTGTGTGTGTGTGTGTGTGTGTGTGTGTGATGGAATATTATTCAGCCTTGAAAAAAGAAGGAAATTCTGCCAATTGCAACAACATGGATGAACCCGAAGGACATTATGCTAAGCAAAATAGGCCAGACACAAATACTACAATACAAATATTTTCTTATATGTGGGATCTAAAATAGTCAAACTCATAGGAGCACAGAGTAGGATGGTGGTTGCCAGGGACTTGGGGTGAGCTGGGAGGGGAATGGGGAGATGTTGGTCAAAGGATACAAACTTTCAGGTATAAGATGTATAAGTTATGGGGACGTAATGTATAGCATGGTGACTAAAAATAATATTGTATTGCATACTTGAAATTCACTAAAAGGGTAGATCTTAAAAGTTCTCACCACAAAAAAAAAATAGTAAAGGAGAGAAAGAAAATAGTAACTGTGTGAGGAGATGAATATGTTAACTGGCTTTATTGTAATGATCTTTTCACAATATATACATATAGCAAAACATCAAGTTGTATATCTTACAACTTTTTTTTTTTTTTTTTGGCTGTGTTGGGTCTTCATTTCTGTGCGAGGGCTTTCTCTACTTGTGGCAAGCGGGGGTCACTCTTCATCACGGTGCACAGGCCTCTCACTATCGCGGTCTCTCTTGTTGCGGAGCACAGGCTCCAGACGCGCAGGCTCAGTAGTTGTGGCTCACGGGCCTAGTTGCTCCGCGGCATGTGGGATCTTCCCAGACCAGGGCTCGAACCCGTGTCCCCTGCATTAGCAGGCAGATTCTCAACCACTGCGCCACCAGGGAAGCCCCCTTACAACTTTTATACGATTTTAATTTTTAAATTATACTTCAAAAAAGCGTGTGTGGGGAAGCTAGGAACCTGAGACTCTCATATAATTATGTTTTGCTTAATGGGCTTTTCTTTAGCAACTGCAGAAACTTTCATATTTTCCAATTGGAAAATTTCAAGTATTATTTTCATTGTGGTAAAACATACATAACATAAAGTTTACCATTTTAACCATTTTTAAGCGTACAGTTCAGTAGCATTAAGTCCATTCACATTATACAACCTCACCACTATCCATCTCCAAAACTTTTTCATCATCCCAATCTAAATATTTTTAAATATTAATATTTTACCTAGCAAATGTGTTCAAAAGTTAGAGGTAAGCTATTAATCAACAATTAGCTTTAAAAAAAAACACAAAAAAAACAGGAAAACCAATAGAATGTTATTTTTTGCTAAAATCAAATGAAGTTGCTTTCAAAAGGAATAAAATAGCTGAATTTCCTGAGTAGGAACAGAGCTTTCAAGGTATTTTCTATGTTTGTAAACTGATTTAAATGACATTTATTTGAGTATCCAGAGATTAAAAACCATATAGATTTCATGCCTATCAATCACACTGGTCAATAAAACCCCCAAACACCTTCTATTCCCAGAGTCAATACATGAAGCTTTACAAGCATAGGTTCTCCTGGAAAATCTTAAGTCATCAGCCTCATGTAATTTGGTTACTTGCTTTATTTGCACCTGTTTGAACTACAGTTGCTTTCACAGCAGGGGTATAATGAACTCCACGTGCCCATAGCAGAATCTCAGAGATAAGACTTGAAATGCATTGACAATCAAAGTCATTTTTGACAACAGAGCTAGTTTCTATCTCTTCTCCAGCTGACCTCACGGGGGCCTCTCCACGCAGGTCTGCTTGCATGCTGGTCTCCGCTGCCAGAGACCAGTGCAGAGGTGGGCCTGGGCCACAGAAATCACAGACCCCCAGGGTGCTCCATAAGACAGCCCATGACGGTACCTGCCGAGCGTGCACAGCGGGGCCAGTCAGACCGATTATAATCAGCTTCACATTGTTTCATTTTACTTCCTCCATTTGCTAGAATCACCAAATTCAAAAGATTACTGGGCAGCAAAGGTGAATGAAACAAACAGCTAATATCAGACACCATTTCAAAAGCAACTGCTTGGATAAGCCTTTAATAGAATTTCCCAGTTTACAACTCTGAAGATGAAGAAGGCAAGTTACCATGGAAACAAATAGTCTCTTTAAAGAGAGAGAGGCTCCTCTCCTGGTCTGAGCTTGTTCCACAAGGGAGGAGGGTGGAGGGAGGTGGGAAAACGCAGGCCAAGCATCTGCGACTAGAACAATGAAGGGAAGTCTTCTCATTAAAATCTTAGCAATGAAATGAGCTTGGAGGGTCAGCACAAGACAATTTTTTTTTTCTTGGCTGTACTATTGAAAAAATCTCATCAGATATTTTGAGACACTTAAGCAAAATGACATTTTATTGGTAGTTTCTTTAATTTTTTTTCTTTATTCAATTAGTGACACATGCTGGTGACAAGTGAAACCTTCCAGTACCTGACATAAAAGGCAAAGAGGACTCGCTTTTCCTGGTCTTCTGTCACCAACACATACCATTGAGGTAACACGCCATTGGCTGCTTTTCTCTGCCTCTTCCCTGTTTTTATATATATATATATATATATTTTGTGTGTGTGTATACATACATTTAAAAGAATATATACAAAAAACCTAATTTAAAAATTGGAGAAAGTACTTAAATAGCTATTTCTCCAAAAAAGATATACGAATGACCAATAAGCACATTAAACGATGCTCAACATCACTAACCATTAGGGAAATACAAATCAAAGATATCACAATGAGATGCCACTTCACACCCGCTAGGAGAGCTATTATTAAAAAAAGAAAAAGTAAAAAATAGAAAAGAAGTGTTGTTAAAGATGTGGGGAAATTGGAAACTTTACACACTGATGGTGCAGATGGAAAATAGTATGATACTTCCTCAAAAAATTAAACAGAATTACCACATGATCCAACAATTCCACTTCTGAGTATATACCCCAAAGAATTGGAAACAGAGACTTGAACAGATGTTTGCATACCCATGTTCATAGCAACAGTATTTACAGTAGCTAAAGAGTGGAAGCAACCCAAATGTCCATTGATGGGTGAATGGATAAACAAAATGCGGTATATATGTACAATGGAATATTATTCAGCCTTAAAAAGGAAGAAAATTCTGACACATGCTACAGTATGGTTGAACCTATAAGACATTATGCTAAGTGGTCTAAGGCAGCCATAATACTGTATGATTCCACTTATATGAGGTACCTAGATTAGTCAGAGTCACAGAGAAAGAGGGTAGAAGGGTGGTTACCTGGGGCTGAGGGGAGGTGAGAGTGGGAAGCTAGTGTTAAATGGATACAGAGTTTCAATCTGGGAAGAGGAAAAAGATCAAGAGATGGATAGTGGTGATGGTTGTACAGCAATATGAATGTACTTAGTGCCATAAAACTGCACATGTTAAAGAGGTAAATTTTATGTGAATTTTAACACAATAAAAATTTTTAGATAAATATATATTTATATATATATGTATGTACAGGAGTTCTTTTGTATACACAGATGTTTTGTATATGTAGATGTACAGGGATTTTGTTTTTGCCCTTGATTGCTTACTTTTGCTAAAAGAATTATACTACACACGTGTTCCTTATGTAACAAATCCCAAACCTTAATGGTATAAAGCGACCATTTAATTATGCTTTGAATTAAGGATTCTATGGATCAGGAATTTGACCTGGGCAGAGAAGGGACAGCTGTCTCTTCTCCATGGTGTCTGAGGCCTCCTCCGGGAAGACGCAAAGGCTGGAGCAAGAATCATCTGGAGGCTTCTTCACTTGACTATCCGGCAGTTGCTGTTGGATCCTCACTTGGGCTGTTGACCAGAACGTCCACATGTGGGCTCTCCACCTGGGCTGCTCCTCTGAGCTCCCTCATAGCATGGCAGCTGAATTCCAAGGGCAGCATTCCAAGAGAGCAGAGCAGAGAACATGGCTTTTTACAACGTAGCCCCAAAAGTCACATTGCATCGTTCGGTATACTCAATTGGTTGACGGAGGGGCGATGCCGTTGTGCCCTCTTTGGAAAATACAACCTGCCATAGCACATTGATTCATCTTCTACCTGCTTTTACAATATCTCAGTGACAATCCCTAAAACTCAGTAAAGATGTAATTTTTCAATTTTTCTCATTTCTTTATAATGACAAAACTACTTTAAATTCTAAAAGTAATATAAGTATAGGAACAAAACTTGGAAAACATAAAAATCTCTTACAATTCCCCCCCTTCAACCAATCATGGTAATCATTTTTAGACTTTTTATTCCATAATTTCCTCATAATGTTCATAGAGTTTATGTTTGTTTTTTAAAATTTCCCCTTAGCACATAAGCCCCCAAATTCACATCTCAACATTAAGTTATCTTCTGTATTTTTCTTGTGTGGACAAAGCAAAAATAAGAGTAGGGTACACCACGGGATAAGGTCTTCAGGTAGGGACTTGCTTAGCCTAATCCTACTGACAACTACTAGGAAAAATCACATCAAGGCTTCAAGTCTTCCATCTTCTTTCTAAGGAGCATAAAGCAGAGGCATAACACACTAACTCCAGAAAAGTAATGTCATGAGTGAGCTGTGCCTTCTGCCACGTTTGTGTAAGGAGCAGGCGACTGACCTCGGTGTGGGATACCAGCTGGTGACCTTTCACTGTTCTCTGCTACAAAGGCTTGGCTTTGGGGTTTCAACAAAATACGTGGATCTAGCAAGTAAAGTTCGGCAAAGCCTGTGTCTCCCAAACTCAGCTCCAAACTATCGCTGGTTTTCATTGGCCTGCTGTGAAATGACAAAAATAACAACAGCGGGGTGAGTTTTTCATAACAACAGCGGGGTGAGTTTTTCATGAGCTAAATGGATTCAATTTTTTAAAAGCTGGGCTTTATTCAGAGATCATTCCTCTTTTAAAAATGTCAATATTGGGAATTCCCTGGTGGTCCAGTGGCTAGGACTTGGCATTTTCACTGCCGTGGCCCAGGTTCAATCCCTGGTCAGGGAACTAAGATCTCATAAGCCGCACAGCCAAAATAAAGGAATAAATAAATAAAATAAAAATAAAAATGTCAATATTTTATAACATAATTCTGAACATAGATTTTCTTAGCATTCCTAATTAGCAAGGTAAAAAGTTGGCAAATCTAAACTTAGTTTCAATCATCTGACTGATCTGTGACATCCCAAATTCTGAGAAACACTGATCCCGTCTCCTTATGAAGAGCCTTTGGGTGTGATGTACATTATTTGTCAAACGGGATTATACTCTGAGGTTGGGGAAAAAAACTGCTTGACATGGGAAGAGGATGCAAAACTCTGGGCTCTGCTTGTGACGGTCCAGTTGTGTGGCCTTGAGCACATCATTTATGCTCAGAGCCTCTTCAGCCATCAAATCCAGTCCACAACGCTGGCCTTCTCCACAGAGCAAGCGGGGGTGAAAGGCTTAATTGTGGAAAGTGTAGAGAGCTGTGTAAGTGCTGAGCGTCTTATTGCTGCATCCTCGGAGCTTTCCCTCACAAAGACTGCTCAGTGGGCCCTGTAATAGCTGGTGAAAAACGTGAGGAGGGACATCCCAAGTATTTCCCTGGGAGTTCCTAATTTTAATGAGAAGAATATTCTCTAATTAAAATGGCGCCGCAGAAATTTTTTTAAAACAAATTGCCATCTAATTTCCCTTTGATCTGTTTTTTCCACTTGGGTTGCAAGGTTTTACAGAATTTTCCCCAAACGCTTGGAGTCTGCAGTAATTTTATTTCATTCTGATTAAACTTCAAAGGAGAAAACACCAAGCCACCAGAACAAGCTCAGCTTTTTTCCACTTCATTTATTCAATAAGCATTCTCGGGGCATCTGCAACGTGCCTGACATTGTGCTGAGTGTTGCAGATACAAAGATGAATAAATACAACTCGGCCCTTGCCCTCGCTGGGTTCAGTGTTTCCAGGACTTGATCAAGCCACAAACAAAACATTGTAATGCAATGGGATGACAGTAGAAACACCACCACACAGCCATCTTCTGTAGGGTCTTGTGGGAGAAAAGTGGCGGCCCTGGCTAAGCTGACACTTTAAATGAAACTTAAAGTGACTAAAATTTAATCAAAAGAAGGCATGAAGGACATCTCAGGCAGAAGAGACAACAGGTCCAGGGGTGGGAAATGGCATGGCCTCTGGTGTATGTGCACGTATGTATGTGATCATGTCCATGTGTATGTATATGTATGCATCCATGTATGTGTGCATGCCTGTGTTTGTGTGTGTGTGATTGTGTTTCCAGAATAGGAAAGGGCTGGAGTAGGTATCAGAAGACTCTACTGCGTGGCGTGGGGACAGGCAAGTTAACCTGAAGCAAGCTGGCAGCAGCCTATATTCGCTGTGGGTCTCAGGGAAAGAGATTCAAAAATTTGCTTTAGACAACCTAGAAAGAAGAATAAAACACTCCTACATGGAATGTTAAACTAAATTTGACTTTAATGCATGTTTTGAACACACACCTGTTGGAGGCTCTGCAGACACCAGCGCTGACCCTGGAAAGAAGGACCCGAGTTCTCCTGTAGAGGTGACGCGGAGGTGCGATCCAGGGCTGCTCAAGCCTTGATGTCCATATGAATCACTGGAGATCTTGTCAAGGTGCAGATTCTGACTCAGTGGCCTGGATTCTGCATTTCCATCCAGCTCCCAGGTGATGCGAGTGCTGCTGGTCCGCGGAGCACACTTTGAGTAGCGAGATCAAATGCACTTGTTGCCCGATGGCCTGCCAACCTAGACCTGCCACAGGGGATTCACTGCCCTCAGCTCAGCGCAGAGACCTCCAGAGGACCGTATTCAGATCCTCCCTTCAACCAGGCACAGGGCCCCACCCAGCAGGAGTCCAGGCCCTCTGGTCTGAGAGACCACAGACCTAGAATTGAAGGGTGGAAGTGGGGAGGAAGGAGGCAGAAATGGTGAGATGGGGCTGGCACTTGCTCAGAAAATAGGCCCAAGGGCTTCCCTGGTGGCGCAGTGGTTGAAAATCTGCCTGCCGGTGCAGGGGACACGGGTTCGAGCCCTGGTCTGGGAAGATCCCACATGCCGCAGAGCAACTAGGCCCGTGAGCCACAACAACTGAGCCTGCGCGTCTGGAGCCTGTGCTCCGCAACAAGAGAGGCCGCGACAGTGAGAGGCCCGTGCACCGCGATGAAGAGTGGCCCCCGCTTGCTGCAACTGGAGAAAGCCCTCGCACAGAAACGAAGACCCAACACAGCCAAAAATAAATAAATAAAATAAAGAATTATTCTAAAAAAAAAAAAAAAGAAAGAAAGAAAGAAAATAGGCCCAGAGTGCTCCTGTGACAGGAATTAAGTGAGACACTAGGGCCACAAGAAAAGGAAGCAGGAGCTCAGACAAGGGCCCAGGCAGAGCCTCAGCGTCAGGGCAATGAACACTGATCCTGTGCCAGGGACTGTCTTCATGCTTTACACAGATGTCACGTTCATCTTCACCCAAAGCCCTTGCAAAGCAGACCGTAAATCCCTGCTGACAGGTGAGGCACTTGAAGTGCAGAGCAGTTCCGTGAATCACGCGACCACCCAGCAGGCACACCGTGAAGCCACAGCTCACACCCAGCTCTGCAGGATCTGAAAGCCCAGGTCTTCCAGGGACCGCACACTTCCTGCTTTAACGATGGACGAGATCCAGGCCCTGTGCCTGGGCCTAAGGGGCCCTAGGCTAGGGTCTTTCGATATCTGAATCCAAAAGCAAGTGATGTCAGCCATGAGTGTCAGGCCAGGAGGAAGCAGGTTAAGAGAAGTCGGCATCTGAAGAAGACCTGGTGTCTGGAACTGGACCACCCTTGGACAAAGAGGCCCAGCCCTCCTGGTCCTGAAGGAGATCTGCCTCCATGTAGGCCAGCCAGGGGTCCAACACGGCCCTCATGGTCTTGGTATGTGCAGAGGTAGACAAACTGGTTAGTGGGCATCTTAAAGCCATCTTGGATAGAAATCTTGGCGGAAATGGAATATGTGCCTGAGAAGAAGGAAGACAGAGCACTAAATGGGAAGGACTGTCATCCGACAAATTGTCCTGAACACAGTGATCAGCAATTGGGAGCTGCTGTTACTATTATTATTGTTGTTATGGGGTGCTGTTTCTGTGCATTGCTGCAGAACCAACCAGCGATATACTAGGAACATTCCAGGCATAATTAGATATGAAATATTCCCAGGAAACCAAAGTCTAAAGGAGTCCAGCCAGGTAACTAAACAAACCAGCTGAAGCTTCATGCTGTATGAGGGAGGGGCATTCATCCCCCCAGCGTTTTGTAGTCACTGATATTCAGATATCAGGATGCAGTTTGCACATGGTCGCTGCTTATGCCCACTGCTTCCTCCTCGTTGGGCTATCATAGTTCAAAAATTGTATTTCTAAATGCCAGGAGCCTTCCTATAGAAAGAGCCTGAGACTGGAGCTGAAAGACCCACTCTCCTCCTCACTGACACTCTCTCTTTCTCTTTACCCTTGAAATGGAGACGACTGCACCTGTGGTACCTGCCTCAGGACCAAAGGAGATGCAGTGAGTAGAAGGAGGTAAAGACTGCCGAGCCCTACACACAGAGAAGCTGTGATATTACCCTGACGATGTCTTGCCATTCTGTTCTAATTTGGGAATGAATTCTTTATTAATGCTATTATTGTTCTAATATCCTCTCTGTTTCTTCTAAACTGCCTCGATCCTTTGAGGAATAAGGTAGCATTTACTAACATACATATATCCATAAAAGTCTACATGGAACCTAAAAACAAACTTATAGATAGATCTTATGTATAGATATAAATACACCTAATATGTGTATAGACATATGTATGTATGTATACAGACATATATATGTGTATATATACAGCTATATATACACACACACACACACACACACACACATATATATATATAATTTTTCTTCTGTACTAAACTCAAAGAACTACTTGTTAAAGCAGGTGAGACATCTGCACAATTAGTTTAAGAGATTATTATTTAAAAATGGAAATAGCTTGGAGCAGATGACTGGAAATCATTCCTCGCTGCAACTCAAATGGAGGAAGCTGTCTAATTCTTGGAAATTTAGACATTCTTCTAGTAATTTAGCACAAAAATGGGCCTGACTCAATCTGTTCTTCACATTTTGGTAATTTAAAAGGACATAACGGAATTTTATTTTAATGGTAATTGCAAACTCATGCAGAAAATGTAAATGCACATTTCATGATTAGCTTACAGCATAAACTATGGCTTCTATTAATGTATTCCAATTTGTAATTCTTTTCACAGTATGAGATTTGAAAGCTGTGATTAAAATTAATTAGGTTAAGTAAAGTTTATCCCCCCTGAGCACTGCTATTGGGAAAAAGCAAGAGGAAAATGCGAGCTACATCTGGCTCCGCAGGAAGCTGTGTCTTCACACGAAGTAGGCTGACTTCTCTTCTCCCCACAGAGGTTGCATGCTGCTTATTTGGCATATCTCAAGCACCATGTAGCTCCTCAAGGAGCTGATTGAACCATTAAACTATTCTTTGCTGGCTCACAAAACCACATAGGCTGACTACCTCATCTTCAAATAAGGATGTTAGGTAGATCCATCGATTGTTTAAACACAATACATCTTGGGGGAAAAACACGTACGTCTGGCAAACCTAAGGTAATGTGGCCACCCAGAATTGAGCACCATAATTGTGTGAAAGAGGTGCCAAATGAGGGAACAATAATAAAGATAATAACTAATCCACAATTGTACAGAGCCCTCTGCTTTGCACAGAATTGTCTTGAATATTACCTCACTTGATCTCCTCAACAATCCTGACAAGAAATCCTTACTGTTGTCCCATTTCACAGATGAGGGTACTGAGGTTAAGTGAGGTACCCAGGATCAAAGAGTGCTGGAGAACAGACCCAGGTCTTCTGAATTCCCATCCTGCACTCCTTCTATGGCTCAGCTAGCTCTACAGCTACTGAAAACAAAACTAAACTAAACTTTTAACCTATACCTGGTCTATGTTTTCACAACGGGTTGAAATTCATTACCAAGTTTCCTAGGATATGAACTAAGGCAAAGTTTAACAACTCGGGAACGGTGTTGTACATCCCAGTAAGCAGAGCCTAAATCTGGAGGGCCAAGACAAGACAGAGTGAAAAGCTGGCACAGCGACACTCTCTTCTTATTGAAGATCTTGGTTAGAGTTCTCCAGTCTTCCCTAACTGTCCTTTGGCTTAATACCCAGCCACTCAGGCCACCCCTGGCTCCTCTTGTTTCCTTTGGCACAATGGAGTCCCAACTCTGGTCCAGGCCGGGAAATACAGATGTGGATGACACACGCCCTGCCTCTGGCTTTGCCTGACCCATGCCCTGAGTCATGATGGACCCTGATCTCCTGTGACTCATTCTTCCTGGCTCTCCACACTGCCTGACCTGGCTTCTTCCAGGGAGGACTAGATGGTCCTATCTGTTAACTTGTGATGATGTGTATTAACATGCCACTGAGAAACTCCTCCCCTGGGTAGTTTAAATGACACCTCCTCCAGTGTAGTGAAGAGAAGAGTAGCTTTCAAGTATGGAAAAATGGGTTTCATTCATAGTTCTGCCGAGGCCCTTGAGTGAAGCATTTAATCTCTCCTCTGTTTTTAAAATCAGTGCTTTTGTCTACCAGCACTATCTGATAGAAATTCTGTGATAATAGAAATGTTCTACTTCTGTGCTTTAAATATGGTAGCCACGAGCCACAAGTGGCCATTAAGCCCTTGAACTATGGCTAGTGCCAGTGAGAAACCATCTTTTAAAACTTCTTATTTAACTTTAATTAGTTTCAATTTAGATAGCCACATGTGGCTAGTGGCTGCCGTGTTGGACAAAGAAAGTCAATGACCTCATCAGCCTCCTTCATCACTAGAGCTCTATATAGAATAAAATCTAAAGGTGAGAATCTCTAGCTCATATGATAGTAGATAGTGGGAAAGATGGGGGAGTGGATGTAGACCTAGTAATGACCCTTATATCCAGCCACATGGAAAACTACAAGCTCCCAGAGATTAGACACAAAATACATCTTTGCTTTTAAGGTGGAGGATGGTGTAAGAAGACTTTTTCTCTATTGCCAGTTGAGTTTGGGCCAAAGAAGCCCAGTTCAACGTTCATACGTAGGTAGTTCCTACTACACACAGCTGGTGTGGTGTATCTGCTAAAATATCAACAAGTGAGCAGGGATGAGTCTTCAGAACCGTTTGCTTACAGAGGCTCCCAGTACTCTTGTTCTTTCCTCCTGCTGCCTGTCAGTAAGGATCTGGTGAGCTCCTCTCCCTTCTACCCAGCTATGAGGAATGCATTACCCGGAAACGTGTCTTAGTTCTGCTGGGGAATGACATTCTATTAGAGCTGTCCAGCAACAAATAGACTAAACAAACCTGTGAACTCCTTTACTAAAATCCATTCAATTCAACAAACAGGGACAGCACTGAACCAAGGCTGTAGAAATACAAAACATGAGACATGTATGAGACCTGACCCCTGACCTTCAGTCAGGAACTATCTAGGGGATGAGTGAGAATTCACGGCCCTGTGCTACTGGTTAGAGGCAACAGACTATTATGGGAAGTTTATAAACAGGCTTAGATTTTTTTATATATACATTTGTAAATATTCCCTATGACCACAAAACACTTGATACGTTTCTAAAATTAGCTAATGCAACTTCCCTGGCGGTCCAGTGGTTAAGACTCCGTGCTTCCACTGCAGGGGGGTCGGGTTCGATCCCTGGTCGGGGGAAACTAAGATCCCACGTGCCGCATGGTGTGGCCAAAAAAATAAAAAATAAAAGAATAATTTAAAAAATTAGCTAAAAGTGTGTTTACAGACTATTAACTGTCAGGAGGAATTCTGAAACTATCACTTAAATACATCTCCCAAATTTTGTGTCTCAGGAAATTGGCGCATTGTGGAGTAAAATTCTGGATTAATTGCTGCTGAGTCAAGGAGAAAACCTGCACAGAGGACAAGGCCAGGTGAGCATTGCTTGATATTCTTAAGGAAGCTGATTCAAGGGAACAACCCCACATGCTGAAACCAAGGAGTCTCCAGAAACAAAGGATATTTCCCTGAAATTCAGGAATTAAATGAAGGATTGATGTTTTACATGATAGTTCAAATAAAAAAACAAACAGCCTGTGCTTAGAAGTTGGAGAACACAGTTGGGGTTGGGGGCGGAGGTGGGCGTCCTCCAGGCTGGAGGCCAGGTGGATCCCTGTTAAATGGAGGGAATATCTTTGTTCTCAGACCTTTCCCTTCCCCACACAAAAATGTCCATATTCCATCATAGAACCATGGAAGTCAGAGGTCAGGAGATCTTGGGGAGTGTTTTGCCCAGCCCCTCCATTTCACAGCAAGAAAACAGAAGTTCAGAGGTTCACATAGACTCTGAGCAGGGATTCCCAGCTCTGTCTGGCCTTCGGCCAACCTGACAAACTAATCCTGCTTGATGTAACCCCTCCCGGTCCAGGAAATCTTCAGCTGTGGGAGAAACCCTTCAGCAAACCCCGAATGCTGCTGTTTGGGTCCTGCTTTCCCACTTCCCAGTCAGCAGAGCCGGACTGACTTGGACAAGGAGGTAGAGGTTACAGTTTCCAACTTTGAGGTCAAACATCACATTTCCACAAGTTTCTAGAACTGGCAACTCTGAGCAAATTACTTAACTTCACTAAGCTTTTGTTTCCTTTTTAAATAATACAATCAACTCATAATGCTTTTGTGAGGAACAAATGCAGCAGTAAAGCCTTTATACAGATTAAGCACTCCATAAATGTCAACTTATTTTATATTACTATTACTATCAAAAGTTGACTATTGTGAACTTGTACGATTAGTCTGGGGCTTTAGAAGCAGGCAGACTCTACTTCTGGGGCCTTGAGGGCATTACCTAACCTCTCCTAGCTCAGCTTCCCTGTGCAGTGCGGGGCGCGCACCTGTCTCTCAGGATGGCTTTGGGGATTAAATGGCACAATGTATGTACGTGAACCAGTAGCACTTGTGTCTAGTAGCTGCTGGAGGGCTGCTCCTCTTACTTCAGCAAATCCTGACAAGAGTCCTCTCAGGAGAGTCAGAAGATGCTGGAACAACAAAGCAAGAAAGCTGGCCTCTGTGTCCGAGGTTCTCACCGTGCGTGGCCGCAGTCTTCTGAGATGGCTGATGAGGAAGGTGTAATTTGCGAAGAGAATCATGGTTCCTCCTCATGCCTGACTCCCCTCCTGGCAGAGGTCTCCTCCATCTCTGCGTTCATGACGGGGCTTCAGGAGAGGGTCCACCTCATATGTCCTATTTCTATTTCAAAGTTTGGGAGATGTATTTAAGTGATAGTTTCAAAATCCTTCCTGAGAGCTGAGTCTGTAAACATACTTGTAGCTAATTTTTAAAACTTTTCAAGTGTTTTGTGCTCGTAGGGAATATTTACAAATATATTTTTAAAAACCTAAGCCCGTGGGGCCACACCCACTCCAGGGCATAGGCGTGATGATATATACATTATATTTTAATTTCTCATCCTTTTAAAATATCTGTCTTTGTGGAAGTCCTATAATATACATGATGTATTAATACAGTAGTGCACATATATACTGAAATCAATATTCATAGTGAGGTGTGTGCTTAAAATGATTTTACAGATAGGGGTGCCTCATCATCAAGTTTGGAGACCTCTGCCCTAGAGGTCAGCTGGGGATGGAGGACACACAGTGAGGCCCAGCCAGCCCCTCAGAAGATGAGGGGTAGGGGGCTGAGCTAGGGGAGCCCATTCAGGTGTGCAGAATCTCAGATCCCTGGAGAATTTCAGAGATCAGAGAAGGGCTGAGCAGGGCAGGAAGTGGTTCTGAGGAGGCCTCCACCCAGGTCAGGCAGGAAGGCCCAGGGCCAGGGCCAGGGCTGAGGCTGGGGAACAAGCAGAACCCTCTGCTTGTCTCTGCTTGGGGAGCCATCACTCAGTGTAAACGCAGCATGACCTGTCGGTTGTCAACCCACCTCAGGGTGTGTGCTGTCCTTTGAATGAAGTTTTCTCCTGGTAAATGCAGGCTGTGAATGGCAGGGGTCTCCCTTGACTCTTTTCATTGTTAACTGTCCCATAAGCACATCTGGGGCTGGATCTTTCCCATTTTTTGTTTTTGTTTGGTTTTTGTGTGCTTTCTATTTTCAGCACTACTAAGGGAGAGGGGTCCTCCACTTCCTGGGGGAGAAGAGGGGTTGGCTGATAGGTTTTACTGAAACGGGGGTGTGGGCATCGGGATGCAGAGAGGCAGAATCCCGGGGACGCAGGAGCAGGATGCTAGAAAGGGGAGAACATATGGTTTATAAAGGGGCTTCACACTCAGACCTCACAGCTGCCTAAACCCTGGGTATTGTTAGATTCCATTTTTCTAAGAGAAAATGGAAGATTTAAGCCACTTCCCCAAAGTTGAACAGTGAGCTAGTGACTCAGATGAGCCTTTAGACTCTTAGACTGGTGCTTTTGCCCCTACCTTTAATCTCACAGCGTTTCAGTTCTTCGGTCGGGGTGATCAAATTAAATCAAATTAAATTAGGAAATTGGGTTGTAAATCTGTGAATAAAATGTTCAACTTATAAAATTTCTGTGAGGAGGATGTTGGTTCTCGGTGATCATTGCCCAGGTGGGTCTGTCTGTGGATCCAGAATCCTTCCCAGACTGAGTCTTGCTTTTTGTAACCACTAGATGGCAGTGCAAGCACAGCCTTCCAGGGTCCCCTTACCAATGACGATCCCGGGAGGTGACAAGTGGAGTTTCCTACACCAGGCCGGGATGAGTCATCCCACAACTCCTGTGTCGTGGTATCAGTTTCAGTGTGTCTGATTATCTGGAGTTTTCTCTGTGCTCTCCAACCTCACCAGAGGCTGCTCTATCTGCATAGACATACCTGCTGCAGGACCTTCTACTGAATTAAGTAGAATTAGTGAATGACGGAGATGCTTAATGGGGCTGCCCACCCTTTGAATACTAAGTAGTTGCCATCCTTCTGAGTAAGCAGGGCTGCCCGGGATCCTAGAAGGAAAATTCCAGGTCTCCTGCTCTGTGCCTCAAAACCAAATCCTCAGGCTATGTAACATCTCGGTCACTTTCAGTTGCGACCAGTTACAGAGTTAAGTGCTGTTAATAGGAAATCAGAGACTCAGAGGTGGTGAGCTAATTTCTCCCAAAATGCAGTGTGTAACATTCTCATTGCAAAGAAGGGCATCTTTGGGGTGTGACCTAGCCTGCCTAACTCTAGAAACGAGCACCCTGCACCAAAATTAATTATATTATTCATATTAGTTAATGCATATTGAGCACACAGGAAGCACTGTGTTATACACTTACTATAGATGACCTCCTTTACTCTGACAGTGGCTAACAGAGGTATATGTCATCATGATCCCGACCTTCAGATGAAGAGACTGAGGATTAGAGAGGGGAAGTGATTTACCCAAGCCATGGAATCTGCATGAGGGTCTCTCAGATTGAAAGCCTACCATCTGTGTCGCTCTGTGAGGAGTGAGCACATTCTTTCACCACGTATAGTGTCTCACCCCAGCTCTGCCACAGAAGGGGACTCAGGTTCTAGTGCAAATTCTTTGATGAGGTAGAGCAAGATGCAAAGATGCCCACCCAGCTGGGACCAGCGGGAAGTCCCCAGAGGCCTGGCTCAGCGACATTCTGCTAGACAGGGCCCATCCCGAAGGCGAGGTTGGCCTGACACAGGCAAAGACAGAGGTAGTCCAGACCATGAGGCAGGTAGTTCAACAGCAATGCAGCCGACATGGGGGCAGGTAGCCCATGTGCTTGTCTAGACACGTGCTTCCCTAGTGCCTTTTATCAAACCCAGCTTGACTGAATGGCAATCCCTGCTTCTCCTTTGTGCCTCCAGATGGAAAGCCTACTTAAGTCTTAGGATCAGTTTGGAAGTAAGATAATGCGAGGATCTTGATTTCGCTCTGGAATGGCACATTTTCCTCTAGGTTATTTCCCAAAGGCTTGATCGTGATGACTCTTCCACGGGTCTGCATGAAAATGAGAACACAAGGACAATGTGGTGAGTTTTTCATAAGACGACATTTATTACATTGAGAAGACAATCCCTAATTTTGAGATTCTGCCCTTCCTATTTCTCTATGGTTAAAATGTTTCTCTTAGGAAGCAGTGGAAGTTGATTTATATCTTAATAATGTTCCCTGGAAAAATAAAAACTTGACAGACCTACAGAGCGCTCCCCTTTTCTTCTTCTTCATTAAAAAATTTTACAGATTAATATCTGGGAACCCCAGCTCTGGGTGGTCCTCAAACTTCGCTCCCCTGAGCACCTTAGGAGTGTTTCATATACTGCCATCTAGTGGTCATCCCGGCTCACGCTTGCTGATTCCTCCCTTTGAGAAAATAGTGTGTATGAACACAAGGGGTGTGTGTGTGTGTGTGTGAACTCAATTAGATGCCGACAAGCAGAGATATGTTAGCACGGAAAAATGCAGGTTTTGAAAACTGTAGAAAGATTCGGAGTGAACAGCCCTCCTACTCCCAACCCACGTGGGCAGAATTGAAAGCAGTTGTGTGGGATTAGCACTCTATTTTTTTCCAACATCCACCCTCAAAAGGGCAGCAGCACAGAGCCGTTCTTGCTCAGGAGTGCAATCAGCTAATAGGACGTGAGAAGTTGAAGAGGAGAAGCTTTCAAGACTAAACTTGAACCAAATGTGTTCCCAATTTAGCTCATACCTTTTGAACCACAGAGGCATCCCTTCCAACTCTGGGAGGACGCATCAACCTTTCAGAAACGGGTGAGTGTAGATTTCTGCAGGCGCCTGGTGTACTTGGGAGCGTGGCAGGAAATGTGGGTTTGCAAATATCAGACAGGCCTGACCTTTGGAGTGACCTATGTGTAGCGGTGGCTGCCAGTAGCAGCTGGTATATCCCACCTCTGTCCTTCACGGCTGCCGCAGCCTCTGGAGTTTTCTATCTGCAGCCTCCTGCTGACCTCCTCCAAGCTGGCTGCTCATCCTCTAGCTCGTTTCAGACTGCTAGAGGGAGAGCAAGGGGAAAGGGGAGAAATGCAGAAGTCACGTCTAGGGTAGACAGGAGACGGGGTTGCTTCCTCAGAAGGCCTGCACAGCCCTTCCAAACCCCAGAAGACCTTGTGTAGAAGGGCCTTAAACCACATGGTGTTCTGTAACTCACCTGAGTTGTCCTGAATTGAGTCAGGGGATTCAGGTTCTGGACACTGGTGCGCGAGCTGACAGGCTATAACTTGCTAACGGGGTGTATTCTGAAAGGTTACACGTATATTAGCTCTAGTTGAAATTTGAAATACATTTACACATAAAACCAATGAGCTACAGTGCTTAGGTTCTCAGGCTGGCTCGGAAAACCCATTTAACCTCTTCTGTGTTTCTGAGCTGCACTTTGGACCTCCTTTGAGCCACCTGAGCTTTCGCTGAGTGGGGCACATGGTGGGGATGGGGAGGTTCTGCAGGGACTTAATCACTGATTCTTTTAATAATTCCCAGAAGAAATTCCTTAACACATCAGAAGAGGACCCAGGGGGTAAAAACTAGAAATAAAGAAATAAATCTGAATATAATTAATCACATTTGCCAAGGGGATGTATTCAAAGAATGCTTAGATAAGACAGCAGCCAATAATTAAAGGAAGAAATTGCAAGGGTACAAACGGACTTGCTACGGTGCCCTTGCTCCCCGGGCTCTGGACACCCGGGGCTCACTTGTGCCCCTTTCAGTCTTCTCCTCAGCTGTCTGTGATTCTAGACAGCTCTGCAGCCCTTAGGTCTGGCTCATAGTAGGTGCTCAATAAGCATCTAATGAGTAGAACTGCCAAGAGCAGGCATAACCTCCTGCATTCATTCTACACGTAGTAATCAAGTGTCTGCTGCGATGTGGGTGTGTGCTAAGTACTGGATCAACAGAGGGCTGGGAGGTTGGGTCCCTGCCTTTGTACCTTGTGGCAGACTGAATACTGGCCCACCAAAGTGCCAACATCCTAATCCCTGGAACCTTGAGTATGTTGTTACCTGACATGGCAAAAGGGACTTTTCAGACATCATGAAGTTAAGGATCTTGAGATGGGGAGATCATCCTGCATTATCCAGGTGGGCCGAATGTACTCACTGAGGTTCTTATGAGAGGTCACAGTGATGCAGGCCCACAAGCCAAGGAATACAGGCGGCCGTAAGAAGCTGGAAAAGGCAGGAAACAGATTCTCCCCTGAATCCTTGAGAAAGATCACTGCCCTGCTGACAACTTGATTTTACTCTGGAAAACTGCTTTCAGACTTCTGACCTCCAGATCTGGAAGATAATAAGTTTGTGTTGTGTGTGTTTGTTTGTTTGTTTGTTTGTTTCTTTATTTATGGCTGTGTTGGGTCTTTGTTGTGCGCAGGCTTTTTCTCTAGTTGCGGTGAGCAGGGGCTACTCTTCGTTGCAGTGCGAGGGCTTCTCATTGCGGTGGCTTCTCTTGTTGCGGAGCACCGGCTCTAGGTGCGTGGGCTTCAGTAGTTGTGGAGTGTGGGCTCAGTAGTTGTGGCTTGCGGGCTGTAGAGCGCAGGCTCAGTAGTTGTGGCCCACGGGCTTAGTTGCTCCGCTGCATGTGGGATCTTCCTGGACCAGGGCTTGAACCCATGTCCCCTGCATTGGCAGGTGGATTCTTAACCACTGCGCCACCAGGGAAGCCTTATGTTGTGTTTAAAGCCACTCAGTTTATGGTAATATGTTACAGCAGCAATAGGACATGAATATAAGATGAATAGAGTTATAGCTTATTAACTATTTTGTATAAAGCATAACAGACATTAAAAAAGTAATCCCAATAAATTATGATAATAGAGAAAGTATAGAATGTCGATTCTCTCTTCACAGGTTGGCTTAATAATTCATTCTTCTCTTCGCCAGTCAGAGTAACTGTCTGAGGCTGTACCTCTCTGGGGGCGTAGCAATTCACTTCGCAGCTTCCAACATCAGGTCCTGAGGCTCCAAATGCTTTTGAAAAACATTTTGATATAAAATCCCTCCCTATAATAACAACTTTTACTTAGGAGGGATAGTGTTCCTTAATTGACAGTCAAGTTCAACTTGGATTTTTGGTTACAGCACCCTAAAAAAGAGAGAGAAGATCTTATTTGCATCCCATTTCTCCAATGAGGAAACAAGCACAGATCTGATCAAGTTTGCTTCGCCACCCACGAGCAAGAATATGAGCTCAGCTCTTTTGACCCGTCAACCAAGGGCGTTCCCTTGGCCTCAGCTCTTTGTTTTAAAGGCATTAAGAAGGGGGAAAAGAGGTGTTAAACACGCAGGCGAGGGGCAATAGTCAGCTTGCTACAGAGAAAGGAGAGGAATTCTGGAGAAACACTAATAGTCAGAACCTCTGGAATAAGAGAGCCTCCAGTTTTTAAATTAAAACAAGGGGGAAAATTTGACAATCGGATGAGTTTCATTTTGAAACTCATTTAACCCGAAAAGTCAAAACGAAACTCCAGGGGTGCAAACCCACAACAATCAAAATAAAAACAAGTTTTCACAACCCCATTGCAAAGCTAAATATAGGTTTTTCAGGTAGACCCACTCAGCTTCAAATTCATGACTTTTGAGAACTATTTCAAACATTATTTTAAAAAGAATGTCAATCAAAAGAAAAATAGTTTCTCGTGGGAGGTATGGTAAGGCTGGGCTTGTGTGTGTGTGTGTGTGATGGGGGAGCATTTCTCTGACTTAGCTTCCCCCCAAAACCGTCAAGCTGGTTTTAAATACCATTTGTGGTCGCCTGCCCTGGCAATATGTTCTAACTGTGGTCAAAAGAAGCTGACTAAAGGTTTGTGTGTTTGTTCCAGGGGGAAACTGTCAAATGCCAGGGCCTTAGTGGATGGCCCTCAGTCACTTTATTTCTCACCTGGTTCGCTGGTGCATCTGTGTGACCCTCTCTGCATTCTGACATCATAAAGAACACAATTCACATTGGAAACCAAAGTACTCTGGCTACAGCAGGGACAGTGCGTAGGGCCTTTCCTTTTCCTGCTCCTACGGCCTCACCTCTGTGCCCAGGAGGAGGTGGAGAGAGGGGCTGGAATCACCTGGGGCCCGAGGGTCGCCCCCGAAAGAAGGCCCCTCGGTTCCTCGATGTGCGGTGAGGGCTTTGAGCCAGGACTTTGAACTGCTCAGCAATTTCTTAGTAAGACGTGAGCACCAGAGTGTCAGCTGGAGCTTTAGGCTTTCGTCTGTGGTGGGCTGTTTTCCTGCCACGGTTGTTGTGGTTTACCGTCTACCTGAGTGTTCAAAACTGCTTTGCAGAATCCAGTGACTGAGCTTCAGATTTGGTACCACTCCTTCCCCGCCCAGCTGTGGCCCTTGGGACACACGTTCCACTGTGCGTCTCCTCCCACGCCCTGCTGCGTTTCCATCGGGAGGAGAATCATTAGTGAACAGGCACCCACATTGTCAGATCTTCAGTGTGTATTTCCAGGAATGGTAATTTGGGGAAAACTAAGATAGGTCCCCAGACTGCTGTACCAAAGATGATTTCCCCAAACGGACAGTGGAGATCAATCATAACACCACGCAGCCCAAGAAAGGACTCGGGACCTCAAAAGTCTTAGAATTTTGGGAACCACGCCTAATTTATGCTCAGTAAATAACCATGAATATGTAAAAAATTTTTCAAAAATAAAGTCACAAGGATATTTATTAGGAGTTTACCTATAATAACAAAAAATGGGAAAAAATCTAAATAGCCGATAGGTTATTGATTGAATAAATTATGTTATACTCGTATTTTTGTCACAATCAATAACTAGCAATTGTTGCATGCTTACCATGTCCTGGATATTATGTATTAGCTTTATGTGTGTTATTGCATTTAGTCCTTAAAATAACCCCAGGAACTTACACTTAGAGAGGTAAAATTCCTTATCCATGAACACAGTGCTAATATAGTGAGATAAACAGTGTCTCCCCAAAATTCATGTCCACCTGGAACCTCAGAATGTGCCCTTGCTTAGAAATAGCATCTTTGCAAAGGTAATTAAGGATCTAAAGACAAAGTCACCCTGGATTCACCTATGACTGGTATCCTTACATGAGAAGAGAGAGAGCGATTTGAGACCCACAGAGACACAGGACAGAAGTCTACGGGGTGGGGTAGAGAGGAGGGAGGGCAGAGACTGGAGCAGTGCGTCTACAAGCCGGGGGACGCCAAGGGTTGCTGGCAGCCGCCCGTAGCTCACAGAGAGAGGCATGGAACAGATTCTCCCTCAGAGTTCCAGAAGGAACCAGCCCTGCTGACACTTTGATTTCAGACTTCTCACCTCCTGAACTATGAGAGAATAAATGTCTGTTGTTTTACACCACCCAGTTTGTGGTAATTTGTTATGGCAGCCACAGGAAATGAATACAGATAGTGAGTAGTACACACAGGATTTGAACCCAGGCTGACTCCAGAACCAGAGCTCGCCCACTGTGCTATGTAGACTCCAACAGGCTTAACATTGTATGTTTAATGTCACATTTGGGTAAAAAGTTTGAATATATGCATAGAAAAGAACTGGAAGAATATACGGCAAAATGTTTATTTCTGGGTAGCAAGACTCCAGATGGATTTTAATTTTCTTCTTTTTGCTTATCTGCTTTTTCCTTTTTCAGCATTGAAGTGCAATACTTTTCATAGTAAGATACACACTGAATGATGTAGGAGTGAAGGGGCATCGTGCTACAACTTACGCTCAAATGGTTCAGGCAAAAAACTAATAAATATGTATCTATGCAGAGAGAAAATGATCAAGCAAATGCGGGAAACTGTCAACCATTGGAGAATCTGGGTAAAAGGTATATAGGAATCCTTTGTACTATTCTTGCAGCTTTTCAGAAATACTGAAATTATTTCAAAATTTAGAAGTTACCCCCTGCCCCAAGAAAGAGTCCTAACGTGGAAGATATTCAAAGTTGAAACAGAAACAACTTTATAAACATAATGCCAAGACACGGCCAACTAGTGTATTCCAAGAATCAGAAAAATTTATTTTGGAATAAGAGCAAGTATTTGCATTACAGCAAAGATGAGTCTCAAAGGAAAAAAAAAAAAATGCAGACATAGAAAGAGACAGAGTAAGAAGGGATAGAAGAAAGTAATACCAAAAAAAAGTCCCTGTTGAACTATTGCTATGAGGCCAGGACAGCTGGGCAGCCCACTCCAGCCCTTCAATGCCATTTCTGGGACATACTCGAGACCAGTGATTTCGGGCCAGGCCTGGACAAAGAGTCAGAAGATGAGGGTTTGCCCAACCTGTAGGGGAGGAGTGTGGTCTAGATCATCTTTACAGTCCCTTCGAGTTCTGATGGTGGCTTTCAGTCACTGGTTACTCATTCCCCAGAGGGTGGTCGTTTGTTAGTAATACATATACCGGTTACATTTTTAAAATAATATGGATAGACAAACTAGAAAAGGATTTCCTGGCCCTTTGGAGATGTAAAATTATTGACAGGCCACTTGATATTTTTATTTTAGTAGAACAGAAATTCTAATTGTGTGCCAATTTTAAAGCTCACTTCCAACAGGCGAGTCTAGTTTACCATCTTGGTGAATACAGGGAAGAGTACGTCCATAATTTGGACTTAGCTAGAAGGGAAAAAAGTCACATTCCTAAATGGCTTTATTTCAGATGGTCCCTTTCTCTATCGCCAATTCCTATAAAAATCTGTAATCATTATGAAAAATAACTCAGTGTGTTGGCATCATTTTACCTGTGTACAAGATATTGTGCGACCAGGCTAGTTCTCATCCGTTTGCAGAAACCACTAGTTCCTTCCATTCCATGGTGGGTGAGGGGCAGGGCTGGTATGAATGGGTCTCGCTTAGAAGTAGCCCCACCCTCGCCCTCAAACAGCACAGATAAATATATGGTTTGGCAAAAGCATATTGAATACATTATGTGCGCTTAATTGAGTCAAAGAATAATAGGTCCATTTTTATTCCATTCTCAAGTTGTTGCACGTTCAACATTCCTTCCTTACAAAGGTTTGCTAATTGTTCCAATTTGCAGTGCCAAGTAATTTGCGCCTAGTAATTCCATAAATGTTTGCATTTCTGGGTTCCTACAAAGCAATTCCTGTTCACAGTGCCTCTAAGTCACCTTTTGGAGGGAAAGGATCCCACAAAGACCCGTCCTACCGTCATACGTGCGTGTGCTCAACGTCCCCAAAGCCACGGAGAGTAGTGCCATGGTGCCCAGGATGCCACCACAGACCATCCAGAGAGAATTGCCAGCCAGTGGGAGGGTGTCTGAGTGGGAGGTTTGCTGTGTGTGTAAATTTTTTTCCTGAATGTATTTAAAACTAGTTTGAAGTTCAGATGGGAAGAGTCCCTTTTTAGCCTTTCCTTTATTGAAAGAAAAGCAGATTCTTGGTAAGATTCCAGACCGTCAGCCCCACCTCCATGTTAAGCTCTTTGACCTCATTTCTGACGGTTTTATTAATGTTTTCTGCTTTACAACATCCTCATGGTGTACAGAGAATGCATCCCTTTGAGTCCTAAACCTTCCTTTTCAAGGGAAATATCCTCCCAAAGCCTGGCCATGGCCTTTTGGATTTTTGTTCTTATTTGGGGGGTAATAGCAATAGTGCTTACAAATTTATGCATTAAAGCATGACCTAGCAATGATAACGAACCCTGAGTCCAAGGGCAGTATTTAAGCCCTTTTTGTTCAGTCAACCTTAACAGGTGAGTGTCTGAGGAACTGGTGACACTGATTAAGACGCTTGCATCCAACCTGGACCACCAGACTCACACTCCGGAGAGGAAGGATGGAAGCCATCTACTGAGGAGTTTTCAGCTGAACTGACGATAAAGGCTTCCTTTTGGAAATGACATAAAAATAGAGTTATCCTGGTCAAAAATGGCCAGTGTTTTCGTGATTTTGGTGGAGACTTTTCATATTTGAACTCTGTGCACTTAACCCACATGCTTTCTTGTGTTTTTCCAGTCCACCTTATAAAGGAGGTGGAAACCAGATCCTTGCAATTCCTTGCCTAGTAATAGCACACAAGGATTATGTATATTGTGTGTGATGAATTCCAATTTTTCCATTTCCAGCACAAGAAGTCTAGGGTCAGAAAGACGGTTTTCCTGAAGGCTTACACACGGAGTTCATGATGCTTGGGTCCAAGGTCTCTTCCAAGGCTACTTGTTTCTTAGGGACCTCAGGTGGTACTGACCCCTGAACCTGCAGTCAGTGTAATGGTCACCAGGTGAGCAAATATGCCTTGGGTTTAGGGTGGCGGCTCTCAGACTCCAGTGTGCATAAGAATCACCCAATGTTGGGGGTGGGGAATGGTTAAAAATGTAGGCTCTGGAACCCCTACTCAGGTATAGATTCTGCAGGATAGGGGGCATGTGCATTTTAAAAAAATACTCTGCATGATTCTGATGCAAGTAGTTTGCAACGAGAAACACTGTCCTATAAACTCTGATGGAGAATATCTGGACATGTGCCTTCCTTCATCGTTTTTTGGTTTTCGTATTTTCCACTCAAAATTCTATTATTTAAAATATTTTTTCCTAATACACAAACATTTAGGACAAGAAAAGACACTCAACATCATTGTCACTGGGGAAATGCAATTGAAAATTCCAATGAGATACTACAGCACGCCCATTAGAATGGCTATAATCAAAAAGACTTATAATACCAAATACAGAGAGAGGATGTAGAGAAACTGGAACCCTGATGTACTGCTGATGAGAGTATAAGATGGTAAAGCCACTTGGGAAACAGTCTGGCAGTTTCTTAAGAAGTTAAACATATACTTATCGTGTGATCTAGTAATTCTGCTCCTAGGTATGTGCCCAAGAGAAATGAAAACAGATGTCCACACAAAGGCTTGCACATGAATGTTCATGGTAGCATTATTCATAATCGCCCTAAATTAGAAACAACCCAAATGTCCACCTACTGGTGAATGGATAAACAAAATGTGTTATAGCTATACAATGGAACATTATTCAGTATTTTAAAAAAAGAACGAGCTACTTATATCTGGTACAACATGGATGAATCTCAAAAACATCACATGAAATAAGCCAGACACAAAAGACCACAGATCACATAATTCCATTTAGATAAAATTTCTAGAAAAGGCAAATCTATAGAGATATAAAACAGATCAGTAGTTGCCTGGGGCTGGGAGTAGGACTGACTATGAGGAGACAAAAGGGAACTTTCTGTCCATATGGAAAAGTTCTAAAACTGGATGGGAGGAATGACTCAGAACTCTATAAAGTTACTAAAAAATCATTAAACTACAAAGTTACCATGGTTGAATTTTAAAGTATATAATTTTTTTTTTTTAGAAAAATATTCGCCATGTATTTTTTCTTTAGGTCTTTTTTTTCCTTTTTTAAAATTAATTTTTGGCTGTGTTGGGTCTTTGTTTCTGTGCAAGGGCTTTCTCTAGTTGCGGCGAGCCACTCTTCATCGCGGTGCGCAGGCATCTCACTATCGCGGCCTCTCTTGTTGCGGAGCACAGGCTCCAGACGCGCAGGCTCAGTAGTTGTGGCTCACGGGCCTAGTTGCTCCGCGGTATGTGGGATCTTCCCAGACCAGGGCTCGAACCCGTGTCCCCTGCATTGGCAGGCAGATTCTCAACCACTGCACCACCAGCGAAGCCCTAAAGTACATAATTTTTATCTCAATAAAAGGTGTTTAAACAAACAACAGGCTCTCAAAAATGGCAATTGAATGGTACAGGAGTGAATGAATCAATCAAAAAACATTTCAAAGTATTTAGGAGATGGTGTTCAAAGAAATATATCTACATATGATTAAGCCTTCCGCACATTGTTACAGCCTAACCTGAGTCTCATTAGTAGGTGGCTTTTTTCTTTTCAGCACGCTTTGAGTCACAGTTTCAGCCTCAGCGTTCACCAACTTATCCCCAACTTTCCAGCTGCTCTCAGCTTTTCTCAACCTTAACCACCACTAGTCTCTCCCTTTAGGCTAACAGGCAATTCTGGCAGCTTAGCTTTCTTAACAGGCAGAAAGGACCGTCTACCAGTCAGTCCCTCTGACTCATCTGCTTTCTTTTCCGTGTGGCAGGAGAAGAAAAAAGAGTTTTCAGTCCCATCATATGTCTCCGTGTCAGCAATTCAATTGTTCCCTTAGCAACCATAGCTTTTACTGCCGGCTTTCTGATACACACTGCTTTCTCAAAGAGCTCAGGCTCACAGATTATCTGGTTCATGCCAGAAGCAGTTTTCTAAAAAGGCCAATATCTCTTCTAGAGCCAGCTATTTTTAAAACAATATTCAAACAAAACATACCGGTTTTAGACAAAGGTGATAATGGAGATAGCGCTGAGGAGATGATGCCTCCTAAGAACATTTGGCTGAGATATGGGAGGGTGAGAAGCCCTAGCTCCCTGCTCCCCTCCCGGTAGGTGGATGTCGTGGGTCACAGGGGAAATCAGAAGCGGAGGAGGGAGAATCACACCGGGTGGGAGCAATCCAGTGACTTTCCTTTGCTGATGGAACAATGGAGGCATTATTTTTGCATTCGAAGTTTTCCAGATTTTCCATTTTTCAATCTGACTACTTATGGGAGCATACTGCCTTCAATGTATTCCTACATCCAGGTGAAAACTAAGACCAAGGGATAGTTCAGAAGTGTGGTTCCCTTTATTATTCCATCCATTATTTATTTTCCAAGAGAATCTGTAATTTTTCTCCCTTTAAAAAAAAAGACACATTGGGACTTCCCTGGTGGTACAGTGGTCAAGAATCCGCCTGCCAATGCGGGGGACACGGGTTCGAGCCCTGGTCCAGGAAGATCCCACATGCCGCAGAGCAACTAAGCTGGTGAGCCACAACTACTGAGCCTGCACTCTACAGCCCGCGAGCCACAACTACTGAGCCTGTGTGCCACAACTACTGAGCCCGCATGCCCAGAGCCCATGCTCTGCAACAAGAGAAGCCACCCGCGCACTGCAATAGAGTAGCCCCCGCTCGCCGCAACTAGAGAAAGCCCTCATGCAGCAACGAAGACTCAGCGCAGCCATAAATAAATAAATTAATTAATTTTAAAAAGGCACGTTTCCTATGTCAGCTGCTGAGTGAGAAACAAGGGTGTCTCAGATGTTGGATATCATGTGAATAGTCTCTCAAGGAAATTCCCAAACACCGTGAGAAGGATTTGGAATTTACAATATTCTATTTCATAGGTCCACCTATAGGAATAAAACTCACTCAATAATAATGGTAACAGTGGTAGTTTCTTCTTTAATTAGCAAGAGTGAAGAGGTATTTTATCACTATTTAAGAACACTGGCTTTTCAGCATTTCAGAACACCTGTACTTCAAACAATTGATACCAAAGATCTTGCTGAACCTCTGCTAAATATGAAGTGCACTAGGGTTGAATACATTACTGACAAGATTTTGGTACCTACCTTATTTTAATATATGTGCATATTTGGGGTGGGTTTTTTTTTCATTTTATTGCCCTTTGCTTTATTGCACTGTGCAGATACCACGCTTACAAAATTTTTTAAATTTATTTTTTATCAAGGTAACACATGACATTAAGTTTCATGAGTACAACATCTACTTCTGCATACACTACAGTGTGAACAAACCAAACCAAACAAAAACAAAGGTGTAGCTACAGAGAACAGAGTAGTGGGGTTTTGTCTTTTTTTAATTCCTTCTATTTCAACTTTTCCTTTCAATCAGTTCTGTTCCTAATTTAGGCGGTTTTCCTTGATATTAGCCCAAATTAAGGAGATTTCCCTGTATATATACATATTTTTCAACTATTAACACAGGAGCTATTGACCCAATGGGCTTACAAAATAGGAGGAAATCCTCTGGCATGTTTTATAACCCTCGAGGACAGAGACTCACAGTTGTAAACGTGTTCCTGCAGGTCCCAGCTCTGCGGCCCGGACGTCCCCAAACTAGTCCTCCAAGCCATTTTAAGAGGTTGTATTTAAGGCCAACTCACTCTCTTAGGGTTTCCCAAAATAATACAAAGTCACCAAGAATGAAACACTCAGAACCAGAAATTAAGGTTCTAAGTCCACTCCCAAAGCCTTAAGGATAAAATTCACAGGCGATTTATCACAAATAGCCTGAAGGCAAACACCGCCAACCTTTCCCCACCCACAGAAAGAAAAAGAGGCAGCTCCTTTTCAGTTCAGAAGGGGTAAAGGGAGTCCTAACAATTGGAGTCTGCCTTGGAGGAGTCAATAACATTCTGTTTTATTCTGACTAAACAAGAATAAAGGTCTTCCTAATTCCTCCATATTCTCTGAAGTCTGTCACTTTGAGACTTAGGTAGGTAAATGAGTTTGGGTCTTATCTGCTGTAGCTGAGCTGCTGAAGAACAAGGTTTTTCCTCTCTAACATCTCTGGGCATCAGTTTCCCCACCTGCTGAGACAGTGGGGTGGGATATGAATATCCTCCAGGCCCTTCCATGGCTATAATCTGTGTTTCTATCTACTTCCTCTGGGCCTCGACTGTGGAATTCCATGATTTTCCGTGAGTCTGCCCCAGCTGCCCGGACCCTCTCTGGAGCCCTTTCTTCCTCTGGGAACCGGGCAGCTCTCACATGCATTGTTCATACATTCTGGTTCACACAAGCCTTTCTTCTTACCACCACCCAAGTCTGAGCCAGAGGTGTGTAAGGGAAGAAGGAAAAAATATACACAGACATGTAAGTATATGTATCTATAAAACTATGTGTTCTAGGCAAGTCCAAGGCCCGGGGTAGCCCAGAGCTTAGTGCTCTGAGCCTCACAAGGTGACTGTCCTCGGCAGGAAATGACCCGTCACATCCTGCTCTGTCTCGGGGCGGTGAGGGTGCCTATCACACATCCTGTTCCTGGCTGGGGAGGCTTGCCTGCCACAGCCTTGCTTTCTAGGCTGGATGGCCAACTGGGGAGCTCTTAATGGCAATTTCTGCATTAAGTTATAGTGCAGTTTAGCTCAGGACCTGGCACGCCACCAGTCCAGTCCCAGGTATGCAGCCTCCCCAGTCCTGTTACAAGAGCCACATGCTGACAACCTGTCCTCCCAGTGGAAAGTCACCCTGAGTTCAAATGTAGTGGCAGAGTCTAAAGCCATTCTGCTATCAAGGCAGGCCGATCATCCTACAAATGATCCTGTTAGTCCTAAGGTTTTGGACACTCATTCAGGAAACAAGGAGCAAAAGTCTCCCCATGCTCTTGTCTCCCTACCCTTTTTTTGGTCACCCACCCCTTTCTCTGGCCCATCAAAAACATGTCAGTGCCAAGATGATTCCCATGGCAGGTGGGGTCTTCAAGGCTGTGCCTTGGAGTCTTTTTTTAAGGGAATGAATGGATGATTGATTACTGTGTGACGGCCGAGGTCATACGGATGTTCATTGGAGAAATGGGTTTCTGGGCTTGGGGGGTGTAACAAGACGATGACAGTGGGGAACAGGAAAGGGGGGAGGCGGGGGCAATCAAAATAGGAAAAGAAATATGAAGACCACACTTATGAATGCATATACATTTATGTGCACATGCATATATTAAATTATATTAAAAGATTTGGAAAGAGTTGGAAAATGTAGAATAGTTCCAGGAAAAATAAAATAAAATCTACAACTTTGCTTCCCAGAGAGAACTCTTGCTAACTTTACATCACTCCAGTAACCATCCGAGGGATTTGTTATTTATTTTCTGACTTACGATGGAGCGTTTGGTTTTGACCTGGGTTCAGTGACAGAATCATTCCATCTTCAGACCCACAGAACGACAGCCTGCGATCCTGCAAATTGAACCCCTCGTTTCACAGATGAGAAAACTGAGGCCCGAGCCGCAGCCAAACACAGGACTGGACCCCTATCGACTGCTCCCGGTCTGTTTCCACCACACCACGGCCACAAGCGTGAAACAGCTTCTCCTTCAGCAAGCAGCCCACGACGAGAAGCGTCGAGGTGGGAAAGGGGTGCAGCCTCGCCGGGATCAGTGGAGCGGGCTCAGCCTCCCCCAGTAGCGCCGTGGCTGGGGGGCACGAAGGGCAGGCTGGGGACTGGGCAGGATACAGTGGGTCAACAGCCCAGCTGCTCTCACCGAGCCCAGAGGAGACATCCTGCTGGTCCGGGGAAGGGGGCCTCGCCGGTTGAAGGCACAGCTCTGCCTTCTAGATGCAGAACTGGGCCACTTCTCACCACCTCCTCCACTGACGCCCCATTCAGCCACGCCTTCCCTCTCCTGGGTTATGGCAGGAGCTCCTTACTGGGATTCCTGCTTCCATCCTGCCCACCTCAGCCACCACAGTGATCTCCTACCACAGCCAGTGGGCTCCTTTTAAAATGCAAAACTGCTCAAAACCTGCATTTTACCTTACTCTGGCTAACGGCCAAAGTTCTTACAATGTCCCCGCCCATCGGCCCCTCTGTCCTCCTACTTTCCTCCCCACCTTACTGGGCTTCTGCCGCACTCACCTCCTCAGTCTTTCTCACACTTGCCTCGGAGCCATTGCACGTGCCGGTCCTTCTGCCTGGAATGCTCTTCCCCACATACCGTCCTGGTTTGCATTCTCATCTGCTTTGGGTTTCGGCTCAGACACCACATTCTCAGCGGGGCTCTCCCTGAGCATTTTAAGTTGGGGTCCCCACTCAGGATTTTAGATGCTTTCCTTCCCTCTTCCCTGATTTGATTTTCCCTGGTCCTCATCGCTACGGGACATACCACATACTCCACTTACTTTTCCTTGTCCGTCTCCCTCCACTCGAATGCAAGCTCTAGGGGTTTTGTCTGCTCACATAATTAGCAAAGGTCTTTTGTTGCAAGTCATGGGAACTAACTGCAGCTTAAGGGGGAAGGGAGGCCATGTATCCCAAGGAGTCATGAAACCCAAGGGCCAAAGGGAAGTCTGGACTCAAGAAGGAATTGGGACCCACAGAGAAAGCTCTTGCTCCCCTCTTTGTAAGTCTGCTTCCTTCTT
This sequence comes from Balaenoptera acutorostrata, assembly GCF_949987535.1. Taxonomy (NCBI): domain Eukaryota; kingdom Metazoa; phylum Chordata; class Mammalia; order Artiodactyla; family Balaenopteridae; genus Balaenoptera; species Balaenoptera acutorostrata. Next base: position 68,589,715 of record NC_080077.1, read on the forward strand.
CTCTGTACATCCTGACTCTCCTGCTTCTCTAGACCATAGAGCAGAATATGGCCACCCTGCAGCTTCCATGCATCAAGGCAACTACGATTTGCTGGGGATAGGACTTGCCAGGCACTGGCCTAGGTGCTCAGGCTGCCTCAGTGAGCAAAGCGGAGGCCTGCCTTCATGGAGTTTACATTCTAGTGGGAGAGAGAGCCTGCAAACAGAATCAATGAGCACATACTACAGCACATTAGATGAGAAGGCTTTTCTAAGAGAATTCTGAGCCTACAGGACTAGCTCAGAAGACCCTCCTTGGATGTTCACAGCCTCATCTGAATTGTTAGCCTTTGAAAAGGAGACAATTAGTACTTAAAAATTTATGAATTTAGAGGCCTCAGACCCCATTATTAGAACCAAGGAATGTAGGACTCTTGTGAAGTTTAAACACAGCATGTAGTTCCTCTCTGGCTATGGGGTCACGGCAGAGCTCTTGGCTGACTTTTGAGTACAGAGATTCACCCACCCCACTCCCACTCCTCCGGTGCTTATAGGCAGTAGAGACGGAAGCCCTCATATGTGGATGAAGATGCCACAGGTAAAGTAGAGAGATGGCAGAACCACAGAAATGTCCTGTGTACCATGGCCAAAAGAAGAAAGTGTATATGTGGGCTCTCAGCCCCTGGGGGCCCTTTATGGGGGCTGAGTGCCTAAGACATCCAAGCCTGGAGAATAAGCAAGTGCCAAATCTGGCTTGCATCAATCCAAGAGCCAGAGGCTACCAGCAGCTCCTTGGGAGACAGAAGAGCCATTGTCCCTGGGTCACCTTTGATCACCTGCCTCTTCAGAGTAAGCAGCAAAGGCAGCATCACAAGCAAAATGGAGTATTTACAAGAGTCAAAATCAGGAAAATGTTTTCCGATTTGCTTTTGAGTCTCAAGAGAATGTTAAGCACTGAGTAGCTTGCAAATACAGGCTGTTATTATACTTACCTGGGCTTCCATGGTTTGAAATAGATCCCTCGGGGACTGCCATCCATCCCCACCTCTGACTGTTCAAGAGACCACAAAACAGGGACCTGAAAAGTGTTTCTGGAGAATGCTACTGTGATCACAGGCTGGTCTGTAAAGCTTGAGAATCTTAGCTTTATTAACCCAGTAAGGAAATGTCTCCGGGGGTTTTCTGGAGCAGAAGGAAAGCCTCGCAAATCCAGCTGGCTCCTCTTTTTACCGAAAGTTCCATCTAAGGAGTTGCCCAGAGGTCAGTTTCTCTGCTGCATCTTGTCACGTCTCCTGTAAATCAGACTTGAATAAGAAAGGCCCCTCTGCCTAAGGTGGGTCCACTGCCCGGGCCAGCCTCCCGGAGGCTGGGATCCAAGGGTTGCACAATGGCCGTGCGGAGCGCCCAGCCCATCATCACCGAGCACCGCCGCCGCCGCCGCCGCCGCCGGGTCGAGTCCGCCCCAGGAATCAAGTCTTGACCTTGCCAGTGTAAAATCTATTTCTATGCCAGAAGTAACACGACCATACCGCTTTGTCTTTTCAAACTACGCGTCCCAGTATTTCCCAGAGACCTTGCTGAATTCCTGGAAAGATTGGCAACACGAAGCTGTCTGTCGAGCTGCGCTTCCAGGGGTGGGAGCGCGAGAGCAGAAGGAGAGAGTGCGCATGCGGGGCCGGGGCCGCGTCCCAGGCCAAGCTGGCTGTCCCGATGTGTGACCACAGTACTTGGGAGATGTCTTCAACATCAGGATGACTTTCTTCTCTTGAATAACTTAAAGGAGTTGTAAGGGGGCAGCAGGTGGGTACGAGACGGAGCCTGCTATAAAAAGAATGTTGTAGTAATTATGAAAAATCTATATTTCTTCGTGTGTGTGGATCACTCAAGACTATTTTTGATCCAGGTATAGAGGCCCTGCCTGCACTGGGAAAGAGCATACGCTTTGGAGCCATAGAGACTGAAGTTCAAATCCCAGCTCATTCACTTCTTAGGATGTAGCCTTGGGCAAACCGTTTACCCTCTCTGAGCCTCAGAGAGGCTGTTTTATTACCTGTGAAATAGGGACAGCGATTTTCACCTTGCAGGGCGCATTATTGTAGTTGGATTAGAGGCAAGGTAGAAGAATCAGCTAACACAACGCCTGGCACACAGTAAGTAGTCAATAAATGATAGTTGCAGCTGCTATTGCCATTTTTAATAAAATTGATGACATTAAAGGTAATTTAAAAAGAACCTGAATGATTCAGAGATGCAGTAAGACACTTTCCCTGATGCCAGGGAAGTTAATGGATTAGGCATATGGATAGACAAAATGTACTGACTGGCCATTCTTAACCTTCTTTCCTCCTTGTCCCTTCACCCTGGAGGCAAGAAAAGCTAAACAGTCACTTTTCCAACCTCCCTGGCAGCAAAAGATTGCCATAAGACACAGTTCTGGTCCAAGAGATGTGAACAGTAATCTTCCTCCCTGATAGAGACATAGCGAGTGCTACTCTTCCTTTCTTTCCTCCTGCCTTGAATGTGGATGTGAGGCCTGGAGCAGAGGCAGCCATATTGTAGTCATGGTGTAATAAGCCACATGGTAGGGATGTCAGGAGAGAACAAGAAAAAGGTCCTAGGTTCTTGTTGACATCATTGAACTGGGCTACCTACATTCAGACTTCTTAGTCTTGTAAGAAAAATACCCTTCTATTTGTTTAAGTGACTCAGATGGGTTTTCTGTTGCTTACTGCTGAAAACACTCTTATCTGATAAAGGACTTTGTGATAAGCTACTGAAATACCTTGCTGACCTAGCAGAAAAATCGACAGTCACTTTGACTCTCAAACTCTCAAGAGCATGGGCTCTGTAGGCATTAAATAATCCTAAATATTTTAATGAAAATGAATATATATCTAGGAACATAGGATACACACACATATATTTATATAGTAGCTTATGAAACCTGGGAGGTTTGCTTTAATGCAATTCTCAACCTTCAGTGTGCATAATCACAGTGAAACATGCCCATACCTGGGCTCCGACCCTGGAGATTCTGGCTTCATATTTCTGGGATGAGTTCAGGGCATCACAAAATTTTAAAGCTGCACAGGTAGCTGTGAGGCACAGGGCTTAGGGAGAACTATGCTATAGCCTTCCTTAGCAGGGATCTAAACTCAGCAAACCCTAGGTACTAAAGCCTTCAAGAGTCAGACTGGAAGGGTAAAATAACCTTACAGGCAGTGTGGCACAGCTTTGTTATTTTAACTCAACAGAATAATTCCTGACAATTACAAAGAGTTATCAGGTTTCATAAAACACAGGATTTATATGCAGTCCTCTATTGCCAGTTACACAGGGTTCCTCTTTAATTTTGCACAGCACCTGGTGTGGATAAACCAGCATTCAACCTGCCCAGGGATCAGAAATAACAGAACTGCTGCCTTATGACCTTATTTTAGTAACTCGAATGACCGTGATAGAAACTCCATAAGATAGGATGGGGCTCATCAGCTAAGCCCGACATATTCACATATGGACAGACTGGGGCCCTTCTGATGGGAAGGCAGCCAGCTAACTCCTTGTCTTTGGAATGTTACTGTAATGTGATAGGAAGTGCCCACGTGGTAAGATCAGAATCACTGACATTGCTGACCCAACATGTTTACTTTGAATTTGTAATTTTTCATAGTTTCTATGGTTTCTCTGTCAGAGTTACATATCCGCTTATATTTCCCGAATAGATTTTTAAATGAGAGCTTTATACGTATAAATAAATATGCATAAGGTCTCAAAGGTTGTTTTCTGTTTTTTGGGTTTTTTTTTTTTGTTTTTTTTTTTTTTTTACCCAGCAGCAAATTATTTTATGGGCCAAATCTATCGCCTTGTCGATTAAACTTCTAGTATACTTGGTGGCAGTTATTGCTAAATCATCTTACGTTTGTACATAGAGTACTGTGTATAATCCTTTGTCAACCCACTTCTGAGAAATAATTGCTGGGCTTCACATTTTCATACCTGTTGATACAATTTACAGCAGCCCATCCTCTTATTGCATTTTTAGTTTTTACTACTAATAAAAATCCTATAACTTTAATGAGCCCTAACTGTATAACAGACACTGTACTATAATCTTTACATCAATATTTTATTTAATCCTTACTACAACCCAGTGAAGGAGAGTACTATTGTCATGACCATTTTACAGATGAGTAAACTGACTTTGGGAAGTCAAATTACTTATCCTCTCACAAAGCCTGGAGCTCATAGAGCCAAGCTTTGAATCTAGGTAATTCTTTATCCCAAAGTCCACCCTCTTAACCACCATGCTATGTTAGCACCATTTATCATCCACGCTTATCAACCTTATTTTTCTTGGGTCATGCTGTAAGAATCTTTTAACGGTTATTCTATTATGAATCACCGTCATCAAATCCGTCAGCCATATTCTGCTACAGCATCATCTTTAAAATCTTTTCAAAACAGATACGGTCATGGGTCTGAGTTTTACTTGTTTCTGCGACTGCACTTGTTCTGAGTCACTTCCATGGATGCTGGTGCGATAGAAGAACATGAGTTTTGTAGTCAGATGCTTTGCTTACGTGACCCATGCTGGACATTTATTCCCTTTAAGTTACAGTTTGGAACATCTCTAAAGGGGAAGTATTCATGCTACCTTCTCACTCCCCAGGATTATGTGATGACCAAACAAGTTAATGGGTGTGAGAGGTGCTTTGAGAACGATGGGGTGATACACACATTATTATTATTTAATTGAAATGCACTTTACTTACCATATTTTATTAGTTTCAGGTATATGGCATAGTGATTCAGGTTTCTTTTTGCAAATTATGTCCCATTATGAGTTATTACAAGATAGTCACATCATTATTTTATAGAACTTTCTTTTCAATACGACGTTCCTGACTAGTTTCACTTCAATGCACGGCCACAAAATCTCCAACTGGCCTTCAGCCCTGCCTGGTAACCCTACCCCACTCCACATCTGTGAGCTTTCCCACTCTCCAAAGTGACTGTTTCACATCTTCTCTCTTCACATCATACCCACCTCAGTTTTAGTTGAGGACCTTGCCTCCTCACACTTCCTCCAGAAAACTGAAGCAACCAGAAGGGCCTCCATCATCACATCACCACCAAGACGAACACCCTATGTCCTCAGGGCTTCCTTCCCACGGTCACCAAGGATCAGGTGTCCTTCTCTCCAGAGACCAGCCGCCCTCTGGCTCCCATCTTTCCTCATCCGTCTCAGGGACTTTGTTCCTCCAATTATTCCTTCTCTTCAGCACCATCCCTTTTACTCCCTCTATCAGAGTGTGATCCTGTGCTTCCCATATTAAAAAGTAGAAAGGAAAAAAACAAAACAAAACTTCCTCTACCCCACATTTTCACACAGCCACGGCCCTATTTCTCTGCTGTCCTTCACAGAGAAATTTCATGAAGGTTGCTTACTGTCTCTGCCTCTACTTCCTCTTCTCCATTTCTCCCCTCAGCCCCTTCTGCCTGGTCCTGCTCCACTGAGCCTCAAGCTGCAGAATCAACACGCATGCCCTGCCTTCATCCTACCCCTCCTCTCACACAGAGTGTACCACTCCCTCCCTGTAGACCACTCTCTCCTCCTGACTGTGAACACCCTCTCCTGGTTCTGCTGCCCATTTGCTGGTTGCCTCTTGACCAGCTCTTTCGCCAAATTTGCTTCATTTTTCTGACCTCTGAGCGTTAGAGTGGCCTAGGGTTTACGCAAGGACCCCTTCTCTTCCGCGTCCTCGTGCATCCTCTAAGGAGTCTCATCCAGCATTCTGGCTTTATATAGCACCTGTATATCAGCCACTCCCACTCTCTTGCACCAACTATTTGGACTATTTGGCATTGCCGTGTGGATTTTAGGCAAGCATCTCAGACTTACGGCCAATCAACATTCTTGATTTTCCTTCCCAAAGTGTCTCCGCCAGGCTGCTCTCTGTCAAGGAGTGCCGTAACGGTGCCGCCGACTGGTGCCAATAAATGGTACCACTTGCTCGTGACAGAAGTCTAGAAATCACCCTTGGTCACTGTTTTTGCATCACCCCCCACATGGAAACCATCAGCAAAAGCTCTCAAGTTCATCTCTAAAACAGAGCCTGAATCTATCCATTTCTCCCCATCCCTCTGCTAACACATCTTGAGATAAGCCATTTACACTTCTTATGTGGAATGCTGCAATAGCCTCCTAACTGTTCTCCTTGCTTTGCTTTTATCTTCCCTACTTTCTCTTTTTTAACACACACACACACACACACACACACACACACACACACACACAAAGGAAAGTTCTCCCCTACAGCTGAATTCCAAATAATAAATAAAGTGTGATGGATTCAGAAATTCAACAATGGATGCTAAAACTTGTCAGGTTTGAGGAGCAGCAAGATATTTACACAGAGTCTCAAAGAAACTCCCTGCAAATCAGTTACTAATTACAAAGGGAGAAATAGTATCTTTGTAGAGGCCAGACCTGGGGAACATCACCTTAACCAAGTGATCAAAGCTAACATCACTAGTATAGGGACAAACCACATCATGTGCCTCTTGATATCATGCACTGAGGTGGACATCACAATATTTCTTTGAAATCCTGCCAAAATGCACAACTTGAATCTAATCATGAGAAAAAATCAGACAAGCCCAAATTGAGGGACACTGTACAATACAAAATATTTGTTCTGTGTTCTTTAAAAACATCAAGGTCAAGAAAGACAAAGAAAGCCTGAGGGCTGTTCCAGATTGAAGGAAACTAAAGACGCAAGACAAAGTACATGCAACACTTGATCCTAGATTGAATACAGGACCTGGAAAAAGAAGTAGCTTATAAAGTACATTATTGGGACAATTAATGAAATTTCAATGTGGACTACAGATTAGAATAATAATACTGTGTAAGTACTAAATGTCCTAATTTTCGATGAGTACTGCAGTTACATAAGAGGATGTTTTTGTGGTTCAGGAAATATATTTTCGAAGTGTTTAATGTTACAAGAGTGTGATGTTTCTGCTTTATGTTCAAGTGGTTTGGGGAAACACGCATATACTTATAAGAATATACAGCTAGCCTGCTGTATCCACCAGTTCCACATCCTCAGGTTCAACCAACAGCAGATCGAAAATATTCAGGAAAAAAAATTCCAGAAAGTTCCCAAAAGGAAAATTTGAAGTTACCATGTGCTGGCAACTATTTATATAACATTTACATTATATTTACAACTATTTACATAGCATTTACATTGTATTAGGTATTATAAGTAATCTAGAGATGATTTAAAGTACATGGGAGGATGTGCATAGGCTATATGCAAATACTACACCATTTTCTATAAGGGACTTGAGCATCTGCAGACTTCGGTATCCATAGGGGCTCCTGGAAGCAATCCCCCACAGATACAGAGGGACAACTGTACAGAGAGAGATAATGGTAAATAAATAGGACCAAAAATGTAATCAACCGGTAAATCTGGGTAACAGTTCATAGGAGCTCTTACTTATTTTGCAACTTTTCTGTAAGTATGAAATCATAGCAAAATAAAAAGTTTTCAAAACACTATACATATCTGACCATGTCATCTTCCTGTTTATTGCCCCTCCAATAGCTTCCCAGCAAATTTATAATAAAATTCAAATCCTTCCCGTGGCTCACACAGCCCTGCGTGACCTGGCCCCTGCCTGCCTCTCAGATTTCACACCCTACCATTCTTTCTCACTTACCTTGCTCGGCCAGGTCAGGTGTCTTTCTGTCTTTGAAATATTCCAAGCTCATTCTCATCTTAGAGCCTGGAAGCTGCTTCTCTACCTGGAGGGCTCTTCCCCTCAACTTTGCATTTTACTTGGTTCTTCCTTGACAGTCAGAAACGGGCTTCCAGGTCACCTGCTCAAAGAGGCCTTCCCTGAGCAACCCCTGTCTCTCTCTCACCCCACCCAATATTTAACTCTCTGCAAAGCACTTACCATTCCATGTGTTTCTTATTTGTTTGTGTGTTATCTTATGCCCCCACTGAACTGTCATCCCACCAGAGCTGGTATTTTGTCACATTCACAGCTACATCCTTTGTGCCCAGAATAGTGCTGGCTCAATAAATAGTTGCTGAGTGAACCTGGGTGTGTCTCATGTATTTTGATAATGCCGTATGTTACTCCCACATTGAAATAAGTCTCCTACTAGTAGAGAGAATCTCCTTCTCATCAGTCATGAGTACCGTTTCCTATATAACCCCAGGGTTTTCTGTCCTGAGGATCATTCTGGTTACACCGAGAACAATAGATATTTTGTTTCATTTCCTATTTTCTCGGAAGTCAAAGCTCATTAAGCCCCTTCCCCATTAAGACGCTTGGGGACCAACTAGGAGGACAATGGGTATTATGTCTCCTACACTTCCCAGAAACGATGCCTGCATCTCATAAACGGCAGGGCCTCAGTATGCAGTGATATTATTTTTATCCTCACTGTTTTGACACAGCTGATGAAATACCTTCATATGCCAATTCCTAAGAGCCATACAATAGCCATAGTTGCCCTAAGTTGGGACCGGGAGAGAAGTTTGATCCTGCTGTCTTCTGCCAACTCCGAGTGGGGTCTCAGATTTGCCATTTGACTTCTCTCTGGCAGCTGCCTCCCTTTGAATTTAGAAAGCGGCTCTTTCAACTTTGTGAATGAAGCATGGGTCCAACAGAATCAGAAACACGGGCCTCCTTCCCGCTGCTAACCAGTCTTCACAGTTTCCTGTATTAGCCACGTTCGTGAACAACAGAAACTCTAAGGACAATGCCATGTAACAGAGACACTTGATCTGATCCATAAAATTCATACCTGTCGTCATCTTTCATCCACTCCAGGAGGCCTGTCAATAGGACTGCCCTTCAAAATTGTCCCCAAATGCTCAGGAATATTGCGTCTCCCTGTTAACCCATAGAAAATGAGGATGGGGGAAATGAGTGCTGACATAAAACAAGTCTCTCTCGGTGCCTGTGATCTCAGAGAGGCTGGTGTTGCTGCAGATTCGCAGGAACAGATGTGCATGGTGAGAGGGTGCTGCTGGGAGGCACCGCTGGGCAGATGGCCTCATTACACCACCTAATAAAAAGCAGTGACTCGCTGCGGCCTGAGGGAAGGAAGGTTAGAGTCATAAAGAAGATACAGGCACTTGGACACGTGTGCATGCAGAGATGTGCAGATGGGGAATAAATGACAGGACGGGCCAGGTAAGAAGACGCTCGTGTTCCTCTGAGGACGGCCAGAGAGCTCCGCCTGCATCTGGTTTACGTCCAGACCCACGCTGCACGGGAGCCAGCGTGACCAGCAAGGTATCATGACCAGTAGTCATCATTACAAATTATACAAACCCACGATGAAACAATGGATGGAAATAGGATGAAGTGGATTTAGACGGGTACAGTGTGGTGGTAATCTTGCTTCCTATTAATTACCAGCTGGTGACCTTGGGCATTTTAATTAACTTCCTAAGTCTCAACCTACTTATCTATAAAATGGAGGTAATAATAGTATCCACCTCATAGGGTTAATGTGAGGTGTAAAGGTCAGGATATATAAAAACCCTAAGGCTTGAGAAGCAGTGAACTTGCCCATTTCTGGACAAAGCCTCCACCAATTCCAAAGGTAATAAATCAACCCCATTGTATCTGTCACCCTGACTTCTCAGCCCCTGCCCAGTCTGAACATCTGCCTCCAAAAACCCAAGTCAGCATTTTTAGCGGTTCTTCCATAAGCTGCTGCTTCCTCCATAAGCCCAATCTTTCAACCCAGAGGCAGTTAATTGGATTTTATGAACAAAAGCAAAACAAAGATGAGAGACCATCCTTTATAACACTTAGGAGTGTTATTCACGTGTCAACTGATCTGAGTCTCAGTCACAGCGTATCATTGTCACTGTTGAATAATGTCATAGGTAGATAGGAATTCAGTGCACTGTCCTAGGATAGGGAGTATGGTGATCTCCATTTAGGAAGTAGACGAGGAAAGCAAGGAGTTAGATCATAAGATTCTCCTGCCTAGTTCTGCTGTTTTCTTGCTAATGATGCTTAAATTGTCCTGCCCTTGAGGTTCAATGGCCAGTAAAAGATTTTAAAATAAAGTTTAAAATGACTTGTATTTGTTGCATAAAGACATTTCCAGAAAGGTTAAATGTATTGTTTGAGACTGCAATTAAAGTTCACAAGTTTCTTAAATCCTGAACCAGTACATTGTCTAGAAGTAGTATTAGTAGTAATAACAACTATAGATAGCAATTACCAGGATTGAGGTCACCATTTCTTCACAAATATTATCGCCAGATATCAAGAGCCAGATATTATTTCCATTTTTACCTCCCAGAGAACTAAGATCTGGCCACTGATATGGTGACCATGATTGAAACCTCAGCAACAGCTCAACCTGTCAAACCACCCAACACACATACACACACACTGATATTAAATTTGGGTTCGCTGCCAGATGGGCTAAAAATAAGAATAACTTCAGCCAAGTGCAACCACATCAGAGAATTCACACTAAAAAAAGTCACTTTCACAAAAGGAATGCACTGAAAGGTCAGATGGAAATTTCCCCTTCCCACCCCCAAGTGCTCAAAGAGTGAATAAATATATAGCTCACTATTGGGGCGAGTATCTTCAAGGAGGTAGCTGTGGGCAAGAATCATCACTCCTCTTCTCTGATCTGTAGAAACGGTTTTAAGAAGAAACATGAAAATAAGTGCAAGGATTCAGGCAGGTGGGAGTTAGGTGATTTTCCACCATCTGAGGTCAAGTGTAGAGGATGTAATTTATTTCCTATATAAACCTCAAAGTCAATTTTCTAAAATAGAAAAAAAATTAAAAGGGGGGTTGCTTGAACTGACTCTCTGGCCCTTTGTTCTCATTGCTTGCATTACCCATTCAAGTTAACTTACCACTCAGCAAAAGTGATGAGAAAAATTAGACAATGTCTTCAGAAAGTCCACATCGTTCTAATGGTCATTCACTTTTTTTCTCGGTAATTTTGACTTTGTTAATAAAGCTTAGGCAATAGAATTGTACTTTGAGGTAAATATTAAACTAGACCAACCCACCAGTGGGCAGCCATTCCTTTCCAGGAAATGAAGTGAATAATTAGAAAAATGGAGAAACATTTTCCATAGCGCTTGCTTCCTGCTTTCCCTTTCTTCTTTCTGTGTAATTTCCTTTCACAAAGTACTTTTTATGACGCTGGTTCTTAATGAGGAGACTTATCTCTTGCCCTGAAATAACTGACCAGGTGAAGGGAGTTCTCTGTTTTAATGTTGCCTCTCCGAGCGTGGCCTTTGTCTCTTTCCCTTTTTTCTATGCTCTCTTTCAAAGGAGTTGACCGAACATCTCGAATTCGTTATGTTAATATAGAGCAATAAGAATGTGTTCAAATTGTTTCATTCTGCCATCTTGTATGAAAATCCTATCCAATAAATGTTTTCAAATGGCCGTTTATCTATAATTTAACATTAAAAGCATTAAATATAAGATTAACCCAAATGAGGTCTGCGGGGGAAAAAAACCACCAGCTTAGTCAGAGTCTAGTCTATCTCTTATTTCAGCTAAACATTCATTGCCTTCCCTCTTCTTCCTCCTCAAATTTTCCATCTCCACAGGATGGATACTAACTCTGGATGTTTGAGGTACAGCAGTTTCCCCTTATCCACAGTTTTGCTTTCTGCGGTTTCAGTTACTCAGGGTCAACCGAGGTCCGAAATATTAAATGGAACATTCCAGAAATAAACAATAAGTTTTTTTTCAGATTTCCTTTTTTTTTTAAATTTTTATTTTATACTGGAGTATCGTTAATTAACCATGTTGTGTTAGTTTCAGGTGTAAATTGCACTCCATCCTGAGGAGCGTGAAGAAATGTGATGCTGTCCCCCTCTGCCCTGCCGGGCTGTGGTGAATCATCTCTCTGTCCAGCCCATACCCACACTGTATTCTCTACCCACCCATTAGTCATTTAGTAACCATCTGGGTTGTCAGATCAACTGCCGTGGTATTGCAATGCTTGTGTTCAAGTGACCCTTATAACTTTTTATTACAATTAGTATATAGTTATAATTGTTCTATTTTACTATTAGTTATTGTTGTTAATCTCTTACTGTCCTTAATTTATAAATTAAATTTTATCATAGGTATGTATGTATAGAAAAAAACATGACATATATAGGGTTGAGTACTATCCGAGGTTTCAGGCATGCACTGGGGGTCTTGGAATGTATTTCTCACAGGTAAGGAGGGGCTCCTGTATTTTATTTTTGTAACTTTACACTAACCTAACAATGCAATTTATAGCATTTACAAGGAGCCCTCCATGTTCTAATCAATTGCAGCTCTTCTGCTCTGCGTACCAGCACCAGACGTTATGTTTCCCACGAGCCTTTGATTAACACAGAACCAATGCTTCAGACAGAAACTGAAAAAGCAGCAAAGACATGAAGCTTTTTTTTTTTTTTCCAGCACTGATTTAATGTTGGTCTAGCAGAGAGAAATTGCATGAAGAAGTTGACTATCATCACATGGCTGGTTCTTTGAGACTGATCTGACTTTTCCACTTGAAGGATTCTCAGCACTCAGAATGTCATGCATAACCTCAAGACATCCTATGCCTGGTTCTCAAAGACTGGGCTCAAGGAGCTCCACCTTTCAAAATCAAGCTGCAGCTGGAGGTCTGGGAAAGTCCACAGCTGTGCTCTGAAAGAACCTTGTCCGACGTATGTCAGGAAAGAAACTTCAAATGGCCTAGAGAACATCGAGAATCTCTCGTGCTGTTTCAGAGTAAGGAAATGTTAGAAACCCCATTGCTATGATTTGGAGGCTAGAACCTCCTGGCCATAGACACAAAAACTTCTACAAAATAATCTGACCATTCAAAACAAGCTTTTGGTGAATTCAGACTTGAGCACTGCGTTTTTCATAATTCAACCTGAAATTGTTTTTCATTTGATTCCACTTTTCAAAGAAGAGAGGGGTCTGGGATTTAAAAAATGTACCCTTCAAGCTCTACATTAAAACAAAGCCACATATTTTACTAAAATACATATCGTCAAGACCACGCAAATCTCAATCCTTGTTTCTAGGTTATAACTACTTTTGCTTGTCTACCTGTTTCTGGCCCAAGCCCTTAATGCCTGTTACCAAAGGATAGGTAGAGAATAGGTGTGCTTGCCTGAGGACAGGGAAGACCATAGCCCAAGGCCAGGGAACCTTAAGACATGAAGAGAAGAAAAACTGGGAAAGCCAAATGCCCAGTCTTAAAGCATATGGTCACACTCAATATATAGCCATTATTTTTAGCACAAGAATCTGTGTTACTGCAGCTCAGTAACAGCAGTCCCTCCGTCTACACTAAATCAGATAATTATCTTCATGAACTCATCACCACTGACTGCTGTTTTTTCTCTATTACACGCTCTCCTGCCTCCCTCCAAGTCTTTCCAATTCTCCCTTTGCTTCATCCTTTTTTCCCTATTCCAAGGCCAACGCTGTTATTACACTAAACTTGACCAATTCACTATTACCCTAGTTTGTCTGCCTGCCTCTAGTCTTTTTCCTTGCCCAACCCATCCTACATCCCATCATTGAGCTATTTTCCTAAAACTCCATGTTTTCATCATGTTAGCTCCCTGGATAAGAACAAGCAAGGACTTCCCATTGTCCACACAATTCAGTCTCGTGTTCCAGAGCCCTTCCCCATCCGCCTCTGCCCTCATCCCTACAGCGTCACCTGCCACCACTCCTTTGAGGGAACGGCCTCCCTCCAATAGTCCGTTAAGATGTTGTCCATTGAAAGTCTGTTATACTGAGATTCTCAGTGGTCATTCTGATGGGAAAGGAGGGAAGAGGACACCCAAATCACATGAAAGGGGCTGAGCTGGGAAAGAGCAGCCATTCCTTGGACTTAAAATCCATCAGATGTCTTTGCTCTGCAAATGAGCTGAGAGTAGAGATGCCTCCCTCTCAGACTGGGAAGGGGAATTCCGTGGGGTGTTGCGTTGGGGCAGATCTTGGAAACAGATCCTTCTGTTGGCTAAGGCTGGAACTGGATTGAGGCACACGGCTCCATTGCCCACAGGCTCCAGGGAAGGCAAGTCTGGTGTTAGCTCAGCTGCCAACCCAGAATTACGGATGAAGACAGACCCAAGCATCACTACCTTAACACACCGTGAGTGAATGCACTTCAGGCAAACTTCTCAGATGCAACTCGAGGGCCATGTCCTCTGGGAAGCCTTCTCTGACCTTATGTCCTGTCTGTATGACCTCCCCTGAGCTCCCTTCCCATTCCACAGCGACCTAAACCAGAGCTCCGAGCTCACGGAAGGCAGTTCTCTGTTTTCTCACCTGTCTCTTCCACTCCCAAGAGAGCTCGTCACACAATGCCTGGTATGTGGAGCAGCTCAGTAAATGAAGCCAAGCGGTTCTGAAAGGAAAAGCCAGGGGAAGAGTAAAGTGGATTGGAAGCTTTTCATGTGAGCGGGACTTTGTCATACACATCTTTCCTCCGCAGAGCCCAGCTCAGGACTGCACGCAAAGAAGGCACTTGCCGAGTGCGTCAGTGATTGATAAGCAAATGCCATTTTTTTTATATTGTAGTGTCCCCTTCATTTCTTTCTCAGATCAAATGTGAAAGTCCAACACTGTTACTACTGTAATTCTAAGAGCTTTATTTTCAAAACTAATGGTTAAAATTATGCCAGTAAAATTTCCACATGTGCAGCTTTAGTGCAACTGTCTTAGAGGGCAGATAGATATATTTAACCTTCTACATCATGGTGCACATGACTTTGGAGGATTTACAAGGTTTTCTGTGACTTGATTTCCAGATGGGGCTGCAGCAGCAGGGCAGCAGCTCCCCTAACTGGACGTATTGCTGGTGAGGGGGAGGGGTTTGCCGTTGCCTTTTTGTGTTCACATTTCTCTCTGATGCACACGTGCTCTAATTTAAAGCACAGCTTAGACTGCTGGTTGGGGAAATCTGGCCTGCAGGGTCTGACTTCAAAAACAGAAAAAAAGAGAACTCCCAATCCTGGTTTCCACTCTGGCCTTAACTAGCTCCTATTGTGTCCATATGGCAGGACATATGTTTCCCACTGCACAAATTTAAAACATCTGAAAATAATATTTTCCTGATTGAGCAGCCATTAGGGATGAAGCAGCATTTTCTGAGTGAAAGCCTGAGTCAGTGGCGAACCCAAGAGGAAGGATCCCAAGGACAAGGTCACGGCTCACTGTGGCTCATCCCAAGTCCAGGAACAACCTACGAGTCCTGGGGTGGGAAGCAGAGCGTCGTCACGCTGCCCCCAGCCCTCCCCGCAGGCCCACAGTTCTCTGCCTGGAGTGTGAGCTTCATAATAAAAAAGAACAAACCATGCACATTATGTAAAAAGCAGTATTGAAATACACATATTCTAATAGATTAATTTTTGTGATCTTATCTGTGTTTTCCATCAAGTAGTTTTTAGGCCTTGGAGGATTGTGGGAGAAAAAGTGGAAAGCCTTTCCCATAAATTACCCTGGATTTGGCAAGAGCGGGGGAAACTGACAGCTCAGATGAGGAAGTGTTACTATTTTGCTGATGGTGTGGCCCTGTAATGCCCTGAGATTCTGGAAGGCGATTGGTTGGCAAGGAGACGGAAGGGCTCGGGTAGGAGATGTTTGGAGTCTTTGGGTTATGAAAGGGTAAAAGGCAGAGAGAACGATAGTAAAGCCCAAGACAGCCCCATTAATAATGGACGCTGAGCTGGGCAGCCAGATGCAGCAGGAGCGGCCCATAGGAGGCCTGGGGTGAGGGCAGCCTTCTCACAGAATTCCTGAGTTAGGGAGCTCTGCAGAGTCAGCATGCAGCCACCCTTGTACAGGAGTTTCAAGTAAGCCAAGAGAGCTGCCCAGGGTCCAAACAGGAAGGAAGGAAGGAGGGAGGGAGGGAGGGAGGGAGGGAGGGAAGGGATACGGGGAAAGCCTGGAAGGAAGGACCACATTCAAACCTGCTTCAGAGCAAGGGCATGTGTTCTCTCTCATCTAAAGTGTCACCTGACACTTCAGACCCCCCTCCCATCCCTTAGTTTTCCTAACATACCAAGTATTTTTCTCACTTACCTTGTTTTTTCCTCCCCGACTAGAACACTAACTCCATAAAGATAGGAAACAGTGTTTATTTGGTTCCCAGCGCTGTGCCCTCTTAAATGAAGTGTCAGCAAAACTGCCCTCATTCCAGGTGGCCTCTCATGGCCTTGAGCTGATGAGGAAGGTACAATAATCAGGTGCAGGAGAGGAGGCCAAAGAGGCCAGCAGGAAACTCCTGAAACCCTGGGCTGGCAAGGAGAGACTCCCCTCCCCAAAGGAGGTAGCCGCACGAGGCTCCCACGCGGCTCCCACACTCCGTGCCCGTCGGCCAAGCTCGGGCAACACCCTACAGCCACACTATGTCCTCCTATTCTCCCAGCCCTAGGAGGCGTGCACTATTTTTAACTTTATATTTTATATAAGATAACTGAGGAGCAGAGAGGTAAAGAATTAGGTTGAGCCATATACAACTGTCATTGTGTACCTAAAAATTATCAAATAGGGACAATATCATATAGTTTGACCTAACTGCATGCTCAAGATCATTAAATTTCTTAAGTGGCACAAGGCAGATACAAATGCATGTCTGTCCATCTAACTCCCAAGTTCAAGGGCAAAGCCATTCCTGGTGGAAGGACACCATGGGGAACCCATGTCCTTAGATCTTGTTAGAAGAGTCATACAATGAGGCCTTGGAGAGAGAAGAGAGGATTGGGAATAACTGCCTGTGTGAGCTATAGCCATATGGTCTTCCTAAAATACCTCAATTTTAAAATGAAGACTCCTTATTCAGCCTTAAAAAAGAATGAAATTCTGACACATGCTCCAGCATACATGAACCTTGAAGACATTATGCTAAGTGAAACAAGCCAGGCATAAAAGGACAGTATATGATTCCACTTACATGAGGCACCTACAGTAGAGAAATTCATACAGACAGTAAGTAGAATAGTGGTTGCCAGGGGCTGGGGGGAGGGAAGATGGGGTGGGATCCAGAGTTTCAGTTGGGGAAGATAAAAATATTCTGGAGATGGATGGTGGTGATGGCTACACGACAATGGGAATGTACTTAATGCCACTGAACTGCACACTTAAAAATGGTTAAAATGGTAAATTTTACGTTGTGTATATTTCATCACAATGAAAAAAAAAAAGAAGGCAGCTCTTGCTTCAGTTTGGATCTGCTGAGTAATAAGCATCGTTGAATACTTTGATGCTAAAAAAAAGACTATTATTTCAACTTTATGCCTTTATGACATAAAGCGTACATGTGTATGCAAATATAGTTGTGTGTACTCTATGCAAATACTGCTACTACTACTAATGAAGATAGCTAACGTTTATTGAGCACTCACCTCTTGCCAGACTCATTAAATGCTGCACATGTATCATGGCATTCCAAGTTCACAGGAACCCTGCAAAACAGGTACTTGGATGACCTGCTTTGTTTCATATGTATCGCCCTATAACGCATTAGAGTCCAGTCACCTTTTTTCCTTCTGTGTGGAGATTCCCTGGAGAACTCCAAGAACAAAAGACTGTAAAGAAAACGGATTCGAAGCAGAGGCTTGTCCTCAATAAATTTTTGTTAAGTGAATAGCCACATGACCCAAGAAGAGTTCCTCGGGTTTTCTGATTATATTCCTTAATGTTTGTCATCAGAGGTTTAAATAAGAGGAAGTGAAAGAAAAAAAAAAATCACAGTGAAAATTTCTGCCAAAATACATTCTGATATTTTTACCAAGTAGAAACATGACTAAATATAGTCTACAAAAGCTGGCTATATTTAGAAATGGCCTTTTTTTTTGTTTGTTTCACCCAAAGTGTAGTATCGTAAAAGGTCTCAGCCTTTTCAGATGAAGGAAATTTCATGAAATGATTTTGGGGGAGTCTGCCTATTGTTTCTGTGGGTGATATTATCGTCCCTCGCTACTCTCAGCCCAGGCTCCTTAGAAGCAGGACCGTCTACAGTTTGACCACAGGGCATTTTTAGTTCCTTCTGGCACGACTGGAACTGGGTTAGGATAGTCAGCTAATAGTTCTAATTGTCACACTTACTGCACAGAAACTAGGGGGGAAGAAATATGATTGAAGCTTCAGTCACAATCCTCCTGGAAAACGTGTGATGTCTGTCAGCTCTTCAAGAGTTAAGCAGCATATCTTGCACTTTCAAAGCCCGTTGTTTTGCAAGAAGTCTTAGGTGCAAACAATGAGACAAAAGCACGCTTTGTGAAAGACAATGACATCCATTCAAATGCCTCTCATTATATGCTCTGATTTTGCAGAGCCTTGTATCCAGAATTATCCTGTTCTATTAACTAGTCTGGTATAGTCTCAAAAAAAAAAGATTTTTTTTCTTAAATGTGGAGTTAGTGGGTGGAGAAAAAAATTAAAGCAGAAAGATATCTCTTTCAAGTCATTCAGTTCCACCGTTCACTGGTCTTGTCACACGTCCCTTTTAGCTCTTTATGGAAAGAGCTCAGATCTCAGAAGCGTAGATCCCCAAGTGCGCACTTGAAGTTTACAATAACTCACTTCTCTACAAATGGAGTAATCCCCACAGTAAGAGACAAAGGGAAATGTCTGTGTCTTTTCTTCCCTCCTTCCATCCTTTTCTCCTTTCTTTTTCTTTCTTTCTTTCTCTGTCTTTCTCTTTCTTTCTTTCTCTCTCTTTCTTCCTTTCTTTCTTTCTTCTTTTCTTTCTGTCTTCCTTTCTTTCTTCTTTCCTTCCTTTCTTTCTTTTTTGCTTTCTTTCATTCAACTTGTTGAACACGTTTTGTTACAAAAATCCTGGAAATTGGGGAGGAAAACATCTCATTAGTTCTCTGGTCCACTCTGTTTCTGTCTCCTTCAACACATTCCTCAGAGATGAATTCCATCAGATCTTAAATCTGGTGAACAAAGTCATGCCCACCACTTCCCAAGGAGCTGAGCCAACAATTTATGAGATTCTGTGGTCAGGATGTTTAGGCTTTTGGTCTGTGGTTCAAGGTTATTGCAGTTCAAGTTCATAGGGCTCAGGGTGTGAGGGAAATGGATGGCAGGAAGGAGATCTCTGGGCAAAGCTGAAGGCAAGGAGAGGAGGCGGGGCGGGACTGGCTGATCACTGGCTGGGGGCCTGGGTTTGGGTGAGGGGAATGATGCTCCAAGGCTTCCTGGATGGGTGGGGGAGTTGGCTGCAGCCTTTGGGATGCACCTGCCAGTGGACAGCCCATCAGACTGGGGAACTCTGAACTCAAGGCCCTTTACAACAGCGGTCCCCAACCTTTTTGGCACCAGGGACCGGTTTCGCGGAAGACAATTTTTCCATGGACCAGGGGTGGGGGGATGGTTTGGGGATGATTCAAGCACATTACATTTATTGTGCACTTTATTTCTATTATTATTACAATGTAATATATAATGAAATAATTATACAACTTACCATAATGCAGAATCAGTGGGACCCCTGAGCTTGTTTTCACTTGCCTCTCACTGATAGGGTTTTGATATGTGTCTGCACGCAATTGATTTATTATGGTCTCAGTGCAGTCAAACCTCTCCGCTAACGATGATCTGTATTTGCAGCTGCTCCCCAGCGCTAGCATCACCACCTCGGCTCCACCTCAGATCATCGGGCATTAGATTCCATAAGGAGCGCGCAGCCTAGATCCCTTGCATGTGCAGTTCACAGTAGGGTCCACGCTCCTATGAGAATCTAATGCTGCCGCTGATCTGACAGGAGACAGAGCTCAGGGTAATGCAAGTGATGGCGAGCAGCTGTGAATACAGATGAAGCTTTGCTCACCCGCCGCTCACCTCCTGCTGTGTGGCCAGGTTCCTAACAGGTCACGGACAGGTACCGGTTCATGGCCCAGGGGTTGGGGACCCCTGCTTTACAAACTTCATCAGCAGGGGCAAACATAAGCAAGCAACCACAAAACAGGAAGCTCTGTGTGAAAAGGCCCAGGTTGCTGGGCCACCTGGCCCTGCCCATCACGGGGGATAGTTTCCTCCTGCAGTAACATCTTTTCACCTAAATAATTAGAGATTGTATTTATCTATCTAATTGCTGTGCCCTGGTTTCACCAACCTGCAAAAAACAAAAGAGGTCATATTTACAATTAGGCCTAAATGACAAGGGCTTCAAGCCCCCGTTGCTTCCAGCAAGAATTCCAGTCTTTTCCAGAGTAGCTTTCCAAATATTTCAGAACTTCTCCAGAGCTGTCTGCACGTATCCATGAACAAGTCTTCATTATCATCCCCGGGCAGTGGCTGCAGAAACCCAAACAGAGCCTTCTATGCCAGATTCCCTGATCGCTGGCCCACTCCGGGAGCCTGCTCGGCCAGCATTCCGTAATGCTACGGTTAATGCTGTAACCGTAAGGCTACAACCAAGCTACCTGTTCACTGACCCTCATGCCTTGCTGTCACCACTGTCACCATCTCCTCCAACACACCACCACCCCCCTTCACCAATCCCAGGGTAGAGCTTTGACAATTTGCCTGGCTAGTGTGGTCCCTGATGATGAGTGGAGATGCTTCTTCCTGTTGTTCTCTCCAGAGCAGACCCACAGCACCACTGCCTGGGCCCCAGATATCACAGCGCTTCGACTGAATATCACAGCTCTTTCAGTTGCCATGTTTGCAGCCATTTCCCCAAAGCTCTCCCTCGGCACCAGGTGGCTGCTTCTGCAGAGCTGCTAGTATCTTTCCCGGGATCAGCCCTCACAAGGTGACCAGCTCACCTCTTCAGACCTGCCCTCCCTATGGTGAGCCTCTCGCCAGAGGCCCTACTATCCTCTCCCTCAAACTCATCTGGGACGCTGCAGGCCAGCAGTCAGTTTTATGTCTTCATTTCTCCTTTGTAGAGCCAGGGGTAGGCCCCTCCATCCCTATGTAAATTTGTGGTGGGACAGGGCTCAAACACAAATGGCTATATTGGGGGAGAGATAATGCTTTTAGCATCTGAGCCCCAGACCCTGAGTTAGGTCACATTATCCTGATGTGAACACAAACTGAATCAGATTCTCTCTGTGCCCGCTCAGACTGAGGTGATCAAATGTCTATGGCCATTCATTCACCCATTTATTGATCCAGCATTTATTGAACACCTCTTATGTGCCTGGCACTGTACTAGGCTTTGGAAACACAAAGATAAACAAAACAGAGTCCTTTAACTCAAAGCAGTCTATGAAAAAAGACAGATACATAAGTTACTTACAATGTAATGTTGTAATGTTCTCTGTAATAGGGCTAGTCCATGCTATGGAGAGCAGAAAAATGGAAGATTCCTTCTGTCCGGCAGAATCAGGGATCTCAGAGGCAGCTTCTGAGAACAGAAGACATTTAGGCTGGGTATTGAAAGATGAATAGGAGTGCTTTAGGAAGGGAGGTGTAGCGAATTGCAGAGATAGAGCTGGTAATGAGCATTGGCCGAGAGGCATGGAATTTCAGGGCTTACTTAGGAAAGCATTGGAATTAGGTGTGGTTACGGCACAGGGACAGAAGAGAGACTGAAATAGCAAGAAATGAGGCTGCTCAGATTCACTGGGGCAGCTCACAGAGCAGTTAGTATGCCCTTCTAAGAACCTGTGCTTTTGTTCCATTCAGAAAACATTTATGAAGCACCTACTAGACACGTGACCTGCTGGGCACCAGGAGTGGAAAGATGACTAAAGCACGGCCCTATCCTTTAGGAGGTTAAGTCACCCGGGGAGACAAACTTATAGAGATAATTTCAATATGATGCTAGGGCATGCATAAACATAGGGTGCTCTGGGGCACAGAGGCTGGAGGGAGAAGGGGTGGGAGCATGTCGGGGGTACACTTGCTGAAAGCGTTATTGCTGAAGTTTAATCTTGAAGGATGAGTGGGTATAACCCAGGATGAAAAGGGAGGAAGAGCTTTCCAGGCAGATGGAAGAAACACAGTGAGCAAAGGCATAGGGACACCAAACAGCATCATTTATTGTTTTTATTTACTTTGGAGGAGGAGATAAGCATCTCATTGTTGATGACATAAGAAGTGAGAAGTTGGAAGTGGCGGGAGGTAAGGATGGGGAGAGAGGGAAGAGCTAGGACACTGCGGGCCTGATATGCCAGGCTAAGGCCTTTAGACTGTGTCTTGTAGGAAATAGGGAGCTATAGAAAAGTCTTAAGCACGTAGAGAATGGACTTGAGGACACAGGGAGGGGGAAGGGTAAGCTGGAATGAAGTGAGAGTGGCATGGACATATATACACTACCAAATGTAAAATAGCTAGTGGGAAGCAGCCGCATAGCACAGGGAGATCAGCTCAGTGCTTTGTGACCACCTAGAGGGGTGGGATAGGGAGGGTGGGAGGGAGACGCAAGAGGGAGGAGATATGGGGGCATATGTATATGTATAGCTGATTCACTTTGTTATAAAGCAGAAACTAACACACCACTGTAAAGCAATTATACTCCAATAAAGATGTTAAAAAAAAAGGGAAATGTAAATAACAATAAAGTGGATTTAAATTTTTTTAAAAAGTCTTAAGCAGAGGAGGGATGTGATCAATTTTGCAATTATATAGATCACTCTAGTGGCAGTACAAGGCTACTGTAATGTCCAGGCAAGAAATGAGAAAGCCCTGAAGGAAGGGAATGCACAGGGAGATGACTTGTTTGTTTGTGTTGATATCTTCTATTGAGCTAATTTCTAAATGACGCTATTAGGCTAAATGTGACACTTTAGGTCCCTATCTGTTGTTAGATCCTATCCCCACTGTGTAGCTCCTAGACAGAAAGAAAATGACTGCCTTAAGAGTGAGTCTAGAACCCATGTTCAGAGCTGCACTAGTCACAATAGCCAAAGGTAGAAGCAACCCAGGTGTCCATCAACAGATGAATGGATAAAGTGTGGTATATACACACAATGAAATATCATTCAGCCTTAAAAAGGTAGGAAATTCTCACACATGCTACAACATAGATGAACCTTGAAGACATTATGCTAAGTGAATAAGCCAGACATATAAGGACAGTATATGATTTCATTTATATGAGGCACCTAGAAAGTCAAATTCATACGGACAGAAAGTAGAAGTGTTGTTGTTAGAGGCTTAGGGGAGAGGGGAGAATGGAGAGTTAAATTTTTAATGGGTACCGCATTTCAGATGAAGAAGATGGAATTTTTCTGGAGATGGATACAGGTGATGATTATACAACAGTGTGAATGGACTTAATGCCACTGAACCATACATGGTTCAAATGGTCGGATTTATGTTATGTGTATTTTACCACAATTGAAGAAAAGAACACTGAAAAGAAGATAAAGCTGTGCAATATTTATGGTAGGTATCGATGTTTTTTCAAATAACTAATAGAAATGAAGAAAATCTAAGTGGTAGGATGATACTGGCTGAGTAATCCAATTCATGGAAAACCTTCTCAAAACCAAGAATGACCTCTGACATCTACCTTGAACTGTGAGATTTACTAACTCTAAAATATAATCTCGCACTAATTCTTAAAAAAAAGAGTCTAGATCAGCCAACCAGATTTTTTTTAAATTAATTTTGATTGGAGTAGAGTTGCTTTACAATGTTGTGTCAGTTTCTACTGTACAGAAAAGAGAATCAGCTCTACGTATACATATATCCCCTCCCTTTTGGACTTCCTTCCCATTCAAGTCACCACAGTGCATTCCACCTGTTTTTGTAAATACAGTTTTATTGGGACCCCATCACACCACACCCGCTGTGTTATATATTGTTTGTGGCTGCTTCTGCTTAACCACAGCAGAGCTGAGTAGCTGCCACAGAGACTGTCTGACCTGCAAAGTCAAAAATGTTTACTATCTGGCCCTTTATAGAAAAAGTTTGCTGAACCCTCTTCTAGACATTTGAATATGGATTGTATATTGGATAACAGCTATTGGATAATAGCTTTGTGCCAACGTTAAATTTGTGGTTATTGGTGAGAATACTGTTGTTCTTAGGAAAGAAATGCTGAAGATATATAAGGGAACATTCCAGTGGTAGGCGATAGACAGACAGAGAAGCAGGCACGCAAGCAGACAGACAAACAAATAGAGACAGAAAAAATATGACAAAATATTAACACTTTGTGCATTTTGCTGAAGGGTGGAAAAGTGTTAATTGTATTATTCTTGCAACTTTTCTAAAGTTTGAAGATTGTCACAATAGAAGAGGAAAAAAGGAATTAATCTACCTCTAGAGCTGAATTCCTTCTGTCCTCTGCAGCTTCTTGGACACTGGTGAATTTATGACTTTATAGGACTGCAGATTAGAATAAAGTGTGAAAACCAAGTACAAGATCATGCCCTCTCTGCCTTGTGAGGGGTGTACACCAACCAGTCACAACCCATTTGTTCCTGGATTCTTTCTGGTGTTAATTTCTTCTTCTTTTGGATAATTGTGTTTTGGACTCTCCACATGCCGTACAAGTCATGCCAGCAAATCCTCTTGTGGATGGGCTATAAAAATAGCAAGTAAGTGGCATAATTTCCCTACTTGTATTTCTATAGTCACACAGAAGTGGAATGATTCTTCTTGTGTTCCACATGCCACTTTGAGTCTCTACTTATCCCAATGTTGGACCTGATTTCTCTTTGCTATTTTTTGTTTTAAGATCTAAAAGTTGACCCCGTAGCTCACAAGCTAATTAGGGATATACAACACATACCCAGAAGGAGATACTGAAGAACCATTAACAAGGAACATACAGTTTCATTCTCTATCTTAATAATTCCACTCCTTGAAACATAGCCTAAAGAAATTTCCAACACAAGCTACAAAGTGACGTGCATGGGGGCTTTCTTTGCAGTTGCTGGTGGGGAACTGAAGGTACTCTGGGAATCAGTGGGGGATTGAATAGGTAAAATGCGTAAATGCCCACCTTGGAGCATCCTTAAGAAGCACAGAGTAGATACGTGCATAGCAACGGGTGCAAAGCAAAAAAAAAAAATGGTGCTTGGTGAAACAAATGTGAGAAACAGAGTGATAAATAACAACACAGAAGTACATGCACACAGACTAGTACACATTTTATAAGAATACTTAAAAGCTAAGCAATACACATTAAATATTTTAGAACAGTTGCTAGTGGAAGAGGGAACTAGGGTAGAAGAGAATATATGATTAAACTGAACATTTCTTAATTCTTAAAAAGAGAGAAGGGCATGGCAGCACCAATGATGACGTTTAAGGAAAAGAAAAAATAACTTCTAGGAAGAGCCAAGTACCAACATGCCATATATATGTGATGAATGCATGAAGCAAAGAAGTAACCAGAGCGGGTGGTGATGGGGAAATCTTCCTGGAAAATGTGACTTTTAGGCATAGTGCTTTATCTCTCACCACCCCAACACTTCTTCTGTTCATCCCACAAAATACTGCCATCACATAAACTAATAATACTTAAGGATAACACTAACCAAATTTGGAACATTCAAAACACAGTAACAAAATACAATTCTAAATAATTTACACACATTATTTAATTTAACCTCCACAAAACTCTTCTGAGATAAGGATTATTATCATCCTATTTCACAGATGGGGAAACTGAGGCTTAGATTAACTTGTCCCAAATGACATAGCTAGAATGTGGCAAAACAAGATTGATATCCAGTCCTGTTTCATTCCAAAGGCTGTGCTCTTAACATCTTTTCTGGTGAAGACACATAGCAGACACTCAAAATAATGTCATGACACACAGCAAACTCACACACAAAAAAGTGTTGCTTAATGCCAAACCAAGGAAGGCAATATCGTTTTTAGAGCTTCCTTTCAAATTTGAAGCCACACAAATGGCAGCCAAAACAAATTCCTGTTAATTAACATGCTTGTTACAACATGACAGGTAGCCCCAGCCTTGGATCTGTCCAGGTTTACTCATTCATTGAAAAATTTTGATTTGATCAAGAATCTGTATTGTGCCAGGCACTGTTCTGAGGTTACAGCAGTGAACAATTCAGGCTAGCTTCCTGCTTTCATGGAGTTACACTGTAGTGGAAGGGGACTGAAAATGGACACAAAAATGAACAAGAAAAGTTTCTGAAAATAGCTCAGAAATGAACAGTTAGTGGTAAAGTCCTATGAAGAGAATAAAACAGGGGTGGGACATGTCTTGGGGGCTGCTTAAATTGGCTGGTCAGGGAAGGTGATGTCTGTGCTGAGATTTGAATGACAATAATGAATCAACCGCGAGATAATGGGGGAAAAGAGTATATCATGTGCTCTATTAGGTGATGCAAAGTCTTAAAGCAGGAACCTTATTCAAGGAAGAGAGAGAGAGAAGGCTGGTGTGGCTGAAGGTGGAGAGGAGTTCCAAAGATTCTGACGATTGCAGAGAAAGGCAGACCTTAGGTCGTGGTGGACTTTGTAGGCTAGAGTGAGTGTTACGATCCAACTTAAATTTTTATGAGACCACTCGGTTCTGGGTGGAGAATAGATTGTAGGGGCATGACTGGGGACAGAAAGCTCATTTGAGGGCTTGTTAAGAAGCCCAACCAGGCTTCTAGTTTTGCTATAAAAGAGTAGCTGATATTGTACTCATCCTCCTACCATAAACAGCTATAAACCCCGAACAAATACAACAACTCTTTTCAGACATTGGATGGCAACTAATACAGAGAAACACACAAAGTGCATCTAACATTCACCCTAAGAGCACTTTCCAAACTGGCACCTAGAAATCAAGCCCAAATAGAAATCAGTGATGGTCTCTCAGGGTATAGGAAATAACAGATGGAAATTTGAGGCTGCTGGAATGGCCAGAATTTGAGAGGTACTGGAAAGGACCTCTCACACAGAAAAAGAGACTTCAAAATTTGAGTGATGATTCCTTACGTTCTTAGTTGCCCCCTTGTGATGGTTAATTTTACGTGTCAACTTGTCTAGGCCATAGCACCCAGATATTTGGTCAAATGCCAGTGTAGATATTGTTGAGAAGATTTTTTTAGATGAGGCTAACATCTAAATCAATAGACTTTGAGTAAAGCAGATTACCCTCCATAATGTGGGTGGGCCTCAACCAGTCAGTTGAAGGCCTTAAGAGAAAATAGACTAAGGTCCCTGAGGAAGAGGGAATTCTGCCTCCAGACTGTCTTGGGAATTGAAAAGCAACATCAGTTCTTGCCTGGGTCTCCAGCCCGCTGGCCTGCTCTTAGATTTTGGACTTGCCAGTCCCACAGTTGTGTGAGTCTCTTAATCCCTCTCTCTCTCTCTCTGTCTCTCTCTGTCTCTCTCTCTCTGTCTCTCTCTCTCTCTCTCTCACACACACACACACACACACACACACACACACACACACTACTGGTTTTGTTTCTCTGGAGAACCCTGACTAATACACCTCTTAAGCTGTCCATGCACAAGGTAGCAGATATGTAATAAGTCTAGAGAACAACCAGTCCAGCTGGAGCAGAAAGGAAGGAACTATTAAGGATTTTCCAGATAAATAATGGAAATAAAGATTATTCAGATGGTCGAGCCATATAGAAACTATAGGAAGTTGTAGGGAAATTAATCCATCAAGTTCAAAGAAAATGAAGCCAATGAAAAATTGAGGCAATTATGTTTAAATAAAAGAATGTAGCTTTCTGGGGCTTCCCTGGTGGCGCAGTGGTTGAGAATCTGCCTGCCAATGCAGGGGACACGGGTTCGAGCCCTGGTCTGGGAAGATCCCACATGCCACGGAGCAACTGGGCCCATGAGCCACAATTACTGAGCCTGCACGTCTGGAGCCCGTGCTCTGCAACAAGAGAGGCCGCGATGGTGAGAGGCCCACGCACCGCGATGAAGAGTGGTCCCCACTTGCCGCAACTAGAGAAAGCCCTCGCACAGAAACGAAGACTCAACACAGTCATAAATAAATAAATAAATAAATAAATAAAAGAACGTGAATTTCTAAAAAAAAAAAAAAGTTAAAAAAAAAAAAAGAATGTAGCTTTCTGACTCAGCAGCGAAAAATAGTTACAAAGTCATAAAATGAAAACACTAAATATGGATTTAACCATAATTGTAATACAAATATATGGGGGAGGTGGGAGGGTAAAGGGGTTATATGAAAGCTAAAACTATCATCTGCCATAGTAAGTCAAAAGATAATTAAAAGTATTAAGAGGTAGCTATATACATCTATTATTTAAAGGAAACATACAGGTAAATATCAAAAGAAGCAGCTAAAAATATTTAATATAGTTGCCACTATAATTTAATATAATTGCCGCTGCAGAGTGGGATTGGTCTGTGTAGTGTATGTGGCAGTATTTTTTTTTCTAACCTTTTAGTATCATGTGAAATTTTAAACTGCACACTTGCATTACTTTATTAAAACAAAACACACAACAAAGTTACCATTTACCAAACCAGGAAGGACTTTGAAAGATACAGGCAGATAAGACAAATGAGTCATGCTTTTTCCAATTTATTCAGAACCTTGAAGGTGTCAGAGAAATACCCCCTTCCTCCAAGTGTTATATCACAAAATTTCAGAGGATTTACTGTCTATTCAATAGATAATAAAAGGATTTGAGGCCCATGATTTCAAGAAAAGTTGGGAAAATCTGTAAAGTCATAAAGCACATTTGCTTGCTATTTGGATATTTACCAAAAAAAAAATGTGTGTTCACAAGAAGCCACATTTAAAGAATTTTTAACTAGTTCAAATCACTAACTACCAACAGAGTTAAATTCAACAGTCACAGGTGAAGTTTTGCAAACACAGGCAGGAAGACTAAATAATACTGATAGGTTACACAGAGCTAGCTGTATATTAAGAATGACTGGGGAAGATCTCAGATTACTTTAGATATGAAAAAGAAGATTAAAATCAAAATTCAAGTTCACCTTTTAAAAAGAACCATGTACAAAGAACATAACATGATGGAGGAAATTGCCCATGGTTTATGTGACAATTACGTGAAGCCAAGTAGGCCTGGTGTGCGTCAGACTCTGACACTGATGCATCACCTGCCCTGGACTGTTATCTCAGCTAAGGCCGGGGGAATAACTATAAATTTGGCAGCATTTACCACTACTATTTTCCGGATTCTTCTGTCTCCAACTTCACTGTCATTATTTTCTGCCGTAATATTCAATTACAGTACTTGATTTGAGGAGATTCTAGAACATTTGAAGAAAGATTCCAAGATGCTGACAGTTGGGTAAATAATTCCTAAGAGAAAAACTAAAAGATCTTGATCAATGATGTCAGAAGTAAGATAAGAGAACATACACATTTTTTTCTTCAGTTTGTATCCAGACCAACAAAAGAACATAGGCATGTGTTCTGTCAACATGAAACTAGAGGTCATTAATTTTTTTTTTTTTTCATTAATTTTTAATTAGTTAACTTTTGCTGCTTTGTCCTACTCATTTCCCAGACTAGGTTCCCAATGGCTTCCTAATAAGTTAGTCCTAATGAAATCAAATAAATTCTAAAAGGAACCAGTCTTCTCTCTCCTAGGATTATCTCTAGGTCATTAAAGACAGTTGACAGAGAAAAATCATAGGTTACTTTCAAGATTTAATCTGTATCAACCAGCTCAAATATTATTAGTTTTCAGGTATTACATTTCCCTGAACAAATAGCACTCACTTTCTCGCCATCTTAAAATTAAGCGATGCAGGCATGACTTTGAACTAGACAGGGGATTTCCACATTTTCACCATCTTCACTTTTATAAAATTCCTCAGCTTTATCCAGCTGTACTTAAAAAATCCATACTCTGACTCTAAGAAAGGAAAGAGTAGAGTATTCAGTAGACATTTAAATTAAAATTTCACGTATTATAGGCACCGTTCATAAAACTACATATGAATTTTAGAACTTTAATTAGTTTATCATTTATCAAAAAAGTTGGAGGAGAGGGAGGAGTAGGAAGAAGAAACAGATAAGGCTAGAGATCTGGTGACTTGAATCAGGATCTTCGGAGAAATAAAAATTGAAAGCATCCAGTATATGTTTTGGAAGTCAATGAATAATAACAGGTAGCAAGATGATGGCAAGAGAGGTGGCAAGGATGATTCCTAAGTTTTTAGCTCAAGTGACTAGAGAGTTGGGGTGCCATTTACAGGGATGTGTAGACTAGGGTCAGGTGTAAGGCTGGGACCATTTTAATTTAGTGGGCATTTTAATTTTAAGGTGTCTAGTAGACTTCCTAATGAAGATGGCAGGTAGGATGTTAGATACGTGACTTTGGAGTTTCTGGGCCAGGTCAGAGCCACTGGTACAGATTTGGGGTTCACGGATATATAGACAGTATTTAAAGCCATAGGTCCCAGGGAAATTACCTAGGAACACAGTGTAAATATAAGAGGACTGGGACTGAGGACCTAACCCTCAGACATGTCACAGTTTAGAGGTTTTACAAAGAAGAGGCAAACGAAACCAAAAAGTCGTGAAGAGAGAGGAGGAACACCAAGAGTATGAATGATGTCACAGAAACTGAGAAAAGAAACTAACACTTCCTGCTGAAAGAAGTGGTAAAATGAGAAAAGAAAATGACCTCTCACTTTGGCTACGTGAAAGTCAGTAGGTCATTGGTGATCTTGACTAGAACCTTGACATGACTTCATGGAATAGAGGGGACAAAAGCCTGAACGGAAGGTGAGGAAGTGGAAATTGTGTCTGGAGTCAGATCTTTCAAGAAGTTTTGCTGGGAAAGGAGACCCAGAAACGGCATAGTGGTGAGAGGGAACTGTCAGGCCAAAACATTTGCTTTGTTGATGCTGTTGTTTTTACTTTTCACTGCGGATATTTTCATACTTAACGTATGCAAAACCAGAGGATAAATATTATTTATGTGCCTTCAGGAACTCATCACTCAACTTCAACAATTATCCATTTTATGCTTGTTTCATCTAATGCCCCATTTTAATTTTTTTAAAACATTAAGATATAATTTACATATACTAAAATTCACTCTTTTTGGTATACATTTGTATGAGTTTGCATAAACACATACAGCTAAATAAACACTACCAAAAACAAGATATAGAACAGTCCTACCACCCCTAAATTGTCCCTCATGCACCTACGTAATCAAGCTTTCCTTTCACCCACAGACTCTGGCAACCACTGACGAGCCTGTTTCCTGCCACCATAGTCTTGCCTTTCCAGAATGCCATATAAATGGAATCATACAGTCTGCAGCCTGTATGATCTGCCTTCTTTCACTAAGCATAATGCATATAAAATTCATCCATGTTGCTGCATGTATTCGTAGATTGTTCTTTTTTATTGCTGAGTAGTATTTCACTGTATGGATGTGTCACAGTTTGTTTTTCCTTTCAACAGTTGAAGGACACTTGGTTTGTTGCCAGTTTGGGGCCATTATGAATAAAACCTCTATAAATATTCATGTACAGGTTTTGGTGTGAACATGTTTTCTTTTCTCTTGGTTAACAGGTAGGAGAAGGATGTCTCGGTCTTATGGTAAGTATATATTTAAATGTATAAGAACCTGCCTAACTATTTTCCAAAGTGGCTTATCATTTGTAATCCCTCCAATAATAAATGAGAGTTCTGGTGCTTGGCAGCCTTGCCAGCTGTTGGTAACGTCATGTTTTTTTAAATTGAAGTACAGTGGATCTATTATATCATATTAGTTTCAGGTGTATAACATAGATATTCAAAAATTTTATAGATTATATTCCATTTAAAGTTATTTTAAAATATTGGCTATATTCCCTGTGCTTTGCAATATATCCTTGTAGCTTACTTATTTTATACATAGTAGTTTGTACCTCTTAATCCCCTACCTCAATCTTGCCCCCTCCCTTGTTCCTTCTTTCCATTGGTAACCACTAGTTTGTTCTCTATATCTGTGACTCTGTTTCTGTTTTGTTGTATTCATTTATTTGTTTCATTTTTTAGATTCCACATGTAAATGATAACATACAGTATTTGTCTTTGTCTGACTTATTTCACTAAACATAATACCCTCCAGGTCCTTTCACATTGTTGCAAATGGCAAGATTTTATTCTTTTTTATGTCTGAGGGTAATGTCTTTTAAAAAAAATTTTACCCATTTTAATACATGTGCTTGCAGGGGTATCACATTGTGGTTTAATTTGCATTTCTCTAATAACTAACGAGGCTGAGCATCTTTTCAAGTGCTTTTTTTGCTGTCTATGTGTCTTCTTTGGTGAAGTATCTTTTACCCATCATTTATTTGGCTGATTGTTTTCTTATTATCAAGTTCTGAGAGGATTTTTGTTTTGTTTTGTTTTGTTTTTACGGTATTCTGGAAAAAAGTCCTTTGACAGATATGCGTTTTGCAAAAATAATATCTCTTGACATGTGGCTTATTTTCCATTCTCTTAACAATGTCTTTTGTAGAGAAAAAGTTTCAATTTTGATAAAATCCGATTTGTCAATATTTTCTCTTATGAATCATGCTTTTTGTGTCATATCAAAAAATAGTTGCCAAACCCAAGGTCACAAAGATTTGTCTCTATGTTTTCTAAGACTATAGTTTTAGATCTTACATTTACATCTATGATCTACTTCCAGTTAATTTCTGCATAAGGTGAACGGTATGGGTTAAGATTTTTTTTTTGCATATAATGTTCAATTGTTCCAGCACCATCCATTTGTTGAAAAGCTTATCCTTTCTCCATTAAATTGCCTTTGCACTTTTATCAAAAAAATTAACCATAGATGTGTGGTCTCCTTATACTGTTCCATTGATCTATTCATCTATCCTTCCACCAATTTGATACTCTTTTAACTACTGCAGCTTTACACTAACTTTTGAAATAAGGAAGTAGGGATCCTCTTTGTTCTTTTTAAAATTTTTTTAGCAATTCTAGTTCCTCGGTCTTTCCATATAGATTTTTTTTTTTTTTTTTAGGATTTTCTTTTTTATTTATTTATTTATTTATTTATTTATTTATTTATTTATTTATTTTTGGCTGTGTTGGGTCTTCGGTTCGTGCGAGGGCTTTCTCCAGTTGCGGCAAGCGGGGGCCACTCTTCATCGCGGTGCGGGGACCGCTCTTCATCGCGGTGCGCGGGCCTTTCTCTATCGCGGCCCCTCCCGTTGCGGGGCACAGGCTCCAGACGCGCAGGCTCAGCAATTGTGGCTCACGGGCCCAGCTGCTCCGCGGCACGTGGGATCTTCCCACACCAGGGCTCGAACCCGTGTCCCCTGCATTAGCAGGCAGATTCTCAACCACTGCGCCACCAGGGAAGCCCCAGATTTTTTTTTTTTACCATCTTTATTGGAGTATAATTGCTTTACAATGGTGTGTTAGTTTCTGCTTTATAACAAAGTGAATCAGCTATACATATACATATATCCCCATATCTCCTCCCTCTTGCATCTCCCTCCCTCCCACCCTCCCTATCCCACCCCTCTAGGTGGTCACAAAGCACCGAGCTGATCTCCCCGTGCTATGCGGCTGCTTCCCACTAGCTATCTGTTTTACATTTGGTAGTGTATATATGTCCATGCCACTCTCTCACCATATAGATTTTAGAATCAACTTGTCAATTTTTTTAAAAGCCTGCAGATTTTCATGGGGATTGAATTGAATCTTTAGCAGTCCTATGACTTGCACTTGAGAACTTTTCTTAAGTGATAAGGATGGTGATCCAATGAGCCAGAGCTTTTCTGTGACCCTTTGGAGACAGAACCATGTCCTGTATGCAGCCAGGTCACTAGAAGGCATAAAAGACTTGAGTTATTTTGTAGCCAAGTTCACATACCAAAAGCAATGCCCCCGGTGGAAAATCGTACTAAAGTTGCTTTCGTCTTACTATTCAGTGTTGCCCTGGATCACCATTCAGAAAAGGAACTATTTAAATCAGTTCTGGATTGGAACACAATGCTTACTGGGAGGAAACAAAGTAGATATATTGCCCTGAAAGAAGAGAAAAGAATGAAGACATGGGAAAACCAGGAATCCAGGAATGTAGTAAATAGAAATTATAAGAGAACTTAAATAGGAAAAAAAAAATGAATGAAAGAAAATAGACCAAACCATTGAAACCAAATCAGTTTGGTTTCAGACAAGGAGAAAGTGCAGTAAAGGAAGTAGGGAAAGAAAAAATTACAGACAATGTACTACACGGTTTTTATTGCTCTGCTTTATGTGAAGATTTTCTGCCAAAATATTAAACACATGCAATCATGATTTACATGCTGTGTATAAAACTAAATAAAATATACGTAACCTGCAAATAAATGGTCATTATATTTTACTTGTAATCAATAATGCCCCGTTATAGAGGCATCTGGAATACCATATTTAGACACTTTTTTTTAAAAAAATCAATTTATTTTATTATTTTATTTTTTGGCTGTGTTGGGTCTTCATTGCTGCGTGTGGGCTTTTCTCTGCTTGCGATGAGTGGGGGCTACTCTTCATTGCAGTGTGCGGGTTTCTCATTGCGGTGGCTTCTCTTGTTGCGGAGCGTGGGCTCTAGGCACACGGGCTTCAGTAGTTGTGGCATGCGGGCTTAGTTGCTCCGTGGCATATGGGATCTTCCCAGACCAGGGATTGAACCCGTGTGCCCTGCATTGGCAGGCGGATTCTTAACCACTGCGCCACCAGGGAAGCCCTAGACACTTTTTGAAAGCAAGAAACAACAAATGTTCTTTGACATATGTAGAACAGATATTAGTGTATTACTCATATAAGCGTGTGATTTTAACTTTCCACTTTATTTTATTTCTGGGGCATTTTCAAGTATTGTCCTTAATATACCTCTTACATGGTGGTAGGGAAATACAAGCTGTTTGAGAATCAATTGTAAGAAATTAGGGGGAGTGAGTTATATGGAGTGGTGCTTAATTTTAGCTTCTCAACCCTAAAACTACACATCTGATATTTAAAAATGAAAATCAAATACAATTCTCTTGGATGCCTGCCTCAGCTTCTGCCTCACATGTGATCATTTTGGCCACAGCGCTGCTCTCAGCATGTCTTTACATGACAGGTTTTTTTCTCCCTGTTTTCAAGCATCACCTACTTCCCCACTCTCTCTGGACCCCTCCAGGCATATTGTGGTCCAGCCCTCATCTCACGCCCTATAATTATGTTGTGGGCAGGAAGCAGGATGGAAAGGATGGCAACTGTAGACTTGTCTGCCAGCAGATGAGTGAAAATGTGTCTTCACTTGTCTTTATGCACTGGGAATATCTCTGATAGAAAAGAAAACACACACACACACACACACACACACACACACACACATATATATGACCTCTGTCATGCTGTCAGGGCAGCCAAACCCATTGTGATCTACTATGTAGATGTCAACTCCTCCACTTTCTAGTGCCTGGAGACAGACTTAAGCTCAGGAATCAGATGCAATCTAAAGTCAGCTCTCTGAAATCTAAGTGAAATGCACCTATTTTCCTCCTTTCTCCATTTATTAAGATTATCTGGAAATTTTCATCTGTTTCTATTTATAGAACCTCATTCTGTATTTTATCATTTTGAAGTTTCCCCTAATCACCAGGCAATGGCTCAACATAATATTGCTGTAGCTTGAACAGTCACTTCTAGCAAGATGATTTGTCACCTTAATGATCCTGTGACCTTTAGGAATAAGGAATATATAAACACTCACTGTTTCCATTAGAAACAGTGTTCCCTTCCACCTTAAAAAGATATATATATATCATGTTCATATATTGAGTATAAGGTAATAGAAACCCCATTCTAAACTTGGAAGAAACTGCCGTACATTTGTTATTATAATGTCTTAAGTTATCCATTGAATTTACCCATAAAATTCTCTGTGGCTGCAGTGGACTAACCCGCATGCTCTCTGAAAATACACTGGTATAGGGCTTCCCTGGTGGCGCAGTGGTTGAGAGTCTGCCTGCCAATGCAGGGGACATGGGTTTGAGCCCTGGTCTGGGAGGATCCCACATGCTGCGGAGCAACTGGGCCCGTGGGCCACAATTGCTGAGCCTGCGCGTCTGGAGCCTGTGCTCCTCAACAGGAGAGGCCGCGATAGTGAGAGGCCCGCGCACCGCGATGAAGAGTGGCCCCCGCTTGCCGCAACTAGAGAAAGCCCTCGCACAGAAACGAAGACCCAACACAGCCATAAATAAATAAATAAACAAATACTTAAAAAAAAAAATACACTGGTATAATTTCTAGTAAATATGGTAGATTTAACTGACATGTTCAGGCCAACTTCCTACTTAAAACACCTAGATGAAATAAAGGTGGATGAAATAAAGCAAAAATTATTTATTTAATGCATAGTTGAATTCAAACTAAAGAACGTTTCCAGGGGCTGAAAAAGAAGCAGTCACCAAAACCTACAGTGGTAAGAATTGTAGCCAACAGGCCCTGGCATGGACTTTTTGGGGCTTGAGACTAATATTTTAATGCCTTTACGGGAACAGAAGAGTCAAGGCCTTAGACTATTGAGAGGCAAGGTGGGGGAATAGAACACCATTTTTCTCCAAGTCATCTGTGAAGTAAGACCCTGGCCAGCTCCACCCACAAACATGAAGAAGCATCTCCTATGTGTTAGGTAAAGAGAATCACCTGTGAACAGTCAAGAGACCTAGGCCACTGGCTGTGGTATCTGAATGCGCAATACCAGCATGGTATAGGAATTGACAATAATTGGTCCAAGACAGACAAGAATCCTAGGGTCTCTGCAGAGGAAGACATAAAGACAACCCAGCTCCAATGAGGCTGCTCAGAAAAGAACTTGGAGCAGTGACGTTCACAGTGAAATATTACACTCACAGAAGTAAAGAAACTGCCATGAGGGCATGAAGAACCAGGAACCTAAGGTCATAGAGCAATCCAAAAAGGCTTATAAAACAAGTATGATTAAAATATTTAAATAGAGTTTAAGGGTGACATAGAAAGCAATTGGCTAAGACTTTTACTTGTGATGAACTAAGATGGGATGGATACAGGTGGAAGGGGATACAGTAGCTGGTGCAATATCTCAGGCCTATGAGGGATGTGATAATTACAAGGACTGTGGAATTGGGTGGATATTGCTAAGTACCACTGATTCATCAAAGAGAGAAATTGACAGGTTCAGACTTATTAATCAACAACTTAAAGCGCTAGAGTTCGGGGGGTTCCTCAGCAGCCTTTAAAGAGACTCTGACTTCATGCAATCAGAGGGCAGATGCAGCAAAGAAACAGGTACAGGGTTTAATCCTAAGAGTAACAGGATTTCAGGGAAGGCTGAATTCTCAGCCTTGGTCAGTCTCCTGTGCCAAAAGCAGGGCCCTGATGGGGAATGAGAGGAAGCCTGAGAGTTGGGATGAAACATCTGGATAGATTCGGTTGAGAACCTTGAATCTCCAAGTTCTCCTGAAACCTCTGGAACCATAGAAAGATTGAGTCCCCCTCCTCCTGCTTTCTAAAAAACTTCACAGAAGCGCCAACCAAAGCAGGAGCCTTACACGACAATGCTTGCCCTCCGGGATCTGCTCCCACCTCTTCTCCTGGCCACTGGATCCATAGTTGGGTGTACAGACACATGTAGTGGTCATTTCCTTGGCTCCCACACATACATTCTGAATGGACTTACTTAGAACTTGGCAGAAACCTGACATTTGTTTTTTGACCCATAGAATAGAGCTCTGGGCGTAGGAAAAGCCAAGTAGAAATCCCTGAAACTGTCCCTTGGCTAAGATAGTAAATAAAACAATATCAGTACTGGAGGGGATGGCAGATATTACTGTTGCCCCCAAAACTTAGAGGATCCAGGGTGGTGATCCTTGTTACATAGCCCCATCTAATTCACCAGTCAGGCCCTACAAAAACTGAATGGATGAAGGCCCCTGACAGCCAACTTCTACAGCTTAAACCAGCAGTGCCCTGACAGCAGCTTCTGTGCCCAATGTGCTATCTTTGCTATAGCAGATGAACACAGCCTCAGGTACATTGTATGAGGTCACTGGTTTGGCATGAAGAAGGATCAGAAACAGTTTGCGTTCGCATGGGACAGACGACAGTAGACACTTATGGTTTTATCCCAGGGCTATGTTAACTCTCCTGATCTGTCACAATATAGTCTGAGGCTATGATGTTAGGTCATGTGGAAGGCTGCTAGCTTTGAGACCAAGAAAGGGCTCTGCAGCAGGTCTTAGCTGCAGTACAAGCAGCCTTGCCACTTGGTCTGTGTGACCTAAAAGATCACTCATTACTTCAAGTTATCTGTGGTAGAGAATGCCTGTGTGTGGAGCCCGTGGGCAAGTGTTAACAAGAGACTCATAGGGTTCTGGGGTGAGACCACGCAGTCTACAGCACAGAACCATGGACCATTTGAAAAGTAGCTCCTAACATGCTACTGGGCCCTGGTGGAAACTGGTTTCTGACCATGCAACCAGAAGCTGGATAATATCAGACTCAACAGGGCCTAAAGTTGGATGGGCCCTGACACTCCATTGTAAAATGGAAGTGGTATATCTGGAATAAGGCTCAAGAGGGTCCAGAGGGCACAAGTATCCTGCATAAGAGGGTGAACAAGGCCCCTATGACACCTTTCTCTGTTACATGCCTGCCCCTCCTCAGTTCATACCTATGGCAACATTTGAGGCAGGGGTCCCCTATGACCCGCTAATGGAGAAGGAAGAGTTTGAGCTTAGTTCGTGGTGGATTGGCTTGGTATGAGGGTACAAGATGAAAATGGAATGCTTCTGCACTACAGCCCAATGCAGGGTATCTGAGAAGGACAGTTGTGAGGGAAAATTGCTCTGATGAATAGATTCAGACGATGTACTTCATCACCCACTTTGTGTAGAAAGAGAAGAGTCCCAACATAAAGATATACATGAACTCATGGGCAATGGACGATGGCTGAGCTGATTACTCAGGGTCCTGGAAGGATTAAGACGGAAGTATTGGCCAAAGGAAGACTGGGAAAGAGACATGTGGATTGACCTGCATGAATAGGTTTACAAAGTATGAAAGCATCCACTTCTGTATGAGAAAGTACACCAAAAACAAGAGACAACCAACAAGTTGGAGGACGTATTTGCAAATCGGTAGGCCAAAAACACTTGGAAAATCCTACCTTGCATGCCAAGGCTGTCAGATATTTATT
Source organism: Balaenoptera acutorostrata (assembly GCF_949987535.1). Lineage (NCBI taxonomy): Eukaryota > Metazoa > Chordata > Mammalia > Artiodactyla > Balaenopteridae > Balaenoptera > Balaenoptera acutorostrata. The sequence goes on from NC_080077.1 coordinate 68,628,804, forward strand.
TGCCATCTTACAATTCTTCCTTCCTCTGGGAGGAGATAAAACACTGGCACTAGCATTTTTAGAAGCACTGTACACAAAGCCCTCGCCATTTCATTCCAGGAGGTAATTCATACAAAATACAAGCAGGGAAAGACTAAGGGCATGTCATTTTCACATCTCACTCTTTATTCAGAAAAGTGGTGTATGCTTGATTCTTTATAATATATTTTCTATTAATGAGAGCCCACTTCTCAGTGCCCTTAATAAGAAAAGAACAGTTATAATTGGATTCCATATCTGCCAATCATTCTATCTTATAAAAAAGGCATCCAGACACCTTCCCTGACTAGAAACAGTTGCAAGGTCATGTCCACAGAATGACAATGTTTCTTTTAATCCAACTCTTTTAAGATGAGTTGGGGCAGAGGGGCTGGCTCTTAAGTATGCAGAGTTTTGAAATACAAGAAGGAACCTGAGTAGCAGAAGCTGAGAAAACATTGTAGTTAGTAGCTGTTATGATCTAATATTATCTTGGTTATAAAACAAAAGAGATTTGTATGAAAAACCTTTGAGTTGACATTTGTCTCCTGTGTTAATTTGTATCTCACAGTTTTATAAAAGAACCAACTAATTAATTTGTGTCTGACATAGAGAAGGGCATCATTCCTGCTCTTGACAAGTAATCCTAAAATATCCATATAACCAACAATGTATCACTGCCCAGAGTACTTGAAGATCTCTTACAAATAAAGAAGATTAAGAAAATCCAAAAGAGAAGATGGGAAAACAATTCACAGAAGAGGGAAACCTGAATGATCAAAAAAACACATAAAGGGATATTCATCTTCAATAGTAATCAGAAATGGAAATTAAGACAGTGGCAAAATGTTACTGATACTTTACTGAGTATTGGCAAGGTTGTGGGGAACGAGAATTCTCATAGTTCTGATGGGTATGCAACCACCTTGGAAAGCAATTTAGTAATAGCCAGAAAGTGGAAGCTTTGTACACCACACTAGAAATACCATCGCACAAGTGCGCGAGAAGACATACACAATATTTTTAGTCTCATTGTTGTCATAGAATAAAAAATTGGAAGCAACCCAAATGTCCGTCAGTTGGGGAATAGAAACATAATTACGATGCATTCCCAAATGGAAAACTCTGTCGTAATTTAAAATATGAATGAACTAGTTCTACAAGCATCAAAATAGGTAAATCTTGAAAACACCATGTTGAGGGAAAACAGCAAAATACAATTTATGTAAACATTTTAAATACCTGAAACAGCACTATATTCAGCGCTGTTTGTGAATCCATACGTATGCCATAAATATGAAAGCAGGGACAAGAAACAAGAACCAATTTTAAGAGAGTGGTTCGCTCTGGGAAGGGAGAAAGAGATTTCCATTCTGTATGTAATTTGTTTATATCTTAAAAAGAAACAATCTGAAGCAAATAGAGCGAAATACCAACATTTGTTAAGTCTGGGTGGTGTATACTTTTATGATGGTTTGAAATGTTTTGTCATTTAAAAAATAAACATATTTCAGTGGATTAATTAAAATCGGAAATAAAGCAGAGGAGACTCCAGGCCTGTGCCAGGGTGACTGTGCAGCTCACCCTCGGCCAGAAGACATGGGTGGAGCTCAGGAGAGCCAGGCCCCCAGCGCAGTGTGGGTCCAGGGCCCCGGCTGCAGCCACAAGTCAGCCGCGGGCAGCAGGGGACCTGGTGGGAGTAAGGCGCCTGGGCTGGGTTGGGTCGTACTCAGTTGGAGGAGGACAGAGATGGGCCCTGAGTCTTGGGCTCTCCGGTCCACCTGAGTCAGCACTGGTGAAAGGGATGACATTTGGGCTGAGTGTCAAAACCCTCCAGGGGAAGGTTTGGGGGCTGACTCATGGGGACACTGCTCCTCCCCCGCCCCCTCCCCCTTCCTGCATCTCTCTCCTGCCCCCTCGCCTCCCCATCCTCTTCCTCACTCAGGAACCCTCTTTCCCTTTCTCCAGGTCTCCATCATGGGCACCTCTGTTTTGCCTATGCTATAGCATTGATGTCTATATTAACGTATTCGCTCTATTTAGTAAGAAGCTGAGGTTCCTCGTGGTAACTTAAAATAAATTGGTTTAATTATTTTCACATCACTAAAAATTAAAATAATTTAAAAAATTTTTGTGACTTCTAATAGACAGACCCTCACTCTAGCCCTGCTCAGTGGCCCTTGAGGGAAAAAAGGGGGGTTTCTCTCCCAGTATACTTCATTTCAAGTCTTTTCTAAAAATAGTAATCTGTTAAACATCTACTGCGTGCCAACCATTGTGTGGGCTCAGTGTTTTACATGAATTATTTCATTTAATTCTTTTTAAAAAAATCCACAAGCAATCCTATGAGGGAGCTAATCCCCATGTTACAGGTTATTTCCATCTCATAAATGTGAAAACTAATGTTTGAAGAGCTTAGCTAACTTAGGTAAGTTCTAGAAAATGGCCCAGCAGAAAGTTAAATCCAGTCAGCTTCCAGAGCTCAGGCCGTGAGGGAAGAATTGTCCCTGATGGGAAGTCTGGACAGCACCCTTGAGCATACTATTTCCCTCAGTATTATAAGTTCCAGGAATTCATGTTTTCTGGTAAATTTAGGACTTTGTGCCTTCTCAGTGTAAGTGCTCAGATGATTCAATTTTCAACAACAAAACAGAATTTTATTTTGAGGGTGTCACATCACCCTCAAACATGGAAAGCTATATTATAAAATAAATATCAAACATCTAATTTGGGACTTCCTTGGTGGCGCAGTGGTTAAGACTCCGAGCTCCCATGGCAGGGGGCCCGGGTTCAATCCCTGGTCCAGGAACTAGATCCCACATGCCTGCCACAACTAAGGAGCTGGTGAACCACAACTAAGGAACCCTCAGGCCGCAACTAAGGAGACCGCCTGGCACAACAAAGACCCGACGCAACCAAGTGAATGCATTAAAAAAGAAAAAAAAAAAGACTCTGGCCTTAGTGATGATGAAAATGATGATGATCGTCATCATAGTTGAGGCACATTATTAAGGTCTCACATTAAAAAAAAAAAGCATCTAATTAAAAAACCCATTTCTCTCTGTCACACACACACACACACACACACACACACACACACACACACACATGCACTCACCTTCAAGCACCCACACTTCTGGATCGACTAACCTAAATCAGCAGGCTAAAGGGTTTCTCAGACTCCCCTCAGCATGGAGGTTGCTAATTGCTACCCTAGCAGCTACTGGAAGATCAAAGAGCTGCCCGCAGAGCAGAGCTGCGCTGTTTCATCTTCCACAGACCAAACGCTAACACTGCCCATGGCCCACCATCCATCTCCCCTCCCGAGCTGCCACACTGGACCAATTCCCCTTCCCCTTCCCCACATGCTCTCCCCGACCCTAAAATAACTGTGTCAAAAATAAACACTCCGAAAAATGCTTGCGGAATGAATGGAGAAAGGTCACTTCACTATCATTGTTTCCCTTCTAATTACCATGGTTTTGTCTAAGGATGTGCTTGCTTGTTGGTGGTAGCGATTCAGAAACCCACCACAGGGAACCCTGCCTGGTCTATCTCCCGGGAGCTGGGGCAGGAATGCTGTGGCCTGTCATCCCACCGGCACTGAAGGCTCTGGACCCAAACCATGCGTCACCATCCCATCACCCTGCCCCTGGTCCTCAAGTGCGGCATGAAGTCAGGAGGCTTTCACTCAGGACAGTTCTGCATTCTGCTGGCAAGCGGGGCTAGGAGAAAGGGTCCCCTTTCTGGAGCAAGACATCCCCCCTTGGGGGCTGGCACAACGGAAGGGGTCTTCGGTCACGCATTGCAAAGTGGAGTTGGAACAACCAGAGAGATTCGATCCCCCTCATGATGCAAAACGTCTGACCTTGAGTGGATGAATGAGGCCCTCTCCACACTCTCGGGGCCTCCAGAAAAGCTGTTCCAAGTTCCCTCAGGAGGAAAAATGAGATGCGACTATATAGCAAGCCAAGGAGCCCGTCGGAGTGGAGTGAAGAGAGAGAGAGAGTCTCAGGGGAGGGTCTCCCTAGGGAGCCTGGGTCAAGGTGACTATGAGTGAGGGGTCCCTTGTGCATCAACTCATCAGGTGCCCCCAACCAAAGATGGCGCCCTGTGCACCGCAGTGGACAACTTGAGTCTCCAGGGAGATGTCGTGTGGCACCGAAATGGGTCCCACTCATGCAGGGATCCGCTTCCTCCTCACCCTCTGGACAAGGGGCCTCTCTCCACTGCCATCCCAGGCAGGCAGGCTCAGCTCCTCCAGCTCCAGGCACTAATGGATCCAGCCCACGTTCACACTTGGGTCCCTGCCCTGGGCTCCCAGAGTCAGCTGAGCCCCGTTCCCAGCCCTACCTCCTCTGCCAAAATGTGGGCTTCATGTCCTGGAGCCCCAGGTTTCCAGGCCCTCCACACCATGCTTAGTTTTCTTACTCTGTTCTGGCCTGTAGAGATTTTAATGTTATTTTTCCTCCCTCCCTCCCTCCTTCCCTCCTTGCCTCCTTCTCTCTTTCTCTCTTCTTTCCATGGTTTTCCCCCAAAGAAGTGCTTCTAAAACCCATCCCCACCTTTCCACATCTGCCTCAGTCCCTCTGGTTTAGGGTTTGTCTCCCCTGGACCCATCAGTCTCCTAACAGTTCTCTGAAGTCTATTGGAAACCATGGCCACGTTCAATCTTCTCTAAGCATGGCCTGTGCATTGCACTCCCTTGCTCAATGCCCTCAATGGCCCCTATCAAGACTTTATTATTTATGCTGCATCAAGGATCCCTGCGTGGTGGTGTGTAAGGGAACTATCAACCTTGAGTTCTAACTAGTGCAGTCTTTCTATCTGGGCAGCTGGGCCTGGCCCACAGAAGTCCGAGCTGCAGAAAAGTCCTAAGAGCCTGAGAACAAGATACAGACTAAATGACCTGGTGCTGGCTTTTGGCCACCAAGATCGAGACCCCCCAAGCTGTTGCTGGGTAGGAAAAGGATGTACCCCGGGGGCTAGAGATTCAGGACGCACATGTTTGTTCTGGGAACAATGGTTACAGGATATGTGAATATATACAGTGCAGAGTCACCTAAATGGTCTTCCATCCAAAATTCCTCATCTCTACCCTCCCTTCTAGCGCCAGCTTCCTGGGATAAAAAGCGAAGGGAAGATAGGATGAGAAACGGGGCAAGTGCAAGATGAGAAACAGCTGAGCTGCTGTCACAGACGCGATCATCTGACAGGACCATTCCTTCGCTGAAGTCAGCGAGAAGGCAGGGTAGTCAAGTCCTCACAATGGAGGTGGCAGCCTGAGTGACAGAAGCAGCCATGAGTGGTGACATGAGCACTGCAAGCCCAGGCCACTCAGAGAGTCACAGGAAAGACCAAGGCTTAATGTTGAGCTCCCATGTGACACACCCCAGGGATCCCTTGGGTGGAAAGGCAAGAGTATATGGAGGCCCCTCTCCAGGTGGGATCTGAGTCAGCTCCATTAGAGTGACAGCCATCCCTCACTTACATACTCAGCCCAGTAACCTGAGGGTATGTTGGTTGTAGTTGAATAACTTGTAAACTGAACAAAGAAAGTCCCTTTTCCTTAGCTAGCATTCACTTTTGGTCCCTAATCCACAGACCAAATATGAACTGTTCAACCCTCATTGAACACACCCGAAACATCACTGCTGCCATGCTTTTGTTTATGCTATATTTGGTTGGGGTGCCCTTCCTTCCTCCACTTCTCTGGATTTAGTTCTTAAAATTTTATGCATCCTTTAGGGCCCAATGCCACCTCTTACATGAAGTCTTCCTTGATTACCTCAGTTCTAAGTGATTTTTCTCCACTGAGTTCATATGGCCATTTCTACTTGCATGATGACTCATCACATCCCACTTTGTGATGGAGCTATCCGTGTGGGTCTCAGGTCACAGTGACTCCAGGTGGTTAAATCCCATGGGCATTTTTAGTTGCCATCTTACTTGACCTTTCAGTAGTATTTAATACTATTGAATATATTCTCCTTTTTGGAATACTCATCGCTGTGGCATCTGTATAGACATCTGGGGTTTGCCTGCCTGGCTTCTCTGCCTTCTTCAGGTAACAGCACCCTGATTTTCTTTTCAGGAACTTTCTGGCCACGAGGTATGGGCAGGATTGATTCCAACCTCCAGCTCAGAGACTAACATGTAACCTGAGCCGCACCAACAAGAGTGATACCTGGTGTCTTGCTGAGACCAATAAAAGAGAGAGGTTTTCTTCACCTTAGGTAGGATGTAAACCTGAAGTTTCTGGCAGTGACCTGATCAGGCCACCACATAGAATGGCCCACTCAGCAAAGAACTGAGCAATGGAGAGAGAGGCAGGTTCCTGAGGACCTGTTTAAGTACTTGGATCCAGACACATCTGGCTAGTCCCGAGTTTAGTTTATAAGAGTCAACAAATGCTTCTTCTGCTTCTCCTTCCTTTTTTCTTAAATCAATTGAAGATGGACTTCAGTAGCACATATTTGAATATTTGAAAGCGTCTAGTTCAGCCTCCAGGACAAAACACCCTCTTGGCTTTCCTCCTGCTGGGTTATTCCTGCTCAGTCTCCTTTGCTGATGAATCCTCCTCTACCCAGACTTTAAATGTCACAATCCATCAAAGACTGGTCCTAGTTCCCCTGTTCTTCTGTTCTTTACGTCTCCCTTGGCAATCTCAGCCACACCTCTGGCTTCAATCACCGTCTCAAATTTGTAGCTTTAACCCAGGTCTCTCTTAGGACTCCAAATATATAAATTCACCTGTGTACTCAGTGTGTCTATTTGAATGCCTCAAAAGCATCTTGGGCTGGTCCCATCAATCATGAATTGTGACTTTTTCTCCCCAAATAGCTTCCCTCCTCTGTTCCTATCACAGCAAACAGCACAAGACAAAAAGCTGGGGTCATCTAATCTATCCTCCACACTTTAGCCAAAGTGATCTATTTTTTTTTTCTTTTTTCAAAGTGATCTTTTTTTAACACAAATTAGATCAAGTCTCTTTTGCCTAAATGTTTCCAAAACCTTCCTATGGCTCATGGGATATGTCCAGAACCAGGAACGTGGAGCCCGAGGCCCTGCCCAGTGTGGTTCCCGCCCATCTTGTCTTTCAATGCTCTTCGCTTCCTCCCCGAGCTCCCTCACTCTGCCTCTTATCACTTCCTCAAAAGTGGCATGCTCAGGCTCCGTCCTCAGGGCCTTTGCACTCACCCTTCCCTCTGCCTGGAACCTCTCCCCCATCTCCAGCAAGTTCACTGCCATCATCCTCAGGTCTCCGCTAGAAGATCCGAGAAGCCGTGCCTTACCCGTCCAGATTGCATCAGGCCACCGTAACCCACTTTCCTAGCACCCGGTAACTTTCACTCATCATACTCATGATATCAGTTTTAGTCTTTAATTCCCCAGGAGACTAAGCTGCAAGGGGCAGAGACCGTGTCCATTTTTCTCATTCATGTTTCCTTAGCACTCAGGCCTGCTGAGGGATGGCCAGTGGGCACCAACGAACATTTGGAGAAGAAAGCGCTGGATCCTTGGTGTCTCCCGTTACATGAATAAGGTCTTGGAGACAATGAGGAAGCAGGTGGGTATGCAGGCGGACAACATCAGAGCAGTGAGACCGATGGTGATGAGGAAAGAGCGTGGAAAGGGGAATTTCCAAGGGAAATAGCACCCCAATGGGTAGATAGAAGCCTGCAGAGCAGCAGGGCGAGACCATCCTAATTAAAGTCATGCTGATAAGGGGAAGTAGGATGAGACACTATCATGGGACAGTGAGTTTGTAGATACCTATTTGCTTGGCTGCGCTGTTTAGTTGAGAATGGAGTGGAAAGTCCCAGGTGACATTTTCTAATACAGATGCATTTTGAGGATAAGCATGTATAACTTAATCAAAGAGTTTCTAACATGTGTGTGATGTGTATCATGGATAAAATTAAAGACGTGGTGTGGGCTTGTCATGGATCGTTCTGTGATGTAATTTAAGGTGTGTGATGTACACGCTACCGTCACGTGTTAAAACCTTAGAAGGAAATGTGACCTAGCACTGCTGAAAAATTCATAGGCAGGGGCAGAGAAGCATCACTCTCTATAAACTCTCTGTGCCAGGAGATTTTTCTGTGCTGCCAAACAGTGCATGTCACCTGGACACGGAAGTCAAGAACAAAAAATGAAAGGTTCATTTTTTAAAATTTAACAAAAATGTGTTGGACACTTAATTTATGCCATTTCTGGGACTTCCTAAGTCTATGATCTCATTTAACTTCTTTGCGCCTCAGTAAAATTGGGACAATAAGGTCTGTTAGGAAGAGCAAATAGATAATAATACATTGAGGGTCTTAAAAACAGTGCCTGGTCCAATATAAAAAGTTAGCTGTTATTATTTTCTAATGTTTTATTATAACTATATCTGGTGTCCTTTCTAAGAACTGAGGTTACAGTTGTGAAGAAGACAGATGGGACTCTCATGAAGCTTCTATTCCAGTTAAGGTGGAGGCCAATTAGAAAGTAAGCTAGTGAACAAGGTCATTTCAGAGAGGGACAGATGCAAAGAAGGTGAGGGGGTGGGGCAGAGGCCACTTTCAAAGGAGCCAACAGGAAAGGCCTCTTTGAAGAGGTGACATTGGAGCTGGAACCCGAACAGTGGGAGACAGGAGAAGAATCCTAGCAAAGGCAGTCCAGGCCAGATGCACAGCAAGTGCAAAGGCCCTGAGGCAGAACTGAGTTGAAGTATGAGAGGCAGGAAAATGCAGCGTGCCTGGGGTATGGTGAGAGAGGAAGAAAGTGGTATGAGATGAGATCAGATGTGATGAGATGGAGAAAACCATCAGCACCAGGCTGGACTGACCAAGGAACAAATGGCCAGAATCATGATGGAACATTCCTGCTTGTAGGAGACTACAGTTCAGCAGAGTGTGACCCTAAGGTACCCAGGAGCCAGGGCCCTGAGCTTAGAGGAAAGAACGGCTGAGGCAGAGCCTTGCCCCTTGCCACAGGTCTTGGCCTCCAAGGAACCGTGGTCTCAAGAAGGCAGGGCTTCTCTGCTGGCCATCAATCTCCCTGCCTACCTGTTACAGGAAATAAAGCGAGTTGCTTAACCTGTGTCCATTCCCTCTCCCTTCCTTATTGGCACAAGTTTGATTTTGCTCATGGCAGCAACAGTCCATCCCCAAGTGAAACCGGATTAGTCTAACCCGGTCAAAACCAGCCTGCAACTTGAAGCCTGTGGTAAAGGGGTGCTTAGAAGCCCAGCCCCAAGGAAGCTTCTCTCTTAGGTCTGAGAACCAAAACCATCTCTCCTCCACACCCAACCTAGACACAAAACTGCAACTACTCCCTGGGGTCTACACTCACATAACTTAGCTATCCCACTGTCTTCCTTAGAATGACTGTACTTTTCCAGGACTATCTCACCTGAGTTTCAAGATTCATGAACTCTTCAGTGGAAAGGATCAACAGTACTCACCCTAAGCTTCTTTCACGCCTTCTCTCAAAATCCTTACCTTGCTGTTTCCACTGATCTTACCTTTAATCAACTTCTAATTCTCAGTAAAATCTGATGTCACCTTCCCTGCCCTGAGATACTGCCCAACCTCTGTCGAGGTGTGTTTTCTGTTATCAAAAGGTGACGTTGGTAATGCTCGGGAAGCCAGGCTTTGACAAGCCTGTCGGTCAGCGGAAACGCTGCCTAATGTAACCTAATGCAAGTAAACACATACAAGTTATAGGTGTATTTCAAAAGCTAAAGATTTCCAAGGGGATAAAGAGGCCTGATTTAAAGGAGTGCAGGTAAACATGTATCAACTTTTGGATATCCCTCTGAAATTTGTTCAGATGCCTTTTACCAGAAAATCAGTTTATAAATCTAGTGCAGTTTCCGGAAGTTCTCAATTAGAGACCAGAGGCCACAAGTCCGTTTTAAAAAAATATTTCCCTTAATGTTTGAAATCATCCATTATGTAAGCTCTTATCTTTCTTACTAACAAATAAAAGATACTACATAATTAATTGATCTTTATTATTTTCTGTGCTATTAGGATCAGAAAGCATGATAATATCCTATTTTTTAAAAATCATTTCTGTGTTTGGAGTTCTGGACAATGGTTCATTATTATTACCTATATATAATCATTCTTTGGTTGATAAGTAATTCATTAAATTGTTTGATTTAATCAATAGACCAGGCTCCACGGTGAATGGACTTCGCAGGTTTTACATTTCTTTGTAAAATGAAGCAAATTGTCACCTACTGTTCTGTGAAAACAAAAAATTCAAGAGAGAAGTCTTGACAACTGCTTTTACAATATGCAACAAACTCACATCTTTGAGTGTTTTACTCTGCGAGGCAGACTCACGAGTGAGGGCCTGGGGTGAGGGAGAAAGCACGGGAGACTGTGGGCCGAGGTGCAGTCCTGGGGCTACCGCTAACCAGGGGCCAGAACCCAGGCAGGCGACAAGCACATTATTTAGATCATCTTATCACCAACACTCTGTGAACTAGGTACATGCTACTTAATGTGCCTTTACTGAAGAAAAAATTTAGGCACAGAGAAGTTAAATAATACACAGAAGATCACACAGCCTCGTAAGCACCAGGACCAGAATGCAAGCCGAGGCCATCTGTCACAGCCTCTATGAAATAACACCTGTTAGTGGAGGTGCCCTGGCAGAGGCAGAGGAGAACAAGAGAGAGCCAAGTGAGGCAAGGCTGGGAGCCTCTGGGGAGCCGGTGAGTAGGCTGGGAGGATCGTATTACACATTGCATCAAACTCGAGGCCAAACTCGAGGAGCAGAGATAAGATCCTCCCTTGTTTCCAGCTGTGAGACTTGGGCCAGACCCAGAAGCTGCCGCCCTTTCCTGTAGCAGTCTCATCTTGAACATTCAATGTCAAGGAGGTCTCGTTAATAATGCAGGCTTGTAACACAGGGCAGGATGGCAGTTTTGAAGAGATGCCTGCCACTGCCCAGCTCCCCTCTCTGAACACGGGCAGAGGGAGAATGACAGCAAGACATCCAAGATGCTAGATGAGCTGAAGGTAGCCAGCCAGAGAGTGAGCTGTGGATTCCATTAGGATGTAGTGAAGAATAAGGTCCAAGGAAATTGAAAAGCTGAGGACATGAGGACGTGGCAGAGATTGCAGAGACATGTCAGTCAGAAACGGGCTGCCTACTGAAATGAATTAAAAGAAAAAGGCAGAAGAGAGAGCAGTAGGTAAATACAGGGGAAGGAACATGAAGAAAACAGTGTGAAAACAGACGATCAGGGATCACAAGAGGTGAAGTTGTAATGGAGCAGGACGCTAAGGGGCCTTAACGGGACAGACCCCCCCCCAGGTCCTCTGCCTGCCTCTTGTCTGTAGAAAACCTTCAGTTAAAGAATAAGTTTAATCAGAGAAGTGAGAAAATACAGAAGCAAAGGGAAACAGTCAAAGAAGACAAAAGGATAATAGTTTAGCCATCAAACAAAGTCAAGGACATTTAGTTCCTCCTCAAGGGCTATAGATAATATTCTGAGCCATGTCCTTTGAGCTGTTTTGCAGATACTGAAACCCACACCAGGTGGAAGAAGTTAACTACATGATGACCAGACTGTAGCCATGACATAAGCTGCCACAATTCTGAGAACTGGCTTCAAGGAGATGGGAACAAACCCATCCTGGAACCGAAGACTAACTGTACTTAAAACCATCAAGATGTTGCTGCTCAGACCACGGCATGACCAATTTCAAGATGACTGTCTTGAAAGATTCGAGGAGCAGAGATAAGATCCTGTCTTCAAGATGACTGCGCTATTCTGCAGGTAGCCCCTCCCTCCACCTATACACCCCTAAAACTCCCCTTTGAAAGCTCTTGCCCCCTGAAGCATAGTGGGGAGTTGGCTTTTGGACATGAGTCTACCTTCTCCCCAGATTGCTGGGCTCCTGAATAAAACAAACTTTCCTTTCCTACCAACACTTGTCTCTCGATTATTGGCTTTCGAGCAGCAAGCAGCCAGACCTGAGTTTGGTAACAATTCCTTTGAGGGGAAAAAATAATTACTTGGAGATGAAAGTTATTAGGACAGAAAAGAACCCCTAAGTGGGGTCTGCTTGTGTGTGACATGGTTCTGACGTGACACGTGCACATGATTATTGGGGAACACTCCTTAGCCCTTGTTGGGAATATGATGGGATGCTTCTGCGGCCAACATCACTGGCCTCATATCTGTGAGGATGACCAAGCTATGCCATGGTCAAGACCATGATGATGTTACTCACCACTGTATCTCCAGGACCCAGCACAATGCCTGGGACGTGGTACGTGCTCAATTAGTATTTCTTGAGTAAAAAAAGGAAAGAAGGAAGGAAAGAAAGGAGGGCAGGGAGGGGAAGTTGTACCCCAGGGAAGCTATGCCTGGCTAGCCAAACTGACCACCTTCAGGAAGGCTACATGCAAATGGCTTCCTGCCTCTTCTTGCCTCCCTGCTTCTTCTTGCCTCTCCACCTCCTCTCCCAACACACACGCAGCAGCTCCATGCCTCCTGCTCAAACTACAAAAGGGGGCCAAACAACCCAGGGCATGCATAGCAAAGCACTAAGGAGGCTTCGGGGAGCCTGTGCCCCCATGCCCAGGTCATCCCAGTGCACTAGGTCAGTCTCTATGGCTGCCCTGGCATTGACCTCTGAGCCTTGGGAGTCTTCAAAGCCCAACCCAACCAGTGAGCTGGTTTAACACACGCTCACACTGCTCAGTAAGCCCAGTGCCACGCCAGGAGCTTGACGGGGCCTCCTCTCTTCAGACAAATACTGCCCCTGCTCCCACACTGGGACACCCCTGCTATTATGGTCAAGGGGAAGAGGGCTAAACCTTTCAGTCAGCATAGGCTAGCTCATGCTGCAGTAACAACTCCAATAGCTCAGCGACTGAAAAACAGGTGCATTTCTCACTCACACTACCTATTCATCAGCGGTTGGCTGAGGCTCGATCCTCCATCCCTTTCCCTGGGATCCAGGCTAAAAGAGCAACCACCCTGTATCTATGGTAGAGGGGAGGAGGACTGCGGAGGTTCTCACAGTGGCATTTAGATACTTCAGTCTGGAAGTCACACACACATCAGTCACCTTCACGCACGTGCACAGTCATTGACTGGAAGAGTCACTCACACCCTCCCCCGGCCCCCGCCCCAAGGGGTCTGGGAATACAGTCCTGCCACAGGTTGGGAGGGCAGAGAGCTGGAAATAGTGACCCCAGGCTGGAACTGAGCCTTAGACGTGCGACCCAATTAATCCTAAGCCCCTTCCCCTTAGCAAGGTGCCAAGGGCTGGACACCCTCCGCAGAGGAAGTGTGGGAGGCCCAGCCGAGAAGGATGGAGGTGCTTTCTAGTCAAGCCTGACGCACAGGGGGACCCCGTTCCATACTTTTCTATCTGAGGCTCCTCTCCTGCTCGGCAGTCTCAGCTCTCCCGAGGCAGGGACAGCCCAGAGGGGGACAGTGCGGAGGCAGGCCTGCCGTCCTGCCGTCCCAGCTGGCGGAGGACGGACTTCTCCATGCTGCACTCCCAGGAAGGGTCCAGTGACAGCAGTACTGCAGTAAACAACAGCAGCAAAGGGGCGGGCTTGAGGATGCACTTTCTTTTTTAAAAAAATAGCATGGACGTTTTCCCCTCCCTCATTTCAGGAATCGAGCACCATTGTTCCTTACCAAACAGCCCACATGTCAAAACTGCCGGGATGGGTTTCAGGGGAAGCAGGGTGGACGGGGGCAGGGAGGCAGAAAGGCAAGGGAGGTGTCGGGAGAGATGCACAGTCAGGCAGGGGGTTGGGGAAGGCAGTGGCTGCGAGCAGACAGGCTTGGCTATGGGGAGAGCGCGGGACGTGGAGAAAGAGAAGGTCACAGAGAAAGCGCTCTTATCACATCCCTTCTCAAAGACATCCCAGCGGCTGGAAAGGCGAATTCGCTCTTTACCAACGGTTCCTGCTTCTTCAAAAGTGGATCAGAGGGTCTGTGATTGCGTGAATCAAGAGGAGGACGCACATGGCGCCTGGGCTGAGGATCCCCACCCCTGGGACAAGGCCAATGCAGAACACTTAAGGCTTCCAGGAGAGGAAGACATTTGGAAACCAGAGGTCCCAGGGGAGCTGGTCACTTGCACTGACTCCTATGCCAGGGTAGATAAGAGTGCGGGGTAGCTGAGGAAAACTGAGAGCCAGATGTCTTAAACATATCAAATGAAGCTCCGTCTAACTTCTGGTCTAGACCTCAAAAGAGCTGAACCAGATGACTTCTGCCAGTTCTTTTGGTTTGGGGGTTTTGTTCTGTTTTGTTTTTCTGTGTTTGTCCTATGAAAAGCTGGGTGGTCGCAGCTTGCCCGGGTTCTGGAACCTTCTGGAACCTACATAACCAGTATGGGCCTCAGAGGGGAGTGGAGAAAGCAGAAATCTCAAAATATAGAGAAAGAAAGAAAAAGAATAAAAAGGAAGGGAGGGAGGGAGGAAGGAAGGAAGGGAGGAAGGAATAGAGAAGAAAAGAGAAAAGAAAGGAAAAAAGAAAGACACCACCCCCTTCACTTCTCTTCACTGCCCACACAAAAGCCGGTGATGCTTTGCCACTGCTCCCCAAGTAGCCAGGCTGCACCTCACTAACCGGGGTCATATCTTTCTTTTTATTTATTTATTTATTTATTTTTGGCTGTGTTGGGTCTTTGTTGCTGTGCACGGGCTTTTCCCTAGTTGCTGCGAGCAGGGACTACTCTTCATTGTGGTGCACGGGCTTCTCATTGGGTGGCTTCTCTTGTTGCAGAGCACGGGCTCTAGGAGCATGGACTTCAATAGTTGTGGCACTCGGGCTCAATAGTTGTGGCACTCGGGCTCAATAGTTGTGGCTCGTGGGCTCCAGAGCGCAGGCTCAGTAGTTGTGGCGCACGGGCTTAGTTGCTCCGCAACATGTGAGATCTTCCAGGACCAGGGCTCGAACCCGTGTCCCCTGCATTGGCAGGTGGATTCTTAACCACTGCGCCACCAGGGAAGCCCAGGGTCATATCTTTCTTGACCTAAGCTGTGCTCTAGGCCCAGTGACAGCAATCAGAAATAATCAGGCTAGATCAAGCCCATGCCATCCTGGAGAAGGGGTACAGTGATTTCCGATTTCCGCTGAGGCCTCCCTAGTAACTTTCCCTCTCTGAGCAGGGGAAACACGCGGGCGGCTGCTGAAACACCAAGGGAGGCTCAGGAAAGATGCGCGACTCTCTAACAGAGGACAGCCGGAGGGTGGTTAGCCAAGAAGGGGGCCGACAGCACAGGGCAGCCAGCAGGGGCGAGGCCGCGGCAGGGTGGCTGGGGAACGCCCCCACCGGCGGGGTGAGAAAGCTTCCGTGGCCCGTGGAAATCTTGATAAAGAGATGACTCGCCCTGCAGCAGCATCCTGAGGGCTGCCCATCCGCCCACGCGCCCACGGTGGGCAGGCGCGTCCCACGCTGTCATCGTCTAAGTTGGCAGGCACCGGCACACTTAATTACCAGGGAAGCAGAATCAGATCACACTTCCTATGCCAGCTCCTGATTTCATTTGTGTTGTCATTTTTTTTTTTTTTGGTCCTTTACCATAACTCAGCTGAATGGATCCAAAAGATGTCCAGAACACTGGGTTATCATCAGGGATACAGAGATGAGGAATTTCATTCATGCATCCTTTCATTGACAGAATAAATATTTATTGAGTGCCTGCTGTATGCCTGGCACTGTGCTTGGTGGTAGGGAGATTCTCATTTTTGTGTAGCGGTTGAGATTTGGACAGCATTTGCCATCCCTTTCTATGTTGTGGAGGGAGGGGCTGTGATATTTGGACACCACAATGGGGCAAACCGGAGGTGATCCCTGCCCAGAGGAGGCCACCTGGCTCCTGGGAGCTGAAGGGATTGGTTGCCATTTCACAGGTGAGTTACTCTGCCTTAGAGCTGGGCTTTTGCGTTGTTTCTATTAATGAAGTATAATGTGGTGCCTCTAATCCGGTTCTGGCAATCTCCTCAAATGCCCTTGAGGGAAATCTTCCCTCCCATGGCCTTTTCTTTCTTGTTTGAGTTTTGAGGGCTTGTCAGAAGGGAGTTTGTACAGAGAAATGCTGGCCATTGGGTTAGCCACATCATGAAGGTAAATGATTTAGCATAATTTTTTCTGCAGTTGGGAATCTTACGTCGAGTCTGTAGGAGTCCTTTAAAGAATAGGTATTCAGGGACTTCCCTGGTGGCGCAGTGGTTAAGAATCCGCCTGCCAACGTAAGGGACACGGGTTCGATCCCTGGTCCGGGAAGATCCCACATGCCATGGAGCAACTAAGCCCGTGCGCCACAACTACTGAGCCTGCGCTCTAGAGCCTGTGAACCACAGCTACTGAGCCCATGTGCCACAAGTACTGAAGCCCACACGCCTAGAGCCCGAGCTCCTCAACAAGAGAAGCCACTGCAGTGAGAAGCCCGTGCACCGCAATGAAGAGTAGCCCTCGCTCGCGGCAACCAGAGAAAGCCCCAGCACAGCAACGAAGACCCAACAATGAAGGCCCAACACAGCCAAAAATAAATACATACATACATACATACATAAATAAATAAAAATTTTAAAAAAAAGAATAGGTATTCAGACTCTAGTTAGTGTTTCTCATAATCATTAATACAGGATTATTTAGAAAACTGACTGGAATGAATATTCCCAAACTCTTGGTCCTCCTGGACAGAAAAGCCTCCCTCTTCTTTGACTGGTGAGACTAGGAAAGCAGCTTTCACGGGGCGTATTTCCTATATTAAGAGAAAGAAAGAGAGAGAGAAGAAAGAAGGACAGAAGAAAGGCAGGAAGAAGAAGGGAGAGAGAAAGGGAGAGAGAAAGGGAGGGAGGGAGGGAGGGAGGAAGGAAGGAAGAAAGAAAGAAGGATCGAGAAAGAAAGGGAGAGAAAGTCCAAACCACACATTCACCAGAGGAGGAGACCAAGGCCCAGGAAGGCCACAAGACTTACCAGGCTCACACAGCTTCACAGAACTAGCACTGGAGTACAGGTGGACTTCCCGCTGCACACCTAAGTTATCTTCTCTCTTTAGCCAAAGACACCAAGGCCTTTGACTTCAGTCACAGGTTTCTAGGGAACACGTAACATACTGGGTTTTGCTTACCTTTTATTTAGCAATTTTCCAAATGAACTTCTATCAGACCTCTGCTGATTTGCTTTATTTAATTAGAGAGATTCTTGAGGAAGAGAGCCCCAGATAAATATTTTTGTCTGGGTAAAGATAAAGACAATCTTGTTATGGCAAAGCTGAGGTGCTGTGATGAACCCCGTCTGTTGGACTCCTGCTGTCTCCTCGTTGGGGGCGGGACACGTAAAGCAGGCAGTCTGGGAGAGGCAGCTATAGCACTAATACAGCCCTCACCTTTCCTCCACAATAGTGTAGAAGATAACCTTTGGCTGGGAGAGGAGGCAGATGCTTGGGCTAAACCAACATATATAATGACAAGGTCTCATCAAAACAAATTATTTCCTTTTCACCATCACCTTAGTAGTCAACTTTTCCATTATTGCCCAGCTTTATCTTTCTGTCAGCATAAAAAAAATACCATCATGAGGTAAAATGTACATGGTATCCACACAAAGGCATACCGTCAGGAGGTTTCACGGATGTAAAGGTGCCCTTGTGTTCCCCCCATTTCCTCCTGCTTGGTGCTTGCATGCGGGTGCCTGGCAACCCGGTGCCTGCTGTGGTAGCTTACCCGGGGCGGGGGGAGGGCAAGAGGCGATAGCCCAGGCGAATGCCCGGCAAAAGGGCAGATCCGGCCAAGGACCGTTATCAGATGAGGTGGAGGGGTGTGAGGTGACTCAGACACTGTGAAAAGGCATTATGCATGTATAACCATACTTCCCTTTATCAGAAAGCATGCCCTTGAAATGCTGCGACTAAACCAAGGTCTGCAAATCCAGTCCTGTGTTCAAGGAGCTGGGAGAAACTTGCTATTCACACGATTCCTATAAAGCATCCTTTATCTACCAAAGCTACCATTTGTTTGTTCATTCATTTGTTCATTCCACAACTATATATTTATTCAGGACTTTGAGCAGGGCACTGGGTCAGGTACTGGGAATATGGGGGAGGCGGGGAGATAAGACTTTTCCTGTGCTTGTGACCTTCAAATCTTTACACAAACATTACCAGAGAAATATAGGTGTGCTAATTGATTTTTTTTTTTTTTTTTGCCAAAATGGGTCTTCAGAAATATCTGCTTATCAGCAGACTAGTGACTAAATAGAACTGTGTTCTGGGGCACCTGCCCCTCCTCCCTGACCCATCCACGGCAGTTTGTTCCTCCAGGGCAGGACTTCCAACCTCTTTCCCCAAATGTTTTAGTTTTAGTTTTGCTTTGATCCAAATCTTTTCTTGCCAGCCTATGTGAAGTACAATGTGATCCGTCAACTTGAATCCCAAGCGCATCTGGGAAAATGACCCTTGGAAGAGAGAGAGCCGCTTTGGAGATAAGAGCACCTAGTTTGGGAATAAAGATCATTTGAGACGTCTCATTAACACATAGGTCTCTGCCTGCTTATGGTCAGGTACCTAAGAGAGTGACAAGAGAGCAATTAGCAGCAGGTGGAAAGATCAAGCACCAAGGCTGATCTGGCTGCTGCGCTGCCGAGTGTCTGATCTGTCACCAGCGGAAACCAACATGAGGACCTGATATGATACCGTCCCTGGAGGAAAAAACCAGCCACTTAGTCGAAAGCTGATTTCACCCCCGGGGTGGGGTAGGGCAGTAGTTTGTCCCTGCTGAGATTGATACGGGTGCGTCTTCCTGCCCACAACGCCTTGGCCTGCCCCACCATCTGACACCTTCCAGAGTGTCTGATTTGCAGACTTGAGATCACACAACCCATCTCCTCTGACCCAGGGACCCACTTTACAGCCAAGGAGGTGCCACGATGGCCCACGACCTCAGGATCCAGTGTCCCTTCCGTACACTGCACAGTCTGGAGGCTGCCAGCTGGGGAGGGTCAGAAAGGCCTCTACAGGGCCCACATTTTGTGCCAGTTTTGGCACAAAGTCTTCCTTTAAGATGCACAGTATACCTTGGACACTTTGAATAGGGGGCAGAAGTGGCCCCTCTTCTCACGTATCTAAGTGGTCTAAGTCACTTATCTAAGTGACCTGATTGGGAGCTTTGTGCTTCTTATTCCTTAAAGGCACAATAACCGGATGCAATCAGAGCCTGACAAAAACCTGGTCACCGGAGAGACTAGGATTCTTGGGCGGCGGGGGGATCTCAGGGTTACCCCACAGGACCAGCAACCTAGACCAGCAAAACTGCCATCTGAGAAGGTGAGCATCAATCTTGCCTCAGGGGGCTTCCCTGGTGGCGCAGTGGTTGAGAATCTGCCTGCCAATGCAGAGGACGCGGGTTCGAGCCCTGGTCTGGGAAGATCCCACACGCCGCGGAGCAACTAAGCCCGTGAGCCACAACTACTGAGCCTGCGCGTCTGGAGCCCGTGCTCCGCAACAAGAGAGGCCGCAATAGTGAGAGGCCCGCGCACCGCGATGAAAAGTGGCCCCCACTTGCCGCAACTAGAGAAAGCCCTCGCACAGAAACGAAGACCCAACACAGCCATAAATAAATAAATTAATTAATTAATTTAAAAAAATCATGCCTCAGGGTAGCATCAGGGACTGTAGTTTGTCCAACCAACCTCCCTGTTGTAAATCTTTTTTTTTTTTTTTCATTTAAAGGAATTGAGAGAAAACCAGCTGAGTGTGAAGTAAGCCATCACCTTGAAGAATCAGTGATGGGCCAGAGTGAATTTAATATGAAGCGTGAGTGGATTTGAGCAACGTAAGAGGTGGATGGGGGCCAAGGCTGCTGGTGCCTCATCCGTAGGCCTTCAGGGCCCACGTGCCCTGTGCACACCCAGTGCCTCTTACTGCAAGTGCCTGCTGCCGGGAGCTTTGTCTGGACTTCGGGGGTACTTGACCTTGCGCAGGGCAGGCCAGGGGCGCTGGGGAATTGATGCACTTGGGAACAGGTCTCATTAAAGCACAGCAGGCGGTGTGACTGGGAAAGGGGTTTGGAGAACATATAACAGAGAAACCTAGCGCCCAGGAATGGCCTCTCTGAGACGTGAAGGATGAGCGGGGGTCAGCCAGACAAAGAGAAAGAAGAAGAGTGCTGACAGGCACAGAGATAAAGGGAGGCCATCGTGCATACAGGGAAACGGCAGGAGCACAGAATGGACAGAAACAGGCAGGGGTTGTACCAGAAGGGTCTTAGCATCCTTGTTTTGGAATCCCAGTTATTTCCTAAGAGCAACAGAAACCCACTGAAGGGTTTTTTTCACAGAAGGTGACAAGATCCAACTTATGTGTTGGGAGATTACTCTGGCATAGTATGGAGAAAGGTTTTGAAAGAACAAGGCTGGAGACTGGGAGACCAGGATTCCCTTTGGCATTTGGATATATGAGTCTGGTGTACAGGGACATGGTGTGACTAATGATACAGTAATTAAAGCCCACTGTACAGGGCATAAGATGTTCCAAAGGGAATGTAAAAAATGAGAAGCGCGGACAGCCCAGGCCTAAGCCCCGTGGACACAAACATTGAAGGAAAAGGTAGGGGCAGAGGAGACCCCAAAGAAGACCAAGGAAGAATAGCCAGAGAGGTACGTGAAAAACTGAATAGGATGGCAGCTAGGGAACCCTAAGGGAGAGAGTATCTGGCCAGCGGCATCTAATGTTTTTAAGAGGATAAGCGAGATTAGTCTCATTCACTGCTTCTGACAAAATAAAATACAACCTTTTAGGAAAATAATTGGAGGTGTACCTCGAGCACAATATCCCGACTCCTGAGAATTTATTCAGAGGAAATAATTCAAGTGGAGGGAAAAAAACCTACTTATGTAACTATGATGATATTATTTATAATGGTAAAACAAACAGATAGAAAAAACCTTTCATGCCTCTGATAGAGAATTGACTCAGAAAATTATGAGCCATAAACTTAATGAAATATTTTGCAACCATTAAATATTACAATTATGACTGCCATGACACCACATTAAAATGTATATAAAATAGCATCAAGTGAAAAAACAAAATGCAAGATTCTATGTAAAAAGTAAAATATGCATAAGGGTAAAGATAGAAAAAGCATGGAAAATATAAATACTTCAAATGTTAGAGAAGTAGAATTGTGAATTTTTAAAATTATTCCCAGTATTATTGTTATACTCTTTATAGACAATAAATTACAATCAGGAAGGGAAAAGAAAAACATACTACAGAGCAACTTTACAATAGGTAGAAAAACCTCGTACAATGCCAAACAACTTGCTGTCTGTGTAAGGATGAGAAAACAAAACATAAATTTTGCCACCTATAGCAGGGTTTTGTGGAAGTGTTTATTGCTTTCTGGACCAAAGAGGGTCAGACAACTGAGTATATACTTAATGCTCATCTAGAGAGAATAAATGTCCAAATAACCCTTAGTGTGAAAACTGTTTACTCTTGGAAGCCATGAAGATAAAAGGAAATTAAGTTAAATGCAGCCTGATATTCACTATATTCATAATATTCACTATAAATTCTACACACTCTCCCGCTTACAGGGAGGAGCAAGGGAATTCACATCTTTTGAGCACCAACACGTGCCAAGAATGCTGCTGGTCACTTACACACAATGGTGCGCACCCCCCGAGGGAGCATGAGGACCCCTGCATCTTCTTACGTTCTCCAGTCAACAAGCATCAAAATCCACAGAGTCTGCTCCTGCTTTGTTCACCCCCTCTCAGCTCCCAGTGGAGAATTCAGTGAATTTCAGTAACCATCTTGTACAACTGGACAAGAGTGGAGATGTGGCTTTGTTTCCCCAGCTTACTAAATTTCAAAGTCACCTCTTCCCTTTCCATTTCATCTCCTCCTTTCTCTCCTCTTAGCTCTGCCATCATAGTTCTGAAATTCATTCATGCGTGAGCCTAGGGCTGAATCGCTGTTGTGTAATGTTCCTTTATTCTAGTAGCTAATCTTCTTTTCATCTCACCCACGTACAGCATTTGAGCTCCATGCCTACTACAACGTTGTGGAACGTCGGGGCACTCCCTTCTAGTTGACTTCTAAGGAGGATTTCATTTCATCCCTTGATAATCACATCCTGGGTTTATTCACTTTTCTAATAATTCTATTAGAATGTTTATAAGATGACGTGCTTTTAATTGTTTCCCTCACCTCAAAGGTACAGAGAGTAAGTTTCTCTAATGGTTTTGTAACTCCCATCCTTTATTTTTTATTGCTAATGGACTCTCCAGTAATATAAAATGACTGATGAGTGCAGTCAGAGAAAAGCAGAAAAATCAATACCTGCCCAGACTCCACGTTAGTTAAAAGCAAGTGAGGAGCTGAGGCTGGCAGACAATAGAATTTTCTCTGGCTCTTAAGTATCTGAAAGAAGAAAAAATTAGCTCAGATGGGCTGTAAAGCTCTCAACAAAGGAGACTTCTCTTTATAAACACAGGGTGTTGAAACAAGAGAATAATACCAAGGTAGGTCGGGTGTTCCTTAGACATCTGTTGTGCTCACTGTCTCCAGTAGAGGGCAGTGGTAGACGCAGACACTGACCCCAGGCACCACCAAACCAGCGCTGCCTCT
Source organism: Balaenoptera acutorostrata (assembly GCF_949987535.1). Classification (NCBI taxonomy): domain Eukaryota; kingdom Metazoa; phylum Chordata; class Mammalia; order Artiodactyla; family Balaenopteridae; genus Balaenoptera; species Balaenoptera acutorostrata. The sequence goes on from NC_080077.1 coordinate 68,651,445, forward strand.
CCAGAGCGCCTCTCCTCCCCTTGCAATAGAAGGTCATGCTGCGGTGACTCGGACCAAATCCAAACCACACCCTTGCGCAGATGTGGTCATCGTTAGCAGAGCCTCAGAGACTGCAAGTTCTTATTTGATAAACTAGGGTCCGCACAGCAAACGTACTAGGCATTGTACACGCATCACCTCGAGTCGTCACAACAGCCCTATGATATGGGTACTATGATCATCATCATCTCCATTTACAGATGAGAAAAATGAGCTTGGTCCGCTTTCCCAAGGACACCCAGCCAGTGGATAGAGCTGATATTGGAAGTGGTTCCAGTCTACAACCCAAGAGCCCAGCCACCATGCTATGAATGGCTGGCCTTACAACCTGTTCTATTCACATGCACCATTTATCTTACTCTGGGAACTTACTTGACAGCAGGAACCTTAGGTAACTCATCCTTTCATCCACTCACAGCTAGCAGAGGGCTTTGCACATGGTAGGTGGTCAGTAAATAAGTCTGATTCATCATTCAGAAGTGCTTTGGTGTGTCTTTTGATGGTATTGTGATGGGTGGAATAGGTTCAACATATTCCTCAGTTTGTCTTCATTCACGATCTAAGGCAGCGGACAGCAATGACACAGACGAACCTGTTGAAGACACAGACAAGTGAGAAATAAACTTGAACTAATACCCACCTGGATGCAGTATTTAGGTTACAAATATAAACCAAGGACAAAAGGCTAAGGTGATCTTCTATGCTTGTTTCTTTAACCTTCCCACTCTGCTACTCCCAGGTTTCTTAAAAACTTCCATGAAAGTCCAGATTAATTACAACTTTGGATCACTGTCTCCAGAATTTTCTGCCAGCTGCCACCCCCAGAGCAGAGTGGGTGTGGGTGGATTTCTGCTCCCAGAAATCTTTTCCTTTCAAGATTTCAGCCAACTACCCCTGTCCTGGTATCGCTCAGAGTTTAGTACCACTCATCCCAGAGCACTCGCCCTCATCACCATTCCTATCAAAGGCAATGAGACTGGGACTTCCCTGGTGGCACGGTGGTTAAGAATCCGCCTGCCAATGCAGGGGACATGGGTTTGATCCCTGGTCCGGGAAGATCCCACATGCCGCGGAGCAACTAAGCCTCTGTGCCACAAATACCAAGCCCATGAGCCACAACTACTGAGCCCACGTGCTGCAACTACTGAAGCCTGCGCACCTAGAGCCCATGCTCTGCAACAAGAGAAACCACAGCAATAAGAAGCCCATGCACAGCAATGAAGAGTAGCCCCCACTCGCCATAACTAGAGAAAGCCCGCACACAGCAACAAAGACCCAATGCAGCCAAAAATCAATCAATCAATAAATAAAAATTTTTTTAAAAGGCACTGAGACTAAATCCATGCTTATCTATAATTTCTCACCTTTGTTAGGACTATGTAGATAAGTACATTTTAATGTGTCTACATGTCACTCCTTTTATCACCTCTATTACTAGCAGGGCTTTTATACTAATTAATTAATACAGCACTGTAGCCTTGATGGTTAACTAAGGTAATCATGGATAGAATCAGGACATATTTTTATACTTTAAAGAATTAAAGAACATTATACTGTAATGATGTCTAAGAGCTCGAGAGTAGAGAATTAAATGACTTTCTCAAACTGGGGCTCACAGATGATTTCTCAGAGGTCCTAGAGCTCTCTGGGAGAAACTTTTGTGTTGCAATTTTATTATATTTCATGAAAAATTAATATAAGCATATTGTGGGTTATGGTTACCTTTGAGAGGCTGTAGAACACAGTGGTTAAGCAGACTGCCTGTGTTTACATCCCGACTTTGCCTTTACTGGCTGTGTGACCTTGGAAATACTCAGCACCTCAGTTTCCTCATTTGTACAATAAGGCTACTTCATAGGGTAATAGTAAGGGTTACATGGATTGAAACATATAAAGCACTTGGAGCAGTGTCTGGTACACAGTAAGGACTTTATACATGTTAGTCATTATTTTAATTATTACCAAAAAATGCCTTATGATTTCAAGGTTTGTGTTTGCCTGTGTATTTATAGTCACATAGTAACCAATACTACTTGAACTTCAGAGCTAAGAGGGGAAAAAAAGGAGCCTGGATACATAAATGATGTGTTCACATGTACTGAAGTCCAAATGCTATCACAATATGCTATACGGTGGTGGATTTTTTAAAAATTAATTAATTAATTAATTTTTTTTGGCTGTGTTGGGTCTTCGTTTCTGTGCGAGGGCTTTCTCCAGTTGCAGCAAGCGGGGGCCACTCTTCATGGCGGTGCGCGGGCCTCTCACTGCCGCAGCCTCTCTTGTTGCGGAGCACAGGCTCCAGATGCGCAGGCTCAGTAGTTGTGGCTCACGGGCCCAGTTGCTCTGTGGCATGTGGGATCTTCCCAGACCTGGGCTCGAACCCGTGTCCCCTGCATTGGCAGGCAGATTCTCAACCACTGCGCCACCAGGGAAGCCCCGGTGGTGGATTTTTAGGAGAGAAAAGGAGTGGGAGAATTGAGTCATTCCCAAAAGCTTGCAGTGGTAGAGAAACACTGAACTCAAAAGAATGTGTATTATAGTGGAAAACACCATATTCCATGGCAAGAGGCATTATGTGCTCAGCAAAATCTCATCTGTCAGTATGAATTAATGGTGTGAATTTAAATTTTCTTTACATTTACTTTTATTTTTACTTAATTTACCAATTTTGTTTTAGAATTGTGTAAGAGCTTTAAGCAGGAGTTTATGTCTCCTTTTTGTTTTACATATATAAATAACATTATTCTAGATTAATACTGGGACTCCAGAGGATTTTTTTTCTTTGAAAGAATTTCTAAACTTCCCAAGCTTAAAAACACTGTGCCTAATTGTTCTAACAGCCTTGCCCTTTGGTTTGGCTGGTGGACCAGCAATGAACCAAGCTCATTTAGGTCCAAGTTTTGCTCTGCCTCTAATATTCCCTCCTATTCATGTGACATTGGAAGCATATATATCCCCCCAATACCGTAACCACTCCCTTATTGTTATTATTTACTTACTTAACTTCAAAGTCTCTTAACTTTTAATGTTTAAAAATGTTCTCAAGGCTTAGAATAGCTTGTCCTACACTAGTGTGTAGGACTACACTATAGTCACATATATAAATAAAATATATTTCTTCAAATATGCAAACATACACACACAAAGCAGCAAGCAGCAGCACTGTAGAGCATGGTCCTGAGGAAATAAAGAGCCATCTGCACAGCCAGCAGACCCTATGCTTTCCATGAGGAGAATTCAGCGAGGAAAGCCCCTGAAAAGACTTGACTTCCAGCTCCAAGTGGTGTGAGAGTTTGGCCAGAGTTGGGCTGAGGTAACAAGTCCAAGGTCACAGCCACTCTGGGGCCTTCCTCATGCTTCACAGTTTGCCTTCACTTGGAAGGCCCCCGGCAACATAAAGGGATGGTCCACCTCCATTTTTTTCTATACCTTTGTGCTTTTTCTAATTCTCCTACCATGCATGCATACCGAGTGTTCTGGTGCTGCAGAGGAAGAATTGTATTTACAGAGGCCATGAGGTTTTAATTAACTGGTCTAAATTGTTGAATAAATGCCTGCACCCCTAGGGATCAAACCCCAGCTGAACAAGAGGAAAGAAGCTAAGTGTATCAACTGAGACAAATTCCTAGGAGTAATGTCTAATTAGTGGCTCTTTCTCTACCCAAGAAGCAAAGGACTATTGACGTCACCCTAAAATTTAAGAGTTTTCATGAGATCTTGAAGGTAGATGTATGATCAGTCATTTTCAACATGAAGAACGCAAGGCAGGGGTGCTATTCAAATTAGTTCACAACTGGGAGGAAAAGGGGTTCCAACAACCAAGCCATTGCCCTGAAGGCCCAGCTACACCAGGTGTTAGCCGTTTGGCTGCTACATCCTGGGGGGTGGTCCAGGAGGTCCCAGAGGAGGGCAAGGGAGGGATACCCAAGGGGCTCAGAGCACAGCGATTTACCAGCCAATGGAGAAATATTACACTACTTCATAATAGCTACGACTACAGCAGTGTTTGCTGGCTAACTCTCAGCTTGAATTTACCACTCCTTGGGTCCCAAGCTGGGGAAACAAAGAGGCTGGTCGTCAGCCTTAGCTCAGGTTAGGAGTTTAGAAATTTGCTTATTTTCCATTAGGGCATGAGGACAGGAGCACCTTTCAACACGAGGCAGTTGTGACTAATTGATTAAAGGTGAAGAAGGAGACCTCAACATGGGTAGGGGGTGGGAGTGTCAGAAGCTACCTCATTTTGAAGACAAGATCTTAGATTTCCGCTGGTGTGTCATCACTCCTGGACAGATGGTGGGTTTTAAACCACATTCGAAATGTACAGTTAGTGTTTCAGTGAAGGTTTCCTCTTAGATGGGAATCAAATTCCAAAGCATTTGCTTGGTGGATTTTTTTAAACGCATGTTCTCTAGCTAATATCAAGCCAGTCACAAAAAGAAATGCTCATCGATCAATGGAGGATGTAGACCCGTATTTTTCTGGGGTCGTTTTAATTTGCTGCCGGCCTAGGGCATACTGTTTTTTTCACCTCTTCTGCCAACACAGCCATTTTAGGTAGAAAGGGAGAAGTCAGTATACTCATGAAAGCGAGAAGCCAAGGTAAGCTTCTGTGTGAAAGCAAAGTCTGTGCTTTTATGAATGGCAGGGTGGGTGTTCCAAAGATAATTGCTTTTGATCTGAGTGATTGAAGGAAATGACTTTTCTGAACGAACCTTGCACGGAATTCAGTCAGTCGGGGCACAATTTCTTTCACATGCCACAGTTCACCCATCAATCCCACCCCCAGATCCCCCGCTTCCCGTGTGGACTCTGCTTGGTGCGCAGAACAGCCCACACCCGCTTTCCAACCACCATCAAAGAGCAACAAAGGAGAACAAACAAGCTCTCACCATATCTGAAGCTGTAAACTAAAATCATTATCCCCATTCCCTTGTCGCCTACAGAGTTTTCAGTCCAGGCAAAGTTTTTATGCTTTTTTAAATGAAGTTCTTCGAGGCAGGATGTTTGAAGCAGTCATCCAAGCTTGTCATTTAATGGAAACTGTGTGCAGGAAATTGCCAAGATGGAGATATTTGAGTCAAGCAGCCCTCTAACTGGGGGGAGGGAAGTGAAGCAAATTCTCCCATCTACATCTTCTGAGTTCTATGGGGGAGGGTTATTAAGAAGACCAGCCCCCCTCCCAGAGGATGGGGGATTGGGAACACCGGCTTTAGTGTGGAAAATCTCTCTCTCTCTCTCACACACACACACGCACACATAGACACGCACACACACACCCCAAATTGCAGTTTGTCAGAGCTACACATCACCACCTCTCCCCTACTCCCACTCCCTGGGAGAGAAGGAGGAGAGCACAGCTCAAAAGCAGTGCCTAAACCCAGGTCTAAGAATAAACTGGACCAAATCTTTCTGGTGACTGTAATTGTCAACATTTATGATCCGAGAAACAGGTTTAATTGTCTTCTGGAAAATGGGTGGTCTTGTGTTGTCACCTAGACAAAATGACGGCTGTCTTATGCCCTTATCTGGGCTCAGCTTTGCCAAACATTGTGTGTGCTAATTAGCGGGTCCTCACACCCGCCTTGTGAAGGCAAGTGAGGGGCCCGTTCAGCAGCCCTGGGAGGTGGGAGTGAAAAGCTGGCACTTTGTGGCCACCACCCCTCCTTCCATGGCAGCCAACGTGCCCAGCTGAAGGGCTCCCCTGAGCACTGAGCCCGAGCAGAGGAATTGTGTGTTCTGAGATCCTTTGCTAATGACCCCAGATGCCACGCCATTAAAAAACCCTATAGGTTTTTCCTCTGATAGCAGTTTTGAAAGGAGAGAAAGGGAAATGGGTGTTAAGTGAATGCCTCTTCTATACCAGGCAGTGGCTGATTTAATTTTCCCCAGAGCTATTATACCATTTTCCAGATGAGGAAACTGAGGCTCACAGAGAGATAAGATGGATTAGGAAAAGGGGATTAGGTTAGAGAGGAGAAAGGGAACCTCCCATCCCTACCACCAAGAAACAAAAACAAGAACCAACTCTGAGGTCCAGGCAACTCACACTGACCGGACCGAAAGTACTGTTTTCCTAGTAGCACCAACCAAATCTAGGCTGGCACCCAGAAGGTGGTGGCAACCTCCCAGGATCTCCGCCCCGTCCTTTATCCAGTAGATTCTAATCCTAAAGGGAACCAGTGACTGTCATAGTCTACCTGGCATGGCTCTCACCAGTCCTGCTCCTTCCTTACACCTCTCCAGGTGATTTCTCTGTCTTGTCCCATTTCCCTTCTTAATCACAGGATCCCTCACCCCACGAAATCCAATCCCTAGCTGATTACTTGCCTGGCAGACAACTTTTAAGTACTCTCCATGGCAGTCTGTAAAGCCAGAATAGTAACCCCCAACACTCACACCTGGAGATTTTGCACAGTAACTTGTCAGTGGTTTGGAAAACATTAACCCCACCATAAAGGCGCAGATAAAACCCTGTCTTCCCTCTCAGTTCTTTTTTTCTTAACTCAAGCACAAATCTTCCTGCCCACTAGAAAGCTGATATTTTCTTTTCGATAACTATAAAAGTTAGCAACTTGGATGCACTGGGGAAAAAAAGATAAACTGCATATGTTCTTGCTTCTCTTTTTATCTAACCGAACAGTACAGTGTTCCTGGGACACAGATGCCTGCTCTGTGTAAGTGATCGTCATATAGGGCTTGGCATCCCTCATCTATCACACTGCCCTCTGTGTATCTACAGGGCTTTGAATAATCAAATCTGGGGGGCTGTATACCTTCTTGTTGTCCAAGTTCATTTCACAACACATTGGTTAAGCTGGATTTTTAATATGTCATCCAGGTCAATGTCAGTGAGCAACTCTGAAGGCCTAATGAAGGTGTTTCAGTAGACAGAAGACAGGCAAAGTGGTGCTATGTTCCCCAGGGGGCTCTCTCCCTGAGCAATTCCACCCGACCTTATAAACACACATTCTTCCTTGCTAACCTCCAGTGAGTCAAGGCTGTCAGTCATTCCCAAGCCAGCAGTGGTTTTATAAAATGCACAAAGGATAATTACAGAAAGACACCCCCACGAATGTCCACATGTAATCTTACCCTAAGACTTGAACCCAGGCTCCCACTTGAACTGTTTCCTACATAACTTCAATCTGGCAAACACAATAGTACGCAACTGCTTGGAGGGAGAGAAGGAAGCAGGGGTGGAGGTGGGAAAGGGGAAGTTCAGACTAGCACAGCCCTGATCTTGAAGATTACTGTAAATCCTTTAGCACTGTTGAAACAATTAGATCACTTGATTGGCCTTAACGTTCCAAATCCCATAAATTAGCCTGGTGGGCACCTCATACTGTTAAGCAACGCATTATACTGTTCCCACACCAACATCTGGCTAAAGGAGAACAGACCAATTTTAATTTTAGCACTAAGAAATTATACCTATTCCAGGCCTTGTGACAACGTCTATAATGATACGTAGAAATGTGGTTTTTGTTCCTAACATTTTATTTTTAAAAATTACTTTTGCTTTAGACATCGCATGAATAAAAATTTTAAACTGCACTCAGTTTCAAAAGTTGTTTTCTTCCTCAAAATTTGGAAGTAGATATTTTGAAATGGTAAATTTCACTCAAAAGAGTTTTTTTTTCAAACACCGTCTTTTACAAGTTGCAAATACTAATACTTCTGAGATGCAAATATTCACACAGCATGAAGTACTGTGCTATCTACCACTGTCACACTAAAACAAATAGAACATATGGTCCCTGATGTTTTATAAGTCTCCTGAATTATAAAACCAAATAAAAAAATAAGCACGTATATCCATCACAGAGCCCATAAAACTAAAAAGATACATGTCAAGTTCATTATTAATTCTCACGCATGTCTCAAGAAAGATAGATGAGACAGACAGAAAGAGATACAGAAGAGAGAAAGGGAGAGGGAAGCAGAGAGGGCAAAAAGAGAGAAAGAAGAAAGTACAAAATCAGCCCCTGGGGCTCCAGAGCAGGGTTGCCGCGGGGGGAAGTCGGGGGCTCCTCGAGGATGGGGCGGGGAGGCACCTTTTCCCATTACATCCCAGGATGGCAGAGGAAGCAACAGGCTCTGACAAGATGGGACCAAAGATGGTTGATTATGTCACAGTAATCAACCCTAAAATAATGCTAACTATGTGCCAGACACCTTAAATGTATTAACCACCTAAATCTTCCTAACAACCTGTGAGATTTAAACCCCTATTCAGATGAGTTTAAATACAAGGAGTCTAAGGAACTTGCCCAAGGTCATGCAGCCAGAAACTGGCAGAGTCAAGATTAGAACCCAGAAGGCAGGCTCCAAGAATGCATGCACTTAGCAGCCGCTGGGCTCTGTTGCAAACACACTAGAACTCACCCCACCATGTGCGTTACTCCATCAGGCCAGGCGCCTGAGAGGCTTTGCCGATAAAGGACCCTGCCTAAAGACATGCTCAGCCTTTGGGTCGCCTCTGTCCGTGTGATACAGTCCTCTGACCCTGCTTTGGCACAGTCTTTAGCTTCTTGGAACTAGATTCGAGTTTTTGGAACTACCAAAAATCAGAGCCATGCATGGTGAACAGGGTGAGCTCTGGAAAATAAGTTTTTAGGTGAACAACAGTGGATGATGGTGACATAATGAAACTATTTTCCTCATGTGGCCCAGGAACTGCTTTGATAGAACCAAGAGGGGGTCCACGTGTGTTACAGGCAATTGTGCATTATTGAAATTCACATGCAGGGGTCATTTGGATCTTTCTGAGAAGTTTGCTTGTTTTGATCACTTTCCAGTCAATTCCACACTCTGTCACTTCTCACCGTGTTTGAGGAGCGTTTCCTTTTAAGTATAATATTTATCTTTAGTATAGTCTCTTGTAACTTTAGCTCTCCCACACAGGCATCTAGAGCACTCTTGTCTTTCCTGATAAAAAGTAGTAGGTGTAATGACTTTGGTAGGACTGAAATAGGAATCCTGATCTTTTTTTTTTTTAATAAATTTATTTATTTAATTATTATTTTTTTTATTTTTGGCTGCGTTGGGTCTTTGTTGCTGTGTGGGCTTTCTCTAGTTGCGGCGAGCGGGGGCTACTCTTCGTTGCTGTGCTCCTCGTTGTGGTGGCTTCTCTTGTTGCAGAGCACAGGCTCTAGGTGCGTGGGCTTCAGTAGTTGTGGCTTGCGGGCTCTAGAATGCAGGCTCAGTAGTTGTGGTGCACGGGCTTAGTTGCTCCGCGGCATGTGGGATCTTCCCAGACCAGGGCTTGAACCCATGTTCCCTGCATTGGCAGACGGATTCTTAACCACTGCGCCACCAGGGAAGCCCAGGAATCCTGTTCTTTTAAACTCTGCTATCTAATGAGAGATTTACCAAAAAGAAGTAAAACGACTTCAGTTGCCAGACCCCACAGGCTGCAGTGCTTGGGGAATTCGCCAAATCCAAGGGGTCAGTATTGCTGGCTCCAGAAGTTGAATTTATTAGTTCATGCAGAGTTAACTAACTAGAATGAGGGGGACTGACTCACACTAACTCTACACATTAGAAACTGATGTATAAACCAGACTAGACATTTATTTATTTGCCATGGAGGAATTGTCCTTCCCATAATTATACAACCTATTGTGACCAAACACAGTGTATTTCTCCAGTGCGTTAAAACTGATTTCTCTTTCTGGATTTCAAGAAGGCTCTTGATCATTTGTCACCATTCCATCACTTCAGACTGTAGACATTACAATAGATTAAGCTACTAATCCTACATTAGGTTATTTGTTTCAACCATTTCTTCGTATTATCTTCTATGCTTGGTCATCTCAAATGGACTGGCTATTTCCCAGCCCATCTACAACTCACCTCTTGATTTGGGCAACCATATAGAATTTCTCAGTTAATGATATATGTTCCTTACTTGGTGCGTTAGAATTCACTTGTATGTTAGTACTAAGTTTAAACTAAATAAAAAGAAAGTTTAACTGTTCCCTCCTCACTAAAGACAATTACAATAATAGTTGACATTTGTTGACTTCCTACTATTACCCAGGCTCTGCTATAAGCACTTTGCAGGTATTAACTTATTTAACCCTCACTACCCTAGGAGGTAGCTTCCATGATTCTCCACATCTCACAGATGAGGAAACTGACCTGAGAAATAACTTTCTCAGGGTCAAAGGGTTAATAAGTGGCAGAGCTAAGATGCGAACACAGTTTGATACCCACAGTCTTAACCACAACACTAAATTACCCTCTTAGACTCTTTGCTACTTGGGTGTTATGACTGTTACAAATGAAAACAAAACAAAACAAAAAAAGGAAGCAGCTGTTTTTCTCACTTGCCCTGACTCTAGCTAACTGTTCTTCACTTTTTTGCATTTTATCCATGCAGAACAAAGCTATATTTGTAATTAAACTCCAGATAAGTAAGTACCTGTTTTTAGCAGGGCCAAAAATTTGAGAAGGTTTAGCTGCAGCTGATAAAATATTTAAATCCGATGATGTTTAGGATGGAATGTAAAGATTCTTTCCTGTGTCATCAAAGCCTTGGGATATCCATAGATCATTCCATTCTGCACCTTCCTAGTCGTTCCCTCACAGACATCGCAACCCTCTCCTCGAGTTTCTGGGGCCCCCAGCTGGGGACAGCTACACCTGGGTGTGAGAACAGGGAGCATGATGGCTGCAGGCAGGACAAGCAGATAGATGAGAACAAAAGATAATGGAAATATTGGGCAGCTGTAACTATTGTCCACTTCTGACTGAGAAATCTTAGGCAGGTCATTTAATCGTTCTGCCTCCGTTTTTCTCCCTTTGAAATGGCATTAGCAGTACTTGCTTCTGCCCACCTCATGAGGGGAGTTTTGACACTAAAGAGGCAATGTTTAGAAAAGTTTTTTGCTCGCTTCAGAATGTCCAAATAGAATCCAAATTTGTTGTGTATTTTCTACTGCTGAACACCTGCATGAGACTATTTTTAAGCTACTTTCTTTTAGCCTTCTTATAGCAGCAGGTAGATTTGGACAGTTTGACCTTGGCCCAGCCTTAAAAAAATGATCCAGCAAAGCAAACGGCCCATGTTGGTGATGGCTGAGGTGTGGTGGGAAGGACTTGGAGTGAGGATGCTTGCGTTTGAGTCCTGAGTTCAGGCCCTGCCATCTGAGTTGGGTGAAATGGAGGCAGTCACATCCTCTCTGGGACTCAGTTTCTTCATCTGTAAAATGGGAGCTCTGTTTTAGAGTTGTGATGAGGACATAGGGGAATGAATATGAAGGGGTGTCATGATTGCACAAATCTAACTCCTAGTCTACTTCTCCTTTGTTTAGCATTGGAAGAGACCTCACACATTGTCTGGTCCCATCCTTCCATTTACAGGTCAGAAAACTAAGGCTCAAGGAGGTCAGATGACTTCTCCAGGGCCTTGTCTCCCGACTCCTGTTCTCACTCCCTCTCTACTTCCCCTGGTTTTTGAGTGGCTTCTTACAACTGAAGATGCAGGGCACCTCTGTGGACAAGCAGCTTCTGAAAGGACAGAGAGACAGAGGGCACCCTTCCAGGATGCTAGTCAGCCTGTACCTCAAGTGTGAAGAAGAAAAGTCTACACTCAGATGTCAGCCAGAGCTTGGAAGAAATAGATTCAGCCATTAAATTAATCCTCGCACACCTCAGTGAGTAAATACAGTCATCCATATAGGAATGAGGTAGGAATAAAACAACAGGTGCTTTGAGAGGATTACATGTATTTGTTACCGGGGACATGCAAAAGCCATTTCCAAGCATTTATTTTCATTTAACATTTATTCAATGAAGAGTGTTGCAGAGCACGCTCTCATAATCTGAGCCCCTTTTGACTGTGTGCACAGCTTTTCAGATACCTGCAATTTCTTCCTCTTACTTACAAAGATGTTTATTGAACTACAAGAGGTAAGTAAACACCTGGAGAGATCTCAGAGGAAACCTGTTGAATGGTTCCTCTCCCTAATAGAAGGGATCAGATAGATACCTGAACTTCAGTGCATCCCAAAATACTCCAGCAGAAGGAATTAAGCCTTTAAATGTCCATACTACTGGTAGGCAGAGAGAAGCAGAAAATTTCAGGGTTGGAAGAAACATTATGATGGGGTCTGGATGCCCCAGGATTTTGTTAAAATGTAGATTCTGGATCAATCAGTCTGCAGGTGGATTCTGAAGTTTTGCGTTTCTAACAAGCTCCCAGGTGATGTTGACACCGGTTTGGGACCACACTTTGAGTAACAACTCCATTCACTATGCACCTGTTCTTAGCTATTATTGGATAAAGCAAATAAAGCTTTGCAAAGCCTTTTGGGTGCTTATATTAAGAAAAAATATAAGTTGATCAAGATATCACTTATATGTGGAATCTAAAAACATGGTACAAATGAACTTATGTACAAAATAGAAATAGAGTTACAGATGTGGAAAACAAACTTATGGTTACCAAGGGGGAGGGGGGGAGGGATAAATTGGGAGGTTGGTATTGACATTTACACACTGCTATATATAAAATAGATAACTAATAAGAACCTACTGATAGCACAGGGAACTCTACTCAGTACTCTGTAATGACCTGTATGGGAAAAGAATCTAAAAAAGACTGGATATATGTATATGTATAACTGATTCACTTTGCTGTACAGCAGAAATTAACACAGCATTGTAAATCAACTCTACTCCAATGACAATTAATTAAAAAAAAAAAAAGATTGTCTCTAAGTAGAGGAGAAACAAGTGCTACCTCTACCACCAAAAAGAGATAACTGAAAATCCTAGTTAAGATTAAGGAATTTGCAATTTAATATATCACTTTCTCCAAGGGGATCTACCTTTGAATCGGGGCTGGAGAGAAAAGAGAATGCTGAACGTAGCGTTCCTCTAATAGCGCCATGGCAGGCCCAAGGGGCGGGTTGGTGGGAGACGTATCTGGGGGAATGTGCCCTTTCTAGCACACCACAGCACTTTCAAATATTCTGACTCTGGAACCTAAGTCTTTTGAATCCTATACCTGAAATAACCAAAAATAAATATCTGTATGTAATTTTATAGACATTTCAGCCAATTTCCAAGTGTAGAAGTTTAACTTAAAGGACTACAATCACCATAGCTTAAGCAACTTTGCATTTCCCATGGTATTTAGCACAATGCCTTGCTCAAAGTAAAGCCCTAATAAATATATTTTGACTGGAGGTGGGGGGGAGTAGAAATATATTCATAGCCCTGGGAGGTATGGTGACAGGAAAAACTACTAGTTTTTCATTGGTTCCCATAGGCAAAATTACTATACAAACTGGATAATTCAATTATTTTGCCCTCAATCAATTGTTCTCTTGTAATCAATTCAGTCTTAAACTTTACCGAGTAGGTCCTGGATTCAGCCTCTCTACACGGAGAACTTCTGGTGTTTGGGGGCTCATGTAGCAAACAGTTTGTCACCTAGGACCATAAAAATTCCAATACTCTAAAAAAGGTCTTCACATGACAGTTGATCCAATGTGACAGTAGATCAACGAATGTAAAGATGTATTGACCCTTAAAGGACTCCACAGTCACTGAATAAATGATATAAAGTTATTCTGATTATGAACAAATTTATTTCAACTTTCCTTTTTTCACCGAATATTTGTTAATACATTGAATTCAAAACACCAGTTTTTTTTTTCAGTTGAAGAACTTCAATCCTAAGATGACAGATTAGAAAACATTTTAAATCACAAACCTTTTTATTAAACGTGGGGGGAAATGAGTTAGGGTGAACTCAATAGAAGGTAAACATAGAGTTTTCAAATTGCAATTATATACAGCTCAGTCACAAAGCTCTGTACGCTTTTTTTTCCAAACAGCTTTACTGAGGTGTGAGTTAAAGTGTGCAGCTTGATGAGTTTTGACAAACATGACTGCCACTACCACCAAGATATAGAATACTTGTCTCATCCCCCAAATTTCCTTCAATCCCTTTATGATCAATGCCCACCAACCTTGACAACTACAGATCTGCTTTATGTCACTATGGTTTTGCCTTTTCTAGTTGTTTATATAAGTGGAATCACACAGCAGGTAGTCTTTTTGGTCCCGCTTCTTCCACTTAGTCTGTTGCTTTTGTGATTCATCCTATGTTGTTGTGTCTAGCAGCAGTTTGCTCCTTTTTATTGCTAAGTAATATTCCATTGTGTGGATATATCATAATTGGTTTATCCATTCAGCAGCTGATGGAGATTTGGGTTGTTCCTAGTTTGGGCCTATTGTGAACAAAACTTCTATGAACACCCGTGTACAGGTCTTTGTGCTGGACATAGCTTTCATTTACCCTGGGTAAATACCTTCGATGTGGGATTGGTGAATCATATAGGAAGTATATATTTAACTTTATAAGAAACTGCCAGACTGTTTCTCTGAAAATGGCTGTGTCATTTTGCATTTCCACCAGCAGATTATGAAAGTTCTAGTTGCTTTACATTTTCACCAAAACTTGGTACTGTTAGTCTTTTTCATATTTGCCACTCTAGTGGGTGTAGCAGTTATCTCGGTATCTTAATTTGCATTTCCCTAATGGCTAATGATGTTGAATATCTTTTTTGTTCCTATTGGGCATTCATATATCTCCTTTAATTCACAATTGTTTATAATGGTTTTAGAGTAAAGGTGGCCCCACTTTAAAGATCAATGAACTAAGGCCACAGAAAGAAAATGTAAATGCTCACATTTATGCCACAGAGCTCCTGAGACAATGTCCTCAAGGAAGAAATGAGAGGTTTTATTAAACAGAGTTAGGAAAACTGGTATGTGTGAATTTCCACGAGTACATTTGCTAGTCTACTAAATAGAGAGAGAGAGATTTTTAAACACAATAGTATAATTTTCAAGTGAGAAAAAAATTGAATCCTAAATTAAATGAGGGGAAAGAAAATACCTTAAAATGTTAATTCACAATTTTTAAAAATCTCAGCTTTAGGTAAGATTTTGACATAAAGTGAATATAGTATGGTAGTTTAGAGTGTTGGCGGTAAAGCCAGACAGTCTGGATTCAAATCCTGGCTCTGGCACATATGTGCTGATAAGCCAGGCTGTTGAGCACTCTGAGTCTAATGTCTTTAATGTATGAAATGTATAAAATGAAAATAACAATATTATTACTATAAACAATAATAATAAACAAAGGTTTGTTGGGATAACACATGTATTTAGAATGGTGTCTGGGGCTTCCCTGGTGGCGCAGTCGTTGAGAATCTGCCTGCCAATGCAGGGGACACGGGTTCGAGCCCTGGTCTGGGAAGATCCCACGTGCCGCGGAGCAACTGGGCCCGTGAGCCACAATTACTGAGCCTGCGCATCTGGAGCCTGTGCTCCGCAACAAGAGAGGCCGTGATAGTGAGAGGCCCACGCACCGCGATGAGGAGTGGCCCCCGCTTGCCGCAACTAGAGAAAGCCCTCGCACAGAAACGAAGACCCAACACAGCCATAAATAAATAAATAAACAAATACTTAAACAAAAACAAAAACAAAAACAATGTCATTATAAAAAAAAAAAAGAATGGTGTCTGGCATGTATTAAGTGTAATGTAATAAATATTAGTCATTGTTATTATTATGATGATATTATTATTATATAGACACTTGAAAGCATGAGATTGAAATACGTAGCCACTGAGCTAAACAAACAAACGTAATTTTCTCTATAAATAGACCCTTTACAAGATTGACACTTGAGATCAATCCAGGTCACCACTGGTTGGAATGAGGTCTATTTGCCACCTCAGAACACGTTTAAGGAAGACTCATTTCTGCGAAATCATCCCAGGTAATATGCTAGATGAATTGTCCTCCTTTCTAAAAGGAAGACTTCACCTCTTCCAGTACTAAGAAAAAAGAGCTGAGAGAATGGTTTCCTGAAAACAAACCCATAATTTGATGTTCTTCAACCCAAATAATTAGTCAGTGGCTCCTAAGGAGTTTCTTTGTAAGACATTCTGGATATGAGGCCAATCACTTGCTAGAACAGCAGCTTCTAACCTAAGCTATATTAAGGTAAAAATAAATTAATTAAAAATTATTACAATCAATTAATTATTAAAAAATTATAACCAATGAATTATAATTTTTATTTTTATTGAACTATAGCAGATTTACAATGTATTTGTTTCAGATGTACAGCAAAATTATTGAGTTATATGTATAAATGTATATATTCTTTTTTTACATTCTCTTCCATTATAGGTTATTACAAGATATTGAGTATAGTTCCCTGCGCTATACAGTAGGCCCTTGTTGATTATTTTATATATAGTAGTGTGTATATTTTAATCCCAAACTCCTAGTTTATCCTTCCCCCCATTTCCCCTTTGGTAACCATAAGTTTGTTTTCTATGTCTGTGGGTCTATTTCTATTTTGTAAATAAGTTCATTTGTATCCTTTTTTTTTAGATTCCTCATATAAGCAATATCACATGATATTTGTCTTTCTCTGTCTGGCTTACTTCACTTAGTATGATAATCTCTAGGTCTATCCATGTTGCTGCAAATGGCATTATTTCATTCTTTTTTTATGGCTGAGTGATATTCTAATGTGTATATATATATATCACATCTTCTTTGTCCATTTATCTGTTGATAGACACTTAGCACCAATAATTTGATACTGTATTTAAATTAACATTTTAGTAATCATTTCATTTTCTACCTACTTGTGAAAAATAGTACACATATATGTAGGGCAGTTATTCATTAAATCAACTAAAAATGCTTGCTGAGGACCCTTGCAATCACTCCAAGTACCCCTCAGGGTCTAGGGCTCACAGATGGGGAACCTCTATACCAGAACATACATGCAGATTTTTTCAGCCTTGGCTCTCCTGAGAGAATTCCCCTATGTTGTGTTCAGTGACATCTTCTTGCACTAAGATCGTAACAATTTCACCGAGAGTTTTGTGTTTATCGTGTAGAATGTGTGTACAAGCCACATACCGTTGTAAAGGCCTCTAAGCCCAGGAGAGACCGTCCAATTTCTTGAAATACTTAAATGTTCTCTGCGTTCTTGACTGTGGTTTGTGGTATCTTCCTTCTGATTCTAGCAGGATCCTTTCTGTAACTGGTCCTAACTGCTTTCTGTAAGGATGCAGATTGCAGAGACAGTTCCAACTTACTCAGTGAAGGCCCTCCAACTTCTGGACTTTTTTTCTTCTGCATGACAAAGATGAGACTTCTTCTCCGTAGAGATCACAGGTGCATCTGTACAGGTGTGAGTCCCTTGTAAACCCCTAGGAGAAGCCATGACTTGTGGGGTCAGGTCCCACCCATTCATCTCCTCTTCACGCAATGGTGGAAAGCCAATAGCGTTAACACAGGCAGGGAGGTGAGTCAGCAATGAATTGTTCTTATGCAGCAAAGACCAACTGGTGGTTCGCTTTTTCAGTGAATTCCAAAAATCTGGAGTCATTTGAGTCCAAAGGGGGAACTTGTGAGAGTGAGGGCAGGGCAGGGGGAACAAGGAAAAAATAGAAGCAACAAAAATATGCCTTCAGTGTTTGCCTGCTCATTAGACCATCACTGAGCCAGTAGTCCTATGGCCTGAATAACTGATACTTTTTATAAGTAACTGAAGAGCTATAAAAAGCTTAGCATTTAAGAAAACAACAAACAGCTGTGTCGAATGAGCAAGAAAAATCTAAAGAAAGAGCCTGTCTGAGTGGCAAGAGGTCACACTGCTTCATGAGGAAGTGCTAAAACATGACTAACATTTGCTACATCAGTGTGTTTTCCTGGCTGGTCATACTACTCTTCCTTTCACCTCAGCGCCACTTCCCCATTGAAATAGAAAAACAAATGCATGTCACCAGAACGCTCAGCAATATTTCCTGGAAACAGCATTTCTTTTCTGTGCACTTAACCATGTGTTAGGCAGTGGTACACATGAGGGGTTCCCGATCAGCAGAGTGAACAAACACCTTATGCAGTCAGGCTGAGCCTCACTGCCCTGGGACCCCTGGGCTTAGTTCACATGTGTCTTGAGGTCCTACACAGCTGCCCTTCACTTTAACGGAAAATGCCATCTGCAGGAACAACAGCTAGCAAAAGGCAGCAATAACCCTCCCTACTTCCTCTGGTAATTATCCATGAACTCAATAATGACGCAATTACCAGTGGGAGGCAGTATGGTAAAGTGATCAAATATATGGGCTTGGCGCTCTGAATTCCAACTCCTGCACTTACTCCTGGGTGACCTTGAGAAGTTAACTAACCTCTCTGCACCCTAGCTCCCTTAATAGTAATTAGTAAGTCATACAAAGTCATCTTCCCCTAGCCTTCAGCTGAGCCTTTGGTGGGCTTGTTAGACAATGGTCTTAGATGACTCTAAGAGGGCATACATCCATCTTCCCTAATTTCCAAGCTTTAGGTATCTTTTCTTAATGGTACATAATAAACGTTAGTTGGGACAAACAATAAGTGAATAGGAAAATGCAGACCTAGATCCAATCATATCAATAATTACATTAAATTTAGGTGGATTCAACACTATTATTTAAAAAGCAGAGATGGTCAGAACAGATAAAAAGTAAAACCCAGCTATGTATTGCCTATAAGAGATATACTTTAAACATAAGGATTCAGATCAGTTGAAATGAATTGGATGGAAAATGTGTGTCATGCAGACGATAAACATAAGGCTGGAGCAGCTATAATAGTATTAGATAAAGCAGACTTCATTACAAAGAGTTTGCCATAGGAAAAGAGGGACTTCTCATAATTCAACAGAAAGACATAATAATTATAAATGTATATGCACCTAATAACAGAGTTTAAAATACATGCAATAAAATAGGCACTTAATTTGGGAGAAAAGACAATTCTATAATCATAGCTGGAGATTTTAACACACACCCCCATAGCAATTGATAGAGTAGCTAGACCAAAAAATCCCTAAAAATGTAGAGGATTTGAACCATACTATTAATAAACATCAGCCATAATTTTCTTTTCCTTTGATACACATTTTCAGACACTTGCAGAGCTGCCAGTTCTGGCTCCCCACCAGCAAGGAAGCCACTCAGTCCATTGTCCCTTCAAAAGGCACAGAAGTGTGGATGGTGTCACCCTTGGAGGAGCCTTTCAAAACTTAGTCTACGGAGAAGTGTCTGGATGCTGCAAGGTGGCTACATCTTGTTGTTGCTTTTTTTTTTTTCCTCTTCAGCCTGTTTTATATGAACCAACTCTAGAATCACCAGTCTGTTCCCACAGCCATCCTGCCATCTGCTAGGCTTGACAGCCATTGCTGGAGCTTTCAGAATCCTTCCCTAAGATATCTGGAGTGTCGTCACAACAGATGTTTAGCCATCACATTTCATACATACTGCCTAGGGCAAGACCTCCCTCCGTATGAGGAAAGGGTTGG
The DNA here is from genome assembly GCF_949987535.1 of Balaenoptera acutorostrata. NCBI lineage: Eukaryota > Metazoa > Chordata > Mammalia > Artiodactyla > Balaenopteridae > Balaenoptera > Balaenoptera acutorostrata. The sequence continues at coordinate 68,670,877 of NC_080077.1, forward strand.
AGGTCATGTGGAATATTAAAATCCTTTGAAACTGTCCATAGCAAAAGAATTTACACTTTGGCTCTGCCCCTTAGGTGAACTCCAAACAAACACAGCCCCCATTTATCTTTATTAGCAATTACTCAGATAAAATTGAAGATTGTATTGGAAAGAAAAAATAAATAACAAAAAAAATCGAACTTTTGAAAAATGTAAAAGATCAGGTTGTACCTTGAAAATATTTGCGGCTGCCTCTTTTCTGCCTAAGGCTGTGAGTTACATTGCAGCCTTGCATTCCACGGAGTGTCTGCAGAGTGAGATATGTGTGATCCAAGGGCCTTATTATCCCAGGTGAACTGGGCAAAGACTTCCCCAAATAAGCAACTTATTTTTCTTTCACTTGAGGACATGGACCTCAGGTAGATAAAGTTTCAGTTAAAAGGTCTGCCTGCAGAGAATTAGACACTTCCAAGGCTTGTGGATTTCACATGTGTTGGCATCTCTAACCACCATAAATCTCCTTTCCAGCATTCCATTCATCCCAACAGCCCTTGCTCTGCCAAGGCCATGATGGAGGTTAGACAAAGTCTAGGGATTATGGATGTGGGACAAGAGGGGGCCTTTGCAAAGGTTTTCTTTAAGATCCATGATTTAAACAGTCCATTCAGAGGACTTCCCTGGTGATCCAGTGGTAAAGAATCCGCCTGCCAATGCAGGGGACGTGGGTTCGATTCCTGGGCAGGTAACTAAGATCCCACATGCCTTGGGGCAACTAAGCCCACACGCCACAACTACTGAGCCTGCGCACCTCCACTAGAGAGAAGCCCGCACACTGCAATGAAGACCCGCTGCAGCCAAGAAAATTTTAAAATTTAAAAAGAAAATTCATTCATTCATTCATTCATTATTTTTTAAAAAATAGTCCATTCAGTCATAGGCTAGGGCAACAGAAGATCATGGCATTGATAGAGGCAGAGAAACCATTTCTGAATAGTGAAGGCTTCTTGTCTCAGGATGCCCTCCCAACAAAGCAGTAGCTCCCAGAGAGAAGAATCTACTATTTTCAAGCCCTTTTGCCTCTAATCCCATTGGCAACGTCGGTATTCTCTCCTTAAGGAACATTCCTAGCACTTCGTCTCCCAAGTGGCAATACCAAAGCCCAGTCAGCTGCAGAAGACGTGGCCATCAATCATAAGATCTTTCCCCACCTTTAGGATCTTGTTTACCTGGACTCTTCCCCATGATATGGCCTGTTAAAGAGGAACACAATTATACGATTCTCCCCTTCTTCAACAGAGTATTATTCTTTGCTCAGAAAGAGAATCTGGTTCATTCCATGATTAATCTTTTCAGTGCTCTGGAAGGGCCAATAGGTGACAGGCATGAGGGGAAAGCACTTCCATGAACACATTTTTTACTGGAACTTGTCCTTTTGCAAAGCTCTTCTGCCAGATTCCATTAGGAAATTGCAAGCAGATTCATATATCCAAGTGCTTCTCTCTCTCCTCCTCATAAATATATAGACATCACATGGCAGAGAGGGAGAAGGCGCTGACTCTCTTGCATGGCATACCCTGCACAGCAGACGTGTAGGCAAATGCCAATACTGAACGCGGTAGTGCGTGCATATATGCATATGAATATATATCATGTTATTACTCCTTGGCAATGAGATTCCAAGTAGCTACAGAGGGGAGGGAAAAGTCATAATCAATACAGCTGCACTTCAGAATTTCAACTGAAGGCAGACAATGATAAGAAGATGGGCAAGGCTGTCCCTAGCAACATGAAAATAAGAGCCAGGACCACCTAAGGATTGACAAGGGACTGGGCCAAATTCCAGCCCTAAACTCATTACAAATTATGCTAAGAGCTCCCCAGGGAAGGCTCCAATTGGCATTTTTGAGCCACACATCCCATTCTTTTGATACAGACATCAGGACTGCCTGGGAGACTGTCGGAGAATAAAAACGCAAAGCAAAAGATGAATTCGGAAAGGGCTGCTCTCCCTTCCAAATTCTTTCAAGTTTCCCGAGAAATCCTTCAGCTCCTTTCAAACAAGCTGATATTATTATTCCACTTTGTCATTCAGGTCCCTGATGAAGGGCACAGCCAGCGCGCAGAAAGGTAAAGAGAACAGTAGATGAAAATGTCAGTGGACGGGTAGGAAGGCTGCAGCATGGCAGAGCCTTCCAGCTGGAATGAGAGAAGAACCACCCCCCAACCAAAACCTATTTTTCAGGGAATACACTTTAAGACTGTTTTCCTTCTTCTTCCAGGAACACTTAGGTCTTGTCTTTTTGTAGACAGAGACATACACTTAATCACAAGCATATTGTATGAAAGAAAAATGTATAGACCTTCTAGACCTCCAAATATATAGCAACGGTTCCAATTTTCATTACCAGAAATAACTAGAGGAAATGAGAAGCAGGTGTGGGAAGGCTTCCCTGAGCGATGCCAGGGCTTCGTTTTAATTCAGTCGTGTATGGCCTGCCACTACCTCCCGGCCCTGCGGCTCACATGCTCAGAGGTCAGGCTATTAAAATCAGCCAGATACACACAATTTCATTTCTTTTAGACCCCAGCTCTACATGCCTTGCCAGCAGAACACTGCACCAACTTCTGACAGAAGCATCACTGTATCTCTAAGGCAATAGAGGTTCTTCTTAGGTGACACAAAATGTTTGGGGCATAGCTTTGGGGAACTCAGAATTCATCAGAAGAGAAGTGCTCATATACAAAAGCATGGAACGTCTTTTGGGTGGGTGGTAGAAATCTAAAATAAGTTCCATATTTCTTCTATTGGTAAAGTAAATCTTAATGGAGTATGGAATATGTGGCTTGTTGGTATTGGGAACTGTTCAGATCACATACATTTTTGATAATGGCCTTTGTTTGAGGACTACTGCCTGGAGAAGAGGAAGGATGAGGTAGATCTGAGGATCTACCTTTTTTTTCCTTTTCATAAATAACCCACATTTGCTTCTTTTCTGTCTTTAGGCAGCCCTTTTAATGTTTCCAAAATTTAGAGCTGCCCACAAATTAAAAAGAGGACATTAGCATCTGCTTTGAATATATCTACCAGAGACCAAAGCCCACAGAGGAAGAATAACGGTTAATTTACTGGACAGGAGTCCATTGCAAGTGCCTGTTGTAGGATAGTTCTTTGTTAGTTTACAGTGCAGCTCTGGGATGATCACATATGGCAGTTTCAGTAGAGAAAGTAGGGTCAGGAATGGACTCAAGCCCTGGTTCTGCCACCTCCTGGTTGCTGACCTTTGATGAGTGACTTAACCTCTGTAGAACTTAATTTCCTTATCTATAAAATGGGGGGTTGAACTAGATGATTCCCAAGGTCATCCTCTGTTATAAAATTTAATGATTCTAAGTCTCCAGCCCTCTTGGAAAAAGCATATCTGGCTATGTTTGTATGAATTGACTACACTAAGCATTGTAATGAGCTAAAAAGATTCCAAAGTAACAAACCATTATAATTGACACTAAGAGGGTAGCCATGATCCTAATGAATGAATTTGCTCATAATTCATCTCCATGGAAAGAATGGAGACACAATAGGGGTCTTTAGCTATGGTAGACTGTTTGGGACCAGGCCTCAGCAAAAGAAGCTCCCACAAAGAAATGTCAGAGCCTCAACTTCAGTGCTTAAACTCACCTCCCCTGGAATTTCACCCACTGGATGTCCCAAGAATGCCAACTCTCCCTTCCTAAGCCTCTAATCCAACAAGGAGACAGGCTGTGACTTCGCATGTGGATGTATAGAGCTCCTGGACAGATAGAAATAAGTTCTTGCTGAAGGGATGGGTAATTACACTGGCTGGTCAGGCACTTTCAAAGCCAAAATGCTCATCTTTTGTGCTTGAGTCAGAGATAAAGGGCCTCACTCCAGAAGTCTGACACCATCCTAAGACCTAAAATTCATCCAGAACTGCATTTATTCTTAAGTCTGCATTTCTGCTCGTCTTGCTCTTTAACTATGGTAACCCCAGTGTTCCTCTCTCCCTTGACTGCCTACGTTCACCCTGATTTACATGATGGACTTCTAAGTGTTGGAAACAACACTGACACAAATATGTACACCGTACTCACAGCGGGTGGGTGTACATGGACACACTCACACAGGTGCACACTTCCTTTTCAAAGATTTTTGTCAAAAAAAAATTAAGCTCCTTGGGCAACCTCAAAGTTAAAGTCTTAAAGTCTTAAAGTGTGGTATTTGCATTCACAAATACTAGTGTATTTATAGGGCATTGTACCAAGATGATCCAAAACATGTTTGCTTAGTTGAATTACTCATTTTTTTAGGTTAGAGTGTCTCCCTCATTTTAAAATAATTACTCCTTATATATGTGAAATATATTCAAAGTTTTTTAGAACTCTGAACTTTTCTTCTGGACTTAATAAAGAAAATAACATTGACTACTGTGAAATTTTAAATGAACCTATTACTTTTGGAATAAGTTATCTCTGGCTGATAGGTAAGCAGCTGTTATGGGTTCAATTTTGTCCTCCTCCTCCAGATTCATATGTTGAAGTCCTAACCTCCAGTCCTGAGAATATGATCTTATTTGGAGATAGAGTCATTGCAGATGTAATTAGCTGAGATGAGGTCATAGGGGAGCAGGGTGGGCCCCTAATCCAATATGACTGGTGTCCTTATAAAAAGGGGAAATTTGGAGAAGGACACATATAGGGAGAGCATGCTGTGAAAATGAAGGCAGAGATCAGGGTGATGCTTCTTCAAGTCAAGAAACAGCACAGTTTGCCAGCAAAACACCAGAAGCTAGAAGAGAGGCATGCACCAGATTCTCCCTCACAGCACTCAGAAGGAACCAACCCTGCCAACACCTTGATCTTGGACTTCTAGTCTCTAGGACGGTGAGACAATAAATTGTCTGCTGTTTAAGCCTCCATTTATAGCACTTTGTTATGTCAGCCATAGGAAACTAAAACAATAACCAAATTTGGGCATTTTCTTTTCTAGGCTTATTTCTAAATTATCTAGACCGAATGCCTCTAACAATTTGTATAAGTCTGCTTTGTTCATTCTACTAACCACACACACACACACACACACACACACACACACACACACACACAGACGGCCACGTCCCTACACGGAGATAAGTGTCTGGACTCAGCCCTATTGAGAACGGTTGCTGGGAATGCCCCGGAGACCATGCCGTAATGGTAGACGTCAACAGGGGTTGTGTTTTCTTACTCTTAGTCTTGAATCAGTAAAAGACGAAGAAAAAAAGCACACTTGCGTATTCACTGGTTTAGGCCCAGTCATGATTCCTTTAAAGACGCTGCCAATAGATTTTAGTCATTCTCTGGCAAAGGTTTCTCTTCAACCACAAACACTACACATAGTTGCGGAATGAGTCACCACCTTGAGTAATCTAATTCCTTGACCAGTACACGTCTGCTGCTCACAGCACAGAGTGTCTTTCGTCGTGTATTTTGTTTTGCTCTGTTCTCGGGAGCTTCTTTAATACTTTCTTAAGGGTACAGTAAAGGATTCACTCTGAATCCTCAGTTTCCTCAGCAGCCTGCGACCTGCCTAGTCATCAAGAACCAAAATGTTAAGTTTTATTACACTTTCTCATACCTTCAGTTAAGCTAGAGGGGGCATGATTACTGCAAAAAAGCAGTAAGTGTAGGTTAAAAAAAAATTTTTTTCCCCCAAACTGGAAGCCGTTTGCTAAAGAATCCAGGGGAAAAACAAAAGGGAACGAACTGAATGATGATCCAGGGAAGATGGGGGAGTGGAGTCCACACCGTGTCATCAGCCAGGTTCCCACAGAGGCTCAACTTACATCACCAAATAACACCCAAGAGTTATTTCTATCAATAAAGTTTAAAGCAAATAAACCTCTGAGCTTATTTTTGCATGGTTTTTTTTAAAAAAAGTATTCCTTAAAGATATTTTCCAGTCCAACATATTATAACCACAACCAGGAAATATTTTTTTCTCCAAGGCTGATAGATTGAAACATTTTGAATATTTGTAACCTGTTCTTTTAAGAAGAATTTTTTATGAGTATCTGTTGAGCACTTTTTTAGTTTTTTTCTCTTTCTTTTCCCATGAGTGGGTACCAATATTATGGAAATACAAATTGGAGAAATGAAACCAACAACAAAATGAAAAAGCAACCTACTGAATGGGAGAAAACATTTGCAAATTGCATATCTGGTAAGGGATTAATATTTAAGATACATAAGGAACTTACACAACTCAACAGCAAAAAAACCAAATAATCCAATTTAAAAATGGACAGAGGATCTGAATAAACATTTTTCCAAAGAAGACATACAGATGGCCAACAAACACATGAAAAGATGCTCAATATCACAAATCATCAGGGAAATGCAAATCAAAACCATAATGAGATACTACCTCACACCTGTCAGTATGACTATTATCAAAAGAACAACAAGTAACAAGTGTTTGCAAGGATGTGGAGAAAAGGGAACACTCTTGCACTGTTGGTGGGAATGTAAATCGGTGCAGCCACTATGGAGAACAGTATGGAGGTTCCTCAAAAAGTTAAAGATAGAACTACCATACGACCCAGCAATCCCACTCCTGGGTATTTAACCAAAGAAAATGAAAACACTACCTTGAAAAGGTATCTGCACCCCCATGTTCACTGCAGCATTATTTACAATAGCCAAGACATGGAAATAATTTAAGTGTCCATTGATGGATGAATGGATAAAGAAGATACACACACACACACACACACACACACACACACATACACACAAAGTGGAATGTTATTCAGCCATAAAAAATAAAATCTTGTCAAAAGATAGATAAAATAAAACCTTGTCATTTGCAACAACATGAATGGACCTTGAAGGCATTATGCTAAGTGCGGTAAGTCGGAGAAAGACAAACAGCACATGATCTCACTTATATGTGGAATCTAAACAAGCAAACAAACAAAACCAAGCTCATAGGTACAGAGCACAGACTGGTGGTTGCCAGAGTTAGGGGATGGGAGGTGGGCAAAAATGGGTGAAGGGGGTCAAAAGATACAAACTTCCAGTTACAAAATAAATAATTCATGGGGATATAATGTACAGCATGATGACTATAGTTAATAATACTGTCTTGCATGTTTGAAAGTTGCTAAGAGAATAGATCTTAAAAATTCTCATCACAAGAAAAAAAAGTTCTGTAACTATGTATAGGGACAGAAGTTAACTAGACTCATTGCGGTGATCATTTCACAATTTATACAAATATCAAGTCATTATGTTGTACACCTGCAACTAATATAATGTTGTATGTCAATTAATTATACCTCAATTTTTTTAAAAAAGAAAGAAATTGGAGAAATAAAAGTACTTTAAATTCATTTCTACTATGCTGCTCTATTCCATAACCAAATGCAGAAGGGAGAAAGACACATCTTAAGTGTATGCTGTAAATGAGGGAGCTTTCAGAACAAGCTGAAGAGTGGCTGTTTAATAGTATTATTCATAACTTATATTTGCATGGCAATACACAACTCTCACAAAACTCACTTCACCCTCAAAACAGCCCTGAGAACTAGATATATTACCATCAAGGAAACAGAAGTTCCCAGGTTCTATGGAAGGTGGTGGAGCTAGGACCCTCAGCTTAGTGCTCTTTGTTCAGCATTCTCTAAGGCAACTTGCCCCAGACAGGAAGCGCAGCCACCTGCCACAGAGAATTCTCTAGTTAACGTAGGGTGAGACTCCTCTCCACCTAAGGACAGTGAAGTGAGCCACAAAACTTCTCTGAGCTTCTGTTTTCTCATTTGCAAAATAAGGACAATGCCACCCATCCCCACAAGATAAGGTGAGAGTAAAATCAAATGATGCCAGCGAAAGAAGTTTAATAAACCATAAGTGTTACGCACATGTTATACAAATCCCTTCTCCTGTCCCGGAGCTATATCGCAGAGTGAATAAGGGCGCTTATTTACTGTTTGACCTTAGGCAAGTTTCTTAATATTTCTAAGGCTCAGCTTCCTTACCGGTAAAACAAGAATACGACAAGGACCTTGCCCATGAGATTATGGTTGAAGCGTAGAGGAGATAATCCATGCCCAAGCACTCAGCACTGGTCACTGCATGGACATAGCCAGTCCTCAATAAATGTTGGCTTTCATTAGTAAAGCTGTGTTTGATCCCAGCACTTTACCAGCTCAAGTATAAGCAAACAGCCCAAATCGTGTCTATCCAGGCTCTTTGCTCTGATGGCAGTTTCAACTCTATTCTCTCAAAAGACAGTTTTGGATGAGTTCCACTTACCCTTTGTTTTGCAAAATCAACATCTCCGGTCCACAACAAACTTTCAGCCACTGAACATGGTTTGCCCTACTTTTATTCCTACAGCATAGGATTGGGTTGGACAATATTTACCCCATCCTGATAGGCAGGGAACAGAACCAATGCACTCCTCACCTTGGTGTTCCTCTCCAAAGAGGGGCAGTGTGACAGTGTTACTTCAAAAGTTATTTGGTGAAATTGAGTTATTTGTAGTGAGGTGGATTGACCTAGAGTCTGTCATACAGAGTGAAGTAAGTCAGAAAGAGAAAAACAAATACCGTATGCTAACACATATATATGGAATCTAAAAAAAGAAAAAAAAATGGTTCTGATGAACCTAGGAGCAGGACAGGAATAAAGACACAGACGTAGAGAATGGACACAAGGAAGCGGGAAGGTTAGGCTGGGACGAAGTGAGAGAGTGGCATGGACATATATACACTACCAAATGTAAAATAGATAGCTAGTGGGAAGCAGCTGCATCGCACAGGGAGATCAGCTTGGTGTTTTACGACCACTTGGAGGGGTGGGATAGGGAGGGTGAGAGGGAGACGCAAGAGGGAGGAGATATGGGGATATATGTATATGTATAGCTGATTCACTTTGTCATAAAGCAGAAACTAACATAACATTGTAAAGCAATTATACTCCAATAAAGATGTTAAAAAAAAAGTTATTTGGCAGTTACGGAGCCAAGTTTTATGAAACACAGAGGAGAATGAATTATTTTATGTACTAACTAGGAAAAGTCAACTCTAGCTGTCAGTGAGTAAAGGAATGTAAAAAGCTGCAAAGCACCTGACATATAATTGGCACATAAGACAAGCTGCGCCAGAAGAGAAAAAGTAACAAGGTGTCTTCCGGATTGGATTGATGTCTGATCATGGCTTTGAAGAATGTTTTAACAGGAAAAGAAGAATAAACACCAGCACAAACTAATCTTAAAATCTCATTCGTCTCTGGCTAGGAACACTACTTCTTAAATTAATCAGGTAACTACATTTTTCTGTAACTTAGATCATCTGAATATATATATATATATATATATATATATATATATATATATCTTTACGCATTGCCTGAGGGTCATATAAATTACACATATCAACACTCACATGAATGGAAGCTGTTTACCTGTGCTCAGGTTCCATGGCGGCACGTGGGCCGTTTCCTCAGACTTGCTTTTAGGGAATGCTGAAACCCTGAGATGTCCCAGTGATTTTCAGAGGAGAGAAACTGAAACTCAGGAACTAGATGCAGATGGAGACATCCTGAAATCCTTGCCATTTCCTTGTTCCTGAGCATTTCAGAAGTAAATGTGTTCATCCTCAAACATTTCATTTTCCTCTTAATTCTTCCCTCTGGGTGGTCTTACAGGGTCTGTGTTTCAGATCTTAGACTTCCTACCCTGTCTGCTCTGTTTTCTTTAGAACTTCCAACATCTGAACATATGACTCACTATCTTATGGGAACTTGATTCAGTCAGTGAACATTTATTAAGTGCCTGCTACCTAAAAGGCATGTACAGGGCACTGGGGTTGATACTGTAAACCCCCAGACATCTGCAAACAATGTCAAGGTACCAAGCTCTGAAGATGTGAATTTGAAGAAAGCCTAGCTCTTGCACTCTAATATATAGACAAGTGAGAGATGGAGGGAGAGAAATAATTAAAACACAACGTGAAAAGTGCAAAACAACCAGCTGGTCTGTGGGTTTCCCCCCTTTTCTGACCTTCCTGCTGAAATTTGTGAACGGTCGTGGTGGCGATGTCCGGGCTCCTCCTGGAGAAATGGGACGCTCGAGCTCCAGCCCCAGCGTAGACCCCGGCAATGGATGGAAATCCAACCCATTCACCAGGCACCCCCATCTCCCCATATTCCCACAGAGCACATGTTTTCTCTTTCTCATAAGAGCCATAGATTTTTCCTATAGCTCTGGAAAGAGCCTTTCACTGGGGCCTCCGACCCTTCCCTCAATTCCCGCTCTAGTCTCGTTTTTTCTCCCTGCCCCCCATGTCTCTAGGTGTCTGTGACTTCCTTCCTGTTCCATTGTTCCAATGCGGTCATCCCCTCATCATGCTGGGCCTCCCCCAAATGACATCGTGGAAACGGCTGCCTCCCTGGAATACAAGAAAGTTATGTCTTTTGCACCGTGGGTAGTTACAGTATGTTACACTGAAAGAGTCTGACGCTATCCTATTTACATGTTGCATTTTTAAACTGAAAGCAAGCATGTATAGATAAAATATTTTCTCTTTCTAAGACAATCAAAGTGCAATTTGAAGAAAACCCATAAGGAGCCTTTACCTTTCTACACTCATGAATTTGACCCAAATGAAAGCATGAGGAAAAGAAAATTATGTAATTGTGAGAACTTCCTCTCTGTTTCAGGATCTATACATTCCTGGAGAAATCAAGAAACAGAGAGACACGCAGGAGGCGGGCTGAGCCAGGGGTGAGCATTTCTCTCTGTGGCGGCCCCCTCAGGGGCTGTGGCTTTGGATGCCTCGTCTCTAACTGGTGAGACAAGAATGCCATTGTTGCAGCTCTCACCACAGTTCTGGGAATGAAGAATAGCAACGTTCCCTATTTTTACATCCCAATATCATCTCTTTACTCAAGGCCTACATTTCAGAAGGTCTCAATTTGATATGTGGATCTTGGAAAACCCTGTCTAGAAATCAGGAAGTCAGCCGGGGGCGCCCAGGAGGTCGAGCCATGCTCCCGACTCAACCTGTGGCTGTGAGGATGCCCTGACCCGTGGCCCGAGGCCAGGCGGTCAGGGTCCTCCCCTGCTCCAGGCCAGCTAGGAGGCAGTGCTGCAGCTCCAAGCCTGCTGGGGCTGAGCCCAGACTCTAGAACCTAACGGACGGCAGGCAAACCCCGGCCCCATCACTTACGATGTGATTTTGAGCTGGTTACTAAACTTCTCTGTGCCTCAGTTTCCTCCCTGTGAAATGGGGAAAACAAAAAGAACCTCATGGGGTCCTCATGGGGGTAAAGTGAGTTAGTATTTACGGGGTTCCCAGAGCTGTGTTGGACATGTAGTAAACACTACACGCCATGTTTACTAGTAAGATGCCCAAGACTCCAGGGGAAATCCAATTAATGGTAAAATGGTCTCCTTTATCTGGACATAAACTATGAAATACCAGCACTCGATATACTTACATCTCAAGTCACATAATGCCAGATCCTAAAGACAGGTTTTTAAAAAGGCATAATTCCTGGTAATACTGTAACCAACAAATACAACAGAGGTAGCAACACAATATATAGGATACCACTGAGCCATTTCATGGCAAAAGAGGCATCTACCCAACAGGAATAGGTTTGTGCCCTTGCCCTTGTGCGTGCATGCCCTTCAGGACTCAGGTGTGTATGTGCTTCCAAAAAATGAGCCCACTGAGATGGGCAGACTTTCTCCCCAGATTCCTGGGTTCAGAGAAACCCACAGTTCACTAAGGCAGTTTGCTCAACTCTAATTAGGAATCTGATTGCTGGTTGGCCTTGCACAAAGGACTTTTAATTAGGGCTGAGAACGCTTAGAAAAATCCACTTGGCAAGTCGACTCCTTCCCTCTATCTCTTTTTTAACATCTTGCCAAGATCATAAGGAAAGGGAGAGCTTAATTACAGTTGGTGTATATATCTTTAAGAAAAAAAATACATTAAGTGCTTTAAAATAGGCTCTCTTGGCTCTGTGATCACAAGGATTTTACTCACTTCTTATCCCTGATTGGTCTCATTCTCAGTTACAGATGAATCAGACACATTTTGAGCAGCTTTAAGATTTGCTTTTCATCCAAAGCCAAGTAGGCAAATGGCAGTGAATTCACAAGCTTTTCCAAATGATCTCATAGGTTCCTCCGGCTCCCCTGTGGGGACCGTTTGACCTCTGCAATGCTGTTATCTTAAACACCCCCGGCCTGCTTGTGTCTCAGGGGAGGCGGCCACATAGGGCTGGGAGAGGCACTCCACTTTTCTAGAAGGCGAGTTTCAGTACCTTAATGTGTGCATGTGGTAGCCGTGAATTGAAAAAGAAAATAAGCACAGAGAAGACCCTCAGCCAGAAATTTGGGCCCGGAGGAGATGGGATGGACACAGAGCCTTGGAGAGGGATGCTGCCTTGAAATCAGCATTTCTCAACGCATCGGTAGAGCCACCCTCTCATTAAGTCTCCCAGCCTGGAAACAGGTGACCCACGCTCCCCTTCAATCCACTGGAACCTGGCCCTGGCAGCCAGTGACTTTCTAATTATTTATATGAGATATCTGACAGTACAGAGTGGCTGAACCGGTGTAATATATGCACAGGGCGACTCTGTGAACCTCAAATCAGCCCCTCGGATGCGTGAGATTTCCCGACTGACGTTCACGTTTACCACTCCTTTAATCTCTGCCTTTTTTTAAACAAGCCTTTGTGCCTCGGTGCTAAGGATCCCTTTCATCTAATCTCAGGCACCTGAAGCTCTGCTATTGAATTACATTTCTTCACTTATATTTATGTTTGATGCAAAAATAAAAAAGCGGGTAGAAGCATAAGACGCTGTCACTTCACGTCTGAAAGGGATCTGTCGATCATCCCGGAGCCCCATCCAGCCTTTTCACACTTTTTCTACGTGATGCTTCTGTGCAGGCTCTTGACTTTGGCTCCGTGGAATGATCTTAAAATTCAGGCACATCCCTCTCTGCTGAGCTTGTGCGGCTCTTGGTCAATAGGGATTTTAAACTCTTCTGCCTCTTGACTTAGACAACTGGTGAGGGGTGGAGGGTTTCCCAAGCCCTAGGAATATGTGCTGGCTACCCGAGTGCCTTCCAATACAGACATCTTTCTAAGGTTGCCCTGGTCCTGCAGTGGCAGCCGCGACATATACATTTCATGATTTTATGGCAAAATGTCATGGACTAAAAACTCCTTAATATCAAAGAAAGTATTGGAGGGGGAGCAGCTTTCTAATTCAAGCCAGGTGAACTTCTAAGATATGGGGCTGATTTATCACACCATATGTATGCCTCTCCTGGACATTGCTGTTACCCCATCTTAAAAGAGAGATCAGACATGAATTTATCACCATTACGTTCTTCCTGCTTTTAAAAATAATCAGGTTTCTGTGTTACCTTCCTTCTCAACTGCCAAGAACATGCTCCAGAACTTAGCATTAGCTCTTCTGATGAGTTGGAGAGGGAAATGTCATTATCCTTGTTTTACAGATGGAGAAATCTGAGGCTCAGGGAGGCTGTTTTGCCTAAGGTGAAAGTATTGTTTTAATCCTAGACTTTTATTCTTATCTCTTCAAATTTCTTCCTGAGGGTGGTAATGAGCTTGGAGGATTCATCAGGACTCAACCTTGTCTGAAGACTTGTTTATAAAATTATTTCAATAAAATCCGCAATCAGATTGGCTGGGGTGTGTCTTGAAACCGAGCGGCTTCCCTAATGAGCACGCCCAGCCGGCTGCTTCTCCCACGCTTTATCAAGGCGGGCGGAGGAGGGGGCCTGGTGTAAGTTTATTAGTAATAAAGACCAGAGCCCTAGGAGCTTTTATACAAGAATCTGGTTTCTTTTTCATTTCTTTAATTATTTAAAAAGTTAGGTTGGAAAATGTTTGTGGAGCAGCTAATAATGTGACTTCAGATAGGGATGTGTTGGCACTTCCCACCCATTAGCTCTGAAAGGGCTTCGGTGAGTGGCTGTCTCCTAATTCCCCTTCCTTGTGGTTGTGCTATTTGCCCCTCTGATTCCTGTCTGCCTCCCCAGTTCAACTCACACACTTAAGTCACGCATACAAAAGACTGAATTTTCAAAGTAAAAAGGAACCCAGAAGGAGGATTTTTATGTTTCAGAGCCCAGGGTTTCCAAATATTCATGGGTCTGGGAGCCACCATGGACGCCTGTTGGTTAGGAGTTTGTCTTCCATATTTTCCATATTTGTGATGTTTCGAAACACAGGTTCTTTGGTGATTTACAACAGGACAGCACCACTTAAGACAGGAAGCCAAACTGTGGACCACTGTGGGGCTAGGTTGTCAAAAGGGCCCTCACCCTAAGGTGGGAAAGTACTCCTCAGTCCTAAAGATCCACCATTGCCCAAAATATCTCTTTTTGTGGTTTATCCATGTTTTAGCATGTTATAATAGCACGTATTTATTTCATTTTAATATTTAATTCATTTTTATTGATGAATTCCTTAGTTGGATGTATCTAATTTTTTTCATCTCTTCAACAGTTGATGGACATTTGGATTGTTTCCAGTTTGGGGCTATTATGAATAATGCTACTATGAATAGCTGCATACAACTTTTTGCGTGGATGTATGTTTCATTTCTCTTGGTGGATTCTAGGAGTAAAATAGACGGTCCTCTTTTTAAATGTCCATCATATGGTGAGTGGATAAACAGAATTTAGCAGATTTCAAACTTACTTATGTTCCTGAGTGGTTTAACATAACAGAAATCACATGCTTTCTAAAACTTCGAAAGAATTCTTGGTAAGCCACCAGGACCTGGAGAGGTTTTGAAAGGAGTTTTGTTTGATAACTTTGTCAATTCCTTCTCAAAGTTATTGGTTTTTTCATATGTATAATTTATTTAATGAATTTTAGCAATTTCCCCCAGAAATCATCCATTTCTTAATATTTTCACATGTATTAACATACAACATTATCTTATTCCATTTAATCTCCTTGCAGTATGTTCATATCCATTTTCTATTTCTAATATTATTTGTTTGTATTTCTCTTTTTTATGGATTCAAATGGGTGAAAAGTATTTCCATTTTGTTAGCCTTTAAAAATAGTAAAACACTTGATCAATTATACTTTATTTTCTAATTTGTAAATTTTGTATTTATCTTTCTTGTCTATTTCTGCTTATTTGGATTTGTTTTATTCTTCTATTTCTAATTTTTTTAGTCATATGATTAGTTTTAAAATTTTCATTATTTTTGGTTTAATATTGATAGTATTTGAGGCCCTAAGCATACTTCCTGGTACTGACCTGGCCACATTCCATGAATGCTTACATATAATTTTCAAAACTTTCTAAATAGCTTGCAATTATAGTTTTGATTTTCTTTTTTTATGAGATCCTCATAAAGAATTATTTATATTTCTAAGTGGTTGAGAGTTCAGATTTGTTATTCTTATTTAAACTTGTGTAGGTTTTTCTATCTAAAAGATAAAAGTTTTCTTTGTGGTCTTATATATTGTTTTGCTCAGGGTTTCAAATAATACTTTTAAAAAAGGCCATTTTTGTTAGGGACCAAAATTCAATATTGGCCTATAAATCAACTTTAATAATTACAGTATTTCAGACTTTGGTGTCCTCTTTTTTGGTTGTCAAAATCTGGTATTTAGGTCTCCTAAAGACAATTGTTTTACTGTCAATTTTTGTTTTTTAATGTTTAATGCTGTGCTTTCATCACATGACTTTTATCACTGTAATATTTTCATTCTGCATTATACCTTTTATCAATATAAAATGCCAAATCGATCCTTTATCCCAAGGAATGCTTTATGATGAATCCTACTTTGTCTAATTATTACTGCCATTCATCTTTTTATTTGCATCTCCTTGATAAAGACTTGGCCATTGTTTTTTTCTTTTAACTATTTAGAATTAATTTTAACACTTACTGATATTTTTCCTGATTTCCAAGTGAATTCATGTTCATTGCAGAAACACTGGCAACTATAGAAAAGCACAGACACACCAAATCATCCATTACCCAGTATCCAGTCTTCTCTTTTTCCACTCTCTTCTTTTAAATTTTTCTTTTATATGTTCAAAGAAAGCAGAAGAGCCTACATCGGGGCCTACAGGTCACAGGCCAATTAAACCAGAAACCGGATCCTTCCACAGTCCAGAGCATGGAGAGACAAAGTTATCAGGAAACCAGCTCTCGTTTCTGCTTCATTTCTTGAAATTCAAAAACAGCAAATCACATTCCTCTCTTGTCTACTGTGGGAGCGGAGAAATAAAGTGATTAGATTGCCTAGGATTCAAAGCAAGAATGACGTGAATCTGCTGCAGTCAGGAGGGGAAGCCAGGAAGCTCCCTTGTGTCAGGAGTTCAGAGAAGGTGATTCCAGCGGGTGCCTCTGAGAAGCAAAAGCTTGGTTTCAGCATGGGCCTGGGGCGTGGGTCAGTGTGTTATTGTGTATTTGTGTGTGTCGTGTGTATGTTGTGTTTTGTTGTGGTGTGTATGTTGTGTGTGCATTGCTGTTTGTGTGTGTCGTTGGTGTGGGTGTTTTTGTATTTGTTTGTGTGTTGTTGCTGGGTGTATGTGTTTTGTGTGTTTGCATGTGTGTATTGTTTTGTGCTGTGTTGTTTTTTGGGGGGGTGCACAGTAGCGGAAAGGGTTTGGCGGTCCAGAGGCCCTGCTGGGGCTAAGCAGATAGGCAGCACAGCTGAGTCGTTTTCTTCTGGAGGTCAAGAAACTCTGGGTCTGGGATGTCCCTGGTGGCATAGTGGTTAAGAATCTGCTTGCCAACGCAGGGGACACGGGTTCGAGCCCTGGTCCTGGAAGATCCCACATGCCACGGAGCAACTAAGCCCATGCGCCACAACTACTGAGCCTATGCTCTAGAGCCTGCATGCCACAACTACTGAGCCCACACGCCACAACTACTGAGCCCGCATGCCACAACTACTGAAGCCCGCGCGCCTAGAGCTCATGCTCCGCAAGAGAAGCCATCGCAGTGAGAAGCCCGTGCTCCGCAGGGAAGACCCCGCTCACCTCAACTAGAGAAAGCCCACATGTAGCAACCAAGACCCAACACAGCCGAAAATGAATAAATAAATAAATAATTTTTTTTAAAAAAAGTAAGCTTTAAAAAAAAAGAAAGAAAGAAACTTTGGGTCTTAGATCTGCCTCAAGTCATGTTCTGGCTGAAAAGTAAGGTCCAGAGCTTAAGCAAAAATGTGTCCTACGTCAAAGGATTTGAAAATAGGCTCTTCAAGGTAAGGTTAAAAGGATTGAACCCTTTAACATAAAGGAAGAACAGATTAAGTGGCTACGTAATTACTACAATCAAATCCATGAAGATTCTCTTTAAGAGAGTATTCCGTGGTTTTCCACTTTCTATAGAAGACAGAAAGGGTGAAATGCAATCCACTTAAAACAATGGAAAGATTAAGGAGTTTCTCAGCCCTCAGATTTGTACGACATGCAACAGTCTTCAGGGAAAGATTATAGAATTCCCAGTCCCAGTGATCTTTGAAGTGAGATAAATAGCCCTCCAGAATGCAGGGGCCATGAACTGCTGGAAACCAGCACAACCTCTGGGCCAGGCAGACCTGGGCTAGAATTCCAGCTCTGCACAACCTCCTAAAGATTACCAACCTCTTTACTCTTAGCTTCCTCATCTGTAAAATGGGCATAATGACAACTGTAACACAGATTTTTGTTGGATTAAATCAAATGACAACCTATATAAATCTCCCAGCCCAGTACCTGGTATACAGCAGGTACCCAATAAATGTTAGTTTCCTCCCCCTTTCAACTGTCTTTTGATGAGCAGTTAATCTTGTACATCCTTTGACCACTAAAGAGAACCCTACCTCAATTCCATTCACTAAATATTTACTGAGCACCTCCTTTATATAAGGCACTAGCGTCGACCCTAGGCCTCCCAGCACCCACTCACCTACCTTCGGTACGCCTCCAACTTTTGGGTGTGACCCCACCCACTCACCGTCTCAGTCGGTGTGGTTTTGCTGGAGCTGACTGGGTGACACGTGACCCAGGCATTGCCAATCAAAACATCTGATCATTCTGTCAAGAGGAATTGGTTCAGGAAGGGGAACGTGACCCAGTCAGAGACAGTGAGACCCAAGGGGCTTTGCTTGAGCTTGCTGGACAGCAGACACTCTCTTCTCCCAAAGCCCAGGAAGCCCGGGAGGCTGAAACAAATACACCCATCTAACCCCCTCGAGAGCCTGAGAATCACAGTACACAGAGGAGAGCAAAGCTGAGTTTAGAAACAGGGAGAAGCCAGCTCAATCCCTGGACTTTTCAGTTACGTGACCCAATAAATTCCACTTTTTGTTGAAGCCAGTTGAGTTCGGGTTTTATGTTGCCAAATGCATCGAAACTGATATAGGCTGTGTAAAACATACAAAAATAAATAAGACCGAAAAGCTTATAAATTATAAATAAGATGTTTACAAAAATAATAATAGTACAGGGCAAAGTATTTATTATATACTATTTATCTAGGGCTTACTACAGGCCAGACACCATGCTAGTGCTAAATTCTTTGCACACATTGTTTTATTTAATCCTCATGATAGCTACTTTTACGGAACGAGCACCATTTGACTTTGAACTTGAGAGATGGGTAGAAATTGGACAGGTGTGAGAGGAGAGTAAAGAGGGTAAGTGGAAGAGGGAACAAATGGCGACAGGAAAACGCAGGGACAGTTTGGGAAACAACCGGCAATCCTATTCACTGGGGCTTGGAGGGCACGAAGGACAGTAATGGGAAATAGAAGTGAAAAGGCAGACTGAGGTCAACTCATTGGGAATTCAGGAACACCAAGGCAAGGAATCTGTGTTATTAATGTGAGGCTTTTCAAGCAAAGAAGGAAAAGACCCCAAATTTACTCTCACATAGCTTAGATTTATCTGGGGAAAATATTCTTATGCAGGAAATAAAGATTGTCTCCAAGGTTGAGTACAGAAGAGGGGAAATAATTGATGTGTAAGTATTCACAACTTTTGCCCCATCCTTAACTTTGATAGAGACTGACGCTTCCTTTTGGGTCAGCAGTCAGGTGTTCTCAACTGTGCAGAGTCTAGGTAACAAGGAAAACACAGCAAAGACTTTCAAAATCTGAGAGGGTAGGTTGGTCTGTAGAAAGAAGGGTTTAGGTGATGGGCAAGGGAGAGGGATGGCAAGCCTGAGTTGGAGCTTGCAGGATTGGAACTTGAGGAGGAAAAAAGGAGAGATTCTTAGGGAGCTGTTGCCATCCATTTGAAGGAAACTGAGAGAGATGGGAAAGAGGGTTTTTAGAATGTGGTGCTGTGAGGTTTCTTGAGAGAAAAAGCAAAGATCTGAGGCACGTCCTCGTAATTACTTTTTCACTCCCAGGCTGCAGATGCTGGGATTTGTTATCATGGGGAAGAAGAGCTAGTTTTGATCCTTATTGAAGAGTATGACTGGCTGACGATGGGGAAGAGGAAAAGCATTTTGTGCTCAGCTTGAGGAAAGACACTGGATGGATCTGCCCAGGGAATGTGCTGGGAAGCAGCCTACCTTGAGAAAGAGGCACCAAAAAAAGCAAAGTGAGAATGTGCGAGTATGTCAAACCTATGTGAGGGGCTCCTCCAAAAGGTAAACCAAGAATTGCCATATGATCCAGCAATTCCACTTCTGGCTATAAACCCAAGAGAATTGAAAGCAGGGGCTCTAACACGCACCTGCACACCGGTGTTCACAGCAGCACTATTCACTGAAGGCAAAAAGTGGAAACAATCCAAGTGTCCGTCAACGGATAACTGGATCAACAAAATGTGGTATATACAATGGAATAGTACTCAGCCAGAACAAGGAAGGAAATTCGGCCATATGCTGCAACATGAATGAACCTCAAAAACACTATGCTAAGTGAAATAAGCCAGATACAAAAGGACAAATAGTGTAAGATTCCACTTATATGAGGTACCTAATATAGGCAAATTCATAGAAAGTAGAGTAGAGGTGACCAGAGCCTGGTGGCGGGGAGGTGAGGAGTTATTGTTTAATGGGTACAGAGTTTCTGTTTGAGATGATGAAAAAGTTCTGGAAATGGAATAGTGGTGATGGTTGCATAATACTGTGAATATACTTAATGCAGCTGAATTGTACACTTAAAAAAGGTTAAAATGGTAACGTGTGTTATGTATGTTTTACCAGTTTTTTTTTTAACATCTTTATTGGAGTATAATTGTTTTACAATGGTGTGTTAGTTTCTGCTGTATAACAAAGTGAATCAGCTGTACATATACATATATCCCCATATCTCCTCCCTCTTGTGTCTCCCTCCCACCCTCCCTATCCCACCCCTCTACGTGGACACAAAGCACCGAGCTGATCTCCCTGTGCTATGCAGCTGTTTCCCATTAGCTATCTATTTTACATTTTACCACAGTTTTTATAAAGCCACATGTGATGTAAAGTTATCGATGCTAGACTAGGAACTGGGGGTTGTCTACTGTCCCCAGACACAAGTCTGGATCAGAAGCGAGAGCTGTCAAATGTTGTTCTAAGAAGATTAATCAATAGCCATGAGGGAGAGAAGCTTGGACCAACGCCAACCACTGGCCTAAGGTGTGAACTTTCAAACCAATGAGGACATGGTAATTCTAAGAGCCAGACAAAGGGAGAATTGAAGGGATTTTTAATTGCTGGATGGGGAGAGAGGCATTGGGGAAGCCAGGCAGTTTTCATGATTTAAGCATGTTTTTTTTCCTTACAAAATATTTGCTACAGTGGTTGATTTCCATTTTTTAACAAACCAAGTATTTCCTTCTGAATATTACCTAACTTTACCTTTCTCAACTGCTGCCATAAATAGAACTCATCAACCACAAAGTCTCTAGAAAACTGTCAACCTCAGCCAATAAATAGCACTCAACCATATGGAAAAAAGTGGGCAGTCATGACTCAGGCAAAGTGACTGCTTTTCTGAATGGAAAAAACATTCCACATTTTGATCTTGACCAAGAATGTTACTGAATGCAGCTCTGAGGTCTGTAAATAAACTTTTTTTTTTTTTTCTTTTTGGTACTGCAATGTTTCCTATTGCATAACCATATGCTTTGACAAAGAGACAAATGTCACACTCTCATCTGACCAATATAAAAGCCATCTTACAACCTATTTTTCAGGATCTCCTCTTTTACTTAAGTTTTTATCACCTTACTATTCCTGTAATATATCTTAAATCTTTACACAGAATCCAAAGCAAAGTACACACTGAAGTAAAAACCTGAATTCCTAAAGGTTCAGAAACGGTGTGTTGCCCCCTTAGATACAGCTTAGATTTGTTCTATTATCAAAGGAGCCCTGGAGTCTCTTAACCACAAATGAAGTTAAAGCAGTTAATCTGTTTAGCCCACTTACCACCCATCGTCACACAGTAGCAGAGCAGAGTCTTCAGAGACTGGGAAAGGGGGAAATATGTTTTGATAATGAGGAGAAAGGTCTGACACTGAACCAGGTCAGTGCTAAAGAGATGGGCCAGACTGAGGGCCGCAGTGAGAGGCTCTGGGCAGCTCACAGAAGCAGAAAGACAAAGAGAGGATGAGAGTGCTTGCAGCTGATATGATACCTTTGCCTTCTTCAGCCCATGTGTTACACGCAAAAGGAAACTAGCTGCGCTGTACCAAACTAGATCACTCCCACAGCTGGAGATGGGTGATATTCTTCTCCAAGGCATCTATTTGCATCCACTGGTCTTTGTGGAACTTTGGGGGTCTTATAGGAAAAATACTTGAACCACGTCCACTTCAGGAAGATGCAGTTATATGCACTCCACAAATATTTACTGAGTGCTTCCTACTAAGCCAGACACTGTGCAAAGTCCTGAGGATAAAGCTGTGAAGACAAGAGACCTGTCCTTCAAGAGCTTACAATCTTAGTGGAGGAGAGCACAATAAATAAGATAATAAATAAACAATATAAGTAATGACCGTGAGAACTACAATGAAGGGAAAGAACAAGAGTAAGGAAGTAAATAGAAACTGCAGAAGGCCACCTCAGATAGGATGTTCAGGGATGTCCTTAGAAGTGTGTAACATCTGAGCTTGATCATCAAGGATGAGAAGGAACCAGCCAGCCTCCCCGTGGGGAAGCTTCTCAGAACAACGCAGGTGCCGGGCCTGAGAACACGTGTTCGAGAGAGAGAACAGAAGCTGGAGTGGCTGTGACTATGATATAAGATGGTTTGCAGAGCTTGCAGAAGCCAGACCTTGAGGACCTTGTAGACCACATAGGGGTGGTCAGAAGCCACTGAAGAGTTTTAAGCAGGAGACTCACATGATTTTATTTACATTTTTAGATGATCACTCAGACTGCTGTAAGGAAATGGAGGTAAAAGTGGAAGCGGATTACTCAGGAAGCGACAATGATAATCCAGATAAGTGATGATGGCAGCTTAGACTAGGGACGTGGTTCTCAAAGTGGGGTCCCTGGGCCAGCAGCAGCAGCAGCACCTGACAACTTGTTAGCAATGCAAATTCTTAGGCCCTACCCCTGCCCCACTGAATCAGAGACTCTGGGGTGGGACCCAGCCATACATGTATTAACAACTCCTCCAGGTGATTCTAATGCACACTGAAATTTGAGAACCTCTAGATTAGGGGTATGGAAATAGAGAAGGTGTTATGGGTCAAGTTTTTGTATCTCCCTGAAGTTCACATGTTGAAGTTCTAACCCCCACACTGTGGTTGTATTTGGAGATGGGGCCCCTAAGGAAGTAATTTTAAGGTGAAGCAAGGTTATAAGGATGGGGTCCTGATCCAATAGGATTAGTGGCATTATAATCAGAGACCTTTTTCTCTCTCCCTCTCTCTCTCCCCCTTTCTTTCTTTCTCTCTTTTTCTCCCTTTCTTTCTCTTTCTCTCTCTCTCTCCCCCCCATCTCTCCCTTTCTCTGTTTCTCCATGCATGCACAAGGAAGAGGTCATGTGATCACAGAGGGAGACAGCAGCTGCCTACAAGCCCAGAGAAGAGGCCTCAGAATGAAACCTATCTTGCCAACACCTTGATCTTGGACTTCTCAGCCTCTAGAACTGTGAGAAAATAAATTTCTGTTGTTTAAGTCACCCAGTCTGTGGTATTTTGTTGTGGCAGCCAGAGCAGACTAAGACAGAAGAGAAGAAGTGAACTGCAGTGGGAATAAATTTTGAAAGCAGAACTTGGCAATGCGTTGAATGTAAAGAGTGAGCTCACAGAGTTGTTATAAAAGGCATAGCTGTGAAATCCTTCTTAACCAGGAGAGGAAGGAGTTAATTCAGAGTAACAGTGAGTACATTCCCCCCCATACTGAGACTCTTCGAAATATGAGGAAGAAGCATGATTTGGCAGCCCAGCATCTGAACCCCCTTCCTAATTCAGAATATCACCTTGTATGTGGGTCCTAGTGGGAGACACAGCCCTGTATCCCCCTATAGACATTGAAGGAGGAGTGGTTTCCCTCTCATAACTCATTGTCATCCAGGGCTTGGGAACATGACCTAGGCTCAGACAACCAGATGCCCTCTAGGGACTTGCCTCTGGAAGGAGCGTATTCATGGCTTTGGCAGTGGAGTCAAGGTTCATTGGAAAGGATGGTGAGGATCCAGTGACAGCATCCCAACCCATGACATGACCTTGGCCAAATTATTTCCCCAGATGGTTTTCCCACCCTTCCCATCTATTTATGAGCAGTAAGATGCTTCCAATAAACTCTTTTTCTGCCTAAGTTAACTAGAGTTTTCAGCCAAGTTCCCTGACTGGCCAAGAGAGGAACTCTATAAAGACTGGACTTCTTATGTGTACATGGGGGCTGAGAGCCCTTAATATCTGGTTACTAATTTAATTATTTGTACTCACAGGCTGCAGCCAGAGACATCTGGGTTACAGGGAGCCAAAGGCAATAGTTTCAGTCAGTTGCTTCCCCAAACTGTGTCTCTTCATCTAAGTGCACAATCAACAGGTAACTGAGACTTTAAATAACAAAATTTCCATTTTTTTCCTAGTATCTGACCCCATGCCTCATCTTCGAGCCAACTGCCCCATCTCACTGATGACTTTGTAAGGGCCTCCCGATTATCCCTGGCCTCTGGCCTTCTCCACTGCAGTGGGTCATCCCAGAGCACTGCCGTGACCATGCCATGCCCGCTCAAACATCATTAATAAACTGTTCAGAATAAACTCCAAACTATTAGGTTGATATTCAAGGTCCCACACAATTTTGTTTCTCCCTATTTTTCTAACTTACCTTCTAGTACTTTCCAATATATACCTTATACTTAAAAAAGGTTGGCCTATTTGTTGTGCCCTGGGCATGCAACATGTATTCCCACCCTGGCCTCCTCTGCCCCAATCTAGAATACCTCTCCTCTCCACCTTCTCTCCAAATCTTTCCCACCCTTCCAGACCCACTTCTGTCCCCACCTCTCTTGGGAAATCCTCCTTGAACTTCCTTACCCACAATTATTTCTCTCTTCTCTAAATTTTTAAACTCCTACTGTCCGTGCCAGTCATCTGTTGCTCTTCACGCACTGCCTGGCATGATTTGTTTCCTTTTCGTGGGCTTGTGCCTTACTGCATCAACCAGATTATAACCCCATTTAGAGCAAACGCCACTTTCTACACAGTGATTCACTGCTCTGATTACGCGACCTCACGTCTCCTAGACTAGATCATGGAGCATGATGGAGAACATGAGGGAAACCTAGATAAGCAAGGATATAATAAACAGGTCTCATTGTCTGCCCAATCCATAGCCCCTTCTAGAGAATCTTCTGCATCCCTCTATACTGCATGACCCTCCTCCAACCCAAAGCAGTGACTCCATTGTAAGAAAAGCACGATGTGGCCTGATAAGGCACTTTCAGATGAGAATTCGCCTGAAGAGACACAGAGACTGTTGTCAGCTGGTGGTTGTTACTGGAGCTTGGAGAGCGTGATGGAGAGCTGCACTGGCAGCTGTGTTGCATGAAGTAAGCAAGATGACTGTGCAAGGGAGCTGGCTTAGACGAGAGGTCAAAAGAGGAGATTTTCAGAGACAGAGATGGTGCAGCTCCTGGAAATGGAGAGAAGGGCTCAGCTCCTGGTGGCCTCCTGGTTCTTAGGTCCCGTCTTTCACTCAGCAGGGTCTGGCTGTATTTCCTGTCCATGAGATCGATCCCCCTTTAACATCTCAGGAGACTGGAGCTGGGTGCAGCAGCTTTCTGGTTTTTGCTCTCAAAGGAACTTTGGCTAGAAAAGAGGCAGCACAGGCTGATAATAATCCTTCCCCTCCACTCTTGATATTACTCCCAGGCAGGGGTCCTTGGGTCCTGCCCCTTCCCTTCTCCTAGGACTGTCACAGCAAAGCGTGACTACTAAATTCCTAGCACGGAAAACCAAGAGGCAATTGCTCAAATGCTGTCAAAAGTGACATTCACGTTTGAGTGACAATGATGGCTTTGGTCCTGTCCCCATCCACGTCTCTATTTTTAGTTCTGCTCCTGCTCCCTGCAATTACAATGCCTAGCGCTGAAGCAGTTGCCAGGAGTTATTTAACAAGTACCTTGCCCTTCTCTGAAGACAGTGCTTTGATCCTGAGCTTACATTCTCCTCTCGGTGACAGAGACTTCAAAATGTGCCGTTTCACCAAACACCGAGCCTCTTCTGATATTTTCTTTGAATGATGGGCTTGAGACCATGGATTGATCCTAGAAATTGGAGCTTATCATAAAGAAATTTCCCCAAACCCCAGTGTCTTCAGCAAGTCACTCTCCATCTCTAAAATGGGACTAACATGCCCAAGCTTTCTCAAAGATGCCAGGAAATATATCAATATAACAGATGGAAAGTGCTTTGTAAATTAACCCAAATAGTATTATTATTCTAATTATCAATGCCCATGTATCTTCAGGTAGATCATTCAAAGTGTAAATGTCATGTACAAAGAACTACGCAACACTCAGAGCTGTGTTGGGATGCAGGGGGCTACTTTGGCTCTCCTACTAAATGATGCTGATGGGCATGCCAGTGGACATGCTGTAGTGGCAACTCACGCGTGCACACGTATTTCTCTAATATTTGAATTTTTTACATTAAACACAAATGACTTGTCCCATGAGAAAACCCTATGAGTGAATTAGGATCAATCAAGGGTAGGAAAATTGGGGAGGGAAGGGATTAGGGAAAGAGTTTATGCAAATAAGAAAAATGTCACCCTTATCCGAAGAATGACAGTTCTTGGAGTAATGATTCTAATCATTCTTGGAGTAAGAATGATTCTTACTCCAAAGTGGATCTCCATCCTTCAGCATCAAGAGTATATCACCAAGAGTTACAGATCAGGTCCCCCAGAAACCTACGGGAATGCAGGAAGTTTACTGGGGAGTCCTTTGGGGAACCACACCTGTGGGAGAGTGAAGGAAGCTGGACTTGGGCTTCATTCTGTCACAACAAAAGCCTCATTGGACCCCAAGGACACTCTTAAGCTGGGCTGACCCTGTAGACTTGTCCCAAATGAAGCCAAGAGGCAGGACTCTGCCCCCACCCTGTCAGTCACCGGGTGCAGACTGCCCCCAGGAAGCGGTAAGATGGCTCTCTTCATCTGAGGGCAATTTCTGGGAGGTCTTACTCAGCCATGAGCTGGGGAATGAGCTTGAAGCAGGGGCTGAAGCAGGGGCTGCAAGGATCTGGGCATAATGCAGGGTCCATCACAATGGGCCAGAGCCACCCTTGTGTTTCATGTGTCAATGAAATAAGCAACTAATAAGGAATTCCCTGAAGAAAAGGTGATCTTCACAACAGTATTCTTGTCCTTCCAAGGACACACTGTAGGGGATGGAACATATCTCAGACTAACTGGTATCTGGCCCACAGGGCTAACAGGAGAATCTGTGGCAGAGACGCAGAAAGCTCCAGACACTACCCTGCGCCTACACCCCAGACAACAACACACACACACCGCTGTCTCTTTAACCCACGGACTTGCATCTCTCATCACTGCTATTTCACTCTGAGTGAGGTCTTGGCCTTAGCCCAGCTGAAAGGATTATTTTTCCTTTTCAAGTTTGCTTGTTCCTTTAGTACATACACCTAAGAGCTGATGGTATTATTATTTCAAAAAGACTTATGGGTATTAGCCTCAAATTAAAAGGTTATTATCAGAAACAACTTGGAGAATTAGAAGATCAAAAATAACATCTGAAACCCTTGCAATTCCCCCATTAAATGATAGGACGTGCTAAAACTTATCTACACATCATTTTGCAGGAGGAAATCCTTCCAGGCTTTCTTAAACTTTTACACATATTTATTCCTTGCAACATTTTTATAAAACTCACTGGAATACACTGCAAAGAAAAACACCCTTGATTTTTATCAAAACTATATTTTTCCTTTAATTTCTGAGGAAGGGCATTCTCTCTCACCTAATGAAATTCTAAACTGGCAGCTCTAATGGCTTCTTTGTCCCGTCTTGCTGACTACTTTAGCACAGAAATTTATCAGTTCAAGAAGATGTATTAACTTCCGGGTTAATTCAAAGATTGTATTCTATGATTTTCGTTCACCTATAATGCATAATGTGTCTGGTTATTACCTGCTAAGAGGATCACCATTTAAGCTTTTCCTGGATGCTCAATTCTTCTTTGTACATTTGCTAGGATTTTTATCTTCAGCCAGGAAAAAAATGTATGTTGTCCTACATTAATGGTTTGGCAGATTATAAACAACCATTGTTCCTTTCTCTTTTTGATGGTCTTCAGATTTTTTAAAGTGACTTTAACAAGTTCTTTGGGTCTCCTCAGTCCTTTCCAACTTATCACAATCATATTGTTGATGTACCTCATTGATAGACGAATAACCATTTATCTTTTCTGCCTGAGTATGAAACCAGTCCCTGCCTGCACTTGTTGGTATGAGCGGGTTCTCACCAGTGTGTGAAGCTGTATAAATTACAGATACCAGTCATACCCAGCACATCTGAGTACTGGACCAGTGAGGCTTCCAGCAGTTCCTGTGTGAGGAGAGACTGCAGCCTGACATCAAAATCCACGCCTTTGTGCAATCTATATATACCTGGACCCAGTTAATCTGGTATAGGAAGAAAGAGAAATCCACTTACTTTGGTATTTTCCCAGCTTTCCTAAATTAAACTTGATTCTATATTTATCTACCCATTCATTCATTTGTCCATTCATTCATTTAACAGGTTCATATACAGCGTTCACTAAGGGCAGGGCACTGCTCTAAGTACTTTAGAGATTAACGCATTTAGTCCTTACAATACCGTACCAATGGTGCAGCTCTGCACACACACACACACACACAGACAAACACACACACAAAACATCCCTTGCCCCTGACGTGTGTCTACTTCTTTGTCTATGCCTTGTATGTGATCACGAGTTATACACTTACTTATGTGTTTGTATCATCCCAAGCTGGATTATTGGCTCCTAACAGGCAAGAACTCTCTGCAGACATTTATCCAAATGCTGTGACTTGCAGGAACTTCAACAGTTACATTCCCTGCCTGGCAAACTGTTGAAAAGGGTGCCACTTGCTGAGGCTGGAGCTTCCTGACAATAAACTAGCTGGCTCCCCCTTCCTCTTTTCCGGGGTGTCTGTCCAAACAATCACCGCTGCCGCGTGCACTGTTGCTTCTCCACAACACACACCCGCCCCCACTCAGATAACTCAGCATGGCTGGGGATACCTGGAAAGACGGCATTTCTCCCGTCAAATTGCAGGACTCTGTGGATGAGGGCTAGAGCCCTCCTGTGCCTGGGCCTGGCTCTACCACAGCAGTGAAACTCTATGGGGTTCTTAGTGCAACACTCTGGAAATTAGGGGCTTGACAAATGGTTTTTCATGATGCTGAAGCTGAGGATCAGGGAACAAAATATTCCCTGGAACAAAGGGGCACACTGTGAGTGAATTCACCTTTTATTACAGGCTGTCTGGCCATCAGATCCCTCTGTGCCCAGCACGTAGGGAAACGAGACCACAAACACGAACGCAGGACTGGACACGTAGAGATTGGGACCACGGCACCAAGCGCTTCAGCACCAAAATGTCTCTACCGCGCAAAAAAAAGGTCCTTAATTTAACAACCAAGTTGGGGAACTATGAACGGACACAAAGGATTAGGAACTCACAAACCGGCCTGAGCAAAAAACCCCGACAGATTCCAAGCTCAATAGCAAGTGTTTATTCAAAAACACTAATTAGCAGGCAAAATGTGGGTTCATGAAACAGTACTCTTCAGAAAGTGAGGAAGGATGGAGAAGGTAGGGGGAAAAAGAGTAAGACAATTTCCCTAGCAAGAATGATGAGAGAATTTCTTGCTCAAGGGCAAGTTTTATAGAAAATCATGATCCAGTGCTAACAGAGGAGAAAACTTTCCAAGGAGTTAATGGAGCAGTTAGAGAAATTCAGGTTCAGTAAATCATGAGGACTGGGAGTATTGATCCAAACATTCTGGTGGATGAAAATATGGAGCTGAGCTGCTGACCAAACTATATAATAGAACATCTCTTCCAAAGAGCCTGGGGATTTCAGTTGCTGAGTCGATGCTGGAGTCTTGCCCACCCAGCTCTCCCTCCCAAGCTGGTTCTCTTAAGAAATACTTCCCACTCTGTCCTGGAAGTTAGTCGACTAACCTCCCACTCACATAACTGCCCTTCTCATCTCTGGTGATTCCCAAATCCACAGCCTCCACCTCAATCTCTCATCTGATCTCCAGGGGGATATTTCCAAGTCTCTCAATGAATCGGGCAACTCACCATCACAGCTTATTAGACACTCATCCTGCCCAGTGGTCTCACCACCATCACCAATGAGAAAACAAAACAAAGCAAGCGAACAAACAATAAATCCATCCCAATTGTGTCTCCTGTCTGCCAGCCTCAGAAACATGGATTTACCTGTGATCCCTCCCACTTTTTCAGCTCCTCTACCCAAGTTGCCAATAATATCAGCATTTAACCTTGGCCAGTTATTCCAGTTACTTCTCTAATTCTGTTACGTCATCTGGAGAATGCGAATAATAAGAGATTGAGGTGAGGACTGACCAAGGCCACGTGTGTGGAGCACTCAGAACGATACCTGGCATTTCATTATACACACAAACCGTCATTTTGACCAGCACTGGCATTGCATGAAAATATTTCTTCACTTCTTTCCCCTATACACTCCACCAGCATCATATCAATGCCTTCATTGCCTGAGCCATTAGAGTTTGAGACATTAATGTCCCAAACCTTTAGAGCCAGGAGACTCCTAAGAGAAATCAAGACCAGTCCTTGCTGCGTGCCACAATCTGCTGGGAGCTTTAAAAAAAAATACAGGGGACTTCCCTGGTGATGCAGTGGTTAAGAATCAGCCTGACAATGCACGGGACGCAGGTTCAATCCCTGGTCCAGGAAGATCCCACGTGCCATGGAGCAACAAAGCCTGTGCGCCACAACTACTGAGCCTGCACTCTAGAGCCCATGAGCCACAACTACTGAGCCCACGTGCCACAATTACTGAAGCCCACGTGCCTAGAGCCTGTGTTCCGCAACAAGAGAAGCCACTGCAATGAGAAGCCCGTGCACTGCAACGAAGAGTAGCCCCCACTCGCTACAACTAGAGAAAGCCCGCGTGCAGCAACAAAGACCCAACATAGCCAAATAAATAAATAAATAAAAATAAAATAATAAAAGAAAATAAATTAAAAAAAAATAATTTTAAAAATACAGATCCCAAGTCCTGCCCCCAGACTTCCTGAATCTGAAACTTGGAGGAAGGTGTACCTAGAAACAGTTTTGTTTTTTTTTTTCCCAACAGCTTCTCTGTGTCTTCTGCTGCAAAGTCACGTATGGGAATCACTATCTAAGACAATCCTATTGAATGCTCTCATTCTATAGATGAGGAAACTGAAGCAGAGAGAGATTTAGAGACCGGATCAAGGACACGGAGCTGGGAAGTAGCAGAGCCAGGAGGAGCCCAGATCCTGTGATTCTCAATCCAAGTACTTTCAGGTCAACTACCATGGCTGCTCTTAGCCTTGTGGACGCCACAGCTCTCTCCCTGCTCTTCTCCACCTCCAGTGTCTCCCCTTCTAAATACTTGGTCTACATCAGCCTCTGTTCAAGAACATATAGTTGTTCCCAGGGCAGGGCTACTACCCCTGGGGAGTGTGAGCTGTAGGCAAATATATTTTGCAGGGTCATGTATATACAAATGTTTTGTTAGAAAATTAACCCATGTAAGGCATAGTGATTTACTGGTGAAGATTTAGAACAATGGGTACTTATTTATTGCCCAACGTGAAAATTCTCATCTTCTTCATCTCTTGTGAATGACAGTTACCCCACATCAGCAAGTCAGCACCATTCTACCAGTCCAATGTCATGCAATATTGCAAAAGAAATAACTTGCTAGTCAGTGTTAGTGGGAACCTATTCTGACCAGGCTGATCTCCTGAGTTAGGCCTGACCTTTGCTCTAGGATCCCATAGGTATGAATGTTAGAGCTCCTCTGGATATCTGGTCAACCTTACAGGCTGGATAAAGAGTAGGATCGTGCCCTGAAGGGGAGAAATAGGTTCTGGTTTGGACACCCTGTCCAAATAGCCCTGCAGGCTGGGGACTTCCTTCATAGAAAGCCATCCAAATCGTGGGGATCTCTGAGGTGTGGGGACCCAAGATGGGTGTCCTTCCCATGGGTAAGAGCAGTACTGTCTCATCAGCTGGTTAACAGATGGGGATCTATGGAAGAGTACTTCAGAGCCACTTTTCATAGCTTTATATAGATGTCCGGCCAATTGCATTATATGTTAAATAAGTAGGGACTTGGAGGCATTAAAAATTAATAGAAAATTGTATGAATAATGAATCTGTGGCGGTGTATAAAATGATCATACATTACCTCCATGTTAGACAATGCATCCCTGAAATGGTATGAGCTATGTGACCTTATAGTATTCTCACTGGTGGCCTGAGGAGAAGAGGAACAAAGGAGAAAGTAGATAAAATCTGGGCTGGGTGAAGGACAACACTCAGCTGCACAAGTTACTTATTCCTTGAAGCAATGTGCCTAAGGGTCTCTCCACACCCCCTCCCTGTGGGAGACATGCCCCACAGCCTTGAGCCTCTGAGCCCAAATTGCAGATGATGAGGCTGATCGAAGCCTCCTAGGATAGAAAGACCCCTTAGGATACAAGTAGAGCAGGTTAGGTCAGCCACCTTGGAGCCATGTCAGCCAGGGATGTGGTATGAGGAATTGCATGGATCTGGTCTGGCCCACAGAGGATCAGGCAGGGGGAGAACCAAATTTAAGGCCATGTTCACCAAACTCCCACCTCCACCCCTTGCTCCTCCTCCTCCCCAAGCCTGCTTTGGGGTTTCCCAAGAAAAGTAACCCATGTCTGTCTCCAGCCTCCCGAGGTCATTTTCCAAAGGTTTGGTAGTCTCCCATGCTTCCTTCTCGTCCTGCCAGTATCCAATTACTTGGTCATCACACACACAGTACTGGAACATTTTGGCTTACAGTTTTAGATAATATGTTGGCTCAACAAGAAACAAAATATAACAAAACAAAACAAAACAAAAAAAGGAGCCCTTCCTGGCAAATTAGAGACAGGCAGAGACTGGTAACGCAGGTGATGGGGTGAACATTTACAAAGTCTGCCTCCCAACACTGTTTCTTTGATGCAATTCTTTTTTGCCCTAAAGGAATTTCATGGTAATGAAATCTGTACTCAAAAATCAAGCCTTCCTAACTAGAGATACCTTGGGACTGTTTGTTCTGTGCTGTGTAGCTGTGTGTGGCATGACCCTGTTTCTGAGTAAGTGTTAGGGGGATGGGGGGTGTTGCTATCAATGTATGATCTAAGTCTGCTTTGAAAGCTGATCCCACGGGGTAAAAGAAGATAGGGATCTAATTTGATGAGACATTAAGATCTTCTGACCTGTCTTATCTAACAGAATTCTGGTGCTTGTTTTTCATTATAAAGATCTGGGGTAATAATTTTATTAAGTGCTTTCATTTCCCGCCCCCCCCCACCCCCTGCCGCCAGATTTCTAGTGGAAAGTCAAAGATCCTGATTTACAAACAGAGGTTTCTTAAGTACTATTTTTAGAACAATGCTGTACCAGATTTATAAGGGTCTTGGGGGGAGAAACTACAGTCACTTTCGAGCAAAGTAGCATTTCACTGCATAATAATGAAGTACTAATTGCTCATTGTCATCACTTTTTATGCAAATTGCCCTGGAGCATTTGCCCAATATGCATTTTACATTTCAACAAAGAAAGTGGAGTCTTGACAAACAAGAATCGTATACCCAAGCAAAAATAAAAGTATCAGCTATAAAATAAAACTGCTTAAGGTGCATTCTCTATGGATATAAATTTTTCTATTATACCACTCCCATTATTAGATCTATTTGACCAATAAGATTCCTTTGAATCCAAAATAACAGTTTATGTGTCAGGCAAAAAATAAGTTTGTGTGCAAAACCTGCATATTTTGCCCATCGTACAATTTGCAATGGAAGTTTGATGTGAAAATTATGTTCCCAGCAGAATTGAAATAGACCAAGTCAAATCAAAATCTAGATTGTCAAAGGAATCAAATTGTATCAAAGCATTTATTACAGGCACAAATCTCACTATTTTAGAGGTTTCAGTTATTCTAATGGTTCCCATTTTCATAGAGACAGTCATCAGCGTTATCAAAAAAGAAACATGATTTTGCATGTCACAAATAGGTAGAGAGTTGAAAACATATCTCAAGGATGTGTGTTCAGATTCCAGTCTGGAGGTGGTTACTAGTCACTATCACGGTGACACCAGGCAACAGAGGAAAAAAAAGAGAAATGTGATTTATAAGTTTTCTGGGACCTTCAGAGAAATCTAAAATTCAAACCTGGCCTTCTAGGTCATTATGAAGATATATTTATCAAGGTAAGAGGATAGAACATATTTTATTTAACAGTCTGTTAGTTTGATCTATACCATTTAAATATTTAAACATATGGCACGTGGGCCTCCATTTGTACTGTTGCCCCAAGCCCCACAATTGTTAGAGGCAGCCCTACTTCTTAGAACCACTCCTGCACTTCCATTTCCCCAGCTTCCATCAAATCTGTACCTGCTCATTCTAAAAATAGAATACAATTGACTTTAAAGGCAGCTGACTTCGAGGGCCATCACCTATGCTATTCAGTAAATCCACACTTTGCAAATCGAAAAATACATTACGTGACCAGGGACTGTTTACAAAGCAAAAGAGGATTTCTTCCCAGATGTACAGAAATGAACGGTTGCCTTATTAAATGACCATGGTAGAGTCTAATTTCCAAAGTAGGATAATTCCCAGAATAATAATTAATAACGGGAAGCCTGCTTAATTCCACACTTCTAAGCCATTTACAGTCCTAAAGTCATTAGTCCACAGTCACTTCTTCTGAGCTGGATCCACAAGTTATCCACTCACTTTTACAAGCGCCCAACCCCAGGCTCAGAAAAGTATTGCCTAAAATCACTGAATGAGTCTGGGGACAAGTGAAGTGCAGAACCACTCATGGGCCCAGACACCCTCCATTAGGCAACCTGATTATGAGATGAAACGCTGGTAAACATGAGCTTCTGTACCCAGGAAATGCACTGTGAAGGGCATAATGAATTTCTTATACTGTGTAGTTTATGTATAAATCATATTAAAGCATGCTGAATAGTACATTATCATACTTCTATT
This sequence comes from Balaenoptera acutorostrata, assembly GCF_949987535.1. Taxonomy (NCBI): domain Eukaryota; kingdom Metazoa; phylum Chordata; class Mammalia; order Artiodactyla; family Balaenopteridae; genus Balaenoptera; species Balaenoptera acutorostrata. The sequence continues at coordinate 68,705,623 of NC_080077.1, forward strand.
TTGCATTACAAAAGTAACTAATGTAAGCTGCAAAGTGTACTTTTAATCCATTATTCATTTCTAAAAGTAGTCAGACCAGTATTCAAATACCATAAAAGACTACCAGGATAAGCAAATCTGCTTTTCAATGGATGAAGATGAAACAGCAAGATTTTAAAATCAATTTTAAATTAGTCAAGCTGTATTTATCAAAATTTATGTCAAATCTATGCATTCCTAGTTCAGATGGAGGAATTATTACAAACCATAACTTCTTCCCCCCAAAAGATTATATTTCTCCAGTCTAGAATCAATATAATTACTTTCATTATGTGTGATTCTCTGATATTGTCTGTTTTACCTCATTTTTAATGTTCACATTGGGTCAAAACATATTTTTAGTTTCCTTGCTCATTTGGGTTCAGCTCTGTACATTCTCGTTTTCCACAGGGACTGCCTCAAGTACTTAGCACTTCTACAAATGTTTCCCCAGCACACAAGCAAGGAGTTGGGGTGTCTCTATCAAGCCCTGAGCACCCCATCTAAAGTACCTCTCAAAGGCCTTTCTAGTCAGAGTTCAAAATCCAGAAGTCATAAAAGAAAAGATTGAGGGCTTCCCTGGTGGCACAGTGGTTGAGAGTGTGCCTGCCAATGCAGGGGACACGGGTTCGAGCCCTGGTCTGGTAAGATCCCACATGCCGCGGAGCAACTGGGCGCATGAGCCACAACTACTGAGCCTGCGCATCTGGAGCCTGTGCTCTGCAATAAGGGGGCGCGACAGTGAGAGGCCCGCGCACCGCGATGAAGAGTGGCCCCCGCTCGCCGCAACTGGAGAAAGCCCTCACACAGAAACGAAGACCCAACACAGCCAAAAATAAATAAATAAATTAAATTAATTAATTCTTTTTTAAAAAAGAAAAGATTGATACAAATTGACACAAAAGCAACATAAGCACAAAACACAAGTGACAGACTAAGAAAATGTTTGCAACCTAAATCACAAAAGACCAAGCCCCTTAATGTTTAGTGAGTCTTAGAAATTGAGAAACAGTCCAACTGAACAAAGGACAGGAACAAAAAATTTACAGAGGGAGAAATATAAATGGTCCTTAAACATGGAAAAAGATGTGCAACTTCACTCAAAAAGTGCAATTCAAATTAAAGCTCCATGATGATACCATTTTAAAATGGCAAAAATTTCCCAAAGTTTGATAATATAACTGTTGACAGGGCTGTAGTGAAACAAACACATATGCTGGTGGGACTGCAAATTAGAATAAACCTAGGGGATGGCAATAGGGCAATCCCTAACAAAGTTACTTGCTTTGACCCAGTAATCCCTCTTCTGGAATTTATCCTACATATAGATTTACCTGCACACTTATGAAATGCTATATATGCAAGGTTATTCATTACAGTATTATCTGTAGTAGCAAAACTTGGTCCATTAATAGATTTGATGGTTAATTTTATATGTCAACTTGACTGGGCCACAGGGTGCAGATATTTGGCCAAATGTTATTCTGGGTATAGCTGTGATGGAGTTTCTGTTTTTTGTGTTTTGTGTTTTTTTTATGTGCTCATTTATTTATTTCTAAAAATTTTTTATTGCAGTATAGTTGATTTACAATGTTGTGTTAGTTTCTGTTGTACAGCAAAGTGAATCAGTTATACATATACATATATCCACTCTTTTTTAGATTCTATTCCCATATAGGTCATTAAAGAGTATTGAATAGAGTTTCCTGTGCTATACAGTAGGCCCTTGTTAATTATCTATTTTATATATAGTGGTGTGTATATGTCAATCCCAATCTCCCAATTTATCCCTCTCCCCCCTGACCCCGCTTTCCCCCCTAGTAACCTTAAGTTTGTTTTCTATATCTGTGACTCTATTTCTGTTTTGTAAATAAGTCCATAAAAAAGAACAAAGTCATGCTATTTGCAGCAAAATGGATGGACCTAGAGATTGTCATACTGAGTGAAGTAAGTCAGACAGAGAAAGACAAATATCATATGACATCACTTTTATGTGGAATCTAAACAATGGCACCTTTGAGCGTGCTTTTGGATGAGACTAACATTTAAATCTGAATAAAGCAGATTGCCCTCCCTAATATGGGTAGGTCGGTTGAAGGCCTGAACAGAACAAAAAGGCTGACTCTCCCTTCCCCTCCTCCTCCATATAGTAAGAGAGAATCAGCTTTTTCTTGTTTTCAAACTGAAATATCTGCTCTTCCTGGGTCTCGAGCTTGCTGGCCTTCAGGTTGGAACTACACTGTCAACTCTCCTGGGCCTCCAGCTTGCCAACTCATTCTGCAGATCCTGGGACATCCTTTTGGATTGGTTTCTCTGGGAAACCTGACTAATACACTAGGGAATTGATTACATAAACTATCATGCACATATTAGGAATAGTACTCAGCTATAGAAAAAAAAAATGGGGATGATCTTGGTGCAATCCAGGGCATATTAACTAAATAAGTTATATGCAGAACAAGATGTATTATATGCCAACCTTTACATGAAAGGGGAGATACGGATACATATTTGTAATTGCTTATATTCACATTAAGAAACATTGAAAAGAAGCACAAAATTAGTAAATAAAATCATTCTATTTGGGGTTAAAGTGAACCAGGACACATACTTGTAAAGGAATACACTGGATACCAAACTCCACGGATGCTCACATGCCTTGTATAAAATAGCATAGTACTTGCGTCCTACACACATCCTCCCATACACTTTATTTTTTATTTATTTATTTTAAAATAAATTTATTTATTTATTTATTATTTTTGGCTGTGTTGGGTCTTCGTTTCTGTGCGAGGGCTTTCTCTAGTTGTGGCAAGCGGGGGCCACTCTTCATCACGGTGCGCAGGCCTCTCACTATCGTGGCCTCTCTTGTTGCGGAGCACAGGCTCCAGATGCGCAGGCTCAGTCATTGTGGCTCACGGGCCTAGTTGCTCCTCGGCATGTGGGATCTTCCCAGACCAGGGCTCGAACCCGTGTCCCCTGCATTAGCAGGCAGATTCTCAACCACTGCGCCACCAGGGAAGCCCTCCCATGTACTCTAAATCATCTCTAGATTAGTTATAATATCTAATACAATGTAAATGCTATGTAAATAGTTGCTGCCACATGGCAGATTCAAGTTTTGCTTTTTCAGAACTTTCTGGAATTTTGTTTTTTGAATATTTTTGATCTTTAAATCCAGCTGCAGAGCCTGAGAATATGGCGGGCCGACTGTACAGACTAGTGTTGCTCAAAGTGGGGTTCAGGGAATAGTGCCCATCCAGGAATTGTTTGTCACTGAGTTTACAAGCTACAATTGTCAATTCCACATCATTCTGACCCTCAGTTTCTGAGCGGAATTAGGTAGAATTTTTTCCCCACTCACTCAAAGTCATTACCTTTAACTCACCTTTAAGAGACAATGCCCAGATGGAAATGCTATGCTGATACCTAAATGCTGTAGAGCAGCTTGGTATAAAAAACTCTCTTCCCTTTGTTCCCTTCTCTAATAAGAGGTCCTCACCACCAGCTTAGACAGTATCTAATGGAAGTTGTTTCCTAACTACTTGTCTTGTCTAGGAGTGGCTGACCAGCAGCTAGTTCCACTTCCCTTACTCTCCTATCATGATCACCATGCATCACCATCAACACAAAGGAAGCTGAAAAAGAAATCAAATAGCACCTAGAACATTTTCATCCTCTTGGGAGATTACAACCACATGGTCATGATTTCCAATCACAGATTGGTAATTTTCACAGTTTTCCAGGAGATGAAATACTTCCCATCCCAAACTTAAGTTTTTAGCCTTTGAATCTAGAGAGTCTATATTTCTCATTGTAAAACAATGGTTCCCATGGGAACAAAGTATCAGTTTCTCTTAGCAACCACTGCAGCTTCTATAACATCGATAAACTTGGTATCAACATGAAACTACTTTTACTAAGTGCTTATTATTACTGTAAAACCAAGCTTACCATAGTATAACTGAAAAAAAAATCTAAGCAGGATACAAAATTACATATAAATTGTGGTAAGTATGTACAAAATAACATATGTATAAAACATAAAAAGACCTCAAAGAAATAAACTAAAATATTAACTCTTTCTTTCTTCGTGTCCATGTTTTCTAAATTTTTGTTTTGTGCACAAAATAACTATCACGCCACAAAAAGAGATAACTCTAAACACAATACAACTGAATTTTAACTTAGAGATGGAGGATATAAGTATCATATAAGCTCTACGCTGTGTGTCACAGCGTTTTCTTCTCTCTCTGGCTTCATGACTATATCACTGGATGCCAGTGCCAATCACTCAACCACTGGCCTGCAGATTCTTTCCATGAAAATTGATGTCTAAGTTTCTTTTGAACTCTAAAAGTCAAAGACTTCATAATTTTACTTTTCCACAATAATTATATGCAGGGGGTTGCCCCAATTTTGGAGCAGGTTTTGGAGGGTATAAAAATCACCAGGAGCATAAGAAATAACAAGTGCTGATGCGGATGTAGAGAGAAGGGAACCCTTGTACACTAATGGTGGAAATGTAAATTGGTGCAGCCACTATGGAAAACAGTATGGAGGTTCCTCAAAAAATTAAAAATAAAACTACCATACAATCCAGCAATTCCACTTCTGGGTATACATCTGAAAGAAACAAAATCACTATCTGGAAGAGATACCTGCACTCTACTGTTCATTGCAACATTATTTACAATAGCCAAGACATGGAAACAACCTAGGACCAACCAGTGTTAACATGGACAGACCTGAAGGCCTCATGTTAAGTGAAACAAGTCAGACAGGGAAAGACAAATGCTGTATGATCTCCCATGTGGAAGACTGAACTCATAGATACAGAAAACAGATTGGTTACAAGAAGTGGGGAGTGACGGGTGGGCAAAATGGGTAAACGTGGTCCAAAGGTAGACTTACAGTTATAAAATAAATAAGTTCTGGGGATGTAATATACAACATGGTGACTATAGTTAACAATACTATTTTGTATATTTGAAAGTTGCTAAGAGAGTAGATCTTAAAAGTTCTCATCAAAAGAAAAAATAGTAAAACTATGTGAGCTAAGAGATTTTAACCAAACTTATTGAGGCAAGCATTTTGCAATATATACCTATATAAATCATTATGTTGTACACCTTAAACTAATACCATGTTTTATGTCAATTATATCTCAATAAAACTGGGAAAAATAAAATAAAATAAAGTAAGATAAATAAAAAATAAAATCACCAGGGGAGTTTCTTATAAACTGGTGCCTGGGCTGCAACCTCATAGATTCCCCATGAGTAGGTTAGACTAGGGCCCAAGCATCTGCATTTTTATCATGGCTTCCAGGAGATTCTAATGTAGACCACATTTGGACACTAATCCACGTTCTATGCACAAGTCTTGAGACATAAACATGATCTAAGAAAAGAAACCATTTGGCACAAGAGAATGAGTCTTCCTTGAGATCATCCAAAACCAAGTGGTACAATTGGAACTTGGGCAGTTTTGCCCTAAAATATTTAACTCAGACTCATCTATTCTCCCCTGTCACCTTGTTATATTAATCCTTGATCTCGGCTCCATCAGGTATTTTTTTCACCTTTTGAAGCATCACTCTGCACCACCTGCAACATCCTCTGTGACTCATCACTGAAACATAGACTCCCTTCACACGTGGGGCCTGGCACGCGGAAACGTCCGCGCTCTGCCCTCCGCGAGGAGGCCTGCCTCACGTTCTCGAATAGAAACGATGCTTGCTTTGTCAAATGCGACAGCAGCGGACCTGCCACTGGTGGCCACTGGTGGAAGGCTAACAATAAATGATGGAGCCAATGTAAAACAGATTGTGTGTTATATATAATCCTCCATATTCAGAAGATGTTGACAAACTAAACCACAGAACCAGCAGGCTTTTACTGGGAACTTTTCCTGTCCCGGGAATGTGAAACTAGGACCCACCGGTGAGCAGAAAGGAAAAGTCCTCCCTAAAGGGGCTGCTTCTTAAAGAAAAGCAAATTTTTAGAATTCACAACAGAAATATCTGTTCTAGATGTTTATTGTAGAAAGACAGTTTTTAATTTAATAACCAGGAGAAAACACTCTTAAGGACTGCATGGTGTTGAGTTCTGATGTGAGGCTGGGATGGGAAAGGTGTTCATGTCTTGTTGCTTATTATTGTTCAACATAAGTTCTATTTACTTAAAAAAATTTTTTTTGGCCCACTCCTAAGTGTTTTTACCAAATTACATTACCATCAATCATAGATGAATGTCCCCGTGGCTGCACATCACTGCCCATCTCTGATGATGTCGAAGTTTTAAAGTACGTGCCAAACATCGGATGGGAAAAAAAGTGTTTCATTGTTGCTTCTCTCTGTCTTTACATGATTACTAATAAAGTTGATCAGCTTTCTCAAGTCACAGGCCATCTGTTGCCTCTTTTGTGAAATGCCATTTAATTGCTTTGCTTATATTTCTACTGGATGTTTTCTGTTTTTATTTGCATGTAGATGTGCTTTGTATACTCTGATGTTGGTGCTTGGCCATAGGTTCTCTTTAAACACATCATGGGTTTAACAAAACACACGGTATGAAAATTGGTGCATAAAACACAGTGGGGCATAATGACACACATTTCACATGCATCCTTACCTTTACAAAAAGATTATTTACATACGCTTTGAAATAAGAATATTCGCTTCAGCATTTAAAATATCATTAGTTTCTCATTCATCTCAATATTAAAGAAACAAACACCCCAATCCAAAAACGGGCAGAAGACCTAAATAGACATATCTCCAAAGAAGACATACAGACGGCCACGAAGCACATGAAAAGATGCTCAACATCACTAATTATTAGAGAAATGCAAATCAAAACTACAATGAGGTATCACCTCATTCCTGTTAGAATGGGCATCATCAGAAAATCTACAAACAACAAATGCTGGAGAGGGTGTGGAGAAAAGGGAACCCTCTTGCACTGTTGGTGGGAATGTAAATTGATACAGCCACTATGGAGAACAATATGGAGGTTCCTTAAAAAACTAAAAATAGAATTAACATATGACCCAGCAATCCCACTACTGGGCATATACCCAGAGAAAACCGTAATTCAAAAAGACACATGCACCCAAATGTTCATTGCAGCACTATTTACAATAGCCAGGTCATGGAAGCAACCTAAATGCCCATCAACAGACGAATGGATAAAGAAGATGTGGTACATATATACAATGGAATATTACTCAGCCATTAAAAGGAACGAAATTGAGTCATTTGTTGAGAAGTGGATGGATCTAGAGACTGTCATACAGAGTGAAGTAAGTCAGAAAGAGAAAAACAAATATCGTATATTAATGCATGTATGTGGAACCTAGAAAAATGGTACAGATGAGCTGGTTTGCAGGGCAGAAGTTGAGACACAGATGTAGAGAATGGACATATGGACACCAAGGGGGGAAAACTGCGGTGGGGTGGGGATGGTGGTGTGCTGAATTGGGCGATTGGGATTGACATGTATACACTGATGTGTATAAAATTGATGCCTAATAAGAACCTGCAGTATAAAAAAAGAAACAAAACAACAACAACAAAAAAAATATCATTAGTTTGCCTGATAATATTTTATTTCTCTATCTGGGTGCTGGTTATATGTATGGGTGGTTCACTTTTTGAAAATTCATGGAGCTGTAAACGCATGGTTCGTGCCCTTTACGATAAGTATATTTTAATAAGAAGTTTACCTAAAAATTCATTAATTTATATTCTAATGTGCATATAACTTTTCATGGATGTAAGTCTGCTATACCCTTTGAAGATGGCATGTTAGAAAACTCAGCGAGAGAGGGAAAAGGGAACTAGATAGAATGAGTTCTATGAGTTCCAGTGAGGCCACAGGAGGTGAGAAGGGAGACCCAAGTCTAGGTAAAGTGTAACCCAATGTCAACAGGATGGCATGGCCGTCTAATATGGCCTTTTTTAGGGTAAAGTCAAATGTCAGAGCTGACCATTCTTATTAGTTTCTCTCATTAAAGAAAACTAATAAATCAAGATACAAATTGGGGCCACGAAGGTAAAAATAAGTCTCGCCACATGACTGGAACTCCATTCCCAAGAGATGTAGTGTGAAATCACAGAAGACGGGATTTGAATACTGAACTGGCCACTCCCTGCCCGTCTGAGCCCTCGTTTACTCATCTGTAAAAGGGAGATAATAGAAACGACTTTGTGGGGTTGTTGTGAAGATTAAGAAAAGAACACATATGAAGTACTGGTCCAGGGTCTGACTCAAATAAGAGTAATTATTATTGCTCCTGTCCCAAGATGTGAAAATTTTGAGGAAAAAATTGTGTTTCTGTTTGGAATTACTTAAATTTTTTTAAAGGCAAAATTGAATTTTCTTTTTCCATGGAGAACTAAAAATACTTTCAGGACCAATATATGATTTCTATGTGATGAAAGAGTGTGATCTGGTGTTTTTCTCTTCCAGTTCTTGAGAAGAAAGGTGTGGAACATGCAGGCTTCTAAGTAGGTACTGACTATTGGTGCTTAAGCTCTTAGCAGTTAATATAAACCCTGGATTTACATGGCTTTCAATTTCCTTTACAACAGTTGCCTGAGTCGGGTTTATCACCCTTGTCCTGGTGCACTCGGGAGAACAGACAAGGTGAACAAAGCAATCAAGCTGGTGAGACTGTCTTAATGTGAAAATGTTGGAGCAAAGCATGAGCTTTAAGTTTTCCACCCAAATCAAAATCTGATGAAGTTGTGTTTAGACAGGGCTTGGCTCTAGATCTCAAATTTACTTGTGTATACTCATCTAAATACCTAAGGATTCAGGTGGGGTGTTTTGGTTTTTTTCCCTATAAATTACTTTTATAGTAATCATATGCTGTTTGGTTAGCATCGGAGAGATCTCTATCTACAAAAAGCTTTCTTAATATAAGCAGCAATCTGTGAACATAAAAACCCTTGAAAATAATACTGGAGCCCAGATTAAACCCACAAATGCAAGAAGGTCCAGGGGTCGAGGGACAGCCTCTCCTCCTTTGCCCTGCTGTTGTGATTGTTGAGACTTGGTGAACTGGAACAAAATTGACAAGGGGCAAGCCTGTCGTTTCAAGTCTCCCAGATTAAATTGACACCTTGTTTTTAATTTCATTTCCTTTTTTATTTAAAAAAAGAACTTGTTATTCACATCTTGAAATTACGCTAAAGTGTAACTTAACTGTCCTAGCACTGCCTCTCTGCCTGGTTGCTCACTGGACAAAACACAAATGTATTATCAAAAATAGCCTCTCAGCCATAAGACAAGAATGAAGTAATGCCATTTGCAGCAACATGGGTGGACCTAGAGATGATCATACTAACTGAGGTAAGTTAGAGAGAGAAAGACAAGTATCATATAATATCACTTATACATGGAATCTAAAAAAAAAAAAAAAGATACAGATGAGTTTGTTACAAAACAGAAATAGACTCACAGACACAGAAAGCAAACTTATGGTTACCAAAGGGGAAAAGAGGGGGGTAAGGAATAAATTAGCAGTTTGGGATTAACATATACATACTGCTATACGTAAATAGATAAACAACAAGGTCCTACTGTATAGCACAGGGAACTATATTCAGTATCTTGTAATAACCTATAATGGAAAAGAATCTGAATATACATAACTGAATCACTTTGCTGTACACCTGAAACTAACACAACATTGTAAATCAACTATACTTTAATTTTTAAAAAAAGTTAAAAAAAAAAAAATAGTCTCAATGCAGGCAGCCCAACACAAACATAAGCGTTGGCTGGGGAGTGGCTTAAGGAACGAAGTAACCATCATCTGGGAATCCCCTACCCAGTGCTGTACAAAATATCACCAAGATCTGTATACTCAAGTCCACTGCAGGTATTGGAAAACAAAGGCAGGAATTTAGTCTATATTTTAAGAGGAAATTATTGGGGAAATGGAATTAGTCTTTGATATGAGCAAAGATTCCATGCTAACAGTTCTCTGGTTGCTAAACCTTGACTCTATTATTTAGTCTTTGTCATTCACGGCAAGACTTGGTGACTCAATCTTACTATCTATGACACAGGAATAACACAAGCATGCTTTATCTTCTGCAATTGTTGTACCCTTGAAAACTGTGTGAACTGAATTGTGGAAAATAAAATTACAATCTCTGATTATATTAGGAGGAAAAAAATCAATATTTTAGGAAACCTCAAGATGAATCCTTTTGTCAAGTGAAGAATCCTTTTATACCTTATCTTAAAAAATAAATTCCATATTTAGTATTATATTCTTTAAAACTGGAATGTATTTTAAAAGGGAAAGTATGATGATTTTTATGGGCTTTATGCTATCGGTCAGACCCGGGTTCCCTACCCCTTGGCCTCTAAGGAGATTTCTAAAAATATACCTTGTTTCCTGTTCATCTCCATGCTGCAGCGCTGGAGTGAGAATGGGGGTGGCCATGGAGGGATCTGTTGTGGAAGATGATACTTCAGGCCATAAAAAATAACTCTGTGTTTCTGGGAGGATTAAAGGAATGGGAAGTAGAAGCGGAAGCTGGAGAGAAGGGATGAAAAAGAAGAGGTAGGGCTAGGGCTGGTGAAGGAGTTTAGAGCAGAACTGGTAGACAGCTTGACATGTTTGGGAAACCTAAAGATGAGCGTGATTAAAAGGTGGTGAAGGAAGGGGACAAGGACAGAAAGTTGGAGAGAGAGGCAAGGGCCCAGTTTTGCAAGGTCTTGTGTACCATGATATGATGCTTGGATTCTATTCTAACCTCAGTGGGAAGCCATTAAGGGCTCAAAGCCCTAAGGGTGACATGCCACAGTTGATTGGAGGCAGGCAAGGGTGGAAGCAAAGAGACCATTTAGAAGCGACTGCACCTGCAGTGGTCCAGGAAGGAGAGTCTTCACTAAGGGAAGGGAGTGGAAATGGATGGAAGTGGACAGACGCAGAATAAAATCTGAAGACAGGATTGTCATGTGTGACTGAAAGACTGAATATAGGACATGAGGGGATGGAGGAATCAAGGATGACTCCCAGGTTTCTGGAATGAGGGACTGAGTGTCATTTGCTCTCCCCGTATTTCTCTGTAGTTTTTGGACATAATCTCGTGATTCCCATTATTTCAGCTCTAGGTATATTCAGGATTCTCTCTCTCCTGCCCCAACCCCTCTCCTGAATTCCAGATCCATATTGCCAACTGCCTGCTGTACATCCAATGCCAATTCTCTTCCTCTTCTGCCTCAATTCCAAAACTTGAGAACTTAGGTTGTTTTAAAAATTTACTTCCTTCTCTGTCGCTCCCCAACATCAAGTCAGTTTCCAAGAACTGAGAGACTTTACCTCCAAAAGAGCCATCAGTTCTACCCCTTGCTCTTTTCCTCCCACCACTTCTTCAACCAGGCCTCCTCCGCTCCTGCCCCGACTCCCGTGAGAGCCTCCTTCCTGCTTCCTCACTGCCTCTCCTGCTCTCTCAATCCATCCTGCACTCCACTTCCAGACTGAGCTCCCCAAAGTGAGAAATTCAGTCATTTCGCGCCCAGGCTCAAAAGTCATAAATGGATCGCTATTGATGGAGGAATTAGGTGCAAACACCTTTGTCTGGCATTCAAGACCCTCTGCCACATAAACACCAGTACATTTTAGGGGTATTGTCCGCAGAGGTGGCACGACAATGTGAAAACATTGGGAGAGGACAGACAGAAGGGGTGGGTATTGGGGGGTGGATGAGAGAAATTGAATATGAGGTTGTGCCTGGACTGTTCGTACAGAGTCTCTCCTCTTCAAGAAGGCCTTTCACAAATGTCAGAATTAGACCGATCCCGGCTCAAAATAAGCGCCTCAAGGAAACTGCGCTTGACAGGGGCTGCTTTTGTCTACCTGGCACCTCTTTCTCTTTCAAGATGGGGCTGTGCCAGTCATGGTTTTTATTTCCCTTTCTAAAATGATGGGCCCATGGCATGGGCACGTGACCCAGTAGGGCTGATCAAAAGCTTGATATACGGACCCCGGAAGAGAAGGTGTTGTCGCCCCTCCCCAGAGATGTTGAGCAGGGAGGTCCACGTGATCTTGGAGCTGCTGGGGACCACCTTTTCCGTGGTTTCACATAGCAAGCACTCGCTGGAGTGTGAGACCAACAAAGAGGAGAAATGGAGATGAGGGAGAACCAGAGACCATGTGACTGTGTCCTGGACTTCCCTGTTACACAAGCCACACAGATGTTATAAGAATGGTGGCAGAAGAGGGGAATGCAAAACATTCCAACCCACTGTCCTTATCATAGTGAGTCAAGGTTTCATTTCACTTAAACCTGTCCTTTGCCCTTGGGATGCTCCTTGTCCAATGCCATCCATCTCAGCCCTGTGCCTCTACTCAAGCCAAGGAGGGCCCGCCGTGGTTTCCTTTCACCTCCCACCTTGCGGGGGACACCTGTGCAGGCAACACTCCTGGTTCCTCTCCGCCCAGCCCAAGCATCCCTGCTGCACTGGAGCTTTGGGAAGTGCACGTGGTGAGTTTGCCAGCTCTATTCTCTGTCATCAAACTGCCACCCACCCAGTGTTCCTCAGTGGAGTATCCCAACCCTAAATAGAATTAATTGTCTCTACAACGTATTGAGCCTCGTTCAAGGTAAATTATGGTACTATTCCACCAGAGCTGGCTACGAAATGTAACCTCAGTTATTTGAGATTAAAAGCAGGAGCGTTGTGTGACATGTCCACACATACAAACATCACTCCACAAAACTTTTGAGTTAGTAAGGTTTGGATTATCCAAGATTTTTACAATGGAATAACAGTATGTGTCTATTTCAGGTGAAGACCAGCAATTGCTTTGAGTTACTCGTGGTTTTAAATGAACTAATAATAGATTGGAGCAATTTTATTGCATTCCATTATACACCTGGGCCAGGTTGTCTCTGTACCTTCCTCTTCAGGTGAACAAAGCATGAAGCATGCTGTTCCATCACGACTGACTCTTTCATAAGCCACGACAGTTACTGTTGTGGAATACTAAACGTGACCCTAGTGGCCTGGTGGCATTAGTGCATCTTCCAAAAGTGCCCAGTTTTCTCCTGGGAAGTAATTTCATCAGTGATAGGCTACAACTGAGGAATTTCTGATAAGCAATGAGCACATATCATTTAAGGTTTTATACTGTTAGCAGAGCTATAGCAGGGGCTGACTGTTAAAAAGCATCTGTGAAAAGCAGATTATGGAAGCAGGAGGTAATATTCAAGTGGAGGCAGCTCAGCCTTTAAATAAATGTGTTTTTAATCATAAACTGTCACTGTTCTACAGACCTGTTTTTCCTATTAGCGTGTTGGAGATAATGTTAATGAGATTTAGTGTTTTAAGGGCAGTTAAAGTCTTATTATGAAAGGCAGCATAAAAGGACACAGCAGGATTCTTCTGAAGCTGTGAATCATTATTTATCTGTGTGAAATCTGATGGCACTTAAATCTATATGCGAATCATCTAAGCAACAAAAACTCAGGCTTAGGTGACGACACAAGTTGTGTCCCCAAACACTTCTCCTCTTTGTTACTTTTCATACTCCTGAGAAGAAAAACAAAAAAAACCCAAAGTTGTAAGTTTGAATATCAGGGGGAGGGGGTCACAAGTCAGTATTTCAGAAGACAGCTCACTTTTGTCGTATGAATGTAACTGAGGTATTGATTACTGCGTTTATCCACCAGTAGCCCCCCTAAAAAGGGAATGACCTACACACAGGGGCAGCTAAAGGGGAAGGATTGGATGACCTTGTTCCTTGTGGCACCCTTCCCCTCTCCCCAGCCCCCTCTCCAGTTTGTATCTGATTGTATCAGAGGTGGGCTCCTAACCCACCCAAGGCAGCCAGTCTGGCCATCTGATGTCTGGCCATCAACCAGGCCGATCAGATTTCTTCTCTCACAATGTTGAAATAAGAAAGACCTAGTAAATAAGATAACATGCGACAGGAGTTTAAGCTGAAAAGATGTATGTAAAGGTGTCGTAAAGAAGAGTCAGAGCCTTAAAAAGGAACAAATTTCATTTGTTCCTGAAATTTTTAGGGAACAGAAATTATGGGCATAAGTGGGTGTCTTGGTTGGGCCCCTCTCTGAGACTCAGTTCGGCTTGGATGTGAGAGGGCAGATCTCATCTCTCCCATAGATCCTCTGCACTCAGCTGCATTGCCCAGTTTTCCTGGGGTTGCACATACCTGTGTCTGACAAGACAGAGGAGGAGAGAGGAGAGTAACAGAGGCTACATCACAGGGAGCAACCTCAGAACCCCTGAGAGGAAAACAAAACAAAACAAAACCTCCTAAGCAGTGAAGAAATCCATTGGGCTGGAAGGGTGGGCTGGACAATGCTATGAGGGCTGGGTATCAGGAGAGAATTGTGGTTTGGGTACAGTCTGAGGGTCTACCTGAAAGCTAGAAGCTCTCCTTCCTAACCTCCCCTCCCTCCTCCAGCCCCTCCCAGGAGAGGGTGTGTGTAGGCATTTCCCCAGGACAGAGAAGCACATGAGTGAATGAGCAGAAGCCCTGGCGTGTATCAGAGGGCAGGGCTGGTCCGCGCCACCATGGGGCATCGTGGGCTGTGCTGGTGGGAAACCTCAGCGAGGGCTAGACTGACAGCCAGCACAGCAGAGGGCAGAGCCCCAGAAGCTGTGATGCCTAATTTTAAGTGTCAACTTGATTGGGCTAAAGGATGCCCAGGTAACTGGTAAAACATTATTTCTGGGTGTGCCTGTAAGAGGTTAGCATTTGAATGAGTAAACTGAGTGAAGAAGATCATCCTTCGCAATGTGGGTGGGCACCATCCAATCCATCGAAGGTCTGAATAGAACAAAAAGGCAGAGGAAGGGTGAATTTGCTCTTTCTCCTAGAGCTGGGACGCCTATCTTCTGCCCTTGGACGTCAGACCTCCTGGTTCTTGGGTCTTTAGACTCCAACTCAATTATTCCACCGGCTTTCCTGATTTACCAGCTTGCAGATGGCAGATTGTGGGACCTCTCAGCTTCCACAACTGCATGAGTCAATTCCTATAATAAATCTCTCCTATCTATCTATCATTTATCATCTATCTATCATCTATCATTTATCATCTATCCATCTATCATCTATAATCTATCATCTATCTTTCTATCATCTATCTTTTATCATCTATCATCTATCTATCTTCTATCTATCATCTATCTATCTTCTATCATCTATCACTATCACCTATCATCTATCTATCATTTATCATCTGTCTATCATCTTTCACTATCATCTATCATCTATCATCTATCATTTATCATCTTCTATCATCTATCTATTATCTATCATCTATCATCTATCTATCATCTACCTATCATTTATCATCTATCTATCATCTATCATCTATCTACCTATCTATCATCTATCACTATCATCTATCAATCATCTATCATCTATCTGTCATCTATCTATCATCTATCATCTATCATTTATCATCTATCTTCTATCTATCATCTATTATCTATCATCTATCATCTATCTATCATCTACCTATCTATCATTTATCATCTATCATCTATCTATCTATCATCTATCTTTCTATCTATCATCTATCTATCTATCATCTATCTATCTATCATCTACCTATCTATCACTTATCATTATCTATCATCTATCTATCTATCATCTATCTAACTATCATCTATCTACCTATCTATCTTGTTCTTTCTGTTCCTCTGGTGAATCCTGACTAATACAGAAGCTAAATGAGCTACCTCCCTACACACACTCTGAGCAGGAGCAGAGCTAATGTTTTGCCACCTGGCAAAAGAAGACTAGGACTAAGGTGTAAGCTAACTGGTTGATGTTCCACAGAGATGACAGAGGAAGTGGAGGAGATGAAAGCCCACCACAGAGAACCGGAATTTCACCTTGCTCCTCCCTGCCTTAAAGTGACTCCCCCCCACCCCACCCCGACAATGCAGGTCTGGTTCTCATGTTCACTCTCACCAAAATAAAAGGCACAACCAAAAGCAGAATAAACCAAATCTGAGACCCAGGGAGTCTAGAAAGCAATCTTCAGCATTTTGTCAGCAATAAAGTATGAGTTTCCATTTTTAATTTTGGGAAATTTTATATTGGGCAATTTACTATTTTTCCTAGAGCTGCCAGTACTATTTGCCATCCATTTGGTATCTGGACCAAACCCAAGCATTTACTTGCAGAGGCTGCTTTCACTGGTTTGGGCAGCATTGTGTATTGGTTAGGAGAACAAGCTCTGGAGCTAGACCTCACGAGTTCAAATCCTGCCTTGGATACTTTTTTTAGTTTTCTAAGACAGTTTATTGTAAAATTTTCATCCTAATATGAATTTTTTTAAACATCTTTATTGGAGTATAATTGCTTTACAATGGTGTGTTCGTTTCTGCTGTATAACAAAGTGAATCAGCTATACGTATACATATATCCCCATATCCCCTCCCTCTTGTGTCTCCCTCCCACCCTACTTATCCCACCCCTCTAGGTGGTCACAGAGCACCAAGCTGATCTCCCTGTGCTATGCGGCTGCTTCCCACTAGCTATCTATTTTACATCTGGTAGTGAACACATGTCCATGCCACTCTCTCACTTCATCCCAGCTTACCCTTCCCCCTCCCCGTGTCCTCAAATCCATTCTCTAGTAGGTCAGTGTCTTTATTCCTGTCCTGCCCCTAGGTTCTTCATCACCATTTTTTTTTTTAGATTCCATATGTGTTAGCATACGGTGTTTGTTTTTCTCTTTCTGCCTTACTTCAATCTGTATGACAGACTCTAGGTCCATCCACCCCATTACAAATAACTCAATTTCATTTCTTTTTATCTGCCTCGGATACTTGATGGAGGTACCTCTTTAGGAAAGCACTCCACTCCTCTGTGACAAGATTCCTGCTTCCCCAGGTGGTGGTGAAGATAAAACAAAGTGACCAACCCTCCTGGTCTGCCCGGGGCTGAAGGGCTTTCCAGGATGCTGGACTTTCATTGCAAAAACTGGGAAAGTCCTGGGAAAACTAGGATGTGTTGGTCACCCAAGGATAAAATAAGCTATTGCAGGTAAAGCACTAAGAACAATGGGTGCTCAACAAATATTAGCCATTGATATTAGTGAACCCACTGCAAATGTGACTATTGCAATGGTCATTGCTTCCCCTGAACTTGGAGGTCTGGGACGAGTGTCCTGGTCTTTTCTAAAGGGGAAGATGTTTCTCCAGAGCCCTGGAATCACTGGAAACAGGGCAAAGACGAGGGTGGTGTGCCTGCGCTGAAAGCAAAGTCTGCACACAGAGGGAGGGTGAGCCAGACTCTAGCTTCCGCTTCTGGCCTGAGATAATGCTCGAAATGCCGTTCACGCTCCCTTAATGCCCTCCCCACCCTGCGATGGGTCCACCTGAGCCATGCTGGCTGTCTGGCTGGTCTGCACTGGAGATCTACAGACAGAGCTTGATCTACTGAGTGAAGACTTCTAGTCTGTAGAGTCAGATTTCTCCTCAGGACACCCTGAGTCTCCCCAGGAGTTCCTAGTGAATTTCTGAAAAATGAAAGGGCCTCCTGGGAGATTCCATTTCTCGCAGACCCTTCACACATTTTATCCCTCAGGGGCTTGTAAGTTTCCTCATTGCCTGGTCTCAAATATAGGGGAGAATGGTGTACATGGGGGGGCACTTCAGTGCAGGGCTTAGGTACTTAGGGATTCTAGACTGCCTGGGAGTGATCACGGGCAGCTTTTCCTCTTTATACCTCGGCTCCCATATTTACCAAGTTGAGATAATAATTGCTAAGATTTACGAAGCACTTACTATGTGCTGAGAAATTGACATAAAATATCTTAATTAATCCTGAGTACAAATCAAGGGGTGTGCATTTTAGGAATCCCATATTATAGAAATCTGAGGCACAAAGAGATGAAGTAACTTGTCCAAGAGCACACAGTTTGCGAGTGCAAGAACCAAGTTCAAATTCGGGAAGTCTGGCTCCAGAACACTAGCTTTCAACAAGGTATATTCTGACTCTATGCCCACCTCACTGGGTTGTTGTGAGAAATGAAGTAAAACATACAAAGATGCTTAGCAACTGACAAAGGATTAATCTCCAAAATATACAAGCAGCTCATGCAGCTCAATATCAAAAAAACAAAAAACCCAACCCAAAAATGGGCAGAAGACCTAGACATTTCTCCAAAGACATATAGATGGCCAACAAACACATGAAAAGATGCTCAACATCACTAATTATTAGAGAAATGCAAATCAAAACTACAATGAGGTATCACCTCACACCAGTCAGAATGGCCATCACCAAAATATCTACGAACAATAAATGCTGGAGAGGGTGTGCAGAAAAGGGAACCCTCTTTCACTGCTGGTGGGAATGTAAATTGATACAGCCACTATGGAGAACAGTACGGAGGTTCCCTAAAAAACTAAAAATAGGATTACCATATGACCCAGCAATCCCACTACTGGGCATGTACCCCGAGAAAACCATAATTCAAAAAGAGTCATGTACCACAGTGTTCATTGCAGCACTATTTACAACAGCCAGGATACGGAAGAAACCTAAATGCCCATCAAGAGAGGAATGGATAAAGAAGATGTGGTACATATATACAATCAAATATTAGTCAGCCATAAAAAGGAACGAAACTGGGTCATTTGTAGAGACGTGGATGGACCTAGAGACTGTTGTACAGAGTAAGTCTGAAAGAGAAAAACAAATATTGTATATTAATGCATATATGTGAAGTCTGAAAAATCTGGTATGGATAATCTTATTTACAAAGCAGAAATAGAGACACAGATGTAGAGAACAAACGTATGGATACCAAGGGGGAAAAGGGGAGGGTGGGATGAATTGGGAGATTGGGATTGACATATATACACTATTGATACTATGTATAAAATAGATAACTAATGAGAACCTACTGTATAGCATGGAGAACTCTACTCAGTGCTCTATGGTGACCTAAATGAGAAGGAAATCCAAAAAAGAGGGGGTATATGTATACGTATAGCTGATTCACTTTTCTGTACAGCATAAACTAACACAATATTGTAAAGCAACTATACTCCAATTAAAAAAATAATAAAAAAAGAATTTATCAAATTAAAAAAAATACAAAGATGCTTAGCATACAGTAAGCACTGAATAAATACTGGTTTTATTTTTTTTTAAGGGTGGAGGGCTGAAAAGATAGTCAAGATAAATGGTTCATCATCAGCATAATCTTCATTCACATACAAGAATAGACAGTGAGTCTACTAAGCCAGCCTGACACTGTTAGAAAAATTTAACCAGTATTTATTGAGCATGTATTCAGTGACTACCACTATACTAAGAACTTGGGGTGGAGCTGTGAGTGAAACCAGACACTGTTTCTACACTCCTGAAGCTTACAGCCTAAAGAAAGAGATTAAAATTGAACAAATCATTCCACTCCGAAAAGAGGAAACAAATGAACAATCCAAAAACTAAATTGAGAAAACAATTCCGTTTACAATAGCATCAAAAGAATAAAGTACTTAGGAATAACTTAACCAAAAATGCAAAGACTTGTACCCTTGAAAACTGCAAAATGTTGCTGAAAGAAATTTTAAAAGACATAAATGAATGGAAAAAGCATCCCATGTTCATGGATTGGAAGACTTAATACTGTTAAGATGTCAATACTGCCTAAAGTGATCTACAGATTTAATGCAATCCCTATTAAAATCCCAATGGTGTTTTTTGCAAAAAATAGAAAAATCCATTCTAAAATTCATATGAAATGTCAAAAGACCCTGAAGAGACAAAACAATCTTGAAAAAGAAGAATAAAGTTGGAGGTGTCACATTTCCTGATTTCAAAACTTACTATTGAGTTGGCCAAAAAGTTTCTGAAGATGTTACAGAAAAGCCCGAACAAACTTTTTGGCCAATTCAATACAAAGCTACAGTAATCAAAGCAATGCTGTACTGTCATAAAGACAGACACAGAGACCAATCGAATAAAATAGAGAATTCAGAAATAAACCCTTGCATACATGGTCAAATAATTTTTGACAAGGGTACCAACATCATTCAATGGGGAAAAGATAGCCTTTTTAACAAATAGCATTAGGAAAACTGGATATCCATATGCAAAAGAATGAAGTTGAATCCTTACCTTACACAATATACAAAAATTAATCCAAAATGGATCAAATACCTAAATATAAGAGCTAAAACTATAAAACTCTTAGAAGAAAACATAGGGGAAAACTCCTTGACATTGGATTTGGCGATAATTTCTTGGATATGACACCAGAAGCACAGGCAACATAAATGAAAATAGATAAATTGAACTACATAAGTTAAAAACTTCTGTTCATCAAAGGATACAATCAACAGAGTGAAAAAGCAACCTAGAGGATGGGAGAAAATATTTGCAATTTATATATCTGATAAAGAATGAGTACCCTGAATATATAAAGAACTCCTACAACTCAACAACAAGGAAACAAATAACCTGATCAAAAAATTGGCAAAGAACTTGAAAAGACATTTCCCCAAAAAAGATATACAAATGGCCAACAAGCACATGAAAGAGTGCTCAAGGTCACTAATCATAAGGGAAATGCAAATCAAAACTGCAGTGAGATACCACCTCACACTCATCAGGATGGCAACTATCAAAACACAAAAACAAAAATAACAAGTGTTGGCAAGGATGTGGATAAACTGGTACCTAGAGTAGTCAAATTTATAGAGAAAAAAAGGAGAAGAGAGGGTGCAAAGGGCTGAGAGGAGGGAAGAAAAGGGAGTTGATTCTGGATACAGACTTTCCATTTTGCAAGATGCAAAGAGTTCTGGAGATGGATGGTAGTGATGGTTGCACAACAATGGGAATGTACCCAACATTACTGAACACTACACTTAAAAATATTTAAGATGGTAAATGTTACGTGCATTTTACCACAATTTTAAAAATACATTTAAAAAGAGGAGTGGAATATAAATGTAATGAATGCTGCAAAGGACTGGGTCCAAGGTACATATAAAGCAGCTCTGACCTGGGGGGGTGGTGAAAAGTTTCACTAAACGCAGAGTGGGATGAATAGGAGTTTGCTGGGGAAGAAAAGAGGCAAAGAGAAGAGCATATGCAAAGTCCTTGTGAGGTGAGGGATCTTCATTCACTTGGGATGTTTTATTAATTATGCACTAAGTACAAACATTTGTTTTCACCTGGTTATTTCTTTTTTTAAAAAAAAAAAAACTGAGACATAACTTACAAAGATTGCACAAATCTTAAATGAACAGCTCAGTGAATTTAGTACCAACACTTTGAATCAAATAACAGTCAAAAGGAGTATTGTCATGCTTCCTTTCCCCCTTCCTGGCCCTTTCCCTGGAGGCAGTGGTAGGGCAGGAGCTGAGGAGACATCACCAGGGAGCTGGTCCAGATGGAAGGAGAACAAAGAAATGCGGCAACTAAATGCAACCAGTGAACCTGAATTGGATCTTGGACCAGAAAGGGAAAAGACGTTGTTGGGACAGTTGGTGAAATTTGAATAGGATCTCTGGATTGGCGGGCAGCAATGCTGACTTCCTGATTTGGATGTTGCATTGTGTGTAGGACAGAGTTGTTACCTTTTGAAAATACCCTCTGATGTATTTAGGGGTTGACGGGCATCATGCTGAAACGTGCTTTCAAATATTCAGAAAAAGAATAATAATAATGGGTGTGTATGTGGATATCTATAGAAATAAGGGGTGGGGGAGAAAGAGAGCAAGAACACACAAGTGTGTCAAAATATTAACAGTTGGGATATCTCGGGGGAGGTGATACGGGAGTTCTGTGTATTAATCTTGCACGTTTCCCAAAAGTTTGAAATTATTTCCAAATAAGTTATTTTTCAAAGATATTCTCTATGACTGAAAGGAACCCACAGGTGAGGCTGAGGTCAAAAAGGAAGAGAAACATGTTGTCTATCACTGAATTTGAAACAGGAACGTTTGAGAGAAAAGAATTTTTAGTGTTTCGTTTCTGCTCTCTCCAGACTGAAGTAGGCTATCCTGAAAATAACCCACCGGAGATTATAATACACTAATAAGCAAACATTCTGATTCAGTATCTGCTTTGGATCACATGAATTGGTCATCAGATCTGGGACTCTGGGTCCCCTTCTCTGGATCACGGCCCAGCACGATCCCGAGACACTCCTAGACCAACCTTCACACCGCCCTTTCCAGCCTCAGAAAATGAAGGATGGAGGAAACCTACCAAGAGGATTTGGCTGGCGATGACAGACCTGGGCAAAGCTGTAAATCCAGAGGGTGCTGAAGTGAAACTGGAACAAACACAGGGCCTCAGTG
Source organism: Balaenoptera acutorostrata (assembly GCF_949987535.1). Lineage (NCBI taxonomy): Eukaryota > Metazoa > Chordata > Mammalia > Artiodactyla > Balaenopteridae > Balaenoptera > Balaenoptera acutorostrata. The sequence goes on from NC_080077.1 coordinate 68,727,972, forward strand.
TTTTCATCCATCTGCAAAATCACCCGACACCCCATTTAAGTCTGGGCACGAGTCACCGGGTTTCCACACACACCTACCCTCTGAAGTGCAGTGAGGTGAGTGCCTAGGTGTGCGGTGCTGAGGGAGACTGCTTGTAGGAAGCATCTCCGGAAAACGGAGAGACAGACGAGGCCCAGAGCTCGGTCATCCACACAGGCACCGTGCCTGACGCATCCACGTGGGCGCAGGACAGCTGTGCTGACCAGCTCTCGGCTGTCACCAGCGTTCAGGTTGGATGCCCTTGTGTAGTTTATATCACATAAACAGGTTTGTTTTTAAAAACAGATTAGAAACTTTAAGTATAGTCATATATTTTTGGGGGAAACTGCTATAGAATTAGTGAACTCAGCTCTATGCCCCTCAAAAACTCAGAAGCTGGGTTGAGAAAAAAAATTTCAAGTTCGAGTACATTTGTATTAGAATAAAATCATCAAGGCTTTCTTTTCATAGTCATCCAAAAATTGTCAGATTACTTCTGTCTGCAGCCAGGCTTTTTCAAGGTTCTTAAGCAAAGATGTAATGATTGGTGAAAATAATCAGTTTATTGACCACAGCAGGCAGTTTCTCCCATAACTTTCTGATCTACCTTTCTTGATCATAACATCTCACTCCTTCCTAACACTCCAACACATGGACGCTTTGGTCAGACCATGATGTCATAACATCTCACTCCTTCCTAACACTCCAACACATGGACGCTTTGGTCAGACCAAAGTCCAGCCTCTGGGGATCCTTTTGTGTTGAATGTCCAGCCACTTTTCCTCCTCTGAATCCTTCCCAGCCTTGACGTTCAACTCAAATTCCACCTTCTCGGTGAAAACCTTCCTCGCTGTTTCAGCCCTCATAAATATTTTTTCCTCTTAACGCCTACAACACTTAAGTTCTTATTAGAATTTAATTACACACATCTTGAATTTTATAACTTTTATTGGCTTTCTTTATTACAGAAGTCATACATTTATATTAGAGAAAAAAATTAAAAACCTGTTAAGCAAAAAGAAAAACCACTCATAAGCTCTTCACCTTGAGGGAACTACTTTAACACGGTCTGTATATATCCTTCCACACTTTTTTCTATGAACGCTTAGACAATTTTTCCACTTTGGGGATAATACTGCTTTGCAATTTTAAAAAAATATACTGGGCTTCCCTGGTGGTGCACTGGTTGAGAATCTGCCTGCCAATGCAGGGGACACGGGTTCGAGCCCTGGTCTGGGAGGATCCCACATGCCGCGGAGCAACTAGGCCCGTGAGCCACAACTACTGAGCCTGTGCGTCTGGAGCCTGTGCTCCGCAACAAGAGAGGCCGCGATAGTGAGAGGCCCGTGCACCGCGATGAAGAGTGGCCCCCGCTCGCCGCAACTAGAGAAAGCCCTCACACAGTAAACGAAGACCCAACACAGCCAAAAATTAAAAAAAAAAGAGTACTAATAAAGCATTGAAATACCAGTATATGTACTTCTTCAACATCATTTTTGATGAATCCATGATATTCAATTTTATATATGAGCCACCACTTATTCAGCTAATTCTCTGCTGTAAGGCATTTAGATTTTTCTATTTTCTTTTTGCTATTATACCAAAAAAATCTTTCTGAATAGTCAATCTTTTCAATAGTATAAATTCCAATAAATACAATTTCTATGTGAATAATTTTAAATATTATGAGTAATACATGAAATAATTAATAAAAGTAATTAAATATAAAATCACTGCATTTGTCAATTGTTTAATTTATGTTAGCTTTGACTCCCCACCTAAATTTAAGTTCCTTAAGGATAAGATCCAGTGTTTTCTAATTTTTCATCTCTCATCGGCACAAGAAATATTCAATAGTGCATGAAGAAGAATTAATCTATTTCACTTAAATTTTATGTGGCATCAATTCTTCACGGTAATAGAAGATCTTGGGCTATGTTACCATAGATAATGATGTAAGAACATATTTTCTTCTTAAGGACTATTTCCAAAGTCCTTCTTAGGAACTGAGGTGATCTTGGGGGAGATAAAGATGGGATAAATAAGAGGGATGTGTTGTTAAAAAGCAAAAAGGCTGCCAGCCAAATTTAACAATAGCTAGAAGTAAAATTTCTGCATGATCCTAGTTACTCCGGAAAATTACAATGTTCTCTAGTCTGGAATACACTGATTATTTTTCAAAACTTGTATGAGATTTTATACAATGAGAAATAACTCTTCCTGGCAGTGGCACGTCCACAAAGACTCTAGCAGCAACCCTCAAACTTCATCTGTGCTGCCCAGCCGTCCTGCTACATCGCCCTGCACTGGTCCACTTTTTCTCTCTCCTCCAATTCCTACACCCATCCCTCCTCCACCATCAGCTGATCTCCTCGCTTCTGAGTCCCCTAAGAAAACAGAATCACTCAGACAAGGACTCCCAGCATCTCCTACCACCCCATACCAGCATCCCCGAGCATCGCCACCTGAGCTGCCTTCCCTCCTCTTGTGGGGATGAACTGGCCCTACCTGACTCAAGTACTTCACTCCAAAAGTTATCCCCTCTCTCTTGGCTTCAAGAGTTTCCCCTCTTGACTGGATTCTTCTCACCAACAAGCTCTAATTTCTCTCATTGCCCTCTACCCATGTCCCCATTTTGTCTTTAACAGCAAAGCTCCTCTAGAGAGTGGTCCATATCCATTGCCTCTACTTCCTCTCCTCCCAGTCTCTCTCAAATCCACTCCAGCCAGGGTGAGTCTCTACCACTCCCCTCCATCAAAGACACCAATGCCCTCAGATCATTAAAAAATCAATGGTATGTTCTCATCAGTAACACCCATCAGCAGCACTGACACAACGGATTACCCCCTGCTTTTCGAGACATCCTATTTTACTTGGCTTCTAGGATGCTACACTCCCCTCTCCCCTTCTCTCTCACTGGTGCTGTTTCTCAGCTACCTTGGCCAGATCTTCATTTTCTTCATCTTCTGACCTATAAATGTTGGCATGCCCCAGGTCTCGTCCTCCGATCTCTTCTTTTCTTCACCCATGCTAACAGATTCTCTATGCTGATGACACACAGATATCCATCTCTAGTCTGGACCTCTCTCTTGAAGTCTCAATTCCCATGTTTAATTGTCTACTCGACGTTTTCACTTAGATGTCGACAGGTATCTGAAGTTTACTTTATCCAGATGCAAACACTTCAACCTCCCCCCATACCTGCTCCTCCTGTAGCCTTCCCCATATCATGAAATGGAATCTCTGTTAATCAGCTATTTAGGCCAAAGTCTAGGATTTCCTCTGACTCCACTTTCTCTCACATCCCACAGTTGAATTGTCAATAAATCCTGTCTAGTTTACTTTGAATATATATCTAGATTTCATTTATAGCTATCATCGCAGTCCAAATTACCATCACCTCCCTCTTGGTCTATCTCAATAGCCTCCTAAGTGGTCTCTGTTCTCCCTCTCTTGTCCTCCCCTCGACTTAGCAAACGAAATGATCTTTTAGGAGTTGAGGCCAGGTCATGTTCTTTCTCTGCAGAAACCCCTGTAGATTTCACCTAAACTAGAACCTACTGGCTAGCCCTCTGGCATCATCTCCTGCTACTCTCCTTCTTGCTCTTCTGCATCAGGCACTGTGGCCCTTTTGGTGTCCCTGGAGCATGCCAAGTCCACTCTACCTCAGTCCACTCTACCTTTGCACCTGTTCTTCTCCGTATCTGAAAAGCTTTTCCCCAGGATAGCTGCAGAGCTCATCCCCTCACTTCACTCATATCTCTGCTCAAATGCCTCCTCATCAGGGACAACTTCTCTGACCCAATCACCCTGTCTAAGAATGGCCCCACCCCTGGCACTCCTGAGCTCCTATTTTATTTGATTTCACAGCACACTCTTCACCTCCAGATATTACAACATACAACCTGACATATATATACATATATATATGTGTATATATATATATATGTGTATATATATATATATATATGTATATATATAGTCAGTTCATTTTCTGTCTCCCTCCCCCATCCCATCTCATCACTAGAATGAGAATTCTGCATGCCAGCTTGTAAAACAGTGCCTGCCACATATAGGTGGCTCAATAATTTTTGAACAAAACACCACTCAAAGCTATCCAGATTTCACCAGTTTTCCCAGGTGTCACCTGTGCAGTACTGAGCTGAGGTTTTATGGTTCCGATACACTTGAAAACATCTGGTTTTGAAATCATAAACCTCAGTCATAATTCTGAGGAATTTTCCCAATGAGTAGAACTCAGTTTCTTCTTAACAGAACTTCCTTCAGTGCGTTGGCTCCTCCTGACTTTGGTATCCTCCCTCTAAAGATCTCACTCCGTTCTCTCTCATCTGATGTTAACTTTGTCCTGCTATGTCTCGTTTAAGGTACCACATTTCAAATTCTGCCTGAGAAAACCCATTATATCTTCTCAACATCCTCAAATCCTATAAGAGGGTGCTGGAGAGCAAAAAAATCAAAGACTTGGGAACTGCTCACTTCTTTCTTCTGTCTTCCTTTGCTCAGCTTTTTGTTTCCTGCATATTTTAATCTTTCCTATTTTATTTTATAAAATCAAGGAGATTTATAGGGATAAAGTTTACTGACTTCAATGTTATGGTACAAATTATTGTCCCTGGAAATCATATCCTGCCTTAGAAATGCATCACAGATGAAGCCCATATTCTGGATCAGCACACACATCTAATTATGTAGGAAAAAGAAAAGTATATCAGGAAATGTTGAATGTTGCAGGCACGGGAAATAAACTGACCTCTACACAAGTTACCGCCATGAATATACAGAGGGAAGGACCTGCATCTGTTTCAGATTGTAAAAGCCTGAAGTGCCCAGAGCAGCACTGCAAACCCAGGGAATGGCCGGCAAACGTTCACGACGGGAGTGCTAAGGCCATCCACAGCCTAACCTTTGCAGCAGTTCTGCTAAAAGAGTGTCCAGTTCTTGATTTACCATCCTAATTTCATGTAATTCTGAATATGCTTTACAGGTTTTAATTCAAATTACCCACTTCTAACTTTGAAAATGCAGTAACTAACTCCCTACCAGACTTCCAGCTCCTCAAAGGCAGAGATTTTGTCTTACTGACAGCCACAGAGGCACATGATTGCACTACTGGACGTGATCTTAGAGATCAACTTGGCCTAGTTCAACCTCCTTGAATGACTAAATAATACAACCTATCATAGTTGCATTTGTTTTTTTCACCTCTAATTGCTGTCCCATTCCATACTTGAGAATTTCAAACTAAGAAAGCTCCAGTCTGAGTCTTTGGCAAATAGACTAACTGAAATGACCTAATAGCCTTTGTTGTATCCATCTGGGACCAGAAGCAAGGTGGCAAAATGGGCTTGTAGTATCCCCCTTCCACCCCCTCTCCACACCCCACGCTGATGCACCCAACTCCATTCACGGCTGGGTGGCCACGGCCTGTTTGAAGAGACATGAATTTACTGGACCCTCATAGGGATCTTCTCAAGCCTGGCTCTTGTGAGAAAAACATTTCTTGGCCCTACAAAAACGCAAAAAGTTATCGCATTGACACTCACATGCTTACAAGAATGAGGAATGCAGAAACATCACTGTTCATAAGACTATAAGAAATGGTCCCGTCAAGGCAGATCACGCATCATCAGGATCCTCTGCGCTTGCCCTGAGGCCAGGCAGGGACCTCACAACCAGGGTGTTTTGTCAAAGGGGGCACCAGACCCACAGCCAGGAGACTGAGGACCCCTCCTACCTCTGAGACGTCTGTTCATCTGAAAACTGGAGATGCTGGCAGAGGAAAACTCCCAGTGTGGGTCTCCATCTACCCAACGAATCTCTGCAATGCTGTTAGAAAAATTACCTTGGCCTCTTCCGCTTCCTTTCGGCCATCGCTTAGCTTTCCACGCAGACGTTCAAAATGGGGCCTTTTAAAACTCTGCCCTCAAACGAAGGTGGTTCAGAGCAACACTTTGGCTGATATCACAAGACTCCCAGGGCAGCGCTTCACTGCTTCCTCAGCATAGGCCAGTGCCATTTTCCGGGGGGGGGGGGATTTATGATCCTCCTCTCAGTTGAGCGAGCCAAAGTTTTATAATATTCATTAAAGATCAGCACCACATGGAATAATACGATACTGCCTGTACACAAGGGGCCCAAGTTATAGGTGTTCAGGGAACGTGGCAGGATTTCTTGGCCTCGACAGGCGTAAAGTGGCAGGCACCAGCACTACGCTAACACAACCTTCTTTTATTGCAAATGTTCCTTCAGTCGAAGTCCTAATTACTTTCTGTAAAACCCTTACCACCATCAAGCTTTCTTCCGACTGGGCAGCCACACGATGGCCGTGAAGTGCAGCAGCAACACCCTGGCGGCCTCCCGAGCAGGCGGCAGGGGGGAGGTTGGAACCCATCAGGAGCTGGGGATTTGCAGCTGGGAGGTAGGCTTTTCAGTGAGCTTCGCGATTGCTCGCGCCCCTTCCAAAACCCTGGCGTGGGGACTTAGAGGCTCCCTCGGTGGGACAGGCCGAGGCCCTCCTGGAAAGGATTCAAACGTCAGTATCAGTGTTAGGTCAGAAGCTACTCTTCCTCGCCCCACCCCCTCCCAAGAGGGGGACCGGTCAGCTTCGAGGGGCCCGTGGAGCATCTTTTCCTGCCCCTCCTGGGAAACGCTAGACAACCCCGGAATCCCAGGTCTCGAGGTCTGGCTCCCGTTCCTGGGTCTAGTGCCCTGGGCTCTGCCCCACACCTCCCCAGGTGCCACACCAGCCCTCACCTCTCCCCCGACCCCAGTAGCCCCCAGCCCTGGCCTTTCAAGGCCCCTGCGAGTCGCGGGCAAGGCCGCACCGAGCCAGGCGGCCGGCGGGCCCGGAGCAAGAGGCCCTCCAGGCCGCGCGGACGCACAAAGCGGGGAGTGCGGCGGCGGCAGCGTGAGGCGCGCCCCCTCCCGCGAGCGGGCCGAGCGCGCGCCCGCCCCCCGTCCCCCGCCTCAGCCCCCGGAGCGCCATTCGCGGAGCGGCTTACGCTAGTCGCCGGGCGTACGGCGCCCCAGCGGCCGGGGAGGTGCGCTGCCCGGCTCCCGTAAAGTTATTGTGAATGGGGAGCGGGTGACGTCAGCGCCGAATGTCAACAATGTAGCGATTGAGAGTGTGGGCGTTCCGGGGAGAGCGGGAGCCGAGCTGCCCGGAGCAAACAGCGCCGAGCAGCCGCCGCCTCAGCAGCAGCAGCAGCGGCAGCAGCAGCGACCGTGCACGCCTGGGCTGCGGCCGCAGTAGCGCTAACGCGAGCGCCCGCCGCCGCCCTAGCCACCCCGCCTGCCCACTCTCGCTGCCGCCGGGCTCTCGCTTTCTCCCCGGCCTCCCCTCGACCCTTCCCCTCCCCCTTCCCGGCACACTCGGGGGGCTGGGAACGTGCTGCCATGTGATGCGCGTCCTCTCCGCGAGCTTTCGGTGACCCCCCTCCCAGGCTGCGGGCCGGGAGGACGCGGGGAAGAGGAGGCGAAAAAGGACGCAAAGTTCTCTGACGAGGTGAGTCCCCGGCCGCGGGTCCCGGGCCCCGGCGGCGGGGCAAGTTGGCGGCGGGGGGTGCGGGCGCGCGGGGCAGGAGGGGAAGCGTGGGGAAGCGGCGCGGGAAGGGAGCCGCGGCCGCCGGGCGCGCAGCCGCCCGCCGAGCGCCCTGCCCGCTTTTATGGCATTTTCTAGGAACGGTAAGGGGGTGGAAGCCGAGACGGTGGACGCGCTGCGACGACTGTGCGCTCTCTCGCCTGGCTGTTTACGGCGGGCGAGGCGGCATTGTATTTTGCTCGCGTCGACGGGTGTTTTGGAACAGCAGGGGGAGGAGGAGCAGAGGGTAATAAGTCAGGCGTGGGGAGGGCGGGCTGGAGGGAGGCGCGCGTCCGCGCGAGCCGAAGCAGCTGTCAGACCCACGGCTCGCTCCCGGCCCCGCGAGGCCCGGGCGCCCCGGCCCCCAGCCCGCGACCGCGGTGCCAGGCCGGGCGGCCTCCTCCCTGCCCGCGGCGTCCGCGCCCGGGGCTGCTCCGCGAAGCTTTGCGCTCGGCTGTCAGTCGCCGCCGGGTAGCTGGGACCACAGCGACTGGCGGGGCATCAAAGCCCAAGTTTAGGGTCCCGGGAAGAGGCAGGCTGCTGGCTCGCGGCGCAGACCTTGGGCTGCGCGCTGGGTGGAGTCACTACTACCAATGACCGGGTTGTTGAACTGCGTCCCACGGAGCTCAAGCCGAGGGGCACGTGCCTTCAGAGAGGGAAATCTTGCACCTTCCTCCCCCAAGATTGTGCATGAAATCAAAGTGCAACACACACCCTCCTCTCCCTGCCCACACTTCAGTCTGCAAGCCCCAGAAGCTCCACCTAGGAGAGGAGTTTATCCAGGGGACACCTCTCCACCTACCCCACGCCGAGGCGCCCTGTGGGGTCTCGCACTTTTCCTCCTTTCACTGGATGGGTGCTCAGGAGCCGAGCGCCGATGGAGAGGGAGGCGGGCGGCGCTCCTGGGCTACCCCAGCTGCGAGAGGGGACTCGAGTGAGCATCTCGGTGACCTCGGTTTGGCCGAGGATTTGCAGGAACTCGGACCGTGAGAGGAAGCCTGCAGGGCCGGGTGTACGCGCGTGAAAGGGGCCGCGCACCCCTGGCTTCGGGGGTCGTGGGCGCGCACGGTATCTCCAGCATCCTCTCGCGTGTAGGGGAGTTTGATAACTTGGGGGAAGTTCCTGCACAGCCGCTGTCCGATGGTTTTGTCTGTGGCCCGAGAAGGAGCGCCTCGCAATTTGCCTGTCCGGTCACCGTCGTCGCCGCGACCCTTGGGCCCTGGGAAACAAGAGGGGCGAGGGCGCCTCACCCCCGACTTGAGCTGCACACTCCCGGCTGTCGGGCGGGCGGCGGGACGCGGCGTTCCTCGGTTTTCACCTTCACTGTCTAGTGCTGCAGTCTCTGACTCCCTGTGTAAATTTCATCTGTTGAGTGTGTTTAACTAAAAAGGGTAATTACTTTAGATAAAAATGCTTTCCTGCCTAGTGCGAACCTTGGCGGAGATGATGCCTAATGAGATATTTTGCTTTTGTCTGTTTAGAGTAAAATTAGAGATGTTAACTCTGGTAACGGTTTTCTCAGATCATTTAAATGTAACATGTAGGAAAGGCATGTCGAGCTGCGAAGGCTCCGGCTGACATGAAAGAAGCTGAGCGTGAAGGGCTGCCCCTCCTTCGGTGGAGAGGCTCTTTTGGTAAGGCGGCGGCGTCTTGCTTAAAATGTGAGATTGCCTCCACCCTGGTGCTCCGGCAGCTCGCAGCTCGCAGCTCGCAGCTCTCGAGCAAACGGCGTTTTTCCTTCTTCCAGGTAATAGTAAACGTGAGTCAAAATGACATCTTGTTAGAATTAGTCTTTAGTCTGTAAGAGAGATTGCTAAATAAGTGTTGCGTTCAAACTGCTCCCGTGAAAGGTCTGTCAGCATTTCCATTATAAATTCAGGTTTTCAGGAGTTTATCATTTCACCCCAAAACTTTGAGTGGCTGAAATGTTTTTTCCCTCCTAGTGTTCTGCCTTAGAAAATGCATTGATTGTCCACTTCCATCCTATTTGCTGTTCCTGAAACTTGAATATCATTCAAATGGGGGTCCCAGAAATGGAAAGCACAACCATGGAATAAAGTACTTTTGTTAGAACATACTTTATTTGCGCTGAATATTTTCATTTTGGATTTTGGAAGACATGACGTTTGCCACTTGGTAATCATAAATGTGTTAATTCTTTTGGTGTCCGTCAGTTCTGCAGGTGGATTGAAATGTCAGTTCACGTTGTATATGCCAGGATTACGTGGAAGAACATTCTCATATATGTGTGTGTCTGAGCTCATAGCTAAATTATATGCATGCCTGTTGGGTACCTGTCAGTTCTTTATATGTTGCATGTGAGGATCTTCCATAGAGGAGAAGAGGTAAGGCAGAAAGGGAGGGACGGAGTCAGGGGCACCCTCACCCCCCAAGTCACTTTTCAGTATTATCAGTGCCTGGAAGAGAGCCATTCTTTTGAGTTATGCCTTTGACTCAGTGTCCTCAGGCAAGTCCCTTCCAGTCACTCACCTCCGGCTGCAGTGTGAGGGGCTTAATTATTTGCAAACTACTCTGACATCCCTGGATGAAAGGCACTGCATAAATGCAAAGTATTGTTATTCTGATATGGAATTTAATGATCCATTACAGTTCATCAGGAAAATGCACTTTGCAGTGGTAGTCAGAAACGTTTCCACCTGATGGAGGGTAATAATAACCGCCTAAAAGTAGGTTCAGATTACAGATGAGACAATTAACTCTAGCCATGTGCTCTTCAATTTGTTGCAATTCATTTTGTGATCAAAGTGAGTCGCAGAGAGCCAGATGGTCAGGTTCACGTTCACATCTCTCCTAGGCCAGCGCTTCACTTCTGAGCCCACTGTCTGCACAGCCAATGGGGACTTACTCATTAGCGCTTGTGAGCTGTTCCTCAGAATTTGTGATCGAGGCTCCTGTGATGCCAACAAAGGGCTCAGGCCAATCTGTATTGTTGGGAGCAGTTTAATTTTACTTGGATTAACTCATGCTTAGTGTCTCTGGTATGGATCCAGCCTTAACAAGGGAGGAGAGAGATGCTAGTGGCTGTCTAGCTCAGCAGGGCTGGGCTCCACTGCTCTACTTTTTGTATACCTCAGATTTCAGGGGGTACAGTGTCTGGCTTCTTGTAAATGTTGGCTTATTACTCGGTTAAATAAATACCCTCCCTGTCTGGCTGAGGGGTTGCGGAGCAGGACCAGTTTCGTGGGCATGTGACCTGCACTGTTGCACAGGGCCCCTTCCCCCTCTCAGAAGGACCTCACACGTGGTTAATCTTCTGCTGTTGTCTTCTTGAGAGCCTTAATAATTCTTGAACATGGGGCCCTTCATTTTCATTTCTCGCTGGTCTCCGTGGGGAGGGGGCAGGACGTGGAGTGGCAGGCAACCACTACTATGTCTCAGTTCCTTGTCGTCGACTGTTGCCAGGCAGGAATGGGTGGGAATACTGGCTTTGTGTCGCCACATCTTCTGATTTTTCCGAGGGAGGCTGGATATCAGGGGTTTTAATGTGGAATCCGCTAATTCTTAAATATTCACTCAAACATTTTCTAAATGCTGGGTGGGAACCTTGTAAGTTCCAGAGCTGGCCTGCAGGCTGCCTGGCTTCCACTGCTGAGTGAGCTAAAACATCTTATTGTTTAATATTTCTGTATTTGGCGATTTTCTAAAGGCCTGGCACATAGGAGACGGTTTGTGAGTCTCCACCAAGTGAATGGTTAACAATGGTCAGGAAAATTGAAAAATGCAAGAAAAACAGAACTCTAAATCAAACGAAATCAACACTGAGTCCCACTCAGGGATCGATAGCTTTCTTTTTAACAGAGAATACAACGTGAAAGTCCAAATAATTAATATCAAGGACACCGTATAATCCTCTGCAGGTAAATAATCCATTGCTTTTGGGTCACCTGCCCTCTATGTAGTTGTTATTGACCAAATGGGGTAACATGCCTGTTTAATGCCTAAGGGCTCCTCCATGAGAATTTGACATTTGTGAACACCCACTAAAACAATAGCTGTGATTTATCGAATGTTCACCATGTGCCAGAAACAGTGCTAACTGCTTTCCCTGCACATAATCTTGTTAACTCCTCAAGGCAACCCTATGAAGCAGGCATTGTGCCCATTCTACAGAAGAGGAAGGTTCTCGTTGGAAAGAATTTCATCAGAATGCAGTGTGTGTTGTCCTGACTGTCTAAAGGTTATTTCCCTGTCCTATATACACAATCCAGCCCTGAGTCAATGACTGGGTGTGGGGTAGGGGTCATAGCATACAGAGAACCCAGTTCCTACCCTCATGTACAAGGAACAGGGAACAATGCAATATGCAACATACCTGTCAAAATCTGCGATTCAGACAGCAAACACCGCATCTGCTTCCCTGTCTCCTCCTTTCCTTGTCGGGATGTTGAAGAGGCTCCAGTGACATATTACCCTGTCAGAGGCACTAGCAGTTCAGAAGTCAGGGCTGCTTGCAAAAATTGGCGTTACTCTGGAAAAGAAAATAAGAAGCTTTTGGCAGAGCTGAAGCCGAGTTAGGGAAAGCAGCACCAAGGCCTTGGGAATGACAGAAAATCACTCCTGTATTGTCGATGACAGCGTATAACCCATTCCTATTCCATTTTTAAATTTTATGTAAATATTTACAAATTGTTCAAGTCCAAACTGAAACCTGCTGTGAATTAAACATTTTGTAAACTCAGATTGCCCAGAATATTACTCATCTTTTTTGGTCTGGGATGATATTTAATAGAAAAGTAGTTCTTCCTTTGTCAATTCAAGGTTTTTACTTTTTTTCCCTTTTTTTCTTTTGTTAGGTTCAAATGTCAGTTCCCCTAAAAACTGAAACTTACTCTTACCATCAGTATGCTACTCAGCTTCCCTAAAGCTGGAAGTCTCCTTAAAAGCACCAGGATGTCCTTTTCAAGGACCATTTCTTTTCTAAAGAATATGGAAATTGAACCTTGTCCTACTAATGGCACTACTTCAAAAATCAGGCAGGAATGTTGCCTTTGTTTTTCCTTGAGCTATTTTTTTTCCAAAATAATAAATCTCCCCAATCTGAAAGCATCTCACGTGCTTGTTCATCCTAGTCATTGGAATTACAGCCAAAATGTCTCTCAGTCTTCCCCAGTGACCTCATAATCACCACTTCTCCAGCATATTCCCCTGGTTAACTTCTCTTTTGTTCCTCAGCCTGATAATAAATTGGCCTTTGGTTCTGAGCTGTGTCATTTGCCTCCCTGACCTCTTCGTTCCTCTCCTGGTGGCGGTAGGACACGGCGCTGATGCCCCTGCTAGCGGCTCCTTCTGCTCGTGTCAGCTCTCATCTCCTCCTTTCCCAAGCATTGAAATACTCCCCTTTCCAGTCCTCCCATACTTCTCGTGATTGTCTCCATTTGTTTCTGAGCCTGCAGCTGGCATGTGGACAAACTCCAGGTTAGTCGCAGAGGGAAACTTTTTTTGAGTTTCCAAGTCCATTGTCAAGTTTAGTCTTGCACCATCCTTTTGTCTCTCCCCTGCGATTGCTTCAGGAGTTTCCTCCGGACTCTTCACAAGTCTACTCCAGAGAAGGCTTAGCTTGGACTTTCACTTTGGAGTTTAAAGCTGGGAGAGCCTAGCGTGTTTACTCCCGTTCTTTTAAGTAGGGAAACAAAGTGAAGGTGCCGCTCAGGAAGTTTGCTTAGTCTCCTAGTACCAACAGATTATCGGCAGGTTTTATTTTCCTGTATTCTCCTGAGCAACAGGAGCTCGTGGATGCCATAAAATGGGCCAAGTGTCCAGAAATGCCAGCCTTTAGAGGCAAGTGCCTCATTCACTCACTAAACAAATGTGTATCTCTTACGTGGCAGGCGCAGTGCTAGGTGATCATGGTGCTAGCGGAGAGCAAAGCCAGTCCTGGCCCTACCCTCATGAAGCACCCCATCTGGTAGGAGGGATGGCATTTATCAGACAGCCACAGATAACTTATTGCAAGTTCTGTGAAGGAAAGGTGTTTTATGCACTGGAGAATGTACTGGGGAATGTGACCTGGTTGGGAGGTTGGAGCTGCCCTCCCTGAGGAATTGTGGAGTGAGCTACCATTAGGGCCTGTCTGAAACTGGAGGCTAGCTCTCCCAAACCTATTAATTTGCTCCTGTCTGTGGCCCTTTGGAGTATTGCATAAACCATGCTATAACCCGTGGAGTCATTTTGGCAAATAATGGTTCCTGTATAGAGTCCAGAATTGATTTATTTACCTGTGTCTTTAGAACCTGATAAAAACAGAATTGTTAATTGCCAAGAATACTGTTCGCTTCTATACTTGGAAAAAAATGCAAGTTAGCATTCTTATTTTGGACACATTGAGGGTCGTTTTGACAATATTTGAATGATTAGAAGCTACCCAGCCGTGCCCTCCCAGTTGGCTGATGTGTGTGGGCACCGGGCGAGGGTCTCTAGTGAAAACGTGAGTCCAGCTTATCGGAAGCCCCTGCCTACCCGAGAGTGGGAGGGTCTCCAGCCTCTGCAGACCGAGGATGATTATATAGACCATTCTTAGCACAATTTAGGAGTGCAGACAGTGTCTATTTAAAACAAATTGACTTTAGTGTATGCTGAAACTCCTCTATTTTCTTTTTCTCTGATGGTAGCTAACCTGTGTTGGGAGCCTTCTATGTGTGTTACTGATATTAACTCATTTAATCCATATAACCACCTAGAGGCAGGTGTGATCATTAGAAGGTGAGGCACAGGTGTCATCCAGCTAATGAGTAGCTGAGCTGGAATTGGACACTAGGTGTCTGATGCTAGAACTTGTTCTCTTAACCACTGTGCTATTCTGCGCCCCCTTTTCCTTTTTGCTCTCTACCAGGTCTCAGAAGTGGAAATATAGGCCATCTCACTCTGAAATACTGGATATGTTATTGACATCTATCTGAAAGATAAAATTGAAAAATAATTTCTCAGTGAACCTGAGTGAATGTTGTCTTTCATCTGACTCACTTCCTAAGAATTGTATTCCTCACTTCTAAGTGTCCATCTGGGGATCAGAGCATTGAAGTGATGACATGTAAAGACAAAGGAAGAACTAGACACAAAACATGAATCCCATGACTCTGGTCCCAGGGTTTTCCTGTAACTCATGCTCCTACCCTCTTGTTATGTGAATAATTTGTTTATAGCTTTCTTCCTTCCTTCCTTCCTTCCTTTCTTTCTTTTTGGATGAGGAAGGAAAAGGTGTAGGAAACCATTCCTATAATAGGTAGATTATTCTACTGAGGAGGAAGAATTTCATTCAGAACCAATTCCATTAGAGTTCCTAATTAGAAATATTAGCTGCTAGTAACAGATAAAAGCAGGTAACCTTTGCTCTCATTCTAGTCAATTTCAGGAAGAGATTATCTTGCCAGATTAGCATGTTGCAACCTTCAACAGGAGATTTGAATGGTTTTAAAGGACTCTGCTAGGCAGTTGGTTTGGCAGTGACCCTGATTACCCCGGGTTTGCAGGGTCACTGTTTAGAACGCTGACTCAGCTCTGTCCTGGGCTGGACGTCCAAGTTGTCATCTTTAGTCAAGCGGCATTATCTTTGGAGTTGCTGGAACATTAAGCATATGCTTGAAGCTTAATTTGGGAAATGATCAAGCGTATGAATGTACTGTGCTTATTTTTCAGTATTTAGTTCAAATTTTGGAGATGGCTAAATGGGGAGATGCTTAGTGTGTCACTGTTGGAGGTTTTAAGTGATTAAAAAAATCAAGCAGATGAGTGCATAAAGATTTCTATGCAAACAATGATGAGCTTAAATTAAAGCTGCTGATTTAGTATGAGAATTACTTGCATTGATTTGTAGAACATCTATATAGGTTCAAGCTTCCATATTATGCAAATGAATGAGCCCTGAAGAGTCAAACTGTGAAAAAAAAATGAAATTAACTATAAAAGACATTATTACCCATTCAGCAAGAGGAAAATGTAGACATACTTAGCATTAACCCTTACTTTTCACATATCTCCTTGGGAAGATCTGCATCAGGGTGACGGTCCTTGCTGCAATTGTAAAGAAACCAGCAAGGCTCACTCTCAGTTCTCCCAGTGGGCGCTTTCTGCCCTGACTTCTTCACTCTGTGCTTTGCTGCCTTTAGGCCACCCAATGCCCTTAACCAGTCCCCGCCTTCCCTTTCAAAACCAATCTCAGAAAAGGATTTTTATGAAAACCATATTACTAGGGTATAAGTAACTGAGCATACCTAGTGCATTAGTTCTTTCTGAAGCATCAGCTTATTAATAGGAGACAGAGCCAAAGAAGTAAAACCCTAGAGATGGGACTAGTAGAATTTCATACACTGGTAGGTACCCTGGTGATGGGAGGGAATTCCTGAGTGAAGAGAGGGCTCTTTATAAACCCAACCCTGGAGACAGAGAATATAGACAAGCAGATTAGAACATATAAACCACTGTAATATTGAAAATACGAAGGGCAAACCTAAGTGTCCATTGACAGATGAATGGATAAAGAAGATGTGGCACATATATACAATGGAATATTACTCAGCCATAAACAGAAACGAAATCGAGTTATTTGTAGTGAGGTGGATGGACCTAGAGTCTGTCGTACAGAGTGAAGTAAGTCAGAAAGAGAAAAACAAATACCGTATGCTAACACATATATATATGGAATCTAAAAAAAAAAATTAAAAAAAAAAAGGTTTTGAAGAACCTAGGGGGCAGGACAGGGATAAAGACACAGACATAGAGAATGGACTTGAGGACATGGGGAGGGGGAAGGGTAAGCTAGGAGGAAGTGAGAGAGTGGCATGGACATACACACACTACCAAATGTAAAATAGATAGCTAGTGGGAAGCAGCCGCATAGCACAGGGAGATCAGCTCGGTGCTTTGTGTCCACCTAGAGGGGTGGGATAGGGAGGGTGGGAGGGAGACGCAAGAGGGAGGAGATATGGGGATATATGTATACATATAGCTGATTCACTTTGTTATACAGCAGAAACGAACACACCATTGTAAAGCAATTATACTCCAATAAAGATGTTAAAAAAATATGAAGGGCAGATAATTTTTAATGTGATAATATGTTTGCCAGCGAGCATCACCTTTCTCTTGCCAGATACTGGATCTGATCGCATAAACCCGGGTAACGAGATGGTATGTTATTTGACATTTAAACAGAGCTTCAGGGGAAAACCACTTGGTCTATGATTAGGAATTTTTGTCAGTTAGTCAGTAGCAGTGAACCCGAAATACTCTATTATCCTTAAATGTTGAATTTTAAAAGAAAAAAAAAAAAAAGCAGTGGATTTTACTTATCTGCCTCCCCAGCCTACAGTTTTATTATAAAAATTGAGTTAAGTCTATTTCAAAATTGGCATGCCCCGTGCGTTTAGCACGGTTGGTGGTGACATCTGGACATTTGGAGAAGTTGATTGATTAATGAAGCCATGCTTCTTTTATATAGAAGTGTTGCAGGCTGAATACCCAGCTGTGAAGAGTCTGAACTGCCCTCCATTCTACCCCTCCCCGACGCAGACGCCTCCAGCAACCATGCTATGTTGAGTTGATGGCGCCATCTAGCGCCAGTCTGTGGAAATGTCCTGCTGGACTCTTACCTTTCATTCTTCCTTTGAGGTCGGATCTCTGAGCAGCTGGGTGACGAGTTTCCCCCCTTCTCTCGGAGTACACTGTCTAGTGGGGCGCCTCTCCCTAATTCCTACTTTTCCTCTGCCTTCTGTTTAGTTATGCCTCTGTGCCTTCCTCTCTCCCTGACTCCATTTCTTTCTGTTCCCCTCTCCCTGGTATCCCCTCTTTGTAGTCCTTCTTCCTTTCTTTTTTTTTCTTCCAACTCTTGATCAACTTTTTGGAGCATACAAAACAAAACAAACAGTACTCACAACTGTAAAGATTTTTCTAATGATATGTTATGCCAAAATAAGAGAACGTCATGCATTTTAAAGTGAAATTAACCATTTAAATCATGCTTAGAGAGCCAGGGTGAAACTAGACAGAGTCCAAAAAGTCTCATCTAGAAGACTGTCCGCCATCTTCCTCTAATTAGACGTTTCCTCAAACAGTCAATCAAGAGTTTTTAATTGGCTTTGGAAGAACTACAGTTATAGTATTATTTTCTATTTTTAAACTATAAATGTAACCTCTCACTCATATTTTAAATTTGAGACAGCCTTCATGGAATATTCTGAACATAGCGTTGTTTCTATGGGAAAATGTGTTCTGAGTTCCAGACAACCCATTTTCCTCTAGATTTTTGGCTCCGGTATTAAGTGAGAGAAGGGAGATGAAAGATGGATAGGACTCAGTCTGAGATGTGATTACACCAGAACGTTTGTGGGATCTGAGTTTGTGTTCAGGTTTAAGCTCCCACATCAAACAATAAATTTTAAGTTTCCACTTATGTTAAGCATCTCGATATTGTGGGTTTGAAAGTAAGTCCCCTCTGAAAAACAGGAACTGTGCTTGTCTGTTACCAGTTTTTGTGGTCGATAGGGTAACTATTTTGATTTTTTTCAGAAGGGAGGAAAAGCAGTTAAATCCAGTTAAAATTAAAACCGGTTAAAATTAACTGGCTCGTGAGATTTGAACGCAGCTGTTCCACACATCACAACACGGAGAGCGAGTTGTTTATTACCAGTCTTCATTATTATCAGTTGTGACTACTGCTTTTTGAGCGGCGGCATAGATTGTGTCTATTTGGGGTTTAACCTTGGAAAACAGGAACTGCGAGGGAAGAGAGGTTCCTCCTGTTGGCCGATTTGCATGTACCTTGTTTTTGTTTTGGCCGGGTAGGTGTGTGCACCTCCTGCCTGCGCGAGTCATTCAGCATGTCAGCAGTTTCCTACCAGCAGCGAGTGCTGACTCATGCAGCTGTTACAGCCCTCAGCTGGCCCCTCTGTAATCTGCCCACAGCACCAGCGCTGCCTTGGAGAGCACCTCGGCCACTTAGCTGCTGGGAGGCTATTTTCAGATCTGTGGTCACTGCCGACCTTGGTTCCCAGGTAGAAAACTGGGCATATTTCTGCCTTGGCCGAGACTGCATAAGCATCACAGCGTTTCTGGGAAGCCCCCAAGAAAACCGATTTTTACTTCCTTTTAATTTTCTGGGACTCTTTTGGGGCCAGGGGAAGGGGGATGAGAGTAAAGGGAAGGGACTATGCTGTTATTTCCTCCGAAGCACCAGAAGGAACCTTCCTGAACCGTTGACTTAGGCTTTCCTGGTATAAGCCGGACCTGACCCACTTCTCCCTGCACGAGTAAGGAACGTGTGCCCGGAGCAGGGCAGCGGGCAGGGGGGTGCTCAGCGGCCAGCCCCACTTTGTTTTGTGTGGTTCAAGTCCTTAAGTAATGACAGATTTTGTTTATATCTGTTGCATGCTATTAAGGTTAAAAAAAAAAACAAAACCCAAAACCCCAAACCTGACCTTGGGTCATTTTAAAGCTGGCATGTGTTTTCAGAAATGGTTTCACTGTTTGTTTTTGGAGTTCAGTTCTGCTTATTTTCATCGGAAAGTGAAAATGTTACTTTTTTGAGGTTTATAAATAAACTTCCTTTTGCAGATACACGTTTATCAGAGCATCCTAAACTATCTTGAGAAGGATGATTAAAGTTAGATCAGCTGGGGAAAGGAAAGCTTTGCACTCCCTTGTGGAGTTTGCCTCCTTTTTTTTTTTTTTTTGGCTTCAATAAGCATGCTGAAGCTGCTTTGACCAGTAATAAAGAAAAAGCCAAGCCACAGTGACTGTGTGTAACATGATGTTGATGGAAGTTCTTGGTTTCCGCCGATACAAATGACTCATCAGTATCAATAGAATTGTGACTTCTAATAATAACACAGTGCAAGACCTTCAAAACATGTGGTTTTAGCCCTAGCTGTTAGTGAAAGGTTGGAAAATATTAGTTTGAGCTTTTTTTTTCCTGATCTCTTGATTTCACCCAAGTATAAAGTTGTTTTTTGTAGGTGTGACGATCACACTATTGTTTTTTCATCTTACTGTTTTTAGTTTCATTATGACCAAGTCGCCAAACTCGGATCATTTCATCGTTTAGAAATCTGTGCAGTAAGCATCTCCTGTCGGGGCTGTGTTTTGAGGGAAATGTGGCTGAAAAGCAAATCCTCCCTGAACAGAGAAAGGAAAAAACTGGTCCAGACTCTGGTCGGCCAAGCTGCCCGCCTCCTACACAACGTCTATTGTGGTGGGCTGTGGGACCGCTGACTAGCCTATTGCCATGTGAGTCATTGTCAGAGGATTCCAAGAGGAAGGGTCACAGAAAATGCGAGTCAGAGGAAACAGCCGAGTGGAGAAGGAGCAGTTATCACAGGAAGGAGGGTGCTGCCCCGTTTCCACGGCTGCAGGGCTGCCCAGAAACCCTTGAGCATCACAGGGAATTTAGGTGTGTGTTTGTATGTTGCAGCCTATCTATCTACTTGCATCTCTGTGTGGGAGCATTCTTGTTTTGTTGTTTTGTTTTGGTTTGTTTTGCCTGCAGTTTGGTCAGACCAACAGCGATCACTCTCTTAGCTCTGTACTGCAGAGGTCTTACCCAAGAGCCTTTCCTTTTTACATTCTGTAGTGAAAGCAACTGAATTTCCAGACTATGAGACTAGCATCTGCATTTACATTTATAGTTATTTTCATTCTAAACACTTCATCTTTAGAAATGTTCCATCACTTGTCTCCTAGCTACTAGAGCCAGTGGCCTTTGTGCCTTGCTTGCTACATCAGCCTTGATCTGGGATATACATGCTTTATAAAGAGAAGTGCAAAATAAGAACGTTATTAGTTGAAATTTTGTGTCGGTCTTGCCTCTTTCACACTTCCTTTTAGATGGATCTTTTTGTTGTTGTTTTCTGCCATCTTCTCAGCATTTTTGATTTTTAATACTTATACTTCCCTGTTACTCTTTTTACCCTGGTGTCTTGCTAGCTGGTAGAGTTTCCTTTCTGGGCCTCTTGTTCTTTCTCTCTCTTGGCAAGTTTTGCATTTCTTTCTCTGTGTGAACACTCATCTCTTCTCATTTGCTCTCGTAGATTCTTTTTGCTCCTGCCGACATGCCCACACCCTTTCTCACATCGTTCTTGGACAGACCCAGGCATGTTGCACACATATGCACGCACTCTATATACATATATGTAACACCCATGTGAACACACGTGCACCGACATGGTCCCCCTCCCTGACCCTGGCCTCTTGCTCATGGAGGCCCTGCAGTGGCCTCGGGTCCTCCTGTTGCCATCCCTGCCCGCAGCTGGTTTCTGGGAGGGGTCTTTCAGGCGAGAAGAAAATTGGAAGGGGAGCTTGAACTGGCTTCCCACCTGTGTCTAAGAACGCATCCTGGGAAGGAGGCTGGATTCTGAGGAACCAGGAAAAAACCCAAGGGAGGCCCCAGCTTCGGAAGCCAGGGAGGAAGTAGGCCTGGACTCAGGGAAATCTGCAAAGGAGGACAAGACGTTGAGATGGCTCTGCCACCAGCCTGGAGTTGGAGAATCCCCATGGGGTCAGAGATGCATCAGGATGGGGTGGGGTGACTGGGGAGACTTAGGGGGAGGAGGAGGCTGAGAACTCAGGGTGTGAAAGAGGGTAGGGATCTTCGAATTGCCTTCTTGCTGTTAAAATGCTCGTACAGCCTGGTAGGTCTGGGGGAATGGGAAGGAGATCCCGGGGGACACACAGTCTTCCCTTGTGGCCTTGAGCTGTCTCCTGCCCCCATCAGAGAGGCCTTCCCTGACCCTGTGGAGTGGGGGGAACCATCCTCCTTCCCAGGCACCCCAAGCCCACTCCTCTCCTTCCTTTTCTCCATAGCTTTTATCACCCTCTGGCCTCCTGTATGTACTGCTTGCTTGTCCATCTGTCTCCCTCACTATGAAATCAGCTCCTGGACTCAGGGGCCCTTGTCTCCTTTGGTCACTGTGGAAGTCCAAGGGCCTGGAAAAGTGTCTGGCCCTTAGGGGCTGCTCATTAAACACGTATTTGTTGAATGAATGAATGGACTTACTGACTGTCCCTTAAAAATCACCTATGGCTTCTTGCCCACTGAACATGTCCAAAGTCCTCAGCAGAGCCTGTAAAGCTCCTTATAACCTGTTCCCATGCTACCATTTCAGATATATTTTTCATCAGTGTTTTCTTCTCACTCAACTTCTGTTAAATGTCTTTCGAACTGGTTTATGTTTTTATTTTGTACAGTTTCCTAATGTATGAGTTATACATGTTGGCTCTGAAGTTCTCTTAATTTGTCCTAAACTTTCTTCTTGCACAAATCAAGAATTACTTTAATTTTTCCTAAACTTTCTTCTTGCACAAATCAAGAATTACTTTAATTTGTCCTAAACTTTCTTCTTGCGCAAATCAAGAATTACTTTAATTTGTCCTAAACTTTCTTCTTGCGCAAATCAAGAATTACTTTAATTTGTCCTAAACTTTCTTCTTGCACAAATCAAGAATTACTTATCGAGGGGCTTGCTCTTTGCAGCAAACTCTGTTAGGCCCAGGATGTGGTGTGTGAAATACAGTCCCAGTCTGTAGGGAAGTTACATTTCGTCTTGGAGGTGACATATATAAGCATGAAGCATTTGAAGTACAGTGCACGGCAGGATGTGATCAAGGGCCAGGATGAATAGTAGAGGTAAGTGTGGTGGGTGTTGGGAGAAAAGAGAGCTGGCAAAGATTGGACGACAGGAAAGCCTTAAAAGGAGGAGTTGGATCTGTATATGTCCTCGAAATATTGCGGGATTTGCTGAAATGGTCCAAATTCCCAAGTTGATATCCTTTGAGATTTTATAGACTTCAGGTTCATCAGCTTTATTGTTCCATATCAGTCATTGTCAGCATACTGTCCTTTTCTTGACCACTCCCAAATTAGACTTTCTTAAGATATAATTAATGAAAAGATATGAAGGATTCTAAGTGCAGCCCTAGGAAATTCTTCTATAATAGTACAAAAAGTTTAAAATGTGTGAGGAGGCCTTCACTTCTGTTGTTTGAAACAATTGTGAATAGAACTTCCGTTTATAAAACATGAAGAATGAGAAAACAAGCCCAAAGTGGTTGATTGATATTTGTGGGACATTTATGGTACTGGTCCAGCATATGTAAAGAACGCATGAATCAATAAGAAAAAGCCAGACAACGCAATAGAAAAATGATGCTGTACATTCATATGCTTAAACAAGCACTTCACAAAATAAACCCAGACAGCTAGTTTAATAATCAAACATATGCAAGTTAAAATCGTAGTAATATACCATACCCTCTGGATTGGCAGACATTTACATATCTGACGTACCATGTGTTGGTAAGGATGTGGAGGGATGGGAGTTCTTATAGATAGTTGGTAGAAGTATAACTTGATACAATTACATTGGAAAACAGTTTATTACCTAACCAGGTTCAACCTGTTACTAACTTACAATCTAGCAATCTTACTCCTAGATAATACATTTAGGAAAAAGTGTTACTCATGTGCTTCAAGAAACACTGACAAGAATGTTCAAAGAAACATTGCTTATAAGAGCAAAAACTGGAAACAACCCAAATACTCATCAACATCATATTGAATCAACTGGTTTTGCTGTACTTAGGCACTGGGATACTCTTTGGCCATGAAAGAAAAGAGCCAATAACACCACATACAGGAGGGTGTGGAGAGATGTGCTGAAGAGCAAGGATTCTGCCTGGGTTCAAAATCCAGGTCTGCCACTTAATTTTGTGACCTTGGGCAAGTTTCTTAACCTCACGGCAGGTCAGTTTCCTCATCTGTATGCCGGGGAAAATGATAGTGTCTACCTGATAGTGTTGTTAGGAAGATTAAATGAGTTAATATTTTTGACATGCTTAGGAGAGTGACTGGCATGTAGTAAGTTCTGTGTAAGTGTCTGTTAAACAAAAATGCATGAACCACTATGGATGAATCTTAAAAACATAATGTCCAATGAAAGAAGCAAGACACAGAAGAATATGTACAGAATGCTTCCATTTATGTAAAGTTCAAAAGCATGCGAAACTAAGTAGATTGTTTAGGGATGTATATATAGATGTTAAAACTGTAAAGAAAATTAAGGGAATGATTGCCACCCAAAAAGATCAGCGTAGTGGTTACCTCTAGAGGTGATGGAGTGGGATAGGGTGGGAAAGGAACTCTTTGGGGGCTTCCAAGGTCCTCAAAATGTTTTATTTTCCAGCCTGAAAAGTGGTCCCAATGATGTTCTTTTTTATAATTATTTTTTTAACAGTGTGTGGGTTTTTTGCATATGTGTATACATATTACGCATTAGATAATAAATTTGACATGGATTTTGTGAGTTGTTCTTTCCTGAAAATATTTCTCATTTGATTTGTTATTTTTAAATTACCTCAGAAAATGCCAAGCCAAAAGTAGCAAGATGACATTTAACAGGAGTAAATGTAAATTCCTACATTTGGGTTAAAAAAAAATAACCTGTTCAGGTACAGAATTTGCACACCTGCTTGGTACCAGTTTCTCTACAAGATTGTGAGCTGCCAGTGCAGTGTGGTCTTTGGTGCTTACAGAAGGTGAGACTTGCATAGAGCCAGGTTAAGTGAACCATGCCATTTAGATGGGGCAATGCAGTGGTCTTGCTCAACTATTCCCAGGCCTGGCTGTCCCATGTAGGGAATACTGTGCCCCGTCCCAAGGGACTATTTTAAGGAAGATGTTGACCATGGTGGGAGCATCCTCTGTGATCAGGATGTTAAGGATCTGGAAACTGATCACTTCTAAGAGTAGCCAAGGAAGTGGGGAAGTTTACCTTGGAAAAAAGGAGATGTAGGGAGAGAAAGGGTGTCTCTCTCCCATCATTAGAAGAGGAAGCCAACTTTCTTTGTTGCTCCACAAGTCAGATCCCTGCAGCGTCTACCGGTGCAGGCAGTTTTCAGGTCCTGGTGGCTGGAGATGCCCAAGCAAAAGCTGTGGGGTCTCCTTTAGGCTTGACTGGAGCCTCGGTACCCGACGTGTGGTTCCTGGACCAGCAGCATGGGCATCACCCAGAGCTTGTTAGAATGCAGAATCTCAGGCCCACTCCACATCTGTGGACTCACAATCAGCGTTTTATCAGAATCTCTCTGGGGACTCACACATTAAAGTTTGAGAGGCACTGGGCTCAATGTTTCTAAGGTCCTTCTTCATAATTCTTAAGATTCAGTGATTTTATTTAGTAAACTATAAACTCAACTGAAAATTACCAGTTCATAGGTGACATTATCAATTTAAAACGCCTGACTATAGTTAATAATACCGTATTCTATATTTGAAAGTTACTAAGAGAGTAGATTTTAAAACTACTCGTCGTAAGAAAAAATAAATTTGTAATTATGTGTGGTGATGGATGTTAACTGGACTTACTTGGGTGATCATTTCACAATATATTGTCACTATGTTGTAGACCTGAAACAAATGTAATGTTATATGTCAATTATATCTCAATTTTTAAAAAGTAAAAAAAAAAATCTTAGTATGTTATGTATACATAAAGCAAAACAAATTTTCGTTGCTGAATTAGTTTGAAATTGATGTGTCCATTTTTCCCCTAAAGTAAAAGTTAGGTTGCTTGTGTACTGGGGCAGCTTATAGCAATTAAAACGTAATATAATAGTGATTTTTTTCTTTTTAATATATAAGATGAGATTCTTATTTTAAAATTATGTTAATTTCTTCAAATTTTTTTCTTCTGTATTCTTTAAAATTTCCAGAGTGGATTAAGGTTCTGAGTACCTGTTAAGAATACTCAAAAGAGACATTTAAATAATAAAAGCATCTCATAATGGATTGATTTTATATTTAGCCTTTTTTTTTTGCTTGTACATATTCCATATTTTGACCTTATAGGAACCTTTGAAGTCTGAGTATTTTACAGTGATTCTCCACAGTGCCCCTTATCTTTTAGATTCTAGATCTGATATCAGGCAAGTAAAATAGTTTTACCTTTTCCCCCTCAAAAGACCATGACTAATTTAAGCTCATCTCTTTTTTTCCTTAAAGATTTTGCTACTCATCCTTTTAACTGATGAAGTTCAGGTGGAACCCATGATTCATTTCATCCTTTTCCCTTTATGTAATTAGTCATTTATTCTTTTGATGTCCATAGTAAAACTAATACTTAACATGATAGTCATAAGATTCCAAAATAAAGAAGTAAATGTAAATGACTTACAATCAGATATAAAGTATGCTTCACTATATGGCAAAAATGAATAGGGAAAACTTTTCATGAATAAAAGATGTTTTTTTAAGGCCGTGTAACCATGAGTTACTTGGTTTGAGCACATATTTCCAGATCTATTTTCTTTTGGCGTATAGGATAAAGAAACTGTACTTTGATGGTTGGCTTAGATAATATGTGGTGTATATATGTCATCTAGATGAGATAATACATGACAGATGGCTTTATAAAATGTAAAGTACTATAGACATTTTAATAACTTTAGTGCATTATAATTCTGTTTTAATTTTAATTTAGCAGGGTTTCCCCTCCTTTTATAGGATTGACTTAACATCTAAATTCCATCTTAGTGTGATTCTTCAAGTTTTGATTTCTTTATCCATAAATGACTGTGAATAAATGTCACCACACGTTATCATATTAGTAATTGTGAGGTGGAAAGCTAGACTTTTTGCTACCGGCTTGCTTGCTTGTTTTGTTCGTTCTTTCATTCATTCATTCATCATGAATATATACTGAGCACTTCCTGTGTTCAAAGCTCTGGGCTGAGTGCTCTGGGAAGACATAAAATGAATAAGACAGTCCCAGGTCCAAAATTTTTTATAATTTATAAACTTGTTTTTAATAATTTTAGCATCTTACTGAATTTTAGATTGATCACCATTTTAAATACTGAGTAGATAATGAGGTTGATGTTGAACTTAATAGCTGTTAAAAATACAATTGCCTTTCTCTAATGATTAGTGATGTTGAGCATCCTTTCTTGTGTTTGTTGGCAATCTGTATGTCTTCTGTGGAGAAATGTCTATTTAGGTCTTCTGCCCATTTTTGGATTAGGTTGTTTGTTTTTTTGACATTGAGCTGCATGAGCTGCTTGTATATTTTGGAGATTAATCCTTTGTCAGTTGCTTCATTTGCAAATATTTTCACACTGGTCAGAATGGCCATCATCAAAAAATCTACAAACAATAAATGCTGGAGAGGGTGTGGAGAAAAGGGAACCCTCTTGCACTGTTGGTGGGAATGTAAATTGATACGGCCACTATAGAGAACAGTATGGAGGTTCCTTAAAAAACTAAAAATAAAACTACCATATGACCCAGCAGTCCCACTACTGGGCATATACCCTGAGAAAACCATAATTCAAAAAGAGTCATGTACCACAGTGTTCATTACAGCTCTATTTACAATAGCCAGGACATGGAAGCAACCTAAGCGTCCATCGACAGATGAATGGACAAAGAAGGTGTGGCACATATATACAATGGAATATTACTCAGCCATAAAAAGGAACGAAATTGAGTTATTTGTAGTGAGGTGGATGGACCTAGAAACTGTCATACAGAGTGAAGTAAGTCAGAAAGAGAAAAACAAATACTGTATGCTAACACATATATATGGAATCTAAAAAAAAAAAATGGTTCTGATGAACCTAGGGGCCGGACAGGAATAAAGACTCAGACGTAGAGAATGGACTTGAGGACATGGGGAGGGGGAAGGGTAAGCTTGGACGAAGTGAGAGAGTAGTATTGACATATATACACTACCAAATGTAAGATAGATAGCTAGTGGGAAGCAGCTGCATAGCACAGGGAGATCAGCACGTACTTTGTGACCACCTAGAGGGGTGGGATAGGGAGGGTGGGAGGGAGACGCAAGAGGGAGGGTATATGGGGATATATGTATACGTATAGCTGATTCACTTTGTTATACAGCAGAAACTAACACACCATTGTAAAGCAATTATACTCCAATAAGGATGTTAAAAAATAAATACAATTGCCTGAAGTATATTCTTCAATTTTTAAAAGCAAGGTTTAGGAAGATTACTGCATATTTCTATAAGGTTTACCTGATTTTAGATTTTTTCAGAATGCTTTGAAATCACATATTCCAGTCTAGCCTGTGCTGTTCAGTATGGTAGCCACTAGCTACATGTGGCTTTTGAGCCCTTGAAATGTGGCTAGTCCAAATCGAGGTGTGCCGTGAGTATAAAATATACACTGGATCTCAAAGATTTAGTATACCAAAAAGGACGAAATGTCTCTTTAATAATTTTTTATGCTGTTTCCATGTTGAAATGATAATATATAAGTTTAAGTAAAAAATGTTTTAAATTTTACCTGTTTCTTTTTACTTTTTTTTTTAATGTGGCTACTAGAAAATTTTAAATTACAGATATGGCTCACATTATATTTCTATTTGAAAGTGCTAGTCTGGATTCTAAAGTGTAGCGTGGTTGAGAGCTCTCAGAGAAAATAATATCAGAGCTTAACACAGAGAGTTGTAGAGATGAGATGCCACCGACAGAATCCACTTACTCGAAGAAGAAACCCCAGTCTGTGCCTTTGTCCTACTTTCAGAGATGCCTGCTTTCCTGAACACACAAAAAGAGCAACGGTATAGCAAGCATTTATTTAGTGTCTACAATGTACAGAGCATTGAGGGCGATTAAAATAAATATCACACAGGTCCCTGCCTTTAGGAAAAAATACAGCCTACTAGGGAGACCAGATATGAGCATATGACTTGTTAAATGATGATATGAGAGATAAATAGCTATTCAACACTCTGATCCAAGAACTGTCGCAAACACTTGGTAAAGGCACTCAATCAAAAAAGAAAGAAAGTTCACCATGGCCTGGAGGGGTGCCCCAAGGAAGGAGTGCCTTGACCGGGCACTCAAGAGTGGGCAGGCTTCCACCAGGCAGAGGGAAGAGGGCATGGCGGGGTAGGAAGGGAGTAGAGTGGGAACAAGAGAGAAAAGATGGGAAGGCACTAGGCAGTTGAGAGGTCAGCTGAGTCTGAGGATGAAGGAGTGTAAGGTCTAAGTAGTGTAAATGTTGCATATCTTTAATTGTTAGGAAGTCCTTTAAATAACAAAATTTGTAATACTGTATTTCCAGTTACATTTATATTTACATTAGTATACAACCTTATAACTTAAAAGAATTCTCGGTAAGTATAATATCATTTAATATTTCAGGCAACAGTGATAAGCATTTGCATATCTTTTTTTTTTTTTTTTTGCTAAACGTATACTGTTATGTCATTCAGTCTTTGCTGTTGGCTCCATTTTATAGAAGTAGAAGGCAGAGAAGCCAAGATTGCATGATGAATGATAAAATCTTGAATTTGAATCCGGCTCTTTAGCTCAGTTTTGCTATGCTGAACCACTCGAATGTTCACACCTGTTATTCTATTTGCTTTGCCTGTTTTTGAACTTTATATACCTGGAATCATGTAGCATGTTCTGTTTTGTGTCTGGCTTCTTTTCATTCAGTGTTTGTGAAATCCATTCATGCTGTTGCATATAATGGTCGATTTTTTTATGCTTGGTGCTATATAGTATTCCATTGTGTGAATATACCACTGTTTGTCTCTATGTGTAGTTTTCAGTTTTCTGGCCGTTATGAATAGCAGTGATGTTGAACATTCTAGTAGGTATCTTTGGGTGAACACACAATGCATTTCTGTTGGGCATATATGTAGAAATAGAATTACAAAGGCAGTTTAGTTATTAAATTATCTTGGAGATGAGGCTGAAACTTGGCTTTGTGAAGAAAAGCCAAAACTGCAGTTAAAAACTGCAAACTTTTAAAAAATGGAAGTACAGTTGATTTACAATGTTGTGTTAGTTTCTGGTATCCAGCAAAGCGATTCATACATGTATTCTTTTCCATGATGGTTTATTATAGGATATTGAATATAGATACCTGTGCTATACAGTAGGACCTTGCTGTTTGTATATAGTATTAGTATTTTACTATTTTATATATAGTAAAAAACTACAGACTTTTGTTACCTCAAATACTATATCAAAATAAATATTAAGGCAGCCTTTACAAAAGGATCTAAGGTGGAAGAATTTTTCTGCCTTAACACATTTTCGGAAGGAAGAATGAAAATAGTAAACTCTTTCATCTAGATAGAGTTTGAAAGGGGTAAGATATTAAAAGACTGAATTTGTATTACTAAGTTTCTCTTACAGTTACGCTTTTCTTTCTCCAAGAGAAGTTCTGGCAAATGAATAGTGCATAATTAAGATGAGATTGTTACCAGGACGGCATTATCCTAGGGTATAATGAGGAATGAGTACCTGGGGTCATGTTTATTGGGGGATGAGGAATTGGAGGTGGGGATAAATGGTAGGAAATTAAATCCCCAAATCTATAATGAAAGCTACAGTTCCCATAACTTTATTGAACTTTCCTCCAATCCTCCCTCTTTTTATTAGGGGAATCTGCAGGCAATTGAATTTGCATTCTTGCAAAGAAGGCAATTACAAATTCCCTAACCTGTTTTTAGAAAAAAAAAAAAAAAAAATGAAGTCAGACATTTATCCATAGGTGTCCTGTGTGAAGGAAGGGTAGTTCTAGGATTTTCCAGCACAGAAGGCTTCAGTGTCTACCTTTGCAGCTTCTTAACGTTAATGCTGATCATTTAAAGATGGGTATTTTATATTTAGACTGACAAGAGTTGTCAACCTTAAGCAGACTGGGCAGAGGAAGAAATCCTCCTTTTTCTCTGTGCTCTGACTCAGGGTGGCCCTAGGCAAGTTACATGGCAAATGGAAACGTGGCCCAGTGGACAAAGACCGTTGTTGCTATCATTGGTGGTTTTAGAGTGAAGAATAGGACATGAACTTATGACATAGTGCTTAGGGACTGAAAGTTTCATACCTGTATTGCTGTGATGGACATCTCTTGCGTTTTCTAGAAAGTCCCTCCTTGTTACTGTGATGTCAGTGAAGTGTGTATTTTGGATTATGTGTATATGTTTAAAAGTCACATTTTTCTTTAATGTCCACTGATGATTTCTTTAGGATTACACGTCAGGATTAGGGTCAGAATTTGAGCTTATTCAATTTTTCCTCTCGCTTTCCAAATTAAATATCAAATGAGAGCATGATGGGGGAATCAAGTTATTTTCAAGTCATATTGGAAGAGCAGGTGTGTTCTCTCCTGATTTACAGGGCAGGTGCATTTTAATTTAACTCCTTAAAATGGTGATTAAAGAATTATTCAAGTGGAACAGAGCAAAGTTTTAAAAATGACTTATGAACAGTTGCTCTTATTTTTTCCCTGTTTTCTCTCCACTTGACTTACATAACGTGAACTTCTGAAGCAGCCCCCTCCAAGAATACTGCTCCAAACGTGTGAATTACGCTCATTCAGTAAGATCCAGCCTTTTCATTGGTAGGACAATGTGGAGGTCACAGGGCCCTGGGTCTTTTCTTTGTCAAGCCTGATTGTAAGGCAGGGAACAGTCCTCCCTCCTTTTGAACCCAGTGACATATTTCCATTGGTCATTGAACACCAGGGGGAGCAGAACTAGAGAACCCAAAGTACCCCCACCCCCACCCCCTGCAACCGTGGGCTCCCACCCTCCGCCAGAGGATTTGCTGCTTTGGTCTTTTAAGTGCCCCGAATATTTGATGATGAGATCGTGCCCTCGGGTAGCCAGTTATCAGGCTTGTGTGGGTGTGTGTAGAGGGGTCTCCCCTTAAGCTTAGCATTAGGTCTTGGTGACAGAATCTAAATAACACAGGTTACTCATCACGAGTTGAAGATTTTCCCCTTTTCACAGTGATGCTGCTGATATAATGTCGTACGTTGGCTGGTGATGTGTGCGTACTTAGTGGCTGCCGAGATGCATCTGGAAAGTGTATGGGGGTTGTCTGCTTCCTCTGAGGCTGCTCCGGGTGGTCAGGTGGGGGGCGGCCGTGAGGAAGGTACAGCACCACTTCCGGCAGCGTGTCTTGTGAGCGCTGTAACCCACTCCCTGCACCCGGGTCCCACTTCAACCCTGGTTCTCCCCCCGCGTACTTTATCTTTCGCTGCTTCTGATTTGCCTGCTGTGGGTTTATGACTAAGGTTGTGGTTCAAAATTCCCTTTTTAGCTATGAAAAATCTTTCAGATTACTTTGTGTTGCCATTTCTCTTTCTTCTTTTGCTGTGGACTTTCTGGATTTTGTAAAAATGTGTCCTAAAAAAAAGGTCTTAATATCATATAAGAGTTAGCTAAAGGTGAGGTGGATCATATTATCCCTCATTAGAGCAAACATAAAATCAGCTTATGTTCTTGGCATATTGAGTGTGTGAAAATGCATTTTATGTTGGAAGCTGTCAGTTATTTAGCACAGTTATGGAAAAGCCCATTTCAGAATATTGACAGAGAATCACTAGACTTGGAAAGGGTTCAGTTATATCGGTCTGCCCTTCACCTACGGGTCTTTTGAATTTCTGCATCGTACTGTCCTTGGAGCTGGGAGAAACGTGAGCTGCTCTTGAGGGGTTTACAGTCTCACTGGCAGGGAACCAGTGTTTATTAATATGCCTGACAAAGTGATGATCTTATTTCTTTACATGATCTTATTCAGTCTTTGAGAAAACTTTATCAGTGAGGTAATAGTATAACTTTTTCAGAGAAAGAAGCTGAGGGGCAGAGACCTTGAGCACTCACTTAGGGGAACTCGTAGCAAAGAGTCAGGCCTCTGGCTCTAGAACCAATGCTCTCTGCAGTGGGCCGCCTCTCACACTTGGTCATTTAAAGAACAACTTAATTTAGGGACATCCAGAAAGTATTATGGAAGTTCAGGGACAGGACAGGTGCAGCTGGAGTAATTGGAGAAGAGCCACTGGCTGGGTGGGAATTATCCCTTAGCCTTGACGATGGGTAGAATTTGTATCAAGCAGCCAGGAGGAGAAAGGGTCTCCCGCCCAGTATAAGCTGGATGAGGGCAGGGATGACAACAACGGGAGAAGAACACACCGGATAGGCCAGTCTAGCTGGGAGCCGTCAGAGGTTAGCGCCGAACCAGTGCTCACTGCGCAAGGCACTATTCCAAGTTCTTTACATCTATTAACTAATCCTATCCTCGCAGCAGCCCTCTCAGGAAGATATTATCAACTTCGTTTAAGGGTTTAGGAGACAGAGGGCAATGAATTGGTGGCACTGGGATTCAAAGCCAGGCCGTCAGGCTCCAGAGCCTGAGCTCTGGGCAACTCTGCTCTATCTACTTAACCCCTCATTACTAGGCGATGCCGGTGATGGGGAGCGTTCTTGAATCGCTGGGGACAGTGATGGAAAGATCAAAATGACAGGGGTGGTGATTGGAAGATCAAAATGACAGCAGCGAGTTGGCCAATTTGGGAAGAAGAGGAGAAGCAGTTACTCTGAGCTAAACAGGATCTGGTCAGTACCAGTGGGTAGCAAGAGACAAAGGTGAGATTTAACGAATCAACAGGCCTTGGCTGATTGGAATTGAAGGTGTAAAGAAGGCTCTATGATTAGGGGACTGTGTGGCATTTCTGCTGTTGAAGAAGTGAGTGAGGTCACGAGAGAGGCTCTTTTGTATGAGGCAATCACACAAGGGGAGGAAATGAAGGCTTTCGAATGGGTTAAATATGCAGTAGAGGCACCACGTGCTAGAAAAATGGTTCACTGGAGAGCTGAAAATAAGGGAGAGGAGTCCAAGGGAGGGGATAGGGATGGTTTGGGGGTTATCTGCGAGGAGAGAATTGATGCCCTGCAAACAGATGATTTCTCAGCGCGAGAAGCCCAGGGCCTTGGGAAGCACCCTTGGTCAAGCAGAGGAAGGAAAGAGAGGAGCAGTAGTAGCCAAGGAGGAAACAGGAGAAACAGCTAAGCCGTGGGGGAGAAGATAATTGAAAGAGAAAATAAAAAACAGTGTCAGCTGTTGCAAAGAGGTCAGGGGGACAAAGAGTGAAAAGGGGGCATAAGGTTTGACAAAGGGGACGACCATTTGTACCCTGCGCAAGTAGGCTTGGTGGAAATCCAGGGGAGGTGAAATCCAGCTGGACTAAGGATTTTGGAGTTCTTCCTCAGCGGACCTTTTCTAAGCGCTAAATTTACAGGTAATTCACAATCACTGCAGAGTGAGAGCTTCGTAAATACCACGGGGTTGCCCGAGACTGCATTTTGTTAACACTGATCTGTCTGGCCTAACATACTTTGTCTTTCACTTGCATTCATTCACATAGCTCCCGGGTGCTGACAGAGGAAGTGTTTTAATTGATCACTGCCCACTGAAGACATCATTTGGGGGCCAATTTGTTGTGCCCTTGAAGCAGAGCAGGTGAGGCAGAAGAGTGTCCCTTGGGAACCATGCTTTAAAAGGTCACTCAGCTGCCCACCACCTGCCCCACTTCCCAGGGCCATAGACTCATTTACTTCTCAGCCTCTTTTGAATACAGTGTTTGTTACAAGGAATCCATATCGTATCATAGCACTGCCATATACAGGGCTTCTTTTCGTTTTAGGGTGCCCTTGTCATATAAAGTCCAACTGATATGAAAATAACCCAATTTTTTCTAACTTCTCAGAAATCCTCAAAATACCAAACTGTGTCATAGATCTTCCAATGCCTGTGTCCCCTTTGGTGAGAATCCAGGATTTCCCTATTTCAGCAGTACAGCTGTGAATTGTAAAGCATTTCATCCACCACCGTGGCATTCACAGTTATTTTTATTTAAGCTGCCAGATTTGGAAGTGCACCTCACTTTAGCATTAGTTTAAAAATTTTAGGGAGGAGAGAAGAAATTTGCATTTACAAATGATCATGGTTTTTATTTTAGCTTTTGGCTGGAAGCCTATTTGGTTCTTTCTTCTTCCAGCCAGTTTTTCTTGGTAACGATAACTTGGTGCATTCTGATTTTAGAAAATATGTCTCGGTGTGGAAAACTCACAAGACTTAGGAGGATGTAAACGCTTTCTCTCCCAGCCCCTCCCCACCCCCAGTGTAGATTACTGGTAAGTGAAACTTAAAAGAGAGTCAACTCAGGAAAGTCAGACCCCCGCCTCCCACCCCTTTGGGCCCCTGGCTTCTCTTTCTTACTGCCTTTCTCTGTCATCATTAGCATCTTGACTCAGAAGTATGAGAGGGGAGAGAAATGAAAGTCAGTCAACTTTGTTTCTTATCCACAGTTTTGGCCAAAAGTTTGTCTTTGGTTGAACTCTTGGTAGTTGGTTTTTGGAGTTGTCTGGGGTTTCATTTATTCTCCAGTTCTCTTAGTTTTCACATATAAATATAATCTAGAGTTCATTGTTCTTAACGAGAGAAACTGCTTAATCATTTACTTAGGTTAGAAATCTGTTCTGATTACCCGAAAGTTTTCTTCTCATCTATTTGGTACCTTTTCATAAGAGTTTGATTATATTAGCATAGTCCTAATATGTTTAATAAGATTTAATCTTTCATGATTAAAGTTCCTAAATATATTACTATGTTTTATCATTATGAACATCAACTCTCATTGTTTAGAACTGTGCTTCATTAACCGTTTTGTTTGAGTCATGGACTGATAATTTTATAAAATACAATAAAAATGAATTACTAGAAAAATGAAATAAAAAACATAAAAACATAAGCCTGATTAAGATTTTTTTTAAATTGTTACATTCAGCAGACGTGAAATTACTCTGGCAAACTGCTATAACGTCTCTAAACTCTACTCCCAGTTTCTGGGTCTGGGGGTAGTCTGCAGGTCCCACTTTGAGTCCCACTGTCTAGGTGGAATACAGTTAGGAGGCTGAAGATGAATCCCTCAACTTAAGGACATACCCTCAAAGGTTTTGGTGGGATCGTCATCTCCATATTTCTTGGATTTATATTTATCACTCATAAAAGTCAAGTGCAGGAAAAAAATCCTGTTTATTTAAAGCTTTTCTACTTAAAAAAAAGGTCACAGGACAATACATGATTGTTAAAATGTTTCAAACAACATAAAGGTGAATATTGAAAAGTTCATTGTCTTTCTCCCCACTTCTCAGATTATTTCTTTTCCTTTCTCTGACTGCAATATATACACCAACATATATATGTATGTATATATATATAAGATAATTTTTCTCTCTCTCTAAAAATGAAATCATAAATAGTACTCTGCAACTTATTGCTTTTACTTAATATTATGTCACAGCATTTTTCCTTATCAATAATCATAAATCTAATGCCTCTTTTTAATATAAATTGAATGTCTCTTATGTTATAGCTGTACCATAGTTTCTTTAAATATTCCTCAGTTGATGGGCATTCAGGAACATCCTAGGTTTTTACCATTTCCCAAAACACCACAGTTAAAATTCTTGTGCATATATTCTTACTTCCTTACTTTGATATTTGAAGGATAGATTCCTAAGAGCTGAGTCACAGATAATGCCATTCCAAAGATGGCATTCCAAAAAAGTTGCATCAATGGAGTCTCACCAGCAAAATATGAAGTACCTGGTTACCTCACCACAGCTACAGAATTGGAATCTTTTACAGTTTTCCCACTCTGATGGATGGAAAGTGATTCCCTAGTTGTTTTTGTTTGAATATCCCTGATTACCAGCAAGATTGTGCCTCTTTTCATATGTTTAAGGGCCTGTTGGATCTTTCTATTTAATTTGGGGGGCAACCTACAACAGATTTCATTTTATTGGGTCTTTTAAGTACCAGTTTTTCTGTGTGTGGTATACTCAGTGATTGGGGTTTATGTTTGGTTTAGTGGGATAGGGGAGATAGAAAGATGAAAAAGATACAGTGTTGAGTCTTGTTTTGTTTTGTTGAGTTGGCTTAAGTCTCATTTTCTTTCTCTAACATTTTTTTTCTACAAGATCAGCTTACTTACAGGAAATCCGTCTCTGTCTATTTGTGTGTAATGTAAAAAGAGCCCTGGGTGGGGCATCTTTATGGCTTGGCATACTGTACGTCGTTATTCAAGACTGCCCAGGGAGTGTGCATTCACATGTGTGCATTTTTTTATTGAAGTAAATTTACATAACATGAAATTAACCCTCTTAAAGTATACAATTTAGTGTGCAGTCATCACCTCTATTTAGTTCCAAAACATTTTCATCACCCTAAAGGAATCCCCATACCTATTAAGAAGTCACTCCCATTCCCCTCATTTTTCATCCCCTGGAAACCACTAATCTGCTTTCTGCTTCTATGGATTTACCTCTTCTGGATGCTTCGTATAAATGGAATCATATAATATGTGACTTTTGGGGTCTGGCTTCTTTCATTTAGCATAATGTTTTTGAGGTTCGTCCACATTGTAGCATGTATCAGATATTTCAGTCCTTCTTATGACTGGATAATATTCCATTGTATGCCACAAATATACCACAATTTGTTTACCCATTCATCAGTTGATAGACATTTGGGTAGTTTCCACCTTTAGCTATTGTGAATAATTACACATGTAAATTTAGACCCCAAGTTAGTCATACAGAGGGAGGTATGAGGGACAAGCAGGAAGGCAGCTGAAAAGAGCCTTCCAGTGGGTCTTCTAGAGCTTTCCCCTCTCTCGGTGATTGGTCATTTACAGGATCTTGAGAAGGCTGAGTCAGTCTTGGGGTCAGATTGGCAATTTGTGTACATTCAGCTTTAAACTCTGGGTTAAACCAGAACATAAGGCCTCCCAGTAGATCACATCCTCTAGATTTAAAGAGAAACTTGCTTTCCCCCCTAGGGCATGGTTGCGTATTTCCCAGGTACCGGCTTTCTGTAGCCTTAGTGGATGCAATGACCAGAAGGTGATATTTGTGGTAGTCCCCTCCATGGCCATTACCTCTGCCCCCAGCTTGGAGCTTGTGGAGTATGGTGACCAGAGGGAGGAATTGTGCCCATGATACATAAGGGGGTTCAGTTCCCAGCTCAGCAATCTTGGTTGAGTTATTTACCTCTCAGTTTTCTCCTCTGTAAAATGGGGTTACTGATACTTACGTCCTAGGGTTGTAGAGAAGAGTTAAGTGGGATAACGTATAAAGAGTGCTGTTAACAGTGCCACGTGGTAGTGCTTGATGCATGTTCATTTCCCCTTCTCAGAGCTTCCTTGTTCTCTCCTGTCCAACGCCTCTAACATTACCTCCCAGTGTGTACTGAGAACAAAATGAGCTCATCATATGCATGGCATGGTTCCTAGCGCCATGCCTGCTGCATAAGTAAACACTCACTATAGATAGGTCAAAGGATACCTTACCTTGCAATCTGTATTTCTTATTGAGAAAACGCCATCTAGTTGATTACAAGCCATCTAAACTGCTTTAGGTGGTAAAGATTTCATCTGGGTTTACTGAGTTCTTCTGAAGCTTTGTATTTATTACCCCAGACATATCAGGCTAATTATAAGACAACCATGTTCAGGAGAGATAGACTGTAGCCAAGATCCTGGTGTGTGAGTTAGAAATTTAGCATCCTATTAGCACAAACACATTAAAGAAAGTTATGTTTATATCAAATTGTTACATCCCAAAGAAAATATCATGTGGACAGTGTCAAATCATCTCTCTGAAGCTGACATTTCTGTCTGGCCTTTGAAAACAGTTGTTTAGTGCCCTGTTTTGAGTACAGTTTGGGTGCCTTCATTTAGAAATCCCGTCTTAGGGCAAATGGAAAGTGATTTTAGAAAAAATAGTTACAAGGAGAAGAAACTGTCTTCTGCCACCTTCCCTCTCAACAAGCATACTCTGATCTGTAAGGATGAAGTCGACCACCCCAACATGCCTGCTGAAAGGAAATGTTTCAAATGTCCTCTTGGGACTTCCCTGGTGGTCCAGTGGTTAGGACTCCGTGCTTTCACTGCCGAGGGCTTGGGTTTGATCCCTGATAGGGGAACTAAGATCTCGCAAGCCATGCAGTGTGGCAAAAAAAAAAATGTCTTTTTGTCATCGGTGCCAGTATAACTGAAGGAGAAAGAGAATTCATGTTTTGTCAGAAATGAAGCATACCTTTAGTTCCAGTCTTTTGTCTCTCTGACCAGATCTGTACTGATTAGAATAGCAAATCACTTGCGTAAGATTTGCACATAAATATCTGAAGAAGCATTTTAGACTCAGCTGAAATTTTGAAAGCATTTAAGAATATTTATAACACTTATATTTTAAAATTAAGAGGTCTAACATGCAGCTGTTTATTTGGCAAATTCATCCCATGTGTGTGCTTTGAATCTACCCCCAAACCCTTACTGAACTTCCAGACATTTCCCAGGAGCTACAGGTAGATGCTGGAGAGAGGGCAAGTAACCAGGAGCTCACTGGGAGGTAGAGACCAGGAGACCCCTAGGCCCCAGCTTTCTGGGGACTTCTGGAGGGAAGTGCCTAGATTGTGGATGTGTTCATCCAGCCCTCCATCTTCATCCCAGACTCCAATCTCAGCTGCCTCCAGGACGTGCAAACTGAATCAAGGTTGTGCCTCTGCAAGACAATCAAAGGTGTCTTTTGTTGGTCCTGACATCTCTTTAGTACAAGGTCCCCCAAATTTTAGGTTTGTGATACCAAAAAAATGCGTTTATGATATGAAAAGCTGGTACTCATTAAGTAGGGTAATTCTTTTAAACTTTATTCCTCTTTGTTTTGAAAAAGTCAAACTAGAGGAAAGATGAAAGAATATAAGGAACACTTCTATACCCTAACTTTACACTCAGTGATTATTAACATTTGTTACTGTATCTCTCTATGTATACTTTTGTGTATCTGTATTGGGGAAAGGGGCTCATTTTTTTTTAGAATCATTTGAAAGTACGTTGCAGACCTCATGACGTGTTACCCCTAAACACTTAAGCATCATCTCTGAAGAATAAGAACATTTCCCTCCATAACCACACAGTATTCTAGAGTAACTCTTAGTTGAAGACTTCAGACAAAGGGCAAAGAATAAAAAGGGCAGAGATGGAACAGTACTGAGATTGAACTTGAAAAGTATAAGGAGAAGAAAGAGAGGGAAATCATTCAAATTCCTGTTTGGTTTGTTAAAGGATAAATTTTGTACATACCAATGAACCACCCAATTGATACAGATTTTCCCTGAATATTTCTTTAGTTTAAGGAGTTTCTCCCGGTGCTCTGAAGTGTTTAAGCTCTTCAGCCTGCAAATGCATTTCTTTAGCATCATTAGTCTAAAACCTGAGAGGTCACATCTACTTAGACTTGGGTGGTTATGAGCAAACTTCCAAGGGGATTTGCTGGTGCCATTGCATTGAGAACATGGGACCTTCAGTTATTACAGTCAGAGATGGTTATTAATGGGCAAGAGGAGTAAACATGGAAGTCCTTTCCTGACGTTTCATTTAGGTTTGTCTAAAAGCTGATATACTAGCACACTATTTTGAGAAATAATTTTACTGGCCTGGCAAAAATGTTAAGCTTGATGTCATCCCAGACTTTTTGCAGATTTAAGCCTCAGGTTTCATTCAGTTCCAGGAAAACAGCTACTCTTTTAAAGCTGAACAGCAGGGGCTAAGTCAAGTGGATGGTGTATATAAGCATCACTGATTTGTGTATTCTGTAACAAAAATACGCATTTTCTTGATACCATTAGCTCATAGAACATTAAATAAATTAAAAGCTTTCTTTGGACTGTGTCCCTGAAAACATCCATCTTTGGCAGGATTTAATATTTTACGAGAACTATGTTTGGGATTTATTTTTCAAATTTTATAAAAGCTATTCTGACTAAGCCTTGGGATGGGAACCATATTAAGCTGTCTCTCTGGATAAGCACATCATGCATCATCATGTCAGGTATGAGAAAAAGTGTGTTTCCTTTAACAGCAGATATGTCATAGAGAGATGTTTGACCCATGATTTTTCATAAAATGTTCCATTTTCCGTAAACCCTTGTGTTTACCCAGTACATTGAATGTGATAACTGGCCTCCCACTGATCAGGCAGAAGGGTAGATGCATCCCAGAGAGTTTGAAACTGTGTATTTTATCTTTCATTTCCTTTTTCTTTTTACTCTTTTAGTATTCAGTGGCCATGGAGATTTCTAATTTTAAATTCCTATTTACATATTAAATTTACAAGCGATGACTTTTAGGATAATTTTTGTACTACGTTCTGTGAGCACATTACAACAGCGTTTAATGTAAAATGCATATGTAGTTCCTTGTGTTTCAAAGCCACACTTTTCTTTGCCTGGTTTAACTGTCTCCTGTTTCCAATTTGTGTTAGAAAGTCCTGTGTGAAACGTGAACCCTGGTTTATACAGTTACTGAGGATGAATGCACGTCCCTTGGGGTAATAGCCCTTGAGCTATCTTTACGGTGATCGTATGTAGAATATTTGAATCTTTCTCCTCTGATGCCAAGTGCTCACTTTTCACATGTAAATTGAAGATGGCACTACTTGAACTTGGCCATCAGCGCGTGCCTGTAATGTTGATCAGCGTCATCATGGTTTTTGGCCACTCTGAGAATTTTGTTTTTAAGAGGCAAGTTTGATCAGGACGAACTCAAGAGGGAGGGTTGGATTTATTCATCATTCATTCTTTCCATCAGTAAACGTTCATTAAGTGCCTACTTTGTGTCAATGCTGTCCAGAAAGGAACAGGATAATACTGCTGTCCTGGAATCATGTGGCAGGTGCCATGAACTGGTACTAGCTGCACAAGAGCCACTTGAATGGTCTGGGATGGGGGTGTGGGGATGGGAAGGGACCCCACAGAAGGGTGAGTTAGTGAGTAAAGACATCTCTGAACAAATGGATCCCACACTGAATACTGAAAGAATTTGTAATAAGTTCTCCCAGTGGGACAAGGGTAGTGGAAGGAGCATTCAAGGCAAAAGGAGTGTACAAAGCTGTAGAAGCACAGAACACATTGTGTGAATTTCAGTTAGTTCAGTATGATTAGAGCTTGGGAACGTGGAGGAAGATCAGACTAAAACATAAACGGGAGCCCGAGTATGAAGGATACTATTCGAAGGAGATTGGCCTTTGTCCTGTAGGCAGTGAGAAACCACTTCTGGAATTCCAATGAAGAATTTTCACGGTCCAATTTGTGCTTTAGAGCTATTGTCTTACAGCTATGTAGACATGTGACTAAGGGAATGAAATCAGAGGATCAGGTCCTATGCTCCTACAGCAGTCCACGGGAAAAGCGATGGGGCAGTGGCAGTAGGGGTGGGGATTAGGAGCCGATGGTGCTGAGAGCCAGTTTAGAAATAGAATCCTCAGAACTTGGTGACTGATTGGATATAGGTATTGAGAGGGAGGAATGAATTGCGGACAACTCCCAGGTTTCAGGTTTGGGTGACTGCATGGGTGATGTCATCGGTGTATGGTGTTCAATTAAGTCATGACGCTGGTGCTGCTGGGGGTGGGTGAGATGAATGTGAGAGATAGAGAACAGAGAGAACCAAGAGTAGAAGCCCTGGGAAGTGGACATTTCAGGAGGAGGCCAATAAAAAGAAGCCTTAGAAGGAATGATCTGCAGGAGGAGGAAAACCTAAGGATAGGGTGTCCCAGGACTCAAAGCAGGAGTTTCCAGAAGGAAGGAGTGGTCAGGAGTGCTAAACATTTCAGAGAGGTTGGCACAGGTTCCAGGATATGTCAACTTGTAGGTTTGCGTAATCCTAATGAGAGCAGTTGGTAAGCAATAAAAAATAAGAAATGAGACAGTCCACTCACGCTGCTCTTGCAAAAAGCTGAGATGGGAAGGGAAGGAAAGACAGAGGGTCCATGAACATTTTTAAATCTTAATTTTTAATAGCCAAGACATGGAAGCAACCTGTGTCCATTGACAGATGAATGGATAAAGAAGATGTGGTATGTATATATACAATAGAATACTATTCAGCCATAAAAAAGAATGAAATAATGCCATTTACAGCAACATGGATGGACCTAGAGATTATCATAGTAAGTGAAGTAAGTCAGAAAGAGAAAGACAAACATCATATGACATCACTTATATGTGGAATCCAAAAAAATGATACAAGTGAACTTATTTACAAAACAGAAATAGACTCACAGACATAGAAAAAACTAACTTATGGTTACCAAAAGGGAAAGGGGCAGGAGGGATAAATTTGGAATTTGGGATTAACAGATACACACTTTATATATAAAATAGATGAACAACAAGGTCCTACTATATAGCACAGGGAACTGTATTCAATATCTTGTAATAACCTATAATGGAAAAGAATCTAAAAAAGAATAGATGTATATATATATAGCTGAATCACTTTGCTGTACACCTGAAACATTGTAAATCAACTATACTTCAGTAAAAATTTTTTTTTTAAATCTTAGTTTTTTTTGTTTTTGTTTTTATATTTGTTGTGATGATCTGTGATCATTGATCTTTTTATTTATTTATTTATTTATTTATGGCTGTGTTGGGTCTTCGTTGCTGTGCATGGGCCCTCTCCAATTGCGGCAAGTGGGGGCCACTCTTCGTTGCTTCTCCTTGCGGTGGCTTCTCTTGTTGCGGAGCACGGGCTCTAGGCGCGTGGGCTTCATCAGTTGGGGCTCGCAGGCTCTAGAGCGCAGGCTCAGTAGTTGTGGCACGCGGGCTTAGGTGCTCCATAGCATGTGGGATCCTCCTGGACCAGGGCTCGAACCTGCGTCCCCTGCACTGGCAGGCGGACTCCCAACCACTGTGCCACCAGAGAAGCCCTAAGTCTTAGTTTTTAAGTTTGAAAATCTCGAGCATGTTTGCATACTAGAGGATAGATAGGATCCAGAAGTGAGGAAGAGGAAGGAGACAATTAATGGAATGATGTCTCTAAGAAGATCTGAGGACCTATTAGCTGGAATACATGGAGAGATTAGCTTTGGACTAGAGAAAGAATAACTCTTCTTAAAAGACAGGAGCAAAGGAGGAAAGGGTAAGTGTGCATTTGGGTAAATGGAAGGAGGAAAGGGAAGGTAGGACTTGAAATTTGAAAGTTTAAGGAGTGTGGTATCCATAACCATGAGCTGCTCACATCTGCAGCTGGAGCATAGTTGACGGATGGCCCACTTGGTGCCCCTATGGAGCTACCTCTGCATACTAAGACCACGCTGAGCCCCTGGCCTCCTCCCCATCAGTGAATTGCGGGTTCCCATTGCAGCCTCATTCCCGTGGGATGCAGGATTTTTCTAGTGGGCCATGTTGGCTTGAGAACTCCCACTGGCTTGACCAGAGCTTTCTTGGAACTGTGCTGCAGTCTGAGATTTCCTGTTCATCCTCCTCCCTTCCCTCTCTCTGTCCACATTGTAGTCTGATGGACTTCTTATCTTCCCAGTAAATCATTTGCATTTCTAATCCTGTCTTGGTGCCTACTTCTCAGTAGACCCAAACTAATGCAAAGAACATTGTCAGAATTTGTGTATTATTAAGATAATGTTAGCTGCTTGTAAAGATAACCCCTCAAATCTCAAGGTCCAAAATGGGTGTTAATGAATAATAAGTGACATTCCTCCTGGTTGTCCTTCAGAAATCCAGATTACTTCCATTTTGTAGTTTCTCCATTTCCAATGCATGGCTTCCACAGCTACTGGGGCTTTTTGCATCACATCAAGAGAGGAGGAAAGAACATGGAGGATCACACTTGGAAGGTTTTTATGGACCAGGCCTGGAAATTAGCGTAATTCTTTTTGTTCACATTTCATTGGTAGAACTCAGTCACACATCACAAACTAACTGCAAGGGAGGCTGGGAAATGTGATATAACCTAGCTGTGTGCTAGGAGAGGAGGCTGTAAGTCTGATGAAATAGCCCCTCTAGGAAACAAGAGGACCAGCTGAGTCAGGGGACCTGATGCTGTGCAGCCTGGATGTACCAAATCCCACAGTTATATGATTTTTTTTTTCCAAGCAGCTTCAGCATTCAGTGACCTGTGAAGGAACAGAGAAGGCAGGTAGGTGGTTGGGTTAATTCAGAGTTTAGAGGTTCTCCTCTTATTTCAAAACCGAACAGTTTTAAAAGGAAGAATAAGGCAAGTTTCCACTGGTAAATGTCTTTTCGGAGTCTCAGTACCTTTTGGATTGATGGGAGAAAGTCTTAGTCACAAGGCATGTTGCTCTGTGGCTTCTTGGGTTTAGTCCGGGACCTGGACATCTGGCCAGGATTTGCCTCTTCCTTCTTGCTTCATGCCGGGCCCTTCTGAGGCTGAGCACTCAGTCAGAGAGTATAACTTACAGAGAGAGGAAGATGATTTTTCAGATCCTGTGAGTCCTCTGCTCCTTAAGGTGAACCATTTATCTTGGGCCTTTCTCCAGCGTGGATGCGTGAACCCTGCTTCTCGCTAGCACCCTCCCTTACCTGCTCTTCTGGTGTACCCAATACTTTTTGCCATTTTTGCTTTTGCAGATTC
The DNA here is from genome assembly GCF_949987535.1 of Balaenoptera acutorostrata. NCBI lineage: Eukaryota > Metazoa > Chordata > Mammalia > Artiodactyla > Balaenopteridae > Balaenoptera > Balaenoptera acutorostrata. The sequence continues at coordinate 68,772,869 of NC_080077.1, forward strand.
TGCTCATTGTGTTTTCTCTGCTTGAAGTCTTCTCTCTTCTCCTTCCCTTTAATCTTTGCCAAGCAAAATCCACGACATCCTGTCTTCTCAGGGCCAATTCACGTAACACCTCCTCCACTATCTCTCCCCATTTACCACAGCCGAGCACCTCTTTTCTCCTTGGCCACCCTTGGGTCTTGGTTTCATCATTCAGGTGCCATTGGGATGCCTTGGAGAGTAGACACTTGTGTATGAGTCTTTCATCCACTAGATTGAAAACTCATTGATGATGGGACTGTGAATTTCTAGTACCACCTGCCCCAGCTCTTTGTCTTGCACAGAGTAAAATTTTAATAATTAATTGTTGAATGGAAATGAATAAATCTGGCTGATGGTGGAGAGGCAATAGCAGACACATAATGAGGTTCAGTTGGGAAAATCAGGCTTGTGTGGCCACAGATCACTTGAAGAATATCAAGTATTTAAAAAAAGAAAACCCCAAACACCTCAGATAATGTGTTTGAAGAGAGGGGATGGTCTATATTGACTTATTGCATCTCCAATGATGATAGGGATATTGTTTGTATTATTTATAGGTGCTACACAAGGGGATATATTATGGTTCTGAAATCTGTGAAGGCTATTTCCACCCATCTGTTGTTGAAAAAGTCAGTCAGTCGATTGGGAACCCACTATTTTTAACAATCTTGACTTACTTCGGAGGGTTCATGGAGGCAAATTGAGATTTTGGCTGGCTGTAGGGAGTCTAAGGTATATGAACCCTTGGGATGATAGTTTTGAGTTTGAAACATTACAATAGCTCCTTCAGGCCTTTTAAAATGTAGTAAAGTACTTGTAAGTGGAAGATAATGAGTTGACAGGAGACCTCTTTATACAGCCAGAAAACATCAAGCTGTTGTTCCTTTGCTATAAATCCCCTAGCACATTGGTTTCTGTTGGTACTGGTTTTTATTGCTTTTGCAGTTGTAGTTGGTTTATTGTAGGATAAAAGTCCAAGAAAAAATAGTTTTTAAATATAAGGTACATACTTTAAATATAAGATACAGACACTCAGTATAAGTTAATATACCTTTTTTTGGCTGTAGGTCCTTTTTTTTTTCCTTAAAGCCGAACATATTGTGAATTCAAAGAGGTGGAGAGCAAGCAATTAAAAACTGGCCTGAAATCTCCCTTCGTCAACTAAGTTTGCAGGGCATTACACCATTGGGTGATTCAGGCATATATACACAGCAGGTTATTTTATCACCACTTCCTTAGAGCAACAGGTCCGGCTGCTTCATTTTATTAGCATGATTTAATATATCAGTTTTCTTTGTGTTTGGTAAATATTGTCAAGTAGTTTTGAAGAGATCTAGGAAGACACACACACACAGTTATTTTTTCACGAATCAATTACGCTCTATACCTAACTGAGCCATTCTGTAGGGAGCATTTATTTCTATTCACCAACTATTTGCCAAACTCTGTGCTTAATATTGAGATTGTAGTCTATTGATTTGCTTTTCTCTCTATATTTTTCTAATATGTCTTATCTTTTGGGTTTTATTTCTGGCCCTAGAGTCTTTTACTTAAGCGCTTTTAGCTGGTTGTGATTTGTTGCTAAAGTACCTGCATTTAAATTTTTATAAATGGATGTAGATATTTTGAAAACTATTTTTTTAGGATGCTGAAGAGTAAGACAAAAATAAATATATATTGCACTACTGTGTACAAATGGTCTTTCGGAATAAGAATTGTTTGTATGTTGAAAGCAACTTGTGCAATGATAGCTTTTAAAGAATAGTTCAGCAGTAATGTTTTCATTTATTTCTATGTACATATTCTGTTTGACCACAGAAGTCCTTTATGATGACTAAGGCTTCTGTGTGGCCAATTTTCGGTCAAATATGAAATATATGGTGTAGCTACTGCTGTGTTTTCTCTTTCTAATACACTTGGACTTGTCTGTGAGATGTATTAAAAATCATTATTGCAGTTTGGGTTGCCCTTCCATTCACTAGCTTGGCTAGAAAAGAACAACTCTGCAATCCATGATGAAGAAAATCTGTTGGTACAGCCCCAGGCCAATTCTTGGTGTTTGATTCATGAAGAGTGTGACACTTTCCCCCATGTAATTACCAGTTTTGCGAGTGGGCAGGGCATTAAACATCTTCAAGTTCAATACCATCTGATGCAGATGCCTCCTCTAGGGATCCTAGTTTCGTTTTTTAAAATTGAAATGTAGTTGATTTACAGTGTTGTGCCCATCTTTGCTGTACAGCAAAGTGACTCAGTTTTATACATACATACATTCTTTTTTTAATATTCTTTTTCATTATGGTTTATCCCAGGAGATTGGATATAGTTCCCTGTGCTCTACAGTAGGACCTTGTTGTTTATCCATTCTAAACGTAATAGTTTGCATCTACCAACCCCAAATTCCCAGGAAGGGATCCTAATTTCTGTGTAGCAAATAAGTCTAACAATTCTCACAGCAGATCTTCAGTTATTTGAATAAAGACAGCACCACGATCTCTGTAAGTCTTCTTTTTCCAAGCTGTTTATGCTAGAATCCCTTTAGTATTCCTCAAGTGGAGTTCCTTCCTCATCCTGGTCTTTCCTCCTCTTTAGAGTCTCCAGTTTATGAGAAGGTACCTTAAAATGTAGTGGGCAAAATTTAAAGCCATTCTCCATGAGTAGTTTGACTTGGAGTCCCGCCAAGTATGGTGGGACTTCGACTTCTTTGGTCTGAGAACAGTGTCTTTATTCATGCAGCCAAAAGGGCATTTTGGCAGCCCTGTCACTCCGCCTCTATTGAATCAGGAAGCTGCCACCTCTGCAGACCAACTGGGCAGAACTTCACGTTGGAGCCTCGTCAACTCGACCGTATTCATTTGAGGGCCCATTTCTAACCTTGCAGGAACTTTAAAAATTCTGTTTCTGGCATCCCTAGTGTTCCATTTTCATACCAGTAGGTCTTCTGTATCTTTGTGATTCATCAGTCTTTGGTGAAATGAGCCAAAGTGGTGATAACGAGTCATGCTCTGTCCAGGATGATATATCCATTGATTTTGCTTTGGTTAGAGTCTTACTGTCAATCATCTGTGCCTGGGGAAGTTGAATGATAAAGCCGGAAGAAGACATGCTTTCTAATCATTCCAAATTTTACTCTTTTATTTTAGTATTTATTTATTAAAAAATTTTTTTTTAATTTTATTTTTGGCTGCATCAGGTCTTAGTTGCGGCATGCAAGATCTCTCGTTGTGGTGCACGGGCTTCTCTCTAGTTGTGGCGCTTGGGCTCCAGAGTGCCTGGGCTCAGTAGTTGCAGTGCGCAGGCTCTCTAGTTGTGGCACGCAGGCTCAGTAGTTGCAGTGCGTGGGCTTAGTTGCCCTGCAGCATGTGAGATCTTAGTTCCCCGACCAGGGATCAAACCCGTGTCCCCTGCAGTGGAAGGCAGATTCTTAACCACTGGACCACCAGGGAAGTCCCCAAATTTTACTCTTAAGGAAAGAGATTTTTAAAAAAATTAAGCTAAGTAGAAAATTTAGATTTTATTAGCATGGTCTCATACATCTTAGGAGACCTAAAACTGTCAGAGGAAACAAAATGGTTTACACCAAAGCCTGGTTTTGACTTTCCCCTTGAGGGCCCATAGGTGTGGGATGTGGGATACTGGTGGTTTGCCCAGGACTGTCCCAGTTCACACCTGTGTTCTGGATTAATTAACAACATCCCCTTTCACTCTTGAAAATGTCCCTTTTAGACAATACATTATGTATTCACCCTAAAGCTCTGTCTCCGCTGAGTGTTTTTTTTTTTTAATTTAACACATGGTGTTTTTTAACTACCTCTCTTTGGTTTGGGCCAGAGACCTTCTCACGTTCCAAGGAATTTTGATTATGGAAGGTGATGTGATAAGTCTTCAACCAATTTGGCTGGAGGGAAAAAGCTGTCTGGTACCAAGTTGTGTTAATCTTTGTGTTATTAAATAAGGATAATTGGCAATCTGAAAACCAGTGGGCTTTAAAATACTGTGGTGTAGATGTTTGTCTAGGCTGGCTACTCCTGTTTCATTACAACGTAGTGCTGCTTACACCATAGTTGGAAATTTGACGCGAAGCACTAAGTATTTGAACAGAGTAGAGTCTAAATAAATTATTTCCTTTCTTTCTTCCTTCCCCCTTTCTTCCTTCTTTCTGTCCTGAAATCTATGGATCGTACTTTCCCACCCCTGGAAAAACAGGTCAGAGAGTGCATATCCTGTCACTACTGTTATCTTCCTATATTAGTAGATTTATACTGTGTGTCCTCAGATCAACCTGAATAACATCTATAAATTGTAGAACAAAATAACTTTCCATTAAGATCCTAACAATTGTTATAAAGGCTACTGCCTGGGGAGGTTTTTCTCACATGCTGTGAGATGTATTGCGCTGAGGGGAAAGTTGCATCTTCATTAGTTACCCATGACTTAGTCCAGGTGTCACCTCCTAAGTTAGGAAGAGAGGGGGCAACCTCACACAAAGTGCCCTGGTGACACATTTGGTTTTTAAGGGAGAAAAATTCTGAAACCGAAAGAGTTTTCTTTTTTTATATGACTAGCAAAATCATTGCAAGACAAGTCAAGCAGGTGCTGGGTATGTGCTAAACTATTTAATGGTTTTCAGAGTACTGAAGGGCTATTTTTAAGTGTTTCTATATTATTCTCAGCCAAGCTGCTGGATGAAAAGTACAAAGGGCTAAAAATATTTACAGTTTCAGTAATGTCTGTTTTAAAAGAAACCATCCTGTGTGATTTTTTTTTCCATTGGTAGGAAAAGCATATTATGGCTTAGAGAGAAATGGTCACAAGCAGTTTGTCCAACACTTAGGTTTTTAGGCAAAATAACCATCAAAAGGGCAGTAAGTTGGGCTGTAAATCATTAAGAGTTTAAAAACCAAATTGCAGAATGAAAACAGAGGTGATTACAGCTACTTTTACTATTATAGTACTATTACTACTCTTTTCCTACTGTTAACTGTAGTTCCAATTGAAAATAGTATTGCTTATTTTCAAAACTTTGTGTACGTAAGGAAACATTTTAACTTGTTAGGAGACAAGTTGGGCTTGCATCTCAGCTCCATCCCTTGGATATGTAATCTTGGGTAAGTTGCTTTTCCCCTCTGTGTCTCAGTGTACCCATCTGTAAAATGGGGATAATAGCAGTGCTTACCTCCTAAGGTTATTGTGAGGATTAAGTGAGAGGACACTCTGCTGAGGGTAGAACCTAGTATATAGTAAGTGCTCAGTAAATATTGGCTACGTGTATTTTTGACCTTTTTAGAATTTATTTTAGTTTTTTCATTGTGGTAAGAAACACATAATATCAAATGTACCCTCTTAACCATTTTTTAACTGTATGGTTCAGTGGTGTTAACTATGTTTACATTGGTGTGTAAAAGCTCTCTAGAACTTTTTCATCTTGTAAAACTGAAATGTTTATTATTTTTTAAAAGCTCATTTTCCTTCACAATCACTTCTATAGCTCTGTGGGCATAACATGAGAATTCAGGCTCCACTGGGGTAGGCATTTTAGCCTGTTCTGTTCACTGCTGTATCCCAAGTGCTGTATCCCAGTGCCTGGCCCAGAGCAGGGGCTCAATTAATATTTGCCAAATAAATGAATAGATGGATGGATGGGCAGGGAACAGTGCCCTGGGAACAGGAAACAGGACAGGGAACACATCATTCAACAAACTAGGTGTGTTTTTGAAAAATTATCTCTTAAACAGTAAACTCATTTTTATAAGTGATCTTCAGTACACATGGAAAACTGACTCCTTAGGAAATGATTTTTAAAACAAATAACTATTTCTTAATTGTTTATAAATTCTGATTTGGGTAGGTCAGCTTTTCTTAAACTGGAAAAAAAAGCAGTGTACTGAATGGTGACATGGTAAAAGAGAAAAGGATATGTTAAATGATTTGTCTAAAATTTGAGCAGGATTCACTTTAAGTGCAAACCTTTTTACTTTCATTCACATCTGGCCGCCAGACCTGCTTTTTCCTTAAGGCATATGTGAATCATCTTGTTCTTTCTTTTAGAAAGCAAAACTTCAGGTCTCGATCAGTATTTACCAAAACTGGTGGAACACTGCCTTTCCACTGAGAGTGTGCGTCACCTCTTTTTGCATCTTTTGAAAGAATGTCAGCTGAACATCCTCTAGAAATGGCCCAAACTCTGTGGGTGGGAAGAAAGGAAGGAAGAACACGTCTGTCACTTAGAACCTACCACCTATGGAATAAATTGTAGTCTTGTTCTGTGAAGTTTGTACTGTGAAGTTTGTACTTAAGTTATCTCCTCTGCTGGGAAAAATGTTAATTTTTGATAGAGTTTATTTCCTTCTGGGTAAAACAGTGTTACTTTTTATTGCCCAACCTTAGATTTTGTTCTTATAACACATTAAAATGTTCCAATGAACATTTTATTTTGTATCTAAGGATTACTCTTAGGTATTAGGCACAAAATGTGGCTTACGCAGAGGTTCACTGCCGTCTCCCAGGGAGAGGGGACCTGCATTGCCACAGACTTTGCAGTCCCGGGAGGAAGATGATGGGAAGCCATGTCACCTGCCCAGATTTTTTTGGGGTACCATCCCAACACAGCGCCTGGCTGTAACCAGGAGCAAAAGTACATCTCTCCTTTCAGCTGACAGTTGGCAAACCCTCACTCTGTTCCCATGGCGGAGACCGTCTTCCAAAAGGTGCCAGCTTGAGTCATTTCCATTATGTTTCTGACCTGTTTTCTGAAAAGTGACACAGGAAAATGATCTTACCTAGTCACTCTTTCCCAGCCCACAAGACAGAGCTTGCCTCTGAATCAGAGACTGGAAGTAAACCTTCTGAAAGGTCTCCAATTATTTCTCTGAGTTGTTAATATTTTTGTGTTTGAATTCTCTGATAGCAGGAAAGTGTATAAAATCTTGCCCGTTTTTTCAATTGCCTTTTGATTCCATACCTAAAGAGGAACAGAAACCAAATCAAAGGCAGTTCCATGGTCTGGACTCTTGAGGACAGGATAATAGTGAAGCAGTCAGCTCATCCTACCCCTCATCTGCCCTCCCACGGCTTCCTACTGCCCAGAGAATCCAGCCTCCTCCCCTACGCAGTTCTGCTGACCTGGCCCCAGCCAGGCACTCCAGTCTCATCGAGCCGTTTTCCCTTCATTGACCTCTCATCAGCCACTCCAACCAGGGACCAAGCTCTTCCTCGAGGCTGCTGATTCTCCTGAAAATGCCCACCCACCCCCCACTTTTCATTTTTCGAACTCTTGCTCATCCTTCAATCTCATCTTAATATCACTTCCTCCGAGAAGCCTTCCCTGATTTCCACCAACCTTAACGAGCAACCCCCTCTCAGTTGTTCATACTTTCCCTCCTTCTGTCTTTCTTAGGCCTTATTAGAATTTTAATTACATATTTACCTCTGGGTTTGTTTATTTGATGGCTTTCTCTCCCATTTGACAAAAAGCCCCATTGGGGATCATGGCTGTTTGTCTGCTCTTTGTAACATCCACTTAGCCCCCTTTGAAGCATAAGGTAGGAGACAGTGACTAGGAAAAATCTCAGAATGATAAAGTAGGTAGAAGCTATACTTTAGAGGAATGAAAAATTCCTCTAAGATCAGAAAAGGATAATTTTAATTACCTTAATGCACTGATGATGTCACCATTGCTGTTTGAGAGCCCTTAATAAATGAGTACTTGCCCACATACATGTCTGATGTGCTGTAACAGTCCTCTATAAATGAGACTAAAAAAAGAGTCTCTTACTTTTTAAACTGTATCCATGTTCTTGCTATAGTAGTAGCATGCAGGCTAACCATTTATACGTGGTCTTTAGTCTTTTATCATAAAAATAAAAACGGTAAAAACATTTTTATAGTAACTGACATTTGAAGTCCTTTTCCCATTTGTAATATCAAAAACTTGACTCTCAAACGGGTATCCTAAATTGAAAAATACACTTTTCATGTGTATTGAAAGGACATTTTCATACAACTTTAATGTTACGTTTCTTTTGAATGCTTCCACGTGCTATACCTAACAATTTCAGTGTAAATCCTTGTTTTCCTGATCAAATTCAGTTTAACTACCACACTGGTGTTTGAGCAGAGATACCCTGGAGTATCTGTGTTCTCAGAAAGTTTGTTATGAAATACGATTTTCTGAATCAGATTGTACTATAATAGACTTGGCCATCCTTTACTTAAATTATTCCTTCAATAAATCCAGTTATATCATCTAGTTTATCTTTTCTAAATCTGAATTTTAATAAGTACCCATTTTTCTTGAATTGGGGGTAACCCTGCAAAGAATAAACCAAGAAAATGATTTTTTTTTTCAATCTGTATTCTTTAAGAGAATGTGTTATTTTGTTTCAGGTGAGCATACCTTAGTTAATTCACTTCCCTGCATCCTATAGCCAACAGGGAGGGGTTGGGGGAGACAGAGGGAGCTCAACACCAACATAACTGATTTTCTCTTTTGCCTGGAAACTTGTTGGAACCTGTCTTAAAGAATTCTGAGCAGACGTTGAAGGATGAACATGAGGTTTTCACTTTAGTTGGAGAAAATTGGTTTTAGTGGATAACAATAATAATAAAAGTGGGACAATTATATTTAAAGTAGATATTTTATAACTTTTGGAAATTGATCATTTCCATGGTACACACTACACTTATAAAAGCACAGTAATTTACTTTAATTTTTACCTACTTTGTGCCGATTATTTAAACGGCAAGAGAGTATAGTAGAGGCATCCTAGGTTTATGTACGTTTAAGATTAATTGTAAGTTAGTGGTTCCTAGCTTTCACCTTTCTAGTTCAAGTAAAGGACCCTCTGTTCATTCTGTTCCAGCAATAATCACTCAGACTCAACCTACCAATTTATCACTCCAGTTTAACTTCTGTCACTTCTTTCCCACTCCTCTTCCCTTGAGAGCTTCTTGAGCTGTCACCCATTCTACTTCTTTGTGCCTTGTTATTCTGTCACTGCCAGTCTCCTGTCATGGAATGAGGATCTAGGCCTGAAGACCTTTGAAGCAGATTCCTGGAGAGCAAGCCTTTGGAGATTTTCGTCAACTCTATTTCCACCTCCTTAAAAAAATTTTTTTAATCTAAAATACTAAAAATTTTTAAAATTCAGACTTCTCTTATTTCAAATTCAAATTATTTCTAGTCCCCTCGTAGCTAGGGCTGAAGTTCATCTGTGTAGGAATGGAGCTAACTAAACTAGTGAATGTAAATGAACGTGTAAAGATATACTTACCTACTTAAGAGAACAAATTACTTTCAGCCACATAGAAATGTCTACTTATTTTTCCAAATGAATTACATGTAAAGGAAGAGTTTGCAATGCTTAAACAATTGTTTTTACCAGTTTATTAAAAATCACTAGAATCTCTTTTCAAAGCAAAACTTTTATTAGCGTTGTTTATCCTTCATGGTTCTTGCTGGATTATAATTTCCGCAGATTAAGGAAGATTAGCTGGAGCTGGAAGGACCTGTGAGAGTAGGTGAGGGCTCAAGGGAGATAGGAACAGCTTCTGTGGAGGAGTCAAGTCCAGAGGGTGAACATGCCGCGTGTCCGATATGCTACCAGACCATGGTCCCGAGAGCATGGCAGCATCTCTGAGGCACAGTCCAGAGCACACACAAGGGCAGGTTTATGTGTTTGTATGCACCTGAGTGTGGGGTGAGAGGAGGGTCCTACTAGGTGGGCAGTAGACACACATGGAGATCCCAGAAGCCATTGATATTGCTCTGTCCAAGTAGGCAGCAGTATTCACAAGAATTTTGGATCTAGCCATCATCCAGGGGCTCTGGGGCAGAGCTGCAAGTCCTAAGAGGGAAGCTGGAGAGATCACAGAGCCACTGCTTGACTTTCCTGAGCTTCAGTTCCTGATTCCGTAAAATGGAAATGATAATAGTAATTATCTCATGGGGTTATTTTGAAGGCAAGTTGAAAGAATATATGTGAAGACCCTAGAGTAGCATCTGGTGCACAGGAAGTATTTAAATGTTCGTTATTATTATATTTACATGAAAATAATAAAACTGTATTTCTTTTTAAATGTCCCATAACTGAGCTTTATTATTCCTCAATTCGGTTATTGCAGTCAATGAAATTTTACTACATTATATGTAGGTGATTTCTAGAGGTGTTGGGGAGGCAGTAGGGTAGGGAACTGTTTCAGTAGTAAATCTGTTCATGACAAAGGAAAGTATTTAAATGCTGAGAAAAGAAATTTTCATTTTTTGGACAAATCTTTATTTTTGCTAAGTTCATATAGTTGGTACCCAGTGGTACCAAACTGTAAAGTTCATGGGAAAGAGGATGCAAGATTTACTTTATAATGTTAGGGTAGGTGTAGAAATAAGGGATAAACATTATGTAAAGACCATAATACTAGTCAGAAGATGTCTCCAACGAGAAGATAATGTTTTCTTCTGTTAGCAGGACAAAACTTTCATGACCTAAAACCAAAACAGTAACAAAAACAACAACTCAACAGTCCAAGTGGTTTTCACTATCTTGATCATTAAACATGTTCTCCAAAGTCTAAACTACAGTTTGTTAAGGGTTCATTGAAATTACACCAAAACAAATTAGTTTAAAAGTCAAATGGAATTATTGACATCACAGAAATCATAATTTCCCTCTTAAGAATTGCATAAGATTTCATAACTATAAGGGATTTTAAAGATGGTCTTCATGACTAGTTACATTTTTTGAGGCTGTAGAAGTCAGGTATTTGCCCAAAGTCATCCGTCAGGATTCCTGAATTTTTCAGTCTTATAAGTTTGGTCATACTCTGAAAGTTAACTGTCCTTCACTTAGATCACAGAAAATATACTAGGAGTGTTTCCTAGTCACACTGTATAGATAGAATAAGATGCACTTTGGTAGATGGATTTTTAAATATTACAGAAGGTAGATTGATACAGCCACTTTGGAAGACAGTTGGGCAGTTTCTTACAAAGCTCATCATAGGCTTATCATGTAATTCAGCAACTGTGATTATAGACATTTACCCAAATGAGTGGAAAACTTATGTCTACACAAACCTGTACATGAATATTTATAGCAGCCTTATTCATAATTGCCCCAAACTAGAGGCTACCAAGGTATCCTTCAATAGATGAATGGATGAATTGTGATACATCCATACAATGGAATATTACTCAGCACTAAAAAGAAATGAGCTATCCAGACATGGAGGAACCTTAAATGCATATTGTCAATGAAAAAAGCCAATCTGAAAAGGCCACATACTATATGATTCCAGCGACAGGAAAGGCCAAACTACAGAGACAGTAAAAAGAGCAGTGGTTGTCAGAGCCTTGCGGGGAGTAGAGGCAGCCTGAGTAGGTGAAGCACAGTGGATTTTTAAAGCAGTGACACTATTCTGTATGATATTGTAATGGTGGATAGATGACACTGAGCATGTGTCAAACCCATAGAACAATGTAACACAAAGAGTGAAACCTAATGTGAAACTGTGGATTTGGGTTGGTAATAATATATCAATATTGATGCACTAATTGTAACAATGGCACTATACTAAACTAAGATGTTAATAACAGGAGACACTAGGAGGAGGGAGACCTTTCTGCTCTATAATTTTTCTATAAACCTAAATCTGCTCTTAAAAAGTCTACTAATAAAAATACCTTAAAAGTAACTTTTAAAAAATAGACCATAGTCAGCTACAACAGACTAATATCCCAACAGAAAACAAACAAACAAACCGTGGATATAACTTCTGTTATATAATCTGCCCCTACCTTGTACCTCTGGTCCTTTTTTAAAATTTCTTTTCATTTAGCTCACATTGTATCTCATTAACCTTTAGCTAGTAACAAATGGGCGGTTGAAAAAGTAAAAGGTAGTTTTATTGTTTACTTATAGTTCCCTGTGGCAAACATGTCAGGTTGTAGGGGGCAGGTCGGGGCAGGAGAGCTGCCGCCAACGTGGCTGACATCTTCCTGCTCACATCCCACCCCTCTTTCCTCTCTCTAGCTGGGTCCCACCTGACTGTTGGCAGCAGACAGGGGCTAAGGGTGCAAATGGGGTAGTAGTTATTGTGCTTTTAGTATTGTGCTACTGTGTTTTATTTTTACAGTATCTCTTTTAAACCTCACATTTTGTAGTTGAGGAAATGAGACCACTGGTGGAGGGAAGGTCCATATGCACGCAGTCTAACTGCGTAACTGCCAGGCGAACGTGAATATGTATGACTCTGTCCCAACCTGCCTCCCGCAACCGCCGTGGGAGTAGGTGAGAAGGGGAGCCATTTGGAGAAGCTGGTCCCGGCCCAGGTGCCATTGAAGTGATCAGATAACAGGACAAGGTTGGTTCTAGCTGGGGTAGGTACCACCACCCTACAAACCAGCAGGTGCCATTAAGAAGTCTTATCTCAGCACTTTTAATCCATGATTAAGTGATACGTGATTATCACTTATACATATATATGATTGTATTATGTATTATGAGAACCGTATGTGCATTTAGTCAATTCTTAATCTCTAGTCTCATAGAAAAGAGTGATAGAGTTCAAATGTTGTATCTATTTGACTTTGGAAATGGCAATATATTATTTTGGTGGGAGTTAGCGGCTTTAACTTCTTAAATTTGTTTGGCTGGAGGTGATACTAACATTTGGGTGTCTTTTGCAGCCTGCACATGTTTGTGATGTGGAGAGAGGGACTTGATCCCTAGCAAGGTAGAGCTAAATGTGGTAATCAGTATTTACCCCAGCTAATCCACAGAGCTGGTAATCTACATGCTGAGGATTAGTAGTTGACTTTGTGGAAACCATGGTTTTGAAAGTCAGTTTGCTTTCTCATTTTGTGATGAATATTTAAGAATTTTGAACTGTGTCTCCGCTTATTTAATTTAAGAATTTTGAACTATATCTCCTCTTACTTAATTTGTAATTCTTGTAAGATTCCATTATAGTGGGGGATGGGAAATAACGCTTTTTCTTGTGTTCTTTTTTCTTAACATAAGAATTTTGTAAAGCAGACAGTAGCAGAGTATTTTACAAATCTTGACTAAATATTATGGATTTCATCCTTGACCAAAGCATAATATTTTCAAAATGTTTGGAAAATTCGTCATCACATAAATAATATTTTAAAATAATATCATTTAAATTAAAATTTTTGAATAGTTTTCCTCCTTGAAACATAAAACATTCCTCATTGATCTTAGAATTACTTTGCAACCTACTTTACATTTTTTATGAGGCAAAATAAACTTTCCAACTTTTAAATAATTAATAAAAATTATACATTAAAACATAACATTTTTCATTTACTCTAAAATGTTTCGAATTAGGGACTTCCCTGGTGGTGCAGTGGTTAAGAATCTGCCTGCCAATACAGGGGACATGGGTTCAAGCCCTGGTCTGGGAAGATTCCCACATGCCGTGGAGCAACTAAGCCCGTGAGCCACACCTGCTGAGCCCACGCGCCACAACTACTGAAGCCTGCGCGCCTAGAGCCCATGCTCTGCAACAAGAGAAGCTACCGCAATGAGAAGCCCGCGCACCGCAACGAAGAGTAGCGCCTGGTCGCCGCAACTAGAGAAAGCCCGCACGCAGCAACAAAGACCCAACGCAGCCAAAAATAAATAAATAAATAAATAATTTTATTTTTAAAAAATATATTATTTAAAACATAAATAAACAAATAAAATGTTTCTCATTAAACTTTTTTTAACCTAGTACATAACTAGTGCAAATAGAACTTTTTAAGGTTACAATATACCTGTGACCTATAAGATTAATTTTTATGTCTTTATTTTACTTAGCAAGTCTGCAGTAGTAGTAGAGGTTTGTTCTGGGGTTGATCCATATATTTGTTTTTCTAGTCATCCCACTAACTGAGCCTTGTATGTTTTTTTTCTTTTTTTAATTTTTAGAAATAGTCAGAATATACTGTATAATATATGTATGTGCTTATATATTTATGATAGAAAAACAAACATGACCTTGGATCCTACTGGAGATAACCATCATCTCTCAGTCATACAGAAGATAAGGTCCCTCTCTTAGTTATATAGGTAAGATTTACATCTTAGTCATATGTAGTTACAGATATAAATATATACTTGTAGCCAGAGATTATTGAAATATGTACATCCACGCATATAGACTTTTGGAAGCAAAAAGAGAATCATAATGTTTTATAGAGTGGCTGTATCTCTTTAATGTCTCTCCAGGATCTTGCTGTAATTCTAGAGCCAGCACCTGGTTCAGGTTCACCCATGACATTTTCAGTTGATCATTCTCTTGTTTTCTTTTGTAGTTGACCTTCAAACAGAAAGTTCATAGCCTCTTCTCAGCTGTTAATGTGATTTACTTCTTCTGTCTGGAAGTCAGGATTGTTGCTGAATTCATTGTTTGAAGGGGGATTGAGGTTCTTGGCTTAAAGCCAGACTGTTCCCTGCTAACAGAAAACTCAATCCACCAACCCTAATTTCAAAGATTCCTGGGTGTGTGGCCCGTGGACATCTTAGACCCTGGGTCCAGCGATTGTTAGGCTGTTCCTGGCACACCTCATCTGTCCTGGGTTGTCTACTGATTATAATCCAAGTATCGTTACAGCGCTGATCATTGAACACCCCAGTCAGTGGCATGCAGTCGGAAGAATTTAGTGCAGCAACTATAACCTGCTGTTCCTTGTGCTTTAAAGATAGTATTTGAGTTAGTCCGTGTTTAACTTTGCAATTCTGATCTTTGTATTAAGATATGTAATTTGTCTTAATTTTCAAACTAAGGAGTGCCACTGTTGGCTTTGTAGAGCCCTAAGGCCACAGGAAGTACACTATTAAACGTAAGTGAAAAGGAGACATCTGATGAGCCCCACATATGGCAATATTACAACTCTTACTCCATCAGGGAGGAAATAGGTCATTCTCACATTGTGAGAGAGAGCTGTCTTGCCATGGAAAAAGGAGATTAAGTATTAGTTTAATTAAAAGCAATTTGCCCGACCCCCAGATATAGAGAAAAAACTAGTGGTTACAGTGGAGAGAGGGAATGGGGTGGAGGGCAAGATAAGGTAGGGGATTAAGAGGTACAAACTACTATATAGAAAATAAGTAAGCTACAAGGATATTTCTTAAAAAGCAGTTTACCAGAGTTGTTGTCTAATGAGTTGACCTGGAAAACATTAGCACCAATGGTTTGAAAGCCATCAAGAGCCTCCCCCGAGGAAGACCACGCTGGTTTCCTTAGATTCCTGTCTTTGTGCCTTAACCACTCTCACTTCAGTATGAAACAGTATGAAACAGTATGAAACAGAGGAAAGGCAGAGAAAGACTTTTTAGAATCAGCTTATTAAGAATGAATTTTTCTTTAGATATTAGTAACCTAGAAGGAGAACTACTTTAAATAATCTTTATAACATATAATTTCAGGTGGATGCCAGCAGTTGTGCTGTTGAATGGCTATGCAAATACTCTAAGAAATTTAATATTTTATCAAAAGGCACAACTGCAAAACCGAAACCCACCGACTTGTTTCTATGGTAACCACTACTGAAATGTGTCTAGCCAGTATGTGTCTTTCCATAATTTTTCTCTGAGAGTTTCAGGGAGTTCATTCATTTTACTTTCCTAACGCTGACCAGATAGATAGATACAGAGATACAAATATGCATATATTTTTCAATGGGGATGTGAGACTGTTACAAAATTCCCTTAGATTCATATAGAATATGACTTCATCCTAATGCATAAATATTTTTGGCTAAAAGATAAGTCTACTGTTTTATAAATTTAATTAAACTAGTGATGAAACCAGGTAAGTACTGATTTCTAAAAGACAGATGGTTCCGGCTTCCTAAATGTTCTCTGGTATTTATAGGTGGAACTATGGGCTTCAGCACGTGTCTCTTAAAAGTAAAATTCATTTGGGTGTCTCTACAAGACCCACCAGGCCATCAGGCTCCACTGGATGGAGTTTTGACTCGAATCTAATTAACCCTCCTTGTGGTCCTTCTTCCTTGTCAGAGGTATGTATGTGACTTCCATTGTATGTGGAAATACAATGGAAGTCACAACTTATTTCTTCAGCGATCTCAATATTTCCCAACAGGGTCATTCAGAAAAGCTGACTACGACATAACCAAGGGATTCCATTGCACTTTATACTTAAGATAAAATGTACTACTGATTTGTTTTGAGAACTTCCCCACCTTTCTCTCAAGGCCTGAGTGTCACAAAACAAACAGATGCGGCCAGGTGTTCTTGTGATGTGAAATGTATGCTCACTGAGAGTGTTAACATTACAGCAGGGCTCATGGCATTTATCTAGTCAAGTGGCAAGAAAGAGATACTGAGGAAATGAAACTACACTGGGCCCCATAGTAGGGGAATCTCACTTAGTTCACCAGGATGATGGAGAAGCCAGGGTGTTTCCGAGCCTGTTAGACATGGTTGCTCATGATAATACTTAATTGCTTGCTGAGGAGGAATGAGTATTTAACTTAAGGCCCTCTGTCTATATTTTCAAGTTCTCCCAGGCTCCTCAAATAAGAGCATTGCCACTCCTGGATCATGGGGAATGGCTTTGCAGTTTCACAGATCCCATTGCTGTAGCATAAACACACGTAGTCTTCAGTTTTCTTTTAATTGAAGTATAGTTGATCTACACTGTTTTGTTCGTTTCTTGTGTACAGCAAAATGATTCCATTTATATATATTCTTTTTCAGATTCTTTTCCATTATAGGTTATTATAAGATATTGAATGTAGTTCTCTGTGCTATATAGTAAGTCCTTGTTTATCTATTTTATATATAGTAGTGTGTATCTGTTAATCCCAAACTCCTAATTTATCCTTCCCTTTCCCCTTTGGTAACCATAAGCTTCTTTTCTATGTCTGTGGGTCTATTTCTGTTTTGTAAATAAGTTCATTTATATCATTTTTTAGATTTCACATATGTGATATCATATGATATTTGTCTTTCTCTGACTTACTTCACTTAGTATGATAATCTCTAGGTCCATCCGTGTTGCTGCAATGGCATTATATCATTCTTCTTTATGGCTGAGTAATATTCCATTGTGTATATGTTTCACATCTTCTTTATTCATTTATCTGTTGATGGACATTTAGGTTGCTTCCATGACCTGGCTATTGTAAATAGTGCTGCAATGAACATTGGGGTGCATGTATATTTTCAGATTAGAGTTTTCTCTGGATATATGCCCAGGACTGGGATTGCTGGATCATATGGTAGCTCTATTTTTAGTTTTTTGAGGAATCTCTATACAGTTTTCCATAGGGGCTGTACCAATTTATATTCCCACCAACAGCGTAGGAGGGTTCCCTTTTCTCCACACCCCCTCCAGGATTTACTGTTTTAGGCCTTTTGGTGATGGCCATTCTGACTGGTGTGAGATGATACCTTGTTGTAGGTTTTTTTTTTTTTAATATTTATTTTTGGCTGTGTTGGGTCTTCGGTTCTGTGCGAGGGCTTTCTCTAGTTGCGGCAAGTGGGGGCCACTCTTCATTGCGGTGTGCGGGCCTCTTCACTATCTCGGCCTCTCTTGTTGCAGAGCACAGGCTCCAGACGCACAGGCTCAGTAGTTGTGGCTCACGGGCCTAGTTGCTCTGTGGCGTGTGGGATCTTCCCAGACCAGGGCTCGAACCCGCATCCCCTGCACTAGCAGGCAGATTCTCAACCACTGCGCCACCAGGGAAGCCCCATCGTTGTAGTTTTGATTTGCATTTCTCTAATAATTAGCAATGTGGAGCATCTTTTCATGTACCTTCTTGAAGTAGCCGAACAGTGACAGGTCCACAGTGTCCAGTGAGCTGAAGAAGCATAGCTTCACAGAATCCAGTTCTCCCGTTTTCTGGAATCCCAGAGTCTTTCTTTTTTGCTTCATCCTTTTTTCCCCCTGTATTCAGGCTTTACCACTTCTTTTCTGGGTAAACACAGTACCCTCTTTACTTTACTCCTCCCAGTTTCCACATATGGCCCCTTCATTTATCTTTCATACTGCCAGTCAGAATGATCTTTCTAAAGGCAAAACCGAGTCTTGTGGTGACTTTCTTACAGTCTTTCAAAGACTCCTCTTCCTTAGCTGAGCACATTTCCTTCCCAGGGGACCTAACATCCCAGAGTGTCTAAGACCTACATACCTTTCCTGTCAGCATCCTTTTCCCCCTCCGCCCCTTCTGTGCTCTAGACAAACCTTTGCTTTCCCAAAAGCTTTGCACTGAATGCCTGAATTCCGCAGGCCTGAGCTCTCCTTGGGCCTCAGGTACACTTCTGTCCTAGCACTCTGTTTTCTAGTGGTCCGTTGACTTCCTTTCCTCACTAGACTCTAAGCACCTTGCTTGTGTTTTATCCAGCACCTAGCCCAGCACCTGACACATAGTGCTCAATATAAGTTTATTATATGAATGAATGAATGAGTGATTATGTCCCACACAAAGCAGAGAGGAAGGAGAAGCTGCATTTAATTAGTATATGAAATAGGCTTGAGTTGCAGTTAATACAGATTTCAACAAGAGTGAGGCTGGCTGGTTGATCCGGGTGGCCACCCTAAGGACACAGCCCTGGGGCATAGCCACAGGACCAAAATCAGTTTTATTAGTTCTAGAGAGATGTGACTTGCAAGAATTGACTTATGATTAAACTGATGACAGATTAATTCATAACTGAGATCTTTTGACAGTGAGAAAGAGAGAGATGAGGCAGCACAATTAATGGGGATCATTTGCTCAGGCCATATCCTCTTGGTCAGTAAATTCTCAGGGGACCAAATATTAGAGCTGGCTAAGTTCTAAGATGAGGAATTGAATTCTTTCTAATTGTCCTTCAGGGATTTTTCCATCAAGCTGGATTATCTGGAAGAATGATTCTTTTCTTTTTAAATTTTTATTGGGGTAGAGTTGATCCACAGTGTTGTGTCAGTTTCTGCTGTACAGCAAAGTGTGTCAGCCACACACATACATATATCCACTGTTTTTTAGATTCTCTTCCCATATAGGTCATCACAGAGTATTGAGTAGAGTTCCCTGAGAATGATTCTTTTCTTATGGAAGATAAACAAGTCTAGATCAGTGACTTTCACACAGTTCTTAATAGCAGTCAGAGCTGCTCTTTCTTTGTAATCATGATAGCTAATATTTATGGAACGTTTACTGCTGCATGTCAGGCACTGTTCTAAAGGCTTTATCTCCATTGGCTCAATTCTCAAAACTCTATGATGAAGTTACTGTTATTAGCTCCATTTTTACAGACTGGGAAACTGAGGCAAAGATGTTAAGTGGTTTATCTAAAGTTACCTTGTGAAGGGAGCTGGGATTTGAACCCATGCAGTCAGACTCCAGCACCTGTGCTGACCAACCTTTGGAAAAATGCCACCAGCCTTTCTTGTGGTTGCTTTACAGTACTTCATTTAATTCTCATAGCAACTCTTGCAAATGAGGTGTGTTAACCAAGACCTTTTTGGTTGCGAGTAGCAGACTAACTTGAGTGAAAAAGATTTAACTGTATTTTGTAACTAAGCTGTCTTTGTGTCATGTGACCAGCCGTGACACTGGGTATCCCAGTGGGTGTGGAGAGGCAGTTCTTCACAGAGGAAGAGGAGCCGGTGATGGACAAATAAAAATCACACTAGGAATCGGAAGTTGAGAGAGGTTAAGTAGCTTGGCCAGGATCACTCAGCTAGGGAATGGCAAACGTGGAATTCGGAACTAGGCCCCCGCCTCCAGAACCAGTCTGTGTTTGCTCTGATTTGAATGAACCCTGTGCATTCCACACGTCCTTCTTCTGTCTTCTGTCTCCAGCAGGTTATGGTATCATTGGCCGAGATATCTTTTTCTCTGCTTCATTTTAGGTTCTAAGGACACATTGTGGTCACCTCCCGTGAGCCTGGCTATTTCCCAAATGTAGTGTGCATTGCTTTATTTAATCCTGAACTGTCTTTTAGAATAGTTATGTAAACAGTTAAGTTCATCTAATCATTTTACTACTTTCCACTTCAGAGAGTGAATTTTTTCTGACCAGGCCCCAAATTCTAGAGAAATCTTTACTGAAGCCCTGTGACCAGACCAGAGCTTTTTCAGGCGAAGGTTTATGCAAAACATTGGCCTTCATGGAAATTTGGTTCTTGCTCACTTGGGTCTCAGTTCATGAGAATTTTCATCGACTCAAGCAGCAGGTCATAGATACAAGTACAGGTGTGGAAGTTTAGCCTGTGATCTTCCTGTCGCCTCGCAACCCTACTGTACAGATTTTTAGCAGGGAGAGTGCTCTTTGGAAGTTGCTCTGTACTTTGCACTTCTGAATCTGTTTATGAGAAAATGACAGTATTTTTCAGTGTTTGCACCACCTCTGACTGATGCTCTGATCCTTGATGTGTTTAGTTTTTTACGTGTGCTCATCTCTACATCAAAAACAGAGGAAGCCACAGGAAATTGCTGCCTGTATTTCCAGGAAATGTAACTACCTCAACTGCTCCCCGATCCGCACAGCCCAGAAGACCCCACTGTGGGCACTGGCATCGCTGATGAAGGTGGTGATTAGGAGCTGGGGCGTGTTCTCATTCTGCTGCTCTGCCAGCAAAAGCCCCAAGAAGACAGGCTTTTCAGACTCACGGGTTAACACTAAATCTGGTTCTCTAAACACTCCTCTGACCAGGTAAATGCATGCATGAAGTGAGGTATCATTCCGAACCAGAAGGCTGGTGGGCCTCACTCTTTCTGCTCAGGTGTGCCACCTCCTGCCTGGTCCACAGGGCTGGGGCTGGCGCTCTCGCTGATCACACAGAAATGAAATAATCCTGGGAGAGAGCCTACTGATGGACTCGGAGGGCGTTATGCGAAGTGAAATAAGTCAGAGAAAGACAAATACTGTATGATATCACTTATATGTGGAATCTGAAAAAGACAGCAAACTCCTGAATATAACGAAAAAGAAGCAGACTCACTGATACGGAGAACAAACTAGTGGTTACCCGTGGGGAGAGGGAAGGGGGAAGGGGCAATAGAGGGGTAGGGAATTAAGAGGTACAAACTGCTACGTATAAAATAAATTAGCTACAAAGATATATTGTACAACACGGGAAATATAGCCAATATTTTATAATGACTACAAATGGAGTATAACCTTTAAAAATTGTGAATCGCTATATTGTACACCTGTAACTTATATAATGTTATACATCGACTATACGTCTATAAAAAAAACAGAAAGACCAGGAGGTTACACTGAACACCAGCCATTCTTTAAAGAATTATGATAATATATACACACTACTATATATAAAATAGATAACTAATAAGAACCTACTGTATAACACAGGGAACTCTATTCAATACTCTGTAATGACCTGTATGGGAATAGAATCTTAAAAAGAGTGGATATATGTATATGTATAACTGATTCACTTTGCTGTACAGCAGAAACTAACACAACATTGGAAATCAACTGTACTCCAATAAAAATTAATTTTGAAAAAAAGAATGATGATAATAATGATAATGATAATAGCTAATATTTATTGAGTGTTGACTGTGGTATGCCAGACATGTAACTTAGGACCTATGTGTGTTATTTAATTCAATCCTCACATAAATCCCTACAGGGACTTTCTATATTATCCCAACTTTCAGATGAGGCACCTGAGACTCAAGAGAGTGTTTAATATCTCGTCCAAGATCACACAGCCAGTAAATTCAAACCCAGATGTATGTAATGCCACTCCAGCACTGTAAATAGTTGAGTAGATATTACTGGGAGTGGAGCTGGGCTGGCAGTCTGTGTGCACAGGCAGATGGGAGCAGACAGGGTCCATCCAAGCAAGCTGAAGGCTGGTACCAAGGGCAGGCTTTGCTGTAGATCTGCTGTAGTGACACTCACATGGAAGAAAGGAGGGGCCGGTAGTCCAATAAATCCTTTACCCCAGGGAATTTATGTGTCTTCTGGGTGCCGGGCAACATCCTGAGTGCAAGCAACCGAATACAAAAGGGTGACTTCCCACTGCATCATGGTCCCAGCTTCTTAGCATAGCTCTCTTCTCTATTTTAGCTTATAAATTTATATTGTGATTAAAACAAGTATGAGAAATGGATGTTGCTTCAGCTTCTCCATGAGCTGAAACAAATTTTCGTTTAAGCATGAAATCTGCCATCTCACGGATCAAAAAGAGGCTCTGGAAGAGAAGCATCCATAAATATTTGAGGCTTAATGAAGGCTATCTAGTTAATAATACCCCACATTATTACAAAAAGGTAACATTTGACTCCAAAGATACACCCCCTTAAAGCTGGTAACAAAAAGTTGGAAAATGAGGCTAGGAATTAATAAAAGATTTCAGGAAGACCATTTTTGGACTTGCTAGAGACAGGCCGTAAGTGTGGTTTTGAACTTTCTGGCAGCTGTCATGAAGATGGAAAGACGCGTGTAGTAGACGTTGATTTTCAAAACTCAAAAGGAGAAAAGGTCTCTTAGAATTTTAGCAGAAAAAGAGTTTGCACGTCTACACAGGTGGTGGTTAGTGTTGGTTTAAAGCTGTTCGCATGCAGCCCCATGTACACCTGTCTGCATTCTGCTTATTTTTAGGATTAAAAAAGCCCATGTAGTGTGATTTATCACATGTCTACTTCTGGATTATTTCAAGACTGATAATCTGGTTTGTGTATCATCCATGTCTTCCTTTCTCTTTCCCTCTGGGCCTGTTGTTCATCTCCTGGACATTTCTTTCCTCATTAGCATTTCTGCTAGATGATAAGCAGAGAAAATAAAAATAAACACACAACTCTAGCAATCAACTTTGCTATTTACAGAGGTGGTTTTAATGCTTTTTTAGCAAATGGGAATTTCAAGAGAGATCTTTCCCGATTGTCTTAGAGCTCAGCCCGCCCCTGTGTGTGCTTAGTGAACCCCACCTGAGCTCCAGGTGGAGGGCAGGCAGGGAGAGAGACCTACAGGGGGAAGTTTGACCCCATCATACCCGAGATAAAGCCACTCTTGGTGAATTGACATTGAGCAGAAAAGGTGGAAACTTGTGTTCGTTTGCTAGGGCTGCCATAACAAAGTACCAGAGACTGCTTGGCTTAAACAATAGAAATTTCTATTTCTGTTTCTAGGCTGGAAGTCCTAGATCACGATGTCAGCAGGGTGGATTTCTTCTCAGGGCTTCTCTCGTTGGCTGGTAGATGGCCGAAGATCACATGATCTTCCCTCTGCCTGTGTCTGTGTCCTAATCTCCTCTTCTTATAAGAACACCCGTCAGATTGGATTAGGGTTCCCCCTGGTAACCTCATTTAACCTTAAATACCTCTTTAAAGGCTCTGTCTCCAAATACAGTCACATTCTGACTTACTGGGGGTTAGGATTTCAAAAATTCAGCCCAAAACAAAACTGCTGATTAAAACAAGATGTTGCATTACCTAGATTTCAAGAATACGAATTTCTCTCTTCTCCAGTTATAAAGAATTGAAGGTCTTGCAAGGCACCCTTGTTGTAGATTTGTGCCCTTGAAAGGCTTGGATCACAGTCAGGGTTTTTGTATGTGTGTGTTTTTTCTTTTGGATCAAATATACTGTGTCTATTGAAAGTTTGAAGATCAGTGCATTTCCTCCTGTTCAGAAAATAATAATGCCAAGCTTTCACCAGAGTTCTTTTCATCTCCAAGACTCTCTTAAATATTGACTAATTAAGTAAAAATGGAGGAAGTCTGGCTAAATAGCCTCTCTTTGAGGACCAGTCCAGTGGACTTAGAATACACAGTGATTTGCTGTATCTTTGAAAACAGAAGCAACTAGAAATCTTTTATTATTGGCTATAATAGCAAATGGCATCTCTTATTATGTTTAGCAGCTGACATATCAAATTGCATTTTAGTTGGTTGTTATACATGAAATAGTAGGATATAAGTAGGCTAAAAATGAGAATTTACAGCCCTGGGACATGGGATATCTGACATCTAGGTGTTGCCATGACAACTCATCAGGATGTTGCTTTGTAATCTTTTAGATTAGGTTCCAGCCCAGGGTCACTGGATTGGAATTGGAGGGGGGATTGGTAACTGGACGTGAATGTTGTACTTTTACTAAGTGGTATTTGAATTTGCAGTTTGGTCATCTTGCTAAGATCAAGTAGAAATGACATTGAGGGAATATTTAAATTCTTCAGAACTGAGACAAGGTCACATTTGTCAGCAAGAATATTCTGATGGAGTGCTCTGAGACTCAGCAGCTGGAAGACAGGATTTCCTGTCCTTGGTCAGTGGATAAAAACTATGCAAGCATCCCTTAATATATGTACACCCCTGAACAGTTCTGCGTAAATGAAACACTGGGAAATTTAACCTTTTTTATAATTGTCTTATGTTATAAAACTGGAACTGAACATCTCCGAGAAAGCAATTTGGCCGCAAAGCAAAGCACGGCTGCTTTCTAGTGTCCCATATCCTCCATCTCAGCCGGAAATGGCCTGGAGGGCGTGGAACTTGGATCAGGGAAGGGAACTGGGCAGAGTGAGGAAGGAAGCGGTTGGAAAATGGGGCACCACATTCCTCACCCCTCACGTTGGCCTTGACCCTGGGTACCGCATCTCCCCTCTGACAGGGGGCCGCCCAGACATGCTCGTCACCAGGGAGGGTCAGTGCAAGGGCTCGGTGCTGAAGTCAGATCCCAGTTCTGCCACGAACAGCGTGATCTTGGACAAAACACGTTTCCACTCTGGGTTCCCCCTAGGAAATGAGGAGGTTGCGTTTCCTCTGGCTGTCAAGTTCGGCTGCTCATCATCGTGTGGGGAGGGGCAGGTCGCCACATTTCTCTTCTTTGCCGTTAAACCCACATTTCCATCATCTCTTTGCAGCAGAATTAGCCCTCCCCAGCTAGTGGACCTCTGGATAATTAAGAGAGAGCAGAAAGGTACACCCCCCACGCCGATCCTCATATATTTTAGGTTTTATTTCCAAAGCAAAGGCTGCCATGCAGTGAGGAGAAGATGAAATCCCAAAGAGAAGACAGCCAGTTCCAGTAAGTTTTTCCACTACCGCTGTTGTCAGCCTCAGCACCAGCTTAGCCGATATTTACTGAGCATTTCTATGTATAGGAGACAGTGCTAAGCACTTTATATACATATGCCATTTAATCGCATGACAGATACACGTATGTGTCTGTATGTGAAAATGTAAAATTGAGCATTTGCTATGTAGCAGGTATGACGTCGAATCCTCACAATAATCCAGGGAGGGCGATCAGTTAAGCCTCACAACAGAGGTGGTGTCATCAATTAGCTCTGTTTTTACAGTTAAGGAAACTGAGCCAAAGCTAGTAACTGGTGGAGCGGGGTTTTGAACGCAAGTGGTGAGGCCTCAGAGCCCTTTCTCATAATCTCTCTGCTGCGGTTCTCTACACTCACATGACACAACCGTCACCTGGGGAGCTTTTAAAATCTGTGGATCCCCGGACCCCATTCCAGACCAGTCAGAATGTGTGGGGTTGCAGCCTGCACCTGGGTATGCTGATAAGCAGCCCAGGCTGAGAACCGCTGCCCCAGATGGACCACTAGGGTCCTGGGACAGAGAGGTTGTGGGCAGCCCCACATCTAACAGATGACTGGCCAAGGCCTTGCATCCAGACTGCTACCTCTAGAGCCAGGTCCCTTGACGGCACAATGGGCAACATTCCAATTATTATTGTGGCTCTTAGGACCTGTAATTACCATCATGCCTGGTTTCCCTTTCCTAGTCTAAATCTCAAAGCCTCAAGTTCATTTAGGGCCTTTTAAAAACTGTGTCATTGGAACTTCTCTGGCGATCCAGTGGTTAGGACTCTGTGCTTCCACTGTAGGGGGCGCAGGTTCGAGGCCCGGTCGGGGAACTAAGACCCTGCAAGCTGCACGGCACGGCCAAAAAATAAATCAATAAAAATAAAAATTTGTATTAGGCCGCATTATGATAATCAAAGAAGATGAACCAAAGGAGTGATTCCCTGCTTAACAGTGTCAGCTAACCTGGACTGATCACCGTCACCATCTTTAATGTCAGTTGTTGTGCTCTACGTACGGGTAGAGTCTAGGACAGTGGTTCCAAAACCTTGATGCACATTGGAATCACCTGGGGATCTTTAAACACCACAGATGCCCAGCTCCCACCCCAGACATTTGATCTTATTAGTGTGGAATGTCGCCTGCGCAATGGGCTTTTTAAAAGCCCTCCAAAGCGATTCTCATGAGCAGCAGTTTGAACCAGTGGTTTAAGAACTTGGTCTGTAAGTTCACAAGGGTGCTGACTATGGAATCCCTTCTGGGGCCTGAACTCACTTCTTACCTCTGACAGTGTCTCACCACCGTCCTCCTTTGCATTTTAGCCAGCATAATTAATTTGCATTTAATTCTGCTCAGTTCACTACCTGACTCCCAATTCTCCCTCGCTGTCAAATGATGGTTTCTCCCCAAAGGTGATTCTTATGCTTAGGCTCTTGGAGTAATACTGGTGACATGTCTGTGGGGTATCTTTGTAAGGTTCTCTCTTATTTTCACTGTGAGACGTACTTCTTTTGAAATTGTTTTACATTTTAAAACATTTTTGTGATTTTTATACACATTGCTTTTTCCTTCCAAGAGTAAAATAAACAGCTTTTCCACGTAATGCTTTATAATAATAAACCACTTACAAGTCTTTTCCCAAAATAGTTGACCATCAGATTCACTCATGGGAGATGGCTGCCGTACCCGCAGTGCTTAACAGTTGATAAGATCTTATAGATAGAAATACGGTGCAAATTTTCTCCTTCGGAAGTTTGGAAAAGTCGGATTAACTTATCCACTGGCAAATATAGTGGGGTTGTAAAGGCGTATTAAAGCAGAAGTGTACATTTGTTGACAAGTTTGCAAATGTACTGGATTGATCTGGAAATTCATTTCGCAGTAAGTACTAGGTCTCAAACTGAGATTTTTTTAAGGCAACAGAGATGTTGTTTGGTGGGTAAGAGGAGACAGGTATTGATAATTTGCAAGTGGAACAGCTTTTGGCAAAGGCTGGGAGATGGAGAATTGAGCTAGGCTGGTGGGAAAGGTATAAACTGGGTGTGGCAGGTGATGAGGAAGGACTGCGGAGGTGGGGCTGGTGGTGTGAGATTTCATAGCAAGAATACTTGGGAAGAGCTAAAAAATACATGGTATCGCGGTAGGAGTTTCTGTTTTCCTTTGTGTGGTGGTTGAAGTCCAGTTGGTCTGTAATCGCGTTGCTGTTCTGGATCGCTGAACAAAAAGGCTGGTAGTTTGGGTTGGTTATTATGCTTTTCTTGAGGGTAAAGCTTTTGAAATGAACTCTGCTTCTTTAGGTTGAAAATTCCTCATTCTGGTGTCTTGTCTACGTCTTGCTGCTGTAATCCCCGAGAAGAGAAAAGGGGTTTAGGACGCCTCTCTTTTGAAATGAGCAGGGTCAGAGCAGGCAGGGGGCTATCACGGTTGTTTCTCTTTGTTCCAGACTTAGAACATGTGAGCAAGTGGTTCCACCCCTCACTTTGTGAGCTGTTTTCCTCCGATATTTCCTAATTTTTCCCATGACGTTCCAGCCTGTTTCTTCACCAGATTGTAAGGCCTGAAAGACCCCATTGTTCTACAGGAGTCTGAGCTGGTGTACGTTTGCTGAGCTGGCCGGCTGGGGTCTGCGTGTGGGTGGGACGTGGCTGGGGGATAGTGCAGATTAGAGGATGTGCCGAGTGTATTCCTGACAGTGGCAAACACTTTCTGCTTAGCAGGCGTTTAGAGCGGGCCTTTTTCTTCATAGAAGGTGCCGTGCTTTTAAAATATTTTTCACAAACTATGTCTTTCACTGTGCTGATTGAGAGAAATGGGGACATTACATTAAGCTAAGGAAAGTTTCTTAATGGTAAATCAAATGAATGAAGGCCTTATCCAGACTTCACTTCATCTTCAGATAAATGCAAACTTTTGTTCTTGTAACACACACACACACACACACACACACACACCCTCCACACACACTCCTGATGGCCTGCCCAAGATTTATGTGAGCTCTTGATCCATTTTCACCTTCTCACCCACCCTGAACATCTATTTAGAATTGCAGCCTTTCTCTTCCACCCCATTCCCGATTCCTCTGAGCTCAATTTTTTTTATTGCACCTATCACCTTATAACAAAAGTAATGTATTATGTTTCTTACTTGTGTTTATTATCTGTCTCCCCCCGTTAGACTCTAGATTCCACTAAGGTAGGGGATTTTGTCTGTTTTCTTCACGGATTATCCCAAGTCTCAGAACAGTGCCTGACACGTAGTAGGTGCTCAGTAAATATTGTTGAGTGAATTAGTGAATGAACAGCGTTAAGTGAATGATGTGTCTCAGATTTGGGTCCTAGCCTTTTAAATTCTAATTTACTAGTGAATCTTAAAACATTTTCTGCGGTTTTGTTTTCCAGCTTCCCTACTTTTTAGGATAATGAAGGATGGTATCTTCTCCCAGCTGAAGTTTGGGAATGACTTGATGATCCTTAAGTAGTAGGGGCAGCAGAGTATTGCTCTTAGATTTACATTTTGACCTCAAAGGCCCTACACTAACCATCTTCAAACTCTGGTCTGCAGAAGTTCCCTGGAGATATTTAAGGGGCTGTGCAAGCATTTAATTTGCATTTTATTTTTAATATATTTAGAGCAATTTTTTATAATCATGATTTAAAAACATGCACACTTAAATGTGTTACATACCAAATTTTCACACATTGGGACCACCGACGCATTGAATTGGACTGTCAAATTAACCTTGAAATTAAGTGTTTTCTGCTGTTTTGGCTTCTATATTTGAACGTGTTATAAATGAGTTGTCGATAAGGAAGTCTGTACCAGTATTTTTCAGATTCCAGCCTGATCACAAATTGAACAAGTGAATTCCCCCTGTTAGATAAATACAGCATGCTCAGTTACATGTCAGGCAGGGCTAGGGAGCCTCCGCTGGGTGTACGCTTCTTAAGTGGCCAGTTGTGCAGGAAGTGGACATTCTGTTTTATGGTCCTGTATCCCCACTGTACATTTCGGATTCTCCTTGATTGATTACTAAAGAAATCAAGTAATTGTTAGGTCATCGTTAGTAATTAAAGTTTGAAATTAAAAAGTCTTTTTTTTTCCTTTTTAAAAAAATTTTTATTGGAGTATAGTTGCTTTACAATGTTGTGTTAGTTTATATTGTACAGCAAATGAATCAGCTGTACGTATACATATATCCCCTCTTTTTTGGATTTCCTTCCCATTTAGGTCACCACAGAGCGCTGAGTAAAGTTCCCTGTAATATACAGTAGGTTCTCATTAGTTATCTATTTTATGCATAGTATCAATCGTGTATATATGTCAATCCCAATCTCCCAGTTCATCCCACCCCACCCCTTTCCCCCTTGGTATCCATACATTTGTTCTCTACGTCTGTGTCTCTATTTCTGCTTTGTAAATAAGATCATCTATACCAGTTTTTTCAGATTCCACATATATGCATTAATATACAATATTTGTTTTTCTCTTTCTGACTTACTTCACTCTGTATGACAGTCTCTAGGTCCATCCACGTCTCTACAAATGACCCAATTTCGTTCCTTTTTATGGCTGAGTAATATTCCATTGTATATATGTACCACATCTTCTTTATCCATTCCTCTGTTGATGGACATTTAGGTTGCTTCCATGTCTTGGTTATTGTAAATGGTGCTGCTGTGAACATGGGGTGCACTCATCTTTTCAAATTAGAGTTTTCTCTTGGAAATGGGATTAACAACTGCATTTTTTCAAGGTTTTGGGTTAGTTTGAGGCAGATCACGAGATTACAAAGCGAACTGCTAAAGAACTGTTATGATTTCAATTTAAGTGTTCCTTGCTGTTCCAATCCACTCATTTCCAAAATTTGGATATGGAAATTTCCCAGAGTGAGTTCTAGTGGCAAAGGATACAGTGTTATTCACGTCAGTGTGGTTTCCCAGTTTCAAATGGTAAGCAGTAAGAATAGCAGATAGCAAGAGATTCACCTGAAAACTTGTCTGAATCTGTTTGTTCTCTGAGTTTAGAGACCAGGATTCAGACAGGGAGTCATACCTGTAGTGACCTGGGAATATCAGGATTCTCTTAATACAGTGCAACCAGATACAAACACAGCAGTAAAACGTATGCTGCATCAGTTTTAAAAGTCAGTTCATAAGCCAACTACTATCTGAAAGCCCCACTCCCTGCCATCTCAAAAGTGCCACTGAATATATTATAGGAAATAGTTATGTTGTATTTTATGGAACATTTTAGAGACCTCCTTTCACAGCCTTCTATTGGGTTGGCCAAAAAGTTCGTTCGGGTTTTTCCGTAAGATGGTAAGTGCAATATTCATGCACTTAACACTGTTGTCATTTGCTGTTCTGTCTCCCACACTCGTATTTGAGCCCCTTGAAAGGAAGACTTGTGTCTTCTTCCCCTGTCAGTGCCTGGCATTGCCTGCCACGTGGGGAGTCCTTCGTACGTGTTCATGAAACGGCATTGGATCCGACCGCAGAGGGAAGCGAGCTTGGAAGGAGCAGTGCAGCCTCGTACTAAATACACCGTCAGTAGCTTTTCACACGAAGCACAAATTCTAGCATTAAAAACATGTTGGATGGTTCCATGGTTCCTTCACCTTCATCCCTCATGGACAGTTATTTACAGTTTTCTGAATTCTTTCTAGAAATGTCTTTTGACTCGGACCCTTCCATGCCATCCCACTGCCGTGCCAGGTCGACTGTCCTGATTCTGAGCCTTATCTTTCTCTTCTTCCCTGGCCTGGACTATGAAAGCAGCCTCGCCAGCTTCTCCCAGACCCAGTACTCCCTCTGGTTCTCCACATTGTTGCCGCATTTGTCTCCTCATAAGACACATCCCAGCAAGTCCATTGGCCTACACTGCCTGCAGGATCGGGTGCAAACCTGAGCTGTCCAGGACAGTGTCCACGGGCCACACGTGGCTCTTGAGCTCTTAAAATGTGGCCAATCCACATTGAGATGTGTTATAGGTATAAAACCCATGCCCTATTCTAAAAAAACTTAGTATGTGGCTGGAAACTAGAGATGATCATACTAAGTGAAGTAAGTCAGAAAGAGAAAGACAGCTACCGCATGATATCACTTACGTGTGGAATCTAAAATATGACACAAACGAACTTATCTACGAAACAGAAACAGACTCACAGACATAGAGAACAGACTTGTGGTTACCTACCAAGGGAGAGGGGAGGTGGGGGAGGGATGGATTGGGAGTTTGGGATTAGCAGATGCAAACTATTACATATAGGATGGATAAACAACGAGGTCCTACTCTATACAGCACAGGGAACTATCATCAATATCCTGTGATAAACCAGAATGGAAAAGCATATAAGAAAAAAAGAATGTTTATATATAATATGTATAACCGAATCACTTTGCTGTACAGCAGAAATTAACACAACACTGTAAATCGACTATACTTCAATAAAAAATAAATTTAAAAAGATAAAAATAAAAAGACAGTATAAAAAATGTACTATATCTCATTAATAATTTTCATATTGATTACATGTCAAAATGGTAATGTTTTAGATCTTTTGGGTTAAATACATATCATTAGAATTGATTCCTCCTGTTTCTTTTTACTTTTTTAATGTGACTACTAGAAAATTTGAAGTTATATGTGTGGTCACCTTAGGTTTCTGTTGCTCAGCGCTGGTCTAAGCTGTATCATGACATTTAAAGTTTCTTATAACTTGGCCTCAGTTCCCTTTTCAGCCTCAAATCCCAGCCCTTCCTGCTCTCCTCAGAATTTCTCATAACCCCCAGAACTCACCAAGCCTATTTATACTTACGGGTTGTTGCTGTTGGTTTTTTGGGTGTTTTTTTTTTCACATTCTGTTCCTTCATTCTGAGCTGTCCTTCCCTTTCTTTGTTAGCTGTAAAATTCCTACTGAGATTTTTAGGACCTGACTTAATTGTCCCATGCTGCTGCTGAAGTTATGCCCCCGTCTCCCCACAGCAAGCTCTTGGTTGGTACCTCCATTGTTGTGCTGGCCTTGCTGTGCTGCCATTAGGTGTCTTCTTAACTAGGCTTCTCCAGGGAAAAGGCTGCAGTTTATTTCTCCAATGACCCCTGAGGGCAGTACCTGGTGTGTACTAGACATTTAATTGACATTTATTAAATTAATGTATGAATTAATTTCATCCTACTGCACAAACTGCTATTATCGCATGCATCCACCCTTGATCATCTGAACCATTAGCCATGCAAAAAATTGGATGCCGAGGCAGACAGCACTGGGCCTCTCAGCCATAACCCCAATTTCAGACTTTTGTGTTCAATAAAATGGCCTCTTTGTTCTCACTGGTTGACTTATGGCAATTTAAAATATTATACATTTGAATTTATGAAATCTATGGATATTGTATAGACTGAGAACATAAAATGACATAAACATGACCACTTTTACTCTTTTGTTTACAGGGATTTCATATAAGATTTCATTTGATTGAAGATTTCACTTCTAAACAAGTTTGAAATCCACTGTTCTAATCCTAAATTTCATTTACATTTCCATTCCAAAGGTTTCTTTCTGGTTTTGATGAGGTAGTTTCTAGTATCACAGAAGTTTACACAGAGCAAGACTTTTCAACTCTGGCTGCCCAATAGCTACAGCTGGGAAGCTGTCAAAAATTCTGATGTCCAGGGTCCCCGCACCCCCAGGGATCCTGGTAGCATTGGGCCGGGGGCACCGGTAATTATGTAATAAATTGATTCCTGGCTCCAAAGAGCCAGGTAAACTGAAAATGTTGAAGCTGTGAATTGATCATTTTTCTTTCTTTTCTTTCTTTTTATTAGTGATATTGTAATCATGGTAATTCATCTTAAGTCTGTACTGTGATTTGGGGGTTAAAACAGCATTTGATGGAACACACCTTCTGTAGACAATTTAAGCCTTCTGAAATTGAAAGTTTTTTTCTGTCATTCTCTAAAACCTACCTGCAGCAGAACTTTAATGTCCCTTATTCATAGAAATAGCAAACAAAAGACCTATCTCAGATTATGAAACTAGGGCTGACAAAGACAGTGGGTGTAATACGTCCGCTCAGGCAGTGGCCTCCTGGCACACTTGTTACCCTGAATAAACAGTGCTCCCCTGACAGAGCCTCTGTAGCTCTGCCACGTTGATAAAATCTGACATTCTGCTTAATCACTTTTTAGTGATATTCTTCCTTTTGTTCTTGGTATGTGAGAAATCAGCTTTTTTTTTTTTTTTTAAGGTGTGGGAAAGAATTATCTTGAAGTTCCTAATTCAGTAAAATGGGCTGGTAATGCACATATAATTCTTGTAGGAATGGGACAATTATCTAATTTCTGTTTATCAAATGTCTCTTCTTAAATTTTTAAAAAGTTATAAAGTACCTGAAATCACGTGAAGGAGAAAATCTGGGATAAATACTTTGGAGACCTTGCAAGAAAAGCATCTGAATTCCAGTAGTCTGTTCCATGTCATGACTGTATACTATTAAAATGCCAATGTAAATAAGCCTAAGTTTTGCAGATTATCAGTTTGTTGAAAAAGGCTGTGTGCTCTTATTCTTCTGAAGCGTCATCTCTTTCAGTTTGGGCTCTGGAGGGAAAGAAGAAAGAAAGAAAAATACACACTTGGGATCGAATCCTTTAGGGCAGAGAAAGGAATAGAATCCTTTCGTTGACTTGGTTATTTGCAGCCGGTATGTCATCTGGGTGAGACTGATGTAATGCGGATTGAATGTTGAGGCAAACTTAGGGACGTGTGTGTGTGTGTGTTTTAAAGCCCCACTCCCAGAATTTGGAGTGAGTGTGAAGGGCACCACAACAACCCCTGGATCTGTCAAGAATGTACCTATTTTTAACATCCTGGATCAAGTGTCAGCTCTCAATAGGAGATGAGGAAGGGGGTAGGGACCGCGTGCGACGGATGCGGATGGGAACCGGCCCTCTGGCGTGTTTACAATACAGCTGTGCATTCTTAATGGCTCTGCCGCTGCCGCCAGGTAAAGTTTTCTTTGCACGTGATGAATGGCAGAGAATTCTTTAGCCGAGGGAACCGAAGGAGCTGGGAGGCGGAAAGGGGAAGGGCAGAACGGAAAAGAGAGAAAAAGAAACACACGGCTCCAGAGGGAGATGGTCTGTGCTTTGCAGTTGCTTGTGTGGATAGAAAGCAGATGGTGAGCTGGAGCCCCGCTTGCTAGGCTAGCTGGGGAGCCAAACATATGGTTAATGGTTGGGAGAAACAGCTCCCGGAGCCAGGGCTTTGCTGACTGCTTCATATTACAGATTGTTACAGTGTGTCATTACATTGCCAACCTAAGTGCTTAATACCCACTGCGGGCGGGCGGGCGGGCGCTGGGCATCCACTCACAAGAAAGATTTGAGCTCTTTGCTGGCTCTGAATGCAGAAGTGACATCATAGGGAGGCTTAAAGTGTCTGGTGTTGGGAGGTAGGGAGAAGGGTAATTTTGTAGTGGAAACAACATTTTTTTCTTCCTTTTTTTCCTTAATGAGCCAAGCCTTCACTCCACTAAACTCTAGTGTGTTTCTGAGGACCTTTTTCTATGAGTATCTCTCTCTGTCTCTCTGTCTCTCTCATACATACACATACACGCACGCACACACACACACACACACACACAGAGACACACAAGGTCCTCAGGCAGAATTCTAAGCCCCAGGCCCTGTCCCACCCCCTCTACTTTCACTTGGACGCCCCATCCCTGCCCTCCCAAAGCCCCGCATTTGAAGTTTCTGTTTGGGGAGCTCTGGGGCTACAGCAGGCCCATGTTATCTAAGGAACTGCTGAGCCCATTCATCTGCTTTTCACGGCCCGCTTCCTTTTATTTTTAGCCAAATCCGTCAGGCCTGACAGGCGGGTAATTCGAGCCAGAGAAAGGGCAGTGCTCCAGGTCCTTTCCACAAAGCAATTCTTCTCCTCCCTCCTGGGAGGGCTCCAGACTTGGCCTGCTTCAGGCAGATGGATTTGTTGAGTCATGTGAGATCATTTACACAAAAACACAGTGAGGCAGTGGAAATTGGAAAAAAAAAAAAAAAAAAAAGGAGGGTGGGGACAGAGGAAAGAGGAGGGGAAGGCAGAGGAGTGTGAGCTGGGGGGCAGAGGAATGTGCAGGGAAGCAGCTAGACTGAGGAATGCGGAGATTCATTTGTGTATAAGGTAATGTCTCGTTTACACGGCGGGGTGGAGCCGGGCTGCAGAGGTGCCTGAGCCCACACTGCCTGTATTTAAACGAGGAAGGAGGGATGGGGGAACTTCCTTTTTTTTTTTTTTTTTTTTTTTTCTTAATTTTTCAAGCAACACCCACCAAACAAAGACCACACTGTTGACAGCCTTGGGTTCCAGTAGTGGTAAACTACCAACGAGGTGGTTTACAGAAAAAGGAGTTGGCTGTGTGATGTAATACAAGTTGGCTTTGTCCCGACTCCAGCGTGACTGAGGCAGCAGGGGAGGGAGGAGAGGAAAATTGCAACAGGACTCTGGGTTAATGGTTTCCAGAGATGATGTAGCAGGGCTGGAGTGGAGGAAGGAAAGTGGGATATGGTGGAGAATGACTCCGGAGTGCCCCATAGTTGCGGTAGGTAAAATAAAGTCATTACGGTGGCTTCCCTTGCTCAAGAGGCATTGAGCAATGGTTTTGAAATGCCAAGGAAGGTATCATTTTTCCCTACCAAGGTATTCATTTTCCTCTTGCTTCTGGAACATGGGGGGGGGGAAAAAAGAAAAAAAGCCCAGCTCTTACATCATGGTAAACAGTATAAACATTTAGTGAATCTGTTTTGTTTATTGTTTATACTACAAGCCTTTAAAACATTTCATTAAAAAACTGTCCCCTGCTCATTCATGAAATTCTTCTCCTCCTGCTTCTTCAGATTTGCTTACATGCATGCGCTGTGCTTGGATGGGGATTTTTCCTTCTTTTGCTGGAATAAAAGAGTTCATGAGAGAATGATGAGTGGATTATTGAAATATACATTTTTACATCAGAGATGATGAAAGTATGCTATGTAGAGAAAGGGAATATTTTGAAACAGGTACAGAAACTTAGAAATGGGAGAATTCCAAAATACGCACCATGATGATTTTCATTATGGTACCTTTCTGCAATTCTGCATTTATTTAGTGTCCTACTATGCAGCTCTTTTTTGAACCTCCCCAGAATGTAGGTCAACATCACCACGGTTCCTCATATTATGTTGGTATTTTGAAAGTTGAAATATCTTGCCGTTTTTTTCCCCAGACCTAGGTCTACTCAGGTTACATGTATGGTTTTAGTAATCGTGGAACTGAGCTCATGAATTCTTTCTGTTAGCACTCACCCCTGAATTATGACGGTAAGCACGCAGATCACACCTTTACCTGGAATAAGCAGAGCGCTCATGACGGTGCTGATCCTATGGTCTAAAATTGAAGCTGCCCCACTGTTTTCTAGGCAGCCCTAATGATCTGACTCTGCATAGTTACAAGGCAGTTTTCATTTATTTTACTCGAAGAGAGGACTGGTAAGTTTTTGTGGTGGTTAACTGTACACATTTTGACTGCGTGATATCAACATTATCGTAATGAGATTAAGAATTGTCATTATTTTAAACCTACATGCATCCTTGAGTGTTCCTTCTACAACAGAATTTCTCAGTTTCAGCACTGTTGACATTTTAGAGCAGATAATTCTTATTGTGGGGGCCGTTTTGTGCCTGGTGGGATATATAGCAGCATCCCTGGCCTCTACCCACTAGATGCCAGTAGCACCCTCCTCCAGTCGTGACAACCAAAAATGTCTCCACGCCCTGCAGGTGTCCCCTGGTGGGTAGAATCACCCCGACTCAGGACCACCTCTCTGTTCGTATTTTGGTTTGGAGGTTCACCTTCCACCTTCCACCTCCTAGTCTAGGTGCTCAGTTACGTCTGAGATGGACTTAAAGGGTATAAAATAACATTTCTCCTCCTGCCATTTATTCTAAAAGTGGGAACCCCAAGTTAGGTAAAGTTTTCGAAGGCTCAAGCCAAGGGTATTTTAGGGAAGAAATTTTCCCACCAGACAACCTGGAGTTTTGTTACACAGGACAGCCTCTCTCTCGGGCTTCTGGCCTCAGCAGGTGGAACCCTTCAAGGCTGCGCTTTCCCAGGGCTATTCAAGAGTAAATGGCTCCACTGACTGCGCCTGGGGGCGTTGACATACGGAGAAAGGGAACTTCTCTTCCGGGACCGAGCAGAGCCCCAGGCCACCAGTTCAGTGGCTCTCGCCAGGCTCACCGCCTTCCTCTCCAGCCCCAGAAAGAGGGGAAGAGGCAGGACCACAGTTCTTTCTTTGGAGCAAAGCAGACATCCTCCCCATCCCAGTGGCTGTGGTCTCCGAAGCTGGAACTCTCGTTAAGCAAGGAATGTGGAGCTCTCCACAGGCTAAGGCAGCCATAAATTTCCTCTGTTTGTTTTGTGAGGACTAGTGTCGACTGCCGTAATGAGATCAGAGGATCCCCCGGGGACCAGGCCTCCAGGTCAGCGGCTGGAGCCGTTTTCTGTGGCTGTTCTCTTGGCTGCTGTGGGAGGATGAGGCCCCTCTCCAGGCCACGGGTGTGATGTGGGCATGTGGTTGCATGTCTCATTCCTCATCCTCTTTGCCTCTCTCGTGCTACCAAAATGTCAGTGTGCGGTCATCCAGCTCTAGATCATTGAAAAGTTAACGTCAGGCACATTCCTTTCCTCAGAACCCAGGACAGACTTAGCTAGCTGGGTACAGAGAGTGCAGGGAGGTGACTGCTTCCTTGGGGTAATTTCCTGCGCTGCTGATGCTGGCTGAGGGCACATTTCTCAATGCCTGGCCTGACCCTTAAGCTCTTCTTCACCCAGCATCACTCTGCTACGAGGAAAAGTCAGGGTGTGAGTCACAACAATGCAGCGTACGCTCCAAAGAACATATTTCTAGCTCTTGCCTGAATTACAGCCAAATGGCCACAGAGGGGACGGCTGGATATGGCAGAGTTGAGTTTAGGGAACCCGCAAACTGGAATTTGTGGCAGAACAGTATCCTGAGCTGGTGCAGCCTGGCCCCCGTCCAACCCCCAGCCCCACTCCACCCACCCCCAAAATCCTTAGGTATGTTGGATGAAATAGAAAATAACAAGTGCATCGTGAGCTCGAAGGCAGGAAAGAGAGATACCCAGGTGCCAGAAGACACTGATGCCACAGACCTGACCATAGGTTCTAGGGGCTGTGGTGTTTACACTCCCACAGGAACTGTTGGCTCAAAGCAGCAAGATGAATTCCCTGCAGAGTCTGTGTGGGGCTCTACGTGTGAGTGTTTGGGGCACAGGACTGGGGAGATGGGCATCTGGTGTTCTGTTGTTTGAATGGCTGTGGGCTCCCTAGTTACACTACCTGCAAGGTGTGGGAACTTCAGTTATTTTGACGCTAAACTCATTTGAGAGCACTGAGAGCCCCAGGGCCCTGGCAGAAGCAAACTTTAGGACACAGGGTGCCCTCACAAAGAACAAGCCACGCTGCGGAGAAGCTGGTGTTGGAGAGGACAGAATGTGAGCCTCAGGGAAGCAGAGGTCAACAGTGAATCCCTGAGATTGCTTTCGACAGGGGCCCATCGTGGCAAATTGGGCTTTCTTCTGAGGATTAATGACTGTTTCTTCCCAGAGGAACAAGGCATCACACCCAGTCTGACTTGCTAAACACATGAGTTTCGCTGTAAGCACTCTGCTCCCAATAAGGCGATCACCTCTCACTACGACCTATCTATCCTCAAGGTATTATTGAGAATATTTAAATCCCTTAATTAAAAACCTTTTATTGGAGAGATAGCTGGTCCCCTTGAGCTTCTGGAAAGAGATACCTTCATAGTGATTTCCATCGTCTTCCTTTTCAGTGGGTCATTCTGAAGTCCCCCACTGACTAGGCTTTCTGTTGAGTTATTTTAGCTTCTCACCAAATCACAGGAAATGTGTTTGCCTGAATTGTTCAGCAAACCCCCCAAGGGAGAAGGAAGCTGAGATTGTTTGAAGGTCTCTGGGATTCTTTCAGCATAACATCAAAGAAACCTGGGTAAGTCAGTCATGGTTAGTAAACCTTTGTCCTAGAGGAATACAAGCCAGCCTTCTCAATCCAAAGTGGACAAATGGCCTGGGGATTTGCCTCCAACTGTGGCCAGCCACCAAGCACACTGCCGGCAGTGACATGCGCTGTTGGCAAACATGAGTTGAGGATGCTAAAATTAAGGCATGATTCTTTATTTATTAGTAAGGTGATGAAATTACTTATGTTTAATTTTCTTCTTCTGAAGCATGCAAAGAGTGCCCAAATCGTACCCTGTTGACCTAAAAGTGATGCCACACTTCTTAAGAGAAAACTCTTCAGTACTTCATTCTTAAGTTGAACCTGTTTTTTCATTTAGTCTCAAAATATTCTGGCCAAGTGAGGAGTAGATATAGATATTGCCATTAAAGCATCGGAAGAACATAAAACGAGAAGAAAAAGGCTCAGTTGGTGCCAGATTGAAGGAAGATCTTCCTAAATGTTTGTCACCAGCCATTTAGCCTGTTATAACAGAATACCATAGACTGGGAAGCTAAACAGCAGGTTATTTCTCACAGTTCTGGAGGCTGGTAAGTCCAAGATCAAGGTGCCAGCCCATTTGATTCCTAGTGAGGGCTCTCTTCCAGACAGCTGACTTCCTACTATATCCTCACATGGCGAGGAGAGGAAGAGAGAGAGAGAGAGAGAGAGAATGCATGCACGCATGTGAGCTCGCTGGCATCTCTTCTTATAATGGCACTAATCCCACAATGGGGGCTCTGCCCTCGTGACCTCATCCAAACCTAATTACCTCCCAGAGGCCCTGCCTCTAAATATCATCGCAACTGGGAATTAGGCGACATTTGAATTTTGGGGGGACACAAACATTCAGTCCATAGCAACATTATAATTAAATTTTGCATATATTGAGTGCCTACTGCATGTAAGGCAGTGGGATAAGTGCTGGTTATTTGGGCATAAAACAGACAGAATCTCTTCCCTTGAAATACTTATAATCCAGTAGGGTAATTGATTATACTGGGTATAATCCAGTAGGGTAATTGATATGGTGATGGGAAACAGGAAGAGGAGAAGAGCCTCATCTTTTTTTTTTTTTTTTTTTTTAAAGATTTATTTATTGATTGATTCATTACTATGTTGGGTCTTCGTTTCTGTGCTAGGGCTTCCTGTAGTTGCGGCAAGCGGGGGCTACTCTTCATCGCGGTGCGCAGGCCTCTCACTATTGTGGCCTCTTTTGTTGCGGAGCACAGGCTCCAGACGCGCAGGCTCAGTAGTTGTGGCTCACGGGCCTAGTTGCTCCGCGGCATGTGGGATCTTCCCAGACCAGGGCGCGAACCCGTGTCCCCTGCATTAGCAGGCAGATTCTCAACCGCTGCGCCACCAGGGAAGCCCGAGCCTCATCTTTTTTAACATCGTGCATCCAGTACTTTCTTCATGTTTTCCTTTAATCCTCAAAATAGTCTTAGGAGGTATAAAGAATTTCCCCAGATTTTACAGATGAAGGACTAGAGACTCAGAGAAGGTTAGTGCCAAGAGGCAGAGTTGACATACAGACTGGTGTGACCCCTGACCATCCCTGGTTTGCCCACTCTTCCCACTGGGCTCCCTGTGCCCAGGGAAGCCCCAGCAGTACAACCCTAGAGGGTCAGGAGACAGGCTGGGAGCCACCAGCCCTGGAGATGTAAAGGAACAAAGAATCCCCCGACCGACATGAAAGGTGTACAACAACAGGTGCAACCTGACCGACCAAATCCAACCCGTACGGGATTTCCAAAATGTTAACATCAATTGCCAACGTTGAAAAAGCATGTGATTTTACGTAATCTCTCAATATATTTTTTTTAAATTTTAAATTTATTTATTTATTTATTTTTGGCTGTGTTGGGTCTTCGTTTCTGTGCAAGGGCTTTCTCTAGTTGCGGCAAGCGGGGGGCCACTCTTCATCGCGGTGCGCGGGCCTCTCACTATCGCGGCCTCTCTTGTTGCGGAGCACAGGCTCCAGACGTGCAGGCTCAGTAGTTGTGGCTCACGGGCCCAGTTGCTCCGCGGCATGTGGGATCTTCCCAGACCAGGGCTCGAACCCGTGTCCCCTGCATTGGCAGGTGGATTCTCAACCACTGCGCCACCAGGGAAGCCCAGTATTTTTTTTTTTTAATTTTAAATGTATTTATTTATTTTTGGTGGTGTTGGGTCTTCGTTTCTGTGCGAGGGCTTTCTCTAGTTGTGGCAAGCGGGGGCCACTCTTCATCGCGGTGCACGGGCCTCTCACTATCGCGGCCTCTCTTGTTGCCGAGCACAGGCTCTAGGCATGCAGGCATCAGTAGCTGTGGCTCTTGGGCTTAGTTGCTCCATGGCATGTGGGATCGTCCCAGACCAGGGCTCGAACCCGTGTCCCCTGCATTGGCAGGCAGATTCTCAACCACTGCGCCACCAGGGAAGCCCCTCTCTCAATATTTTTGTCTTTATTGAATATCAGAAGCTCTGGGGCCACGTACCTTGTTCCTACCTTCTTGGAGCTCCACTTGAGTGGCAGACTCTCCAGTCCCCCTACTCCTCATTGTCTTCTCTGGCCTTTTCCCTCATCTCATTCTTTCTTGACCCCTTAGGCATCTGAATTTGTGTCCTCTGGTTTAAATAGCCGCCCAGGCAAGAGAAGTAGGCTGAACCAGGCCCCCTCTTGGGAGCTGTTCTGTACTGTGCCTTTAATTAAGATACTCCTAAATCACTGAAATTGATCTTTTATAGAGTGACAGCGCTGAACTTAGATATCCTGACTTAGGATTTGACTACGTACGGGGAACCCCCAGCATACATGTCAGAAGCGGTCATCTGAAAGCAGCTGACACTCTACCCCTTGGCACTGTACTGCTAGCACTCTACTTACTCCCTGTCTGGCTCTCAAGGCAGTTTTTTTGTGTTACCAGGAGTGTCTCTCTCCTTTATAATCCTTTCATTTCCTCTTCCTTATCACAGTTCCCTGTTGAAATGTAGCTCATATGCTAGTTAGTATTTCAGAATATTAATTTTCAAATTGCCTAGCCTGTCCCCTTCCTTGGGGAAGAAGACTTCTGATGATGTTCGGTGGCCAGATGCTCTCATCCTTCTGGCTAGGGTCGTATGTTTTCTGTGGCACCCCGTGAAGGCAGGGCACAGGGGAGCAAGGCAGGGTGGCCAGCGTTGTCCTGTCTCTTGGGGCAGAACCATGGTATGGCATGTTTGCTGCCTAAAGCTGGGGGTGACAAGGGCACAGAGGTCCTGAAGAACCAGAGCCACGTGTCTGCTGTAACCCTGAGGATGGAGAAGGACCTTCAAGAAGTTCCTCAGGGAGCATTGCTCTGGTCCCTCTGCTTCTTCTTCAGGAAGAATGAAAGGAGACAGCCACTTGGGAGGTGTGTGTGCATTCAGGGTAGGGGACAGGGGTCTGTTTGCTGCTTCACCTTTGGATCCTTTAATCCCAGCACCACACCCCTTATTGTGGAAGGGAGGGATTGGACTGTCTGTAATTAAATGGTTTTACATTTTCCAGTTTTGCACAAGGAGATTCCACTTGAAGGTTGTCAGGAATTTGCTTCAGAGACATGTGAACTACTCCAGCCCATGAAATTTACTCCCCCAGAGGTGGAGGATATTAGGGCTCTTTCTCCCATCTGTTCATGTGGTTTCCCAAGCTCCTGAGTCCTAGATTTAGAGAATTTCTTCTAGACTCTTATCATCTTGCTTGCTCTCCCTTTCTTTCCAAAACCTGTTCGTCTTTTTATTCCCTTATTCCTTCCCGACAAGCTCTTGGGTCCTCATGCCCCAGCCCTTCATTTAGGCTGCTGGATTCAGTGGTGGGAGGGAAGGGACTGGAGGCCATTCCACAGGCTGACCTCAGGGTGTGTTATATGTAAAAGCCAGAAGGAACTTGGACACTGTGAGGTATAAACGGCTGGCTCCTGTTGACGCGTTTCTCATAGAAGTGCCTGAGCTACCCAGCTTTGAGTTGTATCTCAAAAGGCTTCTAGAATGAGCATCTTGGTAGGGGGTGCGGGAGTTGGAGTGGGGAGAAAAGCCCAGCTCATCATATTCCATTGATTCCTATATTGGTAGTAAGTATTAGTTGTATTTTCAAGGGCCAAGAAATAGTGCAGTACACAGACACAGACACACACACACACACACACACACACACACACACACACACACACACAGAGCCCTTTGACATGTCTAAGCTTCTCTTTAGAGTAAGGAGAAGAGAATAAAGTTGACTTATGCTGTTCTCACCATGTACCTCTCTACTCCATTCTCAGCGATCCAGGTGACATAGGCTTTTCTCTGTGGTGGGTGGAGACTGGTGGTAAATAAATAGTGGTGAAACAGGTAGGCCCAGGCTTAACTTTACTCCAACTCCCACTTGCTGACACCCGGGGCCTGAGAGTGTATAATCCCAGAGAAGCCATAGGATGTGGCATTGTCATCAGGAGCCTGAGTCTCTGGGTCCCTTCCGCAGTGAGGACCAGCTGGCAAGGGGCACTCGGCCACATCACTGAATCTGTCTCCAGGGCTCTGTTGGCTCGCCTGCCCTTTGCTTTTCTCCTTTCTTTGTAGCCTTCACCTTTCCTTTTCATTCTCTCTTTGCTCTCTTCTTCTTACACGTACCCTGTCACCACCTCCCTGCTTACCCACACTTCTTTACCCGCCTGGAAAGACGAACTGCATGTCATTAACCTTTTAGACGCCTCAGCTTGACCTTGGGCTTTGTTGAACCAACCCTGTTAGGAGCTACTGAGTGGAAGTCACGCATTGGCCTCTGGGATGGGCTTTCTTCAGCCACCCTTGAAAGGCATCTGTGCTTTCCTTTCGCTTAGTATCAGGAGAATCCAGCTTCTTGAACCATTAAAAAAAAACACTGAAAAATAGAATAAAGAAGAAAACTCCCTTAATTCCACTATGGTAACTCTGGTATCTTTTCCTCCAAGGCTTTATACTTAAGAGGCAGTCTCATTTTTTAAGCTGTGGATTTTTCTAAGCTTCTTCATAAGCTGAATTGGCTATAAAACAACGAGGTTCTCTGTGTTTCAAAGGAGATCGAAAGAACTTCATGGAATAAGGCCAGTCTTCTCTATTGCTGTCCAGAAGCAAACTGACCCAATTTCTAATTCTGTCATCCATTTGCTGAGGTGTTTTTGTGTTAATGGTGGTCTTTGAGTGTGTGTATGTGTGTTTTATTGGGGGAGGTTTTTTATTGGTGGTCTTTGAACGTATTTTAATTCTGTAGTATCTTAAAGTGAAGTCACTTCCAGCCCAGGGTCTACTGCCTACTATAGCATGACTAAGAAGAATTCTTTTTCCTCTCTGCATCTGGTTTCCTAATTAGGAAAACTACCACTCAGATTGATCTCAGTACTAAATAAGAGTATTAATATAAAAGTGCATTGTA
This sequence comes from Balaenoptera acutorostrata, assembly GCF_949987535.1. NCBI lineage: Eukaryota > Metazoa > Chordata > Mammalia > Artiodactyla > Balaenopteridae > Balaenoptera > Balaenoptera acutorostrata. Next base: position 68,817,396 of record NC_080077.1, read on the forward strand.
CAGTTTTGAGCGCTGCATAGCTGTAAAGTATTCTTAACAGTATTTTTTTAAAGCTTTATGATCCTGGACATGAAAAGATTTTCCTCTTTTAAGAAAACCCTGAAGGCGATTTGCAACAGTTATCAACATTGTTTTTAAGGTCCTGCATTAAGAGTCATGACATCATCCTAGGCTCTATGAGTGAGAGCAAAGAAAAAAAATCTATTCATAATATTTATTAAGAACTTTCTAGGTGACTAATATTTCCCTTGAAGAGTTTTTATTCTGACTTCGTTATAGAACCAACATACATGAAAATGAGACAAGAACACTTGGTGAGGGTGGGGAACAGGAGATGATCCAAAATTAGTTAAGTGCAAACTATATAAGCAAGTTCTGAGGGAATCGGGATGGTGGAGTGATTGGAGCTGGGTGGGATTTCCTTGGGGAAGTTATGTTCAAGAATCCTTGTCTGTTTGTTATTATCTCCTTGTGCCCACCTTTCCTGTGTTGATACCACTGTGTCCATTTGAATGGAATTGTGACATCAGGCATCTCTGCCAGGCTTTTGGACAAACTTCCCAGTTAAGCGCTGGGCTATAGTTTTTAAACAGATCAAATGCATATGTCAAAAAGGAATTAACATGTATAGAATTCTACTTTTAAACCCAGAAATTCACTAGCATCTGTTTCTGGAAATTCAAAGGTAAAAGTTACATGGAGAATTTTCTTTCAGTCACTTTAAGATTGGCTAGAATTAGATGTTGAATTTTCTTGGCTTTGAAACAGTGATTACTCAGGCCTCACGTACAGATGAAGGCGTTTGGATGTAGTTTAGGCTACAGAGTCAGAATTCCAGGGTCTCTCCATGTTGTACATCATTGTGAAAATATGTCATTGCTATGACTGAATGTGGTATTTTCTTTGGAATCTGTGTGTCTCAAATAGCCAGGGAGTGATCTTCAGTTTCTTCTCCCTATCTTCTGATTTATAATAGTATTGTATTCAAAGAATAGTAATGTGTGCGAAGTAGGAGTTTATCTTTTGAAAATGTATATTGCTAAATCACTTTCTTAATGGTGAAAGATGTTAATATGGAGAATACAGCCTTGGACTTCTGCGCCCTCGACTCAGTTAGCAGACATGCGTCTTGTTCTCCGACAGACCAAGGCTGGCTGCTAAGAACTAAAGGTGATGGTAGGCTAGTGGGATTCTGAGTACTTCTTCCTTTTTCTATTGAACATTTTCTATATTGTTAATATAGTTAAAAATAATATATTTTTTAAAGCACTGCAGTTCCGCTTAAACCTCAAATTCCAGTCTTTATGGAAAGGTTCAGATATATAAATCCTTCCTAGATGCAACCTGAAAAAAATAATACAGGAATAAGGTGATTATAAGGCACCTTAACATGTTTTGTTCTCCTCTCAAATCCACCCAGAAACATCTTTCAAAGGAAAAGGCTACAAATCCAATTATGTGGTTGAAGATATTTTCTTTCTATATTTTTTCTTAATATCTGACAAATTAAGAATCCTGGAAGTGAACAATGACTGTTTAATTCTAAAAAGTAATTCAAATGAATCAAAAGGCCTACCTAAAGAACCAATAGTGTGGATAAAAACGTGGACCCTTATTTCCTTAAGGGTCCTTTCCTTATTGAGGAGACGTTGGGTCATCTGCTTTATTAGGCCCACAGTACAGAACTCCTGAATTCTTTTATGGTACACTTCCTCCCAAAAAGCTCTGTGAAAGGTTCTAGCTATTAAGCCCTGACAGTGATACAATCAGGCTCCAGCAAATGCTGGTCTGTTCCTTTTTTTTTTTTTTTTTTTTTTTGGCCATGCCATGAGGCATGCAAGGTCTTAGTTCCCTGACCAGGGATCGAACCCACGCCCCCTGCAGTGGAAGCACGGAGACTTAACCATTGGACCGCCAGGGAAGTCCTAACTGGTCTATTCCTTTATTCCTGTGGGCAGCACGGAAGGCATTTAGGTTTGGCATACATGCTACTCACATGCTAGATCCTTTCCCTTCCTAAGGAGGCCAAAGCCTGCACTAGAAACCCTTATATAACTGACCTCTCTGGCTTACTGGTCACTATATCCTCAGTACTCAGCACCTAGTAAGGACTCAAAAAATAGTTATCGAATGAATGAGTATTCTTGTCCCTGTGTATCTGCAGTCACTCTGAGTGTATAATATCCAGCTTTTCCTTGGACACTGGCGTGCCCAGTGTCTATGGCCTCAAGACTCTTGACTGGACTCTCTAGACCTGCACTGTCCAGTACAGTAGCCACTAACCGTTACATGTGTCTATTTACATTGAACTTTAATTAAAATTACATAAAAATTTAAAATTCAGCCCTCAGTTGCACTAGCCACATTACAAGTACTCAGTAGCCACATGTGGCTAGTGGCTACCATATTGGATAACACAGGCATAGAGCCTTGCTATCATGGCAGAAAGTTCCACTGGACACGGGACTGCTCTGGGCCTTCCTGAACACCGGCTGATGGATATCCTCTTTGTCTTTGCAGTGCAGCTGTCTGCTTCAGGAAGTGACGTCTACAGGAACAAGGTGAATCTTTAAGAGCTGCCTTGCATTGTGACATGTCTAATCCCTTGCTGCAGTCCCTACAGCATGAACAAGGTAAGAGGTACTTTAGGGACTCATCCTTTGTGTCTTTATGGTACCATGATTTACCCTGGGTATGTGATACCTTTCTGTGGTGTGAGGAGGTTGCATCTCCTGCCAGAAGCATTCCAGAGGTTGGCAAGCAGTGTTGACAGGCAGGGTCACAGGGAATGGTGGTGGTGTAGTCTTCCAGAGTTGTCAGCTGTGTTTATCAGAGGCCTCTGGGCAGCTGAAATATTGGTTGTTAGTGTAATTGCCTTGGCATGAATATTGGAAGATTGAGGCTCTAGAGCCAAACTACCTGGGTTTAAATATCAGCTCTTATAGATACTAGCTTTGAGGACCTTGGGAAAGTGGCTTAAGTGCTCTGAACCTCAGTTTCCCCATCTGTAAAATGTTGATGCTAATGGTACCCACCTCACCGGGTTGTTATAAGGATGAAGTGAATTAATATGTGTACCAGTGTTTAATATAGTCCCTGTCTACATTATGAGCATTTGATCAATTTTTGCTGTTGTTCTTTTTGGTGTTGGGGACACTCTTGTCCCTTAGACATTGTTGCCAGAGAGTCTTGGGTGCATCTGCAACATTTCCACTTTATTCCCCGATCGATTCAGCATGCAGCAGTTGATTACCGGATGGGCACTCTGGGGATAAACGATGAATGGGGCTTAGGTCTTACCTTCAGCAGGTGACAGACGATTTGGGGGCACTGTGGCTAGTGTGAGGTGTGTACCAGAAGCTGTGGAAGCACAGAAGGGACACCCAACTTTGGGGGATCTGGATAGGAGAGTATAGAGGAGGTGACATGTTGAGTTGGATTCTATATGATACGTGATCATTTCTTGGACACAGAAGTAGGGCAGGGCATTCCAGGTAAAGGAAACAACCTATGTAGAGGCACAAAAGCATATGAGAAAGTCTGACGTGTGTAGAGAACAACAGAGTTTGGTATGACTGGAGCAGGATTTCTCAATCTTGACACTATTGACGTTTGGACCAGGCGATCCTTTGTAGTGAGAGGCTGTCTTCTGTATTGGAAGTGTTTAGTAACATGCCTCTCCCCCAACCTCAGTTGTGACAACCAAAAATGTCCCCACACATTGGCCAGTGTCCCTTGAGGGGACGAAAATGCCCTGGTTGAGAACACCTGCACTGGGAGAAGATGCCAGATGTGAGCCCAGAGAAGGAGGGAAGGGTTGCATTCTGAGAGCCACTGAAGGATTTAAAACAGGGGAGAGACATTTCCAGAGACTGCAAGAAGAGGTAACCGCGGGTTGTGATGGAGTTGGACAGCGCTTTTAGATGATTTGGTCTTAAAAATGGATTATGGAATTCCTAGGCTTTAGAAAGCCCATGTAGCTTGTTGAGATTGTTTTACTAACATCCCCTTTCCAGGGGTAATTTTTCTCATGGCCCTTTGTTTGGCCTTCTCACGGGCACGGCTGCTTTACCCCATCAGAAGAAACCAGAAAAGAGTAAGCAATTGTTTTTTGAGAGACTTTCATTTGGCTGAGCCAAGCCAAAGAAGAGGAAAACTTTGCTGACCTTTTCCCCCCTCTGGCTTCAATACTTACCTTCTTTTAAAAATCTATCTGTATATATATTTTTATTGAAGTATAGTTGCTGGACAATATTATATAAGTTACAGGTGTACAATATAGTAATTCACAACTTTTAAAGGTTATACTCCATTTACAGTTATTATAAAATATTGGCTATATTCCCCATCTTGTACAATATATCCTTGTAGCTTATTTTATACCTAATAGTTTGTACCTCTTACTCCCCTCCCCCTCCCCCTCCCCCCTTCCTTCTCCCCACTGGTAACTGCTAGTTTGTTCTCTATATTTGTGAGTCTGCTTCTTTTCTTGTTATATTTATTAGTTGTATTTTTTAGATTCCACATGTAAGTGAAATCATACAGTATTTGTCTTTCTCTGACTTATTTCACTTAGCATAATGCCCTCCAACAGTCTTTGAGGAGTGAGCTTTTGGAATCCTAGATAGGCAGGTATTGTTCCCCAAAGTCATAATTAGAGGGCAAGGAGGAGAGGAGATCCATCATGGCGGTCACTGCAAATCTTGGCTTCTTTCACTGACAGTTTGGTGTAGTGAAAAGCTAAGACAGCTCTTGGGAAATCTCAGATTGGCAGGCTCAGTATGCTGTTTCAGCCCTGCCCTAAGTTTCTCCGGGGTAACACAAGACCTGATGTCATGGTTTGGCTCTTGACACACAGCTGGGAACCAGACTCCTTAGAAATTTCAAGTGTCTCAGTAGGTGTGTCTGTTGCTTGGGAGGTTATATTCTGTCCGAGTGACCCAGTGAATGCTTTATTTTATGTTATTTTAATTTAAAGTGGTGATTAAGCATGATGTGTAACCTTCATAGGTCAGCATTTTTCTTATGGTTTTCTTGGCATAAGACAAAAAAAAAAAAAATAGGTCACCCTCTGGGGAGGAAACAGATCTCAGCACAAATAAAACTAGATAGTCATCTCATCAATTAGGATATGTAAGTTAGAACGTTGGAAATATTTTTGTGGGTGTGATTGATTTTCTAAGTAGAAGTGTTCCCAGAAAGCTGGAGACATTTGAATTGTACGCTTTCCACTTCCTTGGACATACACGGTAATCACTCTCTTTCCTTCCCAAACCCCAACTAGTTATGAGACACTTTAATCAGGGAGGTGGCCAGATAGGGAGGGGGCTGGAGCATCCGAGGGTCCAGAGTTGTTCCTCTGATGCACCAGGGCAATTCTGACCACAGTTAGGCATTGACAGCTCTCTTTTGGGTCAATTGGAGACGATACCCTCTAGAAAACACGGGAATGGCCACAGGGCACCAGGAATTGGCAGTGTGTCTAACTATTTTAACGGGATAACCTGTCAGTGAACTGCTGGCAGCCAGGTAGAGCCTTCATTCCTCATATTCTGGAACTTCAATCTGTGCCCGGATCTGGGAACACACCAGGAAGGGGTGCAGTTCCGGCCCTCAGACAGCCAGCACTCTGAGGGCATTCCCAGCCACAATGCTCATCGTGAACCTGGGGCCCTTTCCGGAGGCTGGTGTACATGGGATATGTCAGGTTGATACCCAACCTGTAGGTTTATACAGAGTGGACACCCTCACGTCTATTCACCTTTTAAATATTGTAGACAGACTTTAATGGTTGTACATTCTGGGCTTTATGCTCTAGCCTTACATGTTAAAGAAATTGTGGGTGCACAAATTTCCCCAGGGCTCTCCTTCTCCCCGGCCCTATGCAGACTTGAAGACCATCCTTCCAACTTTCATACTCTCCTTGGATCTTTTTCCAAGAGCTGATTTTCCAATCTTTAATATTGATCGAAAACTTTAAAATTAGAATTTAACTTTGAATTTTGTCCAAATTCTTTACCCTTTCTATTTTCTTGGTTATTCTCTTGTTAATAGGTATAAATATTTATTATATATAATATATTATAAATTTTGTTAACAAGAAGGATTAGTGTTTTGTATGTATAGGTGTTATCTATATGTTAACATGCTGTAAAGAGAGGATTTTAGTGTGTTACTTAGCAAATCATAGCCAAATGGGAGGCAAGTTAAACAGGATGGGATTTTGGGGAGGCCAATTGGGCAGAATGGTGTACATTCAGTACATGCCACATGTAGACACAAAAGCACACTTACAGGAACAACATTCTGCTCTTGAAAGCAACCTTGGAATTACAGTCCTCAACTCTTTCCCTCGTGGCCATCGTTCTCGTGAAGGCACATCGCGTGCTGTTCTCTGCCTTGAATTTGTGAGGACACTCCATCTGATTGAAAAATAATTGATTTTTCTGTTATTGCACAGAATGCTCTCCACCCTCCCCCCGCCCCCCACAGTGAAAGTGAATCTTCTTGAGAACTGTTTCTTCCTTGTCATGTTCCAATAAAGCCAAATCTGATTGTTACTGCTTTGGACAAGCGCCATAGCATCAAATGCAGGAGGGTAGTGTCTTTTATCTCTCTTGATGGGTGGATGCCACTGTTTTGCTTACTATATGCCCAACACAATTTTTTCGCTGAATATTTTCCAGTTTTCAACACCGTATCTTACTGTGCCAGATTTGAGGCAGTTTCACCTTTACACTCAGATCAAAATCTCTACAGTCGACAGAAGAGTAACACTGAAATTTAGTTTCTGCCTTCATTTAGAGTTCTTCTTACTTTGCAACTCTTTAATATGAAGCAGGGAAGTCCAGAACTCACCACCGTTGGTTCTGTCACCTAACACCTGGCAGACACATAACTCAACACTAGGTCCTTCAACACATTTATCAGGTACCCACTGCGTACCATGCACCATGCTTGCAATTCACCAGTGAACAAAACAAAGGTCTTTGCCGTCCAAAGCCTCTGTTGTGGCTAAGGCAAGGAGTCGTCTCATCCCAGAGTTTAATATTTAAACATACACCTAATGTTAAAACTTTCTCCATTTGAAACTTTTTCTATTTGAAGAGCAAATTAACAGAGTTACTGGACGCAGGATAGGATTTGGTAGATAGTAAACATGTAAGATCTCTCTCCTCGCCTTTCTAGGACACTCTGGGTGGTTTCACCCAATGACCAGTCTATATTTAATGAGTCTCCACTGCTTTTTTTCTGAAGGCAAATGGCCAAGTTCCCCTCCTGTCAGACTTTGGAGAAATACTACACCCTTCGAAAACCAGTGACATGGAAGAAAATACAGATAAAACTTAAATGATCTTGGAATAAGGAGAGCCTTATTAATTTCTAGTGGCAGAAATAATAAAGGAAGAAAATGTATTTGTTTAAAACCTAAAGATTTCTTTCCATCAGAAGACATTCTGAACTATCCTAAAAGACAAGAGACTAGCCAAGCAATATTTATAACATATATGACAGAGAGTTAACTTAGCTGATGTATGTAAAATTCTTGAAAATTAGTAAAATAAGAGTGACTCCTCTAATAAAAATGAGCAAAGAGCAGAAAGATAAAACCAATAAAGGAAGAAATATGATCAGCAAATAACATATAAGAAAATATCCAATCTCAACAGTTATCAAAGAAAGACAAATTAAAATGATGAGATGGCATTTTCTACAATTGATGAAGATTCATAAAGGTTACTCATCAAAGGTACGAATAGAACTGGCAGGCTATCTCATTGACAGTTAATGAAAGAACACGTTTCTCAAAGGGACTTAATGTGTATCAAAGCCTCAAATATACACACACCTTTTGATTCAGAAACTCCTATTTCTAGAACTCAGTAAGAATTGTCATAGATGTGTATAAAAATTTAGCTAAGATATTCATCACATATTGTTATAATAGTAATTTTTTAAAAATAATAACCATGGTACATCCATACAATAAAAATGACAGGGAGGGATGGAGTAATATTTGATAATATAGAAAGATGTTCTCAATAAATTGTGAAGAAGGCAAGTTACTTAATAATATGTACAGTTTGATCATTATTTTGTTTTTTAAAAAAGATACATGGCTACCCACAGGAAAAAGATTACAGATACACATCAAAGTATTAAGAGCGTTATCTTCTGTTTGCTTGTATGTTCTAAATTTTCTTTAGCAATATGCATTCTTTCATACTAAAAATAGTGTTTTGAAATAAGACATGAAATTATCTTTAAGATATGAACTTCACTGTATTTTTAAAATATACATGATAAAAAAGACTGTGAGATATTGCCCAGAATTCTGGCAGTGGTTTTGTGAGAGGACAGGTACATGGTATTCATGTTTCTTATTTAAGAAAATATTTTTCTGTGAGAAGAGACACCTGAGAGCTCTCTCCATTCCCCCACCCATCTGGAGAACACACTGAGGAAAGGCCAGATGAGGAAAGAGTGAGAAGGTGACTAGGAAGAGAGCTGTCACCAGGAACCAACCCTACTTGACCTTGGTCAGGGACGTCCAGCATCCATAACTATAGAAAATAAATGTCTGTTGTTTAACAAATTTTTCTCTATATTTGCAACTTTCTTATAGTAAGTATTTGTACTTATGATTGACAGTCAGAAAAAAGCAAGCATTTTAAAATAAATACTATTTTAGCTGTTTTGCATTTGAGGTACAACTGGGTGGAGATATTTAATGAGTGGATAAAAAAGAGACAGAGCCATTGGTCAAACAGAGATTTGAATTTGGGAGTCATTCTCTTTGACATATTGCCAGGAAAGAGCATTTTAATGTACTGATGTTTTGGAAGCAGTAGTAAGTAGAGAAATGCTCTAGAAAAAGACACTGCCCTCTGATTCAGTGGCTCAAATTTTTTTAAATGGCTGTTACATCCTCTTACTCATTACATCCTCTTATTCAAGATATTGCTGATGTGCCCAAGTTTAGACCAGTAGTTTTCAAACTGTGGTGTGGGGACCCCTGGGGGGCCTGTTCATGGGCCACCTGCAAGGTCAAAACTATTTTCATAATAATACTGAGACGTTTTTTGCCCTTTCCACTCTCTCTCAAGTATACAATACAGTTTAAGGGGCTACATGACATGCTATGACGTCATCCCTCTGACGGCTGTTGGAATGTGTGGTTGTGTCTTCATGTTCCAAAAATGTCTCAGCTTTAATTTTTTTTTTAATTTATTTATTTATTTATTTATGGCTGTGTTGGGTCTTCGTTTCTGTGCATGGGCTTTCTCTAGTTGCGGCGAGCGTGGGCCACTCTTCATCGCGGTGCGCGGGCCTCTCACTGTCGCTGCCTCTCTCGTTGCGGAGCACAGGCTCCAGATGCGCAGGCTCAGTAATTGTGGCTCACGGGCCTAGTTGCTCTGCGGCATGTGGGATCCTCCCAGACCAGGGCTCGAACCCATGTCCCCTGCATTGGCAGGCAGACTCTCAACCACTGCGCCACCACGGAAGCCCTCAGCTTTAATTTTTAATGCGGTAAAACATTGATAGAAATAACTGACATGAACAAAAGCTCTTAGGGTCTGCAGTAATTTTTAAGCATATCCTCAGATAGGAGTCTAGACTGTGCCTGTGTCCTGTGTTCAGCAGTCAGAGAAGCTGGGCCCTGGGCCCTGAGCAGGAGTGCCCTGGACATTGTAGCCCATCTGTGCTCACCTCCTACATCGTTAAGGAAACATTGCCCTTATTCCTTATTTTAAAAACTTTATTTTTATAGAATTTGTGTGGCTAAATGAAACATTGTTGGCACAAGGCTGGTGTAGCACCTGGGTTACCTGTAAGTCAAATTCTGCTGAATGTGGGGTGTATGGAAATGAGAAAATTACACCTCCAGTCTCTTCCTTGTGCATCTCACTGGGCAAGTCAGTGAATTTTTAGGACAAAAACGGGAATGCAGTTCCCTTCTAAGAGGTAAGGGAGGGCAAGATTAAGATAATCATAACCTAGAGGATGGTCAGTTTGGCATGAAGTAGGGAGAAGACAAACTTAAAAGAATTAACTGAGTATGTTTATGCTCATTTGTCTTTAAAACGTGTGCATGTATAGAACTTGTGTGTGTAAATGTATGTAAAACATACACCTGCTATTTGAGAATTGCTTCCTGAGTTAACATAGAATTCGCCCTTTATATAGTCATTTCTACTGCAGGAGCAACGTCAGTGCTTCCGTTTCATTCCTTCTGCTTTACCAAGAACGCATTTCAGTGGGTCCTCGAGTGTGGGACTTACCTCTGCATCTCACAACAGCACACAGTGGGGCAGTGGTCGGTGCCTGCCTCTCTGAGAAGGCATCTTCACGGTCTGGGGTGTAAGTTGAGAATCTGAACCCTTCTGTACAGAGAATTTGGCTTTAGAGGAATGATTCTGGGGAGCCAGGAGACCGGGAGCCCCGCTGCAGTATTCACGTGGGCATGGCAGTGCCTTGACTTGAGGGGCAGGACTCTGTAGCCTCACTTAACCAGCTCCCCATCATGTCCGAAAAGATGAAGGAGAATCCAAACAGGTGGGAGGGAAATGAAGGCTTCTGAACAGAAAGGCTGGACTTTTGGTTTAAGACCATCACGGCCCCAGAGCTGGAGAAGGAATATGTTTGACATGACTGTAATCTAATTTCAAGTCTGAGAGGCCGAGCTGTGAATCATGATAAGCTCTTTGAAATATGGCCACAGCTACTGACCGTAAAACAGTTTTCACTTGGAAGGAAAAGGATGCTCGGTCCCACTTCGTTGTTTTTAGTGGCACTTTACACACATTGTGATTGTCAGCGTGGGAATCTTGGTCATCCTTATTTCTTGAGGGTTTAAAGAGACGTGCCTAGGATTTTCTTGAATAAAACAAGTTTCGCTTTTTTTTTTTTTTTTTTTTTTAATTTTTAACTGACAAACTGCCCTACCAGCCTTCATGTTGAGCTGTAATTAAATGCTGACTGAACTGGCATGGTCTCGTTCTGCAGCATCGTGTTGAACTAAGCCCACACCAGCCCGCAGCATCATTAGACAGGTCCTTTGGACACATGATGTGGGCGGTGACCTCTTTCTTTGATGCTGGTGGTGGCTGGGTCCCCTTGTGACAAAGAGGCCAGTGGATCCTGGCCTCGTGCATCAGGCAGAGGAATGCGCTGACATCCTTCTTAAGTCCTCAGCTGTGCCCCTTTCCTCTCAATTAGTCAGTCTTAATGGAGACAATTAAGTTACCTCCTATTTAGTTAATCAGTGATGGGAAACATGACTAGTTGCTCAGTTAATCTGTGGCTTGTCCATCTTTAGACTATTAACAATCCACTCAATTTGCCTGATTTGCGAACGTATCACCTCCACCGGTGCAGTTGGTGTGTATGAGGGGAAATTCATAACAGAGAGATTGCTTTCAATCCCAGCTTATTAATTTGAGTACCTAATGCTTTGAATTGCCTTTTTCCCCTCTCTTTTTGTGATATAGAGGCCTTATAACATGGAGCTGTTTGCTGGCATTTTTTCCTGCTTCTTGTTATCTTTTATCTCTGTAAAAATAAGCCCAGCATTATTGTTTTCTATAAGATGTTTGCCGAGAATGTTGTGCTTTTGAATGTATGTACATCCTTGGCTTTATGTTTTAAAAACCTCCTACTGTTCAATAAAATTAATAAATGTACTAGAGGAGAGATGCCTATTTAGAGTGTGTAAAACTACATAATTTGCAGAAATCCCTCAGTTAATACTCAGAAGACATGTATTTCTCGTCTCTCATAAATGACAATGTTTAGGTTTAAATGAAAACATTTAGATTTGATTAATCATAGTTTATATGTTCTTCTGGTTTATTTGGTTTTCTTTTTTTTATGGAATAATTTCATAACGTTTTACCACCCTCAGACTTTAATAAAGTGGCATTATCTTGAGAGACTAGTCTCAATTAGATATATATATGAGCAATCCATTAAGATAGCCAGCTCTAGCCACAGAGGTAAAGTGTCCTCACATGTCAGTGATCAAGGAGCTCCTGTTAATTAGAACAGTAGGAAAACTGCAACAAGTTATTGGGGATAAAAACAACAATTAAAACGATGGGTGAAATTAGCAATATCTGCATCTCTTGTTATTCCTTAAATCCAACCCATAAACAATTCGTTGTGACAGCTCTAGGCTGGGATTATGGCATTTCGCATGAGGTCTGATTATAGCTAAAAATAGACACGTGTATTGAAGATCTGAAGAAGAATATTAAACAATTGAAATTTTGTGAAAGACTGATGCTGTTTCATTGTAGTAATTTCCCCAAAGGCACATTAGTAATGCTGCTAAATACAGACTTTAATAGACTTTAATAATGTGTACTTCAGAGGCCTGATACACAAAGGAATAATGTATAAAACATTCATTATGGAAAATTGCAACCTTTTTATTTAATAAGAAATCTGTTGAAACAAAACCATTGCACTGCCTATGGCATTGTGTTCCTGGGTGCTAGCAGGCTGAAGAATAATTGCCACTTTCTCTTACATTTTTTTCACCTATTCTAGTCAAGTTACAATCATATTTACTTATTTGTTCCATGAATGAAAATGGGGATTAGAAAAAGAGGACTTGCATTGGATGGCCCCTTGTTCACGTGTGGTCCAGCCTCTCACTACCTGTGTAATCTTGGGCAAGTACCTTAACGTCAAACTCCACTTCTTCATTTGCAAACTGGGGGTTGTTCTACTTACCTTACAAGGTCAAGGTAGGAGATGTGAAATGTTGGCGGGGTGGAGGCTCCGTGGAATAGGCATTCAATAAATGCTTCCTATTATGATTACTTTCTACATCTGTTTCTCTTTGTATTGCTTATTTCTGTGGGTGACTGGTGGAGGGAGGGGGGAGCAGCTAGGGGGTCGAGAGTAGGAAAAAGTAATAAAAAAGAAGCCTCCGTAAGCAGCTCTGTCGCCAAGCCTTGCATTGGATTTCAATTTGATTTTAATGTGCTGCTGCTGAGAGCCATGTTGCTGAAAAAGAGAGAAGAGTAAGAAGCAGATGCTATTGGAAGAACAGTGGGGCATTTATCTCTTTTAATGAGATAACATCATTAGAGTGACAAAGTGCAGCGAAGAATCGATACTCGAAATGGACTGGTGCTATCTTCCCAAAGTGCACCGACGGTTACCCTTCACAGCCTTAGAATCTGCTGAATCACGAATTCTGTCTTATCTGTTATTAGAGCCACTGACTTTGATCTCACAGAATAGATCCACACCTTCGGGATCTGCCCAGGAGCAGGACAACAGACTAATTGGATAAATGAGAAAAATCCGGGGTGATTTATAAGCTGCCCTGTAATCAAGGAACCTCAGAGGAAGGCAGTTGGGCTTTTTTTCCCTTTGACTTCTTTAAATGGCTGCGCACCCTAGCCTGTTCTTCTTGCTCTCATTCTGCTTCTTGGTGTAGTGTCAGAAACACTAATCATGTCAGGCTGTGACACTGACAGCCCTGACATTCACAACAAAGAGACAAGAAGGAGAGAGAGGCCGAGAGACCTCAGAGGGGGAAGGTGCGGAAAAGCAGCGGGGGAAGGATTTTTTCTTTCACATAAAATCCATTGCTGCAACATCACCAATGTTCTGGATACATTACATCCAAGGAAAACTAAGGAAGGAGCAGGATGAATTCTAATGGAGATAAAATTGGTCAGGGAAGATTTTTTGCGACTATTTTTCCCCCTCTTCTTTTAGATTTCAGTATGTAGCCTATATGAGAGTGACTGAGGCTATGATTTCTTCTCACCAAGAAAAAAAAGGCATTGAAAAAATTTCCCTCTTATCAATTAGGAGTTTGGGATTAACGTATGTATACACGCTACCATATATAAAATAGGTAAACAGCAAGGACCTAGTGTATAGCACAGGGAAGTATACTTAATATCTTGTAATAACCTATAATGGAAAAGAATCTGGAAAAAGAACATACATATGTATATGTATATGTGTGTGTGTGTGTGTGTGTGTGTGTGTGTATAACTGAATCACTTTGCTTTACACTTGAAACTAATACAACATTGTAAATTAACTATACTTCAATAAAATTTTAAAAATAAAATTAAAAACAATTTCTCTCTTCCAGTATCCCAGTTTTTCTCTTTGAAACAAAGCAAAGTTGAGCACGAATCTCAGCAGGAAGTGTGTGCTCTCTAAGATTTTTCATTTTATTGCCAGATTCCCATAGTTTAATCTGAACAATGACCACCTCAGGAAAGGAGTCATTGGTGAGGGATGTTTTCTGACCGTGACAGAGCTGACGAGGGGACTCTTTATTCAGTGTCATCCTCTGGCCACCTTACCCTTAGCCTCCCCAGCACCTGCCCGCTGAGGAAATGATGGTGTACCTGGTAGTTCGAAGCAGGCTGCCTGTGGCCAGATCTTCCAAACACCTTTGAGGTTTCTCTCTCCCTCGAGCACTTTCGCCATTTGGAATCCTTGTGGCGAGTGGTCTCTGGTCTCCATCTCGGATCAGTCAGGACCTGGAGACCTGCGGCTGCATCTCACATGTGTCTGGAATCCAGATGTTACGATCTAAATTGAGCTCTGAGCTCAGGCTGAATCATCCTAGCTTTTCTATAAACAGGAGAACCCAGATGCCAGCTCAGCATTTGAGGTATTTTGAATTACAACTCTGTGTCTGAACACAGATATCTGTCCTTTTACTATTTCATCATGCAAGGAAAAAAAGTAATCAAAAAATGGAAAATGGTGTATTGATTCCATGTTAGTTTTCCTACCACAAAGGAAGTACATTTTTTGGGTCTATGTTTGAGGGCAGAAGGTTTTACATGGTGACATCTCCAGATTAATTAAATACAATATTAAGTGAGAACTTTGGAAAGAACTGAGACCTCGTTTTGCAATATTCTTGTTTTTAGTACCCAAGTAAAATTTTACACACTTGGGCCACTTGGGAGAAATGCTTCTGAATTTGCAAAATAATTGTTTTAAGTGAATTATAGCATAATTTAAACTATGTATAGCAACCTTTACGTGTTGTGGCTTATTTAAAATTTCTTGAGGAAATTGTTTTTCTACTGGCAGAGGAGAGTACATTTGTACCCTGGGGAGGATTTGGGGGAATTACCCCCAAATATCTTCCTGTAAATTCAGATTTTCTTTGAAGTTCCTTTTTATCCTAAAAATTTACATGGATGTTACATTGTTCTCTGTGATATGTCTGTGGGGTTTTTTTTTTTTAATGTAAAAGAACTTTAAAAATTACTTGCCAGTTAAATTACTTCATTAAATCTTATATAAGGTAATTTAGCTGTTAATAACAAATAAGCCCTCAATATTCAGTGGTTTGACACAATGAAAGTTTCCTTTCTTGCTAAATTTTGAACCAGTGTAAGTATTTCTGATAGGTGAAGTGCTTTTATTAAGCAGTTATTCAGGAATCCTGAACTCAGCCTCCTGCCATATTCTGGCCTTACCATCTGTATTAGGTTTCTAGGCCGCTGTAACAAAGTGCTGCAGCCCTGATGCCTTATATAACAGAAAAGTATTGTCTCGCAGTTCTGGAGGCTAGAAATCCAAGATAAAAGTGTCAGCAGTGTTGGTGTCTTCTGAGGCTGTGAGGGAGGGATCTGTTCCAGGGCTCTCTTCTTGGCTTGTCGATGGCCGCCTTCTCCCTGTGGCTCTTCACGGCATCTTCCCTCTATTCCTGTCTGTGTCCAAATTTCCCCTTTTTATAAGGACACCGGTCATACTGGGTTCAGGCCCATCCTCTTTCAGTGTGACCTCATCTTAACTAATCACATCTGTAATTATCCTATTTCTAAATAAGGTCATTTTCTGAGAGGCTGAGGGTTAGGATTTCAACATGTGAATTTCCCAGGGGGGAGGAGACAGCTCAACCCATAATCCCATCTTTAAGGCTTGTGATGATTGTCTGCATCTAGCTGGTGGAAGGGGACGAGGGCATGAAGAAGGAACACTCCTTAATCCCCATAGCCCTGAAGGGAGTCCACATTTTCTCTTCATATTCCAGTGGTAAGAACTAGTTACATGGTTCTGCCTGAGTGCAAGGGACCTAGGAAATGTAGTCCCTGGATGAGTAGTGACTGTGCTAGGTGGCTTCTAGCAGGCGTGTGCACAAGAGCTCCCCATCTTTCTAGGAAAAAGTGTCACGTGTATGCTGTATCTTCCACTGCTCCTGAGAGCATGCTTATCCGAGGGCACTGAAAGAGATCGTATCAAAGTTTGAGAATCCCATTCTAGCATGCTTTTCAATTAACCCTCCAAGTGTTTATATGTAAATGAGTGCCTGAGGTTGCTTACTATTTTGTTTTCTTAAGAATCTAATATATTCTCAAGGGTATTTTATTTACACTATTAATGGGCACTTTTTCCTCTTATGAAACTAGTGAAATCCAAAATAATGAGGTTTTAACTGTTCGCCAGAAGTATAACTTGTGGTTAGAATGATTTCCTACAGTACAGTAACTTTTTTTTGTTACATGTTCTATTATTACTGAAAAATGATATGCATCCAAGAGGGGAAAAGGGTATTGTGAGTGCAGAGGACAATTATATAATCTGCTGTGCTTATCTCAAATGGCTAGACTTTAGTATTTAATTATAAAAGTCTTGTCTCTCCTATCAGGGTAGTCATTATTTCGAAAGTTGAACGTGGGTTTTATAAGTGACTAAGTAATTGCTTTGTATGTTCCTTTGCAATTACAGTAAGAAGTCATGAATTCTCTACATTTAGAACTGCTAAAAATTATTTAGATTTGCCTGTTGAATAGGTTTATCTAAAAAAGGACTTGGGAAGAAATTTCCACTGTGAATTTTTGGCTTCTCAAAGTAATTTGTAAGAAATTTTCCATGAAAAAGATAGTGATAGTAATTTGAAAAGGATTAAGTAGGTACAGTCTGAGAACTTTGTAGGTAGTGTGAAAACACATGAATACTGAACCATAATATTTAAGATTTTAGTCGTGAAGTCCTATGTCAAGAAACGATTCTCTTTCTGTTTTATTGTTCTGTTATTTTAAAACACGGATGTTATCTAATGATTTAAAACCCATCAGTGCTACTATAGATTTCCCTTTGGTCAAAAAACCTGACAGTGGTATTTCAGGCAAGATAGTCATTTAAACAGTAACCTTTTAATTTTTAGTGGTTTTAGTTTTAATATGTCAAAATAAACTAACACAAATATTTGAATCATTTTAGGAATGAACTAAGCCCTCATTCATTTAGATGTTATAAATTCAGATTTTGGAGTAGGGTCTAGGATGAAGTTTTATCTTTTGTAGATATTTGATAAATAATTATTATTTTAACTGTTAAACCAATATTACCTGTCCAGATATAGGAGAATCCAGTATTTGAATTAGGATTTTATTGATTTCAAAACCCATGCACATTTTCGTTCTGTCACATTGCCTCATAGGAGAGTATTTGTTGGATTGAATTCAAAATATATTACATGGATTTGCTAAGCTAAGAGTAAATGCAACATCCCATGATGAATGTTTTAGTTCTTGAAAGAACAAGCCCCTTGCAAATGAACAAATTAATGTAGTGGCTGGAAATTAGTTTCATCTCATCATGAAAGCAAGTCTGTAGAACTTTTACTTGCTAACACTTTAGTAGACTACCACTTCCTAAATAAAGGAGCAGCCTCTGATGCAGAGAATTTCTTAAACATCCATTATGTGACTAACTTAGAGTTCTTTAGAACTCATGTTAGTTTCCTTAAAACTGGTTTCTGATTCATACTCTCACACTTGCCCCCCTTTATGAATGTGCTCAGGTTATGCAGGCTTTATTGATTGGTTGAGACCAACACAGAAAAGGCAACCTTGAACCATAGGTGGGCCTGGCCTGAGGGCAAGATAAAGAAAACCTGTCTATTTTCCAGTGAAAAGCTCAGCTAGAACCCTAAGATAAAAGAAAGGTATATTCCTCTAAAAACATTTCACCTTTTCACCTTTTCTAGCAACATGATAAGCCTGACTTCTGTGAAAAGGATGATTTAAGAGTTTTGAGGGGTGCTTACATCATTTTCAGTTTTATTCCATTTACTCCATTCGTGGTCTCTGCTATGTGACTGTGGCCAAGTCACATCCTCTGTTTGAAACTTGGGGTCTCCACGTAAAAGATGAAGCCATGGGAGTAGATTAGGAATTGTTAGCCTGGTGTCTTAGCTGAGGTTGGCTTCAGGGGCTGTCTGTAAAATGCTAGGAATTGAGTCCAGTATGTGGTGTGCATATGCATTTTTCTGGAGAGAATGGTCCATAGGTTATTACATCAGATTCTCCAAGGCTTCAGCACACAAAGAAATCAATAGGCCAGATGATCTCAGAAGTCTGTAGAGACTCTAGCTTTCTAGTTTTCTGTAAATTATGTTAAGCACAGGCTATCGTGGGCAAGGTAGATGAGAAAATTAATGCATTCTATCTCCTTTCTGCAGTGTGACCTGGAAGGGAAATTTGGAGTGTTTTTATTGTAGACAACTGCTTCTCTCTTCTCTAGGATGAGTGTTCTGTGTGCAGTAAATGTTCAATAAATGTTTGTGGAGGATGACAAAATTCTGTTATTAGCAGAAGAGCAGAAATAGTCTATCAGTTTGAAGTGAGTCACTTTTTGGTGATCAATGAACATTTTTTTCAGGCCTGAGCATTTCTTGTAGTTATCTGCAGTGGGTGTTTAAAGAATCATTTGAAATAGCACTTAACTTATTTAGAATCGCAGACACTTGGAGAGTTAGTGCCTAAAGGATGTTCAGAGTGAAGAGATCGATCCCCAGCAGTGAGGAAGCAGAGGCCCAGAGTTGCAGTGATGTACAGCAGTGCTCCAGCTTCATTTCTCTGGCTGGGGTACCTACAGTATGGTAAGCATGTTGTCCTGACAGAGAGCCTTCTCGTATGTGTCGTGGCTCAGCAGATTAGCCAGCCTGAAGCAAGAGCCCTATTGCTCAGCAGATAAACAGAGAATCAGGAGAGCACTCTGGCACCTCCCTCTTTGGGTAGGGAGGAAAAAGAATTAAGTGGCATCCCCTGGCCAGCTGTGCAGTTTGAATCTAATGGAAGTCCGTTCTTGAATGTGACTCATGCAGTTCACTGTATTAAAACAACATACTGTCCTCCAGAAAATCCCAGTTCGATTAAAACAAACAAACAAAAACACCATTTCTTGGCTGCTTGGATATGCCTTTCAAAAAAATCAGGGATGTTTACCTACGTTATTACTTCTTCCCAAAAATTGTATTTCTGTTTTATCCTGTTGGTGGATTTTAAAAATTGGCTATTGACTCCTTAATATAGATGTCTACATGTGTGTTTTACAACCATTTACTCTCTCAACTTTTGTTTAAAATCTAAGCATCTTGGCTGTTTTCCTTGGGAACTTTGTAGAAAGAGAATAATCATAGTAGGCCACAGTAATATTATTTGTCTTCAAAGTTGCTATGAACAATCACTATTAGGATTTATTCTCCAGGTCAAGCCCACAGTTCAAAGTCAAGAGCAGGCCAAATGTTCAGAGCTGGACTTTGGAAACTGATTTCATTTTATTTATTTTTTAATGCTAAAGATATACTCAGAGGGCCTCCTTTTGTTGCATTATTTTTTCATTTTTAGGACCAGCAGTCCTTATTATAGCTATTTAACATGAAACTTTCATGATTATAATCACTTTTCAGAGTTGTTTGAGCTGGATTGGTAGTATGAAGTAACCATACACATTTTTCAGTAGGAACAGAAAAAGTAGTATAAAATATTATTACCTGTATTCTTTGACTTAGTTTCCTAGGATAGGTTTTTATAAATTATCGGTGTCTCTTTTAGTCATGAATGAGTAGACAGTATGGCCCATGGTTTTGTACCATGTATATTTATGTATTTTTGATAGATATAAATAAGTTAGTGCCCAGGTACCAAATAATGAACACCCTCAAAATTTGAATTTCAAGGAACAGTGGCAGAAAATATCATCACTTGAAACTGAAACTTTCAGACATCAACAGAAAAATGGCTGAGATTAGCTATGTGTGAAATTCCCAGAAGGTAATCCACACTCAGACAGACCCATGGTTTGTCTACCCATTTTTTGATATCCCATCAACAAAAATCAAAATAAATGTAGATACTTAAATAAGTGAACAAACAGCGTTGCTTGGGGTGGCATAATCTGATATCAGGTGCCTTTTGAGGTGATACAGTATGAAGGACACAACACCTGGAAGGTATTATTGCCAAAAATGTATAATCAAGCCTCTAGACCTCATTCCAGTTTAAAGGAAGTACAGGGGGGGTTGAGAAGGAAGTTAAATACCACTGCAGGAAAAGAAGGAAATCAATTTTGTGGAAAATTATAAATGATAACTGTTCTTGACTCCTCCAAAAGTCAATGTCATTTTTTTGGGGAAAAAAAAAGGTGGAACTGGGACTTCCCCTGGCGGTCCAGTGGTTAAGACTCCACGCTTCCACTGCAGGGGCTCGGGTTCGATCCCCAGTCGGGGAACTAAGATCCCTCAAGCCACTCGGTTGGGCCAAATACATAAATAAAGGTTAAAATTTAAATTTAAAAAAAAGAAGGTGAAACTATTCTAGATTAAAAGAAACTAAAGAACCATAAAGCCAAAAACAGAAAACAAAAAAATGTAGATAATGTTAATTAAGTAATTAACATTAACGTTTAATGTTAATTAAACAACATGTTAGAAATTATAACATGTTCACATCAAAAGCAAACAGCCGGCTGCTGGTCCCTGTGTCAGCCACCAGTAGGAGTTGGGGAGCTTGAAAATTGTAGAAATGTCCCTGATGACTATAGACCAATTGGCAGTTATATGTTGCCAGTATATTTCAAGTCCAAAGGCTTAAAAACACCAACCCAGGATGACTTGGGTCTCTTGCCAACACCTTCTGAACTTCACATTTTCCCAACAGTGAGACCCTTGGCTTCAGCATTGGAGACTGGCCTCTGCTGTCAGCTCTGCTGCTCAATCTGTGTGACCTCAGCCGAGGCCCTTAGCCTCTCCAGGCCACAGCATCCTTCGCTCCAACATGTACACAAAAGATACTTCAGAAGATTGTTGTGAGGGTAAAATGAGACCACTCATGTGAAAGGGCGTAGGACAGATCTTGACCCATGGTAGGCTTTCAGTGAAAGTTGCAATTTAAAAAATAGTAATCATCTGGCAACACTATTATGCTCTTCTGGGAAATTCTATTTCTCAGTGTAAGTCGATAAGTAAACATTCCAAGTTATCTGTCCGTCTGGCTTTTATGACTTTGGGTGGAGCCAGTCATCTCTATGTGAGATACAGACGATTTCTCTTTTGTGCAAAGCTGAGTCCTCAGTGGGCCTGGCCTCCTGGTGACCCAGG
Source organism: Balaenoptera acutorostrata (assembly GCF_949987535.1). Lineage (NCBI taxonomy): Eukaryota > Metazoa > Chordata > Mammalia > Artiodactyla > Balaenopteridae > Balaenoptera > Balaenoptera acutorostrata. The sequence goes on from NC_080077.1 coordinate 68,838,784, forward strand.
AGTTGGTGGGAGTTAACCGCCCCCCCCCAGAAAAAGCCTCCTCCGCTTCACTCCTACAAAATGGGTGTTCGTCCTTGTCAGAGCTTTGTAGATTGGGTTGAAAAGTTAAGTGTTTTGTTTCTGTTTTTTTAACAGGACCAAAGAGCTAAATACATGCATGTTACCGTAGCAAATGACAGAAATATGAATCCCACTCACAGTATATTTTTCAGATGCTGTTAACTGGGTTTATTTTTACTTTGACAGATACTTCCGTTTAGGGGGTGCTTTCCACAGACAGAGTCTATTGTGCAATAGAAAATTCGGTAAATTTTGCCTCTAGATTTCCTCCAGATCTCTCAGGTGACCACACCCAAGCCTCAGTATGGCCATGTTTTCAATTAGAGACTTGAGTTATTACTTTAGAAAATGATCTTAGTTTCCCTCAGGAGGTTTTTGCTGGCTGAGTGTGTCTTTTTTTATAAGGACATCGTGCTTAATATAGGGGAAGACCAACCATGTATATGCAACAAACTTAAATTAAAAGTGGCGTAATTGTGTCTGTCTATTACTTTTGATCTCACACTTCATTAGCTCCCTAATGTCAACACGTCCTTAATGGTTACGCGTTTGCACCCTGGGTGTCATCCGACCTGGGTTCAAATCCCAGCTCTGCCACAGAGGAGCCTTGAGACCTTGGGCAATCTCCCTAACCTCTTTCTAAACCTATCATCTCTAAAATACTAATGGCAACACCTACCTCCCCGGGCTCCTTTGAGGATTATGGTAGGTCATGCCCATATACACTTAACGCTCATTGTCTGGTGAGCACTTGGTAAATGTTAGCCCTTGTGATGGCTGTAGGGGAGGGGCAGTGACAGGGTTCTCAAAAGTGACTTCTCTGTTTCAATTTAATAAACTCTTGGGATTTCACATTTGCCTGCCTGTCTACTTCATGATAACCTTGAAAGGAACTGATTTATTTGGGCCAAGTTTGATACACTGTATTTTAAATTTCTAGTACAGAATACCAGCTCCAAATACTGACAGTCATTTGTATCATCTTGCAGCTATTGCACTAAAAGAATAAAAAGCTACTGTTTATAGACACCAAGGTACATCTGGAGGGTGACTTCAAATGTTACAGTAACCTCGCTCATATTCAGGGGAATCACTGGGAAGTGCTTTGAGAGGGTCTAGAAGACACTGTGAATGGAAGCTGCTTTCTTGGTTTCGGCTCCAGAGTTATGTGAGTGGTTTGACTTAAGGCTGTTTGGGTTTGGTTTTGTTTCTTAAGTGGAAAAACTCCTTTGTGTCTCTCTTTTATATTAATTCCAGAGGCTGAGTCAGTGGTGAGTCCAGCAGTTGAATTAATATGGAAATCATACTCTAAACTAATCCTTAGGATTACATCCATTATGTAACACTGAAGTGGGCTAGAACAGAGAAAATTATAGTACTGTTTCTCTCTTCACTTGAAATATGGTAGAGGGCCAGTCTTCTCTATGAAAGTACATGCTGCATAAAAAAGTCATTTTTAATAGGGGTTTTAAAAGAGGAGAAAGGATGTATGTTCTTATTCTGTGTCCCTCTGCAGGCATTAGTAACACTGAGGAATTTTCCAAGCTGGCTCCCAGAGTGAATAAGAACCAGGTGCATTTGCATAATCATCATAAAAATTATGTTCTATCTGTGTTGTTAACTGAGCCAAACATTGCAGAGAATTAGACACAGCCTTTGCTCTCTAGGAGTTTAAATGTAAGACGGAAGATACTAATGTGTGTAGATATTAAGACAAATTTATGTTCACATTTTATAAGCATTATGGATGGTTCTATTTTGTGCGTTTACAGACTTCCTCAACCCAGGTAACCCATGCATGGGTATCATGTTATGTTGGTTCATCCGTAGGATAATGGTTTTTTTAAATTAGAGAACTTGTGTTTTTCTTGACTAATACAGGTTCATTTTAGAAAAATTGGAAACTAAAATATAAAGAAATCAACAAAATAACATGTAATTCCATCACTAGGAGAAAACTATCCAGTGTTATATCATAGTGACATTTTTAATGTATCTTTTGAAAAGTATCTATATATTTTACAAAATTGAGATCTATATATGCAGTTTTGCTTTGTGCTGTTTTCACTTGACATATCTTTGCATGTTTTTATATTAAATATTTTTTAAAACTTACTTTTAGTTTTGTTGTAAATATTAGGATAATTTAAAAGTTAAGAATCCAGCTTCTGGTCCTCTGAAACAGTCATTCAATGGATAAAAAGTCAAAGGATCATTCTAATTGTTCAACCAGCCCATCCAGACCTGTTTCCGAAACAGAGCTATTGTTCACCTAAAGTGGAAACTCAGCCGGCTCTGCATGTTTCCTCAGGCTGGATTGCTGTTCCATGTCTATCTTTCCTCACTGACTTATCAGCCTCCGTGCACACATGCACATTTGTTTATAGCAGCCTTCCTGATATGCAGCCACGGCGTGGGGTTTGGAAAACTGCCCAGTTACATACCATTCATACCGGCTGACGTTCAGCTTCTGGTAGCAAATCGGGTCCTCTGAACTCCTTCCATCCCTGGAGAGCTCACCATAAAGTGCCGCTGACCACAGAGCGAACACACTCACGAACTCTCTGAGTGTTTATATTCAGGCACGCCAACGAAAAGAGGCATCTTGGCCAAAGCATTGTGACAGGATTGGGGTCACTTGTAAAAGTCATCAGCTCTCTGTTTGCCACCCCCTTAGCCATACCATAAACAACTGCTTGTATTCATACTCCTTCAAGCTTAAGATGATGTTTCTTGAAGCCCCTTGGAAGCAGGTGGAGTCTGCAGGTGGAAGGGGTTTGCAAGGAGTGACAGAGACAAGTCCCCACCTCCTGGAGGATGGATATGCCTCCTGGAACGGGGCTCACCCCTTGTGTTCGGAAGCGTTGCCTCGTCAGCCCTGGAGCCGTCCCTTTCTGAAAACTCCCTCTTGTCCTCCCACTTTCTCCCAGGAGCCTGCTCTCCTCCATGCCTTGTCTGTTTCTTGTGGAGAATGAGAATCAGGATAGAAAACCTCGTGGGGCTACGTGGTAGGGAGGGAATGCAAAGGGCAGATGAAGGGAAGTTATGCAAAGTGGAAAGATCGTGCTATGTTGGATGAGATTCAGAATCTTTCCATTAGCTCCGTGAACACTTACCTTTTTTTTTCTCCAAAAAAGATTTGTCACTCCTTTACATCAAACAACCTTCCTTATATGCAGGACCCTAAAGAGGAAATAGTCACAGTAACAGCGTACCAGGAAGGGGGAGCCTTGATAAAGAAAAGATGTTAAAGCGACATTCATTCTATTTACAAATATGTCCAGTGAGCATGTTTCGGCAGTTAATCAGAGCTTTCTTACTTGGCACTTTCTAAAATGATATCATTATCTTGCTTGCTATTTCAGCAGTTGCAGGAATACCTTGCCTGTGGGTCAGGGTACTTGGTTTCCTATAAACAACTCATAAAAGCCTTTTATAATTTCAGAAAGACAGGCAAAAAAAAAGAAGAAATAGCTACACGAGTTATGCAGACAACAATTTAACTGGCAAGATTTCTCTCTTAACACAGATGCTGAGAGAAGGCATCCTCTGCTACCTCTCAGGGCTAAATGTGGTTTATTTGTTTCCCCTCAAACCTTGCTGAATTTAGTCTCTTAGTAGACTGAGGCACCTTTGGAACTCCCATGGGAGACCAGGAGGTACATGCTTAATTGCTTCATGGATGATGTGAAGTCTTGGAATGAAATCTAGCCGTCACTCATTAACTAGCTTGGCTTATTAAACCTTGACAGCTAACAGAACTCAGCCAAACATTCTTGATTATAGGCAGCTCAAGAGCCCTGGGAGTTGGTCCGGTTGAATTGTACAGCAGAGTGAGTTACTGTAGTACATCCGTTTCATCTGTTTGAACTTATCCTTCTGAAATGTCAGGATGACAGAAGACGATTTGCCAAACGCTTTTCCTGCTTTCACTGATGGCAATAGGAACAAATAAGTGACCATTTTCTTAATTGGGATACTCTTCACTACTATTGACTAGAATTATGAGTTTTTGTTCAAACTTCTTGGCTTGCTTAAATCTATTTATGGTAGACAATAAGGGATACGCATGTTATCAAGTACATTCGAATTTAACAGATCTTGCATCTCACAGCAGGGACCTACAGTCGGTCAGCATTTTCAGGCATGAACATGTAAAGAAGACCAAACTCAAAGGATGCTCTACTGCAAAATCAGTGTCAACATAAACATACATCAGGTTGATTGATTTGCTCTTTGCTCCATACCACAGATCAGATAATGTCTCTGAAAGCAAATACATTCAAAGTGTTATACAACATTAGCCATTCTTATTTCTGTGAATAATCTCACCCTGAGGAGGTAAAGGTAGGTCTGAATTAGTGAAGAGCATTCTGTATGTGAATACATACATGTGCATACACACCCTTCATGCTCTGGGTGTGATTTCACATCTAAAGCCAACATTTGGAAGGGTAGTAGCTTGCCCTGCTGTTGCTGAGTTGGGAAGAGGCAAAAATGAAGCTACACCTGTATGAGTTGTATCATGTTTCCTGGTAAAGATTTAGTTAGAGATTATTTAAAGGCAAGGAATTCTTAGCCCCGTTTGCAGAAGATGGAATGTTGATTTGCCTGCCTAATGGACCCTATTACTAATTCACCTTGTGAATTCATAAGGTCACAGTTCCATGAAACTGATGTTTTGTTGAAGGCCTGTGATGTGTCAAGCACCACGCTAGCTCCCGGGACAAGGGGAGGGTGAGAAGTGGTACAGAGGTAAATAAGGCATCACCATCCCAGGCGTCCCCTGGGAGGATCAGCACCTAAACCCATAATCAAAGGCAAGGTGAGAAGTGCCGGGAGATGCCTGCCCTAAGCGGTGTGGGCATGCAGAGGGCGAAGCACTTCTGCCTGGAAGAGGTAGGAAAAGCTTGATGGAGAAGATGACATTTGAGCTGCATCTTAAAGAATGCGGAGGAGTCTCCCAGGCAGAGAAAAAGAGGAAGGGGATTCCAGATAGAGGGCACAGTATGTGACAAGCCTGGAGGAAGGAAGAGAATTGCTTATTTAGAGATTGCCAAGATGTTTCCATTTCTAGTTTACTTGGGGTGGGGGTGGGGGGGAAGGTGTCTTTGATTCAGAGATGAACCGATCAATAAGAATTTCATTGCAGTGGTGATTAAAATTATAATGTCTACGAAACAGAGGGCTGCTACCAGCATCAACCAAAAGGCTGAGCTCTGGCGGCTACACCGTCAACCGGGCTGTACTGTTCCAGCCTGGAAATGAGAGATTCGAAGGACAATTGGTGGTTTTGAAAAGAGCCCCAGAGGTCCACAAGTAATGGTCTGTAGCCCCGTCTTGAAGCTGCCCGTGGCAGTGCTGGTGATCCCCAGCCACAGTGGATCAGACTAGTCACCTTGCTGGTTATACAGGTCACAGGAGTGGTTCAGAGCCCAGGCCTCATGGCCAGAGAGACTTCGGTACAAGTTCTGGCTCTTCTGCTGTTTACTTAGTGTGGGACTTGGGGCAAGTTTCTTTCCTTTCTTTAAAAAAAAAGTTAAACTTTTTTTTTTTTTTTTTAAACTTTTATATATCTATATAATGCAAGTGATTTTCTATTAGTGCATGAGTGTGATAATAGCACACACACTTTTTAGATGACCCCTTTTTTAAAATTTTCCTTTTTGCACCAGATCACTCACTTCCTTAGTCCCTCTTCACCACTTTTAACTGCCCAGGTAGTCTTCCCTATTTCTCTGTGTTAATATAATCAGTTACATAAATGCACAATCATACAAACACGCACATACACATACACACACACCAGCACACAAGTGGGAGTGAGGGGTGAGGGTTGTCATTTTGTTTTACAGAAGTAAAAACATATTATATGGACTATGCTCAAATAATTAGTACAGCTTTAAGTTAATAACTTCAGGGTTATAATTGCTATACACTTACAAAAGAAATGTTTGAACGTTTAATTATTTGCATTTATTTTACTTTGTGAATTTTGAATGAAAAATTTTGCTTTTAATTTTTTGTGTGCAGTGGTTTCTGTTATGTTGAATTTTAATAAGAAACAGTATTTTAAAATATTAAATGATGAACCTTTCATGTTGTTTTGTAAGTATGTAGCATTTATACTTATGAAATTATTAAAGTTTGAAAGCACTACATGACTTTTGGGACTCCTCATTACATTTTTTTACATCCTGCTTTTCTGAAAAAGCCATGTTGAAATCTCTTCATTCAACTGATAAAGCCCTATTTCACTCTTTTTAGTGGCTGTATATTATGCTATAGTATAATTATTATAATTTATTCCACCATTACTCTACTGATGGACATTTATCTTGGTCCTGCCGACCGCCCTTTTGGCTGTTATCAACATTGTAGTCATAAACATCTCGGTACATAACCTTGCAAAGAAGTATTGGTATTTCTATGGCATTGGTTCCCAGGAATGGGACTGCTGCAGCATTAAAGAGTAGATGTACATCTGACCCTTGAACAACGTGAGTTTGAACTGTGTGGGTCCACTTATACTCAGGTTTTTTTCAATTGTAAATACTGCAATATTACATAACCTGCGGTTGGTTGAATCCACGGATGGGGAACCACGGATCTGAAGGAACCGCACATACAGAGGACCGACTATAAGTTATGTTTGGGTTTTCAGCTGCATGAAGTGTTGGTACCCCTACCCCCCAAGTTGTTCAAGGGTCCACTGTAATTTTAATTTTAATGGATATTGCTGTGAATGGCTCTAGTAGATTAATGAGAATGCCTTCAGTTTTTGAGTATTTGAAAAGAACATTCATACGCATTATCTTTGACGTTCACAGTAACCTTTGAAGTAGGCAAATACTATTATTCCCATTTTACTGATGAAAAAATGGAGGCACAGAGAAGCTAAGTGGTTTCTCATAGTTACCCAGGTGGAAAGTACTTGACTTCAGTCTAGAACCAAGTCTCATCCTGAGGAAGCCCCATACAGTCTTTCCTTACCTACATGTTTGGACTTGATAGATCAGTTAGATGAAAAGCTTCTAAATTGATTGAATTAAGCAAAGGCCGCATAACCTTTGGTTATGCCACCAGGAGAGAGCAGTAGTTGAAATACATTTATTTTCCTAAAATTCGCACCCCCAGCCTCTTTTTTTTTTTAAGAATCAATTTTATTTATTTATTTATTTTTGCCTGCGTTGGGTCTTCATTGCTGCGTGCGGGCTTTCTCTAGTTGTGGCGAGTGGGGGATACTCTTCGTTGCGGTGTGTGGGCTTCTCATTGCGGTGGCTTCTCTTGTTGCGGAGCACAGGCTGTAGGCACATGGGCTTCAGTAGTTGTGGCAAGCGGGCTCAGTAGTTGTGGCTCGCTGGCTGTAGAACGCAGGCTCAGTAGTTGTGGCGTATGGGCTTAGTTGTTCCGCGGCATGTGGGATCTTCCCGGACCAGGGCTCGAACCTGTGTCCCCTTCATTGGCAGGCGGATTCTTAACCACTGCACCACCACGGAAGTCCCCCCAGCCTCTTTTAAGAGCCATATTTTATTTCTTTTGACATTTATAATGTCTTAATTACAGTTAATAAACTTAATAAAGTTTGGGTTTATTTGTTTGATCATTGAAATCTTTATTAAGGTTTGATGGTTACATTTCATCAATGATCAATTTCCTCTGATATTTAAGAAAAAAAATTAAAAACACACAATAGGGTGTATTTCAAGGGTTGTGAAAGAAAGAATATTGTTTCCTTGGTTCCCTGAAAGGACTTCTGTGTTACATATTCTGGGTCTGATTGACTGTTCAAATTCCAGTTTTGCAAATTTACTGACTGTGTGATTTGGGGCAGTTCATGTAGTACTCAAGTTTCCTCACCTGTAAAATGAAGGAGAAAATACCTACCGCCTAAGGCTATTTTAGGGGGTCACAAATGTAGACCATTTAGCACACCATGTAGCTCACAGCAAGGGCTCAGTACACGCATGTGCATGTGTGGTCCCCATGGAGCTAAGCTGACTCTACTGATTAGGAACATGTTACAATCTAGCAATGTCTCCCAGAAATACAAGGGGTGGGATGTATTTTTTAAATAGTTTTCATCTACACCATTGCCAAAATGCCATTCAGCTGCTCTGCATTTTGTGCCCAAAGCAAGTATTGATGCAGCTCCTTAAGTAGAAGTCAAATTATAGGAAGGCTCATGGCATTTCTAGGTACCATGTTTTTGAGTGACAAGTGTATAAACCACAGTGAATACTTTTACCCCTGCAAGGGTCTGATTGAGAGGAACAGCAAGAAGAATTTTAGTTTCTCTTCCTCCAAGCGAACATTTTTTTTTTAGCTGTCTTTTTGGGAGATGGGAAGGAGTGGTTACTTAAAACCAGTAGTGTGTGTAAATAGGAGTGACAAGTATAGTTAGCGTTGACTCGCTATAGCTAATGGACAAGCCCCCATAAACGTGGCTGGGGAGACATCTGTGAACAAACAGATTTTTTTCCCTTCAAAAATGTTAAGAATCTTTCTGTTTCCAGCAGGAACAGCTGTAGAATTCAGCTGTTTGTAACATGATGTCTGAGCGAGGGCTGATGTTTAGATGTGGTATATTAATATCCAAAATGTCACTGTAGATAATAGTAAGGTGGTGAGGTACGTGGAATGAAGCCAGGAAATTCAGTTACAGCTGACATTTCATCCTCTCCGAGGTTTGTGAAAAGGCCACAGCTAACTTTGCATTTCCCCAGGAAGAAGGGTGGGGGTTTGGTTGGTATATCACGCTGCACATTATTTAAACGCAGTGTTGTTCATTTTCTCCTCTGTGGAGAGTGGTTATAGAAAGTGCGTCTTTGGCTGACTTCATGCTGGTGCACTGTTCCTCTGATCTCCAGCCCTTGGGGCAAGGGGGAGACCAGGTGCCTGCTCTGGGCTGGGAACCAAAGTGAACACTTCCCTGACCCTGCCCCAAAGTGGCTTCTGGCATCTTTTCTTCAGAAACAGTTTTTCAGTAAAAGAGGAGCTCTTTCAGGGCCAGTAACTGGAAAGAGTACCCAAAGTTTCGATCCACAAGACTTTCTTATCCGCTTTAGAAGAGTGAGCATGTGATACGGAACCTGTGAAGTGTGGAATCCTTCCTAGTGAGGAAAGGGAGGCCCAAAGACAGCCTGGGACAGCCCTGAGTCACAGCTGACAAGTGGCGGAACCAGAGGTCCTAACACCTCCTCCGTTGTGCTCCGTAAACTTCACAGGGCACGAGTTGCGTGAGAGTTCACAGGACGTGTTTTACTTTTGAGTGCATGACATTTCACCAGAGGTGCAAGGTGCTGACCTCAGCAATGGAGTCCCAGAGACCCAAGTTCTCATCAGAATTCCACTTACGACCTGGAGGATCCTGGGGGTGTTAAACCCTAGATCTCAGTTTCCTTATTTGTAAAAAAAAAAAAAAAAAAAAAAAAAAAAAAGGGCTAATAATAGTTCATTGAGTTGTCATGAGAGTTCAATGGGATAATGGGTGAAAAGCTGGGTGCAAGGCCTGGTATACAGTAGATGCTCAATAGATGATAGCTTCTGGGGGGCTAGTGCTGTGCTACACACTGGAGATACAAAGAAAAATAAGATACCATTCCTGCACTCAATAGCGTGCAGTGCAGTTGGGAGGGCAGACAGATTTAAAAAGCAGCACGTGTTCAGTGGAATGATAGCAGCGAGGTCCATGAGGAGTGGGAAGCCTTCAGAATGGAGCTGTTTCACAGATTTTCTGAAGATTAATAATAATTTTTTAAAATTTTATTGAAGTATAGTTGATTTACAATGTTGTGTTTCATTTCTGCTGTACAGACTCAGTTATACATATATATTCTTTTTCATATTCTTTTCATATGGTTTATCACAGGATATTGAATATAGTTCCCTGTGCTATACAGTTGGACCTTGTTGTTTATCCATTCTATATGTGATAGTTTGAAGATGAATAATAATTCTGAGGCAGGCAAGGATTTTTCAAGAAGAGCAAAGAGCATACGGTATGCTAATGTATGGACCCATGAGATAATATTTTAATATCGGCATGTTAAATTAACATATTACTATTACCATAGAGCTGCAGATCTATGCACAATGCTGTGATCTGAAGTGTACACACAGAGCAGCCAGAAAGGACAGTAGAAAGGGAGCCGTATTCTAAATGGCTTGGAGGCTATTCTGTGTAGGGATGGGTCAATACGGAAAGATTTTAAAGCTGGGAAGTAACCTGGTGATGTTTACGTTCTGTAAAGATTGCTCCGGGGGCAGGTGGAGGACGAATTGGAGGAGGGGGAAGCATGCAGGCTGTTGGCAGATACTGAGGCTTTGGGTCTGGCTTGGGTGACTGGACCCTGTCAAAACTTAGATACAGAAAAATGAGTTCCTAAATGCCTGTGTTTTCCCACTTGAAATAATAGTATAGTACTTTCTTTCTTTCTTTTTTTTTGGCCGCCCCATGCTGCTGCATGCGGGATTTTAGTTCCCTAACCAGGGATCGAACCCGCACCCCCTGCAGTGGAAGCGTGGAGTCTTAACCACTGGACCTCCAGGGAAGTCCCTACTGTACTTTAAAATGCACTTTCTGACCAAGTTCACTTGGGTTCATTTACTTCTTTGAATTAGGAAGTATACCACACATATAGAAGGGAATGTATTAGCATGTTGGTACATTTTAAAGAATAAAATGGAGACATCCATATTTATAACACTTACCTCGAGAATATTATCACTACTGTTGATATCAATATGTACCTTTCTCCTATCACATTCTGCTCTCCCTAGCTACTTTCCTGGATTTGGAGTTAATCACTCTCTTGCTTTTCTTTAGTTTTATCACATATGTATGTATCCCTAAACAATGTACTATATTATTTTAACCTTTATGTAAATGGAATCATACGGGTTATTCTGTGACTTGGTCCTGCCAAAACAGTATGTTCTGAGATTCATCTATATTGATGTGTGTAACTTCTTTAGTTCATTCATTTTCATTGCTGTATCATATTTTATTGTATTTATTATAAAACAATATTTAGCCATTTCACTGTTGAAGGGCCCTGCATTTTATCATATATATGGTAACATTATTGGCCTCCTTATTAATAAAAATAATTTATAGATTCTTTAGGTTTTTCTATTTAGATTATTATATCATCTATAAGAAATAATAGCTTTGATTTTTTTCCTTTCCGTTCTATATAATGTTAATTCCCTTTTCTTACTTTATTGAGCTGGCTAGAATCTCCAGAGTTGAACAGAAGTGATTATAAATAGCAGACTTTATCTTTTCATTAACTTTACAGGCAATGATTTAAAGTTTCACCCTTGAGTATGATGTTTGCTAGATGATGTAACATTATTTTGTGATACCCTTCACCCAACTGAGGAAGTTTCCTTCTATTCCTTGTTTACTCAGCGTTTTAATCATGAATGGTTTTTATATTTTATTGAATATTTTCTCTGCATCTTTTGAGATGATCATATGTTTTATCTTCTTTAATCTGCTAATGTGATGAATAACATTAATTGATATTGAAGTAACTTTGTATTATGGGACTAACTCAAACTTAGGCATGTTATTTTTTTCTATAAATTACTGTATTTAAACTGCTAATATTTTGTTCAAGATTTTTGCATTTATATTCACAGATAAAATTGTCCTATGGTCAGTTTTTCCTTGAGGTTATGTGAATTTTGTTTTTATACATTTTGAAGATGTCGTTAGGCATATGTCTTTCTGGTGGGTTAAATGTTTTTATTACTATGTCATGAGCCTTTTCATCTTTTTGCCTAATATTAATTTTATATGGGTTTAATTCAGTTAAACCAGATTTCTGGGTATTTGTGTGCAAATATCTTTCTCCAACTTCCTTTTTTTCAAGGACGCAAAAGGTTTTAGATTTGTCTTTTGTAAATCACATAACTAGATTTTGTCTTTCTTATTAACTGTATTAAGGTATAATTTATATACAATAAAACTCAAACATTTTAATTGTACAGTTTGATGAATTTTGACAAGTGCATAAGGCATGTAACCAACACCACAATAAAGATATAGATCATTTCCATCACACCAGAAAGTTCTTCATGCCCTTTTGCTGTCAGTTTCTTTCCTTCACCTCTAGCCCCAAAAAACCACTGATCTGCTTTTTTATCACTGTACTATGGTCTTCTCTAGAATGTCATATAAATGGGATCATACAGTATGTAGGCTTTATAGTGTTTGACTTCTTCCATTTAGCATAATGCTTTTGAGATTCATGTTGCAAAATGTATCAGTATTTCATTCATTTTCATCTTTGAGTATCATTCTCTTGTATGGATATACCACAATTTGTTTAACCATTTATCACTTGATGGACATTTGTATTGTTTCCAGTTTGGGGCTATTATGAATAAAGCTGCTATGAACATTCACATTCAAGTGTTTGGGTGGACATGTTTTCTGTTTTGTTTTTGTTTTATTTTTAACATCTTTATTGGAGTATAATTGCTTTACAATGGTGTGTTAGTTTCTGCTGTATAACAAAGTGAGTCAGCTATATGTGTACATATATCCCCGTATACCCTCCCTCTTGCATCTCCCTCCCACCTTCCCTATCCCACCCCTCTAGGTGGTCACAAAGCACCGAGCTGATCTCCCTGTACTATGCAGCTGCTTCCCACTAGCAATCTATTTTACATTTGGTAGTGTATATAGGTCCATGCCACTCTCTCACTTCATCCCAGCTTACCTTTCCCCACCCCGTGTCCTCAAGTCCATTCTCTACATCTTCATCTTTATTTCTGTCCAGCCCCTACATTCTTCAGAACGATTTACTTTTTTTTTAGATTCCATATATATGTGTTAGCATATGGTATTTGTTTTCTCTTTATGACTTACTTCACTCTGTACGACAGACTCTAGGTCCATCCAGCTCACTACAAATAACTCAATTTCGTTTCTCTTTATGGCTGAGTAATATTCCATTGTATATATGTGCCACATCTTCTTTATCCATTCATCTGTCAGTGGACACTTAGGTTGCTTCCATGTCCTGGCTATTGTAAATAGTGCTGCAATGAACGTTGTGGTATATGACTCTTTTTTTTTTTTTTAAACATCTTTATTGGAGTATAATTGCTTTACAATGGTGTGTTAGTTTCTGCTGTATAACAAAGTGAATCAGCTATACACATACATACATCCCCATATCTTCTGCCTCTTGCAACATGACTCTTTTTGAATTCTGTTTCTCAGGGTATATGCCCAGTAGTGGGATTGCTGGGTCGTATGATAGTTCTATTTTTAGTTTTTTAAGGAACCTCCATACTCTTCTCCATAGTGGCTGTATCCATTTACATTCCCACCAACAGTGCAAGAGGGTTCCCTTTTCTCCACACCCTCTCCAGAATTTATTGTTTCTAGATTTTTTGATGATGGCCATTCTGACTGGTGTGATGTGATACCTCATTGTAGATTTGCATTTCTCTAACGATTAATGATGTTGAGCATCCTTTCATGTGTTTGTTGGCAGTCTGTATATCTTCATTGGAGAAATGTCTATTTAGGTCTTCTGCCCATTTTTGGATTGGGTTGTTTGTTTTTTTTGATACTGAGCTGCGTGAGCTGCTTTTATATTTTGCAGATTAATCCTTTGTCAGTTGTTTGATTTGCAAATATTTTCTCCCATTCGGAGGATTGTCTTTTCGTCTTGTCTATGGTTTCCTTTGCTGTGCAAAAGCTTTTAGGTTTCATTAGGTCACATTTGTTAATTTTTGTTTTTGTTTCCATCTCACTAGGAGGTGGGTCAAAAAGGATCTTGCTGTGATTTATGTCATAGAGTGTTCTGCCTATGTTTTCCTCTAAGAGTTTTATAGTGTCTGGCCTTACACTTAGATCTTTAATCCATTTTGAGTTTATTTTTGTATACAGTGTTAGGGAGTGTTCTAATTTCATTCTTTTACATGTAGCTGTCCAGTTTTCCCAGCATCACTTACTGAAGAGGCTGTCTTTTCTCCACTGTATATTCTTGCCTCCTTTATCAAAGATAAAGTGACCATAGGTGCGTGGGTTTATCTCTGGGCTTTCTATCCTGTTCCATTGATCTATATTTCTGTTTTTGTGCCAATACCATACTGTCTTGATTACTGTAGCTTTGTAGTATAGTCTGAAGTCAGGGAGCCTGATTCCTCCAGCTCCGTTTTCCTTTCTCAAGATTGCTTTGGCTATTTGGGATCTTTTGTATTTCCATACAAATTGTGAAATTTTTTGTTCTAGTTCTGTGAAAAATGCCATTGGTAGTTTGATAGGGATTGCATTGAATCTGTAGATTGCTTTGGATAGTATAGTCATTTTCACAATGTTGTTTCTTCCAATCCAAGAACATGGTATATCTCTCCATCTGTTTGTATCATCTTCAATTTCTTTCATCAATGTCTTATAGTTTTCTGCATACAGGTCTTTTGTCTCCTTAGGTAGTTTTATTCCTAGGTATTTTATTCTTTTTGTTGCAGTGGTAAATGGGAGTGTTTCCTTAATTTCTCTTTCATATTTTTCATCATTAGTGTATAGGAATGCAAGGGATTTCTGTACATTAATTTTGTATCCTGCTACTTTACCAAATTCATTGATTAGCTCTAGTAGTTTTCTGGTAGCATCTTTAGGATTCTCTATGTATAGTATCATGTCATCTGCAAACAATGACAGTTTTACTTCTTCTTTTCTGATTTGGATCCTTTTATTTCTTTGTCTTCTCTGATTGCTGTGGCTAGAACTTCCAAAACTATGTTGAATAATAGTGGTGAGAGTGGACAACCTTGTCTTGTTCCTGATATTAGAGGAAATGGTTTCAGTTTTTCACCATTGAGAACGCTGTTGGCTGTGGGTTTGTCATATATGGCCTTTATTATGTTGAGGTAAGTTCCCACTATGCCTATTTTCTGGAGGGTTTTTATCATAAATGGGTGCTGAATTTTGTCAAAAGCTTTTTCTGCATCTATTGAGATGATCATATGGTTTTTATTCTTCAATTTGTTAATATGGTGTATCACATTCATTGATTTGCATATACTGAAGAATCCTTGCATTCCTGGGATCAACCCCACTTGATCATGGTGTATGATCCTTTTAATGTGCTGTTGGATTCTGTTTGCTAGTATTTTGTTGAGGATTTTTGCATCTGTGTTCTATGTTCAT
Source organism: Balaenoptera acutorostrata (assembly GCF_949987535.1). Taxonomy (NCBI): domain Eukaryota; kingdom Metazoa; phylum Chordata; class Mammalia; order Artiodactyla; family Balaenopteridae; genus Balaenoptera; species Balaenoptera acutorostrata. Next base: position 68,854,022 of record NC_080077.1, read on the forward strand.
CAGTGATATTGGCCTGAAGTTTTCTTTTTCTGTGACATCTTTGTCTGGTTTTGGTATCAGGGTGATGATTGCCTCATAGAATGAGTTTGGGAGTGTTCCTCCCTCTGCTATATTTTGGAAGAGTTTGAGAAGATAGGTGTTAGCTCTTCTCTAAATGTTTGATAGAGTTCGCTTGTGAAGCCATCTAGTCCTGGACTTTTGTTTGTTGGAAGATTTTTTTTTTTTTTTAATTTTTAATTTTTTATTTTTTTTATTTTTTTTTCCACACACACACACTGTATTTTATTTTTACAAGAGATAAATAGACTGACACCAAGCATTGTACATGGATGACCACAACAAAAGCAACAGTGATTGCAATTACCAAACATGAAACACACTCATACTATGTCATAATATTGACATTCAGTCCAGTAATCCTCCACTGTAACAGCTCCTTTACTTTGCAGTGAAAATTGATTTGTATATTCTTTGCCTCTGAGTCCTTGTGGGATTTTTTTTTTTTAATTCAAACAGAAAGTCACAAAAATTATACTCATCCTCATCAGTTCACTCAGTCCCATGTAATTAATTTTTTTTATCTTGATCTTTTGTTAGCACTTTTATGAGTTCATCAGTTTTTCATTAGAGTTCTGAAAATGCTTATTCATTCAGTTCAGCAGTACAGTCAGTTACCAGAAACCTGTACTTGTCAGAGTCTTTTCCATGAATTTCTTGAAGATGAAACCCTTTTATAGGAACATATTTGCAAAATCATCAGAGTACACCCAGAACTGTCTGTAAATGACAAAAGACTTAAAAATGACCATGGTGGGGCTTCCCTGGTGGCGCAGTGGTTGAGAATCTGCCTGCTAATGCAGGGGACACGGGTTCAAGCCCTGGTCTGGGAAGATCCCACATGCCACGGAGCAGCTGGGCCCGTGAGCCACAATTGCTGAGCCTGCGCGTCTGGAGCCTGTGCCCCGCAACGGGAGGGGCCGCGATGGAGAAAGGCCCGCGCACCGCGATGAAGAGCGGTCCCCGCACCGCGATGAAGAGTGGCCCCCGCTTGCCGCAACTGGAGAAAGCCCTCGCACGAACCGAAGACCCAATACAGACAAAAATAAATTAATTAATTAATTAAAAAGAAAATCCTTAAAAAAAAAAAAAAATGACCATGGTTAAAGATTTGATGAAAGTTCATAATAATGCAGTTGACAAGAAAATTAGTTATTTCTGAGATATACATTTTAAAGTAATAACTAGGATTATTACTTATAACATTATACCAGAACATATAAGATTTTTAGAAGTTTCCTGTAATGTCTGAAACATTTATATTAACATATTTCCATACATATTTCCATACAAATACAAATATAAGATTTTTAGAAATTTCATGTAATGTCTGAAACATTTATATTAACATATTTCCATACATATTTCCATACAAATACAAATATAAGATTTTTAGAAATTTCATGTAATGTCTGAAACATTTATATTAACATATTTCCATACATATTTCCATACAAATACAAATATAAGATTTTTAGAAACTTCATGTAATGTCTGAAACATTTATATTAACATATTTCCATACAAATAACCCAATGAAAGTTTAGTATTAGTTGTTTTGTTTGTTTTTTTATACTGCAGGTTCTTATTAGGCATCAGTTTTATACACATCAGTGTATACATGTCAATCCCAATCGCCCAATTCAGCACACCACCATCCCCACCTCACCGCCGTTTTCCCCCCTTGGTGTCCATATGTCCATTCTCTACATCTGCGTCTCAACTTCTGCCCTGCAAACTGGCTCATCTGTACCATTTTTCTAGGTTCCACATACATGCATTAATATACGATATTTGTTTTTCTCTTTCTGACTTACTTCACTCTGTATGACAGTCTCTAGATCCATCCACGTCTCAACAAATGACTCAATTTCGTTCCTTTTTATGGCTGAGTAATATTCCATTGTATATATGTACCACAACTTCTTTATCCATTCGTCTGTTGATGGGCATTTAGGTTGCTTCCATGACCTGGCTATTGTAAATAGTGCTGCAATGAACATTCGGGTGCATGTGTCTTTTTGAATTACGGTTTTCTCTGGGTATATGCCCAGTAGTGGGATTGCTGGGTCATATGGTAATTCTATTTTTAGTTTTTTAAGGAACCTCCATATTGTTCTCCATAGTGGCTGTATTAATTTACATTCCCACCAACAGTGCAAGAGGGTTCCCTTTTCTCCACACCCTCTCCAGCATTTGTTGTTTGTAGATTTTCTGATGATGCCCATTCTAACAGGAGTGAGGTGATACCTCATTGTAGTTTTGATTTGCATTTCTCTAATAATTAGTGATGTTGAGCATCTTTTCATGTGCTTCGTGGCCGTCTGTATGTCTTCTTTGGAGAAATGTCTATTTAGGTCTTCTGCCCATTTTTGGATTGGGGTGTTTGTTTCTTTGATATTGAGCTGAATGAGCTGTTTATATATTTTGGAGATTATTCCTTTGTCCGTTGATTCATTTGCAAATATTTTCTCCCATTGTGAGGGTTGTCTTTTGGTCTTGTTTATGGTTTCCTTTGCTGTGCAAAAGCTTTGAAGTTTCATTAGGTCCCACTTGTTTATTTTTGTTTTTATTTCCATTACTCTAGGAGGTGGATCAAAAAAGATCTTGCTGTGATTTATGTCAAAGAGTGTTCTTCCTATGTTTTCCTCTAAGAGTTTTATAGTGTCCAGTCTTACATTTAGGTCTCTAATCCATTTTGAGTTTATTTTTGTGTATGGTGTTAGGGAGTATTCTAATTTCATTCTTTTACATGTAGCTGTCCAGTTTTCCCAGCACCACTTATTGAAGAGACTGTCTTTTCTCCATTGTATATCTTTGCCTCCTTTGTCATAGATTAGTTGACCATAGGTGCGTGGGTTAATCTCTGGGCTTTCTATCTTGTTCCATTGATCTATGTTTCTGTTTTTGTGCCAGTACCATATTGTCTTGATTACTGTAGCTTTGTAGTATAGTCTGAAGTCAGGGAGTCTGATTCCTCCAGCTCCATTTTTTTGCCTCAAGACTGCTTTGGCTATTCGGGGTCTTTTGTGTCTCCATACAATTTTTTTTTTTTTTTTTTTTTTTAAAGCAAGGGTTTTTATTATTTATTTATTTATTTATTTTTGGCTGTGTTGGGTCTTCGGTTCGTGCGAGGGCTTTCTCCAGTTGCGGCAAGCGTGGGCCACTCTTCATTGCGGTGCGGGGACCGCTCTTCATCGCGGTGCGCGGGCCTTTCACTATCGCGGCCCCTCCCGTTGCGGGGCACAGGCTCCAGACGCGCAGGCTCAGTAGTTGTGGCTCACGGGCTTAGTCGCTCTGCGGCATGTGGGATCTTCCCAGACCAGGGCTCGAACCCGTGTCCCCTGCATTAGCAGGCAGACTCTCAACCACTGCGCCACCAGGGAAGCCCCTCCATACAAATTTTAAGATGATTTGTTCTAGTTCCGTAAAAAATGCCATTGGTAATTTGATAGGGATTGCATTGAATCTGTAGATTGCTTTGGGTAGTATACTCATTTTCACAATGTTGATTCTTCCAATCCAAGAACATGGTATATCTCTCCATCTGTTGGTATTATCTTTAATTTCTTTCATCAGTGTCTTATAGTTTTCTGCATACAGGTCTTTTGTCTCCCTAGGTAAGTTTATTCCTAGGTATTTTATTCTTTTTGTTGCAATGGTAAATGGGAGTGTTTCCATAATTTCTCTTTCAGATTTTTCATCATTAGTGTATAGGAATGCAAGAGATTTCTGTGCATTAATTTTGTAACCTGCAACTTTACCATATTCATTAATTAGCTCTAGCAGTTTTCTGGTGGCAGTTTTAGGATTCTCTATGTATAGTATCATGTCATCCGCAAACAGTGACAGTTTTACTTCTTCTTTTCCGATTTGGATTCCTTTTATTTCTTTTTCTTCTCTGATTGCCGTGGCTAGGACTTCCAGAACTATGTTGAATAATAGTGGTGAGAGTGGACATCCTTGTCTCGTTCCTGATCTTAGAGGAAATGCTTTCAGTTTTTCACCATTGAGAATGATGTTTGCTGTGGGTTTGTCATATATGGCCTTTATTATGTTGAGGTAGGTTCCCTCTATGCCCACTTTCTGGAGAGTTTTTATCATAAATGGGTGTTGAATTTTGTCAAAAGCTTTTTCTGCATCTATTGAGATGATCATATGGTTTTTATTCTTCAATTTGTTAATATGGTGTATCACATTGATTGATTTGCGTATATTGAAGAATCCTTGCATCCCTGGGATAAATCCCACTTGATCGTGGTGTATGATCCTTTTAATGTGTTGTTGGATTCTGTTTGCTAGTATTTTGTTGAGGATTTTTGCATCTATATTCATCAGTGATATTGGTCTGTAATTTTCTTTTTTTGTAGTGTCTTTGTCTGGTTTTGGGATCAGGGTGATGGTGGCCTCATAGAATGAGTTTGGGAGTGTTCCTTCCTCTGCAATTTTTTGGAAGAGTTTGAGAAGAATGGGTGTTAGCTCTTCTCTAAATGTTTGATAGAATTCACCTGTGAAGCCATCTGGTCCTGGACTTTTGTTTGTTGGAAGATTTTTAATCACAGTTTCAATTTCATTACTTGTGATTGGTCTGTTCATATTTTCTGTTTCTTCCTGATTCAGTCTTGGAAGGTTATACCTTTCTAAGAATTTGTCCATTTCTTCCAGGTTGTCTATTTTATTGGCATAAAGTTGCTTGTAGTAGTCTCTTAGGATGTTTTGTATTTCTGCGGTGTCTGTTGTAACTTCTCCTTTTTCATTTCTGATTTTATTGATTTGAGTCCTCTCCCTCTTTTTCTTGATGAGTCTGGCTAATGGCTTATCAATTTTGTTTATCTTCTCAAAGAACCAACTTTTAGTTTTATTGATCTTTGCTATTGTTTTCTTTGTTTCTATTTCATTTATTTCTGCTCTGATCTTTATGATTTCTTTCCTTCTGCTAACTTTGGGTTTTGTTTGTTCTTCTTTCTCTAGTTTCTTTAGGTGTAAGGTTAGATTGTTTACTTGAGATTTTTCTTGTTTCTTTAGGTAGGCTTGTATAGCTATAAACTTCCCTCTTAGAACTGCTTTTGCTGCGTCCCATAGGTTTTGGGTCGTCGTGTTTTCATTGTCATTTGTCTCTAGGTATTTTTTAATTTCCTGTTTGATTTCTTCAGTGATCTCTTGGTTATTTAGTAACGTATTGTTTAGCCTCCATGTGTTTGTCTTTTTTACGTTTTTTTCCCTGTAATTCATTTCTAATCTCATAGCGTTGTGGTCAGAAAAGATGCTTGATATGATTTCAATTTTCTTAAATTTACTGAGGCTTGATTTGTGACCCAAGATGTGATCTATCCTGGAGAATGTTCCATGCGCACTTGAGAAGAACGTGTAATCTGCCGTTTTTGGATGGAATGTCCTATATATATCAATTAAATCTATCTGGTCTATTGTGTCATTTAAAGCTTCTGTTTCCTTATTTATTTTCATTTTGGATGATCTGTCCATTGGTGTAAGTGAGGTGTTAAAGTCCCCCACTATTATTGTGTTACTGTCGATTTCCTCTTTTATAGCTGTTAGCAGTTGCCTTATGTATTGAAGTGCTCCTATGTTGGGTGCATATATATTTATAATTGTTATATCTTCTTCTTGGATTGATCCCTGGATCATTATGTAGTGTCCTTCCTTGTCTCTTGTAACATTCTTTATTTTAAAGTCTATTTTATCTGATATGAGTATAGCTACTCCAGCTTTCTTTTGATTTCCATTTGCATGGAATATCTTTTTCCATCCCCTGACTTTCAGTCTGTATGTGTCCCTAGGTCTGAAGTGGGTCTCTTGTAGACAGCATATATATGGGTCTTGTTTTTGTATCCATTCAGCCAGTCTATGTCTTTTGGTTGGGGCATTTAATCCATTCACGTTTAAGGTAATTATCGATATGTATGTTCCTATGACCATTTTCTTAATTGTTTTGGGTTTGTTTTTGTAGGTCCTTTTCTTCTCTTGTGTTTCCCACTTAGAGAAGTTCCTTTAGCATTTGTTGTAGAGCTGGTTTGGTGGTGCTGAATTCTCTTAGCTTTTGCTTGTCTGTAAAGCTTTTGATTTCTCCATCAAATCTAAATGAGATCCTTGCTGGGTAGAGTAATCTTGGTTGTAGGTTCTTCCCTTTCATCACTTTAAGTATATCATGCCACTCCCTTCTGGCTTGCAGAGTTTCTGCTGAGAAATCAGCTGTTAACCTTATGGGAGTTCCCTTGTATGTTATTTGTCGTTTTTCCCTTGCTGCTTTCAGTAATTTTTCTTTGTCTTTAATTTTTGCCACTTTGATTACTATGTGTCTCGGCGTGTTTCTCCTTGGGTTTATTCTGTATGGGACTCTCTGCGCTTCCTGGCCTTGGGTGGCTATTTCCTTTCCCATGTTAGGGAAGTTTTCGACTATAATCTCTTCAAATATTTTCTCGGGTCCTTTCTCTCTCTCTTCTCCTTCTGGGACCCCTATAATGCGAATGTTGTTGAGTTTAATGTTGTCCCAGAGGTCTCTTAGGCTGTCTTCATTTCTTTTCATTCTTTTTTCTTTAGTCTGTTCCGCAGCAGTGAATTCCACCATTCTGTCTTCCAGGTCACTTATCCGTTCTTCTGCCTCAGTTATTCTGCTATTGATTCCTTCTAGTGTAGTTTTCATTTCAGTTATTGTATTGGTCATCTCTGTTTGTTTGTTCTTTAATTCTTCTAGGTCTTTGTTAATCATTTCTTGCATCTTCTCAATCTTTGCCTCCATTCTTATTCCAAGGTCCTGGATCATCTTCACTATCATTATTCTGAATTCTTTTTCTGGAAGGTTGCCTATCTCCACTTCATTTAGTTGTTTTTCTGGGGTTTTTTCTTGTTCCTTCATCTGGTACATAGCCCTCTGCCTTTTCATCTTCTCTGTCTTTCTGTAATTGTGGTTTTTGGTCCACAGGCTGCAGGATTGTAGTTTTTCTTGCTTCTGTTGTCTGCTCTCTGGTGGTTGAGGCTATCTGTTGGAAGATTTTTAATCACAGTTTCAATTTCAGTGCTTGTGATTGGTCTGTTTATATTTTCTATTTCTTCCTGGTTCAGTCTCAGAAGGTTGTGCTTTTCTAAGAATTTTTCCATTTCTTCCAGGTTGTCCATTTTGTTGGAATATAGTTGCTTGTAGTCATCTCTCATGATCCTTTGTATTTCTGCAGTGTCAGTAGTTACTTCTCCTTTTTCATTTCTAATTCTATTGATTTGAGTCTTTTCCCTTTTTTTCTTGATGAGTCTGACTAATGGTTTATCAATTTTGTTTATCTTCTCAAGGAACCACCTTTTAGTTTTATTGATCTTCACTATCGTTTCCTTCATTTCTTTTTCGTCTATTTCTGATCTGATGTTTATGATTTCTTTCCTTCTGCTGACTTTGGGGTTTTTTGTTCTTCTTTCTCTAATTGCTTTAGGCGTAAGGTTAGGTTGTTTATTTGAGATGTTTCTTGTTTCTTGAGGTAGGATTGTATTGCTATAAACTTCCCTCTTAGAACTGCTTTTGCTGTATCCCATAGGTTTTGGGACGTCGTGTTTTCATTGTCATTTTTTTCTAGGTATTTTTTTATTTCCTCTTTGATTTCTTCAGTGATCTCTTGGTTATTAGTAGTGTATTGTTTAGCCTCCACGTGTTTGTATTTTTTACAGTTTTTTTTCCTGTAATTGATATCTAGTCTCATAACGTTGTGGTCAGAAAAGATACTTGATACGATTTCAATTTTCTTAAATTTACCAAGGCTTGATTTGTGACCGAAGATATGATCTATCCTGGAGAATGTTCCATGAGCACTTGAGAAGAAAGTGTATTCTGTTGTTTTTGGATGGAATGTTCTATAAATATCAATTAAGTCCATCTTGTTTAATGTATCATTTAAAGCTTGTGTTTCCTTATTTATTTTCATTTTGGATGATCTGTCCATTGGTGAAAGTGGGGTGTTAAAGTCCCCTACTCTTATTGTGTTACTGTCGATTTCCCCTTTTATGGCTGTTAGCATTTGCCTTATGTATTGAGGTGCTCCTACGTTGGGTGCATAAATATTTACAATTGTTATATCTTCTTCTTGGATCGATCCCTTGATCGTTATATAGTGTCCTTCCTTGTCTCTTGTAATAATCTTTGTTTTAAAGTCTATTTTGTCTGATATGAGAATTGCTACTCCAGCTTTTTTTTGATTTCCATTTGCACGGAATATCTTTTTCCATCCCCGCACTTTCAGTCTGTATGTGTCCGTAGGTCTGAAGTGGGTCTCTTGTAGACAGCATATATACGGGTCTTGTTTTTGTATCCATTCAGCCAGTCTGTGTCTTTTGGTTGGAGCATTTAATCCATTTACATTTAAGGTAGTTATCGATATGTATGTTCCTATTACCATTTTCTTAATTGTTGTGGATTTGTTATTTTAGGTCTTTTCCTTCTCTTGTGTTTCCTGCCTAGAGAAGTTCCTTTAGCATTTCTTGTAAAGCTGGTTTGGTGGTGCTGAATTCTGTTAGCTTTTGTTTGTCTGTAAAGATTTTAATTTCTCCATTGAATCTGAATGAGATCCTTGCTGGGTAGAGTAATGTTGGTTGTAGGTTTTTCCCTTTCATCACTTTAAATATGTCCTGCCACTCCCTTCTGGCTTGCAGAGTTTGTGCTGAAAAATCAGCTGTTAACCTTATGGGGATTCCCTTGTATGTTATTTGTTGTTTTTTCCCTTGCTGCTTTTAATATGTTTTCTTTGTATTTAACTTATGATAGTTTGAGTAATATGTGTCTTGGCATGTTTCCCCTTGGATTTATCCTGTATGGGACTCTCTGCACTTCCTGGACTTGATTGACTATTTCCTTTCCCATATTAGGGAAGTTTTCACCTATAATCTCTTCAAATATTTTCTCAGTCCCCTTTCTTTTCTCTTCTTCTTCTGGGAACCCTATAATTCGAATGTTGTTACGTTTAATGTTGTCCTAGAGGTCTCTGAGACTGTCTTCAATTCTTTTCATTCTTTTTTCTTTATTCTGCTCTGCAGTAGTGATTTCCACTATTTTATCTTCCAGGTAACTTATCTGTTCTTCTGCCTCAGTTATTCTGCTATTGATTCCTTCTAGAGAATTTTTAATTTCATTTATTGTGTTGTTCATCTTTGTTTGTTTGCTCTTTAGTTCTTCTAGGTCCTTGTTAAACGTTTCTTGTATTTTCTCCATTCTATTTCCAAGATTTTGGATCATCTTTACTATAATTACTCTGAATTCTTTTTCAGGTAGACTGCCTATTTCCTCTTCATTTGTTTGGTCTGGTGGGTTTTTACCTACTCCTTCATCTGCTAAGTATTTCTCTGTCTTCTCATTTTGCTTAACTTACTGTGTTTGGGGTTTCCTTTTCGCAGGCTGCAAGTTCGTAGTTCCCGTTGTTTTTGGTGTCTGCCCCCAGTGGGTAAGGTTGGTTCAGTGGGTTGTGTAGGCTTCCTGGTGGAGGGGACTGGTGCCTGTGTTCTGGTGGATAAGGCTGGATCTTGTCTTTCTGGTGGGCAGGACCACGTCCAGTGGTGTGTTTTGGGCTGTCTGTGAACTTATTATGATTTTAGGCAGCCTCTCTGCTAATGGGTGGGGCTGTGTTCCTGTCTTGCTAGTTGTTTGGCATGGGGTGTCCAGCACTGGAGCTTGCTGGTCGTTAAGTGGAGCTAGGTCTTAACATTGAGATGGAGATCTATGGGAGAGCTCTAGCCAGTTGATATTACGAGGGCCCGGGAGGTCTCTGGTGGACCAATGTCCTGAACTCAGCCCTCCCACCTCAGAGGCTCAGGCCTGATACCCGGCTGGAGCAGCAAGAGCCCATCAGCCCCACGGCTCCAGAGAAAAGGGAGAAAAGAAAAAAAAAAGAAAGAAAGAAAAATAATAAAATAAAGTTATTAAAATAAAAAAATTTTTTAATTTTTAAAATAAAAATATAAAAAAGTAATTAAAAAAGAAAAGAAGAGAGCAACCAAACCAATAAACAAACCCACCAATGATAACAAGTACTAAAAACTATACTTAAAAAAAAAAACGAACGGACAGAACCCTAGGACAAGTGGTAAAAGCAAACCTATACAGACAAAATCACACAAAAAAGCATACACATACACACTCACAAAAAGAGAAAAAGGAAAAAAAAAATGTATATAAAAGGAAGAGAGCAACCAAATCAATAAACAAATCTACCAACAAACAAATCTACCAATGATAGGAAGCTCTAAATACTAAACTAAGATAAACATAAAACTCAAAACAAATTAGATGCAGAAAGCAAACCCCAAGTCTATAGTTGCTCCCAAAGTCCACTGCCTCAATTTTGGGATGATTCGTTGTCTATTCAGGTATTCCAGAGATGCAGGGTACATCAAGTTGACTGTGGAGATTTAATATGCTGCTCCTGAAGCTGCTGGGAGAGATTTCCCTTTCTCGTCTTTGTTCGCACAGCTCCTGGTGTTCAGCTTTGGTTTGGCCCCGCCTCTGCGTGTAGGTCACCTGAGGGCATCTGTTCTTTGCTCAGACAGGACGGGGTTAAAGTAGCAGCAGATTAGGGGGCTCTGGCTCACTCAGGCCAGGGGGAGGGAGGGGTACGGAATGTGGAGTGAGCCTGCAGCAGCAGAGGCCAACGTGACGTTGCACCAGCCTGAGGCGTGCCGTGTGTTCTCCCGGGGAAGTTGTCCCTGGATCACGGGACCCTGTCGGTGGTGGGCTACACAGGCTCCCGGGGGGGGGGAAGTGTGCATAGTGACCTGTGCTTGCACACAGGCTTCTTGGTGGCTGCAGCAGCAGCTTTAGCATCTCATGCCCGTCTCTGGGGTCTGCGCTGACAGCCGTGGCTTGCGCCCGTCTCTGGAGCTCGTTTAGGCGGTGCTCTGAATCCCCTCTCCTCGTGCACCCCGAAATAATGGTCTCTTGCCTCTTCGGCAGGTCCAGACTTTTTCCCGGACTCCCTCCCGGCTAGCTGTGGTGCACTAGCCCCCTTCAGGCTGTGTTCACGCAGCCAACCCCAGTCCTCTCCCTGGGGTCCGACCTCCGAAGCCCGAGCCTCAGCTCCCAGCCCCCGCCCGCCCCAGTGGGTGAGCAGACAAGCCTCTCAGGCTGCTGAGTGCTGGCCGGCACCCATCCTCTGTGAGGGAATCTCTCCACTTTGCCCTCTGCACCCCTGTTGTTGCACTCTCCTCTGTGGCTCCGAAGCTTACCCCCCTGCCCACCCCCTGTCTCTGCCAGTGAAGGGACTTCCTAGTGCGTGGAAACTGTTCCTCCTTCACAGCTCCCTCCCACTGGTGCAGGCCCCGTCCCTATTCTTTTGCGTCTGTTTTTTCCTTTTTCTTTTGCTCTACCCAGGTACGTGGGGATTTGCTTGCCTTTTGGGAAGTCTGAGGTCTTCTGCCAGCATTCAGTAGGTGTTCTGTAGGAGCTGTTCCACATGTAGATGTATTTTTGATGTATTTGTGGGGAGGAAGGCGATCTCCACGTCTTACTCCTCCGCCATCTTGAAGGTCCTCTCTGTTTTCTTTTTTTTAATTCAATCAGACAGTCCATCTTTCAACCAGAAAATGTAGTGAATTTCTATTGTTTACTAGATTGCATTGATTACATTTGCATTTTTAGTCAAACAAAAAATAATAATGCATTTGTATTCATTTTGATCGTCTCATTTTTGCTTTCTATTTGTCCTACTTTTTCTGTGCTTTAGTTTTTTCGTTATTGCCTATGTCTGGGTTGAATGAGTTTTGCTTTGTTTTTGTTTTTATAGTTCCATGTTTTTTCTTCTACTAGTTTGTCAGTTGTACACATTATTCTCTTTCAGTGCTTACCCTAGAGATGTTAGCATTCTGTTTAACTTAATGAAGTCTTCCCTCTTCTCCCAAACAGTTCAGGAATCTTAGAATTCTTTAATTCTGATCATTCTTTTTCAACTTAGTATGCCATTGTTGCCCAGCCTTCAGTTTTATCTTAGTTTATCTTAGTTTTTTTTAAATATAAAAAACTAAGTTAGTTAGTTTTTAACTTAGTTTATAAAAAACTAAGTTAGTTAGACGTTAGTACAGTTTGTATATAGTCAGCATTTGTTTTATATAGTCTGTGTTTATTTAAATTTAGACATATGTTTACTGTTTCCTTGGCTCACCATTCCCTTTCATCTCAGATCACTTTGCTTTTTTCTGAAGTATGTCCTTTAGAAGTTCCTTTAATAAATGTTTTTGAAAATAAACTTTCTTATTTTTTTGACTGCAAATGCCTTTATTTACTCTTGCTTATGAAAGGTAGTTTTGCTGAGTATACAGTTCCATGTTTAACATTATTTTCTCTCAATGTTTTAAATACATGTTCCCCAGATTTCTCTTCTTCTCTCGAGAAATCAACTATCAATCTAGTTATCACTTACTTGTAGATAATCTGCTTTTTTCCTCAGGCTGTCCTGAAGATCTTTTTTGATGGTGGTGTTCTGCAGTTTTGCCAGGTTTTATCTGGGTGAAGATTTCTATTTAGCATCCTTGGCGTGCATTTGGCTTTCTGAATTTGATGATTGATAGTTCTGGAAGATCTCAAGTATAATAACTTCTAATGCTGCCTTTCCCTTCATTCTCTGTATTTTCCTTCATACTCCAGCCTCCATAACTTTTCATCTTTCTTTCATATTTTTATCTTTTTTTCACATCTCTGTACAAGATTATGTGTAATTTCTTTATATCTAGCTACCAAATCACTAATTCCCTTTTCAGCTGTATCTACTTTGGTATTGGACTCACCCATTGAATCTCTAATTATAATTATTTTCATTTTTAGAAGTTATTTTTGGCTCTTTATCAAATCTGCCTAGTCATTTTTCATATCTTATTCTTTTTCCAAATTTTAAGATCCTATTTTCTTTCTTTAAACACATTAAACATATCTGTTTTATATTCTGTATCTGATACATACAGAATCTCCATCCTCTGAGGGTTTGATTCTGCAGTTTGTTTTTTCTCTCTCTTGTCCTTGGAAGCTTACTTCTTTTTGTGCTTTGAGATTTTTGATTGTGAATTCAATTACTTGGAACAATATGTATGAAAACCCTTTGAAACTCAGATTTAAAGTTCATTATTCTAGAGAGGCCTTGAATTTGTTTCTGGTGTATGTTTGGGGGCACTGCCACCCTAGGACTTTTTTTACCCTAAATGTTTGTGTTTGGGAGAGGATATGTAATTTCTGATCCCAAACAGTGCAAGAGTGGCCTTGGAATTTTCTGAAGAAACTTTTTCGTTTTTTCCCTCCTCTCCCATCACTATTGCTTATCATTTCTTTCTTCTGTTCCTGGGGAGATTTTTTTTTTTAATTTACCCACCAAGGATTTGACCTTTCAAGGGTATGGGCTTCAACCCTCACACCCTGTGCATGCGTTAGGCTTCTCTCCTGTCCCACAAACACCTTGGGATTAGCTTATGTCTCCAGGATACATGCCAACTCAGGGATTACTTACCTCCCTGGTTTCTGTCTCCTTGTCATTTCCAACCTTTAACAATTGCTGTTACTTTCTTGCAGTTTAGCCACGAATTTTTAAAAGTGTTTTTAATGCTCACTCCAGCATTTTTAGGTGTTCTACATGGATTTGCCATACTTTGACAATCAGAAGTCCTCTTAACTTGAAAGTTGAAATGTTTCCCAGAAGGGGAACAATACTAAATTAGTTAGAGCCTGAAATCTGTGGATTTTACTGAAATCAAAAGTTGACTTTGATTTTTATTTTCAAAAAAGTAATAGTTGGTTTGTATAAACATTAATGTTCATTTTTAAAAATTTCCCTCTGAAATGGAATTATAAAAGATTTTAAGAATCTGTCACTCATTCATTTACCTTTCAGCAAATACTTGTCGAGCTCCTACATTTTGCTGGGCTGTTTTCTGTGCTGGGGATACATCAATGATTAAAATAGACAAAAAGCATGCCCCCATTGAGCTTACATTCCAATTGGAGGAGACAGACAATTAACAAGATAAATAGGTAAAGTATATACAGTTGACCCCTGAACAACTCAGGTGTTAGGGGCTGCCCACCCCACAGTTGAAAATCTGTGTACTGCCATCTCTGCCTCGAAAACAAAGGAATTGATAAATGGCTGACTCAAAGGCAGGAAACTGAAACAGTTTGGATAGAATCAGAGCTCAAACCCGAGTTCTTTTGATTCCACATACTGTGATCTCTAATTGAACACAAACTTTTCCCCACACTTAGTTAATTCAAAGATCTGTAAAGTGAAAATATGTACTATATTTATGGGGAAAAATCTGTGTATAAGTGGACCCACGCAGTTCAAACCAGTGTTGTTCAAAGATCAACTGTAGTATGTTACAATGTGATTAAGTGCTGTAGGGAACAATTAGGCAGGTAAAGGAGGACTGGGAAATGTTATTATTCTTCTTCATTTTTAAGAGAATATATTAAAGATCGTTAAGGAGGGGCCATTTCAATTAAAGTTTATGCAAGAAGTTGCTTGAAACATTCCACTACTGCAGCATTGTTAATTCTAACTTACATTTGTAAATGTTAAGTTGAAAATGATGCATACATTTGTAGATGTTCCCATATTGGAAAAATAAGTTGTTTTTTTATAATTCCTTGGGCACTTCTTGAGTAAGAAAGGAAATGATTAGAAAATATTAACCACAAGAAAACTTCAACACCAAAACTTTTTAAATCCTCAGGTTTTAAAAATAGCTTTAAACTGGAAAATGATCATTTCTACCCATTAACCCCTACACCGAATAAAACAAACAAAATACTCACCAACAACTAAATACCAAAGGAGGCTAAATATCTGTTATACTTAACTCACTCTGGTTGGTTCTGAAAGCCCCAGTTGGTGAAGTTATAAAAGACCATTCATTTCTTTAGTGTGAAAACTGACAAACAGGGCAGAAGTAACCAGAAGGGAACAAAGAGAGCAGTGGAGACCTTTGAAGACAGCAGCAGTGGACACCAGGGTGAGAAGCAGCAGGCACTGTTTGAAAAGAGACCAAGAGCAGAGGACCATTTGCAGCTCAGTTCCCACGAGGGCATGACCATGCTCTGTTACAAGCACATCAGCTGAGAGACAGAGTCTATTGTCAAACAATTGTAGTGGCTACCTGCAGGAAGTAGGATGAATGTCTGGGTTAGTGTCCTGACACCAGTGACTTCATCCATCCTATCTGTGCAAGTATCAAGGGAGCGTTCAGAATAGTAAGAGTTAACGCAGAACGTTATTCAGGACTGAGCTTTCTATCATTAGGGCATCATCTGAGACTTTCAATTTTTTATTTATTGAAGTATAGTTGATTTACAATGTTGTGTTAGTTCCTGGTGTACAACAAAGTGATTCAGTTATATATATATTCTTTTTCATATTCTTTTCCATTATGGTTTATCACAGGATATTGAATATAGTTCTTTGTGCGATACAGTAGGACCTGATTGTTTATTTTATGTATAGTAATGTGTATCTCCTAATCCCAAACTCCTAATTTATCCCTCCTCTGACCCTTTTCCCCTTTGGTAAACAAAAGTTTGTTTTCTATGTCTGTGAGTCTGCTTCTGTTTCATAGATGAGTTCATTTGTGTCATACTTGATATTCCACATATAAGTGATATCACATGGTATTTGTCTTTTTCTGACTTACTTCACTTAGTATGATAATCTTTGGGTCCATCCATGTTGCTGCAAATAGCATTATTTCATTCTTTTTTATGGCTGAATAATATTCCATTGTGTATATGTACCACATCTTCTTTATTCATTCATCTGTTGATGGACATTTAGTAAGACTTTAAATTTTTAGTGTTTATGCTGAGTATAAAATTGAGGACAGCAGAATATCTATCTTCTTTTAAGAACAAAAAAACTTTTCGCAGCGAGAAAAGAGCCATCTATGAACCAGGAAGAAGTCCTCACCAGACATCTAATTGGCTGGGGCTTTGAACTTGGACTTATCAGCCTTGAGATCAGTGAGAAATCAATGTTTGTTGTTAAAGCTAAAGGAAAAAAAAAACTTTTGAAAACATGTAAATCAGTTTAATGGTTTTTCTCATTGTAAAAAGTAACAGATGTTTATTGGGAAAAGAGTCAGAAAATCTTTTTTTTTTTTTTTAAATCACCCATACCAGAGAGAAAGCAACTATTTTTTTTCTTTTTGATGTGAACCATTTTTAAAGTCTTTTTTGAATTTGTTGCGGTATTGCTTCTGTTTTATGTTTTGGTTTTTTGGCTGTGACGCATGTGGGGTCTTAGCTCCCCGATCAGGGATCAAACCCACGCCCCCTGCATTGGAAGGTGAAGTCTTAACCACTGGACCACCAGGGAAGTCCCAGAAAGCAGCTGTTAATACTGTTAAGGATCTGCAGTTCCCAAGCTGTGTGCCAAGGTGCACTGGGACAGCACAGCAAGTTCACGAGGGTGGCACAGGATATTTTCCATCATCAAGGGAAACACATCTGTCCAACACTATGTTGAAGGTAGTTCACAGCTTCAACATTAGATTATACTACATTCCTTCTGATGACATCATACCTTTGCAAAAGTAGGTTTTCAGAGATTGCTGAGTTTTTAATGACAAAAAGTGAAAACCAGCATGGAATAGGAAATGAGGATAGTCGTATCCAATCTGATTCCAAGATTTTAAGTTTTGCTTGACCAACAGGTGCATACATTCTATTAATAAGTTATTAGGAAGTTATTTAAGAGAGAAAAAATAGTTCTTTTAATTTATGTGTGTTTTTTCCAAAGAGCTACTAAGTCATTAGGGTATAAACACTAAGTTGTTTGGATCTAGCTACTGAACAAATAGCACTGTTAGATATCTGTTTGGGCCTGGAGGCATTGTTAAAAAATTACTGAGACTCTAAGAGCTTCCAGAATCATTTGGGAACCTCTAATATATGTCCTTGCAGACTTTTTCCTATGTATACCATACATATTTTAGAAACCTTTTTTTTTTTTCACTTAACAATATCCAGTGGAAACCTTTGCATTTCAGTTAATATGGGTCTATATCATTATTTTCAAAATTTAATGGCATAATAGTTTTCCGTTGTTTGACTACATTATTTTATTAACCAATCCCCTGAGGTTAGAAGTTAAGCAGAACTTTCATTTTATAATGAATGGTGTGGTCAATCCCTTTGCACATCCTCTTTGTTTACATATCCAATGATTTCCTTAGAGTAGATTCCTAGAAAGGAATTTGCTGGGTCAAAGAATATGTACTTTCTTATGCTTTTGATATCCAGAGAGAGAGAGAGAGAGAGAGAGAGAGCCAAATTGCCCTTTCAATGAAATTGTGCCAGTTTCTTTCTACCAACAGTTTGTAAGAATACCTCAGTTTAAAGAAGTGAAGCACTGGAGAACTCCTAACCATCGGAACTCAGATTTGTGAATCGTTCAAAGGTGTTCCTCTTCCCCAACTGTTAAATAAACTTAGTGCCAGTGAAAAAGCTGGGTAAGTGCATTCTGGTCCAGAGCTTTTGGGAGCCTCTACAGGCTGAAGTTCCAGCTAAAGTCAGAGGTAGCTGATCGCAACATCCAAGCAGATACCCACTTAGAGAACAGAAAAACCATTTGTCCAGAAACTTCTTTAGCTTTAGGTTTACTAACTAGTTTTTCAAAATGACACTGTACTCCCCAGAAAGTCATACTGCACTGCATAGCTTTCACCCTACCTCTGGGCAGGGGAGGGAGGCAAATGGCCAAAAGAGAAGTTGACATCAGGAATTTTTTTTTTTGAGAGGACAGATTTCAGAGTATTTTGAGGGTCAAATGGGATGCTTCCTATTCCATGTATCATAGCACATATATTTTTATCTACAGCCACATGTGTATCACATTTTGAACTACATTCAGTTTAGACAAATGAGCTAGTATTTTCAATTGTAAGTTACCAAGGAAAAACGTGTATTATGTATGTAGGCTCTGATCATGGAGGTATAAAAATATATGGTACATTTTGGAAGTATTTCTCTTTTAAGTAAACCCTGGAGTCCTTCAGCTCTCTGGGAAACTGTGTTGTATAGAAAGACTCATTCCCCAAGCATCATGAATGGCTAAGATTTTTGTAATTTCACATGATGGTCATGTGTATTACTTTTTAAAAAATAAAGACATTATCCACCTTTGATCTTGATTTATAAAAGTTTTAAATAATTCAATTTGATAATTTTATAAACTCCTATTAAAATAACATTCTAGATTAAAGCTGTTTGAAAGATTAGTGCTTAGATTGCTGATTCTAAAAAGGTGAGTGGAATCTTTTAGGCATTCACACTTTACAACTTGAAGTAAAAATTAGTGGGACAAGATGTTAAGTAGGATGGTCCTACTTAAAGCAGAAATGTTGATAGAGAAAAATTAAATCTGTATTATAAATACTTATCACCTCATTGCCTTTACCTAATGCCTTCACTACATACCAACAAGAAGCTATTTTCACTCATACCAGAAGAAGTAAAAAGCCCACTGTGGTATGTTTATCAAACAGTTACAACATGGAGGACCTTTCCCTCTTTGTGTAGATGGCAAATATCTGAACTGTTGGAAGCCTCCATGTGACTCCACTGCCACAAGATATTTCCTTTTAAATCCCCACTGGAGAATTCTCCCAAAGTCTGGTGTGTATGTATGTGTCAGCTTTAGGAAAGTTGATTGTATTAAGAGAGAGGTGAGTTTCTGCATTTGTGACTGGTACGGTTAGGAAAAATAAGCTTTTCAGGAGTTTAGGAGAATTTGAAGGCTATATCAGTTATTTTTTATTTGACCAACATGGTTCTCTTTTGTTATTTTTAAAAAAACTAATTGCTGATCTGCTTCCAGAGCACTGGACGTGTGTACAGACTTAAGAGCCACATGTCAAAGAGTGTACTGTAATTATGTAAACCTCATCTGTCATTCCCAGAGCAGGGTTCCTTCAAGATAAAAGAATGGGCAACATCAGTGAGGTGTGGATAGTTCCTTAACCCTCCAGGTTTTAAGTACAGAATATCATGATCATTCTTTGCTTTCTTGTCCATAGGAAATGAAAATCCATGTTAAGGGACAGATCTCTGGTCTCTGAATTTTTTGAGATAACCAGGAACATTATTTCTTTCAACCCCGCACCATTTTTATCAGATCTTTACCAGATTAATAAATTATCTGATAGATAAGAGCATTAGTAACTTAAATAAATCCAGTCCTTAACACTCACTCATTCATTCAGCAAACATTTATTGAGCTCCACCAATTCTGGGCTCCAGAGCTGAGCAAGATAGATATGGTCACTGCCCTTAAGAAGTTTGTGATTGAATCAGAAGCTTTTGAGAAAGCCAGTGGCTGAATATCAATGAAGAAGTGCTACAGAGATTCAGGAAATCTTTTGGAGTAGAGTCCCTGGCCTCAGAGAAGCTTTCCTAAGGAGCTCTTGGTTGGTCTGAATCTTAAAGGGTGAGTAGAAGTCAGAGTACTACTACTGTGAAATCCAAGTAGAGTACATTCGTCTGGCCAGATGCTCCACTTTTTCCAATGCACATTTTCAGACCTATAACTGACACCCAGATGCTAGTTGGTACCACTGCCTTGTGGTCCACTAACCACTACTGGATATTCATCTGTTACACTTAGCAATAGAAAGGTGAGATTTTAAACATTATGGTTTTTCTTTTCTTTTTTAAGAATAATGCCAACTGATGATACTAGGGCCATGTTACCTACATGTAACTTGATCGGTTTTTGAGTCAGCCCTTGAATGACTTTCAGTTGTGTAACTATGCCTAATCATGATACTTTGTTTATTCACATATGTAAATAAGCACATGTGTACTTTATTGTTTATATTTATTTAAATGAATTCAGAAGTTAGTCATCTGTGATTTGGAGCAAATATGAGTAGTGGTATCAGTTCTCCCATTTGTCACATTTGGTTAACAGTAGCTGTATTTACCTAACAGATTAAATATTTAATGTTTATGGAATGCTTGTGTTTCATTAGAAATATCATGATTATGGTCGTTCATACGATTTGCAAATCATTAGTACCAATCATAGATGAATACAGCCGCGGAAAAATCACATTTTCAGACAAATCATGACTCAGATGGCTTTAACTTTTTTGAATCCCAAACTTTCATTACAGGGTTTTTTGGGTCACAGCCCCTCAAAAATATCTCTTTTAATTCCTCCCAGTTAAGATCATCCCATCGTCAGAGGGCTGTGTGATAATTTGGCCGCTTCTGGTGAAAGCCTGAGAGGAGAAATCCTTCTCTAAGGACCAGTAAGTGGTTTGATTCAGGACTCCAACTTAGATGTTTGCTCCATGGGGTTCCTTTGTCTCCAGAAACACCAAGTCTGAAGAACTGTACTCTGGCTAGAAGGTGGCTTTTTTGGAATGCTGCACAGAAGTTTCTAGTGAAGAGGTGGTGTTTGTCTTAGGTATACTGACACTATGCTTTTGAAAAGTCTGCAGTACCAAATTCCCAATTTGGTTTATTTTTAGCTTGAGTCTACTCTGCTAGTAAAAATAAAGCTATTTTTGTAAGTGCTGCTTGTAGTACTTACATCCACATTTTAAAAGAATTCACAGAAAACAGTCCAGAACTGTGTGCAATGCGCAGATTGTTGCAGAATTGTGTTTTGAATAAATCTTTTTATGATGGCTGCATTTCAGCTGTACCAAAGGGTTCAGCTCACATGATTCCACCCCCACTACACACACACACACACACACACACACACACACACACAAAGGGCTCATGGCCCCTTACTTAAAGTACTTAACTTATTTCATTTGTGTATTTGTCCAGTGTGTCCTTGCTGACTGTCCTTTATGCATTGTCTGCAGTCTCACACGCACACAGACAATGAACAAATCTCTATGATGACAGGTCCCCTTAAGAGACAACGGATTGCTCTTTTAGGGAGTTGTGTGTTTCTATGGCAACTCCCTCTCTAAAACTTTGAATTTTATCCACATATATTTTGCAGATACCAAAAACAAGCTTCTGTTTAATTTAGAGACGCTTTGAGTTTTGAAGAAGAGGAAACTATAGCTCATCAGCAGATGTCAAGGGCACGCACACTTTGTTTGAAAGCTTGTTGAAAAAAATTATGATTCTTTTTGTGCTTGACTCTTAACCAAAGGCCAACGTTCCATTCGGCTAACCTTTTATTGTCAATTTTTCATGCTTCTTAGGGGTAACAGTCACAAAGAGATACGAAATTTGATGAAACTAACAAGGAGCCAGGTAGGCGCTGTGTGTGTTTATTATAGGGTCTGTCCCCGCCTCTCTCCCCTTTTCCCAGTTTTGTACATTATAATGTACATTGAATTAAATTTGCTTTCATCATCCATTTCCTTTTCTCCGTGTTGCTGCAGTATCTATGGGTTCCCAGTCACCGGCTACATCTGATCTAGAGAAAATAGGTTATGTCCCTCTTTTGAGAGGAGGACTGTCTCCATGGTTCAATGCTTTGTGTTTGTTAGCAGCTGGGATTCTGGAAGAGACGTGGGCTGTTTTCCTGAGTGATAAAATACCTATATAATGACCATTTCCTAATTTTGTAGGATAATTCAGACAACGTAATTTGTGAAGTCTGTGAGGTCTGTGTATATGAGCTTTAGTTTGCTTTTAGTTGTCTTACTTTGCTTTCAGGGTGTTTTGTTTCTTTTTTTATACTCTTGTGTATTTTCACTCTTTTGCCTTTCTTTCTGAAACACAGATTCAGTTTGTTAAAATCAAATCAGTTCTGTGGCTGGTGCTGTTTTGCTTTTCTGCATGTGCTAATTGTTCTGTGGCTTGTTTTGTTTACTGTTTTTGCAGACCTGATTTGCCATTGTCCTTGCCTTTCATTCTGCTAGACCACGTAGTTGATTTCCCAATGGGGAAAAGACTGCCTTTTCACTGGGTAATTAGTTATCTCATTTCAAAAGGACCAAGCTTCTCTGAGATGACTTTGTCACACTTTAAATGTCTGCTTGGGAGGATGAGAGCCCATTTAGCTCCATGCTCATCCATGTGGTAGAAGAAACGCATGGTTAGGCACCGTGGAAATTCTGAAGTATTTGAAGGGCAGAAGATGGTTAATTAGACCATTTGTACTCAGCTATTGAGGAATTATGAGTTAGTTTATAGTGATAAGAAACCAACGTAAGAGATAATATTTTTCAGCCCCATGAGGAAGTGGTAGTGTTGTTTATTCCTAAAGCGTATTTGCATATTTTCATTTGCTGAAAGAGGACTCTCTGGCACTTTACCTTGAATAATTTTCTCATCATGTCTTGCTAAGTAAGCAAGCACACCCCCCAAAAGCACAGAGGTAACCTGAATTCTGCAGTCTCGCTGTTGTTACCTCCCTAGGATATGGAGAGAGAGTAAACGCTAGACTCTTCGCTGAAGGTGGGGCATGGAGGTAAGATTGCCCCTCAGCGGGGTCCCTCCATTCACTGTGCTTCTAGGTCTTCCCACATCCCCAGACCAACCACCCATCTCTTGCTACTACACACCATGAACCCCTCTTCAGGCCCCTGATCCTATGCAGCCCTGTCTCGAGGCCACCGTCCTTTTCCTATCTTGGCCTCTTTAATTATTTCCTTCCGTTCTCAATGAGTTACTACCATGTGGCTTCACCTTTCAACCCAGGCTCCAGGTCAGCCCAGGCCTTGCCCCCTTACCCGCTACACCTGGCTCTTTTCCTAGGGGCCACTCTAAGCAAAGCGACCAGAAAATATTCACTTGGAAAGGACAGGGAATGGTCATTTAATATTCTCAGAGCATCTGTGCACCAAGGCATTTTAGAGCCCTGTTTTGTATCAAACTTGATGTGAACAAAAGGTCTAAGATTTTAACAGTTTTTTTTTTTTTTTTTTAAATTTATTTTTATTTATTTATTTATTTATTTATTTATATTTTTGGTTGTGTTGGGTCTTCGTTTCTGTACGCGGGCTTTCTCCAGTTGCGGCAAGCGGGGGCCACTCTTCATCGCGGTGCGCAGGCCTCTCACTATCGCGGCCTCTCTTGTTGTGGAGCACAGGCTCCAGATGCGCAGGCTCAGTAATTGTGGCTCACGGGCCTAGTTGCTCCGCGGCATGTGGGATCTTCCCAGACCAGGGCTCGAACATGTGTCCCCTGCATTGGCAGGCAGATTCTCAACCACTGCGCCACCATGGAAGCCCTAACAGTTTTAAAAAAATGTACGTGTTCATATTTTCTTCTCTTGCATACAACTCAGATGGTCTGGCTCCTGTGTTACCTCCTCAGCTTCATCTTGCTCCAGGCTCACCCTCGCGGTCTGTTCTCCATCTGGGGACAGTTCTGAATGTGTCATATTCCATCCTTCAACTTTGTCACTCCATATGTTCCCTCTGTCTGAAAGGTTTCTCCATCCTTTATCCCCAAAGCTCAGCGTCCCTTCTTCAGGGAAGCTTCACCTCCCCCTTTTCTAACCTAGGTCCCCTGTTATGGTACCTAAGTACCATGGACCTTTCCAACAGAGCACTTATTACAGTTGCAGCTTTATCTTCATTTACATGGTTATTTCATTAATGTCTGTCTCTGCCATTATCTCTAAGCTCCTCCAGGGAGGCCATTCCTTGTCTCCATGACAGCACAGGAGTGGACACATAGTAGGCACTCAGTGACTACTGCTGAGTGACCATCTACACATATCTCTGGGGACCCACCCAATGGCCAGTGGCCCCTTTCTTGCTAGTATAACCCTGAGTTGGGTGAAGTGTTTACTGTCTTCCAGCTGCTTTAGGGCACCTGGCCCCCACCCCAGCCCCAGTCCCGGATCTGGGGTAGGGGGGCAAATTTGGAGTTAATCTAAGCAAATCAAAATAGACAGAAAGATGGAAAGAACCTAGGTCCTTGATGATGTTGGTGAGCTGCTAAATAAACCAGTCCTGGGACAGCTCCACCCTTTCCAGGCAACTCTGTTGTGCAAGATAATCAATCCTCTTATTTGTTTAGGTCTGTATCTGAAAATATCCTGATACAGAATGTCATGAGTGAATGAACCCATGAATAATGAACAGCTTAATCTCACGTCTTCACAAGCCCCTTTGTAATGCAGTTTTCTCTGTCTTCATTTCTGTGAGGTGTTAGGCTGCTCGAGTGAAGATGTCATCCGGTACTGAGCCTGGTGCTGAACCCCAATTAATCCTCTGTGTTTAGAAAACTGTTTCCTTCCACTAAATGCCCCATACCCTGAACTTGAACTCATGTTCTTCTTCACCTTTCACCCTTTGGCTCCACACTTTGTTCATCACTCTTCAGGGCAAGCTCTTCTCTAAGGAGGTAGAGAGTCAGGTTAAGTCATACCCAGCGATTTCCTGTTTGTGAGCCTTGAAGCTCTTGAAGAGTGCGGGCAGGTTTGACAGAACCTGTAGATGTTTTCAGACGCTGAGCTGATTCATCCCCTTTGGTAGTTAATTCTCCCCAGCTACTGTACCAGCTCTTCTCTCTGGATACTGCACAGTTTTCTCTTTGCGTGGGGATGAGGCTCTCAAGATCTGCCCGTTCTGTACACGCTGTGTCTTTTCTGGGTTTGGCCAAGTTGCATTTTAGCTGCCAGCCCCTGCCCTCCCCCCCCTCCCGCCCCCCGACACACGCACACACTTCTCCATTGTTATGGAACGTTTCTACACAGGAGAGGAATTCTGTCTGTTTCTTAGCATTTTTGTTGGTGGTGGTAAGGCACAGCTTTAAATGATCCCTGTGAGTCCGCTGCCTTTCTTGTTCACAGACCTCCACCATAACCTAAGAAATGCCGGGTCTTAAATAAATCCCACCTGTAGTGCCTCCTTGATCTCCTAGCACTGTGGCAACGGAGACGAGACAATCATCCACTTTTGTAAAATGCGTTCCTGGTAATAAACCACGAGTGGTGGACAGCTAGGTAACCGATCTTTCAGAGTATTACTTTTGGCCATGCCATGTGAAAAAAGCACTGAATTTGTACTTGCTTTCTTTTTTTTAATTGAAGTATAGTTGATTTACAGTGTTGTGTTAGTTTCAGGTGCACAGCAAAACAATTCAGTTATATACACACACACACACATATGGCTATTCTTTTTCAGGTTCTTTTCCATTATAGGTTATTACAAGATATGGAATATAGTTCCCTGTGCCATTACAATAGGTCCTTGTTGTTTATCTATTTTGTATATTGTACTTGCTTTCTTAAACCAAGATAGGAACGATCCACTTTGGCCCACCACCCTGGGCAAGTAACAAACTCTCCAAGATTCAGAAAATAAGCCTAACCACTTCAAAAGGCTGTTATGAGAGCAGAGCAAGGTGTACGGTGAGAGCGTTTCTTATGCCTGGGGAGGTGCCGTACAAAAGTATTCATATTATAAGGCTATAAAGACAAACCGTTGTGAAATATCTTTTCACACTGCCCAGTACCTACCTCAGTTTCCCCCCCTACCCCCAGAGATGTACAGAAGCAGGTCATCATGGTGGCTTCACGTACAAGGGGGGTTAGTCACCCTGGAACCATTAGCCTTAGTCACCTGCTTTTTCTGATAGCAGAATGCCCCTGCTGACCTCTGAATTTGATTTTTTTAACCTCGGTGATTTATACTGAAGATATAAAAAGGGCAGCTGAATTGGCTCTTATGAATTGAGTTAAGTGGTACATAAGGTTCCCAATGCAGGAATATTATATAATATCTTATATTTTATAAGATAATGAAGTGAAAGGAGGATAAGGTTATGAAATTCTGGTTTATAATTCCATCTGACTTTATATAATACCAGCTATTCATCTCCTTTTTTCTGGGTATTTTTTGCCACCTCCTACTTCCTACCACTGCACCTTGCTTAGCCATCATAACTCTCTTCCAATAATATCTATTGATCTATCATTGTTACTTTAATGGAATTGTGCATTAAAAAGTGAGACCAAAAGCAACACAAATTTCTCTACACACACAGAAAAAGAAAAAATATATATATCTTCGTAGTTAGTGATGAGGCAACTTCCTTGTTATCTGAGAAAAAGGCTTTATACAATATTGACAGCTCATTCACGTCTTGTTCTGATTCGGTCAGCCGGCATTTTTGCACACCTGCTGTGTGCCACTCATGGATCTAGATGTGAATAAAACAGACAAACATTCCTGCCCTCTTGGAGCTTATATTCTACTGGGGGAAAACAGAAAATAATGAGTAAACAAATAAACAAATTCTAGTATGTTTGGAGATGATAATTGCTATGAAAGAAAAAAAAAAGTAGAGCAGTGTAAGAGGAGTGTCAGTTTGGGGACGGGGTGAGGTTGCAGTTTTAAATTAGGTAGTCAGAGCAGACCTCCTGTGTTTTGGGTCTTTTGCTGTTGTAGTTTTTACAGAATGTTGTAATGCTTTAATATTGCAAATGAATCATCTGCATGAATTACATACTGCCTGAAATGAAAGCCTTTCAGCTGAAGACTAAATCTGGTTGCTAAATGCTTGAGAAAGCATGGGAAGCTGCCCTGGCCCTTGTCTGGAATTCTCAGGTTCTCTGAGTTTAGTGTCCTTTGCCAAAAACAGTATTTATATTTTATATAGTCTTCTAGTGGAGCGTATCTCTGACACGTACTGCCATGTGTTTATAGTTAAACATAACTAGCCATCTTTCCTGCAAGACCAAAAGGCTCATCCACAATGTTTCCCTTTAAAAGTTCTAAGAAGGCTCCCCTGGTTGGCTTTCCAGCCTGTAACAATGATGGATTTTGCAACCCGCTCCTGGATCAGCCATGTAGGAAAAAATAAAACAACCTAATGTTGTGGATAATTCTCGCCTTTAAAACATGTGTTTTGTGTTTTGGTGGCGGTGGTTTGGGGCTGTTGTGTCTTAGGCATGGTGCTTATTATATCCATACAAGTTACAGATCACAGACAACCCCTCCCGGAATGGCACTGTATATATGATCTCCTTGCTCAGAGCTGCTTCTCCCCACGTGACCTGCTGTGTGACCTGAAGCGTAGATGAGCCTCCTTCACATTTCGGAGCTTAGTGTATGTGCACCCTCTCCCTTGTCTGGCCTCCCCTTGGCTTCATGCTGCCTTCGTTTTCTCCTGGAAGCAGCTGAGCCTTGGGAGGGGCTGGCATGTGGTTCCTCCATCGTCTGAGTCTCTCCAGGGCAGGACCACGTCAGGATAACACTTGTTTTGCCTCCTGTCCAGTACCAACTAGGACAGTGCTCTTCCCAAGGTAAACTGGAGCTCGGGCCATCAGAGTGAATGCATTCTGAGTGTTGGCAGATGTCCTTCCATCCCTCGCCTGTTGTCCCCGGTCACTGACCAGGTTCAGAGGGGGTGGTGATGCGTGGAAGCAAGGCTGGAGCACTAAGAGAGCAGGTCCTCCAGAGGGGCTGACGGCTACCCTGGCTCATGGCAAGGTCTGAATCTGCCACTCATACTCGGAATTGTGCAGTGCTCTTCTGTCATCTCCTAGGACAGTGACCTTGAGAAGGTCGCATACTCTCTCTAAGCCTCAGTTTCCTCATCTGTGAAAGGGGAAGATTCGTTCCCAAATGACTTCAAGATTGCCTCCACTTCTCATGCTCTCAAGGACACTGTTGACTGCCCTTCTCCTGAAAGTTGGCCTTTTTGACATGCTCCACTTCTTCACTCTTTATCCTTCTCTCATTCTCCCCATGAATGCATTTTACTCATGATTCACCTGAAATACTACGTTTGCGTTGGTATCTCTGAGTAGGGAGTTGGACTATTGAGAAAAACATGTTGTAGCCCAAAGTCTCTATTTCAAAAGAGACAAGAGAATGGAATTACATGTTCTTTTTAGGCTGTACAGACTCCATTGACCACAATCAAAATAGATCCATATCCAAGCAATAGAAAGGTAGTAAGTATGAATTTTCTCATAATGTGAATCCTAACACAAAAGCAGTTACAACACTTAAACATACATTGCATAGTCTACTCCATGAGTTTTTCAAAGTTTGTCATACGAACCTTGATGAGGAAAATGTACTCCAGTGGTTAAGAAAGCATTTTTTTCCTCTAAATCCCATACCGTAGAGGGAGTATGTTTCATTTTCTCAATGCCTCATGCCTGGGAATTTTGAAGTGATAGATTCATGGTCTAGTAATAAAGCTCCACAGTAAGAATATCAACATGGAGAGAGATTGGCATAAATACATTAAAGCACCTGATTTTATAGATGAATCCTGTGTCAGATTGCTATTCACATAATTACCACAATCTAAAATTTATCTATTAGTATTTCTTTTCTAATTGTTACCAGTGTGATAAACTTTCTTCTTTATATATGGTATAATTTAGTATATATATTTATAGTATAGTATAATTTATAATATAATTTACTTACATGTATATGTATACTACATATATATATTCTAATTTACAATAAATGAGGGTGTAGTATTGAAATAACTTTAAATAATAGGAATCAGATATTCCTACTGCTTATTTATTCAGAATATAAGTTACCCAACAAGGTCTTACATAATTTATTTCGAAGAATACGTACTTAGAAATAGGATTATTCCTATTTAATTAGAAAAGAGTCTCTATCTTAGAGGTAAAATGGTCCAAAGCCACATAACATATGAGAAAGTAGAACTAGAAGTCACTTCTTTGGTATATGATTCATGTCCTTAAATTTATGTCCTTATGATTCATGTTATACATTGATACCAGTCATCTTATATGAAATGCTCATACTCTGGAAAATTATATTATTATAGATATACACCTCATATACCTGTCTCTCAAAGAAGACTGGGACCAATTCCTCTGTCTTTTATATAGGGGCATACTTAATAATATATATATTGATGAGAGTCCATCTTATTTTAAAGATTTTATAACTTCTCTCATTAATCCACTCTACTGTTTAATTAGATCTGATGCCAGAACACTCTTGTCTAACTTAAATCTCTCATGCTGTAGCTTAAGTCTATTTTCTCTCACTCTCCCTAGGATATTAAAAGCAACTAATCACCATTATCCATAATAATATTCATAAAGTCCTCCATATATTTGAAATGTTAGCACTATAACTGACAGTAAGCATAACTCCCAGATAGCGGTAAATTTTAAAATAGAGAAGAGAGACCAGCTCGTAATAAATGTAGATGACATAGTATTATTTAATTTTGATGAATGAATAATACCGTTAACTAATGTGACTTAGACTAAATGAAAAGCATTCATCTATTAACTCATTCACTTAAATATTTTACTAGGCATCTACTTTATGATATTGTGCTATGTTCAGAAGTACCCAAGAAAAGATAAATCATAGAGTTGAGATGATTTCAAGGCAAGGGATTTTTTAAAAGTAGAACGTATTAGGTATATTTCTCAGAAATGTGAAGCTAGAATAATCCAATCTTAAGAGGATAACTCTGTCCTATCTAATGAACCTGTGATATTTACAGCCATATCTGGAGGCATGGCTGAAAAAAAAAAATAGTCTAATGATTAGAGCATTTCTGTTTATTTTTACAGCCACCCACTTACTAAAATCTGTAGTAGACATCAAACTTCTGCTCTCCATGGTCAGCCCCTTCATTTCAGTGTTAATGTGGAAGAGGTCCCTGTGTCTTCCTTTGCATATTTGGACACATGTGAGCATCAGTCAGTGTAGGACTACAAGAGGTTTATCACTAGAAATAAATTACAGAGTCATGCAGCATGAAAATGACGTGCCCGGGAATGCAGAACATGGGGTTACCTTCTGCCATCTTCTTTTATCATAGACAGCAGAAGCACAAAGGAGAAAGAGATGTATTCTGAAGCCATTTGACGCTGACCAAGCAATTTATAACAGATGAAATGCTGATTTATTGCTGCAAGGAAAATAATGGGTGTTCTTGCTCAAATGCCATTAACAGCTTTATTGTTTCAAGTGCAAATTATATTCAGCAATTTGTTAGTCCCCTTTGGAGGCGAAGCTGAAGTAATTCAGTGTAGGCTTTCAGCAGAAAAAGGACAAAGTAATTAGCAAATTGTAAAAGAATTCATTCACCAAGGTCGGCTGATATTTGAATTCTCTGTCTGAACTGTAAAGACATAGAAAACATTGCATTTACGAGATACAAGGTGATGCAAGTATTTGTTTCAGACAGAAAAGCCGTAGGAGGGCTCTGCAGAGTGAAGAGTACAGCCTTCTGTAGGTGTTACTGTTGGTGCCTACGACATGGTGACCTTGTGCTAGTGCTAGTCATCGAAGGGAAGACAAAACTGAAAAAAAAAAAAATTGTCCCTGCCCTTGGGGATTTACTGACTGATGGCAGGAAAAAGATAATTCAGAATTAATTAAAATATATTACGGAAGAGGATCAGTATTTCAAGAAAGATACATGTGAAGTGGTTCCAAGAAGGAAAAGATGACATTCAGAAGGTGAAATCTGAGGTCAGTTTTAACAGATGCCTAAGATTTCTGTAGCCACAGTTTGGGTTATAAAGCAGTTCCAGACTGAAGGAATGCCAAAGAGTGGAAAGACCTGATGAACACTGGTAGGCTCTCTGCTACCTAAGTTGTTACAGGGTGACCATAAATTCCAGTTTGCTTCGGGTGGTCCCTGGGTCCGTCTGTTGCCTAGTGTAATGATTAATAGTGCCCTCTTTCGCGCTTAAGAGTATCCCAGTAAAATGGTAAATTATATAGTGACCGGGGTGGCCATGAAAATGTCCACTCTGCTTTCCTGCCTTAGAGGGAGCACAACTGACTAGCATCCCTAGCTGTGGCCCCTCTGGACCCACCACACTTTGGTCCCTCGACCGTGCTTCCCAGGGACTGCTCCCAGCCAGGATTGTGCAGAGTTGGCGCACTAGGCATGCCCATTCCAGCAAGACAGGGGGGTCCTCCACCGAGCAGCTTTGGCTCAGGACTCCCCACTGGCATGGTTAAACCTTTCTTGGAACTGTGCTGCACTCTTAAGCCGCTTTCCATGCAGTTCCCCTCCCTTCTCCTCTCCTGCACAGGGGCCACGCTGACATCTCAGTCTGCAAGCTTTCTGTGCTTACTCCTGCTCCCCTCTCTTGCATGTCTTATCCCATGTTAGTGTCTGCTCCTCAGCAGACCTGAACTCATGCAGCGGCCCTAGTTATTGATAAGAACTAGCTACTGCATGAGGATAAGATGAGAAAGAAAAATTGGGACCATGTTGTAGGCAACTTTGAAAAGTGCTTTGACCTTAATTCAGTGGACTCTGAGGCTTAATTATTAAGTATTTGGTGCCGTTAATGAAGAGAAAGATCGCTGAAATAAGGAGATCCGTTAGGAAGGTCCAGCAATTGTCCAACAAGAGCCTAAATAAGAATAGTGCCTGTGATGACAAACGCTGGCGTGGCTACGAGAGACGTTGCAGAGGCAAGGGCTGTGGGTTCGGAGACAGTGGCAGAGAGAGGAATCAGATTATTTAATCACTCTGTGCCTCAGTTTCCTCATCTGTGAAATGGGAACAGTACCAAGCCCTACATCACTCATAGAGTCATATTGAGAATGGAATGGGGGAATTCCCTGGTGGTCCAGTGGTTAGGACTCCGAGCTTTCACTGCCAAGGGCCCAGGTTTGATCCCGGGTCGGGGAACTAAGATCCCACAAGCCGTGCAGCACGGCCAAAAAAAAAAAAAAAAAAAAAAAGAAATGATTTAATACATTCAAAAAATTTAGAACAACGCTGGCACTTAGGAGTTCAGTAAGTGTTCCTGTGTTTGCTCATTGTGCTATAGCAGCACTGTTCAGTAGAATTTTCTGCCGTTGTGGAAATATTTTCTGTCTGTTCTGACCAGTACAGTAGCCACTAACCACGTGCGGCTGTTTTGAGCACGTGAAATGTGACTAGTGTGACTGAGGAACTGAATTTTTAACTTCGTTCAATTTAAATTTGAATAGTCACGTGTGGCGAGTGGCTACCATTTAGAAGTATCACCTAAATCTCAAAGTACTAAGTAACTAATAGTAATTGCAAAATGAGAGTTGACTCTTTTATTCACAAATGCCTGTTGTACTGCTATGACTTACTTGTACGTAAGCTGGTAGGCTTGGTTGCTGATGGCCGTTTTCAGGGATAACCACAGAGAGGGCTGTGATCCTAATCAGACCCCGGTGAGGTGATCAGAGCAGTGAGAAAGGAAGGAGGAAGAGACAGAATGTTTACACTAACCCTGCAATGAGAAAAGCACTGTAAGCTTGAAGGAGAGCGATCGTGTCGTGGTTTCTGCAAGTAGCTAACAGGTGGTTAAGACCTCCCGTTAAACGGGATCTGGACTGTTGGCTGTCCCTTTCCCAGGCCAAAAGAGAGGAGGTATTGCACTGCCTGCTATTATGCTTGCCTACAAGTAATAGCCAGGATAGCGCTGTTATTATATAAGGTCACAGCTGAGGACTCCTGGTAGTTCGAGGACAGCACTAATTGGAAGTCTGAGGGTCGTATTAGAAGGAAAGGTGCACAGATTTCTTGATATTTGTAAGGGCAGGATGAAAAGACATTGGTGTGCCTCTAGATCCAGAAAACAGACTTTTGAAATACCACTCTTTCCCTCCTCCGCGTCCCCTTGCCCTGCTTGGGGAGAGCCGGCCTTTCCAGTTCCAGGAATACATCACTGGATGGATGGGGAGTTTGTGCCGGGCTCGCTGTGGGCTGGCCCAACGTCGTTGACTCACCAGTTGAGATCTTTGATGCCATCGAAACTCCAGACGCCTCGGTTGATAAGTAACCTGTATGAATCGAGGTCTTTCTTTCTCTCAGGAGACAAAACGAAGGAGGCAAATGTGTAGCACAGTAGAAAGAGGAAGGACTTGGAGACCATCCAGAGAGCAGATCATAGCTCTGTTCCTTGCTAGATCCGTGACCAGTGCTAGTTATTTTAACCTCAGTGTCCTTATCTGTAAAATGGGAGTGCTGGTATTTTCTGAGTTACTTAGAAGATTACGTGAGTTTACATGAGCCTTTTACGTGGAGGTGCTGGAACAATGTTCATTCCGTGCCCCCTACCATATCTCTAGTCTCCTAATTTTCCTAAGTTCCCATTCGTTATTGTTCCAAAACCCAACATCACGTGGGACTCTCAACTCTGTTGAACCCCGACTCCCAAATCATACATGCTCATCATTCCCACGCACTCAGCCTTGCAGGAGCGACCTTTAGCAGCCTCTCCTCCCTCTTGCTGTGACTGCTGTAACTCCTTTCCTGAGTGTTTCTGAAGTCAGAGCCTTCCTGTTCTGAACACTTTTGGCTCCTTGTCTATCAAATGAAGAGGGTGACTCGGGGAGCTGAAGGCCCCTCAGCCCCAGCATTTGATAGGTTTCTGTACACAAGACCACCACCTGATTTTATTCCTTTTTAAAAACATTTACTTGTTTTTCTATTTATCAAAAAAATTACGTTTTTTAAAAGATATTTTCCAAAAGAAGCAAGTAAGGAAGAAATTAAAGCACTCATGATATTACCATCCCTGGAAACTCCTGTGTGCATCCTGACTGTATCTTACAGTCCTGAGTGTGTGTGTGTGTGTGTGTGTGTGACAAAAACCTAGCCATTCCCACTTTTTGGTAACATCCTTCCTAAATATCCTAATTTCTTGAATATTTTTTTCCACGTCACTAAATATTCCTCTACAGCATAACTTCAAATGTCTGTCTAGAATGCCATGTATGAATGTATTCTGATTTATTCCTAGACATTGAGGTTGTTTCTGCTTTTTTTCCCCGCTATTATAAACAAGGCAGAACATTATAGAAAGAGCAGCAAATAGCATCCTCACGCATATAACTTTTCACATATCCTTGAGATGGAATTACCAGATCAAAAGGCATGCACATTTTTAAGGGTTTTGGTACCATACTGTCAAGTTATGCTGCTGAAAGGATGGATCTATTCTCTCCTCCCATCACGGCTCATGAGGCTTGGACCACTTGATTCCTCATGGAACCAGTAGTCCTACTTGGGGAAAAAAATGAGAGGAAGAGGGAAAGAAAAATAATGCTTTTCCCTGCTCAAGTCGCCTATGTTTTTAAACTCCCCTTGAATAGGGCGTCTCCCTGGCTCACGTGGGATTCTTATTTATCACCCACTAGCTTCCTCTGCTTCCTCTAAGTTGCCACCTTTAAATCAACGCGCTGTTCCTTTGAAGCACCGACCCTCTGGGAAAAAAAGCCTTTCTTTCTTCTTCACCTCCGTCTCATCAAACTGGAGAATCTCATCGGAGTCTCTTTCTTTCATCTTATCTCATTTTGCAACAATATTTTCCCTTTTCTCTGTTATTGGCCTTTTGTTTTACTGCTTTAATTTGATGTGTAGGTTCTTTGTATTACCGTTCTGGATAATTCATGCCAGTCTAGATTGAATATTCTGTAAAAATGTTTGTGAAATATTGTTTTGTGAAAGATGTCTTACAGACTCAAAGGATGAACCAAAGAGAAAAAGCTGAGCGCTTGTGGTAACTACACAACTTGAGTCTTGTGATTCCAAGGGCTCAGGAGGAAACTGCCTGTTCTCTTCTCCAACAGGATAAGGATGAGCCAGTTTTGATTTTTTTTCTTAAAAAAAAGTCATCTTTTTCTAAAAAACAAAAAATGTCTCTCTGGGACATAGGTTGTGGCTTCAGTAGGTTGATCATACCACGTTTCATAATTTTTTAAAGCTGTGAATACATAGGTTCCTTAGAAGAAGACTGGGGGGGTGAGCCTTGCAGTTAGAGAACCCACCCGCCTCCTGCCCGGGATCCAGGACACTGGGGAGCAGCTAGAGAGAGAAACAGCGGCTCTCTTAGTGTACTGTTTCAGCAGCGTGTGGGAAGGCTTATGGTGGAGTGATGTGACAAGCTGTGAACAGCAGATCAGAGAAAAACGTGAGATAATTTAATTGAGGAGCTTGGGGAGAGGACAGCTGAAGAGCAGAGAGCAGGGACGTGGCAGAAAAAGGGCATCCGAGGAAGGGATAAATTATGAAATAGTGTTCTGAACACAGTATGAAAAGAGTGCTTCCTCATTTCTCTGGCAGTTTGGGTCAATTTCCTACCCTCACATACTTTGCAAAAAATGAAATAATTTATTTTTATTACTGCCCCATTCTTGTTATGGCAATTTTTAATATCACATATAGCAAGCCACCCATTTCTTCTAACTTCCTCATTTTTCCGGGTTTGGTATTTACTATTTCTGCCATATTCTACCCTTTCGGGAAAAATTCTTTTTTGGTCATTTTCTTTTCTTTCTTTTTTTTTTTTTTTTTTCAAAGTAGCGGTAGAAATGTGAGACTGAGGACAAGCTATGGTGTGTTCTCTTTGACTTATATCTTTTGGTGACTATTGAAGGTCTTTTTATTTCTTCTACTGTCATTGGCTCTGAATTCTGAAATTTGTAAATCTTCATTCCCAAACCACTTTTTTGAGCTAATTTTATACGTCATTTCTTACTGTTCACTCTCCGATTCACATTATTTAACATGATCCAGTCTTTTAGTAAATCTCAACACTAATATCCTTCCTGGGTGCTTAAAAAACAACAAACAGAACTCAAAAATGGTCTACCTGGAAATATTAAGGTATTTGATTATTCAAGTTGAAATAATTCTTCTACTAATTTTTTCAGTTTTCCATTTCTTTCTGTGTTGAGACCAGTTGTCTATTTAAGTATGTCTGGCCATCTAGTTTAGAACAAGGTTTTGCATGTGTTGCCCATCAGCTTTGGATCATGGAGCAGTTAAAGCCATTTTAGACACTTCTGTCTTTATATTCTATCTAGAAAATTTTACACCCTGTCAATAACAGAATCAGTGCCTCAGTATAAAATCATCAACTTCAGTCCTTGAGGGCAGATACTGCTGGAAAACAAGGATTATCATACACACACACACACACACACACACACACACACACAGTCATGACGGGGTCAGTACACCATGACTTAGAGTTGAACACGGTGTTATTGCATCACTTCTTGTTTCTGTGGAATCTTCTTTGGTCACACATGGTAATATGAGAATATTGCTTCCAGCATACCGGAATTTAACCCCAAATTCAGTACCCCGAAATGAATCTTTTTTAAAAATCCTTCATCTTTCAACTTTTTGGAATTCTCCTTCTGTGCACTTAAGTCTATACATAGAATTTTTTTTCAGTTTCTTTTTTTTAATTTTTATTGGAGTATAGTTGATTTAAAATGTGTCAGTTTCTGCTGCGCAGCAAAGTGAATCAGTTATGCATATACATATATCCCCTCTTTTTTAGATTCTTATCCTATATAGGTCATTGCAGAGTATTGAGAAGAGTTCCCTGTGCTATACAGTAGCTCCTTATTAGTTACCTATTTTATGTATAGTAGCGTGTATATGTCAATTCCAATCTCCCAATTTATCCCTCTCCCCCGCCCCCCGCCCCTGGTAACCATAAGTTTGTTTTCTACATCTGTGACTCTATTTCTGTTTTGTAAATAAGTTCATTCGTACCATTTTTTTAGATTCCACGTATAAGCGATATCATATGATATACATAGAATTTAATGTAAAACTTTTAAAGCAAAGTTTTCATGTCAAACTCTTATTTAAGTGTCATTTGTTCCTGATTCCATGATTGAAATTCCACAGTTGAAAATTTGTTGGAAGTCAAAGAGAAAAGGTCACAAAATGGCTCAGCCAGTCACTCAAGAACATTGTCAGTTTCTACCCATTTCTCCCCAGCTGCCTTCTACGCACACCCTATCTTCTTGCTTAAGCCTAGGTGTTTTCCCTCCATATGCAAATCCATTCATGTCCTTTTGGGAAGATTACATTCTTTTTTCTTGGGGTTATCATTCCTTGCAACTTGGTGGGTCCCAATTAGTCAAAGGGAGACTTGATGATGAGTTCATATGTTTCAATATGAATTTGATTTCAAGTCCTGGTGCATCAGTCATATTTAGGAGAATGTCACTCCCTGCACTTCTGAGAGGATATACTTGCAGAAGGAGACCCTCTAGGGACCTTCCGGGACCTTCAGGCATTTCCCATCATTCTGAGGGAGCTTGGATTGTATTTGAAGTGTCTTGCACTTAAAAAGTTTTCCGTGTGAACCAGTTTTATAAAAAGCTGACTGCGTGCTGCTTTTGTAAACCCCTTTTCTCCCCATCCCTCACATCTTCCTAAGTTTATCTCTAAATGCTTCATGTCACCCAAGCACTTAAACAGGATTGCAGACATTTTCATCTAAGCTAGTAGCAGTTAATTGCCTATCTCTGTCTGCATTTCAGCACTTAATACTATTTTGACAGGGGTTGCATGCTCTCTGTCTTTGTGGAATTTTTTTAAGTGCGCTTATGAGTAATTTGAGAAATTCCAAGTAGAGATTAGGTGAGCTGTTCTTTCCTTTGTTGGTTTTTTTAAATTTTTTAAACATTTAAAGAGGACCCACTGTGTGTCAGGCAGCATGGTCTCATCACTTCCACAAACATTATCTAACTTAATTTCTTCTTCCCTTGGATCTGCACCTTGAATCTCCACTGTAAGAGATTTAAGGTACCGATGGGGGGGCCAGTTTGCAGGAGGAAGGAAGAGAGGTCATGATTCCCAGGTGGTACATCCATTTTTATTGGTGATTCGGTCTGCAGGGGGCATTGCTGCTTCCACCTTTATGTGTCTGGTTGGTAGAAATCCTGGTTGGTTACTGACAGAAGCGCTTTGTAATCGAGGATGATAGCACTCTGGGCAGTTTCAACATGAGTTTGTTTCTGCTTCTTTTACAAAATCTGTGTTTGTTCACCTGCACTGTAGGTGAATGGGAGACTCAACTGGCCAAATGGAGTGTGTCAGGAAGGATTACTGATTTATTTATGGTTGCGTCTCGAATATTCGTAAGACATTGGTTTTATTGCTCTCCTCAATGGGGCTTACTCACCCAGTTAGCGTTTAAATATCGCAGGCCTGTCATTCCAGAACAACGGTGTTCCCAGAGGCGCTGTCGCTAACTCAAGGAGTTAAACCTGCCCAGGTGCAGCAGGCCTAGCTCGATGTCCCTCTCCTGGCCTGACACCGCCTTCCTCCTTTGGGGGCAGGCCCTGTTTGCTGTGCTTCACTTAACCTCAGGGGTCATGGTCTTATTTCCACTCTTCTCTTGGCACCAAACTTTCATTTTTCTCTCCTTTCTTCTTCCCTTCCTTTCTCCCTCCCTTCCTTCTTCCTTCCATTCCTCCAGTAAACATTTGTTGAGTGCCTACTGAATACCTAGCACTGTACAAAGTCCCAGGAATCCAGAGCTAAATAAATAGACCTTTCTTTGTATTGTTCACAAGTGACAAACAGGGGCAAACCATAGGTATCAGTTTTCTTAGATGAAGGGGAAAATATTATCTTTAGCTGAATCAGCTCTGTATTTCTAGGTAGGATTGCCCACAAAGTAGTTATTGGGGAGTATGGTCTAGCGTGTAGGTTTTTCAGAACAACATTCGTCTATCAAATATTTATTAAGTACTAAGTGTGCTGAGATCTGTGCCAGACACAAGAAATATAAAGCTAGGTGAGACGTGATCCCTTTCTCCAAAGACTCATGTTGTAACCGAGGAAAGAGCTCTATAGAGTGTATGTTAATGGCATAGCGGACCACCAGGGCACGCTGGGGGTTGAGATTAGGAGCATAGAGCCAGGTGGGGACAGAGGTTTCATTCAGGGCCATATTCAGAGTGCCTGAGGCAGTGCCTGAAAACCAGTAGGCTCTTTGTGTTTGTTGACCAAACAATGGGTGAGGCCTCAGTCAGGGCCTATTAAAGGGGGTGACATTTCGGCTGTTCCAGAAAAGATGAGGAAAACATTGTGTAGCAGGAGGAGCACATTCAAGAGAGAGGGTGAGCAAAGGTGGAAGATGTGGAGGTGCCTGGGGGGCTCACAGGAGCCGCAGGGTGCCCCAGAGGGTGGAGTTGGAGAGATGATTCCAGAAAGGGTGAGTCGATTTGAAAGCTTTGGCCATTTTCCTTTTGGTCAGCAAGACAGGGAGACTTTGATGGTTTTTGAGCAGTGAAGTTACATCAGTTCTGGGTTTAGAACCACCCCCCTGGGGCCTCCTGCACTGCCCAGGATGTTCTCTTAAGTAGGAAGAAACTGGGGAGAGGAAGCCTAGTGGAGGGTTGAGGAGGGGTCCAGCCACGCAGTTGGCATAGAAAAAAGGGAAGCAAACTTGGGAGGAACTGCAGGCACATTCCATGTCAAAGAGGGGGCAAGGGTGACTGTGGCTTTTAAAGGACCCCCATCCCCCTGCTAACTAGCTGTACAGACTCCCGCAAGTCCCTTTATCCCCTGGTGCCTCAGTGTCTGCATCTGTAAAATGGGCACAGTTGTATGTACCTGGTAGCATTGTTGTGAGAATTAACTGAGAGAATGATGGTCTAAGCACTTAGTATGGTCCCAGCCTGCAGTCATAACCAGCATTTACTGAACTCAGACCAAGGCTTTACACGTACTTACTTAGGCCTCACAATAACCTCATGAAGTAGAAAGGGTTATCATCCTTATCCCGCAGAGGAGGAAACCGAGGCACAGAGAGGGTAAGTAACTTGCCCAAGGTAGCTCACCTTGTAATGGGCAGAGGTAGGATCTGAAGCCGGCAGGCAAGCTCCAGAGGCTGGATGCTTCAATGCAGGCTTCGCTGCCTCTAGATGTTATCAATCATTAGTAGCCTTTATTTAACCATCTCAGTCCTATTCCCCAGCTCCCTGGCTGCCGAGATTTTGTGGGGAAGAGAGATGGGGTGTCCTGTGCCTTACCTTTCTAATCATCTCTCTTCGCATACCACTGACCTGTCCCTATCCTGTCCCTGACTGGTTCCCTCAGGACTCTTGTCCAGGCACGGAAACAAATCTGATAAATGAATCTGCTATAAATATGGATGGGGGAGAGATGAATGAGTTACCTTTCTAGAAAACACATCTACATTTTAACTAACTTGCAACTAGCCGAGTGACCAATTTCAAGCCAATAGGGAATTGTTTTTGAGCTGAGATCACACTCTTTGGCTGACTTAGCCTGCCTCTGCTCATGTCCCAAGTGTTACTTATAAAAATACTTCTTCTGGGACTTCCCCAGAGGTCCAGTGGTTAAGACTGCACGCTTCCACTGCAGGGGGCGCCGGTTCCATCCCTGGTCGGGGAACTAAGATCCTGCATGCCTCGCAGCGTGGCCAATAAATAAATAAATAAAAGGCCTCTTCTTTGCTTCCTTTTTATTCATAACACTATTTTTCTACTTATGACAGTCATTGTAGTTCATTGAAGAAACTTTAGAAAATAAAGAGAAGCAAACAGAAAGAAGCTTAAATCTTTCAGAATAATCTCCCTACCCAGCAGTAACCACTGAAGACTTTATAGAAATTGTCATCCTCATCTTTTACTCTCTATATGTACATGAGCTATATCTGAATATAAGGCCAGAAGGGGGTTTTGTTTGGCCAGGTATTATCCTTTATAAAAGTGGGTGTCATCTTATGTTCAAGTTCATACACAATTTCTCAGATAATGGGCATTCTCTCTGTAATTTTATTTTGAACAACAAAGTACAATTTGGGCAAAGACATATCCTGAAATCACCTCAGTCAGTGCAAGTTTTAGGTCTTTGTAGAAGCCACCTGATAGAATTGCTCTAAAAGTAAGTGATGAAATTCAACAGAAATTTAGCCATCCTACCTGAAAGCATGACCTCACAGCCTGGGTTGGATGCCATTAAAAACAAGTCTTTTTAAAGAGCACTTTTAAGAGCAATACAGTAAGTGGTTATGTAGTGGAGATCACCTACAGATGATATGATAACACCAGCTTTCTTAATAGGATGCAAATGGATATTTCTCACTCAGGATCAAATTTTCAGAGACAGCATCACCTACTAAGTCAAAGATTCTGTCTCTGACAATGAGAGGTGTTGGATGATTAGAAAGGAATTCTACAATGATGGAGACATTGAAGATGAATGTAAAACATTTGGATAACGTTTTTGCATAAAATATGATTCCAAAAAAATTTATAAACCAATCTATTATTCTGTTTATAATACGAATATGAATTAAGTATCATAAGAAGATCATTATTTCATCACATTCCTAAAAGTTTATAAACTCAAGTTAGCAAAACTGTTTTGTTTACTGTTTTTGTATTCTCATTGATAAAATGGGAGATCTTTTTTTTTTTTAATATTTATTTATTTATTTTGGCTGCGCTGGGTCTTAGTTGCAGCATGCAGGGTTGTGGACTTCTTAGTTGTGGCATGCATGTGGGATCTAGTTCCCTGACCAGGGATCGAACCCGGGCCTCCTGCATTGGGAGTGCAGAGTCTTACCCACTGGATCTCCAGGGAAGTCCTGCAGATCTTTTATTTGAGGCTACCTTATATTCAGGTATATACGGTAATGTGTGTACTTCCATTTTTAAACCAAAAATAGGGTCACACTACATGTTTTGTTTCATAATTATTTTTTATGCTTTATATAATTATGACCGTTTTCCATGACTTAATTTTCTTAACCAGCTCATTTGTAATGGTTACATTAGAATAGCTGGATCAGCATTTATTCAACCAATCCCCTCTTGTTAGATATGAAACGGTTTTTTCCCACTTATTTACTGGTATAAATAATCTTGATGAATATCTGCATAGGTAAGTCGCTAAGTATATCCATGGCTATTTTTCTGAAGTTAAATTTCTAGAAATAGAATTGCTGGGTCAGGGCCTTGCAAATTTTTAAGGTATTTAATATAAAGTGCTGAGTTGCACCCACCAGTAATACTTTCGTTATATCTTAGAGAATTATTCAATTATTGTCCCCTTGTGACAGTGCCTTAATTAATTCTTAGTAACTCTTTAG
Organism: Balaenoptera acutorostrata; assembly: GCF_949987535.1. Lineage (NCBI taxonomy): Eukaryota > Metazoa > Chordata > Mammalia > Artiodactyla > Balaenopteridae > Balaenoptera > Balaenoptera acutorostrata. Next base: position 68,895,874 of record NC_080077.1, read on the forward strand.
CAAGATCATTTTTTTTTTTTGCTGTCCAAAATGTTTGTTCCGTCTCCCTCCTTCCTTCCTCACCGCTTCATGCCACTGGATTAGTATTAAATACAGGTTAGAGGATTTCATGTCTATTTCATTGTCCAAAGCTATTGATTGAGAATGTTTGCTACCCCTGGACTCAGTGAGGTGTCTCGGCAGCACCGTGTGATATATTACCTCTTTCCTGTGAATGACGTTAAATCATTAGAAAACATCACTGAGTCTTATGAGATAGAGGACCCATATGATTTTTCTTAAATTCTGTAGAATACTATTACAGTACTTTACCATAATGGTGCTCTATTTGTTTCCATTTGCATGTGTTGCTAATCTTTATATTATACAGCCTCAGAAAATAAGGAAGCTTGCAAAGCCTTCATTATATCAGAGAGAGACTGCTGGTTGGCCACCAGGGAGTCTTCTTCTCCTTGCTCACCAATTGACTGATTCCCTTTTGTAGTTGAGCTGCTGGCCAGAAAACCACATTGCTGCTAGCTAAAAGGCATGTTCCTCAGCCTCCCTGACCATGTGGCTAGGTTATGTCCAATGAAACGTAAGAAGTGTGTGTTTGAGTTGTAGGAAGTCTTAAAGGGGATGGGCCACATCCTTATTCACCCCTTCCTCCACCTTCTTCCTTGGAACATAAGTGTGATGGCTGGAGCACCAGCACCATTTTGGACTTAGAGGAGGAGGACCACATCAAAGGACTGATGGAAAGGAAAGCTGGAAAGAGCGTGACTCCTGATGAATGAGGAACCTCCGTACGGTCCTTTCTGCCCCTGGCTTCTTTTCTATGAAAGAGAAATAAACTTCTCTGTTATTTAAACCTCTATTTGGGGGGTCTCTGTTACCTGGAGTCTGGCTTAATCCTGTCCGAAACAATGATCTTATCAATTTAGTGGCCTTCTGTCTTCCTATTCTCTTTCCTATATTCATCTTCTTTTTCTTGTCTCATTAACTAAAAGGGATTCCTTAGCAAATGTAGAGGCCCTTCACCCATGGGGAAGTACAGTGGGTATTGTTCATATGGCAAATAAGGGTGGCATCAGAACACTGCATTACACAATCATGTTTCCTATGTTCATTTACATGTGCAATTTGAGGCTGGCTGGTTTGTTGAATGTCCCCTCCCTTCCTCCCCTTTTCCCCAAGAAAAGAAGGGAGAGAAGTCCATATGCAGAACTCACCAGAACTCTGCTCTATCAGAAAATAGGAGGGGCAGCGGCCACCTGGAGTATGAGGCAGCAGTTCGCTGAAACTGACAGCCCCGAGCTGTGAGCCTGTGTCTTCATGGGACATGTCACAGTGGCTGTGAACCAGCTGCGAGAAGCATTTGTCTACCTCTGCCCTCACCTTTCTTACTAACATTATCTGTGAGTATTTGTTAGGTTTATGCAGCTGTTTCACCCAACAGCTCAGGGCACACAGTGTTTTACACAGAACATTACTATTATAAAGCTGAATCATGAGAATCGTGGCAAGGAATAAATAAAAGAAGATAGAAAGACGAGAAAGGGTGGAGAAAAGAGAGAAGATCAGAAAAATTCCAGATTTCAGCCACGGACGTACATTAGCACAGTAAACAGACTTTTTTTAATCTGGTGACGTAGCAAGAAAGGCCTTTGATGCCTCTTTTTCAGTGAAGTCACCTTGAAAGCAAACAAGGAAACCAAGTAGGCATATCCTGTTTATGCATCTTCTTAAGTGTGTGTGCAGGGGAAGCTGACGGAGCCGATAGAGTATTCCTTCAAAAATGCAAACCCACTCCTGTTCTGGTGCGTCCTACTCAAAGTTGGCAGGATTAACTTCACCCCACCAGTCTTCCCACCCTTGCTTTCTTATTACTAGATCATGCAGTGGGTGAATTAATACAGACATTGAAGTGGGTTACGGGCACCATGTTTATGTCCTACTTCGGTGTGTGTTTCATTTCCTGATAGCACTGTTGAGGGTTATTATTTAGTGGCAAGGGGTTGGTGGAGCTGGAGGGGTGAGCCTAGAAAAGGATTCCTTAGATTAAACTCCTAGGAAGTGTCCTCTGGTGCGTTTAATGGATTCACCTCAATTATTCATATTAGCATGTAGTCTCCAAGAGATGGTAGTGATTTTTCAAGGATTTTTCAAGAGAAAGGCTTAAGTAGATCCTTTGTCTCTACCCATTATTATCCTTGTCTGTATGTCCCTGGTGATTTAAACTGACTTGCACTGCCCAGTTCATGTCTGTGTTTCTCCCACTTGTCTCTCCGATTAAATCTAGAACGAGCCTTTGGTTCTGCAAATGTGTGTCCTGGGCTTCATGGCATCTGCATATGGGCAGTTAGAGCAGAAGTCATAACATCATAGACTGTCAGGCTCAGAGGATCTCAGAAGACATCACCACCTCTTACATTTCATAGTCACCTCCCGGAGAGGTGGGATCGTTTGTCCCCATCGCACAGAGTAGATTTAAGCCTCGAGCCCCTTGTCCTTCTCACTGTCCCACCTGGCTCTGCAAGACAGTAGCCAAAGCTTATTAAAAATCTGGGCATCAGGTTCTTCCTGGTTTAGAATTGTCTTGGCATATATCATTCTGATGGGGAAGAGCACTAGAGAATTATAGAATCCCACAGGCTTTTCCAAGATAATTCACTTTCAACTGTTCTCAGTAAAAGCCGCATAAAAACGTCCCACAAATCATAGAAAAAATGAGCTCAAGGAGTAGTGTTTAACCACAAACTGGACTAAAAATCTATTGGTCCAGAGAGAGAACTATGTAGAAGGTATTTTCAAAAGTGTGACAAGTAGTAAAAATGAGAAGAAAGAGACGAGGTGTCCCGTTTGGTTCCCATTGTCTTTCTGGGAAGGAGCCGAGAAATGGCGTGGATCCTGTTCTCCTGGGCCCACCCTCATTTTCAATTTTCTCAGAATTTGTTCCTTTGAAGTTCAAGCTAGTAGATTTATGACCTCTTTAGGCAGTTGAAAGCCATCCCATTTCACTCAGACACACATGCTTTCCCTCAGTCCAGCAGGAACATCTGAATGCTCTGCTTGGGTATTTGCAGAGAGAGAGCTGCTTTACCTCTCTGACAGCACCTAAGTGTGGAGAACACGGCCCCCTGTGTGATTTACTTGACTCGCCTGGCAGCCGAGGAGGAGTTGAATAAAATAGTAGCGTGCGTATTCCTTAGGTGATAGTGTGTCTTGGGTTTGAAACGGCATGTGGCAGCCAGACCAGCCTGGTCCTCTGTCTGTCTGTGGCACGTTGCTCTCCTCGTGGCTTCACTCAAGCAGGCGCTGTGTGTGTGTGTCACGGTCCGGGGTCACAGGATGACTTGGCATACAAGAACCGCCTCATTTTCAGAAGGGGTCCAGTTACTCTGCAAGTTCCTGTTTAAAATGGGAATCTGGTCTAGGTTTCTGCATATGTGTCAGCTCTGTGCATAAGGCCAAGTCTTTCTCACACGCTAGTTTCCTTATATCCTGTTTCTTTTTAGGACACTTAAAATAACATGACTTAGTGCTCATTTTGTTGTAGGGCCTGGTGACCTCTTTCTTCTGCTTTCTGCTGCTTCTGTAGAACTAATTTAGTTACTTTTCTTTTTAATCTTCTTAATCTTTAGATTTTTATAATAGAACAGTCCTGGTAATATTGTGTCGTTTGCAGTTACTCTGTTCATTACTATCAGCTTTGCTTGATTTTGCCAGCCATGTCCCCTTTCCTTCCTATTTACTGTGGCCATCTTCTGTTATCACCTGTGTAGGAGGGAGGAAAAGGGGGTGGGGGGGGTCAGTGACGGAACATTTACTTCTAGGGTGCCTTCTATGTGTAAGGCATTTTATAGATTGAACCCTTATCAAAACAAACATATGAGGTAAGAATTGACATCCCCATTTTGCAGATGTGGCAGTAGAGGCCAAGAAGAGCTAAATGATTTGCCAAAGGCTTTTCATCTCCTACTGCAAATGATCAGGATTTGAAACTGGGTCTCTCTGACTCCAAAGCCAGGTGCTTCCCACACGGCCACATTCACATGACAGTTGCCTATTGTAACAGTCCTATTTATCTATAGTAGAACTGATCCTGAAAGTGTCCAAAAAAAAAAAGCATAAGAAAGTAAGATCCATACCTCTGGAGGTGAAGAACACAGCCTGAGTAATAGCGACAGCAAAATATAGTGAGACTTACAGCCTGGGACTGTGTTTGCAGGACTGGCTGATCACAGGAAAGGAGGGCCTTCTTTACAGGTGGTGTCTGCGGAAGAGTAACTAGTCTTAAAGGGATTCAGGAAGCTTGGGTGAAGTGATGAGAGAGGAAAGAGAAGGGGCAGAGCGCTGGAAAGCAAGCAGCAGCCAAGATGAAAAGTAGGGGTGATCAGCTGGCTGTAGCCAAGACAAGAAGCCCCAGAGGAGGGGGCCACAGGCCCAGTGGCAGTGGAATAGGTGGGAGCGCATCATGGAGACTCTGCATCATCAACGCCCCATCGGCCAAGAGCCCTGAGTCAGTGCATACATGTTTAGTGAATGAGGGAATCGACAGGAGGAGGGTTAACGTAAGAGAATACGAGGCTTCTTAGTAATCTTGATCATAGCATTTCACCCTCTATTTTAAAGGTTGTTGGTGACCAGAATTCTCATCAACATCAAACATTCAGTAAAACTTGGAGGAAAATTGTAGCCTGAGGTCATGGGTGCAGAAGCTGCATCATTTTCTGAACTCCTGGTGCAGATTCTCCAGATCTGATGTGAGAGAGAGATGGGTGGGTAGAGGGGATGAGGAGGGAACAGAGCTTCACCGTGTTGATGACGAACAAGCCAGAGATACTGTTTTGGTTGGCTGTGTTGCGTTGGAGGACAATGACAGCAACGCTACAGAAAATTTTTGTACAATGAGAAAACTTCTTTGAAGGAAGGCAGGGCTGCTTCCGTAGCCTTCATTCCTTAATTTCAGTCTCATTTTTGCAAAAAGGTGGCCACAGCGTGCTGCCTGAGAGGTGATGGTATTACAAGGGCATCACTCCACTGGGAGAGGAGGCAAATGATTCAGAAGTAAGGGTGCTGTTAAAATTATTGTACAAGTGTCAGTCTCAGGACCTATTTATTCCACATTTCATACTATCTGCTCTGTGTCTGCATCTGTCATATATCCCAACAATTGACTGTTAGAAACCCAAGGCCCCAGATCTCCACATAGCCCTCCTAACTAAGTTGATAGGAAGGAATTGACCCAGCCTTTTCCCTCTCCCTCAAAGGCCTTGACCAAAGCAAATACCAGTACTCTGCACAAGGCTTCCATTCAGCCAGAGCACACAACTTTCAATTTAGACATAAACACATCTAGCAACCCCCGTGCCCGGCCGCCTTTCCTTTCGGTTAAGCAGATCTGAGCTCTGTAATATAAAAAGTTTCACTTTGGAGGCCACCATTCTGGAGATGGTTGCCACTCAGATTATTCTCCTGGGCACTGCCTATCCTGCTGCATAATTATTGCTCTCCCAGCGAAACGTGACCTCGGACCCCCGACCACCTGAACTGTGAGCCCAGCTCCACCGTTCACTCCAGGTAAACTCCTGCCTCCTAGAAACCCATCCACCAGGAAGGACTCCTGCCTGTCCCTCCTTTTGTAACAAATGAACTACCCTTGTCTCTCTCCATGCCCAGATTGATACTCTCCCCAAACAGGGCAGTGATACGCATCATCAGGAAAAAAAAAAAAAAAATTGTATAATATGAAATGGTTCTAAATAAAAATTGGTTAAAAAATGAAGGCACGTGTTTAAAGCGTTTAGGGAAAAATGCATTTCTGTAGAGGAATTCTTTTATTTCCTCCCATCTCTCCACCTTACATACTGAATTGTATCTTAACCCCAGAGTTGTTACTAGACTTAACATCGGCGAGGGTGTTTGGCAGTGTTGCAGATTTGCTGACAGCAGAAGTACTTAATTCTGGGTTCACTGAATTCTGTTGTGCCATCCATCCCGAGCGGGCCAGTTACGTCTCTGCTGAGTTTACTCTTGCACTGCATTTAGATTCCCTTCCTGATTTCTCCTAAGGACATAAATAAAGACAAGTCCTTATTTATTGCAGTGGCCACACTGGTTGTGAAGGAGGAGGAGGAGAAGGACAGAGGATGGCGTAGGCAGAGATGATACAAAGAAGTAGAAAATATAGTCTTCTGGGAGCCATGAGAAATCTAGCTGAAGAGATAAGAAATTAACGGATTTGCATTTGAATAGCAACAAAAGCAATAAATATTATAAAAGAGGTCATGAGGAGGTATACTGCTTATCACCAAGTGACTGATCAGGGTTGCACATTTTCCTGGAGTGGCCAGAGCTGTCATCCTGGAGGAAACGTGCCTTAACTGGGCCTTGGTGGGTAGCCAGGTAGAAGAGGGCATTTGGGTGGGAAAAGGCATGGATGTGAGCAGGGGAGGTTAGTTCAGAGCCAAAGTGAGAAATAAGATTGGAGGGGCAGATTGGTTACCGAGTTGTTGACAGACACGAATACAAGCTGAGTTTTGAGTTGCCCCTGTAAGCCCTGGAAGGCCATTGCAATGACCTGGTGGTGGTGTCCCTGACAGATGGATGGGGCAGAAGCAAAGCTCAAGACCAGTCAGGAAGTTCTTATGATGATGTAGCCATGGGTGGAGGGACCAGAGGAGGGGGAAGGACCTTGCACAAAAATGGTGACAGTAGGAGTAGAAAGATGGAGATAAACACTAGGCACGTATCAAAGAGTAATCAGTGGGACTTTGGTGAATACCGGCTGCAAATATTGACGAAGTCAGGACGGAACAAGAGAGAGAGAAATCAGAGAAGACCCAGGGGCTCTAAGTCTGGATTCCTGAAAGAATGGTTGGTGAACATAGGCAGGTGAGATGTGTGGCCTGTATGTAATGCAGGCTTGTTCTGATCCTTCCATTAGATTTGTTAAAAAACCGTGTAGGGGCTGTGACCAGCTTTATTGCATACTACAAGAACAATATTCTGCCTTAGGAAGGAATAGATGGAAGACCAAGTCAGGTTGACCTCCGTAACAGTGCACATACCTGTTCACCCATCGCTTGTAGCTGGAGCTCATAGCCACGTGGAGAGGAGTGTACTTTACCCTCTTTGACTGGGTGAGGTGTCTAGGATGTAGATAACTTCCTCTCTTAACCACTGACCCCTCTATCACATCCATTCTTGCTGCTCAGTCATAGCAGCATGTTTTCATTTACTTTTTAGTAGCCAGCAGTGTGGCTAGTTGTCATCAAGCCTGGATGTGACCATGTCCGTCATCAGCAAGGATAACATCCCTCTTGACCTCCTGGGGTGACTTTAATCCCCCCAGAAGCAGTCTCTGAAGCTCTGTTTCCATTTAATTTAGGAAAGCAGTCCCTTTCGTTGGCTGGCATTACAATAATGAGCTTCATTTTTTAGTCGCTAGTGAAGGCAGCTTGCTCTGTGTGCGTGGATTTCGCATTCTCTTTGGCGTGGCAGCTGGCCCACTGACCTCATCATTTGGATTCCCTGTTCCTGTAGCGGAACCAACACCACAAAAGTGAAATGCTGTATTTTCCACAGAGTAACCTACATGTGATTATTTGTTTACAGTGACATAATGCCTTACACGTTAGTTCATCCCTCCCAAAATGGCCACAAATGTGGTGGTTTGAAGGGTGAGCTCATGGGTGGAAAAAGGTTGGAGACTCTCCATACTAAAGGGTTAGATGAATCACCACAGACTGTCCTTTTGGAGCTCACCTATCTATTCAGAAGTATTTGCTGAGATTTGGGCCATTAGAAGCAGAAGGTTTAGTACCCTGATGGCTGCCCCTGGGTCTCAGCAGGTTCATGTCTTTGAACTACTTTGGGAGAAGCTACTGCATTTTGGAATTGTTACAAAATGAGGAGTTGACTGCACAAAGGTGACCCTTTTTTTTGAACCCAGTCTGCAGTGTTCAAAGGCATGAGTGTAATCACCAATAAGAAAATGACACCTCAGGGACTTCCCTGGTGGCACAGCAGTTAAGAATCCGCCTGCCAATGCAGGGGACACGGGTTCGAGCCCTGGTCCGGGAAGATCCCACATGCCGCAGAGCAACTAAGCCCGTGCGCCACACCTCCTGAACCCGTATGCCACAACTACTGAAGCCCACGTGCCCTAGAGCCCGAGTGCTGCAACTACTGAGCCCACACACCACAACTACTGAAGCCCGCACGCCTAGAGCCCACGCTCCGCAACAAGAGAAGCCACCGCAATGAGAAACCCGCGCGCCGCAACAAAGAGTAGCCCCTGCTCGCCGCAACTAGCGAAAGCCTGCTCGCAGCAACGAAGACCCAGTGCAGCCAAAAAAAAAAAAAAAGGAAAGAAAGAAAATGACGCCTCATACTCATCTAGTTCAGCAGCTGACACGTGGATCTCCAAGCAGCCTGTGAATGTGAAAAGGATCACCTACTCTGAATTCATCTAACATTCATGTCTGTCATCCATGTATCACAGAATCCATCTTCATGTGTTGGCTTTCAGGGTCAAACTTCATTATTACTGGTAAATGCAAGTATAGTCAGCTGCTTTTACTCCCTTCTCCCCAGTGGTCATCCTGAGAACCTTCTCCTGGGTTTTCTCAGGTTGGGCTAGTTGGTATCTACGTGAAGGTCAGTCTTCTGCTGGAAGGGACAGCTCTTCCCATCAAAAGACTGTATTAACAGTAATAATAACATCTAGCAGTATGTGTGTCTGAAAACATTTTTCATGTGTATTACCTTATTCAACATTCACAAACAGCTCCATGAACCAGGAAGTATCAGATGAACTCAGCAGGTGAGAAAACAAAAGCTCAGAGATTTACCCCAGGTCATAAAGCTAGCCAGCTGCAGGGCCAGGATTCTAACCAGATCTGTCTGCATTCAAATTCCGTGTCCTTACACCTTCGCATTCACATGAGAAAAGCCTTTTGTGTCTGGGGTAGGGCCTCTGGGTGTTCCATTGTGGTGAATCAGGGTGCTGGATGGAGCTGGTTGTTCACAGTAGATGGTTTACACTGGGATGAACCCACTGGAGGCAATCGAAGGGCACTGGTTCCAGACTCAGTTGCTGTCAATTCCAGTTCTGCCATTTTTGTTAGCTGTTGTAGCCTTAAGCAGGTTACCTAACCTCTTTGAGCCTCGGTATCCACCTTGGGAAATGGGAATAACAGAAGCACACGCTCTCAAGGTTGTAGAGGCAGACCTCAGAGATATTATGGGTTCGGTTCCAGACCACTACAACAAAGGGAATAGCACAATAAAGCAAGTCACACAAATTTTTTGGTTTCCCAGTGCCTATAAGTTATGTTTACACTATAATGTAGCCTACTAAGTGTGCAATAGCATTATGTCTAATAAAACCATGTATGTACTTTAATTAAAAACTACTCTGGGGGGCTTCCCTGGTGGCACAGTGGTTGAGAGTCTGCCTGCCGATGCAGGGGGCGTGGGTTCGAGCCCTGGTCTGGGAGGATCCCACATGCCGCGGAGCAACTGGGCCCGTGAGCCACAACTACTGAGCCTGCGCGCCTGGAGCCTGTGCTCCGCAGCAGGAGAGGCCGCGATAATGAGAGGCCCGCGCACCGCGATGAGGAGTGGCCCCCACTTGCCGCAGCTGGAGAAAGCCCTCGCCCAGAAACGAAGACCCAACACAGCCAAAAATCAATAAATTAAAAAAAAAAAAAAAAAAAAAAACTACTCTGGGGGCTTCCCTGGTGGCGCAGTGGTTAAGAACCTGCCTGCCAATGCAAGGGACACTGGTTCGAGCCCTGGTCCAGGAAGCTCCCATATGCCGCGGAGTAACTAAGCCCATGCGCTACAACTACTGAGCCTGTGCCCTAGAGCCCGCGAGCCATAACTACTGAAGCCCGCGTGCCTAGAGCCAGTGCTCTGAAACAACAGAAGCCACCGCAATGAGAAGCCCACGCACTGCAACAAAGAGTAGCCCCCGCTCGCCTTAACTAGAGAAAGCCCACGTGCAGCAACGAAGACCCAGCGCAGCCAAAAATTAAAAAAAAAAAACACTACTCTGTTTCTGAAAAAATGCTAACCATCATCTGACAACACAGGGTTGCCACAAACCTTCAATTTGTAAAAAAGGCAATATCTGCCAAGTATAATAAAGTGAAGTGCAGTAAAACAAGGTGTGCCCATATTGAATGAGACCACATACGTAAAAGCACATAGCGCAATGCCCGGCACAGAGGAAATGCTTTGGCAGTGTTAGTGCTGGGTCAGCATCCACTTCATTGGTGGGACCAGTGCTTCTGACACATGGCTTTCATGGTCAGGTTGACCCTCCTGTTGGCTACAGATTTAAACACCTGAATACTGGGCTTGGGCTATTCAGGTAAAGCAGACCTGCTTTATACTAGATTTCCAGGCACCCTGCGATCCCTTCTGTACTCAGTGTTTTAAGACTTCTCACTGCATCTCATCCACCAGCAGGAATTCCACCAACTCAAGGTGCATTCTAAGAAACCTCCCCCCCCCACCAAGACTTAGGGGGATGACTACCTTATACCACCAGTCATTTGTATACTAATATGGACTCTCTCCTCTGCCTTCCTCCTGACACCAAACGAAAGGGGAGTTTGGTGATGACGAAGAATGAGAGGGAGGGAGAAGGATGGGCCGGGGAGGGGGTGAGGAGCGAAATCAGAAGGGCTCTCTGGGCACCTGTGGACTGTGGCTGGAGCAGTAGAGATGGGTGGGCTGCTGTGAAATAAATCCGTGGGGAGTCAGAGAATTTTCCTCATTCACAGTTTTGATTTGGGTCAGCTCCATGCAAACTTTATTTTCAATAGCTACGTAAATGTAGCCTACCTAAAGACAGCTCTTGCACCGCTCAGTTTTGATGTGAATGGCAACTTCTTATCCCGGGAAGCACAGCTACTGTTGTCTCTCGGTATCCGCGGGGGGGTTGGTTCCAGGACTGCCTCAGAGTCCCGTAGAGAAAGTGGCATAGTATTTGCATCTAACCTACGCACATCCTCCTGAGTACTTTAAATCATCTCTAGATTACTTATAATACCTAGTACAACGTCAATTCTATGTAAATGGTTGCCAGCGCATGGCAAATTCAAGTTTTGTGCTTTGTGGAAGTTTCTGGAATTTTTTTTCCAAATATATTCAATCCACGGTTGGTGGACTCTACAGATGGTGAACCCGCGGATCCGAGTGCTGACTGTAGTAGTCTTCATTTTCCAAGGCATGTGACTCCACAGAGAGGACATTCTGCCCGACCAAAAAAATCTTCCAACACAACACCTTGACCACACAGCACAGCACTGAGCCGAGCCAGGGTCTGTAAAACATCAGGGAGAGAAGGCCAAATATTTGCTATCCCACCCGTCTTCTTTTTTTACTCTAATAATCTCAAGTGGCTGGAGCTCATTGAATAACACTGCATTCTTTATGACTTTTGCATGTAAATCATCCATGAACTAACGAATGGTATCTCCCCAGCCTCCCCGAAGCCCTAGTAAGTAACGGAGTGTTGTTTTAATTGTATGGTTACCGAAGGGGAAGGGGGGTGGATAACTTAGGAATTTGGGATTAGCAGATGCACACTACTATATATAAAAGAGATAAACAACAAGGACTTACTGTATAGCACAGGGAACTGTATTCAATATCTTGCAATAACCTATAATGGAAAAGAATCTGAAAAAGAAAAGATATATATGTGTGTGTATAACTGAATCACTTTGCTGTATACCTGAATCTAACACAACAGGGTAAATCAATTATTTGTGTCTTGTGAAACCTGAGTAGGTACAGGAACAGCCCTGGCCCGCTTCCCACCCTGGCACCTGAGGCTGGCCCTAAAGGGACATGCTCTTGAAGGGAAGACGACCACCATGACCAGTTGTAACTGAGGTTGGGTGAGAGGCTCACCACCCCACTTCCCCTCAAGAGCAGGGTCCACCTTCTTCTCATGCCTGAGGCCATCACCCCTAGCACCGGCCATCCTCACCTGCAGAATGGCATTCGGCGTCTCAGACACAGTTCGTGTTTTCTCTTGGAAGCAGCTTTGGTTGTTGTATGGGCTGGAAAAGAGGGAAAGTGTGTTACTTTTTTTATCTAACAACTTATAGCTGTGTCAACACGTAAGACAGTCTGTCAAAGCTTTCTGCTTGGTGTCGCCTCTGAATTAATTTTGAGCGGCACTTGCGAGCAGTAAACACTTTTGCAGCGTGAACAACTCTTTGTGTGGGAGGAGTTGCCAACAGCCCGCTGTCCCCACTGTAAGCGGGGAAGGGGACAGAAGACGCCTCCTCCCTGGCCAGTCGGGGTGGCTGCGGCTTGAGGGGCAGAAATGTGATCCACGCCCATCCTGTGATTTTCCTCTCTTTTGACCAGTAGGCTGTTAGATCTTCAGACTGGAGGACAGCCTTGACGTATGCGTTGAGAATCTGCAGAATGAAGCCTGGTCTGCACGTTCTGCTCAAGGCAGTGCATGACGTCTGACCCCCCTTTTTTTTTTCATTTGGTTCTTAACAGGGAACCAGTTTTACCCTCAGTGAGGTGGATACAACTCTTCTCTTTCCTCACAAGTGAGCAGCCGGAGAGCGGTGTTCCTTTTCAGAGGCAAACTTGCTGTTTCTCCTACACCAGGCAATCTGGCCACCTCTTACTATTTTAGAATTGGTTCTAGGATGTATGGGCCGCGTCACTTTTGCCCCTAAATTGTTCAAAAAGAGATACCACCGTTTGAGAGCAGGACATAAAGCACACAACACATGTGCCAAACACTGAGAGATACTTCTCAGCTTCTACATTGTATTACTGTGAACTTAAATATTCTATTGAACCTTATTACACAGGTAGAACAGTCACTCACTTCACTCAGGTCAATATATATACGTACACACACACGTGCGCGTACATGTATATATATTTATATTTATGAAATGTTCATTTTTACTCTTTTGTTTCTCTTTGTTTAAAGATCTTCATTCTTTCTGCTCTTCGCATCCCCTATCCAAATATTCAAGTCTGCATCGGGCAGCCCCCAGGCCTCGCCTCCTGCCACCCTGTCTCTCTGACGGGGGTGCTGGGCTCGCTCTGACCCACATTTTTGAGGTGGGTTCCAGAGTTCCCCGTCCCTTTAAAACCTGGAAGACTCTGTTGTGCTTAACACTCTCATTCTAGCAGCTACTGAAATCTATTTTAGGTTGCACAGTGTGGGAGGTTTGTGTGCTTCGTATGTTTACATAGGACCTGCTGTAGAAGGTCAGGCTTCGTTTTTTATCCGAAAATTCCTTTCTTCAGGCTTTAGAGTGGGACCCGCTTGCTCTCACATCCTGAACCGTGTTGACTAAGACCTCGATCAGCCCCCCGTTCACATTCCTCAGATTGCAGAGTGGGGTCTGGACACTTTCTCTCCCCTCCGCTTCCCTGCGTTCCTGCCTCCCCAGAGCCCGGCCCGCTGCTCTTGCTATTCGTGGAAAATGTTCAGTAAACGAAGGTGGCTGATTTGTCTCCTTTCATTCCACAAGGGAAGCTGTGGCCAGCAGAGGGTGGTAGGGGCGAATGAGATGGGTTTTCACCCGTTTGGCATCATCAGGTTGAAAGAGATTTCCGGGGGCCCTGTGAGAAGACCCCTGCCGTTTGTTAGGGCAAGAGGGTCTACGTATAAGGCGCAGAGCCCTCGGTGGACACCTCTGTGACAAAGCAGGCCTGAGGTCACCCAGGGAGCGTGAAGGCTGCACGTGTCCTGCAAGTGAAGCCTGGTCTGCACGTCCTGCTCACATCCAGCCGATCCACCACCTCTGACCCCCATTGTTTTTCACTTGGTGCTGAGCTGGGAACTTGCACCCAGTGATGTGGATACAACTGCTCTCTTTCTTAAAAAGTGACCATTTGGAGAGGAGTGTTCTTTTTCAGAGGCAAACACCCTGTTTCTCCTGCCTGTCCAGGGGGAGGGGGGAAGGTTCGCTCTCCGTTCCTGACTGTAAGAGAGATATTAGAAGTCTATATCATGCCAGCCTCCAAAGGGTTAACTAATGATGTTTTTAAAATGGGAACCATCATGAAATGTATGTAACATAAAAGGCAAATGCAAAATACTTAAGTGACAGGTGGCATCATTTGAAAAGGATTTGGGAGCTGATCCCAGAACTGCCATCATACACAGCTGCATTAATTTGCCTAATCACTGGATGCTATAACCAGTGTCTATAAATAAACACACAAACTAATCTTTTGATTATCCTTTTTTATGGCACGTTTTCTGCTCCCTTCCTTCTTTTTTCTCTTCTTCGTGTCTTTTCATTGTGATTAAACCGTATTTCGAAACTCTATAATTCCACAGATTCTTCTATAACTGCTATTTTAAATAACCAAAATTACTCTGGACGGTTCACAAAGGGAGTAATACAGATGGCCAGTAAATGTATGAAAAGATATTCAGCTTTTTGATAGTTTTTAGGAAAAGTGCAGGAAAAAATATCAATGAACTGTCATGTTTAAGTATCAGATAGGCAGAGGTTAAAATTATTATGAAAACTCCTGTGTTGCTGGTGTATACAGCCTGTGGGCTGGTGTGGTATTTGGGGGAAGGCATCTGGCATGACGTATCCAAATGAGAAGTGTGCCCATCATTTGACTTATCAAACACACTTCTAGGGATTTGCCCAAAAATAATATTGGCAAGACAGGAAGATGTATTCTCAAGGATTCTTTTATCAGTGCTGTTTGCAGTTGTACGAAAAAAAATGTGAAAATAGAACTCATCAAAAGGGGACAGATGAAATAAATTCTGGTACATAAAGGAATACCATGTATCCATTAAGAAAGATCATATAGGTCTGTATTTATTGCTGAGGACAGAGGTTAACACCTTGATGTGTGAAAAAAACAAGTTACAGAACAAGAAGTATGACTTGTTATGTCATAAAACATAGTATGTTTTCAGTTATCTGAAACCAGTGCTTCTCAAATACTTATATGCAAATGCAGATTCCGATTCAGAAGGACTGGATTCTGAATTCTGGAATCTGAGTTTCTGAGCCTATTGACAATTTCCCCACTGTCGCCAGTGCTGCTGGCCTGCGGACCACACTTGGAGTCACAAGGTTAAACTGTACAGATACATCTGTGTGCCAGTAAATGCTGGGAATAAATGCGTGGAGGATTCCACAAGGTGGTGAATCTGGGTGATTTTTACTTTCATCTTTGTGCTTCCCTGTATTGCTTAATACTTTATAATGCATCTCTATTGGCTTTACATAAACAATAGAATTGATTTTTAAAATAAGAACTAGTCTGTTGCTTCCATGTCCTGGCTGTTGTAAATAGTGCTGCAGTGAACATTGAGGTACATGTGGTACAGGTAAACCTATTTGCAGGGCAGGAATGGAGATGCAGATGTAGAGAATGGACGTGTGGACACAGTGGGAGAAGGGGAGGGTGGGATGAATTGGGAGATGAGGTTTGACATAAGAACACTACCATGTGTAAAACAGATAGCTAGTGGGAACTTGCTGTATAGCACAGGGAGCTCAGCTCGGTGCTCTGTGATGACCTAGATGGGCGGGATGCGGGGGGGGGATGGGAGGGAGGTCCAAGAGGGAGGGGATATATGTATACATATAGCTGATTCACTTCGTTATACAGCAGAAACTAAGCCAACATTGTAAAGCAATTATACTCCAATTATAAAAAAAAACAAAACAAAACCAGCCTGTTAAAGACATGTCTATTTAAAAGAAGTTGACTTCAGATTTACCTCTCAAACATTTAAGGGAGGGGCAGACCATCTAGGCCAGTCATTCTTAAGAAGGCTGGATTATCAGAATCACATGGGAAACTTTTCAGAAACACAGTTTCTCAAACCTGACCCTGAGAAATTCTGATTCAACCATCCTTAAGTGGAGAAATCAACATTTTTAAAAGTTCTCCAGGTGACTCTGACACAGACCAGGTTTGGCCACTGAACCAGCCTTCAGATTCTTTTTTTTTTTTAATGATTTTTTTCCCTTTTAATTAATTAATTTGTTTTTATTTTGGCTGTGTTGGGTCTTCGTTGCTGTGCGCGGGCTTTCTCTAGTTGCGGCGAGCGGGGGCTACTCTTCGTTGTGGTGCGCGGGCTTCTCATTGTGGTGGCTTCTCTTGTTGCGGAGCACGGGCTCTAGGCGCGCGGGCTCAGTAGTTGTGGCTCGCGGACTCTAGAGCGCAGGCTCAGTAGTTGTGGCACACGGGATTAGTTGCTCCGCGGCATGTGGGATCTTCCCGGACCAGGGCTCGAACCCGTGTCCCCTGCACTGGCAGGCAGATTCTTAACCACTGTGCCACCAGGGAAGCCCCAGCCTTCAGATTCTTAAACATCAGATTTGGGGCTCAGGCATGCATTTAGAGGAGGTTTCCACCCTCTGTCCTGCTTGCTTCTCCCTTCAGAATCGTTGTGCTTTGGGCGTAGGGGGATGATATTGACACATAGACTTCTATTTCAGGAGCTGTTTCTTGAAGTTTTCCCACCAGTCTCCTGATAGGCTATCTTACTAGCCTTCTGTATTACTTTCCTAGGGCTACTGTAACAAACTGTCACAAACTGGGTGGCTTCAAACAACAGAACTGTATTCTCTCACAGTTCTGAATGCCAGAAGTCCAAAATCAAGGTGTCCCACTTTTCTCCCAAGGCCTTGGGGAGAATCCTTCTTTTCCTCATCCAGTTTCTGGGGAACCTCTGGAGGCTGCAAGGGAAGTGACTGCATACCTCCAACCTTGGCCTCCATCTTCACATGGCCTTCTCCTCCATGTCTTCTCTTGTCTCTTATAAGGACACTTGTCTTGGATTTAGGGCTCACCCAGTTAATCTGGAATGATTTCATCTCGAGACCCTCAACTTAATTCTATCTGCAAAGACCCTTTTTCCAAATAAGGTCACATTCATAGTTCCAGGAGTTAGGACATGGATGTGTCTTCTTGTGGGGGACCACAGTTCCACCCACTACGTCTTCTATGCGGATCAACAGCAGTTTTGAAATTAAGCAGAACGTTCAAGATTTACCACGTTATTTTTCTCTGAGGTTGAGTTTTTGGTTTTATTTCCCTTTTTCAGGTATAGCTATAGGAAGTTCTTCCATGAAAACAATTGAACAGTTGCCGTGGGCAGTGTCTACACTAGCGATACCGCTGCCTATAGAGCCCAGGGTTGTGTCCGGGTGGGTCCCTTTGTTGTCCAGCAGTCCCCCAGCCATCAAAGGGCCTAGGAGAGCCAGGCACATCCACAGTCTCTCTAAGCACATCCACACTGCTTGCCTGCTCTGTGGTGGAGACGTGATCCAGCATTCATCCTGGCATGTGGAAGTTAGAGATCTGTTTACTGAGGAATAACCGTAAGTCCGTTGGCTGTTGAACTGGACTTTGAACAGGTTCAGGGCCAGTTTTCAGGGCCACCCCCACCCACAGGGAGAAAGATAAAAGTAAAGGCTAAAACGAGTCTTAGCTGGACATCCCATCCTACTGCTTTCAAGTGGTCGTTTCCTATAAATGTTTTTTTGGTTGTTATCGTTCTGGTAAAGGAGGGTGGCCTGTGTTTGATACTGAGACTGAGACAAACCTGTCTTTTTTGGTGTTTCATTAACTTGATTTCTTTGTTCAGTACAAGCTACAGCTTTCTCATAGTGGATTTCTCAGTTGAGGAGGAGGTTTCTCAAAAATGCTTTGCCAGTGTCTGGTCATGCACAGCCCCTGGGCATCCCCAGCGAAGTGCTTTGAGTCACAGCCCCTTTAAGGCCCAGACAGAGATGTGCATTTTGCCCATGATGTGCTACTCCTGGACTTGTGTCATTTCCCAAAATATACAGGAGGAGAACCAGATTAGTAAAAGGAAACCTTGTTCACACATGCGAGAGTTCCGCTGCCCCAGAATCAACCTTTACACTGGAAAGGTCCAGCTTCTGTTACTGGGAGGTTCATGTTCATTGAACCCCAATTAAACCAATTTTACAAATAAGTAGGTGTCCTCACACCAGAAATAGAGATGCAAAAGGCAAAATTAAAATTACTAACTAAATAAACAACACGTGAGTGAATATATTTGACCTTCTTTTCTGTTTGCTCCAGGATATCTGAAATTTATATATATAATGTTTCCATTAAAAAATAATATTTTTAATTAAATAAGCAATGAGTGACCATTGATAAATGTCAGACAATAAAAAAAAATGAGAAAGAGCAAAAAGTAGACTCTCCATATTCCTAGAGATTCCTGGGGCTGGTTGTACAGTCATAGCCCTGTTAGCTAACCTGATTGGGACCACAAGTTTTCTAGTTAGTTGAAAAATCAGTTAAAGGGTGAATCATTTAAAAATAAAAAATAAAAAAAGATACTACATAGCCTAAGGAATGTATTTAACTTACAGCTACACATGAACAGTTATTTGCCAATCTGATGTGAGCCCAAGGCCTTTTCTTGGAGAGTGGCTCTACTGATTGGAATTCTGTGTCATCTTCCATGCATGTTATTGCAAGATTTTCATGTTCAGTCTCTTTAAAGTGGAAGAATTTTTAAAGACACTCGTCATGCAATCTGAGTGCAAAATCATTGTAAATTTTTACTGTTTCTCCAGTCTTCAAGTTTTCTTATTCATATCTAATTCAGTAGCAGATTTCCTTCAGCAACTTGCTTCTTTCATTTGATTATTTCACTAAACTTTCAGAAAAATAACTTTATTTTCACACTCATATTTCATTAGCCAACATGATACTTAAACATATATATTACATATACATAATATATCTATACGTATATATTCCATAATTACAATAACAAGTACAGTGGCATTGACAGTTTAAGCCTGAAGTTCCGAGGAGGGAGCTAAGTGCTCCAGGGTGCCAGGGGGCAGCTTTCAGCCTTCATTTGACCACACAGTGTCAGTCAGTATATTTTATAGAGGAGATGGAGAAGTCCGATTAATCCATCCAGTCAATTAAGGGCCATCCGTTAAGAGACTTTCTACTGGATATATTCTGACTCACTCCAAGAAACTCATAGGTAAAAACCTATTCAAAAAGCAAGTAGTCTTAAAATGGTTTGAAGAGTTCTCTGCCAAATATAGGGACCCACTTAGGGATATTAAGATCTGTACCAAGACTTAAGATATTTGAAGAAGGTTCATAGTTATGCAAATATTTGGCTTCTTCGGAAGGGCCAATAAATGTATCAGTGAAGATATTGTGAAGTAGGCAAGCTTTGTTCTGAGAACCTTGAACTTAAGAGAATTAGTTTGCCTAATGGTTTATTCTGATAAGGTAGTATTTTTTTCGTTTAATTTCAAATGTGTACACCATAACAAGTGCTCACAGAGTTTGATCCTTACTGAGGTAGAGAAAGCAGGTGTTTCTGTTGTATTCTGTGGACAAAGAAACAGACCCAGAGGCTGTCTGTTCCATGAAAATGGTAATCTTCATGGACTTTCTATTGTGATGCCTGGTTTAAATTCCTTGCCATCTTTGTGGTCCTCCCCATTTTTAGGGTGCTAGTAAGCTTTATTGAGTGAGCTCTCCAAGGGGCATATCTGTCTTGTCCATTGATATCAGCGATATCTGGAGTAGGTGAATGAATGAATGACACAGGTCACACAGTTAGCAAAAGGTCGAATTATGCTTACAGCAGCATCTTCTGACTCTTCACCCTGTGTCTTTCTGTTACATCAGGATTTCCTAGTGCTGTGCTGGCTTTTCTGGGTTTTTAATGTTCCCAAGACCTGAGCAAGACCCATTTACCTAGACACAGACAGATTGTAACAAATAATATAAAGCAAGATAAGCAACTCCCAGTTTTGACCGACGTAGTGTTTCAATAACAGGCAAATTATATATGTTTTCACACACATGTCTGGGAGTTTTAAACTGTGGCTTCATGATTATCTAGAAATGTCCAAGTTAATAGTTTTCTTTTCAAAGTGAATGAGCATCATATTTTAAGAGATTGTTTTTGCCAGTAACTAAAACTACTAAACATTTGTTATTTAAAACATTTTAACCCACTAAGAATCTTCAATAAGTGTTAATGATATCTTTCTAGCAACTTTTGCAGTTACTGGGTAATATCAAATTCTGAATATTTTCAATAAATAATTGGTTTTCCAGCTGCTGGATAATGTTATATAGTTTCAGAAGGTTTTTTCTGCAGCTGTTTGTCCATCCTGTATATTCAAATTTCAGGCTTTTTTAGTTTAAATTGATAGCTCAGTAAACATATCACAAATCAAGTGATAGGTTGACCTATCATTAAGCATTTCTCTATAATGTGTACAATATTTTAAATAATGAATTTTGGACGTTATATTAATGTATTTACGTTTATTTTTGGTATGTGTGAATTAATCATATGTATGCTCTTCATTAAGTCATCACATTTTAGTTGTTGATTGAAACTAACCTAATTAAGTAAGGGCAGTAAAAACTGGGCCCACAGGAGACCCTGGAAGGGTCATGACTTAATCACCATCACTAGACGTAGCTACATGTACATGACAGGTAAAAATTCAAACAGTTCCTACAGCATGTAGATAAAATTTCCTAAATGTCATATGCACATTATAAGTATCACATAAAGCCTTACATGTAAATAATGTTTTTACATGTCACATGTTTGTACAAAGGGTAATTAATGTAAGATAAAAGAAAATAGTTAATTTAGGTAAAATGTTCTGAACATTTGCTATGTACCTGGGACTGGGCTCGAATTTTACTTTGTATGTATTATCTCCTTTAATCGTCACAGAAACCCTATTTGGTAAGTACTGTTATCCCCAGTTTATAGTATTGGATTTAGAGGAGTTAAGTAACTTTTTCTGGATACCTTATAGGCAGTAAATGGCAAAGCTTGGAACCAAACCCAGGCCTCCTTAGGCCCTGGAGCCCACACTCTCAATCACTGTACTATGCTGCTACCTGTTTGGATACCTGCAAAGAAGAACAAATGATCCGTTGTTTGTTCCACTTTTATTTTAGATACTTACAGTGACCCTCTTGGCTTAACACTGTCAGCTTTTCTTAAGAGTACATATTGGTCTTTCCATGACGAATCAATGAAATGCATATCTTTTGAATTAATGAGAATGTATTAACATTAATGGGTTCATTATAGCTCTTGTGTACTGATCATTGATAATGCCTGTATTAACAGAAGTCAAATACAGATACAATGAAATTATTTATCAAAACTCTTATCAGCTGTGTGGCTCAATCCTTGAAAGGAATAAACTCCCCCACTAGGATTAGGGATGTACTTGGATGCAATAACACGGGCTCCTAGAAAGCTGTTTTAATCACTGGAGAGTAATTTTTTTCTAACTTGCAATTCAAGTACTTAAAAGAGTTATTTATTCATGGAATATCATGGCCCTTTCATCTCATCTGTATTCTTCACGGAGCAGAAAAAACCAGTCAGTAACAAAGAAAAGTCAACTGTGTGAAGGCACTGCCCCTCTTCCCTTTAAACAATAGATGCTTCTCCTTCAGGTTTCTTGGTTAGCATTACACTCCTGGAAAATGTCCATAGAATGTCTTTGAAAATACTTGAAAAGCTATTAGCCTGAATTTTAATTGCTCTAAGGAACTTTGTCTATTAGACTTAACTATCCTTAAACATAGCCATATAATAAAAGAAACTGTAAGAATCATAAAAGAAAACTATTATAGTCAATAATAAACACTGCAGAGTACTTTAAGGTATAAATGTAGATGCTTGTAAACATGGGATGGACTAGGAGAAAGTGAAGGTGAAAAAGACTTTAGAAGAAAGGGCCTAAACTTAGGTAAGATAAAGAACAATTGTTTGGCAGACCAATCACAAGTAATGAAATTGAAACTGTGATTAAAAATCTTCCAACAAGCAGCCGCATAGCACAGGGAGATCAGCTCGGTGCTTTGTGACCACCTAGAGGGGTGGGATAGGGAGGGTGGGAGAGAGATGCAAGAGGGAGGAGATATGGAGATATATGTATACGTATACTGATTCACTTTGTTATATAGCAGAAACTAACACAACACTGTAAAGCAATTATACTCCAATAAAGATGTTAAAAAAAAAAATCTTCCAACAAACAGAAGTCCAGGTCCAGATGGCTTCACAGGTGAATTCTATCAAACATTTAGAGAATAGTTAACACCCATCCTTCTCAAACTCTTCCAAAAAATTGTGGAGGAAGGAACACTCCCAAACTCATTCTACGAGGCCACCATCACGCTGATACCAAAACCAGACAAAGATACTACAAAAAAAGAAAATTACAGACCAATATCACTAGTGGGTATAGATGCAAGAATCCTCAACAAAATACTAGCAAACGTAATTCAACAACACATTAAAAGGATCATACACCATAATGAAGTGGGATTTATCCCAGGGATGCAAGGATTCTTCAATATATGCAAATCAATCAGTGTGATACACCATATTAACAAACTGAAGAAGAAAAACCATATGATCATCTCAATAGATGCAGAAAAAGCCTTTGACAAAATTCAACACCCATTTATGATAAAAACCCGCCAGAAGTAGGCATAGAGGGAACCTACCTCAACATAATAAAGGCCATATATGACAAACCCACAGCCAACATTGTTCTCAATGGTGAAAAACTGAAAGCATTTCCTCTAAGATCAGGAATAAGACAAGGATGTGCACTCTTGCCACTATTATTCAACATAGTTTTGGAAGTCCTAGCCATGGCAGTCAGAGAAGAAAAAGAAATAAAAGGAATATAAATTAGAAAAGAAGAAGTAAAACTGTCACTGTTTGCAGATGACATGATACTAGACACAGATAATCCTAAAGATGCCACCAGAAAACTACCAAGGCTAATCAATGAATTTGGTAAAGTTGCAGGATACAAAATAAATGCACAGAAATCTCTTGCATTCCTAGACACTAACAACGAAAGGTCAGAAAGAGAAATTAAGGAAACAATCCCATTCACCATTGCAACCAAAAGAATAAAATACCTAGGAATAAACCTACCTAAGGAGGTAAAAGTCCTGTACTCAGAGAAGTATAAGACACTGATGAAAGAAATCAAAGATAACACAAACAGGGGCTTCCCTGGTGGCGCAGTGGTTGAGAATCTGCCTGCTAATGCAGGGGACACGGGTTCGAGCCCTGGTCTGGGAGGATCCCACATGCCGCGGAGCGGCTGGGCCCGTGAGCCACAATTGCTGAGCCTGCGCGTCTGGAGCCTGTGCCCCGCGACGGGAGGGGCCACGATAGAGAAAGGCCCGCGCACCGCGATGAAGAGCGGTCCCCGCACCGCGATGAAGAGTGGCCCCCGCTTGCCGCAACTGGAGAAAGCCCTCGCACGAACCGAGGACCCAACACAGCCAAAAATAAATAAATAAATAAGAAAATCCTTTAAAAAAAAAAAAAAAGATAACACAAACAGATGGAGAGATATACCATGTTCTTGGATTGGAAGAATCAATATTGTGAAAATGACTATACTACCCAAAGCAATCTACAGAGTCATTGCAATCCCTATCAAACTACCAGTGGCATTTTTTACAGAACTAGAACAAAAAATCTTAATATTTGTATGGAGACACAAAAGACCCCAAATAGCCAAAGCAATCCTGAGGGAAAAAAATGGAGCTGGAGGAATCAGACTCCTTGACTTCAGACTATACTACAAAGCTACAGTAATCAAGACAATATGGTACTGGCACAAAAACAGAAATATAGATCAATGGAACAGGATAGAAAGCCCAGAGATAAACCTATGCACGTGTGGTCAACTAATCTATGACAAAGGAGGCAAGGATATACAATGGAGAAAAGACAATCTCTTCAATAAGTGGTGCTGGGAAAACTGGACAGCTACATGTAAAAGAATGAAATTAGAACACTCCCTAAGACCATACACAAAAATAAACTCTAAATATAAGAGCAGACGCTATAAAACTCTTAGAGGAAGACATAGGAAGAACACTCTTTGACATAAATCACACAAATCACAGCAAGATCTTTTTTTTTTTTTTTTTTTTAAAGGATTTTTCTTTTTATTTATTTATTTATTTATTTATTTATTTATTTATTTATTTATTTATTTATTTATTTATTTTTGGCTGTGTTGGGTCTTCGGTTCGTGCGAGGGCTTTCTCCAGTTGCGGCAAGCGGGGGCCACTCTTCATCGCGGTGCGGGGACCGCTCTTCATCGCGGTGTGCGGGCCTTTCTCTATCGCGGCCCCTCCCGTTGCGGGGCACAGGCTCCAGACGCGCAGGCTCAGCAATTGTGGCTCACGGGCCCAGCTGCTCCATGGCATGTGGGATCTTCCCAGACCAGGGCTCGAACCCGTGTCCCCTGCATTAGCAGGCAGATTCTCAACCACTGCGCCACCAGGGAAGCCCCGCAAGATCTTTTTTGACCCACCTCCTAGAGTAACGGAAATAAAACCAAAACCAAAAATAAACAAATGGGACCTAATGAAACTTAAAAGCTTTTGCACAGCAAAGGAAACTATAAACAAGATGAAAAGACAACCCTCAGAATGGGAGAAAATATTTGCAAACAAATCAATGGACAAAGGATTAACCTCCAAAATATATAAACAGCTCATGCAGCTCAATACTAAAAAAACAAACACCCCAAACCAAAAATGGGCAGAAGACCTAAATAGACATTTCTCCAAAGAAGACATACAGATGGCCAAGAGGCACATGAAAAGCTGCTCAAAATCTAATTATTAGAGAAATGCAAATCAAAACTACAATGAGGTATCACCTCACACCGGTTAGAATGGGCATCATCAGAAAATCTACAAACAACAAATGCTGGAGAGGGTGTGGAGAAAAGGGAACCCTCTTGCACTGTTGGTGGGAATGTAAATTGATACAGCCACTATGGAGAACAGTATGGAGGTTCCTTAAAAAACTAAAAATAGAATTACCATATGACCCAACAATCCCACTACTGGTCATATACCCAGAGAAAACCACAATTCAAAAAGACACATGCACCCCAATGTTCATTGCAGCACTATTTACAACAGCCAGGTCACAGAAGCAACCTAAATGCCCGTCGACAGACGAATGGATAAAGAAGATGTAGTACATATATACAATGGAATATTACTCAGCCATAAAAAGGAACGAAACTGGGTCATTTGTAGAGACGTGGATGGACCTAGAGACTGTCATACAGAGTGAAGTAAGTCAGAAAGAGAAAAACAAATATCATATGTTAACGCATATATGTGGAATCTAGAAAAATGGTACAGATGAACTGGTTTGCAAGGCAGAAATAGAGACACAGATGTAGAGAACAAACGTATGGACACCAAGGGGGGAAAGCGGGGTGGCGGGGGGTGGTGGTGGTGGGATGAATTGGGAGATTGGAATTGACATGTATACACCAACATGTATAAAATAGATGACCAATAAGAACTTGCTGTATAAAAAGATAAATAAAATACAAAAAAAAAAAGAACAATTGTTTGGGACTTCCCTGGCGGTCCAGTGGTTGAGACTTTGCCTTCCAGTGCGGGGGGGTGTGGGTTCAATCCCTGGTCGTGGAGGTAGGACCCCACATGCCTTGTGGCCAAAAAACCAAAACATAAAAAGAAGCAATATTGTACCAAATTCAATAAAGACTTTTTTAAAAAAGGTCCACATCAAAAAAAAATCTGTAAAAAAAAGAACAATTGTTTATTTCTGCTTGGTATGAAAAACACAAAATAAGGGAGAAGTGTAGGTTGATTCAAAATACAAGTAAAGACTAGAACTCTAAAAGCAAGAATGTTGAAAATGAAGTGCAAGAATTAGGAAGAATCAAAGAGATTAAAGAAAATAGAAAAATCAAAGCTAACCACATACACACCCTCTAGAATTATCTCTTTTGTCTTTGGTGGGATTCACACATTAGTCCATTTGTTCATTAATTCCGTAATTATTCTTGAGCACCTCTTGCTAGGGCTCAGAGATGGACAGGAGAGCATAGTCCTTGCCCTCAAGGAACTTACAAAGGAGTGGGGGAGACATTTAAATGAGTGATCATCACGGGAATGACAAAGGCTGTTACTGCAGAAGTGCGGGATGCTGTCAGTTACAAAAGAAGCAAACCTAACCCGGACAGGGAGGGTCCAAAAAAGCTCCCAGAGGAAATGCTATCGAATCTGACACCTGAAGGATGAGTTAGCCAGGTCAGGGTGAGGGGAATGAATGACTATGTGAATCCTGAGGGGACAACACCTGGTGCTTTCAAAGAACTGAATTTCAGGACAGCTGGGACATAGAGCAGGGTAGGAGCAGTGGCTAAAGATGAGGCTTAAGAAAGAGCAGCATCCTGAACAACCTTGGAAGCCATATTCGAGCTTCATTCTAAAATCAGTGGGATGCAGGGAAGTGGTATGACGAGGTTTCCATGTTGAAAGATGACTCCCTACATTGTAGAAGATGACCTGGAGAAGAAAAAGATGGGCAGCAAGGAGACCAGTTTGGGGACTGGCGAGAGGCAGTGAGAGCTTGGACTCTGTCTTTTTAACCTGCTGAAATGGAATCAAGATGGCAGATGTTCATAGAGTGATGATGTCTGAGAAGACAGAGTCTGGACTAGTTGTAACACGTTACTTCTCTTACCTTACTTATACGTGATTATTTTGCAGTATGCAGAGGTCTTTCCTGAGGGGTATCATACCACCCATTGTTACTCACACATACTTGCATCCAGTCGGCGAATATTAATCACCTGCCGTATTCCAAGTACTGTTCTAGATGGTAGGAATACAGCATAGCACAAGAAACAAGATTCCTTTTTGTTTTTTTAACATCTTTATTAGAGTATAATTGCTTTACAGTGGTGTGTTAGTTTCTGCTTTATAACAAAGTGAATCAGTTATACATATACATATGTCCCCATATCTCTTCCCTCTTGTGTCACCCTCCCTCCCACCCTCCCTATCCCACCCCTCTAGGTGGTCACAAAGCACCGAGCTGATCTCCCTGTGCTCTGCGGCTGCTTCCCACTAGCTATCTCTTTTACATTTGGTAGTGTATATATGTCCATGCCACTCTCTCACTTTGTCCCAGCTTACCCTTCCCCCTCCCCGTATCCTCAAGTCCATTCTCTAGTAGGTCTGCGTCTTTATTCCCGTCTTGCCCCTAGGTTCTTCATGACAATGTTTTTTTTTTTTTTTTTTAGATTCCATATATATGTGTTAGCACACGGTATTTGTTTTTCTTTTTCTGACTTACTTCACTCTGTATGACAGACTCTAGGTCCATCCACCTCACTACAAATAACTCAGTTTCATAAGAAACAAGATTCCTGCTCTAGTGGAGATTCACATTCTGTTTCAGGAATACAAACTATAAACCAGCAATCCTATTCGTCAACAAGGTAATTTCAGAGTGATGAGTGCTAGAAAGGTAATAAAGTGGAGCAATGTGATCAGGAGGAGGGCAATTATAGGGATGTGTGTATAGGAAGGTCAGGTAATGCCTGACATGGGAGAGAAGGCCCTTACCATGCTAAGGGAAGGGCCTTCCAGGCCAAGGCAGAAGAAGATGCAAAAAGCGCTGGAGCAGACAGGACGTGGGTGGTGGAATGGCCCTCAGGCGGAAGTAACTGGAGAAGGGGGAAGAAGAGGAGGACGGGTATGAATGAGAAGAGAGGGCCAAGCAGGGCTTTGCAGGCCTTGGATTCTATTCTAAGAGCAGCGCAAAGTCTAAAGGAAAAGTGTCAAGCAGGAGAGTGATAGTAGGGAGAGCGGTAACAAGAATTCCATTTCAGCCATGTAATATTTGAGATGCATGTTGGATATACAGTTCAGATGCTGAGTGGGGAATTGGATATGGAAATCGGGGAGGAGGTCAGGGCAACATATAACAGATTTGGGAGCCCTCAGCCTATGGGTAATAGAAGCCATAGACCTGGGAGTGAGTGTAGTTAGAGAAGAGAAAAATTTCAAGGTTGGAGCTCTGGAACACTCTAACATTTAGAAGGGGAGCCAGCCAAGGAGCTGTGGGGGAAGGGGTCACAGGTGAGGTGAGAAGGCCAGGTGAGAAGCCAGGACAATGTGATGCCATTAAAGCCATGGGAAGAAGTCGTTTCATGGAGGAAGTGGGCCACTGAGTCAAGTGATGCTAAAATGTCATGGAAGAGGACAATAGAAAGTGAAGCATGGAATGGGGAAGGTAGAATCCTTGGGGACCTTGATAAAAGCAGTTGCTCTGAAATAACACAAAACCTACTTACAACAGGCTAAGGAGAGAATGAGAAATCTGAAAACAAGCAAGTCTAGACAACTCTTCTGAGGGTCTGCCTTCGAAACCAGGGCAGAGAAAGGGAGTGGTACCTGGAGAAGTTATGGAATCAAGAAGGGATTTTAAGATGGGAGATAGTAAACGTGCTTGGATGCCAGTGGTCCTGGAGAGAGAGACATTGATGTCACAGGAAGAGTAAGGATAAATGCAGGGACAAATTCCTTAAGTGAGAGCACGGGCATAGGATCCAGCACTCAAGAATGGTCATTGATTCCTGGTAGGAGGAGGAAGAGCCTACAGGAAGCCCAAGGATGGGACACATCACCTCTGTGTCCTCAATAAAAAGGTTGACAGTAGAAAAGAGCCAAGACTGAAGACATTTCTTGGGGGACCCTGAGACAAGAAGGGTCTAGGTTCTACATTTGTTTTGGGTTTTTTTCCACTTGTCTGGATAGATGGCAGACATGCTCCACTGCCCCAGCCTTTGGTTCTCTCCCTCCAGGCTACGGGAAGGGAAGAGCCCACCTGATGACCAGGTTGTGTGTTGCACTGGCCTCCTCTCTCTGATCTCCGGTAGTCAGACTGTCTCCCGAAAGCCAGGGGCAGAGGAGGGATTGGACAAAGTGTGTTTGTGATTTCTTGGTAGTTAATGTTCAGTAAATAAACCATGGAGGTGTAGCCCCCTGTCCACTCATCTGATTGGGCACTTCTTGACCTCTCCTTTTTATGCCAGTTATAAGAGAAAACAGCTCTGGAGTTGAAATGTCTCCTCTCTCCTTTCGGGATTGTAGGCATCTGCAGCTGGAGCAGGTCAGCTTAGTCAGGGCTGTATTCTATCCCAAGCAAATGCTGTCTGTCTTCCCAGGAGGATATTTTAAATATTATTATTGTCACTGATAATGAGTACCAATCATTCCCTTCATTATCTCAGGTTAGTGACACTTGACTAACTCTGTGTCATCTCAAGACATCCCCCAGGTGAGGGGGTGGTTTCAGAAAAAAAGGAAGTGAACTGTGTCTGGTTTCATTATGAAGCTGGGACCTGTATCTGTCCTCACGCCCCATGGGCAGGACACAGCGCAGAGCAGAAATCTTGAAATCTCTTTCATCATTAAACACCCTCTTGTCTAAGATAGTTCTCAGTAGGAGAAATAAATAAATATGGTAAATATTTATTCCGAGCTTCCTCTCGGAATTGACCAAGCAGAATTCAATGCGGCATACACACGGAGCCAGTTCCTAAAGGGTACTGTGTATTGAGTTAGTTTTCACCCTGACTGCCCACTGCTTTGTAAGCCTACTGCAATTTCAGGATTAAAAAAAAAAAAAATCTCTTGAGCGCAGAGTTCTCTTTCATGTTTTCCTTTGCCACTGAGCGGACAAACAGAAGAAAGAAGAAAACAAGGAACTCAACCTGAGAGAGCTGACATTTAATAATAGAAATCAGTGTCAAGACCTACAGTTGTATCCAAAAACAGAAATCACGAATAGAGAATGTGAGAAATAAAATGCAATAGCAATATATGAAAACTCCTCATAGGAATTAATTTCCACAAGCTCAGTCCCAATCAGTGAGGTGAAGGAGTTGCCCAAAACATTAATGAAATTGTGATTGCATTGTAAGACTAGGAAGGGGATAGATAGTTCTGTCTGCTCCTCACTGTTAAAATGATGCTGAATTTGAGATTTCATTTTGATGGACATATTGGCAAATGTATCGTTGGCTATTGCATGGTATTAAATTTAAATGGTTATTTTTTTTAACTTAGAGCTTTTTTTATTTCAAAAGACAATGGTAGTGAGAAAATTTGAAACCATGTCCTAAGTGACATGTGAAGGAACTGGAAACAATTACCTGGAGAAAAAAAATGGGGTAAAAAAAGATGGAGCCGTGACTGTTCCCTAACACGTGTGTAGGTGTTATCCTTGCTCTGGTGACCCTGGAGGGCAGACCAGTGGTTTTAGGTTACAGGGAGGCAGATTTGTCTGAGAGAGAACTCTCTAAATATATATGCAGTGATATTGTGCATGTAATTGCCCAAAATGGACTTGGCTTTTTAGGAGATAGTACCTTTTTTCTCACTGGAGGTGTTTAATCAGAATCAACCACTTGGTGGTCAAGCCTTTGCAGGTGAGTTGTGCCACCCAACCCTGAAAATGCCTCTCACCCTGCTATAGCGTTGATGGGTGGTTATTTCATGGCGCGTGTGGGTTTGCTTTTCATTAACCATCTACTGGATTAAAATAATGAGCTCTTCAGGCCATATAATAAGAAGAGGTGACCACTTCTCCAGAGAGGTACCTGAGGATAATTTGATGGAATAAATACCTATGAAATATTCTCATGTTTCTGAAACTGGCTTCAAAATATGAAAAAGGTCTTTTTCTGGTCAGTCCTTACCTCAGGGAAGAAGGGAGAAATGTATTGACTATAGACGGAGGCCAATGAGCTGCCACCCTGTTTTCTTCTCCCTCTTCTGAAGATTGGGTGCTTTAGTAGGAAGCTTTGGAGAGAGCAGGAAGCCCAAAGTTGATGTAAGTTCATGAAGCGAAAATGTTGGTGCAATCTAGGGTTATATAATACAGGATAAATCTTAGACTTTGAAGCTTACAGCCCCAAATTTGGAAATTTAAAATTTAAAACTGAGGTCTTTTAAAGCAGATTTTGATGACTAAAACTAGGAAACTTGCCCCATCCTTCACTTTTCTTCTCGTTCAGTTGGTAACAGTAGAATTGCCACCCCCATCAACAGATAAAAGGACTGAAAAACAGGAAGCAACATCAAATAGTTTTAAATTACTTTGGGAAACTCCTGAAAGTGGGTGTAACATGTATGGGCCTTTAAAAATGAATCATATTTATGCATTTGATGTACAGCTACTGAATTATTTCTCACAGTTCAGCCTAACATTCATTGGTATTTTTCTTTGCCTGGCTACACTTGGTCCTTCCTTGGTGTGTCTAACTGCTTTTGGGTTGGTTCCCACTGGTACCATCAAGTTGTTAAAACTAGCTGCTGGTAAACGTATTATTGCAAAGTATGGAAAAAAGAAACCACAAGAGATGAACGAATTGGGTGAATTTTTTTTTTTTAAATGAAATTTTTCTCATTTAGCCCATAACAAGACCCTGATGTGTTTGGCTGCAGAGCAGCTAGATGGGCAAAGATTTAGCTACCCACTTTGCACATAGTCTCCCCAAAACAACAGTGAAGGAAACCTTTGTTGCGTAAGCACCTTGATATTCTGAAAGCCCCTTACAGCCACCTCAGCTTCCTCACCCAGAGGGTCAGGGTCTGCAGCATCAGAGTGCATAATCCCCAAGTGCCCGTCTACAGGCTACACAGTCCTGATCTTGATGACCCCCCGGGAGGCCTGGCCCTAACCTTTGTACGGCGTGGGACAAGGGCACAATTGAAGCTCACGTGCCATATGTTTAAATATTAAAATGTTGTAAATCAAGCGAACAGACCGGTTGTAGGAAATACGTTCTATCCTCTACCATGACTCAGTGACCTTTCAGAAGGCTGGCTTTGAGTTTAGAATTCACAGGCTCCTTGGAGCCCCCAGCTGGAGCATGGTGGTTCAGGGAAAGCCGGTGGACACCCTGCCCTTCTTTGCTGCCCCTTGTCCTCCCATCCCCCAACTCCTCCCGCTCTACA
The DNA here is from genome assembly GCF_949987535.1 of Balaenoptera acutorostrata. Classification (NCBI taxonomy): domain Eukaryota; kingdom Metazoa; phylum Chordata; class Mammalia; order Artiodactyla; family Balaenopteridae; genus Balaenoptera; species Balaenoptera acutorostrata. The sequence continues at coordinate 68,927,761 of NC_080077.1, forward strand.
GGGGCCTGGATGCATGCACAGGGTCCCCCCCACCCCAGGCCATACAGTCAAGGTACAACCGCATCTCCTTAAACAGCTGCCACTTGGCTGTTCAGTCACCATACAGGTGGAGTAGCCCACTCTAAAGAGGACAGACTGAGGTAAAAGTCCTGCAGAGACGCTGGGAGCTCACTTGGGTGGGGACCTCTGAGGCACTGAAGGGGCGGAGGGGGTCATGAGTTCAAGGCAGGGTCAAGGGCAGGGGTACCTTGGCCTGGCTTTTGGGGTTGTGCTGCCCGTGGGGCAGCGCTGTGGAACCTGCTGCGTCTCTGTTCCCTCCTGATGGCAGTAATTTCCCTCCACATGGAGGCAGCTCCTGCCTAGGGCCAGAGCAAGTTGGTGTACCTCTGAGAGGGACATCGTGCTTCCGGGCGTGGCAGGCACAGGCTCAGTACTGAGGTTTCAGTAAAGCGTTTTGCCTGAAGTCTTGTGTGTCCAGCTTCTCCTCTGAGCTTTGTTCCTGTTCCCCTCTGCATGCCCCTCCTCTCCACACACACCTAGATCTCTAACTCGGGACCCGGATTTGAAAACTGCTCTTGTTAACAGACTCACAGACATAGAGAACAGACTTGTGGTTGCCAGGGGGAGGGGGGAGGGGGAGGGACGGATTGGGAGTTTGGGATTAGCACATGCAAACTATTATATATAGGATGGATAAATAGCAAGGTCCTACTGTAGAGCACAGCAAACTATATTCAGTATCCTGTGATAAATCAGAATGGAAAAGAATATGAAAAAGAATGGATATATATGTATAACTGAATCACTTTGCTGTACAGCAGAAATTAACACAACCTTGTAAATCAACTATACTTAAATAAAATAAATTTTTAAAAAAACTGCCCTTGTTTGGAGTCCATCACTCAGCCCCTCCTCTTGCCCTCTCCAGAATAAGTGACTTTAATAAAATTGCAAGGAATCGGAACACTTTGTGGAAATAAAATCACAGGCCCCTTGATACCTGAAGATTGTCAATCAAAAGCCCTGCGGGGTGTGTGGTTCCCACTTTGGCCACTTTCTCAGTCACTGACCAAGCCACTTAACCTCTCCATACCTCCTTGTCCCCATCTACAACCACAAATAATAATTAATACCTGTTTCGAACTATTTCAAATGGTTGTTTTCAGGACAAATTTCTAAGTACATATACGAAGAGCAATCAAAATATTCCATAACACCCCCTTCCCGTAGAACTTCATTTAACTCTCCAAGAGCTTTTTTATATTACCAAGAAACATGATTCGGATTTCCCTGAGTTGACAGAAAAGCGTGAAATCTGTTTCTAACAGATGTTCTCCATGATCCCCCAAATGTAAACATGTTTGCAAGATGATTGTAAGACAACCTGTTTACACAAGGAAGTACTTAAAAAAGCAAACACAAAAACATCACCCAGAGCAGTCATTGTGATCAAAGTGCCGTCAATTATTAGGGTGTAAAGGGAACTGATGACTCAACTTAGCACCACCGCGGTCTCCAGATTTCAGTTTCGTAACAGAGTTTCTTTTCAGGAATATTCTTCATTTACACACAAATCCGATTTTCTTTCTAAAATGTTTCTCGATTTTTGTCAAACCGAAATAACCAGGATCCCTTCAAAAGATCATACCCGTATCGTGCTCAGATGAGCGTCATGCGGATACACTTTGCCACGGAGAACCGGTTCACTCCCTGGGATCTTGGTGCCCAGAAAAGAAACAAGGTCTTCTGCACAGTGACTCCTGGCTCTCAGCTCCTAAACCTCCCCAATTAGTCAGACACAGCATAGAAACTCTCAAGACTGCGTGATGGTAGGAAATAACTTTCTGAATCAATCAAAGTGTGATATTTTGATCCTTTCACATGCCTGGGTATTCTGGGCAAATGCATGCTTAAATCAGTGACTCATGGATCAAGATGCAAAGTAGTTCTCTGACTGCTGGCTGGCTGGAAATCAGTTTTTAAACCTGAAGCAAAATATAGTCTACTAAAGAATAAAATTATAATTTGTGTCAAGTTTAGCAGTTTTTTGTGAAAATAACCACCGCTGTCCCTCAAAGTAATGTACGTTGGGAATCTGTCCTGAAGTGGAAAGGTGTATAGATAGATGTGTCTGTGTGAAAACCCATAAGAAGTCTCTGCTGATAGGAAGGTTCTTTTGTAAAGGTTCATTCAAAACTCCTTTAGGATGTGGCTTCCTATAGAAACGAAACTTTAAATTCTCTTACTCTGGGAATGGTGAAGCCAGACCTGGTGGCATCCTTACCTAGTGATGCCCACTTAAATAGACCCCAGAGGATAGGCTGAGGACTTGACTTGTCTTTATAACACCACTTCTGTGGGAAATAGGTTTATGTTTCACCGTGCGTCCTGGAGTCCCAGAAACATGTCTCTCCAAATCATTGTATGGCTGTCAGCAAGAGTAGGAATGCCACTAAGACTATGGCCCCAAAGCAGAAGCATCACCCAGTGCCTAGGGAGGAGGGACGAGTAGTGTGGGCTCTTGGTATCTGCAGTGCAATTTCAGTGCTGGGTTTATGTGCTGCGGTCTACCTGTGCTTTAGAATGCTTTAAAATACTTAAGACTGGCATCCACAAACACACCAAAACGCACAAACAATTATTAGAACTAACAAACAAGTTTAGGATTGCAGGATAAAAGGTTGTAGGATAAAAGATCCATGTACAAAAATCAATTTTATTTCTACACACTAGCCATGAAACACTCTGAAAATAAAATTAAGAAAACAGCTCTATTTACAACAGCATCAAAGAGAATGAAATACTCAAATTTAACAAAAGAAGTGCAAGACTTATGCACTGAAAACTACAGAACACTATAGAAAGAAATTAAGAAGACCTTAAATGAAATGGAAAGACAGCCAATGTTCATAGATCAGAAGGCTTGCTATTGTTAAGATGGGAATACCACCAAACTGATATACATACATATTCAACACAAGCCCTGTCAAAATCCCAGCTAGTTTTTTGTAAAAATTGACAGGCTAATTTTTTTAAATTTTTATTGGAGTATAATTGATTTACAATGTTGTATTGGTTTCAGGTGTACAGCAAAGTGAATCAGTTATACATATACATATATCCACTCTTCCTTTTTTTTAGATTCTTTTCCCATATAGGCCATTACCGAGTATTGAGTAGAGTTTCCTGTGCTATACAACAGGTTCTTACTAGTTATCTATTTTATATATAGTAGTGTGTATATGTCAGTCCCAGTCTCCCAATTTATCCCTCCCCCCCTCCTTATCCCCTGGTAACCATAAGTTTGTTTTCTACATCTGTGACTATACTTCTGTTTTGTTATTAAGTTCATTTGTGCCCCTTTTTTTTTTTTAGATTCCACATATAAGTGATATCATATGATATTTGTCTTTCTCTGTCTGACTTACTTCACTCAGTATAACAATCTCTAGGTCCATCCATGTTGCTACCATTGGCATTATTTTGTTCTTTTTTATGGCTGAGTAATATTGCATTGTATATATGTACCACATCTTCTTTATCCATTCCTCTGTTGATGGACATTTAGGTTGCTTCCATGCTAGCAATCCACTCCTGGGCATATACCCGGAGAAAACCATAATTCAAAAAGATAACATGCACCCCAATGTTCATTGCAGCACTATTTACAATAGACAGGCTAATTTTTTAAAGTGAAGTATAGTTGATTTACAGTGTTGGGCAGATTAATCCCAAGGGGCAAAGGGATGAAAGATAGAAGGGTGCTTTTGGAGGGAAAGCAAAGAAATTAAGTACAAAATAGAGGTTGTTACTTTTATGGTAAAGAAAGAAAATCAAGTTTAATTTTTTAAATTACAAGAGTGCACAAAGGGCCAAGAAGGAAAGTGACAGGGATAGAGAGGGGGCAGCAGGATCCATGACAGCAAATCAAAGAACAGAACCCAAGACCGTCTGGGTAAGGCAAGTTCGAAAGAGACTGGGGAGAGTTCGAGTATTCCCAGAGCGGCCGGCTGGCTTGGGAGAAGCGCAGCCATGTTCACAGTAACTCTGACCAGAAGTCAGGTGGGGATGTTCCTGAAGCTAAAACAAGAAAGGTCATTCCTCATCCAGAGACTAAAGGGTCACCAGAGGAAGTCACCCTGGGATGCCCCAGGGACCAGGATCCAGTACAGAAACGCATGCGCAGAGGGAACTCTTGTTGGAGTTCATTTACAGCAGAGGATTTTAACCTGGGTTCCCCCCATGGAGTCTTAGGCTTCAAAGGGCCCCTGAACCCTTCCCATTATGTGGAAAGGCTTTGTGTTTATTTGTGCATCTTTTTCTGAGGAGAGAGTTATTAGGTTGTTAAAGAGCCTACGATGGGAGAAAGGTTTCAAAAAATTAATTTAGATGTTTCTCTTAAAGTGCCAGGCTCATTTTCTGGCTGTGTGATAGATTGTGTTGGATGGTCTGGCGCTCCTAGTTTTTGGAATAAAAATGAATTCTTAGCGAATGATCTTAGTGCCTACAGTGCTGTGTGATTCTGTCCTGGCATTTGATGGAACTTGTTAGGGGATTAGGTAAGACAGGATGTTGGTATATTTGAGGTCATTAAACCAAGAAGGGACGGCGGAAAAAAAAAAAAGAAATCTTGGTAAATACATTGTGGAGTTGAACTAAATGCTGAATAGCTAAGGGACATTCTTTGTGCTTTGTGCCAACACTTTTGAACCCTTAGAAGCAGACCCCAGTGGCAGAGACAGCTCCATCTAGATACAGTGCATTGCTAAATGCCTATCTTTCCAAGAAATACTGTTTTATTTGTCTTTTTAGGGAGGAGGCGTGGAAGGCCTTGATGTCGTGGGTTGCGTAACATTTTTGTAACCGCATACAACTAGTGTAGATCCTAGAGAAGCGACAAAAGCTGCCTTTTCACCTGGTGACCAGCATTCTCACAGTTCTGATTTCAAGACTAGGAGAATAATGAAAAATATGTCACAGGAGACCTCGTGTATGAAAGGTTTTGTTGGATGAAATGTAACCCCCCAAAAGTTTATTTTCCACTTGTCTTTTCCTTCAAACTTCTTTTTTTTGGTGTCCTTCAATGTTACTTTGAATTTACTATTCAGAAAATACTCACTTAAGAATGTATTGGAAAAGCCACTATACTACAATAAAAAAATTTTTTTAAAGAATATATAAAAAAATAAAATTTTATTATCAAAAAAATGTATTGGATGGGTAGTGATGATGCTTGCACAAGATGAGTGTTCTTAATTCCACTGAACTGTACACTTAAAGATGTTTAAAATGGTCCATTTTATGTTTTGCATATTTTACCACAATAAAAAACTGTATTGGATAATACAGAGGGAAAAACCATTTGCCTTTTGAGATGGGAATTCCAAGTATCTTTATATGTTAAATGTCAAGCCCTTTCCTGCATATGATATGAATATGTAAGTAACAGGCAAAACTTGTGTGGGATGAAAATGCTCATTCAAGTGCTGTGTGGTCCCAACTCTGCCGCTCGCTGGCTGTGCGACCTGCGACCTTGTATCCAGAGCCGATGATGAGACCTCAGTGAATGCTGCCTTCTCCTTCTTTCCTTCCTCTCCTCACACCTCGGTTTCCTAATTAGTAAAATGAAGAGGTTGGATTCGGCGATCTCCAAGGTCCCTTACAGTTCTGCTGATCTGTGGTTTCTGAAAAAAAAAATTTTTTTTTAAGGTCTGCAGAAGAGTATAAAATCCCTATGGACAAATGTAGTGCCCTTGTGTACACACAGCAGCTTCCGCCGCTTCTGACTTTCACTCTCCTCCGCTCCCCATTCTTTCTCTTCCTTATCCTGCCAAGAATCTGCCCTGAGCTGGGAAGTGGGCAGAGAAGGGGGAAGGACTGAGGTGGCCCGAGTCAGAGGGCTGGGACGGGGAGCTGGGCGGGGGATGTCAGGCTGGGCTGGGGACTGAGCAAGGCTGGAGTCGGCACAGTGGGATCCAGGGCCACGGCCCAAGAGCCTCCGAAGGGTATGTGAGACCACAGCAGGATTAAGCCCAGTTGATTTTTATACAAGGCAGATGGTGGCAGGAATAGGAGCCTGTAAATCCAGAGAGAGAAGCTGAGCTTGTCATGTAAGGAAGCGAGGGCAGGAAGCAGAGCCTGGGGAAGGAGAGTCTTGGGGGGGGAGAGGGCGGCTGTGTGGCCAGAGCCCAGTCAGGGTTCGAGCTGGGAGCAGACGGCTGTCATAAACCGTTGCCATGGGAACGACTCTATGCTGAGTCCTGTGAGTCTCCTAGTGAATCACCCGACCTGGGATTGTCTTGGGGACCCTCGATGCCTGGGAGCGGGGTGGGGGGTGGGTGTGTGGATTGAACACAGAGAGGCCAGTTACCATGGCAGTAGCAGTGGGCCAGGTGAGAAGTGATGCTGATGGCAGCAGAGATGGAGAGGAGTTGACAGATTTGAGATATAGTTTGAAGTTAGAGTCAAAGCGCTTGCCAATGGAATAGTTGCTAGAAATGAGGGGAGAGAAGAAAATCAAAGGTTTTTGGCTGGAACAGCTGGGTCAAGGGTAGTGGCTTTTCCTGAAAGGGTGCATCACTCTTCTTAGACACCACGTGCATGTCCTGTCTTAAGGGTCCTCGGCCAGACTTGCAGCCCTCTCCCCTGAGGCAGCAGTCAGCTCTGTGTGGACCCCGCCCGCCTCACGTGGGGATGACCCAGGGGCACCTTGCCTTGCATGAGACTCGCTTGGCACCCATACCTGTGCGACCTGTAAGTCAAGGGGCACCTGCTCCTGCAGATGAGGCTGGCAGCTCCCCACACGGGGAGGAATTTACAGGTTTTGCTAGCTGATAGGTGAAGCACAGGCAGAAGCAAAGCTCTCAGATGGGATGAAAGAGGCAGAGATCCCTCAAAAGTCCAGACCAAGTGTTGAACCTGGGAAGAGTCAAGGCATTATTTATTTCTCCTTTTTAAAAAAATTTTTATTTTATATTGGAGTATAGTGGATTAACAATGTTGTGTTAGTTTCAGCTGTACAGCAAAATGCTTCAGTTATACGTATACATGTATCTATTCTTTTTCAAATTCTTCTCCCATTTAGGTTATTACTGAATATTGAGCAGAGTTTCCTGTGCTCTACAGTAGGTCCTTGTTGGTTATCTGCTTTAAATATAGTAGTGTGTACATGTCAATCCCAGACTCCCAATTTATCCCTCCCCGCCACCTTTCCCCTTTGGTAACCATTTTTGGTTTGTTTTCAATATCTGTAAGTCTGCTTCTGTCCTGTAAAAAGTTCATTTGTATCATTTTTTTTAGATTCCGCATATAAGTGATAGCATATGACATTTGTCTTTGACTTACTTCATTTAGATTATCATAATCTCCAGGTCCATCCATGTTGCTGGAAATGGCATTATTTCATTCTTTTTAATGGCTGAGTAATATTCCATTGTATATATGTACCACACCTTCTTTATCCATTTCTTTGTCGATGGACATTTCGGTTGCTTCCATGTCTTGGCTATTGTAAACAGCTCTGCAGTGAACATTGGGGTGCATGTATCCTTTCGAACCATGGTTTTCTCTGGATACATGCCCAGGAGTGGGATTGATGGATCATATGGTAGCTCTATTTTTAATTTTTTAAGCGACCTCCATACTGTTCTCCATAGTGGCTGCACCAATTTACATTCCCACCAACAGTGTATGAGGGTTCCCTTTTCTCCAGCATTTATATTGTTTGTAGACTTTTTGTTGATGGCCATTCTGACTGGTGTGAGATGGTATCTCATTGTAGCTTTGATTTGCATTTCTCTAATAATTAACAATGTTGGGCGTCTTTTCGTGTGCCTCTTGGCCATCTGTATATCTTCCTTGGAAAAATGTCTGTTTAGGTCTTCTGCCCATTTTTTGGTTGGGTTGTTAGTTTTTTTGATATTGAGCTGCATGAGCTGCTTGTCAATTTTGGAGATTAACCCCTTGTCAGTCACATCATTTGCAAATTACTTTCTCCCATTCCATGAGTTGTCTTTTCGTTTTGTTTGTGGTTTCCTTGATGCCCATCCGAGTTCTCAAGAAACTGCCCTTTACTAATTGACGGGCAAGCCCCTACACACACGCCCATCTCCACTCCTGCAGATGAACTTAGTCACTGACTGCCTGATTTCATAGATGGTCTTTGCCCTAAGGGCGGAAACTATGGTACGTGAGCCCTAAATACCACATCAGAATCTGCTTTGGGTGTTTTCTGTTTGGGCATTGCCAGGGAGGTGCTGCCCTTCAAAGACTGGGACCCAGAGCGAGATACCAGCTACAGTGTTTTCACTGCTGTGTCTCATGACAGAGGACAGGTATCCTATGCTTATAATTCACCTGGAGAGAATGATCTGGGTCGTTTCTAAATAAGACACCTGATAGTATTTTTAAGAAACTGCAATAGAAAAAAATTTTTAATCCTAATAGGCTTCATGAAATATAACCATTTTAGTGCTAACAAGCTAGTCAACTTTATGCACAAATAATTAAATTGCTGAAGGACCTGCAGCTTTGTCACTTTACTTTGACATTTTACTGGTAGCACATGGAAAAGCGGTCATGTTTCCTCTGGGGAGAGGGATGTAGTCTCCCCAAAGTGTAGTGGGTGGCGGTGTTGCATAGGATAGGGGTGGCCTTTAGGGTCAGATGGGCACGGATGAAGATTACATAGCATCCCCTCTCATCTCCTCCAATGTGACCTTGGGCAAGGCACGTTGCCTCTCTGAGCCATGGTTCTCTCATCCACCGGGTGTGCTAATAATACCCGAAAACTCCTAGCACAGTTCCTGGCACGTGGAAGTTTTGAGTCAATGGAAAGTATTAGTATTACTATGCATAAATACAGGCCAGTATTCCATTTTTTACCTTATAAAACCTACAGAAACCCCCAAATTATTTCAGGTTGTGTATTTTCTTTTTTATTGAAGTATAGTTGATTTATAATGTTGTGTTAGTTTCAAGTGTACAACAAAGTGATTCAGCGCTATTCTTTTCAGATTCTTTTCCCTTACAGGTTATTACAGAATATGGAGTATAGTTCCCTGTGCTATAGTAGGTCCTGGTTGGTTATCTATTTTATAAATAGTAGTGTGTATATGTTAATCCCAAACTCCTAATTTATCCCTCCCTCCGTTTCCCCTTTGGTATCAGGTTGTGTATTTTCAACACTTGTTTCTTTTTAGCTTCGTTTCAGAATTGTCAATGGCAAGTTGTTCTGATTGCACCATCCTCTTAGGGAGGGGTAGGAATCTGAACGAGCTCTCCACTATATTTTGGGAACGTAAATACCTTGAGTATCAAAGAAGTGAATTTTCTAGCTGGGGTTCTCCAACTAGAGTAACTTGGTCCCAGCATCTGAAATGTGTAAGTGGAAACTTTCAGAAATGTTTTATCTTAATTAATTTCCTCCATCCTTTCTGAAATGGCTGCTCCCCAGTTCTTTCTCTGTTGCAGCAAAAAAAAAGCACATTTCCTCACATCACCTTCCCATGCTAGTAGAACAAAACACAAAAGCCACAAGATCTATGATTCAAAGGTCTTCTGCCTCATACAACTGACTGTTGAAATTCTGTGTGAAATGTAGATTTAAAAAAAAACCCTCATCTCTGTAGTTTCCAAAAAATTAACGTCAATAGACCCTTTTCTTTTTAAAGCCCTTCTGGTCATAAAATGGTGTGTGCCTACTCAATTTAGTGCTTCTGAATATGAATAAGGACTCCAAGGCCACTCACAAGTTAGCATGTTTATTGCTAAAGCTGTCACCAAGTTTTTAGTAATATTTTTATACAGCATGAGACCAGCAGAACATTTGAGATTTGACCTTTTCCAGCAGATGGTAGTCTCGAAATGCAATTTGTAATTTTAGAACTAAGTTTTGAACTCTTGTTTTCTGACCACTGTAATTTCTCTTTCTACTCAATCCAGAGGGAAATAGTGATGGAATGTGTGTATGTACAATAGTTATTTGTTAGCCCTAAAAACCAATAGTGTGACTTTGCACAGAGGGACCAGAGTGGCATTTTAAAGCTCAAAAGTCAGATTGGCCCAATGGTGTCATCCAAGTACAACCCCATTGGGATGCTGAGAAAATCAGGTTATTTTGCTTGGTGATTCTTTCACCTCAAGTGAAATAATATAAACACAATGGAGACAATTAGCTTAAAAACACTGTTTCCTGGCGTGTGATATCCCTGTCCTCTTAAATTTTGGCAAACCTGGATTCAGGTTCAAACAAAAGCATAAAACAATTCTGAATATTTTGTCTTGCTTTCTTATTATCAGTCTAAATCCGAGTAAGGTAGGAAAAGGTGATCAGGACAGGAGAGAATTGACAACAGGATACAGGAAGCAATACTGGAAATCGGAAAACCAATAAACCAAACCACTTTTCTGTTTCTTAGAAATAATGTTGCTGGTATTCGATTTGTGATGTAGATAAAAATACCTCCACCTGTAGTTTCCTGGGGAAAAGCAAAGGGGGCTTTGCTCATCAAATCCCATTCAAGCCACTGTGAAAATCTTAGCTAAGAGTTGAGTTGTAAGGCTAAAGAATGCAATCAGCCTTACTTATACAAGAAGTGTAAGTAAGGCTGATGATGATCTGGAAAACCTGATCATTTCACAGCTAATTGGTATAAACGTTCCCTTGCCCACTGCTTGCAGATGGAGACCCACCTGTATTTTTTATGACTGTTGCTGTAATTAAATACCATTTACTTTTTCTTAGCTTAAGAATGCAGGTCCCACTGACTTTTTCTTTTAAGTAAATTTAAGTTTGTGCAAGAGTGAATTACTTACAGATGATTTCCCTTATCTGGGATATGTTACTTTACTTGTAAGTGAATGAATAGTAACCATTCAGATATCTCTTTTTTAAACTTTCCCCCAGTTTTCCTAACAGTAAATATGAAGAAATGAAAAAGCAGTGCTTTCATGCTTAGTGTAGCATTACCATATCTCCTCACCCACCTTTTCCTAAGCACAGTCTGGTGAACCACTTCAAGATTTTGTGAGGTCTTCGGAAATCAGTGTAGCTGAGAAAAACCATGAGAGCAGGAAGTGTCCATGGCGGTCTTATTCACCATTGTTCTGAGATACCTGAACGGTGCCCAGCACCCAGGAGGTCAGTAAATGCTTGTTGAAGAGATGATTATGTATTGTCCTCTGAGCTTCTGGGGTCCAAAATACAGCCAAGAAAACTAGTATGTGAATCAGCCTACAGCTGCACCGTTCAATAAGGTACCCACTAACCACGTGTGCCTATTTAAATGTACACTAATTTAAACTGATTAAAATTAAAAATTCAGTTCTTCAGTCTCACTAGGAACATTTTAAGTTCTCCATAGCCACATGTGGCTGATGGCTACCATTTTGGACAGCACAGATATTGAACATTTTCTGCATTACAGCAAGTTGTATTAGACAGCCTGGTAGAGTATCATTAGTAGAAGCAGAAGTTAGTGGCCCCAGTCCTTTTGAAGTGAGATTCTCACGCGACCGTGATGGGCACTCATACGACAAAAAGTAACCCTCTTAGATCTGTCCTCCAACACTGTAGGAGCTCAGTCAGGAAAGGTGGGTGGCCCGCAGAGGTGGCCATCTCTTTGAAACTGGTAGCCCAACAACAGTGGGACTGTTAGCCAGACTGACACTCCAGTGGTCTACACTTATTTGGCTACACTAGTTGTTAGAATTGTGAAATATTTGTACCAGTAACTAAAGAGCTGCTGTGTCAAGCTCTTCCGGAACCTCCTTCCTATGCCCCAGAGGCCCTGGCTATTGGCCTAGGATGCCCCCAACCTCCCCTTAATCCAGCAAAATGAGTTAGTTAATGCATGGCCCATCCGCAGGAATGGGAGGCTGCTCAAGGACCCTGCCCCAGCACTGCAGATTGGTTAAGTGCTGACCTTGACCTCCAGGAGAGACTGCTTCCTAAGAGTCGTTGTTAAAGCTGCCCCATCACTACCATGGCCAAGTCGCAGATCACAGAACCATTAGTCTCAAGAAGCCTTTTAAAAGCATCTCACCCAACTCCCTCATTTTACTGAAGAAATCAAGTCCAGAGAGTCACTCAGCTAGTTTGTGGCCATTTCAGATATAAAACTCTCCTAACTCAGTTTTTTGTTTTTTTGTTTTTTGCTCTGTCTTCCTGTTGTCAGTTTCCTTAACTGTGAAATGGGGATTTGTATCTTTATGCCTCACAAAGCTGTTAGTAAAAAGAATAATGATACCCAACATGTTATATATGTCTTAAGAGTTTGCAAGAACTCTCTTGATTGCATTCTCATTTGATCCTCACAGGAACCTGTGAAAGGTGTCGAGCTCAGAGGCAGTGAATGACCTGACCTTGATAGCAAAGCTCCTGTGGGTGGCCGCGGTCTGAGTCTCTTAGGGCTTAGGAAACTATAAACTCTCTTGTAAATGTAAGATAACATAACCACATGGCATTACTAGTTTTTAGCTTGTGGTATTTTGCAGTTCAAGATTTAGTGACATTGAAAGTGTAATTTTGTTCAAGCAACGCTTTTTTTTTTTTACTTTGATAATGTGCCAATTGCACAGACTTTGGTTCAGCACTAAAACAGAAGTGGGCTGCTTCAAAGTATATTTTTTAAATGAGAGAATCCAAATTTGTAATTAGCTTTAAAAATGCTAGTTTTGCAGTTTGAGTAGCTAAAGAGCTTCTGGTAATCATTTCTGTCATTAGTGGTGGTTTATTTTTTTTTTATTCCCCCCCCTCCCCAAGTAATTAGGCCCTTTGGAAAATACAAAGTGTGTTCTTTCTTTGAGGGTGAGTGGTCATTTCCTCTATCACCACCTTATTTTTCACACCCTATAGGCCTGGTGTACTGAGAAAATTAACGATATATCCAATTGTGGCAAAGAAAACTCACTTAGAAGCCATTCCACCCACTTGACACCTAATTATCAGGAGAATGCTATTTTAAGTATAAAGAGAAGCCACAGTGGAGGAAATGGTCCACTTCTTGATACATCCTTGGTCTTTTGATAGATTTGATAGAAACACCCCTTAGTTCTAGAGAAGATTGTTGAGAAGATAAATTTAACTCACTCCCAAAATAAAATTAATTTTCCCCCTCTCTTTTTCTCTCTGTGAACTGCTGCCATTTTATAGTATATACCAAACTATGCAAAACTGAGTTTCTAGATAAGGGAAAGAGTGGGGTTATTTCATTCCATATAACAAAAAAATCTCTCTTCGATTTTCTTTTATTAGTGTATGAAAATTGTGGCCTTCTCTACATCAATTATCCTGTAAGGTTAAATATGTAAAGGGAAGAGAGCAAGAAAATTTATTAGAAAAAGCTATAAATGGAAAGGAACTTGGGCTTGTGAACCCTGATTTAGCATTACTAATTTGTAGTCACATTTGGGAACAATGTGTTTGTATGTTTGGTTGTTTTTATAAATTTATTTATTTATTTATTTTATTTTTGGCTGTGTTGGGTCTTCGTTTCTGTGCGAGGTCTTTCTCCAGTTGCGGAGAGCCGGGGCCACCCTTCATCGCGGTGCGCGGGCCTCTCGCTGTCGCGGCCTCTTGTTGCGGAGCACAGGCTCCAGACGCGCAGGCTCAGTAGTTGTTGCGCACAGGCTTAGTTACTCCGCGGCATGTGGGATCCCCCCAGCCCAGGGCTCGAACCCGTGTCTCCTGCATCGGCAGGCAGACTCTCAATCACTGAGCCACCAGGGAAGCTCCTTTGGTTGTTTTTAAAGTATATATTATGTATGTGTCCTCATTCTTCTCCGTGTTACATATAACAGACTCTCAACTCTCCATTGTACTCTGAGATACAGCCTCTCTCGTGTCCATGTAGGACCTTCGAAGTGTTTACGATTATCTAGAATTTTCTTGGATTTTATTTATGCCATTTTCCCTGCTTCGTGAAGATACTGTTGGAGGTGCTGACAAAAAAAAAAAAAACGCGTAAGGGTAACATTTGTAATTTATAGCCAAACTTAGAGTCACTGAGTCTTAAGATTATCTTGGAGTCGTTCAAGACACTAGGCTTGAAGAGATCTTTGAGATTGCAAACGTTTAATTCCTCCAGACTTACTAGGGTAGAAAGAGGATTGATGAGCAAGGACGTACTTTTGAACTTCACCGCCACCAGTGTCTGTACCCATGCACTCAGCATTACATGAGATAATGCACGCAAGGCACCCGGCACCAGAGTTGACACATCGTAATAAGCACTCGGGAGGGTTAGCCGTTATTATGGGCTTGTCTGATTTGGTCTTCACATCTCTTTCTGCTCTCTGATGGCCATGCTGAGGAGCAGCCAAATGTCCAAAAAATAGGAAAACACCAAATGGAAGGGAAACACAAGGCCTCAGTCTTCCAGAAACAGAATTTATCAGCGCACAAATAAAAATGATTGTTTCTCCTCTCATGATGATGTGCGGATTACTTCCATACTCCCCCTCACCCTTTTCCAAGTGAGGACCCTACGGACAAGGGGCAACTCCTCCCTTGCCCAGATCTGACTCAGTCTGGTCTAATGAGGGCAACTTGCTGGTAAACTTACCTTATTCCCATTTCTCTCTTATGTGGAAACAGTGATCTCTTCACTGTCTTCTGCATAAGAAGAACAAAAATACAACCAAAGTTTGGTTGTCCCTGATTAGAACTTTGTTAAGGTGTGTGATGGGCAAGTGTATTTTTTCTGTGTCTGCGATAAAGTGGGTAGTTAAATAAATTAAACAAACACTCATGCTGTGGCAGGAGTGTAAATTGGTACAGCTTTTCTGAAAAGTCATCAAGACCCTTAAAGCTCATTTGACCCTGTAATTCTTTTTCTAGGACTCTACCTAGGAAAATACTCAGAAATTCAAACAATCTGATATTCAGATATGTCTTTCAAAGTGTTATTTGCAATAACAAAAAAAAAGAAAACAATATGTAATTCCAAAAATGAGAGAAATAATGAAATAAACAAAACCCTTTTCTACGGGGTGTAATATTACATAGACATTGAAAAGCATGTTTCTGAAGAATTTTTAATAACTTGGGGAATTGCTCACATTCATAAAATATTGAATTAAAAGATAGAAACAAAATTCTGACTGTTTTTGTGTATCTGAAAAGAATACTGATCCACAATCCCTTATCCCCAATTCTGAATCCTTTTGGTTCAAAAATCACAAAGGTCTCTTGGTGACTTCTTTGGTAGAAAAATCTGATCTGAACTAATGTGAGGCTCTATTTTATCTGACTAAATAAGAATATGCATCTATTTTGCTGCAGAGATTTTTAATGGGTTTGATTATGGGGTGCTGCTCCAGATTCCAATGGGGCATCATGTAATAAATGGTAGTTTAGCATTGTAATACTCTTTAATATCCAAGCAGTTCTGAACTCTGAAGTGTATCTGGCCCAGGAGTTTCATTTAAGGGGTCGTGGACCTATACAACAAAATATCATGAATGATTTATCAGTGTCAAGGTTACAGTTGATGTTTATTTTTTCTTCTTTTCCGTAAATTTTTCAGATGTTCTATAATAAGCATGGATTAATTTATCCTCAGGAAAAAATAAGTGCTATTAATTTTTTTTAAAAACATATTCAAGGCATCAGAGAATCATCTCATTTCAATCTGAATTCTCGAATTTATCATTTGCTTCCTGTATCTTCTTGTTAATACAACATGTGTTTTTTTTTAAATATATAAATTTATTTATTTATTTATTTATTTATTTATTTTTGGCAGCGTTGGGTCTTCGTTGATGCACAGGGACTTTCTCTAGTTGTGGCGAGAGGGGGCTACTCTTCGTTGTGGTGCGCAGACTTCTCATTGTGGTGGCTTCTATTGTTGCAGAGCATGGGTTCTAGGTGTGCGGGCTTCAGCAGTTGCAGTGCGTGGGCTCAGTAGTTGCAGCACTCAGGCTCTAGGGCACGTGGGCTTCAGTAGTTGTGGCACACGGGCTCAGTAGTTGTGGTGCACGGGCTTAGTTGCTCCACGGCATGTGGGATCTTCCTGGACCAGGGATTGAACCCGTGTCCCCCGCATTGGCAGGCAGATTCTTAACCACTGTGCCACCAGGGAAGTCCCACCCATGTGTCTTTTGAATCAAGGTGTTGTGATTTGTTGAAAGAAAACATTCATGAGCTTAAATAGAGAGATAACTGATTGGACATTGACCTATGTCCAAGCTGCCTTGGGGTTCAGGAGAGCACCCGGTGAGGGCTGTGCTTCCCCCTGGGGTGAGCCCCAGCATTGATACCTGGATTATTTTATCGTATTCTGTTTAGATGGACCGGTCCAGAGGCACACCGTAAGTTAGAGGTCATGAAAGCAGGGGAAGGGATGGGGTATAGTGGGATAGCAGGGGAAAGGGGACGATGTTAACATGCAAGGTTTCCTCTGCTAATGGACAGTCTTCTTCCCCGATCAGGTGGACACTCGCTGACCTGTCACAAGGTTGCCCCACAGAGCTTTGGGGTCCATGTCTGAATGGATTGCCGTAGCCTTCTCTTCTCTCCCTTCGCCCAGTTCCCTGCATCCTAAGACTTGAAGCCAGCACGGGACCTGGAAAAATTACATGTAAGTTTTGACTAAGGTTTCTTTCCTCCAACCAAACAAGGCTAAGAATTTTCTGAGATGATAATAACAAGGTGTCTTGAGAATTATAATTGAGGGAGGGAACAGGGTTAGAATCTGCATATTGGTGGTTCCCTAACTCAGTGGATCTTACACATAAGCCTGCTTCAGAATCACCTGGAGGGCTTGTTAAAGTCCAGCTTGCTGGGCCTCGTGCCCAGACTACCGGATTCAGGAGACGTGGGGTTGCGGGGGTAGGTCTGGAAATTGGCTTTTCTAACAAGTTTCCAGGCAGTGCTGATGCAGCTGGTCCAGGGACCCCACTTTGAGAATCCCTGCTTTAACTCAAGTGTGACTGAAAGGAGGCATGATAAGGGTAGAAAAGTGTATGAAACATCACTAAATTAAGATAGTGGTGCTTTACTTAATACATGGACTCATCTCTCAGAAGAGAGAATGTTAAGGTCTTCTCAGCACTGTCACCTTTGAAAGTCCAGCCAAGTAGATGTCATTATTCTGTGCCAGCTCGACTCCAGAGGCGCGAGTACCAGCCACTCTTTGCCCTTGGCTTTCAACAGGATTAACTAACAGTGCTGTTAACAGGCTAAAATGACAGCTACGGTCCTTTTGCAGGTGTCCTCATCATGCTTTTAGACACACTCAAAAGAGACAATCTTTTTCCCCCTGGACTGGGAAATATATTGTTCCCTTTCAAAGTGAATCATCCCAGTATGATCCTTCCTCTCATACACTTCAATGTGACTTGATTTACAAATCACATATGGGAAGGAAGGTGCACCTCTAATAAACAGTCCAAGCCAGCAAGTCCAGGGTTTTGTGGGGTTTTAAGTCCTTAGGACTGACATATTTGGAAGATCAGCATGTTAACTGTGTTAGCTTTGGAACAAGCCGGTCACCTCTCTGCTGAGGACAAGAACAATTTATTCCATGTTAATAGAATAAAGTAGAAGAGTTTGGCTCAACAAATGCACACTAGGGTATATGGGAGCATACATGCAAATGTACAGATGTGCTTGTGAACCTATATGCATTTTGTATATTTCTAAGCTTTCAACGTAGGAGTTTTACACAACATGTTTTCTTTTGTTTCATTGAGTCAATGTGAGTGTAAAAATAGTCTGAGTGATGCTGTCCGGGAAATGTTTGAGAAATTTCTGGGCATTTTGAATCTGTGGATAAGTATTGTGATTTATAACATTTTACTTCAATGTGGTAAATGTTATCATTCAAAGTAGCACTTAGGGCTTACAGTTCTTTTACTATAACTCTCTGAAATTGAGAATAATCACTTTTAATAAAGCAACTCCCAAGCAGGATATGTAATGAAGGAGCATTATCTATTGCCTAAACGTTAACGGAGCCCAAAATCCCCGAGATAGATTTAAGTGCATGTGTTTAAAATAAAAATCACAAAATCAGACAAATAAGACCAGAAAAGCAAGAGGTGATGAAAGAGTTCTACAAGGAATTAATCTGGAGCTGTCTTCTGGGAGTTGCCCAAAGCGCTGGTAACAGGGTTGGTATTAGGGCTGACAGAGTTGTGAGCGATGTAATTACCTATTATCACTCTACCCTTACCAACTGTAACATCTCCTTCAAGCCCTAATTGGCTATTCCGTACAGCATTCTGGGAAGTTTCAGTTTATGAAGCATCTTCACCAAGAAGTAAAAGAAATAGGTTGGATCGAAGGCTCCTTAATCTCCCTCCTGCTTTCCTGCTTTGGCGTCTGTGAGTGTCCACGTTTACACTGCAGGTTTTCCTGATGGATGACCTCTGATGTCAGTCAGTTTAATAACTACGAGCCAGCACGGGTAGAAGGCTGCTGTGACACCTCAGGCAACTTGGAGCTGCAGACTCCTGCCGGCCCTGGCGCCACCGGCCTGAAGCTCTCACTGCAGCCTTGGGTGAAACACTCAAGGTACCAAGTGCCTAGCGCATCTCTATAAAAATATCATGCATGTGGAGGCGAGGGGTATGTGGGACCCCACGGTGCTTTCCCTGCAGTTTTGCTGTCAACCTAAAACTGCACTAAAACATTAAGTTTATTAATTTAAAAAAACTGAATACCAAACGGTATGATGATTCCTCAAAAAATTTAAACACAGAACGACCATATGATCCAGCAGTTCCACTTCTGGGTATAAAAGAAGTGAAAGCAGGGTCTTGAACAGGTGTTTGTACACTCATGTTCATACAGCATTATTCACAATAGCCCAAAGGTGGAAGCAACTCAAGTTTCTATCAGCAATGAATGAATAAAGAAAATGTGGTATGTACATACAATGGAATATTATTCAGTCTTAAAAATATGAAATTCTGACACGTGCTCCAACATGGATGAAACATGAAGATACCAAGTGAAATAAGCCAGACACAAAATGACAAATATTATATGATCCCACTTATATGAGGTACCTAGACTAGTCAAAGTCATAGTCAGAAAGTATTTAGAAGGGTGGTTGCCAGGCGCTGGGAATAAAGGGGAAAGGGAAGTTAGTGTTTAATGGGTACAGAGTTTCACTTTGGGAAGATGGAAAAGCTCTGGAGGTGGATGGTGGTGATAGTTACACAATAATGTGAATGTACTTAATGCAACTGACCTGTACTCTTAAAAATGATTTATGTGGTAAATGTTATGGTATGTGTATTTTACCACACACACAAAAACCCCTGAATACCAGAGCTTACTTTCCTTCTAAGAATACTGGGCAGAATACTAAGTAGTGCTTGACAGGGATGCTATAGTTTGGGAGGGCGGAAGAGGCACAGATGGCTGTGTCCCTCACGCCTCCATCAGCCCTGACACTACCCTGGCCCCCTTTGGGCAAATGTAAGGGACCTGCAGAATGTTAGACTTCAGTCTTAGGAATAGGTTTCCTATTGGGACAAGGACATATTTGTCAGAAACCACTAGGGAAATTTGCCATCAATGACCATCATCTCTTTCAAAAAGCCATTTACACACACAGGAAAGCTGCGTCACTGTGATGGAGGGGACGTGTACCCTCCTGTGTTCCTGTCATGGGGCTGCTGCAGTTCATGTGAATTGTGTCATCATAAATGAGTCCGTGTACCGTGCCCCAGGATGTGTGTCTAGTGGCGGCAGGTGACAGGTCTTAGCAGTGGAGGCGGATGTGGAAGCAGGAACCAGGGGATATAGACTTGCCACAGACTGAAGCCTAGTAGAAAATGGAAACTTGGAAAGAAAATTAGTAGCAAATAGTTCTCCTGCAACAGGGCTTCTAATTATAATGCCTGTTTGACATTCTCCCGATGAAGTACAGTTCATCCCCCATCACCAAATCTCTGTAATATTGGGCATTATGGTACCCATAAATCACAAAACAATTGTAGGAGTGACCTGCAGGCTTGTGAGAAATATGCAGGATTGAACCCACTAAGTCCATTTGGGTCCTACTTTGGGGGGAATTTTGCTTTTTATTCTAGGTTTCTAGAAAGCTGGCCTTGCAGAATGATCAGTGGATTCTCACGGGGCTAGTAGCCATGTTTCCCTCAGGTCTCCTTTACTTTACTACTTTACTATTTTACTTTACTCCTTTCAGGCCCTGCCCTTAGGTCTGACCAGGGATTGTAATTCCTGAAGAGCGGTGCACAGGATCCATAGTTTCAAAGAGCTCAAAAACCTCTGTCCTAAATTATCCCACTTCCTCCTTAAGACATCAGAATCACTTAGATATGTGAGCGTTCATGTGTGTGCATTATATACATATACATACATACATATTGTATACATATATGTACATACATACATGCGTACGTATGCATTTGGCTCAAGGAAAAGGTATAACCAAAAAAGAGGTGAAATAAAGTCATCAAAGTTGAAGTACAATACACCTAAATCAGTCGCTTGTTCCCACCCCCGACTTCCCAGACCTGCTTAGAAATAAACTCTCCATGCTTTTCACTTAGGTGATGGCCAACAGGGCATAGCAACAAAGGTTTTGGAGTCAGTTGCCATAGGGAGCTGCTAAAATATCAAAAAACTGGAATTAAAGGTTTTTATAGAAAAGAAAATCCAGGTGAGCAAGGTCTAAGAGAGAGGAGAAGTAGGTGCTTATTCATCTTTGATATCACACGTAGCTACCGGCACCCTAAGCATGAGTTGAAACGACATAGATACAGACTCTAATCAAAACAAATTCGACCCCAGGAGTTTGGAGACCATGATTTCTGGATGGAGACCCTGACACAGATTCCCCTCAACAGTCACCCAGAGGAAGAGCCATGAGGTAGAGAAAACCAACAAAGACCGACCCTCGGGGGCTCTCCTGGTCAGCTCTCATGGCCCCAAGAATCAGATGTGCCTGGTTACAGGCACTGAATTCGTATTTAGCGATGGCTCAGCTACCTGGGACCCAAGTAACCAGAACCCTGAATTAACTAGCCTTCATACTTCCTACCCACCCCTCCCATACCCCACCCTACCGCTCACATCCCACTTCCCTTTTTCAGTGATAAAGATTCAGAAAACAAGATAGCTTTGGTTTAGTAAAGGTAGAGAATATACCCTGGAGGATATTTGTAGTTGATGACACGGACCTGCTGAATCACTGAGAATGGTTAAATCCTTTATAATTAGGAAAAGAAACTGCTTTGGAAACGTTTTCAACAAAAAGCATTTTCTAACTGTCTGTCAATTCACTGGAAAACTGAAACAAACCAAAAACTCTTCTTGTCTTCAAATAGTCTAATCAACTGAGGTTTTATTGTACCTATTTTCGTGTCTTAATAATAATCTAAAGATGTTGACTTAGAATAGAAAAATATACAATTCATTTTTATTCTTGAGAAACCGTGCAAGTTTTGGCTTTTACCACCTTTCCAGTGCCAGAGTTTAAATCTCAGATATTCTGTTTACATTTATTCTGTTTATTATGTTTGGAAGCGCTCTAAAAGTTGTGATGTTAACGATAAGATTGGTGATAAAACAATTTCATGAACATATATATTTAGTTCTTATTGTCATTGGGGAACCATTGGCATACTTTTGAAGCCATTCTGTTTCTTTTTTAAAGAATGTACGTGATTATTTATAACATATTGTTTCACAATTATGTTCTGCTCAAGGCATCATCAAAATTAATTTTCATTCTCTGCGTATACACTCATGGTACAGATAAGGGTGATGTGACCAGCATGGTAATATACAGGTCCAAATTTCAAAAGGTGTTATTCCCTGCGAATCTCCAAATAAACTCAGCCATGCATGTGACAGAGCTGGTCATCAAGTGATGTCAGTTGTAGTACGAATAGTTTGTCACCTTATTCTAATTAATTTCCAATCTGTTGCTCTTTCGAAATTATTTGTGTGCTCTTTTTTGGATGTGCCTCTACTAAGGAAGTGACAACTCTTTCTCTGAGCCGTAATTTAACCCAAGGGATAGCTACCCTCTTCCAAGGACACCCCCGTTAAACTGATCACTGTGAGGCCCCTGGCGGGTGGAGCTCTGGTACAGCTGGAGAGTGCCCAGACCATGGTCATGGTGAGGAAGAAAAGTATTTGCAAAGCTCTGTAGTGTAGCAGGATTCTTAAGCGTCCTTGTTATGCTTAACTAGAAGCTATAATCTATTGTTTCTAGCAGATTTTCCCTGTATTTCATGTCTGCTTTGTCACCAGCCCAGATGACTATACTAGATCCAATGTATTAAGTGTTCTTAGTGACTAGAAAGAGCAGAATCAGAGAATTGTTTCCTTTTATCAAAACAGAAGTAGCTTTATTTTCCCGATTATAAAAGTAATACATGTTTATTGTACAAAACTTATAAAATAACAGAAGAGAATAAAGAAAATAAGTTACCTTTCATCCAGCTACCCAGATACAGCCTACCTGTTAACTCCTACTTCTGTGTATTTTTCCAGACTTTTTTTCATTTTATCAACTAATTCCCAATTTACAAGCAGTACTCTGGCCTGCTGACATCCCACAAATTGGTGGAGTTCAAGAATGATGCCTTTGATATCATTTTCTAGGACAGTGATCGCCTAGTCGCTTATTTTTCTCCCTTCAAATTACAGTCATCAACTCTTGCAAGGACAGATACCTCTGTAGACTCACCAGTGTCTTTATGGAGTGAAAATCACTATTAACTGTTTTTTTTTTTCATTTCTGTATTCTGTCAATAAAAATAATTTTTGAGTGGCCCTGCAAGATCCTAGTGGGCCTCTGGAATCATAAAAGAAAGATTTAAGGAGGACCAAGATGGTTTTAGTGTTAGATCAACTGATTGTGTTCTAGGTATTTAAAAATTCACAGTTGATACACTCTAAGACAATTTGGCAAAAGTGGGAAAGGTTGATTACCCAAATTCCCCCCATCCCCCAGCCATACTCCAAACAATGTGGACTCCAATAAAATTCCAGTTTTACGTTCAGATATAGCCCTTCTTGTGCTATGAACCAGAGGGAGTTTTCCTTCAACTCTTCATGCTTTATCCCCCTTCAAAGAAACTTCTCTTCAGATTCCTCCGGTATGGTGTTCGGGCTGTGGCGTGCGTTGTGCTGCATATCTCTGTGCTTGCCTTTGGAGAGAGCTCGACTTTGGATCAGGATGAATCCTGACTCTTAGCCAAAGTTAGGAAGGGCTTTGAACACTGAAAGAAAATCCAGATTAAAATTAAGGGGATTGTTAAAGGAGTCATCTGAGAAAGGTTGAAGGGATGCCACCCACAAACCTTACGTCAGTAGAATAGAAAGTGTTTAGTAAACAGCTGCTGGAAGAGATTTTGTGTTTTAAGAATGATCTATATTAGGCATTGGGTGTGGCGAGGTCTTAGCATCCTCTGTACAAGACTTAGGTTCTTTAAAAGCAGGTCCTTCTAAGTTCTTCCCTCTGCATCCCTTCTCATCCTTTGTGTCCTTGTATATAATAGGGACACAGTGGGTACTGATTTGAATTAAAATTTCTGTAGCTCTTGAGTGACAGATGAACGAATGTCCTCAGTCCAGGTATATATATCTTGCCTTCTTCAGACAGTAATCGAAAGATGCTTTGGTAAATGCCCGCAACTGTATCGAATGCCCGGATTGGGTACTGGTGTGGGAGGTGGTCTGCAGTGCTTTGATCCTCCCTTGGAGAAGGAGATGCTCGTGTGGATAGTGAGAACTCGGTTCCTTGCCTTCAGTTTTGGTTTGACCTCCTTGCTTCCCTGAGTCACGGCGTTCGCTCGTCGCGGCGGGCATGTCACAGAAACCTAAGACTGTCCCTTGGACTGTTTGTGACACTGACTCTGAATTTCCCGTGACACGAACAGCCAGCATTTGTTGTAAAACTTCAAAAACTCACTAAGAAGTTTTAGTTGGTTTGCAGTTGACATTGAGATTAACTTTCTCTAACCTAAACCAGTGAAAACTAAAACGCTCCTCACCACATAAAAGTTTTGCTTTCGCTGTGTTCAGACCCCTCCCACCCTGTCACAGCACAGTCATTTGGAGTCTAGCGTGGGGAGGTGTGGCTCTCCCTCAGTCGTGGATGACCCACTTTTTTGTAACACTTAATTACCCGTGTTTTTACAACACTAGTCAGAGATTCTGACTCTAGTGGACTCTAAGCCCCGAAAGATTTTCTCATCCATCTCATCAGCGCTACTCTTCAGAAGGAGGTGTGAGCTCTGCAGGGCGTGTAGCTACCGGCGATGACAGCATTTCCTCTAGTTTCTGGATAATGAGCAAGCACACAGGTAAAGATGCCTTTCTCAGCGTTGACTCTTTTCGTGTCTTCATTATTTGGTGGAACTGACTTTTAAATATTAATCCTTACCTGCGTGTGTTTGCTGCTGTGCTTTGCAGAGGGCTCAGAGGAACATGCATTCGGATTGGTACCCAGGGACCTTAATGACTTAACTTTTCATGAAAAGTCTAAAGAGATGATGGTAAAAAAATAGACTCTCATCTCTATCCTCTCTATGCCCCCAGAAAACATCCTCTTCCTCAATTTTTTTTTTCATTTGCTCTCAAGGTGGGTGTTTCTCAACATCAGCGGCTCCGCTTGGCAGGGAGAGCGTGTATGCATTCGTGCTTGGGGAGCTGCAGGCTTGGGGAGTAACTGGATGGAACAGACAGAGATGAAAATGCAGAGAAGGGAAGGGAGACAGCAAGGGGATGCTGTGCCTTGGTGAGCGTTGGCCCACGGCACCCTGAGAGCAGATTTAGGACAAGCGCTATTGCCCTAACCTTGGCAAAATCATTCTTGACAGCCTGCTCTGTTCTAGAGACGTTGACGTTTCTGATGTCACTTTTGTTCATTAGAGGAACTTTTAAAACACCGAGCTTGTTGCAAAACGAAACGTTGTAGGTATCATCTGCCCGAATTTACAGAAATGTGTTTGGGGTGCGTTTCTTTGCTAGAAGCCGGTTGACAGGCAGCTCACAGCAGGGCGGTGGCGGTGCCTGGCGGATCGCGCGTGCCACTGCGCTGCCAGCTCACCACCGTGGAGTCTCTGAAAATGCCCAGAGATAAGTCATTTTCCCTGAAAGTCCTGATACGGAAAAAGGATGAAAGTACAAACACTAACTGGAAAAAATGTCACACATTTTAGCCACTTTGCATCCCTTGTTAGAACGAACCCTGGCTTGGGTTTTTTTTTGTTTTTTTTGTGTGTGTGTGTGTGTGTTTTTTCACATTTGTGGACTTGTACGGTAGGTGGAGCAGTGTGGGTGGCCCAGAAAAAGTAGCGGTTAGAATAAGATTTTCCATTTATTGCCCTTTATGCGTGGCTAAAAATAAGATTCATACAAATCAGAATGTGTAGTGCAAGCACAATCACTCTGTTAATTCTGATGACTGGCTTGCCCACATCTTTGCATCTGTCTGGTAAGTGGTGCATTGGGGAAATAAATGTGTCTCTGTTTCAGCAGCAGCAGCAGCAAGGCGGCCAGGTTTGGGCGCTGTGTGTCTGCTTGCGATAGTTTATCAGCATTTTCCCCTTCTGAAGGAAGAAAGGCACAACTCGTACACAAACAAGTTGTGTCGCAAGAAATAGTGACGGGATCCTTGAATCTTTTGTTGAAGAGTAATTGCCTTGTTTGAAATGCTGTTTTACAACATCCATCTTCTAGGCTCATTGTTAGAAAGTTGTGTCTTGTCAACTCATAGGACAGCAAGGGAGGGATTTCTTAGCAGTGTTGCGGAGAGATTGGAACCCTTTTGTTCACGTAGGGACGGGGTGGCGGGGACAGTGGCGGGCACAGGCCTGCTCTGGGCACAGATGCCGGAGGGGCAGTTAACCAAGTAAAAACTCCCTTCATCTGACGGCCGAGTCTCCTGCAACCACAGTAAGTGGTAACGTGTCAGTTTGTGGCTACAAGAAACAGCAAAGAGAGGTGATGGTGGTGTTCACAGGGAAATTTGCGCCTCCGTGATCCCAGCGATGGTGCTGTCCCTTTTCTACTGGCTGAGTGGCTGTGACATTTCCAAAGAACGAGAATGTCTACAAGTGTGCTAAAGCCTTGCAGTTTGATGTCATTTGGGAAATAAGATGAGTCAAGAGAGCAGTCATTCCAGAAGCTTCTGGAAACTGATGACTGCAGATCACATTCCCCACTGGTGCCTCCAACCTCAGCAGATGGTGAGGCAGGAGTAGTTAAAGTGAGGCAAGAGCTTTGGGAGAAAGAGGACCCAGCCTCAGATCTTGGCTTAGCTACCTGTTGACCTTGACCTCGTTATTGAACCTCTCCTAGGCCTGGATGTCTTTCATTAAAAACTGGAGCAGGGGTAGTGCCTACCTCATAGGCTGCTGGTGGGGAGTCAGTAAGATCACGTACGTGAAGCCCAAAGCCAGCCTTCAGTAAAAGGTTGATGGTGATGCTTATTCGTGCTGTTGCATCCTACGAATGTGGTGGACAATTTCAGGGCATTTGTGGGGTTCCCCACTCTGCTCGGAGTACAAATTTTGGAATTAAATGGACACAAGATCAGCCTCTTGTTCATCATTTCTCAATCAGAAGGCTACAGGTCATTTCCCAAGTAGTTTGGCTCTTCATGGGCTGCTGATACTCTCCAGGGGCTCAGTTTTTTATTTTGCCATTAAATTAGCACCCTGGAAGCTCTCTTTCCTCTTAAGGTGAGCCCTGTGTTGAGCGTAATCAGTTATTTTTACCTTCTCTCTGTTTTTTATTTAAACGTGGATATTTCAGTTCTGACATCTGTGCATGTTAATTGTAATACCTGCTGATGTACATCATGAAAGAGAGAGCGCTAATGTTATAATCAAGGAAGGTTTTAAATACTTCAGGGGGGAATGGGCAAAACTTGAGGAGCAATTAGCTTCCATGGTGGTCTAATTCCCTGTAGACAATATCACATCTGTTATCACATCTGATCAATCCTATAGATAACCAGATGCTGACAAGAAGAAAACAATTACTGTTTCTTCTCCTTTTTATTATTTTGTGCAAATTATTTTGTTTAATGTAATGTATACCTGCCCTTCTAGGAGTCTTTTTCTGCCCACCAAAGTTTTCCATTAAATAAATACATTGCATATTTCATAATAAGGTCACCACTGTAGTATCACTTAACTTTTTTGGGTGAACCTTTAGTATTAGATGGTAAGGAGTTCACATCAGACTCTTCAGCCTCCTCCGTGACCTTCCTGGGATACAGTTTCTTCATTTATCAAATTAATAAAGAAATTATGACTGTACCCTGACTTGGCCTCACTTGGGACCTGGCCAGAAGTGATAAATGAGACCAATAAGCTAAGGAATTAAAACATGGTGCAGGTATAAAGCAGTGATGGCTTGCTTTTATCAATTGATGTATTTTGGTAGTTTTAAATTTTTTCTGTCCAAATTTTTCTTTTCATGGTCTGTCCTACCACCCCAATCACAGATACAATCTCTGATTTGTAATGTAATGTATATGTTAACATCATCATTGGACTTTTCTGGATCTTTCATGTTAGGACCCATCAGTCTGGTGGGGTGCAGATATTTCTCAGGTTAACTACACCAGTAAAACCTTTCTTTCATTGGAATGGGACCCAGGTTCTTTCAGTGCATCCAGACACTGCTGGTTTTTCCTTTTTCCTGTTGAAAGAAATGGAAGAATGCTTTTCAGGCAGAGCAAATCATTCTAGGTGACTAGCATTGCAGATACAGCCTCAATCCCCTCCATGAACACACCAACTCCCTATTATCTTTGCCTGTCTTATTGCACTTTGCCACAGACAGAAGTTTCTGTAAAACTCATAGACAAAAGAAGGTGATAAATTTGGCTCTGGCTGTGATTTCCTACCACACCTTCCTAAGGAATGACACAGATTCTGAAATTCATCTCATTGATATACCGCCTGCTTCTTCCTGCATAACAGCAAGTTTTAACCTATCCTTCATGTGCAGTTTGAGGGTACTGGCCGGGCTAGGCTCATTATTCCTTTGGTTGAATAACGTAAAGCATTTGCAATGGAGATTTACTCTAATGATGTATTTTAAGTGCATGTCCTCATTGCCGGTTTAATGCATTCAGTCATGGAATGCTTTAGAGTTTATTGCTAATGGATGAATCCTCGGGAAAATTGGCATTTTCAATAAGATTGACATCTGGAGTGAGAAATAGAAATCTAATGAGAGCATTTCAGCCGAGGTTTGTAATTAGGGCTGAATGGAGTAAATTTGTCCACGCACACCCCAGAAGGGTACCGTGCAAGGTGGAATTACACACTCTGCTATGCTTGAGGCGTGAAGGCCAATGGATCAGTGTCAGGCCACGACACTGTGCAGTATAAATGATACTGTCACCAAGTGCTGCACCAGGGTATCAAGGGAATTCCACTCCAGTAAATTACATTACTTAGACAGACCTGAAGGCATTGTGTCGGAATGAGAGGAGGGAAGAGAAGGCTGTCAGCACTAAGCGGAAGATATTACATCACAGCTGGCTGCAGGGGTGGACGTCACCTGTTTCCATTATACCTGGCGGTTTTATATTCTCCTTTGTTAATTAGTTTTCAGAGGTTACAAATGTGTACATGTGAAAGCACCTCATGTCTCCTGGGGTATAGGTTTCAACTGACCACAAGGGAATAAATATAAGTTGATTTGTATAAACTGGTTAGTGCTGGATTCCCTTTCTGGTCATTTGTAGCTGGTGATACTAGATGTTCATTTCTAACCTAGCCCTTGTCTTATTTTCTTTTGGTGGCGATCCTACATACATTATGAGGATGTAATCATCCTTCTCTCTGTAACATTGTTTCTTTTCCAACACCCTGCCTTCATAAGAACATACCTTTCTTTAATCCTGTCCTATCATTTTTTCCCTCTCATCACCTTCCATCCCGAAGGGCAACAAATTGACCAGCGCTTAACATTTTCATTTCGTGAAAGAATTCCAAGTTAAGAACAGTTGATTCCTAGAGTGCCGTTTGTGGAGAAAAACTTTTTTCGCTTCTTCTATTTTCTTTTATCCCCCCGCAGTGAAGTGAGGCCACCTTTTGGGGAGAAATATTAGGAGAAGAAAATAAGAGCATCAATTGGATCCCTGCCTTCTTGGCCACTGGAGGTGTTCTGGGCACTTTGTCCACTTTGACCTCCAATGCCAGTTCTTGAAAAAGCCATACCAACTGCTCCGGGATTAGTCACAGCCACTTCTTAACCAGAAAGCCGATGTCCTCTCTGAATGGATAGAGAGTTGAAACTGCATCATTTAGACTTTCTTAAATACGTGTTACACTTTGTCCTTAGTGAAACAAACCTGATAAGCATCTCTGATGCTTCTGTTAACAAGGAGAATACATGGTATTCTGCAGAATGTCTCTATAAGGCTTCCAAACTGCAGATTTTGAGCAACCTTTCTGAAACAGGGGACACAGATAGCAGTGACAATAATACCTTGGATTTGACTTTTATTCTTTCCAAAATAATACTTGATCCATATCAGGGTATTGTAATTTAGTCTTTATTTTGTAGCCATAGTTACAATCTTATTTTATTCATCCAAACATAAAACTTAGTAAAACCAAGATACTTGGAAAACTAATGTTGAGGGTGGATAGGAGAAACCTTGGTTCACAATGGTTGCTATTTTGAAGATGGTTGATATTTCTGTATTATGTTAGGTACCATCACCTTAATGACATTTTAAAAATGCTGTTAGTTGATGATTCTAAAGTGATAACTAAGTGTAAGAGGCATGATGCAAAATGTCTTAGTATCACGTGCCATCCTCAGCATATATGGACTGTGCTTATAGTCATTGCCTTATTTACTAAAGCGACACAAAAAGTCTGGGACCCTTAGGTTGTATGTGAAATGAGAGTCTCTCCCTAAATAAACTTACTAGAATTTTTTGCCTTTGTATTATGTTATTTTGATGGTAGTATGTACCTTATATCTTATATTTTCATTTCATCCATGACATCAATTGGGAGATCCCATGTGTTTTGCCATTGGCCCTAATAATACACATGCGACATATTTCTTTGTCCCGGCTTCTTGACGCAGCATGCTATCAAACTACATCTTTTGAGTTTTTCTGATTTGAATCCTGATGGAAGGTGTTTAACAGCATCTAAAATGGAGCTGGGTTAGATGCTCCTCCAGTCTGTAGAGGTTCCTTTGTTCCTGCCTACCTACCCATGTTTGACTACATTCTCTTTTTTTTTTTTTTTTTTAACATTAAAATTGGAAAGGGAGAAAGGGGGAGCTCCTTAGGAGAAATAGGTCTATGGAGAATTGTGAGTATTCATTCAGTAGCTATTCTTAGTTCTGAGAAATATAATGAACTTGAGCTTTGAGTCCTGCTGAATCTCCCATTAATGATCCCGCCATCACCACCACCTCTCCTCTTGATTATGCTTTCCCCAAAGACTACTGGTATTTTTCCTCTAATATTCTGAATGGAGTATCTTCCAAGGAAAACACATCTTGGAAGGAATTGAGTCCTGTTGCCCAGCAGGGCAAGCCTCTAAATTTACTGGATGATTCCTAATTGTCCTATGAAATGCTTCTATGTTGCATTACCTTGAAGTCTGCGGTGTAGAAGAAACTTTTCCATAGGTCTTGATTTACTTGTCAGAAGTCAGCCCATTAATGTTAGCACTTCACTTACATGATCACTATGGTGTTTCCAACTGAAAACAGCTGCCACACGCTCCGTATTCCTGAGTTCCCAGTGCTGCAGAAAAAGGGACTTTTGTTCTGACTTGATGAGGGAAAAAATGCAAACAACAACATCAGCCCTACCACCAGAGATCCTATAAAGACACGTTCAAATGAACAATAAAGCCGTTTGTTCACAGATGACATAAGGATATAAGAATTTAAACAATAAGACCTCTTGTGAAATGTGGCAAAATATGCACCACAAACGTTGTGAAGTTCTCTGTCTCAGGGAAGCCAGTTTTTACACGGGCTTCAAAAAACCCATTAACGTATAAAGCACCTTTTAAAAAAGAAAAGAAAATCACTTGTCTCGCTATAACATTAAAGCAATTTCTGTTCTAAAGAAAGCTAAAATGCATTCATTTAGATAAAGTACATGCACTATAATTTATAAAAAATACAGTACTCTATTAGGGAATACAGTGCCTCTTCCCTTCTCTGCCTGAAATAGGAAATCCATCATTTGGTCAAGACCCTTCTTCCTTTGAATGATATTTATTTCTTCAAATGAAAAAAAAAATCCTTTAAATCACTTAGATTCAAGATGAAATTTTAAGGCTTGACAGTACTTCTCTAAATCCTCTGACATTGGTGGAACACTGATAATCCTGCTTTAAAGGAAATTTTTAATTAAATTTACTTTTATTTAAAGCCTATCCCTTTTTTGCCTTGCACCTGTAAGGAAGGCTTGGTGTATTTGTAAACCCCAACAAGGCAATGGCAGGAAAATGCAGAGATTTCCTTGTCAGCTTGGATCAGGTCTCTGATGATGCCCCCAGATTATTTGTTTTGAAGATTCTGATGCTTAAAATGTGACCCTCCTACTTCGATAAAGCAAAAAAAAAAAAAAAAAGTTACCTTCCAGGAAAAGTAGGGGGGAGAAAAAAACACAATTTAACTGGCCAGAGGTGCTTGTTGAGCTGACTTAGTAT
Organism: Balaenoptera acutorostrata; assembly: GCF_949987535.1. NCBI lineage: Eukaryota > Metazoa > Chordata > Mammalia > Artiodactyla > Balaenopteridae > Balaenoptera > Balaenoptera acutorostrata. Next base: position 68,959,414 of record NC_080077.1, read on the forward strand.
TAAACTCTAAAGATTTTCAAGTATTTGCAGATGGATATATATACAGCATCCTTTCAGAATCCTCTTAATTGAAGAAATGTTTCATCTCTATCTCTGTTGACAGAAAAGATTGCCTACTGATAATTGCTTTGCTTAAGTGTCTGATAATATGCCAGGAATGAGAGCATTCTGTGTTAGGTCATCTTTAATTATGCATGTGCCACCTGTCAGCTCTAAATCAGTACCAGATTAAATCCTCGCGGAGTCAGTTTGGGGAGGGTTGGAGGCAGGCTGGGATGATCTCTTTTAGAAACAACAAAAATACAGAGTAGTAAACATGGCTTATAACCTGCAGCTTTTTTAAGGAGCCTCGTCTTCATTGTTCTTGGGCAGGAATAAACTCTTGGTACAACTGAAAGACGTTTGAAATCTCGCCCAAGCTACCTCAAGTGGCGATAAATTGCTGCGAGAGAGGATGATAGTCCCATCTGTTGCATTTCCTTTTCGCTCCCTCTCGTCATTGTAAATGAGCCAGGGAAAAGCTCAGAAACATTTTTTATAAGCTGTGTGAGGACAGGAAATATGTTAATGATGTTAGATTTCCTACATTCCAGGGTTGTTTTTTTTTTCTGTAGTTTGGTTGGCTTTTTTAGAAGGACAAATGTGGGTTGGAAATAATGCTTGTTACCCTCTGTCAGCTTTTGGTAGTTTTATTCTCACTTTTCAGGGTTGTTTGGGACTTTCTGGTGGGATGTTTAGTGTTCTTTACTGAAGGTTCTGTTCTCTCTTCTATTCTTTGATAGCATGGATTTGTGAAAGGTGTTTCTCTTTGTTCCCCTGTCAGAGGTTACAGGGAAGCCTTGAGATAGTGTGCGCTTTTTACAGGGGAGGAGGTTGGATTGACCAAGGGGCTGAAGGCAGAGAAGCGATATGCAGAAGGAAACAGCAGGTGTGTAAGTGATCACGTGGTGAGTTTCTCAGTCTCCCCAGCAAAGGTGAGGCTCCTAGCCTGACTGCTCTCCAAACTGAGAAAATTGCCTCTGTAAGAGCTTGTGAATAATAACCTTAGAAACAAGAATTTGGAGATCCTGAAATGCCTTATTCCAAACACTACTGGCTAGAGACATTGAAGAGAAAACCAGGTCAGCTGAAAAAGGGGTGAAGACCTCCACCTCTGTGGATGTTCTATCTAGCACCATGGTCCAGCTCATGGCTCTGAAGGACCCTTGGCTGCCTTCTGATACTGGAGGAACCAAATTTTTGACAGTACATTTGATGAGGTACATAGACTCCATGAACGGGGATCGGGATTGAAGAGGCCATCAGAGAGTATGTCTTAAAAGCAGTGGTTGAAGGAACTAAGGAAGGTGAGCCTGGTGAAGGTAAAAAGAAGGAGACACACAATAGCTGTATTTCGATGCATGAAAGACTTGGTTATTCCAGAAAAAGCAGAACCAAAAGGTACAAGAGAAAGCAATTTGGACTCAGAACAAGAATTTTCTTGCAGCTAGCGCTAGCCCACAGTAGAACCAGTGGTCCCATTTGGAACAATGAACCCCCTTCCACCCCCCATCACTAGAATGAGAATCGTTATCTTTTCGGACCATGTTTGGGAGCTGTTATAGACAAGACTGCAGCAGTGTGTGGCAGCACAAGCCAGATAACCCTAATGTTACTTTGAAGGATCAGAGTCCCCATTCCATGCAGTCACAGGATGACCGTGGGACATTAGCCCCAATCTCTATGCGGTTCCTGGTTGGTCTGATACTCAGCCTTCATCTGCCCACAAGTTACAGGTTGAAAGTGGGGATGGGGTCGGGGGAAGGGAGCTGGCTACTTCCCCCAGGAGTCCATGCAGTGAAACAGAAGAAGCCCTGGATCGCATCCCAGTTCCCACGCCTCCTGGCCTCTTGCTAGCTGTGTGACTGTGTGAGTGGTTCCCTCAAAGCTTGGAAGCCTCCATTTCTTGCCGTGCAAATGGAAATAATAGTGTTCACTTCACGGAGTTGCCGTGAGGCTTAAGCAATGTGCTGTCCATAGGTGGGTGCTTGCCCAGAGCCCCTGCTCCACCACTGATGACCTCTGAGCTCAGGGTTGTCACCGGTACAGGGGACAGAACTGCCTTCCTTGCAGGGTAGTTGTGAGCTGGACGATAAAATGTCACGTACAAAAATAAAATGCTGCATATAAAAGTCCCTAGCACAGTGCCTGCTACAGAGCAGGTGCTGGTATTGTCAGCTTAATTTCACCCTCTGGACCTGGAGAGACTGGGAGAAGGTATCCTTTCTCATGCACCTCTGCTGGTCAGGTCCTTGGCAGGTGCTCTCTGACCTTCCCCAGAGACCTGGCCTGATACTCACCGGTCTCCTGTCACCTTGCCATCTCACCATCAAGCCACCTTCTCTGCTTCTTCTTTTTTCTTCCTCCTCTATTTCCTTCTCTCCTAATCCTCTTATCTTCTTTTTCTCCAGCTAACTTCGCTCTGTGCATTCTGGGTAGGATTATTTTGATGAGCACAAACTCTAAAGTACTATTTTCAGTAATTTTTTGTTACTGAAAACAAGAGGTGTTAGGTAGCTTTGCAGGGGACGGGGGGAGGCCTTTCTCATTTTCTTCTGAATTTGCTTAAATTTATTTTTTTTAATGTTATCATTTTCCCGTTCTCCTCTCCCTTGGGCTTATAGTCGTTAACTTGCCAGACACACAGCAGCTGAGTGTCTCTGTGACATGGCTGGAGTTGGGAAAGTGTCCTTCACGGGGAACCTCACCCATATATTAACTCAGACAGAGCAAACTGCTGAATAAAGAGCCCCGGCGTACCACCTTGATCTTCTTGGTCCCATCCTTTCCCATGGAAAGGGGGTTACTGAAACAGAAAAAGCGACAGGCAGGGGTCGGGGGTGAGGGGGTAGTTTCAGCCATTTTACTGAGTCAGAAATTGGAACCCTGCCATCCAGATTCAGGCATCTCATCCATCCATCCATCCATCCATCCATCCCTCCACCCACTAAATGTTCAGGAAACAGGTCCTTATCTAAGACCCAGCATAAGGTCCTGGGCAAACATGAGGCGAGTGCTAGGATCCCTGCCCTCAGCCTTCCTCCCGTCTCCTCTGCTATTTGAGCAGTTGGAACAGCGGCTCGTTTCATCTGTATTTCTGTACTCCTGCAGTCCTCACAGGTCTAGTTCAGTAAATGCAGGAGTGACGGTAAAAGCTGTGCGATGGAGGGAGGGAAAGAATGAAGGAAGGAAAATCATCAAAGGGAGAAAGGAAGTTTCTTTGTATTATGTGTAGTGCCAGGCATGTAAATTGGTGCACACTCTAAGTGCAGTTTAATGATTGCCACGAGAATCCAGGGAAGCATCGCTGCACATGGAAATTTGAATAAAATTTCCAGGGAAGTGGTGCTAATTATCCTCAGCTACATAGAAGTCAAAATGGAAGCCATGCATTCTCCGAGTACATCCCCTAGAACACGCATTTCTCCTGATTTTTCTCCCACTAAGCGATGTAGCTTTTTATTTAGCAGAAGACTGCAACTTTACCCCTCCAGTCATTTCTGGTTTTTCGATCAGAAAACTGAATTCTTTCCCTTTCAAGGAAAGTAAAGAACAATCTATTTCTCCCCCACCGCACCCAGCCACCTTTTACCTGTAGTGTTTCTTTGGGGCCGTTGACCTGGTGGGGAGAGCGTGGCTCTTAGTTCTGGGATCAGCCTGTGACTCAGCAGCTGCCAAAGGACGTGCCTATTTCCCCGCATCTCAGCGCCGCCGTGGGAGGGGCGGAAGGAGCCTGCCTGTGTGTACCCCTGGCTTGTCCCGCGACAGTCCCGCGAGAAAAGATTTATACAAAAGCACCTTGAAAATGCAGGTGTTAAATATGTAAAGAATTTTATTGCGAAACAGATGTCAGCTTGATTTTTCACAGGACATTTATGTCTTTCTAAAATCTTAGCATAACACCTGAGGTCATTTGCTGTCTGCGATTTTGTCAACTGCCAAATTCCATTTCAGAGAAACTTGCAGTGCCCTAAGAGAAGTCATTTTCTTCCTTTTTTCCAGAAAATTCTCTGGACCTTTGTGTTATTCGCAAATATGCACGTGATATTTTTTTCATAAGCCAATGCAAAGATATTGGAGCTTTAACCTTCCACTCCCCTGGTTTTCCACACGGCTTGGTTTCTGTTTTCAGTGCCCACCATGCTGTGCAGCGTTGTGTAAAAGCTCAGTCTCCACCCTCAGAGTTCACCGTCAGGCAGAGGATGCATGACATACACAAATAGCTGTGACATAGGTAGCAGGTAACAGGTGCCAATCTATCTGATAGGTAGAGTCGGGAGTAAGGGCATCTCTGGGAGAGGTAAACTAGCCTTCTAAGCGGAATAAAGAGAAAAAGGTAAAGCAAGACACGTTCGAATGTCCTTAGTATTGTCTTACCATATAATATCTTATGTTTGTCTTATCCCTCTTATTATACATCACAGGATCCTGAGGACAGGATCTACTATATTTGGTGACGCCTGCTGTGAGCTTACAAATAGTAGGTCTTAGGGAATGGTCACTTGAGCAGATATTTTCTGTATCATCTCATACAAAATTTCATTTTAAAAAAACCTCAGTAACTGAATTCTGTACATATATATGGCATTTTGGGCCTTTCCAGAATAAGTATTTTTTAACTACTGGGGAAAAAAACAAACAAATGCTGACTTCAGGAGGAATTCTAGAACATAGTCAGAATAAGGAAAGTGATTTTGTTTACACGTGAAGTATAAACCAAGTGCAGAGAGATTTCCAGAAACTCCCTGCAACAGGAAAAGTGGCTGCTAGAGGACCTGTTTCCAGGTATAATCGGGTTTCCCTTTTGTCAGGTTTAATTAGATAACAGAAACTCCTTTTACCCAGCAATCTATACAGTATGGTGATTTAGCCACTAACATTATACTTATTGCTAGATGTCCCCACTCTTTACTAAAATTCATAAGCTCTGTTATTGCAGAAATATTTGTCACATCCTTTGATGTATCTCCAGGGCCTATAACTATCCTTGGCATGTAGTAGGTGCTTAATAAGTATTGGCCAAATGAATGAATGAATGTGTCAAGTCCTGTGGTAGACTCTGGGGCTAGAATGATGAGTAAGGTATAGTCTTTGCCCCAGGAACCCCATCATCTAACAAGGAAGACAAACATATGAAGACAACGATTATTGTAGAGTGTGGAAAAGTAATGACAAAGCCAGGCAAAAAATTATCCTCTGTGATTTGTGTTATTGTTGTTGTTATTACCTTGAAACAAGAAGTATCAAAGAACAGTCAGTCTTTATTACTTGTTCTGTCCGTTTGTTTTACTAACCTTCATCCTAAATTGTCAAGTTTCCTGGGTGATAGAGGGTCATGATAAGCTCCAAATGCAATCCGTGGTAAAGGTTGCATACAGAATCAAAGTGAACATCAGACTACCAAGGTCAAATCCAGTGGCCTCGTAAGAACAGACATTGCTGGTTTGCAATTGTTTTTTCCAGAATCCTTGCCAGTCCAGTTTCCTTTGCAATCCCTCTTCCTCTCTCTTCCCTCTTACAGGTTGGTGTTCCATAGCTACCTGAAGAATTTCACCTACCACCTAAGTACTGAGAACTTGACTATAGCTTATCTGCAGGCCCAACTTCTCTCCAGTGCTTTATAGCAAACTGCCTACTGGATTTCATATGCCCTCTGTCCAGACTGGAACTCATTATTTCACCCTCCCATTCCCTCTGACGAGAATAATCCCTTCACTTCCACCCATCAGACAAGCCCATGAGTCATGCTTCCCCTTCGTGCTCTCCATCCAGGGAGTCTCCAGATCCATTAACACAACTTGCAACCTCTCTGATCCAGGCATCTCTTCAGTCCTCACCCACTGACCATCCTCTCTGCAGCCTTTCCCCCCTCCTCTCCTCTGGTGTACACAAGGAAGTGATCTTTCTAAAACACAACTGTGAACCCATGCATTCAAAACCCTTCGACGCAGCCTATAACCTTTTATAACCTCCTGCATGTCTGGCCCCTGGAAATTTCTCTAGTTTCATCTCCTGCCACTCCATCTTTATTTCTAAATTCCCAGGCTTTTACCACATTGCCTGGGTTCAATGTGTGTTTACTGAATGAACCAATAAACCCAGAGCTGAGCACTCACGTAGGAAACCTAACAAGTAAAAGCAGAGGCAGGAATCTGTGTGATGTGTCCAAGAGAGGAGAGCAATAGCCCAGAGCTGGGGAGTAGGAGATATAGCTGGACACACACACACACAAGCCACTCTTGCCCTTTCGCCACACTAAACCATTTGTGGTTTCTCTATTACCCTGTGGTTTCACAGCTCCACAGCCTTGCCGTTCTCTTGGACCCTCTCCCCGTCACCCACCTGGCACACCTGGCAGGCCACCTTCTCTGTGAAGTGGCCTCTAACCTAACCTCCCTCCAGATAGTCTTTCATGCCTGAAAGTGCAGTGGTTTAACTACCACCCTTATACTTACTCTAGTTTTGGTAGGTCCCTTCATTCCTTAAGCTCACTCTTCTCACTGACTCCTGGGCTAGTCTGTTTTCTCACTCCTGGGTTACTAAGTTGTCCTAACTCTGCCTGGAATCCACCCTACCCTCTGCCACCAAACTAATCTTCATAAATATAGCCCTTTGCTCCAATAACATTTGGTTTAAACACTCAGGCCTGACTTTCCGGTTCCTTCACGCTGCCTTCTCACCCATCCTCCCAGATCCAGAATCATGTGCCCAGCTGTGTCTCTACCTCCCCTGAGGTCTAAATCCCTTTAGTTGTGAGGTTTGGTTTTTTCCACAGACATGCCCTTCCTTCTCTCCACTCCGGGTTGATTGCTTTGTTCAGTAAGTGTGCATCGAGCCTGGCTATGAGCTGAGCACTGTGCTGGGCTCTGGGAACACAGAAAATAGAAAATAAAGCATCCTCTGCCCTCCGGGGGCTCTCAGTCTATGGAAGTATATAGTCACAAAAGCCAACAGCATAAAAATTCAAGGAAGGAGAGACAGAATTGTTTGGGTAGCTGTCACATTCTACCCATCCATTAAGATCTATCCAAGTCGATTTTTTGTCCAAATTAATATTTCTCTTTTATACACCTTTATTTTGACATTTAATCACATATGGACTCATATTGTTGTATAAGCGTCTCCTGCACATGTGTCCTACTTCCACAGGTGGATTTTAAGTGTCTTGAAACAAGGCCTATGTTGTCTATGTTTTATACCAGCTTTATCAGTTTGAACTTGCTGTGTAACAAAATACCCCAAACATAGTGGCTTAACAAACATTATTTCTCACAATTTTGTCAGTTGGCTGGGCAGTTCTCCTGGTTTGGACTGGCTTGATAGGGGCTAAATGACCCAGGATAGCAGTAGGCAAACTGCAGCCCACAGGCCTGCCACCTGTTTTTTAAAATAAGGTTTTATAGGAACACAGCCCTGCTCATGTTGTCTGTAGCTGCTTTCACGCTACAACAGAAGAGTTGAGTAGTTGTGATGGAGATCATATGACCCACAGCTTTCAATATTTACTCTTTGGTCCTTTGAGAAAAAGTTTGCTGAGCCCTGCTCTAAGATAGCCTCACTTATTTGTATGTCCAGCAGTTGGCGGGCTGGTTGGTCCAGGGAGGCCTCACCTGGGATGACTCAGCTCTATTCTCTGTGGTCTCTCGTTTTCCAGGAGGCTATCCTGGGATCCGTTATATGGTGGTGTCAGGATTCCAAAAAGTGGTAAGAGAGGGCAAGCCCCAATATGCAAGCGTTTTTCAAGTCTCTGGTAGCATCACATTTTTCTGTTGTCCCTTTGGTAAAAGTAAGTCCCAAGGCCACACCCAGAGTCTACTGGGGGGACTACCCAGGAGCCTGTATTCAAGAAGGGAAAGACTTGATTGATTGCCAGCTTGGAAAGCAATCCACGCAACAGCCCATCCTCTCCCAACCACCATTCCCCTCGCCTCCGCCCCCAGTGCTCAGCACTGAGCATATGGTAGGTCCTCAATACGTGCTTGCAGAATTGAATTAAAAGCACAAATTGACTTTTTGGTGGAAGAGAGTAGGACAAATAGTTATTGTGTAACCCTCCCAATGGCCCTGGGGTTTAGTGATGAACAAAACATACAGTTCCTGTCCTCAGGGAGCAGGTAGCCAAATTCAGTTCTGTGTGTCCTTCCTGTCTAGCTGTGAAGTGGACTTCACTCTTAAGATTCCTGCTAAGAATCTTTGGTATTTAACTATGACTCTTCCATGCATTTGTTATCTCCTTTCTGCCCCCTCTACCTCCCCATTATCTGGACTTCTCCAGCCTACACACGGCTTGCTTTAGGATGCCCTGCTTCTAGCCTCTTCCTCCCCCTTCTCTCTGAGCATCAGATCCTCCTAAGGCCTCATTTTCATGAGTCTACTCCTTGCTCAAAAGCCTTATCTATCCACCAACTAGAGCTAAGACTCTTTAATATCCTTAGCAAGCACCTCAACACAGTCCCAAACTCCTCCTTGTCCAGATTCCTTGCCCTTCTGTGAATACACACTGTGTATCTGTATGTCCATTCCCAAATGTGCCTTTTGAGATGCTACCCATCTGCCAAGGCCAGGCCTAGGTGTCATCTCCTCCATGCTGTCTTCCTGATTGCTCCTATTGAAAGTTATTTCCTCTTCTGCACTCACAGGGTGCCAAGTTTGGAATGTAACTCAAATGGCATATGTCACATAATATTTGGCATTTGATCCTGCCTCATCCATCTCATGCATTGCATCCTCCTTGAGATTAGGGATCAGGTCTTATGGATTTTCATTTCTTTCTGAATGCCTTGCACAAGGGAGACTTTTAGTGAAAGCTTGTTTTATGAATAAATGAGTAACTGACATTTTACCATTTCCAAACACTTTATCTGCCATATATCTAAGAGGCCATTGATTTTTTCTTTTTTTTTAAATTTTATTTATTTATTTATTTATTTTTGGCTGTGTTGGGTCTTCGTTTCTGTGCGAGGGCTTTCTCCAGTTGCAGCAAGCGGGGGCCACTCTTCATCGCGGTGCGCGGGCCTCTCACTGTCGCGGCCTCTCTTATTGCGGAGCACAGGCTCCAGATGCGCAGGCTCAGTAATTGTGGCTCACGGGCTTAGTTGCTCCGTGGCATGTGGGATTTTCCCAGACCAGGGCTCGAACCCGTGTCCCCTGCATTGGCAGGCAGATTCTCAACCACTGCGCCACCAGGGAAGCCCGAGGCCATTGATTTAAATATAATATTTTGTGTACCACCAAGAAAGAAAAAACATACTAGGGAAACGTAAATCAAAACCACAATGAGATATCACCTTACACCTGTCAGAATGGCTATCATCAAAAAGACAAATAACAAGTGTTGGCAAAGATATGGAGAAAAGGGAACCCTGTGCACTGCTGGTGGGAATGTAAATTGATGCAGTCATTGTGGAAAACACTATGGAGATTCCTGAAAGAATTAAAAATAAAACTACCATACAATCCAGCAATTCTACTTCTGGGTATTTACCTGAAGGAAACAAAACACTAATTTAAAAAAATATATGCATCCCTACCTTCACTGCAGCATTAGTCACAATAGTCAAGGTGTGGAAGCAACCTGAATGTTCATCAATAGATGAATGGATAAAGAAGATACACACACACACACACACACACACACACACACACACACACACTGAATATTACTCGACCATAAAAAAGAATCAAATAGTGCCATTTGTGACAACATGGATGGACCTAGGGAGTATTATACTAAAGGAAATAAGTCAGAGAAAGACAAGTCCATATGATCTCACTTATATGTGGAATGTAAAACACCAAAGAAGCAAAACAAAACAGAGACGGACTTACAGATACAAAGAGCAAATAGGTGGTTTGGGGGGGGGCGGTGGTGTAGGCAAAAGAGGCGAAGGGGATTAAGAGATACAAACTTTCAACTATAAAATAAATAAGTCATGAGGATGTAATATATAGCATAAGGAATATAGTCAGTAATACTGTAATAATGCTGTATAGTGACAAACTTGTGGTGATCATTTAATAATGTCTTTGATTGTTGGATCACTATGTTGTACACCTGAAACTAACATAATATTGTGTGTCAGCTATACTTCAATTTTTAAAAAAGGAAGAAAGAAAGACCAAAGTATAATAAGCTATCAATTTTAAGGTATATCCTAATTTTTGAAATATCAATATTATTATGTGGGAAAATGTACATCCTAGAATCAGTAAAATACATAATAGTAAATCCAATTCAGATAGATACAAGTATCCAATTAGATATTTATAAAACACCTAAATGTGTTGGGCATTAGAATCTCACACAGCCATGTAAGAAAGGTAGGGTGGGTAGTATTATTCCCATTTTACAGAGGAAAAAGTTAAAGTTCAAAGAGACTGCAATACATATTCAGAGTAAAACAAATACTGTAAATAAGGGAGCCAAGTCTTATGGCTGAGATATAGCTACCTTCCTAAAATCACCTGCAGATATCAAAACCCTTAAGTCAGCTCTAGGTCTCATTATCAGCATGTGCCATTTTCTTTCTTTTCAAATTATATGCACGTCAGTTGGCCTTTCAGTTTGTTTTTCCCAGCTATATTGTTTTGTCATGTTACCCCAGGAACATCCTGTTACTTGACATAACATAATGTAATGGTATGTGATATTTCATGCTGCTTAGCAAAAATTAGAATGATTGTTGGATGCTTAGATTTTCTTCAGTAGTAATTAGCAGGCAGAATCTCTCTCGCACCCACCCATGGGAGTTTCTCAACCATCCATTAGCCTCAAAGTAGTAGAAGGCTTTCCAAACCCAACACTTCACTTAATTAATTACTTCATCTGACTACCTCCTTTTGGATTTTAGAAGCACTCTCCCGAATTTACATCTAAGAGACAAAACATTTTTTATTAGTAAGTTTAAATATTTGCGGCACTTTAGAAGGAGTTGGTATGTGCAGATTTTGACTTATGTAGACGTCAAACTGATTTACTGAATAGGGACGTTAAAAACTCTTTCCTACGTATGTCTGGTTGTATTTTCATTTTATTCAGATTGCTAAGCGAAATAAGGAAAACGCAAGAGGAAGCGTCTCCCCAGATCAGCAGGAACTGGAGAGTGTTCAGGTCTTGGCAGAGTCAATTCAGCCTTTCATCCGTCCAAGGGAGATGTGTTGAAATCCCCGCACTGTTCTCAGGATTACTCAGACTTTGAGTAGCTTGTCGATTTCTTGTCACTGCATTTTTTTAAAAAAGCAGTTGGAGAGAGGGAAAGAAGTCCAGAAGACTAGCCAAATGATAAAAAATAAGATCTGTGCAAGAAAATTAAGAGAAAGAGGTTGTTTAGCTTGGAGAAGAAATAGTGAAGTTAATTTCTACCTTCAAATACATAAGGTGTTTTGTTTTGGTTTTTTTTGGTGAAGAAAATAACAGTTTAGCTGTACCTTATGACCACTAAGCACAGAATAAGAGGAAATGGACTTCAATTTGTGTTGGACACATTACATGGTGACAAAGTTCTAAAAGTGGTTCCCAAGGAATACCACAGTGAAGGAGGTGTCTATTCTAAGACCTTTAGGATTCACTTGCCTAAGTGGATAGGAGACCGAATTAGAAAATCTCTTAAAGCCCCTTCAGCACTGTGATTGAGTTAATCTCCTATTTTCATAACTGCCCCAAACAACTTTTGGGTGATGACTATCAGATATGTCCTATAGCTTCTATCACTGGCGCATGGGTAAATTTGAACATAGGATGCAGCACACCCTCATGAGAAGTTCAGATTACACAGTCCCCAAGTCCTTATATAATATATATGAGGACTAGACTTTCTGTCCTGTAGGTCATGTGTGTGACTCATGTTCCATGTCACACACATGTTCCATGTCACATCTTAAAAGACGTTTGGGCACTTGGCCTTTTCAAGAATGTTGCTCCTGAAAATATCCCCTTTCTTTTATGTATGATTAGTTTCTCCCTTTGTGCTCAGTCTTTCCCCTGGACGTATACATTCTTTAATATTGCCCAATGGGAGGAAAAAAAATTTCTTATGCCACACCCTCTTCTAGCTTCTACCTGACTTTACTGCTCTCTTTCACACAAAATGTCTTGAACTTTTTGCCTATAGGTGTGATTTCTACTCCCTCATCTGACTCTACGACTCCAGCAAAACTGTTCCTATCAATGACCTCCTAGTTGCCTCATCTTCTTCAACCTCTCAACAGCATCCAACACAGTCAACCATTCCCTTCTTTCTAAAATCCACTATTCTCTGGGCCTGCATGACAGCACCTTTTCCTGGATTTTATTCCTTCCCAGTCACTACTGCTGTCTTCTCCTCTGCTCCGTACCTGAATTGGTGTGTCCTGGGGCACAGTCCTAAGCCTCATCTTTTCTCTCTGCACTTTCACTGATAAGTGAAAGTTTCACTGATATCTCATCTGATCCCCAAACTTCATGGTACTAAATCCCCAATTTATATCTCCAGCCCTGATCTCTCCCCTGAATATCAGGCTCATATATCCAATGATGTACCTGACATATCCACTTGGATGTTTGATAATCATTTCAAACTTATATATCCAAAACAGAACTTAGGCTTCCAGTTTTTTCACGTATTAAGATCTTATGAATTCTCAAACAAAGATTGTCAAAGAAGGAAACAAACCACCACAAGTGAAAATCACAAACAACAAATAATACTTTGATTACCCCTTCCCCACCAAGGACTTTGGATGTTTAAATTATCAGATTAAAGAAACAAAAGGACCACCTCTGTATATTTTAATTAATTATTTATTTATTTACTTGGCTGCGTCAGGTCTTAGTTGTGGCACGCAGGATCTTCATTGCGGCGTTTGGGATCTTTTGTTGCAGCACGTGGGCTTCTCTCTAGTTGTGGCACACGGGCTCCAGAGCACATGGGCTCAGTAGTTGCATCACGCAGGCTTAGTTGCCTTGTGGCATGTGTGATCCTAGTTCCCCGACTGGGGATCGAACCTGCATCCCTTGCATTGGAAGGCAGATTCTTAACCACTGGACCACCAGTGAAGTTCCTATTCAAAAATTTTTAAGTTAAAGATAGACTACAAAAATTAGCAAGCAGCAATGGGCTATCGAAATCACCAAGCAGTTCTTAAAAAGAAACAAAGAGAACTTTTACAAATGAAAACAGTAATTCACTAACAAAAACATAAGTGGACATGCTCATTTGTAATCGATGAATTCATGAACTGGAAAATAGAACTAAAGTAGTTTCATACAATAGAGCACAAATAGATGAGGAGGTGGAAATATAAGGCTAATAGTATGGAGGGCAGAATAAGAAAGACTAACATAAGACAATTCAGAGTCACAGAAGGAAAGAATATGCAGGATGAAGATGAGACAGTGGAGAATTTATGGCTGAGAATTTTCCAGTTAAGGTGAGAAATATGGATCCACAGATATAGGAAGCAGTGTATACTAGACAGACAAGTAAAAAGGCATACATAACTTTTACAATGTAGTAAGACTGAGGATCAGTGAAGACAAAGTTTTACTCTTAAAAGGAGAAAACACAGATCACACCCACCAAAGAACAATACTTATACTGACAGCAGACTTCTCAACAGCAATAATTGAAGCTCAGAGACAGTGAAATATTTTCAAGGTTCTGAGAGAAAATAACTTTCAACCTAAAATTGTGTACTCAGCAAAAGTAACTTTCAGAAACGAGAGTTGAAATACTGTTTTCATAAGAGGAAAACCTACAAGAGTTTAACAGTAGCAGACGTATATTGAAGGAATTTCAAAGATATACCTCAGAAAGAAGGACAGGGATAGCAAAAGAAAAGTCTGAGATACAAGAAGAAATGATAAGCAAAGAAATTGGTTAACATGTAGGTAAACCTAAACAAACATTGTTGGTTTGAAATAATAATGTCTAATATAGGGGAAAAGATAAACTAAAATACTGGGTAAAACTCCACATATACAAGAAAGAGCTATCAGAGTTAGCATTATATGGTCCTTTTATTGTTCTGAAGGAGATTATGACATTAATTTTAGACTTCAAGGGTAACTATTAAAAGAATAGAAATGGTATATAGCTTCCAAGGCAGTTTTTTTAAAAGTCAAGCAAGGAGAAAGACAAAAATGAAGCATAGAAAAAGTAGGACAAATAGAAAGCAAAAGTATATCAGCTATCACAGTGTATGTAAACTTTCTGGCTAAAAGACAGATATAGTAAAATTAAGATTCTTTAAAATAATAATAATTCAGCCCTACAGTGTTAGAAAATACACACCTAATATGGAAGGACAAAATAAATGGATGAAAAAATATATTCCAGCAAATACTACTCAAAAGGAAGCTAGGGTAGCCTTATTGATACCAGTCAAAATAGACTTTAAAAAGAAATAGACTTTAAGACAACATTATTTGCACAGGGAACTATATTCAGTATCTTGTAATGACATATAACAAAAAAGAATATATATGTGTAACTTAATCACTTTGCTCTATACCAGAAACTAACACAACATGGTAAATCAACTACACTTCAATTTTTCAAAAGTGAAAGAAAGAAAGAAAAGACAACATTATTAAGGATAGAGAGTTTTAATTCATTGGAAAAGGTATAACATTTCTAAAATAGCCTCAGAATATAAAAAACAAAAATTGATAAAACTGTAGAGAAATTTCTCATGTTTCTCTAAGTTATTGTTCGGTGAAGCAGACAACAAATAATGAGTAAAGGTATAAAATTTAGGCAGCACAATTAAATAGCTTGACTCATGGACATAAGGACTTTGTACCAAACAATTAGAATACACGTATTCTTCACAAGGAAGAGTTATAAAAATTGACCTCATACTAAGCCACAAAACAAGTCTCACCAAATTTCCAAGAATCACTATAATAATGACCATGTTCTCTGATCATAATACAATTAAATTAGAAGTCAGTAACTAAAAGACACCCCCTCACAAAATCCCCCCCTATATTTGGAAATTTAAAAACATTTCTAAATAACTCATTGCTCAAAGATATCATAATGGAAATTTTTGAATACTTAGAATTGAATGATAATGAAAATATTACATATCAAAACTTGTGGGATGCAGTGAGACTTGTACTTAGAGGAAAATTTATAGCCTCAAGTGCTTTTAGCAGAAAAGAAAAAGTAAAAATTAATAAGCTAACTTTGAGAAGGTAGAAAAAAGATAGAGAAAACAAGGGAGGATGAATAAAGACGGGAACAAAAGTTAATTAAATTGAAAATAAAAATACCACATAAGGGATCAACAGAGCTGAAGTTGCTTCTTTGAATGAGGTTCATAATACAGAGTTTTATAAAAACGCAGATAGTATTTTTGACTCTGTTGGCAATACAGTCTCTGTCACTCAACTCTGCCATTGTAGTGTGAGAGCAGTTACAGATACGTAAATGAGTACTGTGGTTCTGTTTCAATGAAATTTTATTTGCAAAAACTGGTGGCACAGTTTTGGCCTGTGGATCATAATTTACCAACCACTGGACTAATGTAATGGTACGACAAAGTTTACTGTTAAAAATAATGACAAAGTTTGGCAAAGTGGCTGGATATAAGATCAATATACAAAAATTAGTTGCATTTTTATACACTAGTAACACAGAAAAGTAACTTTTAAAAAGTTATAGTTTACAATAACAACAAAATTTTTAAGTACCTAAGAATAAATCTAACCAAATTTGTGCAATACTTAAATAAATTTAAACTTTATTATCTAATCTGCCTTATTCTGAAACCAATGGTTTTCAAATTTTTGGTCTCAGGACCCCTTTACATTTCTTTTTTTAAAATTTTTATTGGAGCATAGTTGATTTACAATGTTGTGTTACTTTCTGCTGTATGGCAAAGTAAATCAGTTATACATATACACATATCAGCTCTTTTTTTAGATTATTTTCCCATATAGGTCATTACAGAGCATTGAGTAGAGTTTCCTGTGCTATACAGTCCCCTTTATACTCTTAAAAATTGCTAAGAACCCCAAAGAGCTTTTGTTTATTTGGGTTTTATCCATATATACTTACCTTATTAAAAATTAAGACTGAACATTTAAAGTATTTATTAGCTAATTTAAAAATAAAAATAATAAGCCCACTTACATGTTAACATAAATAACATATCTTTACGAAAAAACTAAATCTTTCAAGACAAAAACAATAGTGAGAAGAATGGCATTGCTTTATATTTTTCCAAATCTCTTAAATGTCTGGCATAATAGAAGACACTTCTATAAGATAGTTTGATTCTAATATATGTTTCAGTATTCAATCTGTTGTTATATGATGTTTTGGTTAAATTAGATGAAGAAAATTACACCTCACACAGATGCATAGTTGGGAAAGGATGGAGTATTTTAATAGTCTTTTCAAACAATTGTGGATACTTTTCTTTGATACTGCATCAAAAGTTGACAAATGGTAACTTCCTAAAGGTTAGTTGCCATGCAGAATCTAAAACCATATCAATGACCTTTTCATACTCCGTTACATTAAAATGCATTGGTCTGCTTTGCGTATTGAATGGATCTATTACCAAAGCATGATTTTTTAAGTCCATGATTGGTTATTTGGAAAATATTGATTTACTGAGTTATACAGATCTTCAGAATGGTGACACGTTTCATTTTACAATGTCCAAAAAGTTCACATGTTAAAATTACCACCAATCGCATCAGAAGAGTTTTTAAGTTTGGGGAAGCTGTCAAGGTCATGGTAGTAGATACACATTTTCAAAAAATCCGCTTTGTAGAAGCTTGAATTTTATCATTGGCAACAAATTCTGCCAGTTGTTTTCCTTGAAGTAACAGCTTACCTTTTTCATTTTCAAGAAAATATCAGCCAGATACCTAAATCTGAATAACCATAGTTTATCAGGCATTCTTTCGAGTAAAAATGTTGTTCCACAAAAGTTGTCACTCAACTTGCAACTCAGACAATCCCACAGATATTTTTCCTTGAGACAACAATTGTACCTCAGTGTGCAACAAAAGTTCTTTATGCATATTTGTCACACAGAATGTTACAATGACGTGTACTCAAATGTTGAGATTTAATGTGAATTTAATGCAAATAATAATTCTTACTGCTTGATCAAGTACATTCTTAAGAGAAACTAGCATTTTGTTTTACTGTGCATGCCTGGTGGTGAAGAACTAATACAGTCAGGGCCACTGGCTGTGTCATGCTGAGGCAGCAGCAGTTTTACCCACTGTTACACTTGCACCATCAATGCAAATGTCAACATGTGAAAAAAACAAATAGCATCTTAGTATTATGAAAACAGTAGTGACTTCATTGACTTTCTGAAACGGTCTCAGGATCCCCAGGGGTTCCCGCAGACCACCGGGGAATCAGTTGCCATAGACCTTCATGTGGCTCTCTCCTTCATATCACTCAGACCTCAGTTTAAATGTCATGACCTCAGAGAGCCCTGTTGTACGTAGCCCCCAGTGGCTCCCTAACATATCACCCTATTTGGCTTTTATCATAGCACTTATCACTATTTGATAGTGTACTGTTTATTTATTTATGTGTTCAGTTTCTGTCTCCCCTGACTGGAATATAAGACCTGAGCTTGTCTGTCATGTTCAATATAATAACGGTCTCTCCAAAACCTAAAATAGTATTTGGCACGGACGGAGTCAATAGATGTTTGAGGAGTGATTGAATCCCATTGAGATGGGACACAGGGAGTTGGGATTCTCATCATTTCTCACTCAGATGGCCTCATAGCTGTAAATAGCTCTTTTGCGCTCACTCTGGATTCTGTGGATAATAACAGAAGGAACTTCTGAGTTCTGCAGTTTTACATGTATTAACTCAGTCCTCATGAGAACCCTGAAAGCTAGGTAATTATTTACCACTTTTTACAGAAAAAACATTTGAAGGTCAACAAGAACTGTTTTAAATATAAAGATCTGATAAGTATTAGAGCCAAAAATTGAACTCGTATCCTTCAGCTTCCTCCCAGGTGAAACAGTAGCTCAATGGATGCCCATTAAGACATACTCATAAGAATCGCTCAGAGGGCCAAGGTTTCAAGAACTGGCTGCCAATGATGAGGCAGTAGTCATTCAGAAAGTGTGTTTGTTAGAGGGAATTTTTTAAATAATTAAAATTGAAACTCTGAAGTTATAACAAGTGAGCAGCAAATTTTCAAAATTAACTTCTTTGCACATTTTAGAAACGTTTACCTCAACCTTTAATTCCCAAGAAACCATTGTTTCTTCAGTCTTTGACCCCCAAGTTCATGATCTTTCATAGGAACTGTAGCAATGGCAGATGAGCATGGAGTTCTCGTGTTACGTTCGTACCAAAGATCTTTCCTTTGCCCTGCTTCCTGGCTGGAGCAAATGTACAATAACATGTGATAACATGCATGTCAGCATGAGGACTTAAGCCTGAACCTAATCTCAGCTATTATATCTTTACTTCCTAGATTATGCCACAGAGAAGCTATGACTGAATATTTAGGGGCCACACAGAAGTCAGCAATGAACATGGAATATGAGTCAAGCCTCCTATTGTCTAGAGAGATGCTCTGTTTGCTTCAGGTTTTATGTGTAATCTTTAATACCAAGGAGAGACTTACCAAGACTCTTTCAAGGGAGCTCCTAGACTAGCCCATTAGACACCAAGAGATATGGAATCTTTGACAATCAATTCCCTAAGATTGTGTTTGCTAGCCCAGAGAGCTATAACTTTTTAAAAATAAAGTGGAGGGCTTCCCTGGTGGCGCAGTGGTTGGGAGTCTGCCTGCCGGTGCAGGGGACACGGGTTCGAGCCCTGGTCTGGGAAGATCCCACATGCCACGGAGCGGCTGGGCCCGTGAGCCACAACTGCTGAGCCTGCGCGTCTGGAGCCTGTGCCCCACAGCGGGAGGGGCCGCGATGGTGAAGGGCCCGCGCACCGCGATGAAGAGCGGTCCCCGCACCGCGATGAAGAGTGGCCCCCACTTGCCACAACTAGAGAAAGCCCTCGCACGAACCGAAGACCCAACACAGCCAAAAATAAATAAATAAATAAATAAATAAATAAAGTAGCTATAAAAAATTAAAAAAAATAAAAAATAAAAAAATAAAGTGGAGTGCCAACATTCTCTCCAAGTTCTGCTTTTTAAAGGCTACTTGTGAGATCTCAGGGCCGCCCACCTGCAGGGGTTAGTGGTATGAATATAGTAGGCACTGGCAGGGCCTTTCTTTTCCACCCATGTGAAAGTCCACAATTATCTATTAACTTAATTCACCCTCACTTAGAATATAAATACTCCTAGGAACGTCAGGAGAGGTTATAAGTCAGTTACAACTTTCTGAAAACTAATATGAGCTCTAAACACACAAAGATGCTCAGCTTTGCCAAGGAAACTGGAGGGTGAGAAGAATAGAAGGGAAGGGAGAAATGATTTGTGAAAATGGGGTGCAAAGTAAGAGATTCTGTCCAGCAGAAGAGCACTGATATCCAGAAGACAGAAGGAGGGAAGGGGGACCTCTCTGGAAGAGACTTTGCTCGCTTCAGGCATTCCTAGGGTAGACCATAGAGGTGCCAGTATAGTTCTAGCTGACGCTGGATTCTCACCAGCAGTGGGAGAGGAACCTGTCTGTCTATACTGCAGGCCCTTCCCACTACCCCAGCCCCAGTAACTTCCTCAAAGCACCCAAAGAATAAAGATTTGTAAAAACAAGACCAGTTTGTCAAGGCCTGGGCTTGGTCTCATGCTAATGACTTGCTTGGTCTTGAGGTCACCCTTCCCTGCATTCTTGTAATTATGGTGTAAAAACCAATCACCTGGGCTTCCCTGGTGGCGCAGTGGTTGAGAATCTGCCTGCTAATGCAGGGGACACGGGTTCGAGCCCTGGTCTGGGAAGATCCCACATGCCACGGAGCAGCTGGGCCCGTGAGCCACAACTACTGAGCCTGCGCATCTGGAGCCTGTGCCCCGCAACGGGAGGGGCCGCGATAGTGAAAGGCCCGCGCACCGCGATGAAGAGCGGTCCCCGCACCGCGATGAAGAGTGGCCCCCACTTGCCGCAACTAGAGAAAGCCCTCGCACGAACCGAAGACCCAACACAGCCATAAATAAATAAATAAAGTAGCTATAAAAAAAAAAACAAAAAAAAACCAGTCACCTTGTCACCCATAAAGCACAATAGGTGAAATATTTGCAAAGTGTACAAAGGGATGTTCTAATATGTTGTTTTCTTGAGTTTCTTAACCCAAATCCCTAGAGGGATGACTCACTCTTCTTGTGTACGTCCCCAGCAGCAACACAATGTCTGTAGTTTGTGATATAAGATTAACGTAGGTCAGGAAGCCTCTTTCAGACATGTGTCTCCCGCTCCCAGTGCATGCCTGCCATGGAGAGTCACTCCTCTAGTGTGTTTAACATAAATTTCTCCTTTCCATGCTGTCTACTTATCTTGGGACTGTTTTTGATCCATTATAGGGTTCTTATTAACCTTTTTTTTTTTTTTTTGGTCTTCAGTATCTGTTGAGTTCCTGGCAGGGTTTAAGGAGTCTCTAGCTTCTGAAGTAGAAGCACCAAGCCATAAAAATGTAGGGCTGCTGGATGGACCTAGAGATTATCATACTAAATGAAGTAAATCAGACAGAGAAAGACAGATATTACATGATATCACTTATATGTGGGATCTAAAAAATAATACAGATGAATCTATTTACAAAACAGAAACAGACTCACAGACATAGAAAACAAACTTATGCTTACCAAAAGGGAAAGAGAGGGGGGAGAGGATAAATTAGGAGTATGGGATTAACAGATACACAGCACTATATATAAAATAGATAAACAACAAGAATCTACTGTATAGCATGGGGAACAATATTCAATATCTTGTAATAACCTATACTGGAAAATAATGTTTTATATATATATAAAAAAATTTCCTGGATTCATGAATGACTGAATCTTCCCATCTTTCCAAAGTTCCACATAACTTGGCTCTTCTTTGAGTCTGTTTCAAGGCACCCAGAAATCAACACAGTGATTTATGTAGTTTGAGCAGCTAAGAGTAGAGCATATATATATATAACTGGATCACTTTGCTGTGATTCACCTGAAACTAACATAATATTGTATCAATAAATCAACTATACTCCAATTGTTTAAATGTAAAAAATAATTCTAAAAATTAAAAAAAAAATTTAAATGTAGGGCTGCCCCCAGGCTGGCAGAATATAGGTGATGGCACAGACCATCTTTGCTTGGAGATGCTAATGGTCAGGGTCATATTTTCATGTTAATATTAAAAGGCTCAGTTACCTGATACCCACATTCTCTTGACTGCCATTAAAAATCATGCCTAAGCTCACTTGTAGTCCTAATTGGGAAGATTCTAGTATTTCTGATCAGTCCATTTCTGAATGTCCATAAAGTAGATCTTTTTCACAAGGGCATCTCTCTCTAGGTCAGTGGAGAAAATATTTGAAAGAGCCTATTGAATCTACTCTCCAGCAGCCTCCTCTACAGTACCTTCTCTGTTGATATCATTCATAGGGCCACCCAGAAAAGTCTGGTGTTTTTCTACTTTGCTGCTTAGAAATTTGAAAATAGCTACTATGTCTTCTTATTGGAAGGAGGTACACCAGATTCATCTTTGTATACCTAGCATCAGGCTTAAGAAAGAAAACATAGTTAGGGATCTACAAATATTAGTTGACTCTTCCTTGCAAATTTTAGTTGATCTTCCTCTCCCCATTCTCTTAAATAACTCCTACTTTGTCATTTAGAATTCAGTTCTGGCATTGTCATTGCTGGGAAGGGTCCCATCTGTGCTTGATGGCATGCTGAAGTACCCCTGCAGCAGCCTTTTGGCATGGTATCTATCTGCCTGGTCATCCACTATATTATACGTTCAAAGGCTTATTTGTGCTGTGACCCAGCACCTAGCTGAGTGGCTGGCATTGGTTAAACATTTCCTGGATGCATGAATGACTGAATCTTCCCATCTTTCCAAAGTTCAAAGTAACTTGGCTCTTCTTTGAGTCTATTTCAACGCACCCAGAAGTCAACACAGTATTTTATGTAGTTTGATCAGCTAAGAGTAGAGGAGACTGGCTCTCACCAGCAGATAACAATAATTCTAGAACAAAGCTTTATCTCTTTGGGACCTAGGTAGGACACTTGAGAAAGCACAAGATAATGAGATTTTATTTTGGGTCTTTATTTCCTATTTTGAGGATTACACAGAGATAGGAAGAATATTTGTGATCACAGCGGGGCAGGGGAGCAGATATAAACAAGGTGTTGATGATTTTTAAGTTCAGAAAGCCTGGAACAGGATGGGATGAATGGAGATCAGGAAAGTCAAAAGAAGCTGCAGACTTTAAATGCCAGTTTTTAATGCCTCATGATTAAAAAGCAAAATAGCAAGAGATAGACGAAACTCTGCCTACTTAAAAAGAAATATTAGAAAGTATGCAAAAGAAATTTTCACAGTGGATATCTCTTATATCACCACCCTTTTTCGTAGTTTTAAATATGATTATACTCCTCTGAGCCTGAGAAGCTATTGGTTTGGGGTAATATATTTGAAGTAACCGAAAGAGTTTGGTGGACCCACTGACCTGCTTTTGACTTCTGAGAAATACAGCTTCACTATCTCAAATTCTACAAAACTTAGCCTGGGTTTATGGCAAAGATTACTGTATCTTAGTCGTGGAAGGTTGCCTGCCTGTTTCTTCAGTAGAGACATGTTGCGCATAAAGGGTGTCTACAGATGTTGGATTTGTGATCTTTTCTCCTCTTTCTAATTTGAAATACATTTTGTACATCTGTTAATCTCTTTTCTTTCCGTAAGGACTCACTCTTATTGATTCCAGCCTGTACCTCATGCTATGACAGGGCGCTCACCCACAGAGGTGCTTAGTTCCCAAGCAGCCTGTAGAAGGTTGACACACCTTACCCACCTGCTGAGCAATGGAAACTTGTTCCAGAGGGTTCTATGATCCACTTTGTCCCCAAGTAATTTGGGATACAGGCTGTATTTCCTTGAGAGTGCAAGGAAAAAAATCAGAATTGGCCACCTAGACAGGAAATTTCACCTGTGCACTCTCATCCCTCTGTGTATTATTTCTTTGTCCAATTTCTGTAGAGTCAGATTAGATGACCCTATTAACAGGTGCCTTCCTGCACACAAACTTACTTATTCATTCATTCAACCCATATGAGCTTACTCCCTGGGTGATCTCACCCAGTACTGCGGCTTTTAAATACCATCTCCACCCTAACGCCTCTCAAATTTATCTCTCTAAAATCAACCCTGCCCTGAATCTCAACCTCTGTGTTCAGCTGCTTATATAATATCTCCATAGGGCTGTCTAATAGTGCTGTCCACATACTTAGCACATCCAAAAGCAACCCTTGTTCTCCACTCACCTGCCACACCTGATCCTGCCCTGAGGTTTCCCATTTCAGTAAATGACACCCCCCATTCATCTGGTCACTTAAGCTGAAATCCTTGAAAGCATCCTTAACTCATTCTCTCACATCCCACATCAATCCACTAGCAAGTCCCATCATCTCTACCTTCCAAATATATGCCAGGTCCAGCCACTTGTCACCGCTTCTCCTGCTCTCTCTCTAGACTAATCCATCATCCTTGCTCACCTAGGCTGCTGCAAGAGCCCCCCAGCATGCTTCCAGTCTGACGGCACAACAACCCACTTCCCACAGAGAAGCCCAAGGCATCTTTTAAAAATAAAAATCAGATTCTCTCACTTGCCTGCTTTGGCTTCCCATAGCACTTAGAATAAAACCCAGACTCCCGCCCTGAATGCACACCTTTCACTGCCCTGACTACCTCGGCAGCCTTCTGGCCACATCTTCCAGGCTCTGGGTAGCTGTTTACTCTGTCAGGCAGGCTCTTCTCCCAGATACCTGCATAGTTTCTCACTTCATTTAGAATCTGCATCAGTGAGACCTTCCGTGACCACACTGTCTAAAGCAGGACCTCTGTTCTCAACCTTCAGTTCTCTTGCCTTGCCTTATTTATTTCTCTTTAGCACATTTGATCAGGAATCTATTTATCTGTCTGTATATTGCCATCTCCCCCAGTAGAACGTAAGCTCCTTGACAGCACGACTTTGCTGGGTTCCTGGCTGTCTCCTCAGGCACCTAGAACAACGCATGACATCATGTACTGTACGTGGGGGGGGGGGGATATACGGTCGGTATTGATTGAGCGAGTGAAAACATGTACTGAGTAGCCAACTCTGTTTCAGGCATTATGCTACGGGAAAGAAAAAAGAAAAAAAGTATGGTTTCTGCCCTTGAGGGACTTTCTCTGCGTGGCAGACAGACACATGAGCGATTCTGTGTTAGTGATACGACTGGGGAGCTGGGGAAGCTTGAGCAAGAATCTCTCAACTGTGCCTGCAGGAGTCGGGAAGTAACCGGAGGAACTGACATTTGAGATTATTCTTGAAGGATGAGCAGGTGTTTGCCAGAGAAGAGTGGGAAGGGCACGTGATGTGTGGATACTGCACATACAACAGTGTAGAGCTACGATAGGACAAAGATCTTGAATATGACCAACTGATGGGAGAGTTGTATGAGATGAGTTTGGATCATGAGCTTCCAGGGAGCAATAATTTATTTCAATTCCAACCCCCAATTTATCATATTAATAGAATTTATAAAAGCTCATTTGATCATCTTCATAGATGCTGCAAAGATATTGATGTAATTCAACATCCATTTTTCATTTAAAAAACACTTTATAGGGACTTCTCTGGTGGCGCAGTGGTTAAGAATCCACCTGCCAATGCAGGGGACACGGGTTCGAGCCCTGGTCTGGGAAGATCCCACATGCCGCAGAGCAACTAAGCCCGTGCGCCACAACTACTGAGCCCATGCTCCACAACTACTGAAGCCCGCGCACCTAGAGCCTGTGCTCCGCAACAAGAGAAACCACCTCAATGAGAAGCACACGCGCCACAATGAAGAGTAGCCCCCCTTGCCGCTGCTAGGGAAAGCCCGCGCGCAGCAACAAAGACCCAACGCAGCCAAAAATAAATAAAATTTTAAAAAAAAACTTTATAAAATAAGAAATGGTGGTATCTCCTTAACGTGATGAAATATATGTATCACACCAAAAATTGAGCATCGTGCTTGAGAAGGAAACACTAGAAGCCATGTCATGTCAGAAAGAATGAAGACAAGGGTGCTTAACATTATACATTGTCCTGAATGTACTAGCCAATGCAGTACTAGAGAAAGAAATTAAAAACATAGAAAGTCAAAAGGAAGAGGTGGAACTATATTTGTAATTTGCAGGTGATATGCCTGTATACTTGGATTGTATGCTTGTTTCTATGAATCAACTGGAAAATTGTTACAAACAATAACAGAACTCAGTAAAGGTGGCTGACTACCAATTTATTATGTAAAAATGACATTCTTCATATACAAGATCAACAGCTAGTTAGAAGATATAATGGTAGAAAAAAAGAAAAATCCAAATATAAATGTAAATACACACATAAATACATTATGCACATAAACACAGGTATTGAGCTTCACAAAGAATCTGTAAGATATAAATCTTTATTCATATAAATAAGTGAAACTTTTTTAATTCCCCCAAGATGCAGAGGAGTAAAAGAAAAGATGTAAATAAGTGGAAAGGCAATCCGTGTTCTTGTATAGAAAATCTAAACATCACAGATTTAACACAATCCAAGTGAAAATAACAACAGAACTGTTTGTAACCAAACAAGCTGATGCTGAAGTTCATGTGGGAAAAAAATGTTTTTAATTAGGAATAGTCTAGAATAAAAAAAAAAGAAAACAATGAGAGAAAATTGCTTTTTAGATATTAAAATTTATTACAAATATATTTATATATTTGAGTTGGAGCATTAATTAGATAGGTCCATGATGGAGTATGGGGTCCAGGAATAATCTCAAATACATCTGAAAATTTAGTTTACATTAAAGAAGCCATCTCAGATCAGTGCAGTTAAACTGTACTGTCCAATAAATGGTGCTGGGATGACAATAATAGCTGTCTGGAAAAAATGAAGTTTATTGATAGCTAATATTTTATACCAAGATGAATTCTAAATGAATCAAAGACTTACATTAAGAAAAAAACCTACAGGACTTCCCTGGTGGCGCAGTGGTTAAGAATCCACCTGCCAATGCGGGGGACATGGGTTTGATCCCTGGTCTGGGAAGATCCCACATGCCACGGAGCAACTAAACCTGTGCACCACAACTACTGAGCCTGCGCTCTAGAGCCTGCGAGCCACAACTACTGAGCCTGCGTGACTGAAGCCCACACGCCTAGAGCCTGTGCTCCGCAACAAGAGAAGCCACCACAAGGAGAAGCCCGCACACCACAACAAAGAGTAGCCCCTGCAAGCCACAACTAGAGAAAGCCCGCACGCAGCAATGAAGACCCAATGCAGCCAAAGATAAATAAATAAATAAATTTATTTTAAAAAAAAAAAACCCTAAAAGTACTAAAAGAATTTAGGGGTAGATTGTTTATATTCACAGGTGGAAAAAGCCTTTCGATGAATGATATAAAAACTAAAAGCCATAAAAGGAAAAGCATAAAATTAATCCAATTACATTAAAATGAAAAATTTCTGAGGGGCAAACACCACTGTATACAAAGGCGAATGACAAGTGACAAACTGGGAAAAATATTTTGCAACTCATACAAGAGAAAGGGCAGATTTCTCTAATATGTAAAGAGCCTCTACAAGACACTAAGAAAAAAAGGCCATAAATGCAATAGGAAAAAAATAGGTTATTAACAGAATTTTTGGAAGAGGGCATATAAGTAGCTGCTTATAAACATATTAAATATATCCAGCTTTGTTTATAAAAAATGAATGCAAATTAAAACTATAATGAGATACTATTTTTACCTACCAAACAGGCAGATTTTTTTTTTTTTACAGTTTGATAACACAATCTATTAGCAAGACTATGGAGAAAGAGGTACTCTTGCACATTGCTGGCAGGAGTTTAAATTGGTACAATCTAAATGGAGAACAATTTGGCAATATCAAAACTACAAAAGCTGGGACTTCTCTGATGGTCCAGTGGTAAAGAATCCACCTTGCAATGCAGGGGACACGGGTTCGATCCCTGGTCAGGGAACTAAGATCCCACATGCCATGGGGCATCTAAGCCTGCCAGCCACAACTACTGAACTCACGCTCTTCAACTAGAGCTCACGTGCCGCAAACTATAGAGTCCACGCACCCTGGAGCCCTCACACCACAACTAGAGAAGAGAAAAACCCACATGCCACAACTAGAGAGAAGTCCTCACGCCTCAACGAAGAGCCCACGTGCCGCAATGAAAGATCCCGCATGCCTCAACAACAACAACAAAAAGATCCCGCGTGCTGCAACTAAGACCCCACGCAGCCAAAAATAAATTAAATAAATAAATAAATAATAAGTAAATCTTAAAAAAAAAAAGAACTAC
The DNA here is from genome assembly GCF_949987535.1 of Balaenoptera acutorostrata. Taxonomy (NCBI): domain Eukaryota; kingdom Metazoa; phylum Chordata; class Mammalia; order Artiodactyla; family Balaenopteridae; genus Balaenoptera; species Balaenoptera acutorostrata. The sequence goes on from NC_080077.1 coordinate 68,986,936, forward strand.
AAAAGCTTATATCCTGGGCTTCCCTGGTGGCGCAGTGGTTGAGAATCTGCCTGCTAATGCAGGGGACACGGGTTCGAGCCCTGGTCTGGGAGGATCCCACATGCCACGGAGCAGCTGGGCCCGTGAGCCACAATTGCTGAGCCTGCGCGTCTGGAGCCTGTGCCCCGCGATGGGAGGGGCCGCGATAGAGAAAGGCCCGCGCACCGCGATGAAGAGCGGTCCCCGCACCGCGATGAAGAGTGGCCCCCGCTTGCCGCAACTGGAGAAAGCCCTCGCACGAACCGAAGACCCAACACAGCCAAAAATAAATAAATAAATAAATAAATAAATAAATAAATAAATAAGAAAATCCTTAAAAAAAAAAAAAAAAAAAAAGCTTATATCCTTTTAATGCTTATATTCCCATCAGCCATAGGGAAAATATATGGATGTGCAAAATTACAAGGTTATACATTGCAGCCTTGTTTATAATAACACAAGACTGACAACAAGCTAAATGGCTATAAATAGAGAATTGGTTATATACATTATACTATATTCTTATAGTTGAATTCTATGTAACCAAAAAGCGAGGATGAGGAAGCTTTTATGTGTTGGTATGGGATGAAGCCCAAGATATATTTTTAAGTGAAAGAGCAAGGTACCTAATAGTGGTATAATACGTTAGGTTTTGTGTAAAAAAGGAGAAAGAGGGTATCTATAAATGTATATATCTTTGCTTAAATAGGCACAAAATTCTTCTAGAAGGATCTACAGTTAACATGAGTTGCCTCTAAGAAATGGAACTGTGTGATTGGGAATCAGGGAGGGGAGATTTTGAAAACTTGCCCTGTATACCATTTGTACCTTTTGAAATTTGAACCAACCGAAACAAACCAAAAATAATTTAATGCTATTTTTAAAATCGTCTTCAGAAGAAACCAGTGTTACATACAACATGGATGAATCCCACAAACATAAGAAGCAAAAGAAGCCAGACACCCCCCCCCCAAAAAAAGTAGTATATTTACCCAAATATTTAAAGTTAAAAAGGAGACAAAACTAATCTATGGTGGAGGAAGTTAAAATGGCGGTCATCTTGGTGGAGATAGTGAATGGGACAAGGCATGAAGGAGACTTCTGGGTGTGGTCATGTTCTTGATCTGGGTGGTGTTTACACAGGTCTGTTCACTTGAAAAAAATTCATTGGAGTGTCCTCTTATGGTTGATACACTTCTCTGCATGTGAATTATGCTTCCGTTTTTTAAAAATTACCGAAAAGAAAAAAAAAAATCTTTAGGATTGTATTAGTTTCCGAAGGCTGCTGTAACAAAATACCACAAACTGGTTAGCTTAAAACAACAGAAATTTATTGTCTCACAGTTCCGGTTGCTACAAGTTCAAAATCAAGGTGTCTGCAGGGCCATGTTCCCTCTGAAACCTGTAGAGAAGGATCCACCCTTGCCTCTTCCTAGTTTCTGTTGGTGGCCAGCAATCCTTGACATTCCTTGGCTTCTGGAAGCACCACTGTAATCTCTGCCTCCATCTTCACGTGGTGTTCTCTTCTGCCTTCCCATGGAGTTCCTTTTATAAAAACACCAATCATAGTAACTTATGGGCCCACCCTACCCCAGTGTGACCTCATCTTAACTATTTACATCTGCAATGACCCTATTTTCAAGTAAGGTCACATTTTCAGGTATTGGAGGTTAGGGCATCAACTTTTTTTTTTTTTTGAGGGGACACAATCAATCCGTAACAAGAGTTAATGAAGAATTTTTAAAGAGCATTGGAGTTTCTATAAAATATTATAATCCCATTTTAGTGACTGATTTGTGAAGTGTGCTCTTGCAGAACGAAGTGACCGAATGCTTTGTCTGCTAAGGGTGTCTCTCCTTGGCAATCATTCAGCTGCTGAAGGGAAAAAAGAAAAAAGGCCTAATCCACTCACTACCCACAGTTAGGTGAAAAGAAAATAAACAAGGAGGTTTGGGGCTCCTTTGGCAGCCTCCTTCCTGGTTTTACAGTTCTATAAAACGAGGGGCTGTATCCTTATAGGTTAGGGCTTGGCACACGGTGACCATCCATCTTCATCATAGAGCAGGAACATCGGTCTGGAGATGGGCATTTTATTTATTTATTTATTTATTATTTATTTATTTATTTATTTATTTATTTTTGTAACATCTTTATTGGAGTATAATTGCTCTACAATGGTGTGTTAGTTTCTGCTGTATAACAAAGTGTATCAGCTGTATGCATACGTATATCCCCGTATCTCCTCCCTCTTGCATCTCCTTCCCACCCTTCCTATCCCACCCCTCTAGGTGGTAACAGAGCACAGAGCTGATGGAGATGGGCATTTTAAAAAAGACTCCTCATTTTTCAGATTTACTCCAAGGATCCTACAGAGCCCTTGTTTTTTGCTGGGCATGGGTATGGGTTTTATTTTTCTGTTGAAGAGTCAGCAAGTTTCCAAATGAGTAACAGACCCAGGGTGTGGTGTGTGGCTTCCCTTTTGGCTGTAAGTCCAAATCGCCCTTCAGATATAATTAATCCCACAGTTCTCACCACCATTGAAGTTATTTTCCAGATTTAACGGAATGATTATTTTGTTGTTACTGGCTTTCAGTGTGTGTGGCTTGTTGTAAGTGCTCAAGAAGTGTTTGTTGACCGAAAGAAGGAAAACAGAACAACATTTAGCCACTTAACTGTCAAAGGAGGCCTTTAATAGTTTTCAAAATTCAACTATTCTAGGACAGGCAAAATTAGTCTATGTTAGAAAAACATTAGAGCCGTGGTTGCCTTTGGCAGACGTGGCGGGGGATTAACTGGGATGTGGAATCTTTCTGGGGTGATGATTATGTTCTGGAGCTTGATAAGGTTCAGATTACACAGTTATCTACATTTATCAAAACTCAGTGAGTGTGAAATGATTTGTACATTTCGTTGTATGTAAATTATACCTCAGTTTTTCAGAAGAGAAAAACTGTAAACAAATCTTGAACTCCAGCAAATGATATGCCTTTTAAAGTATTTAGGGGAAGGTGTGCCGATGTGTGCAATTTACTTCGATATGCGCTCAGATGGATTGATAGACGGATAGAGGAATGGGTATAGCTGGGTAGATTTGTAATGCAATGAGCATAATAAAATGTTAACTGTCACATCTAGATGTGGGTATATAGGTGTTCAGTGTAAAATTCTTTATACTCTTAACACTCTTCCTCTACCCACCCCCAATCTTATACTTCTCACCCTTGTGGAAATTAACTGTAAAGAAAAGGGCTGAGTTTTGGAACAAATAAAAATTGTCTCCGTATTCTTCCCCATGACCCTCCTCCTCCTGAATTTTCTTTAATACAATACAGTAGAAACCTGGGAGTCAGAAATACATGGGTTCTCCTGTGTCTGTTCCTGAATGGTTCTGTGGTCTGGAGTAAATCACTTTGATTTACTCAAGACTTACTAGATTTCCACAGTTGTAAAAGGAGCAAATTCAATCAAAGGATCTACAAGTCCCTTCTAGCACTAGAATGAAACTGCTTTTTTTTTTTTTTTTTTTACCATGTCTCCTTGTAGCATCTTTGGGGGGGTCGGCTGTAATGAAATCTTGAAGCCAGACCCTGGCATACTCTAGAAGGAGGAACTCCCTTTCCCAGCAAGACACACAAAAGACTCTGCTAGGAGCTCATTTAAATGGTGCTTAAGATTTTAGTCCCAGCATATTTTCCATCTATTCCTCCGTATGAGCCAGACTTGAAATTAGTCGAATATTTAAGGCATTCAGGAGAGGAAAGCCACAATGTCTTACGGTACATCTCTTCCAAAAATATCAGTGAAAGCAGAGAAGAAAGTGATTTTTCTATGTGTAGATCTGTATGTTTTGTTTACTTGGGCTTCTCCCCAGGTGAAAATTTCATTTAAATATTGTGTATGGGAAGAGGCTATCAATTACTAGCCAGGTATTTTCCTCAAGGACTGAAAGCAGAACAGAGTAAGTATTCCTAGTGGGATGTGTCTATTTTCATTCTCAGGGTATAATAGAACTACAAGGCAAGAGCAGTTTGGTGTGTCACGATATATAAACAACCCAGGGAGGATAATTTGATAAACTTTGTATGTCTTCATGTGCTACTTACTCAACTATATTACCAAAGACAGAGACTCAGATTTCATTATGTGGGTTCCTTGGCAGGTCTAACTACCTGAGGGGTAATTATACAGACATTTTTTTCATAGTCATGCCAGATGTAAATTATATACCAAATGTAGTTGTCTCCATGTTATATCTTTTCTGTAGCTTATGTTTCTGTGTTTGCATATTTTGGCACATATACCTATGTATTTTCTCTCTTCAATTAACTATAAACCGAATGAGTAGTGGGACTACTTAAATAATGAAAGAGGCTAATTATCAAGGACTTGACTTTACTAGTGTACTCAGGTTGGAAATGTTTTGGTGAGGAGAGCATGGGAAAGCCATCTGATTTGGTCCATTATTATACTTTCAATTATCTTTGGTGCTCAAAGAGAGACATTAATATAGCTGAGGATGACATAGCAAATTACCACAGCTCTCTAACCTTTTAAATTGCTAACACTGTTATAATCTGTAATTATAGAAATCAGTGTGAGGATTGTGGCACTGCATAATTATCTTTCCTGATACTTTATTGCTGAATGAATTATTAATCAGAATCAGTCTTGTATAGTATTTGCAGCAACTTTGAAGAATAATGTATAATTAAATTTCATTATTCCTATTTTTGTGCTAATGTTTTATGATGTTGTAATTGATAATTAATTGGCCAAAAATTCACCCAATACTTGGGAGTTTCAGGTGGCTGGAAAATGTTCAGTGTGCCGAGTTCATTAACTAAGTAATGATCATTCTGTAAAGACCACAAAGTCTAGTCCAATCTGTATGAAAAATCTTTTGAAATTGTTATATTAACCATTAAGCATTTCATGTTTCCTTAAAATAAAGCAATAACTGTGAGCACATACAAATAAATAAGAAATCTTAATAGATTTCAAATCTGGTCAATTTTGAGTAATCAGATGTTGATTATGAATATCAGGCTAATACTCTAGATTCAGTTGGTGTGCTTTTCTATGTATCAATTTCCATTCTAATTAAACAACCAGCAGACTTCGTATAACCACAATTTCAAAAAGAATAGCGCTGTAGCCTAAAAAGCCATTTCCCTCTGTCTTTGAAGAGTATAACCCACATCTTTATAGATAAAGTCTGGTCTAATCTTTTCCAGTTATCCAAACTACTAAATGGTTTTCCTCTGCACAGACACAGAGAATTTAAAATCTGAAAGGATTATGAACTTTTCCTTGACTGGCGTTCTAAGTGAGAATTCCCGGTGTGAGTCTCTTTTGGTATCCTTTGCAACCTAGGTAACCAGCCAAAGCTCAGAATCCAAGAATGTCTTTCACTCAGCCTGAGTTCTATTGAAAAGAAACATCTTTGGGCATTTTATGTGAACTTCTGCTGTGCCATTTTATTTGATTTTTTTAAAAAGAAGGTGATGCTTTTTCCTGGTTTTCAAGTGTCTCCTTTAGAAACATGCAAGTTTTTTTTTTTAAATGGGTGGACATCTTTTTCCTTTTCAAAGAATTTTGAAGGCATTGTGGTAGGGAACTTTACAGTGTGTATGCTATTTTTTTTTTGTAAGGAATTAATCCCAATCTTTTTTTTTTTTTTGTAATTTATTTATTTATTTATTTATTTATTTATTTATTTTCACACACACACTCTGTATTTTATTTTTACAAGAGATAAATAGACTGACACCAAGCATTGTACATGGATGACCACAACAAAAGCAACAATGATTGCAATTACCAAACATGAAACACACTCATACTATGTCATGATATTGACATTCAGTCCAGTAATCCTCTACTGTAACAGCTCCTTTACTTTGCAGTGAAAATTGATTTGTATATTCTTTGCCTCTGAGTCCTTGTTGGATTTTTTTTTTTTAGTTCAAACAGAAAGTCACGAAAATTATACTCATCCTCATCAGTTCACTCAGTCCCACGTAATTAATTTTTTTTTCGTCTTGATCTTTTGTTAGCACTTTTGTGAGTTCAACAGTTTTTCCTTAGAGTTCTGAAAATGCTTATTCATTCAGCTCAGTAGTACAGTCAGTTACCAGAAACCTGTACTTGTCAGAGTCTTTTCCATGAATTTCTTGAAGATGAAACCCTTTTATAGGAACATATTTGCAAAAGCATCAAAGTACACCCAGAACTGTCTGTAAATGACAAAAGACTTAAAAATGACCACGGTTAAAGATTTGATGAAAGTTCATAATAATGCAGTTGACAAGAAAATTAGTTATTTCTGAGATATACATTTTAAAGTAATAACTAGGATTATGACTTATAACATTATACCAGAACATATAAGATTTTTAGAAATTTCATGTAATGTCTGAAACATTTATATTAACATATTTCCATACAAATAACCCAATGAAAGTTTAGTATTAGTTGTTTTGTTTGTTTGTTTTTTTATACTGCAGATTCTTGTTAGTCATCAATTTTATACACATCAGTGTATACATGTCAATCCCAATGCCCAATTCAGCACACCACCATCCCCACCCCACCGCAGTTTTCCCCCCTTGGTGTCCATATGTCTGTTCTCTACATCTGTGTCTCAACTTCTGCCCTGCAAACCGGCTCATCTGTACCATTTTTCTAGGTTCCACATACATGCGTTAATATACGATATTTGTTTTTCTCTTTCTGACTTACTTCACTCTGTATGACAGTCTCTAGATCCATCCACGTCTCAACAAATGACTCAATTTCGTTCCTTTTTATGGCTGAGTAATACTCCATTGTATATATGTACCACATCTTCTTTATCCATTCGTCTGTTGATGGGCATTTAGGTTGCTTCCATGACCTGGCTATTGTAAATAGTGCTGCAATGAACATTCGGGTGCATGTGTCTTTTTGAATTATGGTTTTCTCTGGGTATATGCCCAGTAGTGGGATTGCTGGGTCATATGGTAATTCTATTTTTAGTTTTTTAAGGAACCTCCATATTGTTCTCCATAGTGGCTGTATCAATTTACATTCCCACCAACAGTGCAAGAGGGTTCCCTTTTCTCCACACCCTCTCCAGCATTTGTTGTTTGTAGATTTTCTGATGATGCCCATTCTAACTGGTGTGAGGTGATACCTCATTGTAGTTTTGATTTGCATTTCTCTAATAATTAGTGATGTTGAGCATCTTTTCATGTGCTTCTTGGCCATCTGTATGTCTTCTTTGGAGAAATGTCTATTTAGGTCTTCTGCCCATTTTTGGATTGGGGTGTTTGTTTCTTTAATATTGAGCTGAATGAGCTGTTTATATATTTTGGAGATTAATCCTTTGTCCGTTGATTCATTTGAAAATATTTTCTCCCATTCTGAGGGTTGCCTTTTGGTCTTGTTTATGGTTTCCTTTGCTGTGCAAAAGCTTTGAAGTTTCATTAGGTCCCATTTGTTTATTTTTGTTTTTATTTCCATTACTCTAGGAGGTGGATCAAAAAAGATCTTGCTGTGATTTATGTCAAAGAGTGTTCTTCCTATGTTTTCCTCTAAGAGTTTTATAATGTCCAGTCTTACATTTAGGTCTCTAATCCATTTTGAGTTTATTTTTGTGTATGGTGTTAGGGAGTATTCTAATTTCATTCTTTTACATGTATCTGTCCAGTTTTCCCAGCACCACTTATTGAAGAGACCGTCTTTTCTCCATTGTATATCTTTGCCTCCTTTGTCATAGATTAGTTGACCATAGGTGCGTGGGTTTATCTCTGGGCTTTCTATCCTGTTCCATTGATCTATGTTTCTGTTTTTGTGCCAGTACCATATTGTCTTGACTACTGTAGCTTTGTAGTATAGTCTGAAGTCAGGGAGTCTGATTCCTCCAGCTCCGTTTTTTTCCCTCAAGACTGTTTTGGCTATTCGGGGTCTTTTGTGTCTCCATACAAATTTTAAGATGATTTGTTCTAGCTCCGTAAAAAATGCCATTGGTAATTTGATAGGGATTGCATTGAATCTGTAGATTGCTTTGGGCAGTAGAGTCATTTTCACAATGTTGATTCTTCCAATCCAAGAACATGGTATATCTCTCCACCTGTTGGTGTCATCTTTAATTTCTGTCATCAGTGTCTTATAGTTTTCTGCATACAGGTCTTTTGTCTCCCTAGGTAGGTTTATTCCTAGGTATTTTATTCTTTTTGCTGCAATGGTAAATGGGAGTGTTTCCATAATTTCTCTTTCAGATTTTTCATCATTAGTGTATAGGAATGCAAGAGATTTCTGTGCATTAATTTTGTATCCTGCAACTTTACCATATTCATTAATTAGCTCTAGCAGTTTTCTGGTGGCAGTTTTAGGATTCTCTATGTATAGTATCATGTCATCTGCAAACAGTGACAGTTTTACTTCTTCTTTTCCAATTTGTATTCCTTTTATTTCTTTTTCTTCTCTGATTGCCGTGGCTAGGACTTCCAGAACTATGTTGAATAATAGTGGTGAGAGTGGACATCCTTGTCTTGTTCCTGATCTTAGAGGAAATGCTTTCAGTTTTTCACCGTTGAGAATGATGTTTGCTGTGGGTTTGTCATATATGGCCTTTATTATGTTGAGGTAGGTTCCCTCTATGCCCACTTTCTGGAGAGTTTTTATCATAAATGGGTGTTGAATTTTGTCAAAGGCTTTTTCTGCATCTATTGAGATGATCATATGGTTTTTATTCTTCAATTTGTTAATATGGTGTATCACGTTGTTGATTTGCGTATATTGAAGAATCCTTGCATCCCTGGGATAAATCCCACTTGATCGTGGTGTATGATCCTTTTAATATGTTGTTGGATTCTGTTTGCTAGTATTTTGTTGAGGATTTTTGCATCTATATTCATCAGTGATATTGGTCTGTAATTTTCTTTTTTGGTAGTGCCTTTGTCTGGTTTGGTATCAGGGTGATGGTGGCCTCATAGAATGAGTTTGGGAGAGTTCCTTCCTCTGCAATTTTTTGGAAGAGTTTGAGAAGGACGGGTGTTAGCTCTTCTCTAAATGTTTGATAGAATTCACCTGTGAAGCCATCTGGTCCTGGACTTTTGTTTGTTGGAAGATTTTTTTTTTTAATTATTTATTTATTTATTTATGGCTGTGTTGGGTCTTCGTTTCTGTGCGAGGGCTTTCTCCAGTTGTGGCAAGTGGGGGCCACTCTTCATCGCGGTGCGCGGGCCTCTCACTATCGCGGCCTGTCTTGTTGCGGAGCACAGGCTCCAGACACACAGGCTCAGCAATTGTGGCTCACGGGCCCAGTCGCTCCGCGGCATGTGGGATCCTCCCAGACCAGGGCTCGAACCTGCGTCCCCTGCACTGGCAGGCAGACTCTCAAGCGCTGCGCCACCAGGGAAGCCCTGTTGGAAGATTTTTAATCACAGTTTCAATTTCATTACTTGTGATTGGTCTGTTCATATTTTCTGTTTCTTCCTGGTTCAGTCTTGGAAGGTTATACCTTTCTAAGAATTTGTCCATTTCTTCCAGGTTGTCCATTTTATTGGCATAAAGTTGCTTGTAGTAGTCTCTTAGGATGCTTTGTATTTTTGCAGTGTCTGTTGTAACTTCTCCTTTTTCATTTCTGATTTTATTGATTTGAGTCCTCTCCCTCTTTTTCTTGATGAGTCTGGCTAATGGCTTATCAATTTTGTTTATCTTCTCAAAGAACCAGCTTTTAGTTTTATTGATCTTTGCTATTGTTTCCTTTGTTTCTATTTCATTTATTTCCGCTCTGATCTTTATGATTTCTTTCCTTCTGCTAACTTTGTGTTTTGTTTGTTCTTCTTTCTCTAGTTTCTTTAGGTGTAAGGTTAGATTGTTTACTTGAGATTTTTCTTGTTTCTTTAGGTAGGCCTGTATAGCTATAAACTTCCCTCTTAGAACTGCTTTTGCTGCATCCCATAGGTTTTGGGTCGTCGTGTTTTCATTGTCATTTGTCTCTAGGTATTTTTTGATTTCCTCTTTGATTTCTTCAGTGATCTCTTGGTTATTTAGTAACGTATTGTTTAGCCTCCATGTGTTTGTCTTTTTTACGTTTTTTTCCCTGTAATTCATTTCTAATCTCATAGCGTTGTGGTCAGAAAAGATGCTTGATATGATTTCAATTTTCTTAAATTTACTGAGGCTTGATTTGTGACCCAAGATGTGATCTATCCTGGAGAATGTTCCGTGCGCATTTGAGAAGAATGTGTGATCTGCTGTTTTTGAATGGAATGTCCTATAAATATCAATTAAATCTATCTGGTCTATTGTGTCATTTAAAGCTTCTGTTTCCTTATTTATTTTCATTTTGGATGATCTGTCCATTGGTGTAAGTGAGGTGTTAAAATCCCCCACTATTATTGTGTTACTGTCAATTTCCTCTTTTATAGCTGTTAGCAGTTGCCTTATGTATTGAGGTGCTCCTATGTTGGGTGCATATATATTTATAATTGTTATATCTTCTTCTTGGATTGATCCCTTGATCATTATGTAGTGTCCTTCCTTGTCTCTTGTAACATTCTTTATTTTAAAGTCTATTTTATCTGATATGAGTATAGCTACTCCAGCTTTCTTTTGATTTCCATTTGCATGGAATATCTTTTTCCATCCCCTCACTTTCAGTCTGTATGTGTCCCTAGGTCTAAAGTGGGTCTCTTGTAGACAGCATATATATGGGTCTTGTTTTTGTATCCATTCAGCAAGCCTGTGTCTTTTGGTTGGAGCATTTAATCCATTCACATTTAAGGTAATTATCGATATGTATGTTCCTATGACCATTTTCTTAATTGTTTTGGGTTTGTTTTTGTAGGTCCTTTTCTTCTCTTGTGTTTCCCACTTAGAGAAGTTCCTTTAGCATTTGTTGTAGAGCTGGTTTGGTGCTTCTGAATTCTCTTAGCTTTTGCTTGTCTGTAAAGCTTTTGATTTCTCCATCAAATCTAAATGAGATCCTTGCTGGGTAGAGTAATCTTGGTTGTAGGTTCTTCCCTTTCATCACTTTAAGTATATCATGCCACTCCCTTCTGGCTTGTAGAGTTTCTGCTGAGAAATCAGCTGTTAACCTTATGGGAGTTCCCTTGTATGTTATTTGTCGTTTTTCCCTTGCTGCTTTCAATAATTTTTCTTTGTCTTTAATTTTTGCCACTTTGATTACTATGTGTCTCGGCGTGTTTCTCCTTGGGTTTATCCTGTATGGGACTCTCTGCGCTTCCTGGCCTTGGGTGGCTATTTCCTTTCCCATGTTAGGGAAGTTTTCGACTATAATCTCTTCAAATATTTTCTCGGGTCCTTTCTCTCTCTCTTCTCCTTCTGGGACCCCTATAATGCGAATGTTGTTGCGTTTAATGTTGTCCCAGAGGTCTCTTAGGCTGTCTTCATTTCTTTTCATTCTTTTTTCTTTAGTCTGTTCCGCAGCAGTGAATTCCACCATTCTGTCTTCCAGGTTACTTATCCGTTCTTCTGCCTCAGTTATTCTGCTATTGATTCCTTCTAGTGTAGTTTTCATTTCAGTTATTGTGTTGGTCATCTCTGTTTGTTTGTTCTTTAATTCTTCTAGGTCTTTGTTAATCATTTCTTGCATCTTCTCAATCTTTGCTTCCATTCTTATTCCGAGGTCCTGGATCATCTTCACTATCATTATTCTGAATTCTTTTTCTGGAAGGTTGCCTATCTCCACTTCATTTAGTTGTTTTTCTGGGGTTTTTTCTTGTTCCTTCATCTGGTACATAGCCCTCTGCCTTTTCATCTTGTCTATCTTTCTGTAAATGTGGTTTTTGTTCCACAGGCTGCAGGATTGTAGTTTTTCTTGCTTCTGCTGTCTGCCCTCTGGTGGTTGAGGCTACCTAAGAGGCTTGATGGGAGGCTCTGGTGGTGGGTAGAGCTGACTGTTGCTGTGGGGGTCAGAGCTCAGTAAAACTTTAATCCACTTGACTGTTGATAGGTGGGGCTGGGTTCCCTCCCTGTTGGTTGTTTTGCCTAAGGCAACCCAACACTGGAGCCTACCTGGGCTCTTTGGTGGGGTAATGGCAGACTCTGGGAGGGCTCACGCCAAGGAGTACTTGCCAGAACCTCCGTTGCCAGTGTCCTTGTCCCCACGGTGAAACAGAGCCAGCCCCTGCCTCTGCAGGAGACCCTCCAACACTAGCAGGTAGGTCTGGTTCAGTCTCCCCCAGGGTCACTGCTCCTTCCCCCGGGTCCCGATGCACACACTATTCCATGTGCGCCCTCCAAGAGTGGGGTCTCTGTTTCCCCCAGTCCTGTCGAAGTCCTGCAATCAATTCCCACTAGGCTTCAAAGTCTGATTCTCTATGAATTCCTCCTCCCATTGCCGGACCCCCAGGTTGGGAAGCCTGACGTGGGGCTCAGAACCTTCACTCCAGTGGGTGGACTTCTGTGGTATAAGTGTTCGCCAGTCTGTGAGTCACCCACCCAGCAGTTATGGGATTTGATTTTACTCTGATTGCGCCCCTCCTACCGTCTCACTGTGGCTTCTCCTCTGTCCTTGGATGTGGGGTGTCCTCCTTGGTGAAGTACAGTGTCTTCCTGTCGATGATTGTCCAGCAGCCAGTTGTGATTCTGGTGCTCTCGCAAGAGGGAGTGAGAGCACGTCCTTCTACTCCGCCATCTTGGTTAATCCCAATCTTTTTTAAAAAATTTATTTATTTATTTATTTATCTTTGGCTGCATTGGGTCTTCATTGCTGCATGCAGGCTTTTCTCTAGTTGTGGCGAATGGGGGCTACTCTTCGTTGCGGTGCGCGGACTTCTCATTGCAGTGGCTTCTCTTGTTGTGGATCATGGGCTCTAGGCGCGCGGGCCTCGGTAGTTGTGGTGCATGGGCTTAGTTGCTCGTGGCATGTGGGATCTTCCCGGACCAGGGCTCGAACACGTGTCCCCTGCATTGGCAGGCGGATTCTTAACCACCGCGCCACCAGGGAAGTCCGACAACGCGTATGCTATTTTTTAATCAATTCTTTTCTAAACTGATCAGAAAAGTATCCACCAGGGATTGTTCCTGGGGATTGCTGGGCAAATACATTTCCACCTTCCCAGAAAGATCATGAATGGTTTATTATCAACCTCGGCTTTGTTGACTCCAGTGTCTTACAATTAATTCCATATTATAAATTATTAAAGAAGAGTTTGTCATCAGACTGCTATGAGTGGTACTAAGGCGCATTCCTGTAGCATCTGGGAGAAAGTTGCTCAGTGGCCTTTGTCTGATGTTGGAGTGAACATCAGAAACCTTCCTCTCATGGTCTTCTCTCAGTTCTGGGCCCCCCAGAGCCGTGTATGATCCCAGAGCAGCTGATGCCCAGGCAATGGCCTTCTTAGCTCAGTCACACTCTGAAAACATAGTCCTGGGGATGCAGTTGAGGGTCCTGTGTGCCCATCATCTCTTGAGGGTTTGGAGGCCCATGTGCTGCTGAAAGAGAGCACATAATTGGTCCTCTGTTTGGCAGTTTAAGATTAAAGGCTATGAACTTAGGGAGAAAGAATCAGAGCCATCGTGCTTTTACCGGGATAGAAGAGCTAAATTATACTCTGTGGGGACCCATGTTGTACAGAACCAGCAGACAAAGAATGTGTTTCACTGTTAGTGAATAGTTGGGCCCAGAAAGTTTGGAAATAAAACACACTTCAGACCCTTCTGCTGAGAAACTCTACAAATGTTAGCGTTTCCTTTACCGTGTCAGCCTCGCCTTTTCCTATTGCTTCTGTACCTTCCCATTCTCTTGGTGTGTATCTTGGAAGTTATAGCATTAGTTTCCTCTAACATTCTCATTGCTCAGAAGGGACGGGGTTTCCTGTGGATAAATAGATCCGCAAGGTGGCCTGGTGGCCCAGAGAAGACAAGCAGCTCCAGAGAGCATAGGAGGATCTGAGAAGAAGCAAGTTTGAAGGTGGCCTTGCCAGAAACAAAAGCAACACCAAGTGGGGAAGGAGGATGGAGACGCAGGCAGGAGGTGTGGGGGGTTGGCTTTAAGTAGGGTGGCCAAGTAGGCCTTCCTGAGAAGGTGCCATCTGAGCACAGACTTGAAGGACATCAGGAAGTGAGGCAACACATTCAAATCTCAAAACAGTCTCCTAGGAGGCAGATTTTATCCTCCTTTTACATACAAGGAGACCAAGAACTTACGTGAGCTGCCCATGCCCTCCAGCTCTAGGAAGTAGCAGGTGGACCTCCCTGGTTTGTAGGGCTGCCTCGGATCAGCTTCCTGGGGGAGGTAAAATGCAGATACCCAGCCTTACTCCAGTTACCCTAAATCCATACAATGAAAGGACTGTTGTAATTCCAGGCAATAGGGTGGCAGCTGGGCAAGTCTGAGTTATGTTGGCAGGACTGAAAGTAGGAGATGCCAATGTGAAAAAAGGACAAGCGAGATACACACTACAGTATATATGATAGATAAACAACAAGGACCTACTGTATAGCACAGGGAACTATATTCAGTCTCTTGTAATAACCTAAGGTGGAAAAGAGTCAGGAAAAGAATAGGTATATATATATATATATATATATATATATATATATACACACACATATATATATATACATATATATGTATATGTATAACTGAACCACTTTGCTGTACATCTGAAACATCGTAAATCAATTATACTTCAATTTTAAAAAATAATTTTTTTAAAAAAAGGCCAAGCCGTCATCAGTCTGGGAATGAAAAGTGAATGGAAACCGTTGGCTTGTTGACAGAGAAGAGCTAATTTTATTGATCACGTAGTGCATATTGAATGAGTGAATTAATGAACAAACAAACATGTGAAATGTTTTAATCCTTACAACCCTTACGACCCTATAGGGTAGGTGCTCTTTATCTTACCCTCAGAAGACTGAGGCACAGAAAAGTTGTGTCTTGCTGAAGGTTTGGCCAGAAATGAGTGGCAGAGTCAGGATTCCAAGCCAGGCAGCCTGGCTGTAGAGGCCGTGTCCTCAACCATTACACGGTCCTGCCTCTATTAACCCTGCTGATACAGTACTTAGTGCCTGCTTACTACACTCTGGGAATTGTTCCAGGCGCTTTGCATGTTTGTGCTTTAGGTTACTTATTCCTCATGACAACTGGATTGCAGATGAGGGATCCTCACAGAGAGCTTGAGGTCAGTATGCAGATGCCGGCAGGCTGGCTCCAGAGCCTGGCTTGTCACCGCTACACCCGCTGTTTCTCAAGATGAAGGAAGGTTCTGATTTGTATGAAACATGCAAAAGATAGCAGAGAGAGAAAACAGGGAACGCCTGTCATAGAAGGCGGACTATTCAAGGCACATCCTTCTAGCAAATATAAAGGGATAGAATCTTCCAGAAACATTGTTAGATGAGAATCAGGACAAGCCCCCCATCCGCCAGGCTCTTTCTCTTGGCATGAAGGAGAAATATATCAGGGTTAAGTGCCCATCAGAGCAGACATTCTTGGTATAATCGTGTGTAGAATTAGACAGAGGTGAGGATAGTTCCTGATGCAAACAGAGTACTTTATACTTCTCAGACAGCTCTCAGATCTACTGCCTGATTTGACCTTCTTGGTCATCATACGGTGTTAGAGAGGGAAGCCTGCAGTGGTGTCGTGGTTGAAGTTACCAGAAGGCACCAGATCCCACACATTGTCCCATCATTTTCTCACAGGCCGTGGATGGAGATCAGGCAAATTGGGCTTTCCCCAGGTTTAAGCTGGAGAATCTGGCAAACAAAGACATACCTCACTCTTCATGCAGTTCAGGTTTGCCTCAATATAAGAAATTCTCAATCTGTACAGAATTAAACATTTTATATAGTATACAAAGAAATTAATTTTCTTTTCATAATCATAGCTTCCATTTGTGGGGTGTTTACTGTAAAACAAAGACCATCCTAAATACTTTATTGCTTCATCTCATTTAGTCTTCACATAGCCATTTTGCAGATGGAAAAACAAAGGATTACAGTTACCTAATTATTACCTAAGTTACCTAAGGATTACCCTAATTAATGTACCCAGCTAGGAGGTGGGAGAGCAGGGACTCAAATGGAGGGCCCTCTGTCTAGGGATGGAAGGAGAAATGGGAAGCAAGTACATTGTAGAATCAAGAAAGTACTGAAACAGAGAAAGACAAATACTGTCTGCTATCACTTATATGTGGAATCTACAAAATACCACAACCTAGTGACTATAACAAAAAAGAAGCAGACTCACAGATATAGAGAACATACTAGTGGTTAACAGTGGGGAGAGGGAAGGGGCAATATAAGGGTAAGTACAAACTATTAGGTGTAAAATAAGCTACAAGGATATATTATACAACACAGGAAATATAGCCAATATTTTATAATACTATGAATGGAGTATAACCTTTAAAAATTATGAATCACTGTATTGTACACCTGTAATTTATATAATATCATACATCAACTATGCTTTAATTAAAAAAAAAAGAACTTGGGACTTCCCTGGCAATCCAGTGGTTAAGACTCCGCACTCCCAATGCAGGGGGCACGGGTTCGATCCCTGGTCATCCCGCATGCTGCACAGCACAGCCAAAAATAAAAATAATAATAAATAATAATAATAAAATTTAAACAAAAATTTAAAAAAGAACTTACCCAGAACCCAAAACAAAAAAGAAAGAAAGAAAAGAAAGTACTGAGAGGTCTCTTCCTGCCTGGTACTTCTGGGTGCTTTTGGGTGATTCCCTGGTACCACCTGGTCATACCCCTTCCTGACCATTTGGAAAGAGGGTGTTTTCTCCTTCACGGCAGTGCATATTTGACTTTTTACAATCAGTGAGTTAGAAAATAATCTCTTCTTAATATACTTTGCTTTATCTGAAGCATATCCTTCTCATCACCCTGAGAAGCTGCCAAGGACAGGACAGGGACTTGGAAGGCTCCAAGCACATCCTTTTTCCCCCATCTCTCTTCATTGACCTCCTGCCTTTTCCCCATCCTCCCAGGAGAGCACTTCACCTGTCTGTTAATATTCCAGCTCCATTTGATCCCCTCCTTGGTGACAGATGGTCCAAGCGCTTTTGTTACCTGATGTGGGATTTAACAGACTGCCAAGCAATGCTCTTAGCTTCACGGTTTTAATCATTTTGAAATGGAAAAACAGGAGTGAGGGTGCCCAGGCTTCAGTGGAAAATCCACAGACCTTTCCCAGAGCATTTCCCGAAGTGACCCTTGAGCCAGATGACTCCTCTGCCTTGATGCCCTGATTGGACGCTGCCTACGTGGGCGCTGAGTTTTGTTTTAGTTACCAGCTGAACCATCTTGCAATCTAAGCTTCATCCATCCCAGCTTGCAACCCTGCAGAGAAGATAATATTTCAGAACAGAATCATGTTGTCCAAAAGACCCCAGTGCATGAAAGAAGCAGGTTTCCTTTTATTCAGAACCTTTTCTGTGAAAGCTGTATTTCTGCCAAGCCACAGAAACTCACTTCTGTTTTCTTTCCCACCTGTAAGCAGCACGCCCTCAAAGGAGGTGGAACAGCCATTGCTAGAGATCACAGGGATGAACAGCCACATAACTGTAGATATTCTTTATGTACAGGCAGACCTTTCTGTCAAAAGTGTGTCTGGAGGTGACCCCCTGCCCCCGCTCCGCGAGAAGGAGTTAGGTTTGATAATCCAATCTCTAGCTAGCATCATACTTCCTGATCAGATGAATCTACCTTTGGCAAGCTACACATATTAACACCTACAAGCAGTAACTAGCCCAGAAAACGATGGCTTTGCTAACATGGTTTCTTCACATGGACACCGAAGCCCAGCATTGTCACTGACCTGGTGAGTAAACTCCTGAAATTAACGACACAGTATCTTTTGAAACGAATTCAAGGAGCAATGTTTTTAAATTATAACACTTAAATATTCTCTTTCTTTTTGTCCCCTCTCTCTCTCCTCCCTTTCCTCCTTCCCTCTCTTTCTCTCTCCCTCTTCTTTCCCCCACCCCCTTAATCAGATTTGAAGTCCACTAATTACTGTGTTCAGTTTTTGACAGTCTTAGGTTTGACAGTAATGCTAAAGTTGGAATCAGACAGACTTGCAGGCTCGCCTTTTTTCTGCATTTGACTATCGGTTGTCTTTTCTTAGTCTTTGATTCTCTGCTGTGAGTTTTGACTTGGTTCTTCACTAAGACAGAATAATTTCTGTCAGGTTCTGGGAACTCCCCTCCCACCTGATGGAGAAGTTTTGGGGAGGGGATGCACGCCCCATGTTGAACTGCGCGCTGGGTACAAATCTGCAGTGCCTCCTATTAAAACGTAAAATGATCCGTTGAGTCATCTTCCCTCTGGTTTGACTCAGATGCTTTATGGTGCACTTTGCATGTCATTTCTCTGTAACGATTTCCCCATGGAGAAGGGTGTCTGATAGAATCCAGGCAGACTGAAGATTGCTCTGAGTCAAATGGATCTTTTATTCTTTTAGTATTAACCCTTAACTCTCAGTTTCCCGTTCTTGCATTTTCCCTGAAGGAACCTTAATGAAGTAAATAGGTTCCACCACCCTCATTTAGCCTCCTAATCACTGTTCGTAATTTCTTCTCACATGAGCAGCATGAAGCTCTAGGGTCATATTTCTCTGGCTGAAAGGGAACAAACACCAGGAGAGAACATTTCACACAGATGCCCTGATAAAGAAAAATGGAGAAAAGAAATGACTTCTCTCTGTCCTCTCACTCCTAATGTGCAAGAAGCAAATGCTAATAGGAAGCAGAGATTGGTGTATGAGAAGTGAGTATAAACAGAGAACACAGATACAAAGAAGCAGTACCGGAGACCAACTAGAAGTGACAAGACAGAAAACTTGCCAAGGGTAGGAAAGGAACTACCCCAGCAGAATAAATGGGGGCTTCGGCTACACCCTTAGCTGGGGGGTTACCGCAAAAGAACCAAGACAAGCAGGGGAGACGATGGCACGGCTGCATATCCAAATCTACCCATCCCTAATTCCACACTTCCTCCCTGCCCACCCTCCTCCCTCCCCCACACGCCCTCCCCACCGTCATCCAACCTCCACTGACAATAATCGTGTATCTTGGACAGCCTGATGTGGAGTCCCTTTCCCCCACTGATTTCAAAGCATGTAATTCTTTCATCTGCTTTTTGAGATGACAGTGTATGTACTATGTGATTGTTAAATCCAAGCTATAGCATCTCTGGGGCCCCTGAACAGTGTTGGATCACCTGACATCACTGGGTGGAGACTCGGACAGGGTGGAGACTCGGACAGGAGGGGGTGATGGACACCCTGCTTGATTCCAGAGCCACATATCCAAGACGGCTCCTGAGAACCCGTCCTGCACACCAGAGCCCTCTTTGGGAGGAGCGGGGTGGGAAAAGAACAAGGTGTTGAACTATTGTTCAGTCCCAATGGACACTGTGTTCCACTGATATGAGCAAATTGGCCCTTGATTCATCCTTCCTTTGGGTTGACTTGTTTTTAAGGGGAAAAAGTTCAGATTGTTTTTGGGCAAGTCTTCCTCTCTTCTTCATCTTAACCAAAAGTTATGTGATGGCATTTCTCCCTTCCAGCCAGCTGTGTTATTTTGAGCATCTCTGACTTCCAAAAAAAAAAAAAAAGCCATCTCAAGACTGTGATTAGAAAAGCTCATGTTTCAAGTTTTTCCTAAAGTTTCTGTACTTTCACAGAACCATCGAAATTAGAACTAGAAATACCTTTCTGGTCACCTAGTCCATTTCCTCATTTTATAGATAAGGAAGTGGAAGTGCATTGAAGTGATTTGGTTTTCACAGGAGAGAAGATGATGAAACATGAGGTCTCTGAAAAGAGTTTTGTTCAGAAACAGAGGCCTGGGCCCAGATGTCTCACCACCTCCAGAGGGGCCTTGTCCCTATACTCTGCCCATTCTTGCAGATTCTTATTTAAAAGGTCCAACTAGATTTGATTATCTTTAAGGACCCTTCAGACCTTAAATTGTAGGTTGTAAGATGTGAGTGTGTATTTTCCTTTAAAACCCGAAGTCCACGCCAAGACCTTTGTAATTAAGTCATTGAACAGGAGCCAGGTAACTTGAGTTGTAAATCCTTTCCTAAAATCTTCAATTTGGAGTGAGATGGGATTTTTTACTGATAAAATACAATGCAGAAAAAGAAAAGTGCATAAGCAAATGTATAATTCAATGAAAAGCAAACACACATCTTCCTATCACCGATGTCAAGAGCTAGACCTTAGTGACAGCACCCCTGAGACCTCCCCAGTGCCACTTACCAGTAACTCCCTCCTCACAGCCAGAACCTCTACTCTGAGTCTTTTCTTTATAGTTTCACCACCTATGTATGTATCTATAGATACTGAAGTTTTGCCCATTTTTGAACTTGATGTACATGGAATCCGATGGTGCTGCAATTTTGTGCCTTGCTTCTCTGGCTCAGCACTCGAGGTTAGTTTTAGGTTTGTGAGATTCGTCCATGTTGCGTGTGGTTCTCATTTGCTTTGTATTCTTCCATTAATGAATATATGAATCTACCTCAGCGTATTTATTAATTGTGCTACCGGCCGACATTGCGTTGTTTCCAGCTGGGAGTTGAACAATGCTGCTGTGAACACTCTTGTCCAGAGTTCTGCTACAGATACGCAGGAGCATCGCTGTGTGAAACCTCGGAATGGAATTGATGGGTGATAATCTTCACCTTCATTAGATAATGCTAAACTGTTTCCCAAAGAATTTGAACCAACCATCAGTGTATGAGAGTCCCTAATGCTTTACATCTCCACAAACACTTGATATTGTTTAACTTTCCATTTGTTTCCAATTCGGTGGATAAGTAGTAAATCTTTTTTTTTTTAATTTATTTTTGGCTGTGTTGGGTCTTCGTTGCTGCGTGCAGACTTTCTCTGGTTGCGGTGAGCAGGGGCTACTCTTCGTTGCGGTGCGCGGGCTTCTCATTGAGGTGGCTTCTCTTGTTGTAGAGCACGGGCTCTAGGCACGCGGTCTTCAGTGGTTGCAGCATGTGGGCTCAGTAGTTGTGGCTCACAGGCTCTAGAGTGCAGGCTCAGTAGTTGTGGCGCACGGGCTTAGTTGCTCCGCGGCATGTGAGATCTTCCTTGACCAGGGCTCGAACCCGTGTCCCCTGCATTGGCAGGCAGATTCTTAACCACTGCGACACCAGGGAAGTCCAATAAATCTTTAATTCTTTATTACCTTTAGATTATTACATATCACCTGTTACCAACTTTCTAATATTTCTTGTAGCTCAGCCTCTGTATCATACTCTGCCTCTCCAAACAGTTTACTTTTAAATATGGAAATGCTAGTCGTTGTCACTAATATTTTATCACTGGATATTTTGGAAGTTTGGATTCTTTTTTATTTGGGTCTGTTTATAAGTCAAACAACAACATCAACATTAAAAATTACCCAAAAAACTGGGGCCTATTATGACGGTTCCTAATTTTTTTTTTCAACTGTGCAGTAAAAACCACTGTCACAAACTGTATCGGTAAATTGAACTTCCTCCTGAAAGGTCAAGGAAAATGGAAGTTTATATTGAAGTACAAGAACCACTCAGAGCTATTAAGGATTTGATGATACAATTGTAAGTGCTTCCTCCTAACAACAGCCTTAAATTTCAGTTCCCTAGCCACTAACTAGTACACACACAGATGGAGTGTTTGAGTGAATAAAGAACATGGAACGTTTTAGTGCCCCATGTCAGGCCGTCACTTTAGCTACCTAAAGGCATTAGAGGCATTAAGTGACAGGCACTGCAGTTTTCCATTAGAAAATACCAAAATTGGATTGCTTTCCACTTTAAGTAAGAAGTTTGAGTCCTGATGCGATTGAAAAGTGTTTCCAAGCCAAAAGTAATAACTTCGTAATTTTAATGGCGCTGTGCACGCTAAAATTTCTATAGTCTTTTTTTAAAAATTTATTTACTTATTTATTTATTTTTGGCTGCATTGGGTCTTTGTTGCTGCATGCGCGGGCTTTCTCTAGTTGTGGCGAGCGGGGGCTACTCTTCGTTGCGGTGCCTGGACTTGTCATTGCGGTGGCTTCTCTTGTTGTGGAGCACGGGCTCTAGGTGCGCAGGCTCCACTCCAGTAGTTGTGGCACGCGGGCTCAGTAGTTGTGGCTTGCGGGCTCTAGAGTGCATGCTCAGTAGTGGTGGCGCACGGGCTTAGTTGCTCCGCGGCATGTGGGATCTTCCCCGACCAGGGCTCGAACCCGTGTCCCCTGCATTGGCAGGCGGATTCTTAACCACTGTGCCACCGGGGAAGTCCCCAAATTTCTATAGTCTTGATAACTTTCTTTCATAAAAACTAACCCTTATGGTTTCATAGTAAATAACTATTTTTAAAAAAGAGCATGCTTGATAAGAGCAGAAATATACTCAGCAATTACTAAATAATTTAGTGTTTGAGTCACAGAAGTGTTTACTTAATGCACTGTTTCTAGGAGAAGTGTGGTTGGAATTTCAAGTGAAATGGTTTATAATTTGGTCTTTTTCATTACCTCCAAGGCGTATTCATTTCTTCTCTTCTGAAACATTCTAGACATGACAGGTTGTCTGGAAAACTTAACATTCTACTTTTTTGTGAATTGCAGCTTTTCAGATTTCCCAGTGTAGATTTTTTTTTCTTTTTTTTGGCTTTTTGATTTATACTTTTGCCTTCAGAACTAAGTGTTAGACATTTTAATTTCTGAATATGACCCAATAATGAACAAAGAGTGAATGAGTGAGTTAATAAGTGAGTCTGTATTCATTAATACTACTTCTTTGACTGATAAGAGCTGTGGTCCGTGCAGCTTTTTGAGGGGATGAGCATACTATGATAAAATGATAGTAATTAACTTTTACTGCCAAACCATATGATAAGATGATTGGGGTATATGTGTGTGTACATGTGCAGCTGGGGTTTTTTTTGGCCTACAAAAAGAAGAATGAGATCCAGCCAAAACCCAAATCAGAACCTTTGGAAAGCTTCCTTACAATCTGATTTCAGCTAATGTCTGCACACTTTAACACATTGTCTAATGCTTAGCGTAAAGACTGGCTGTCAGACTCCTCCATGCTATTCTGGGCTGTTACTCACTACAAGGTATTTCATTCTTAGATCCCATGGGTCCTGCTACAGATTTCAGGATTTGCTGCATTGGGGGGGGGGAATGTTTTTTGGTATTAGTAAAGCCAATGAAAAAAGGAAAACTTAATAGGACATAATGCAATGATAGGAGAACCAGAATTCAGGTTGGCATTGGTTAGTCAAAAACAGACAAATTAGAGTTCCTAGAAGAGCACTAATGATAACTGGAGCATGGGAAGGGCTGACTGATTTCTTAAAGAAGAAGGAAAACAGTATGTTGCATTATGCTTGAAGAGGGGCCAACAGGGAGGGGTGTGATAAGCTCCAGTAAGAATGTAAAAGCCAAGAGGCACAGAGTGGGGTTGGCATGGCACAGGAAGGATTATCCAGGAATAATGTAACAAAATCAAGAAAATCCTCAGACAGATTAAAGTCTAACAACAGCTTCATGAGATTGATAGATTATTCTTTCCTTTTTGTTATATTCACTAGTTTGTTGTATTGTTTTAGATTCCACATGTAAGTGATATCATACAGTATTTGTCTTTCTCTGACTTATTTCACTTAGCCTAATACCTTGCAAGTCCATCCATGGTACTGCAAATAACAAAATTTCATTCTTTATATAGAGCTGAGTAATATTCCATTGTGTCTCTGTGTGTGTGTGTGTGTGTATACACACCACATCTTCTTTATCCATTCATCTGTTGATGGACATTTAGGTTGCTTCCATGTCTTGGCTATTGTAAACAGTGCTGCTATGAACATTGAATTGCCTGTATCTTTTCAAATTAGAGTTTCCTCCAGGAAATGGAATTACTGGATCATACGGTAAGTCTATTTTTAGTTTTTAAGGAACCTCCATACTGTTCGCCGTAGTGGCTGCACCAATTTACGTTCCCACCAACAGTGTAGGAGGGTTCCCTTTTCTCTATACCCTGTCCAACGTATATTATTTGTAGACTTTTTGATGATGGCCATTCCGACCAGTGTGAGTTGATACCTCATTGTAGTTTTATTTTGCATTTCTCTAATGATTAGTGATGTTGAGCATCTTTTCATGTGCCTGATGGCTATCAGTATGTCTTCTTTGGAGAAATGTCTATTTAGATCTTCTGCCCACTTCATAATTGGGTTGTTTGTTTTTCTGATATTGAGCTGTATGAGCTGTTTATATATTTTAGATATTAACCCTTTATCAGTCACATCACTTGGAAATATTTTCTCCCATTCTGTAGGTTGTCTTTTTGTTTTTGTCGATGGTATCCTTTGCTGTGCAAAAGCTTTTAAGTCTAATTAGGTCCCATTTGTTTATTTTTGCTTTTATTTCCTTTGCTTTTAGGAGACAGATCCAAAAAAACTATTGCTACGGTTTATGTCAGAGAGTGTTCTGCCTATGTTTTCTTCCAGGAGTTTTATGGTTTCTCGTCTTACATTTAGATCCCTAATCCATTTTGAGTTTATTTTTATATATGATGTGAGAAAATGTTCTAATTTCATTCTTTTACATGTAACTGTCCAGTTTTCCCAGAACCACTTATTGAAGAGATTGTCTTTTCTCTATTGTATATTCTTGCCTCCTTTGTCATAGATTAATTGACCATAAGTGTGTGGGTTTGTTTCTGGGCTTTCTATTCTGTTCCATTGATCTATGTGTCTGTTTTTGTGCCAGCATCATACTGTTTTGATTACTGTAGCTTTGTAGTATAGAAGCTAGGGAGCCTGATTGCTCCAGCTCCGTTTTTCGTCTCAAGATTGTTTTGGCCATTCAGGGTCTCTTGTGTTTCCATACAAGTTTTAAATTTATTTGTTCTAGTTCTGTGAAAAATGCCCTTTGTATTTTGATAGGGATTGCATTGAATCTGTAGATTGCCTTGGGTAGTATTGTCACTTTAACAATATTAATTCTTCCAATCCTAGAACACAGTATATGTTTCTAGCTGTTTGTGCCATCTTCAATTTCTTTCATCGTGTCTTATAGTTTTCCCAGTATAGGTCTTTTACCTCCTTAGGTAGGTTTATTCCTAGGTATTTTATTCTTTTGATGCAATGGTAAATGGGATTGTTTCCTTAATTTCTCTTTCTGATATTTCATTGTTAGTGTATAGAAATGCAACAGATTTCTGTATGTTGTAACTTTACCATATTCATTGATGAGCCCTAATAGTTTTCTGATGGCGTCTTTAGGATTTTCTATGTATAGTATCATGCCATCTGCAAACAGTGACAGTTTTACTTTTTCCTTTCCAATTTGGATTCCTTTTATTTCTTTTTCTTCTCTGATTGCTGTGACTAGGACTTCCAAAACTATGTTGAATAATAAAAGTGGTGAGAGTGGGCATCCTTGTCTTGTTCCTGATCTCAGAAGAAATGCTTTTAGCTTTTTACCGTTGAGTAGGATGTAAGCTGTGGGTTCGTCATATATGGCCTTTATTATGTAGGCATGTTCCCTCTATGCCCACTTTCTGGAGAGTTTTTATCATAAATGGATACTGAGGGAATGATACATTTTAGATTATACCATTTGATGAACAGATCTAATATGTTTCAAATGTCTTCTAAAACTCTCTGGAAGGTTTAGCCCAAAAAACAGGTGTCCATGTTCATGTGACTATCATAGCATGCTTCATCAACTCAGGGTGCATATATTGCCACATGTCCTTTATTTTCCCAAACCTGCCCCATTAGCAGGATATGGAATCTTTCCTTGAGCCTCCCAGCTGTCCTAGAGCCAGAAAGAGACCATCTTACTTGTGAACTGGAATCTGAGAATCCACCCACTGCCTTGGCTTCACCACTATTAATGCCTGGACTATTGTCCAGTGCTGCTATATAGCAGTCAGCCCCCACTCGGACCTCAGTGGACCTCCACACTGGTTTCCCAGGTGACATATTCTTTTACTTTATACTCCCTTGCTCAGCCATGGTTCCCAGAACAAACCTCTGGGCTAAGATATCCAGGACTGAAGGAGCTAATAGCATCAGTTCCACATATTGTGCCAAAATGTCCTCCTAGGTTTGGATTCCCCATTTCCTACAGATAACTTCACTTCAAGGGACTTGTGCCCCTCTATTTACTTAGGGACACCATGGTCTATCCTGACAGATCTTCCTGACTTGAAACCTGTGGGATCAGGGGTTGGGGTCCTGGTTCCTTCTCTTCCAGAAGGCTTTGGTTTCTTCCTGTATATTGTCCACCCTGTAACCAGCTCTACAGAGGCAGTTTTTAAGCCATAAAAAACAATGAAAAGAGGGTACATAAATGGTCTTTATAAGGTCAAAGAAAGCTAGCTTCTATCAACTAAAATGACAGTACCCCATTCTCTGTGATCAAGTTGGTATTTCTTTTATAGACTTAGACTCATAGAATTGTAGATCTGTTAAGAACTTTGCTAGTCTTCTAGTCCAAGCTTCTCATTTTACCAACATGGAAGCAGGTCCAGAGAAAGTTAGGCAATTTATCCAAAATCCACAAAGCCAGTCAGTGCCAGAGCTGGACTGAAAGCCCTAGAGCCCTGGTTCATTCCTCTTTCCACTGCACCTCACTTCACTCTTTTGATTTTCTTTCATGTTTCACTAAAGAATTTATGGCTTTGTATCCATTATAGCAAGCTCCTCTCGTCTTGATGTAGGTACATTAATATGAATTACTCATAAATGGATTGGAAAAATGAGATGTCTCTTATAAATCTCCTGCTTTTTATGATTTTTTTTTTTTACATCCTGGAACCTTAATTGTCCCACCCAGTTTTGAGTGCTGTCAGTTATATGCAAGCTATCGTGATTCAAAAACAAAACAAAACTAGTTTTCACAGACTGAGAAAATTAAATGTGTTAGGAGAAAGAGTAATAATTTGAGAACTAAGGATGGAGAAAATAAATCAGACAGGAGACCCTGTATGGGAGACAAGAAAATCCTGAAAACATTCCATGGAAAAGAAACCAGAATAGAAAAAGATTTGTCTTCTTACTAGATAGTAAAGAATTTAACAACAATTAACTAGTCATAGATAGTAGTCATGTAAACTCAATCTTACCCCATGGCTTATGGTCATTATAACTGAATTGTGTCATTTATAACTCTATTCTTATTGTATTAAGAATGATTCCAGTTAATAAGGCTCACAGATATTTTATCTTTTATTAGAATACCAAAGAACTGAAAATTCTTCTTGGCAGATACATTTTTGTAATTAGGTATTAAAAACCATCATTTATGGTAGAGCAAAATTTATACTATATGGTTAGCAATGTGATAAATTATTGTTTGTAAAGTGTATACAGTAACTATAATATAAGGAATAAATCCAAGATTTTTGCTTCCAGCCAAGATGGAGTAACAGGTACTAGGTTTATCCTCTCACTTGAAACAACTATAAAAATAGATAAAATATGTGAAACGGTGGTTTTCAAGACTTTGGACGCCAAGCAACAAAAGACATTGATCCTCAGGAGAAGGAAAACAAGCTGAGCCCAGCTTACTGTTTTGAGAATGTTTCCAGGCCATGGCACAGGAAGGAGGAACCAAAGAGGGCCTGGCTGACTCTTGAGTTGTGGAGACAGAGCTAATAGTCTGGAGAGACTATGGTGGCTGGAGTTCAGAATGCAGGGTAGCAGAGAAGGGAGAGCTGAACAGAGAGAAAACTCCAGACATCTGAAGAAGATTTCCCTTCAGTGTCTTGCAGAGTACTCATTAGCACCTGTGTGTTAGGAGACTACAAAAAAAAATGGGGGAAGAACTATCCAAAACAATTAGAAGGAGCAGTACTCAGAGCTCACAGAGGGCCAGGAATAACACCTGTTCCTACCAGCCAGACTAGAAAACCCATAATTCAAGGCGTTGGGTAAAATACTTAGAAGTAGTGGGAAATAAGGAGCCCTAGATTAAATGCTGCTGTTCCCACTTAAAAGATCTCAAAGGTGAAACCTGAAGGATTGAACTGTTTCTATATAAACTCAACTGAGTCCTAATACAAAGCTTAATAATATTTATAGGAACACAAAAATATCAAGCATCCAACAAGGTAAAATTCACAATATCTGGCATCCAATCAAAAATTTCCAGGCACGCACAGAAGCAGGAATGAAGAGAAATATCAATCCATTGAAACTGAACCAGAACTGATACAGATGTTAGAATTAACAGACAGAAATAGTTATTATAACTGTATTCCAAATGTTCAAGAAGTTATAGGAATGATTTAATATCTTAAGTAGAGTCATGAAAGGTACAGAAAAGACCCAAATTGAACTTTTAGAGGTGAGAGCCACAATTTGTGTGTTGAAAATTAACTGTGAGAGGAATTAATGGCAGATTACATATTGCATAAGAAAAGATTAGTGAACTTAAAGTCCTAGCAATAGAAACTGTCCAAAATGAAACACAGAGAGAAAAAAAAAAAAAAAAGACTAGCAAAAATAGAAAATGTACAGAGCATTTGTGAGCTGTGCGACAGTTTCAGGTGGTCTAATATATATGTAACTGAGCTCCCCGAAAGAGAAGAGGAGGGGAGACAGGAAAAACATTTGGCAAAAAATATTTGAAGAAATAATGGCTAAAATATTTCCAAATTTGATGAAAACTATAAAACCACCCATCTAAGAAGCTCAAGAATCATGAAAAAACTATACCAAGCCACATCATAATCAAATTGCTCAAAACAAGTGATAAAGATAAAATCTGAAAAGTAGCTAGAGCGGGGAAGATGTATTATGTAGAGAGAAACAAAGGTAAGGATGAGGCAGATTTTTCATTGGAAACCATGCACATGAAAAGACAGTGCAATGACAGACATCTTTCAAAGTGCTGAAAGGAAAAGAAACAAAACAAAACTGTCAATGTAGAATCTATAGCCCACAAAAATAACTTCAAAAATGAAGTCAACAGACTTCTTAAGAGAAACAAACATTGAAAGAATTCATTACCAGCTGTTATGGACTGAATGTTTATGTCTGTCCAAAAGTTGTATGAAGCCCTAACCCCTAATGTGATGGTATTTGAAGGAGGGGCCTTTGGGAGGCAGTTAGAATTTTAAAAACTGAATTTGTTTTAAAAACTGAATTTGTAGTTACAGCTCCAGCCCAGAAGACTTCATAGGTAAATTCTACCAAATATTTAAGGAAAAAAACCAGTTGTACCCAAACTCTTCTAGAAAATTGAAAAGGAAGAAATCCTTCCAAATTCATTTTGTGAGACCAGCATTACCCTAATACTAAAACCAGGTTTAAAATATATAAGAAAAGAAAACTACAGACTAATCTCCCTCATGAGCATAGATGTAAAAATTCTTAACAAAATGCTAGCAAACTGAGTCCAGCAATGTATAACAGGGCAAATGTATCATGAGCAAGTGGAGTTTATCCTAGAAATACAAGGTTGGTTTAACATTCAAAAATCAATCAATGTTATTTACATTATTAACATACTAAAAAAGAAAAACTATGTGACTATCTCAATAGATGCAGAAAAAGCACTTGGCAAAATTCAGCATCCATTCCTGATTTGAAAAACAAATAAAAAAACCTCCCAGAAAAATAGGACTACAAAGAAACTTCCTCAACTAGATAGGGGCTTCTATGAAACACCAATAGTTACCATCATAAATAACAGTGAAAAGCTCAGTATGTTCCCCATAACTCTGGGAACAAGGGGAGAATGTTTGCTCTTACCATTTATACTCAACATTGTACTGGAGGTTCTAGACAATGCAGTAAGGCAAGAAAAAGACATTGAAATCATGCAGATTGGAAAAGAAGTAAAATTTCTTCATTTACAGACAGTATTATCTTCTATATAGAAAATCTGTGGAATCTACCTCCCACCCCCCCCCCCAAAAAAAAGGCTATGGGAACGAATAAGCAAGTTAGGCAAAGTTGCAGGATACAAGATCAATACAAAAATCAGTTATATTTCTATATGCTAGCAATGAAAAATCAGAAATTTAAGTTAAAAACAAAACCATTTATAATTGCATTAAAAATATTTATATCTAGTTATAAATCTGACAAAAGATGTGACCTTGGTTTGTACAAAGATTTTTTTAGATATGACACCAAAAGCATGATCCATTAAAGAAAAAATTGCTCAACTGGACTTCATCACATGAACACTTTCTGCTTTTTGAAAAACACTGCTAAGAGAATAAAATGACAAGCTACAGACTTGGAGAAAACATTTGCAAATCACATATCTGATAAAGGACTTTTATTAAGTATATTAAGGAACTTTCAAAACTCAATAGTAAGGAAAAAAACCAGTATAAAACGGGCAGAGAATCTACCTCTCCAGAGAAGATAAATAGATGGCAAATAAGCACATGAAAGATTCTCAATATCTTCAGTCACTAGAGAAAAGCAAGTTGAAAACACAAAGAGATTCCACAGTGTACCTATTAGAATGGCCAAAATTAGAAAGATTGACCATACCACGTGGTGACAAGGATGGGCAGACACTGGACTCTCATACACTGCCACTGAAAATGTGAAATGGCACAACTGCTTTAGAAAACAGGGCCATTTCTGTAAAAGTTAGACTTACACATACCAAATGATCCATCCATTCTATATCTAGGTGTTTACACAAGACAAGTGAAAGCATTTGTTCATACAGAGATTTATACACTAATCCATAGCAGCTTTATTTGTAATAACCAAAAACTGGGAAATACCCAAATATCCATCAATAGATGAATGGAGAGGTGCAAGGGAGAGATTGTTAAGGGACATAAAGAGACTGTTGGTGGTGAAGGATATGTTCATTGTCTTGATTGTGATGATGGTTTCACTGTTGCATATATATGCCAAAACATATCAAGTTGCACAGTGTTAAGTATATGCAGTTTATTGTATGTTAAAACTCTTTTAAAAAATAAATAATAATAAAGCAAAAAGAAAGTAAGACTCACTACTGGAATTCACACTAGTGTAAATATTACAGGAAAACTGTTGTGTAAGTTAATTAGATTTTTTTTTAAAATATCAATACATCAGTGGACACTTTTTAAAGCAAAGAACCCTTTCGTAAAAGTAATCTTCACTGTTGAATACATCTGTTTTTTTGACTCCTGATGCAATATATTGTGTTTCCTTAAAGAGGATGTACATCCAGTCTGCTGGGATAACAGCAGCACATTTCCACTTGTTTTCAAGAGCCTTTCATGACAACAGTAGCATCATGGTGGCCATGCTTTGTCTTGAAGTGGCGGAGGGCAATTGCGCTAGATAGCTGGCTACATCCACTCCTTCGTACACATCCCATTTAGTTCCCCTGTTAAATTACGTATTGTGATTAGATATTTACTCTGCTTGGCATCTTAGCCAAATTTCAGCCTAGGAACTTACACGTGCTTCATCCAGGCAGCACTGCCAATACTTCAGAATGAGTCATTTCCTCTTAACACAAAGCTCAGTTAATACTTTGCACTGGGACTCTGTATGTGTGAAAGTTCCCTTTCAGTCCACTAACAAAATTAAAACTACCAAGTTTTAAAGTAGGTATGCGTTTTGAATGTTTTGGGTGTTCCATTAAAAGACCTGGCTTTGTTTCCGCGTGGTAAAAGGACTCAGTAAGAGGAAAGGAGAGAAGTCAGCCACAGAACACAACCTTCCAGATGTTTTCTGAGCTCACAGTGCTAACTGCGCGTAAGATGCTGACGGGCAGTTCTGTGTCTTGCGCCCTGGCTCAGGGCGGTGACGCCCAGGCGCTCAGCATCCTTTCTCACCGTGTCTCTCTGACTCAGGGAGCCGTGATGACCCAGGCTTGCTTGCTTTCTTTCAGGGTGTGAACGGCATGTCTGTGGATGAGAAGCCTGACTCCCCCATGTATGTGTATGAGTCCACAGTCCACTGCACCAACATCCTCCTGGGCCTCAATGACCAGCGCAAAAAGGATATTCTCTGTGACGTGACTCTGATCGTGGAGAGGAAGGAGTTCCGGGCCCACCGAGCTGTGCTGGCCGCATGCAGTGAATACTTCTGGCAGGCGCTGGTTGGACAGACGAGAAATGACTTGGTGGTCAGCTTGCCTGAGGAGGTACAGTAGTTTGGTTTGTTCGTGCAGTTGCTAACGGAGGTTTGTTGACTTGGAGACAGTTGGCTGAGGAGGACCTGGAAGGTAGGACCTGTGCCACATCCCTGCTCGGGGGCCGATGATCAAGTCACCCACGCGTTAGGTTTGCGGCAGAGCCAGTTTCTATTGGATGCATTTCACGTCTCAGAGGCATAAATCTGAACCTCACCTGTGCCTCACAGCCCCACCTAGTTTCTAGTTCACTTACTCTTCGGGTTTTGAGTAGTTTGCCCAAAGTTTAGTACAGTCCTACATGTGGGATCTCAATCACTGGGACTGTTGCTATGATTTTTCTCTTTCAAATGGTTGAAGCAACACTTGATTTCCCTTGAGAGTAAAAGAATGAAAGTGTTCACAGCACCTTCCTTGCCCAGGGGGAAGAGTAAAAGCAGGCAGTCGTTTTCACAGTTAATATAGTAAGATTCTAAGAAGTGTAAACTTGCTTTTCTCACCATCGTTGAAAATACCCTACTCAGGTTTCTTAATTACTTCAGGGAGTCCAGTCACTTCTGTACTTTGGGGACACTAGTAGCTGGACTTGTTCTGTCCAGAGATGACATACAGTTGGATGGTTTGAGCTGCCAGAACTCAAAGGATGGGCTTCATGCCGACAAACCATTAAATTGGCCACCCCTTTGAATTGTCTATACAGTTACTCTTTTTCCATCATCCTGATTCCCCTTCATTTTTGTGGGACTAAGGGTAACACTGAGCAGCCTTAGGCTTTGTGTTCAAGGCCAGAATCATTCCCTGTGCACCAGCACGGTCTACAACACCAGGGCTGCCACTGACAGTTGTGCAGGCTGTGCACTGCACAACTCTCAAGGGTACAACTCATGTTCGTAGTCTATGTGAAGAGAGACCCAAAGTTGTGCCGTGATCCACAGAGCAGCTCTTCACAGCACCCCTAGGAGAAACCAAAGACCCGGTCACCCTGAGGGAGGTGCTAATGGGCACAAGTAGCATTAAGTCTCAGGGGTCCCAGATCCAGTGTCTCCAGAGGCCTGGCAAATCATATAAATGAGTAAAGCAGGTTGTGTATGAGAAGTAGGACATGGTGGGGCAAGCAGCTGCTGCACAGAAAGACATTCAAGTTCAACATAAAAAACAAATAGACATACACACTACTGTATATAAAATAAACAACAAGGAAGCTAGGGTAGCTTTATTGATACCAGTCAAAATAGACTTTTAAGACAACATTATTTGCACAGGGAACTAGATTCAATATCTTGTACTGAACCTATAATGGAAAAAAATCTGAAAAAGAATATATATATATATCAATATATATTCATAAATATAACTGAATCACTTTGCTGTTCACCTGCAACATTGTAAATCAACTATTCTTCAATTTTAAAAAATCCATCTATACCCCCCCAAAAAAAACAAAGACAAAAATAGACAGGGGGTCAGAGGGGTCACTAGGTCCAGTCCCCTGTTAAGAAATGTCTGCTGTTACCCCTGCAGAGCAGGAAAGTGGCAAAGTGAGGGCTACACAGGCAGTTTCACATGAATATTCTTTGTTATGTACCCAGGTGAAGGGCTCCATTACTACTCCTCACACCACTGGCAGGTAGATAACTAGAAAGATCCTAATACTAGAAACAAAAGGACAAACCAGTTGAAGATAATGTAATTGGGGCTGGAGGAGGGAGGGATGCTCATGCACCAAGTGATGTGGGAAGGCCAAGAAATGGCAGCTGGTGGTGTGACTGGTGATCCTGAGCTGCATTAATGGGCAAATACTTAACCCGTCATTAGGTGAGAGGATAAATATAAAAGACTACGTTTAAACTGGTTGGCGTTCGTCAAATATAAGACTCTTTCTTCTTCTCTTGAGGGGCAGCAAGCGCGCCTTTGAATTTACTTTAACTCTAGAATTCTCTGAAAATACCTGACAAACTTCCAATTATCCAGAATGGTTTTAGGGAGGGGGTGGAGTTTACAGTTAATTTATTATCTGTATCTGTTTGAGAGTCACCTCATATATGTTTTTTACTAATTTACAAAAAAAAGAGATTACGTTAAAATATATTTACAAATGAAAACCATAATTTATGTAATTTAGTCTCTCTAGCATGACTGCGGGCCCCATCTGGAGACTCCCTGGACCTTGTGCCGTAAACCCTGGCCTGCCCCCCAGTTAGCTCTGTGATCCTGATCTAGTCACTTAACCTCTCTGAGCCACAGTTCTTACCTGTAAAAACCCCTAAAATGCTGAAGCCCTTAAATTATGTATCATAATACAATACCAAGGCAGTAAAACCTAACCTAAAAATTTCTTTTTAGATCAAATCCCTGATAATCACTTATTTCCTTGGCACTGGGCACTCTTTGAAGTTAAGAGTGTGTAGATGCCACACAAAAATCTGCTGTTTGACCTTTTGATTGTTAGTGTTCCAGTTAAGTGAGAATTTGCTAAGTGTTGATTTTCTTTCTAGTTGTGTAAAATGATTTCTGTTCCTACATCATCTGCATTTCCAAATAATTAAAACATTCTGGTTCTTCATGTACCTGAAACCTTCAGATATAACTAGACACTTTTTTTTTTTTTTTCCTGTGAATCGTGAATTCGTATTGTCAGTAACCCAGCTCCAGTCATCCTGCTGATGGGCATGCAGGCCAACCCCCATGTAGCATTTTCCTTTGTGGGTCTGTAATTGTTTCTGAGGCCTCCT
This sequence comes from Balaenoptera acutorostrata, assembly GCF_949987535.1. NCBI lineage: Eukaryota > Metazoa > Chordata > Mammalia > Artiodactyla > Balaenopteridae > Balaenoptera > Balaenoptera acutorostrata. The sequence goes on from NC_080077.1 coordinate 69,021,770, forward strand.
TCCAGGAGCCTCTGCCTCTGCTCAGAGGCCCCTCCTGGGGCCCCAGGCTCTGGGCATTGTTTTCTCTCCTTGCTGTGTGCACACTGAAAGGTCCTTGCAGGCTCTCAGATGCTGTCCCACTTAGCTCAGTGAATGACTTCATAGAATTTGAATTAAGTGGTGAATAAACAAACATCCCAAACACTACCTTGGAAAGTAGCTGCTTGGAACTCACTGGCATTTGGTTCATATGATGTAAGAAAAAGCATTTGATTAGCTCCTTGGAAATCTTTAAACTTCATCATAATCCATCACGAATTCAAATCACCTTCTGGCCCGGTCCCAGCCTTGCTCACTCTTGGCTCACCTCTGCGCTCCCTGCCCGGCCAACTGCTGAGCTTCACAGGGGCCAGCATGGCTGAGTCTAAAAGCTCCATCTCTGGGTTATGTTTCTTTTTTTAATATTTATTTATTAATTTGGCTGTGCTGGGTCTTAGTTGCGCGTGTGGGATCTTCGTTGCGGCACACGGGCTCCTCCGTTGCAGCATGTGAACTCTTAGTTGCGGCATGCATGTGGGATCTAGTTCCCTGACTAGGGATCGAACCCGGGCCCCCTGCCTTGGGAGCACGGAGCCTTAGCCACTGGACCATCAGGAAAGTCCCTGAAAGCTCTGTCTTTGGACTAGGAAACTTCCGGATACAAACCGCTGCCCTTCTTGCTCCCCTGCTCTGTCAGTTTAGGCCAAAGCCGGCCCCAGCCTGCACCCACTGTCCACTCGTGCAGTTCTAGCCCCACGCCCTGACTCCCGGTGGGCAACGCCGTTACCCACAGAGTAGAGCCGACCAGAGTCCCGGTGTAGCCTCTCAGCTGAAAACGGGAGAGGCAAAAATAGAGGCCTCCTCCTGGAAGTCAAGGAGTCATGGAATTGTCTTGCTTTTTTTTTCTTTTCCTAAACTGGCATGACAGATTGTCCCTAGGATTTCTGTGACTTGAGTGTTGGTTCCTCATGGAAAAGCACATCTAGGAATGTGTGTCAGCAAATAGCAGGAGATAAGGCATTGTCCTTAGTACTTCTGTTCACTGATGAAACAGGTCATTTGGTTTGTAATAGCAAGTGTATTTCGTGTTAAGAGATGAAGAGAAAGTGGGTCGTGTACCAAGCGTGGCAAGGCCCTTCTTGCTCTGCTCCTTCGGATTCAAGCTGCCTCAATGAGCACCTCCTCGGCTATGGTCATAGAGACCGCTTAGGCTGGATGCCGGCCATGCTGGAAGTGGCATCACAAGCATGATGTTAAGGTTATGGTGTGTCAAGTACAGAGGGCAGGAAAGGGGTGCAGCTTTGCCCATCAACCCCATTCTGATGGGCTGGTCGACTCTCACCCAGAATGCTAGGGAAGAGTGGCTGAAAGGAGGTTATTGCCAAGGTCTATTATCAGAAAGTCAAAAGATAACAAGTGTTGGCCAGGATGTGGAGAAAAGGGAACCCTTGTGCACTGTGGTAGGAATGTAAATCAGTAGAGCCACTGCGGAAAACAATATGGAGGTTCCTCAAAAAATTAAAAATTGAGCTACCATACGATCCAGCAATCCCACTTCTGAGTCTATATCCAAAGGAAATAAAATCACTATCTCAAAGAGATACCTGCACTCCCATGTTCATTGCAGCATTATTCACAATTGCCAAGACATGGAAACAACCTAAGTGTCCATCAGCAGATGAATGGATAAAGAAGACGTGGTCTGTATATAAACACACACATACATACACACAAGTGAATATTATTCAGCCTTTAAAAAAAGAAGGAAATCCTGCTATTTGCAGCAACACGGATAAACCTGGAGGAAATTATGCTAAGTCAAATAAACCAGACAGAGAAAGACAGATATTGCACATTCTCACTTATTTGTGGCATCTAAGGAAAAAAAGTCAAACTCATAGTAACAGAATAGAATGGTGGTTACCAGAAGCTGGAGGGTAGGGCAAAAGGAGAGATATTGATCAAAGGGTACAAACTTTCCGTTATAAGATGAATAAGTTCTGGAGACCTAATGTACAGCATGGTGAGTGTAGTTAATAATAACGTTAATAATAACGTATTATGGGGACTTCCCTGGTGGGAATCTGCCAGGGTTAAGAATCCGCCTGCCAATGCAGGGGACACGGGTTCGAGCCGTGGTCCAGGAAGATCCCACATGCCGTGGAGCAACTAAGCCCGTGTGCCACAACTACTGAGCCTACGCTCTAGAGCCTGAGAGCCACAACTACTGAGCCCATGCGCCATAACTACTGAGCCTGCACTCTAGAGCCCGCAAGCCACAGCTACTGAGCCCACGCTCCACAACTACTGAAGCCTGCGCGCCTAGAGCCCCTGCCCTGCAACAAGAGAAGCCACCGCAATGAGAAGCCCGCTCACCGCAACGAAGAGCAGCCCCCGCTTGCCGCAACTAGAGAAAGCCCCGCGCAGCAACGAAGACGCAACGCAGCCAAAAATAAATAAATTTATATTTAAAAAAATAATAATAATGTAATATGTACTCGAAATTCGCTAAGAGAGTAGATCTCAAGAGTTCTCACCACACACACAAAGGATAACTATGGGATGTGATGGATATGCTATTTGGTTTATAATGGTAATAATTTCACAGGGTACACATATGTCAAAACATCGCATTGTATACCTTAAATACATACAATTTTTATTTGTCATAAATAAATAAACAAACAAGAGGGAGAGCTTATTGCCAAGCCTCCGGCACCTTTCTTTGGGCTTGTTTTCCGGGTCCTCTCACTCTGTAGAGAAGGGGAAGGGTTCACGCAGGAAATGGCTGTAGGGTAGAGGTATGTATGGCCCCTTAGGCGGAACTTATGCTTTCAGAGGTAAAAATATACTTCAGACTTCTGCTCACTCACTATCTCTATCTTTTGCTTCCCCTCTATCTTTCTCTTTCTCTCTCTCTCCCAACATTTTGTGACAAATCTTGTTTTTGTAGTGCTAAACAAAAGGGAAAACTGACCCAGAGAGACTTTGGAAACACAGCATTTGTTGTGAAGTCTCCACCACAGGGTATAGTAAAGAATGTTCCTGCCATAGTACTGAGGAGCACAGAGGCCAGCAAGGAAATTATGGAATCTTCGTGTCTGAAAGTTTTTAGAGGCTATGAAAGCTGTTAATGTCTCTGGAATGGCTTAGGCCCAGTTTTTTAAAGGAGCAATAAGACAGTCGTGACTGTCTTTGGACAGTCCTTTCAGGATGTCATACTACAGAAAGTACTCCACGCTACAGCACAGGATGCCCAGAGCTTGCTGAGCCTGAGTGTGACTCTAGGGGGAGGGAAGGTTTGGCGGGAAGCAGGGGGTGAGGTCTCTGGGAAGTGGCATGACCAAGGATAAGAAGTGCAAAGCACTCCCCCACCCCAATGCGCAGAGCCAGCCCTTTAGCATCCCCTCGTTTATCACCTAGACAAAACTCAGAAGAACAGGTCAATTTTAGGAACTGAGGAGCATCAGCCATGAGAGGCTGGGAAAACCATAATCGGGACCTTGGCACTAACTGCATATGGGGTCTTGAGCAAGCCGGTCGACCTCTTTGAGCTTCTGTTGCTTCATTCATTCACTTATTCATTCATTCTGCAAATATTTATCAAAGGCTGTACCAGGAGGCGCTGTTCTAGGTGCTGGGTGAACCTAGTGAACAAAACAGACCTTACATTCCAGTGGGGGAGAAGGAGAGACAGAAAATAAATAAATATAACATGGACTTTGTTAGATGCCATTGAGGAAAATAAAACAGGGAAGGGGGTTAAGGAACGTCAGGGTTCAGGTATGGCAGTTTTAACTAGGGTGGTCAAGAAAGGCCTGTTTGGGGGATGACTTTTGCAGAAAGACCTGAAGAAGGTGAGGAAGACAGCCATGTTGACATGTGGGGGAAGAGTGATCTAAGTGGAAGGAATAGCAAGGAAAAGGCCCTGGGGATGGAGTGGACCTGGCCTGTTTGACACACGGTAGCAACATGAGCAAAAGGTCGATAGGAGGCAGCACGTCAAAGAAGTATCGGGGCAAGGCTGTGCACCTTTTGGATACATTACCTTTCCTTGGAATGAGCTAGGAGGCCATTGGAGGTTTTCCCAGGAGAAGATAATTTTGACTGCTGTGTGAAAATAGATTGAAAGAGGGCAGGGGCAGAAGCAGGGAAAACAGTTAAGATGCTGAGGCAACAAACCAGTCATGATCTGATGGCCTGGACCAGGGTGATAGCAGTGCAGTGGTGATCAGTGTCGGATTCTGGTAATATTTTTTTTTAAGTTTGCAAACTTTTGTTTGGCTGTGCGGTTTGCGGGATCTTAATTACCCGACCAGGGATCAAACCCGGGCCCCCTGCAGTGGAAGCGTCAGGTCCTAACCACTGGACCGCCAGGGAATTCCCTCTGGTAATGTTTTGAAGGTAGAGCTTATGGGATTATCTTATAGATTGGATGTAGGATGGAAGAGAAAGAGAAGAGTTAAGGATAACTCCAAGGTTTAGGGCCTAAGCTGTTGGAAGGATGGAGTTGCTGTTAGCTGGGATTGGTGAAGAGTGAGGGAAATAGGTTTCAGGTGGTGGGAGTGGGGCAGGATTAGGAGTTCTATTTTGTACATGTTAAGTTTGAGAAGCGTGTTAGCATCTAAGTAGAGATGTCTACTACACAGTAGGATGTACATGGCTGAAATTCATGGGAGAAATCTAGCCTGGAGATAGAAGTTTTAATACCAGAGTACTGGGGATATTGAAAGCCCCAAGACCAGATACAAATACCAAGTGAAAAGTGTAAACAGAAAAAACAAAAAGAGAGAGAGGTCTTAGGATTGATCCTTGGGTCTTTTCAGAACTAAGGGGTCAGGGAGAAAAAGATGAGGCAGCAGGGTAAACCAAGAAAGAGTAACTATTGAAGTAGAAGGAAAAGCAAAAAAGAGTTTAGTGTGTTGGAAGCCAGCTAAAGAAAGGTGGAGAGAGTAATCAACAATGTCAAATGATGCTGATAGGCAGCTAAGGTGAAGGCTGAAAATTGACCATCCAGCAATTTGGAAACCATTCGTGATTTCATTGAGCACTTTGGGAAAGCAATAGGAGCAAAAACCAATTGGGCTGTGTTCTAGAGAGAAGGGAAAGGGAAGGATTTGAAGAAGCTCATGTAGGCTACATTTTTGAGGCCTTTTGAGTTAAAGGGAGCAAAGAGGTGAGCCAGTAACTGGAGGGAAATAGAGTCAAAAGAGGTTTCCTTTGGGCTTCTTTTCTAAGTAGGAAGAAATTCCAGCACACTTGCCCTCGATGTTAAAGATGATCAATATTCACTCATATCCAATTTTCCTCTCTTTCCTGCACACGCAGGAAGACCACATTTACAATCAGGTTTGCTGGGTACAATCAGGTTTTCTAGCAGTTAAAAGTAAGTGTGAGTTCTTGGTGTTCTTTCACATCCATTGAACTGGTGTCAGAGAACTCCTAGGTGATGGAACCAAAACCCAGATTCTTTTTTTTTTTTTAGAGATTTATGTTTTATTTTATTTTACATCTTACTTTCCAAAAATAAATTTTAAAACAACCAATCAATTTTAAAAAAACTTAAACACTAATCCAGCTGAAACACAATTAATTCCATTTTTGCCTGTTTCCTTACAATATTCTCTTTATGTATACACATTTTAAATGGCTGCAGTCATAGAATTGCAAAATTATATATTGCATTTTATTAGTTAACATCAGAATATCATACAATCTTCCCGTGTCAACTCATATTCCATTCCATGCATAATCTTTGCAATTGCAGTTTTAATAATCAGACTATTCAATTGCATAATCATACCATAATTTACCTTATTCTCTTTGTCGAACATTTATTTTTTTAAACATAGCTAGTGAACATATTTTAGCATTTAGGGTTATTTAGTGTTTTTAACTTCTGTTTTATCATTTATTTAAGAAATAATGGGGGAAATAGTTTAAGATCATTGAGTTCAAGTGTGAATATCATTATTGCTCTTATATACTTCTGTATTAATAGCAAAAGGGTTTGTAGAAACTTACAGTGCCTACATGAGTAAAAAAGGAGTCAGTTTATCATACCACCCAGATTCTTGAGTCACTGTTGGAACAGAGCCATCTGACTCGCATCAGACTATGACATGAATGAGGACTTAACCTTCATGTTAGGCCATTAAGACTTGGTGTTTATTTGTTTGCACAGCAAAGCCCATCCTGACTCATACTTGGGCGGATGGGAAAGTTCCAAAAGAGACAGAAAACTTGCTGATATGGCAGACAGAAGGCCAATCGCTAAAAGAGTGCTCTTGAGGACTTGAGAGAGGATAGGATCTCCTGAGCAAGTGGGCCAACTCAGCTCAACAATGCTCATCCTTCTGGACATTGATGGAGTTGAACTGGATGATCTCTGGAGACCTAGCCTGTGCTACAGGTTGATGGTCTTGGAATTTTTCTAGGTTCCTGCTGGAGGGAGAGAAGAAAATTCCTGCAGGTCAGAACGAGAGGAGAGACGTTTGGATTGAGAGGTAGGGAAAGACCAGGGAGATGGGAGGCAGATTGGTCTGGAAAGGAGAGAATCATCTGACTTCAGAAGAGGCGTGAGCTCACTTGTCTTATCTTTGTTTGTAAATCCTCCCTGACTTTTCCCATATGGTCTTAGAGTTCATCGGAGATGACAGTTCAAGAGCTGTAGAACCACTGGGCTATTTGATAACCTAGAACATAGACAGATTGTGGAAAATGCAGATCATTGCTCTGTAACGATTTCAGAAGGATCTTGAAAACAATTATTATTATTTAATGGCCTCAATTTCCACATGAGTATGCAGGGAATAACAATACAGGGCACCAGTTTGCCTTTCAGGGCCGCTCTTCAGATTAACGAAATGTGATAAGTTAAACTTCTTGGAAGGATGGTGCTGTATAAACAGTAGGTGTTATTATTCCCATAAAAGGAAAGCACAGCCTTCTCTGATGAAATGGCTCTTACCTCAGACTCTTCATTAAAAGCTGCGGTGCAAGTTTCCAAGTTGCATTGGTGAGACTTGGTAGCAGATGAAAAAAAAAAAAAAAAAAAAGCAAAAAAATAAGAAGTCAAAGTATCCCAGGTAACTACTTGCCGGCAAGTAAGAAGTTTTCAAGTCCTAGAATCGTGCTGATAAGTCTGAACTGCCTAAAGGCAGAACTTATTTATAGTAACACAAAGGTGACTTCCAGCCCTGAAATCTGGGCCTCCGCCTCGGATGGGGGTGCAATAAAGCAAAGCCGTGAAAAGGGGAGCTAGTACTATTGTGATTCCATTTCTGAAGGCTGCTCAGTGGTGCTGCTACAGAGGGAGGGAAATCTGGTATGAAAATAGCCACAGCAATAGCTGATTTTAAAACTGAAATATATAAGCTATTTCCAAACCTCTTAGATTTCTAAATCCTGAGGCCAGTAAGTCCTATTTAAAGAGCTTTATGCAGAGGTGCATTCCTCTTTTGGATTAGTAGAAGGAGTTGAGTGGACAAAAACTAAGACCTTTCGAAGAATTATTTTTAAGTGACCTGATTTCAAAGGCAGTTTTAAGGCTTTCTTTCACTTTACCTGTTTCACCCTGTATAATGTAGGATGACCACAGTAATCAACATTTTTAAATGGATTCATAACAAAGCCTTTGACAGTAAAGTTGTTTGCATTAAATTTTATAAAAGTAGGTACCAGTGTATCTATTCATTTCAAGACTCTTCTCTATATATGAATTAAATGTCCCTTACGCGTCTTGCTTTGCTCTGTTATGGAATCGCTTAGCTATTTCAGTTGAAATCAGTAATAGATTTAGAGACAGAGTTCAGAGCTGTAAAGTTCCTCACTTGATCAGGAATCATACATATTATTTTTGTCATATTTAATCATAGAACCCAGGCCTTTAACAGGGTACTTAATTAAACTTTTAATTCATAAGTTAAATAGCACTTGGAAGGGTTTTTAAAAAATTATTTCCATGTCCCATCCAGATTACCAAAAAAATTAAAAATAAAAAAAAATAAAGGTATGATGGACATAATGGCTGTCAGCCAAGGGTATTGTAGGTCATGCCAACATGAGCTGGCAGCAAGCCATTGTCCAATTAGCGTGACTTTATCGATGCAGAGTAATCACTCTTGAGTTCATGGTTGAGTCACTTGTGATGGAGTGGTACTTCCCTTGAGCCAGTGCTTCTTAGAATAGGTTTCTTGTTCACTGTTATTACCTGCCCTACTTTGCCAATAAAAGAGCAAGACCATTTAAGCTGAAAGCCGAACAGAAGAGAAACATTGATTATAGATCTCATTTCTCTTTGCTTCCTGAAAACTGAGATTGCAATTACACAGTGAAAGCATGGGGTGTTTTTTTAAATGAGTTACAGGAAAATACAGTTTCCGCACCAAAATACTCAAGAGTTGGAATCCAAGAGTCAGTTTTGATTCTGTCTTTTCTTTGGCAGCTCTTAACACTGAGCACAAATGGGAGGATATCAGTAGAGTTACCTAATCATCTTAATGGATTCGCATTCCATTCAAAAACTTGGAATGTCCCCAGACTGCTTCAGGTTTCAGCTCTATTGTTGGGGTGTCCGTGACATTTCTGGTGGGTGTGCAGTTCTACACAAGCAGACAGCTTTTGAAAGGGACCCTTCTTCTGGTGAGAACACCTGGAATCTTGGTTGAACAAGCTGTAAACCAGGAAATTGATTCAGGAATTCCTTAATAAAAGGGATCGTATCCAGGCGTTGGGGTGGTGTGTGGTTGTCTGTAGGAAAGGCTGTTCTTAGAAGCACAAAGAAAGCAAAATAGCTGTTGGCACTCATCAGTTAATACCTTCCTGTTTATTTTCTTGTTTGTTTGGTTTCTTAACCAGATCACAGGCTGGACAAAGGGTTGGGGTGGTTTTGCTTTCAGGAGTGGGGCAATTAAACAGCCGCACTTTTGGTTTCCTGATATTTCAGAAGTGTTCTTTTTCCCATTAACTTGGTGCGTATAGTAAGATGTTTGTTTCACTTTGCCCTAGACCCCTCAAATATGTTGACAGTCTCTCTCACTGACAGTGGCACCTCTTCCAAGCTCGCTGGTGATGCAGTGAGCTGTGCTGTCTGAGCTGGACTTCTGTGTGCAGCCTGGCAAAGGCTGTGTGTGAAAAAGTGAGTGCATTCAGCACCCTGGGTGGGATGGAACCAGGCCTCCAATGTGAGCGCATTTTTGGACTGATTGGCAGCAGAGAGAAATACTGGCAGCTGTTCCCAAGCAAGCCAAAAAGTTGGCCCGGGGATGGAAAAAAAAAAAATGCTGGGATTTAGCCAACGAAAGATTCCTGCGTTTAGAAGAAAATCAAAGGAAGGATACAGAAGGTCACAATGACAGACCTCCAGCTGGTTGAAGTCACAACTATTTCATTTTGTCTTCTGCTGTATAAAGGATAGTATTACTTGTCATTGCTACTCAATTTTTCCCAATTCTTTATTTCTAAGTCTTCATTTTTGTTCTCTTGATTTCTTTATTTTTTTTTTAATTCTCTACATACAAAATCAAATGACAGATTATTCTTCCTAAAAGTAGTGTGCGGGTGATGTTATTTGCAGAGGCGGTATCTGCAACCGGAATTGAATAGAACGGGGCAGGGCTCAGAGGGCAGTAGCCGCACGCGTGTGTGCCAAGCCATGTTGAGTGATGCGGGTTGGAGTTGGAGTTACGTGTGAAGATCACCTCAAAGATCTGTCCAGAGAGACCCTCTGACACCCCACAACTTATCTATTATTCTTGTTTTATTAGTTACTAAAAGAGAAGGGTGGGAAAAACAGGAAAAGTTCCTAAAAGGCCAGGAAAAATGTCTGCTGAAAGATAAGATGCTCAAGGGTGTTGCCATGTAAAGATGAGCACTCTTGTACCACCGGAGACATTTTCCTATTTGATGTCATTCTTCCTTCCAGTGAACACCTTAGACTATGTGCGAATATTCTTTCTGCCAAGTAGAGCTGTTGTAGCCCAGGAATTAAATTGTACCCTACAAATAGGAAGGTGGAAAGATTAAAAATGTGGACCACCAAAATTTGGGGGTAAGAAATATACAGGATTCTAAGAGAAGATGTTTGAAGCACACCTTTTGTAACTCTGGGGATTTTGGGAGGGGTGACTTAAATCCATCAGATTTGCAAGATATTCACGGAAATGCGATGACCTTTCAAAGTTCTGTTTAACAAAGTCTCTCCATGCCTCCTGTTTGAGGCTGTTACAGTAGATGTCAACCAGATATTCTCACTTGCCAACAGAAGAAATAGTATCCTGACTACGTGGGGGGGATTTCAGCTCTATTAAAGGAGAATTTGATAACAGTGCAAGATGCTAGACACTGCGGTAGGGTAGAAACAAACACAGAATTACCTTCAGAGGAGGGGTGTGTGTGTGTGTTTAAAGGACAAAGGGGTCAAGAGACTTCCTTGGCGGTCCAGTGGTTAAGACTTCGCCATCCAATGCAGGGGGTGCAGGATCGATCCCTGGTCGGGGAGCTAAGATCCCACATGCCTCGCAGCCAAAATAAACAAGCAGAAGCAATATTGTAAAACAGAAACAATATTGTAACAAATTCAGTAAAGACTTTAAAAATGGTCCGCATCAAAAAAATCTTAAAAAAAAAAAGGACAAAGGGGTCAAAGGACAAGATGGCTTAAGTACAGCACTTCATAGAAGCAGAGGAATGGAACACATGACCCTTTTCTAGATCGTTTCTTTGGGGAGGTTAACTTAGAAATTTAAGACAGAACCATCTCCTCCAAGGAGCTTACAATATAGTTGAAGAATCAGGACAAACCATAGAAATCAAAGGTGTAAACAATTCAAGAGCATTTGCTGTAGATGCCATGTTATGTGTTAGCCGTTGTTTGTGCCACAGAGGTTCTGATCTGGGGGAGGACAGGATTTTCCTTCCATCTCCTAAAACCACCTGAAACGGACACTCACCGGATTGATCAGACTTTCTTAGGGAACAAGTGGGGAGAGAGCCTCCAGGAAAAGACACTGGCACGACAAAGTCCCCAAAAGAAGCAGTCACAGGGCCTTGAGGAGCCAGCTCTGATTAGCACAAAGAGTAGATTTGGGGAAATAATTCAAAATATGGTCAGATTACATGGAGCCTTCCTAGGAAAAAATAAGGTTCAGACCAAAGAATTTAATCTTGATGGAGTAAGCAATAGGAATTCACTGAAACGTTGTGAGCCAAAAAGTGACAGGATGAAAAAGCATTTAAGGACTAACTGTCTAGCGATGGAATGTTGGACGGATGGGACAACAAACTACTCCAGACAGAGGGCACAGCCGTGAAGCTCACCCTGCTCCCAGCATGAGCGGATGAAGGTTATGTGCCTGGTGAAGAGCTGGGAGATGCCAAAGACTGAGTGTGGGACTCACCAGTGGGAGAAGAGGCCATCCAGCCTTGATATATATCTATAGTGCTTTATAAGTTCCCAAGGCACCGCGAGTGCAAAGCTGAAGATACGGATGTGAGGAACACGGGCCCATAGGTGGTGACTGAGACCACCAGGAATTGCCGATCCCTTTCAGAAAAGAGAAGAGAAGAAAGGTCGGGGGCTGAGATTGAGCTCCTATACTTAAACTCCCATTGCTGGTTCCTCTAAGAATGAAGTCTACTCTGGATGGCTGGTTTTAAGGTGACTTTCATTTATTTGGGAAATATTTAAGCCCCAACAATTTATCAGACTGAGGATACATATAGAGGTGCTCCCTAAATTACCTTTTAAGGAGTATGCCTTCCAGGTGATATTGTGAGCATCATGCCTTACTTGGCACAGATGGATACAAGGACCTTCAAGGAGATACTAAATTTCTGGAGGACAAAGCCTCTAAAAATACCTCAAGGGTATTTGTAATCCAGTGCCACATACTTTAAAATGCCAGGAACAGATTCAGGCAAAGGTGATCACTTACGGTTAAAACCATTATGATGAATGTTTGCTGGACATTACTATAGTAGCTAAGCAACACACACAGACACAAAGTAACAACACACACTCTCTCTACCCACAAACCCAGGCAGGGGTCAGCCTGAGCATCACTCCTGGTGAGTCACCTAGGTGTTAGATATCTTCTGATGATATTCATGAAATAGACAGTCTCCCCAGTGATGTGTTCCGTGTGTAACTTGACCTCATAAAGCCTTTAGATATAACTTCCAGTTAGAGGAAAACCAATGATTACAAAAACAAGCCTAACAACACCATGAGGGAGCAACGGGGCAAATCCAGAAGGCGGGTTGTTCTGCAGGACAAGTGGCCTGATTTCTTCAATAAGTGTCATAAAAATGGGACTATGCTAAATTAAACAAGAGTTAAGGGGTTTAAAAACTAGATGCACTACGTGATCCTGGAGTGGTTACTTGTTTGGATAAACCAGTTATAAAGGACTTTAGGGGGAAATTGGAAAAATCCAACTGTGGTCTGGGTATTAGGAGAAATTTTCCTGAAATGGAAAGGTGGTAATAATTGGAAAAGGCAGACTGAGAAACAATAGGTCCTGTATGATCTCGGTTTGGTTAAAAAATACAAATTGGAGTGTGTGTGTGTGTGTAAAGGAGCCAAAGGACCTGTGCTAAAGTGTTAAGAGTGGTGACCTGTGAATGGTGGGAATGTGATGGGTTTTGTTTTGCTTGTCTGCATTTTCCAATTTCCTACCGTGTACATTATTACATTTCTGTAATAATAAAAAGGTTATTTGAACAGTTCAGTGGATAGAAGGGAAGGAGGGAGTGAAGATTGGGTGGATTGTGGAGCATAATACTGGAAAAAGTACAACTCTGCAGTATGGCATTATATGTGATTTCAAGACTTCTTTGGCCCCATCGATTTTCTTCCTAGAAGCACCAGTGCTGCACCAGTGCTCCCTGGTCCCTTCCTTCCAGCTCTGGGCCCTCCATTCTCCTAACTAAGAGACTAGAGTCCTTAACTAGGACCAAACAAACTTGCACTCACAGTCTCATTGGTTAAATGAAAATCAACCCAAAAAGCAATAAAGAGAATAGATTTCTTCTAGTTCCTTCTTATTAAAAGTGTGAGAACTTTTTTCATATTTAAATTTACCTTGATCATTGAAACCTACAGATGCTCTTCCTTCCTATATGTTCTCTAGAGTTGCATCTCTGGAAATTACTAATGTTATTTTCAGTGAAAATAGCTCAGATGTTTTCCAAGACTCTGACCCTCTGCGTCCCCAGATAGAGAAGGAAATTCTCACCATCTAGTCAAATCTTGTACAACTATGAAGGAAGTAGCAGATGTGGGGAGTGTCACTCCTTTCGTGTTACCCTGGTCTACAAGTACTGAAATTGAAGACAAGGAGAGTCCTTTCATGAATATTTTCAAACCTATGTAAATATCTACAAATACGTGCTTTGGAAGTTACTCAGTCAGCTTACTTCAGGCTTAGGTTATATACTGAGTATCTCCAGATAGTTGCTTTTTCAAGGATGTGTCAGAATGTTCAATAGGAAGGACATTTTTTTATATTAATCAGTTGGATGATGACATTTTCAAAAACCAAGAGTAAAAGATGCTGCTTCCATCCTCAACTGGGCTTTGTTAAAAAAGGACAACCATAAAGTCGTCCCTGGATCCTGGAAAGCCTGGACCACTGGGGGACCTGCAGTAATGAGGTGGTTTCCCTCCATCATGCCCAAAGTCTGGAAGAAGACAACTGACACGTGTGTGATTAAGACTTCAGAAGAGTGAGTCAAAATAGAAAGTGATGCTCCAGTGGACCTGCACCTGTAAGTCTCACACTGGTGTTTAAAACAACTTAATGCAGACTGCTTCCTACTCTGTGGTCAACAAAATGCTGCTTCTTCCTTCCGCATCAGGAGCCTCCAGAAATATCTTTTTTTTTAAGTTTCTTTATAAGTGATTTTCTCTTAAATCAATCTTTAGCTTGTTTTCATGGGAAACCTGTAGTATTTAACTCTTCTAATACCCATGTATTAGTCTGCTCAGGCTGCCATAACAAAATACCACAAAATGGGTGGAATAAGCAACAGAAATTTATTTTCTCACACTTCTAGAGGCTAAAAGTCCAAGACCAAGGTGTCTGCAGGTTTGGTTTCTCCTAAGGCCCCTCTCCCTGGTTTGCAGATGGCCTCCTTCTTGTTGTGTCTTCACATGGCCTTTCCTCTGTGCACAGAGAAAGAGAGAGAACACTGGTGTCTCTTCCTCTTCTTATAAGGACACCAGTTCTGTCAGCTCAAGGCCTCACCCTTATGACCACATTTAACCTTAATTACCTCCTTAAAGGCCCTGTCTCCAAATATGGGGAGATGGGGACGAGGATTACAACATACAAATTTGGGGAGACACAATTCAGTCCATAATGACCCACTAAAAAATAATGGGTTTATACAAATAACTAAACAACATAGGTACAAGATTATCCACATATGTACAGCTACACAACCGCTTACTATGTAACCATATGGAAGAAAAAAGATCTCCATGAACTGATATGGAGTAATTTCCAAGATATACTTTAGAAGGCAAAAACAAGATGCAGAAGAGTACATACACTAGGTATGGTATGCTTCCTTTTGTTTAAGAAACAAGAGAAAATATGAGTATGTATTTGTAATTCATATGTATAATTTATAAGTATACACGCACATTTGCATATTTTATTGAAAGAAACACAGAAAAGACAAAAAATTATGAAAAGGTGACCTATGGGAAGTGTGTGAAAACAGAATGAAAGGATCTGAGATGGAAGTGACTTTCTATCACTTTAATTGGTATTGACTTTTGAACCATTTAAATGTTTTACATAGTCAAGAAATTAAAATTTAATCAAAAAAGATGAGAAGCAGCAAGCCCTAAAATTTAAAACAAATAGAAAAAAATGAACTCACTGTATATTAAATTGGTTAATTAACCACACAGAATAAAAGAATAAATTAGATTAACTTTTGAACATGGTTCTATGGCTAGACATCCTCTGTGGGATATTCTTCAATACAGCTGGCCTGAACTTTTCAAAAGTGTCGCTGCCATGAAAGACAAAATGATGGGGGACTCTCCTAGGTCAAAGGAAATTAAGTGGGACCAAATGCAGTAAGTGATCTTGATTGGCTCCCAGATTAAAACAAAAAAAATCTATGAAGGACATCCTTGGAGCAATTTAGAGACTCAATATAGACTGTATATTAGTTTACAACATTGTGCCAACATGAGTTTTCTTGGGTAGGAAATTGTTATTTTGGTTATATAGAATGTTCTTGTTCTCAAGATATATATGCTGAAGTATTTAGGAATGAAATGTCATGATTTACTTTCAAGTGGTTTTGGGAAGAAATATGTGGAGGGGGTGGGAGGGTGTGTTTATCTATAGATAGATAAAGATATAGAAAAGACAGCACACTTTTTTTTGCTTAAAACACTAGAAGGTATTTATTGGGACAGCTTCAGGCACAGTTTGATCAAGGAGAGCATACAAATTTAGCAAAATTTAACGGTTGGTGAATTGAGATTAAAGGTATATGGATGTACATTTCTTTCATCTTTTCTGTAGGTTGGAATTTTCAAGATAAAAAATTGGGAAAAAAATAATAGATATGGATTGATTTTGTCATGAAGGTGCTCCATTCACAAGAAGCATTTACTAAGTACCTACTCTGTGCCAAGCCCTGTTCTAAGTGCTGGGGATGTAGCCATGAACAAAGGCAAAGAAAGTTGGAGCTCTCATGGGCCTATATTTTAGTGCAAAAGACAAGTAAGAAAACAGATAACTTTAGATTGTGATGAGTGCTAAAAGTATTAAAACGAGGTGATGTGATACAGTCATCAAGGGAGAAGCAACATTAGATAGGGTGGCCAGGGAACGGTTCTCCAAGGAGGAGACTTTGGGGCTGAGACCTGAATGACCAGAAGGAGCCATTCATTCATTGACCAGATTTGCAATGAGCACCAACTGTGTGTGCTCTTCTAGGTACCGAATGTAGCAGGGAACAAAATGGGTACACCCTCTGCCTTCCCAGAGCTTACATTCCCATTAGGGGCAACATACAATAAACAAGAATATGTAAGCTGGTGATCAGTGTTACAGGGGAAAATAAAATAGGGAGGGGAGTAGTTAGTGAGGACAGGAGTTGAAATTTTGTTTTGTTTCATTTTGGCATTGTAGGTTTTTAAAAATTTTTTTGAAGTATACTTGATTTACAGCGCTTCAGGTATACAGGAAAGTGATTCAGTTATACGTGTGTGTATGTGTATACATATACACATTCTTTTACAGATTCTTTTCCATTATAGGTTATTACAAGATATTGAATATAGTTCCCTGTGCTATACAATAGGTTCTTGTTGTTTATCTATTTTATATATAGTAGTATGTGTCTGTTAATCTCAAATTCCCAGTTTAACCCTCCCAACCCCTTTCCCCTTTGGTAACCATAAGTTTGTTTTCTATGTCTGTGAGTCTATTTCTGTTTTGTAAATAAGTTCATTTGTATCATTTTTTAGATTCCACCTATAAGTGATATCATATGATGTTTGTCTTTCTGACTTACTTCACTTAGTATGATAATCTCTAGGTCCACCCATGTTGCTACAAATGGCGTTATTTCATTCTTTTGAATGGCTGAGTAATATTCCATTCATCTTCTTTATCTATCTTCTTTGTCCATTCATCCGTCGATGGACATTTCAGTTGCGAGTTGAAATTTTAGACAGGGCAGTTCGGAAAGGGCTCATGGAGCGGACAACATACAGAGACCGGGTCTAGAGCTGGGGTGTTGGGAGGAGACAGATAGTGAAGGGCCTGATGGACCATATTAATGATGTTGGCTTTTACTCAGTGAAAAGGGATCTTCTGGATGGTTCTGGATAGAGCAGTGACATCATGCAACCTATCTTTCTACAGGATGGCTCTGGATGCTGGGTTGAGAATAGGCTACAAAGGGAGGAGGGCAGGAGTGGGGATACCAGCTAAGCGTCTCCTGCAATAATTCAAGCAAGAGGTAGTTTGTAGGAGGGTGGTGGCAGGGAAGAAATGCAAAGGCTTGGAACCTGACTCTATTTTGAATGCAGAACTGCCAGGACTTCCCACTAGCTGATTGGAAGTAGGATATGAGAAAAAGAAAAGAATCCAAGATGACTGAGGTTTTGGCCCTAAAAACTGGAAGGATGGGAGTTGCCCTGAACTGAGGTGGGAAAGAAAAACTGCCCAAGGAGCAGGTTTGAGAAAGGACGTGAGGGATGGGGTGGGTGGATGGCAGGATCCGGGGGCAGTCAGCAGCCAGGCAGAGGGAAAGCAAAAGCTTGAAGATGTACTGAGAGTTTCACCGCAGGCTTGTTCGAGGATAGTTAGGAATGCCTTGGGATAAATCTTTTCGTAGAATTTTTTTCATTTACAAATTAACCTTTTGGTAATTTGAGCTCCATCCACTCAGATGAAAAAGGTAACTCTCAGTTTGCACCATCAGCTGCCTCTAGGAGTCTGGCTCCCACGTGGAGATGCTCTAGGAGGTCTCCCTTGTTCTGGGCGCTGGGTGGAAGTTTTGGTGAGAAAGGGGGATTTGTGCTGAAGATGTGGCTCTATTCACAGTGACATGTGAGGTGGCGTTGGTGGGAGTGACCCTGCAAGGTTCAGCCGGAGTGTCATAGTAGTTCCCAGACATTTTTTGCCAATGATCCCTTTGACATGCGACTGAATTTCACAGGCTGCCTTTCAGTCTTGAACCCAAATTTCCCTTCCTTCTGTGCCCCTCGCCTGCGTCCGCGAGGGATGCACATTCTGAGCATATTTCGTTCCTCAAGAGCAGGCTTTGGCAGCTCAGAGACTATTCATTCACATTCCATTGCCTCTTCTGTGCTCCCTCCAAGATTCCAACAGAGGCTGCGCTTAAAATAATGAGGCTTTATTTATGCAGATTCTTCCTCCCCCAGAAAGATGCTGAGAGCTTTTCATGGGAATTCTTGAAGAATTGCTGAGGTTCCGTGGACTTCAGAAAGTGTGCTTGAAATGGGGACTCTGACAGTTAGGGCCCCCGGTAAGGCTTACTGATGGAGAGAACGGACCTTGAACCCACTCTGCCGCGAGGACCCTCTCTCTGCAGCTGTAACACACCCTGCCAACTGCAGTCCAGCCCAGGACAACACTCCGGGGACCTCCCTTTCTAGCCAACACCAGAAAAAGAAGCGGGGTGAACTTGCTCTCTCCCTCTCCTTCTTTATACCTTCTCTTCTTACCTCCCTGTGTTTATTTAAAAGCCATATCAGTCACAAAAAGCCAAACACTGTATGATTCCACTTAAATGAGGTATCTAAAGTAGTCAAATTCATAGAAATGGAAATAGAATGATGGGTACCAGGGGCTGGGTGCTAGGCGGTAAAAAGGAGTGGTTTAATGGTTACAGAATTTCAGATTTTTTTTAATGTTCCTTTTATTTATTTATTTATTTATTTATTTGGCTGCGCCGGGTCTTAGTTGCAGCATGCAGCACCTAGTTCCCTGACCAGGAATCGAACTCGGGCCCCCTGCATTGGGAGCACAGAGTCTTAACCACTGGACCACCAGGGAAGTCCTAGAATTTCAGATTTTTAAGATGAAAAAGTTCTGGAGCTCTGTTTCACAGCAATGTGAATATACTTAACACTGCTGAACTATACCCTTAGAAATGGTTGAGATGGTGGATTTTATGTTACATGTTTTTCACTACAACTTTTTAAAAGCCACATTAACAGCATTACTTCCGTGAAAGGAAGAATATACAAGTTCTAAAAAGTGGAATGCTTTCAGACAGAGAGAACAAGCAGAGGCCACGGGGTAAGGTTTTTATGTTATAACTGTAGGTGTTTCATCCATCTCCCCATGATTTTTCTGAATACACATATGTATTGTGTATGTGTTTGTGTGTAAGCACTCCAGCATTTTGTACACTTGTATGGGTCTTCCAGACGTGGTTATTATCATCATTACAGCATAAGAAAAAGGCTTCAGAATCACCCCCAGGTCACCCAGAGCAGCCACTGGTTAGTCCTCTGCTAGGTTCAATATCAAAGTAGTTAGTAGTCTAGTTCAGCTCCACTTGGGGGCAAATTTCTATTCTAGTTTATATTGTTATTACTTTTGGTCCAAAAGTTCCTGAAATTCAGTTTCCTTTGTGCTTCCCACGCACGTGAGCCCCTTTTCTAACTGGTTGTTGAATTGGATAATTCCCTGGGTCCTGTGGAGTCTGGCCTCCACTGGCTGCTCAGTCTGTATTAGAAGGTCATTTCTGAGCCTTAAGATTCACTTCAATTCTTTCTTGGAAATAGAATACATGACATTATTTGTAATTGTAACTTGCTTTGAAGTTACAAATGTTTCAGAAGAAGAATTCTGAAAGAGCATGATTGTCTTACCATCCAAGGAATTCTTCCTTGCTCCCTCTTGTATAGCTACTTTATTTATTTATTTATTTATTTATTTTTGGCTGTGTTGGGTCTTCGGTTCGTGCGAGGGCTTTCTCCAGTTGCGGCAAGCGGGGGCCACTCTTCATCGCAGTGCGCGGGCCTTTCACTACCGCGGCCCCTCCCGTTGCGGGGCACAGGCTCCAGACGCGCAAGCTCAGCAGTTGTGGCTCACGGGCCCAGCTGCTCCGCGGCATGTGGGATCTTCCCAGACCAGGGCTCGAACCCGTGTTCCCTGCATTAGCAGGCAGATTCTCAACCACTGCGCCACCAGGGAAGCCCCGCTCCCTCTTGTAGAACTGGAGAGGCGGCCTCTGCACCAACATGGCCATCTGTGATCAGAGCCCAGTGTCAAGAGAAGGTCCCTCCAATGCCAACTTGACAACATGAGACCCAGTTCAATTGTTCACCTCAACGTTGTGTCTGGAATTTGAGTTAGAATCACTAATTAGATGATCACTAATTAGATGGTCACAGACCTGGGAGAATCATCCAAGAAATTCCAACCCAGAGTCAGGTCCTAACCATGAGAACAGGAAACAGATGTCTAAACAGGAGCTAGAACGGTGACCTCCAGGAATCTATGCGGTATCATCATTGCAGGAACATCTCCTTTGCCTTGGCCTCAGGTTGCTGGTACAGAACTATGTTCTCTCCTAAGTTGTGGCCATTCTCGATAAATTAGAGATATTTCTTGAATATCAGCCATGAGTAAATCACAGTACATGTTGCCATGTTTTCGAGGTGTCCTTCACCTCATGTCACTTATTTCATTGCCTTTTGTCTTCCGCCTCTTCTACTTATAGTCATTTCTTCTCGTTTCTTTTCTACTCATGTTGAGATTACCTGGTTCAGTCCTAAAACCTGTCCAAGAGATTATTAAGGAGGAAAGGCTTTGGGCTATTTTCTCCTGCCATTTTAGAGTGTGCAGAATGGCAGGGTGTGTACAACTTTCATGATATTTTTTAATGGCTGTTGCTGTGTCAAGCCCAGGAAAAATACGAGATGGGGCATGCTGCTGTCCATTGAAACAAAACTGTGGTTCCCTGTGACAGACTACACTTGCTCTCCTGACAGGTCTAAATAGAAAGGGCTTATTGTTCAGCAGGGGAAATCATGCCTGGAAATAATGCCTGTGTAAACGTCTTGAAACTCAGACTGCTGAGTTTGCATTTGTTTGATTTCTAGGTTCTGCAGCTACACAGTTGAATTTTTGTTGAGTAGATACAACGGCCTTTGAAAATGTACATACTTAGGAAATCACTGACTTCTTTTTTTTTTTAATACTGCCTTTCATTACATTCTATCAAGGCTGCCTGTGTTCTCTGCAAATTGTTCGTGATCTCAGCAGACCGGTTGGACTAGGTCAGAATTCCAAACTAAAGTAGCTTGAAGCATGTGTCGTTCACAGGCTTATAGGAGACTTGGGGAAGTTTAAGAAAGCTCTGTTTGTTTTGCCAACTCACGAGTCCATATATTTTGCCAGCAGTATCCGGAGTAAATGAAAGTACTATGCACCTTGTCTTTCTTCCTTGTCGATTTTTGTATAAAGTGTTTAAGGAATACTAAGAACCATAACTCCTCTCAATTATTGTGGTAGAAAGTGAGGCATATAAAGGATTGAAAGTTAAAAGATAAGGCATGTTAGAAGTCATGTAGTCCAATCTCCCATCAAATTTGGAATCCTTTTGTGATAATGACATAAGTAGCTCTCCAGCCTCTGCTGGAACCCCTGCAGCAGTGGGGAGCACACCACCACCTAAGAGCCCCTTTCATTTTGTACAACTGTGATTACTAAAAAATTCTTCATTTTTCATCGAAATCTACCTCCCTGAAATTTTCATCTGTGGTCCTGTTTATGCCCTCTGGAATGGAAGAGAGCAAAGCTCATCTCATCTTTCCATGATAGCCCATTAACTCTCCAAAGACAACACTTGTGTGGGCCCCATATGTCTCCCTTTCTCTGGGTTGAACATCCCTGGTTCCATCGCCACCTGGGACATGGGTTCATTGTTCATCATGATGCTTTTTGCCTGGCCTATTCTTAACATACAGCACCAGGACTAAATACAAGAGTCTCAGTGTGATCTAAACAGTAAAGAATCTAGAGAGGCTATAACCCCATCTCTGCATTATACGTCTCTTGATATAGCCCAGGTTGTGTTAAGTTTCCTGGCAACTGTGTCACAGTCCTGACACACCTCATTAAGCCAGAACTCTCCCATCCTGTTTTTACAAAGTTGACCTTTTGTTTTAAAGTATAGTTGATTTACAGTTTTGTACAAAGTTGACTTTTTAAATTCCATTACAGGAATTGACACCTCTTTGTTAAATTGCATCCTTACACATTTACACCATAATATCAGCCCGTGGTCATCATTTAGGGTCTTGATTCTGTCTCCTAGAGTATCTTACCAGCTTGCCGCCCAAATCTTTTCCAAGTCAGAGATAGAAGTTAAGCATGACAGAGTAAGCAGAAAGCTGGGTCTTATCACCAGACAATTTTCCTCAGGTTGAAGCTGACAGTAATCCATTGCCCAGCCACTGATTGCTTAATTTTACTATCTTCTAGACCCTATTTTTTCATATGACTTAAAGAGTGAGCTAAGAGATGTCAGCTGCCTTGCTGAAATCCTGGGATGCTATTTCTACTGCATTCTCGAGCAGTGATCCCATCAAAACCAGAAATGAAGTTTTGTTGGCATGACTTGGTCCTAATGAAGCTTGAATCATCTGCCACTTTCCTGTCTACATTCTGAGTGGGTTATGGTTTGTTTGCCAGACCCAGAAAGATCAAGTATACAATTCATGTGGAATTCCAAGACTTAGTTTTACTCCCTAAGAACAACAAAACTTTCAGAGGGTGGGTGGGAAGATTTAAAAGTGTCTCATGGAAAAAACAAGTGCCTCATGCACATCTGGATTGAGTGACAGGGAAAATGTCAGGAAAAAAAATCCTCCCTTATGTGTATACATTATAAAAATGAAAAGAAAACAAAAACGTAAGTCACTGTAATTCTTGAGGAAATGGCTGATAAAATTGGGATATGATTTAAAAACAGAAATGGAGGCTGGATATTATTTAAAAACCAAACAAAACAAAAACTTTGAGTCGCTGAAGCCCATGGTGTTACACATCTCTATTAGAGAGAAAGCGAGATGAACAGAAATATGGTAGAAGGCAGCCCCATCAGGCAAGGCTAGGAGTCAATGGGAGGGGTTCCTTAGGAGAAAGATGTCTAAGCCAGTTCCTTGACCATGGAATGGGCTTGTAAATCCCACAGAATGAAATGCAGATTAAAAACACACACCAAAGTGGAGAAAAGGGAACCCTCCTACACTGTTGGTGGGAATACAAATTGGTGCAGCCACTATGGAGAACAGTATGGAGGTTCCTTAAAACACTAAAAATAGAGTTGCCATATGATCCAGAAATCCCACTCCTGGGCATATATCCTGACAAAACTATAATTCAAAAAGATAAATGCACCCCAATGCTCGTAGCAGCTCTATTCACAATAGCCAAGACATGGAAACAACTTAAATGTCCATCGACAGATGAATGGAGAAAGAAGATGTGGTACATGTATACAATGGAATATTACTCAGCCATTAAAAAGAATGAAATAATGCCATTTGCAGTAACATGGATGCACCTAGAGATTATCACACTAAGGGTAGTAAGTCAGAGAAAGACAAATACCACATGATATCACTTATATGTGGAATCTAAAATATGACACAAATGAACTTATCTACGAAATAGAAACAGACTCACAGACATAGAAAACAGACTTGTGGTTGCCAAGAGGGATGAATTGGGAGTTTGCCAGATGCAAACTATTAGGTATAGAATGGATAAACAGGGCGTACAGTATAGCACAGGGAACTATATTCAATATCCTGTGATAAACCATAATGGAAAAGAATATGAAAAAGAATGTATATATATGGATAACTGAATCACTTTGCTGTACAGCAGAAATTGATGCAACATTATAAATCAACTATACTTCAATAAAATAAATTTTAAAAAAATAAAATTAAAAAGACATACACACCAAAAAGAACCATCATCACAAAGCTCCCGCAATGCACAGCCCAGGCACTGGGAGCCCACCCGCACCATGCAGGAGGCTGAATTCAGTTCACCTCCAACATCAGTCTCGCTGTCTTTCCGTTTTCCTGTTTGAGTCTTCCTCAGATACCAGGTTTGTGAGAAAGGTCTTACAAGTCCTGCTGTAAGAGAACTGGGGCATGCAAGCAGCAGCCCAGGACCCTCAATCTTCCAAACCCTGCCCTGTTTTGCTAGAGCTGTGCTTCAGTTCCTCACGCCCCTCCTTTCCAGCATCAGAAATGACTGAATCCTGAAAAACGCTGCTGCGGAGTTATTTTTGGCTCCCTTCCCTCCAGCCCCGGAGTCTGCCGCTCATCAACAACCATTAACAGCTGTTAGAAGGGGCTTTCAAATCCCTGGCTTCTTGCTGAAGCGCTTTGACACCAGTTTTCTATGAGCTCAGCCACACTGGAGAGGTGAAAGAAACATGCCAGAAGAGTTACATAAAATGCCCTTCGTTTGGGGAGTCTGGTTTTTCTCCCTTTTGTGCAGGAAAACTTAAGCCTCTGACAGAAGCTGTGAAGGCACCGCCCAGCTGAGTCCCTGTGCAGGCTGATGAATCCAGATGATCTCATGTGACGGCCCCAGCGGCGGCCCTGGGTCATTCTCAGGGCCACGATCAAGTCTGTGCATCCTTGGTATGAGAAATTTCAGCATCCTGCCCTCACCGAGCTGCAGCCACTCCACTGCAGCATCTGGAGTTCTGGACTAGACACGGAGGAGGTGGCCTGTCACCACGGAAGCTGGAAGCTGCCTCCAGGGCCCCCTGAGGCCACCCGAAAACCCAAACCCAGGAGCCCATGGCTGCCAGTGAGGCTCCCATGTGGCTCCTTCCCTACAAAGGACTGAGAACGACAGTAGATGTTTGGAAAGTTCTGTGCTCCTTGTCGATGTTGATCCATTAATTCACACTAGTTCCAGAAAGGATACTGATGATGTTGCAGATCAGGGATTAATGCTTCATGGCTACCTATACTTTGCCACTTCTTACCCCTTCACTTTTTAGGGCAGTCACCCCCGACCGCAGAGGAGTGACACATCCTCTCCCCCTGTTCCAGACTGGAAAATACAAGAGACCATGTCCAGATGTCTCCCGCCTCAGCACTTAGCCAGAATAATTATTCGGCCTCCTAATCCCGGTATTTCCCATCATATGAATATTTGTAGCACAACTTGGAAGTGAAATGATTTTGTGATATATGAAGAACTTGATTTGAGAATCACCGTGTTTATCTTAATATGTATTCAAAAAAGTGTAACTCACATGTTAAACCTGAGATTTCACAGATAGTGTTGCTTAGGAGGAGTTTCTGAGCTAAATTTAATTTGTAAACAAAGTGAGTTGCATTAGAGAAAATATTAAAAATTGTGACATTAGGTCATAAGTGTCTGTAGTTTGGGAGACACTCCATAATTTAGTAATTTTTCTGTCCACTAGTCCTGTCTGTTTTGTGCCATCGCTCCCCAAAGAAAGCCACAATGGCAGCTTATTGAGAACACAGGTCATGCCTATTTTCATAAGTTTTGTAATAAAGCATGAGGAAATATAAGGCTTTTTGCATTAAGTACATTTTTAAAAATTATTTATTTATTTGTTTATTTATTTATTTGGCTGCGCTGGGTCTTATTTGCAGCACATGGGATCTTTGTTGCGTCGTGAGGGATCTTTAGTTGTGGCATGTGGGATCTAGTTCCCCGACCAGGGATCGAATCTGGGCCCCCTACATTGGGAGCACAGAATCTTAGCCACTGGACCACCCAGGAAGTCCCACATTAAGTACATTTAGATGAAAATACTTTTTATGTGTGTTTCTTGGTTATCTGATTTGTTTTTTTTCTTCCAAAATAGTCTAGCTCTCCTGCTTGGGTCCCTAAGCGTCTATACCACCTCCTCACCTGCTTCTATACACTTCCTCATGGTGAGGGTAGAGAATGATGCTCTCCTTGATGACTGCCCTGTGCTGAGAATTTCTTCAGGGCTCGCTAAGATGATTTACACTTACCCTAACTCAGTTCTTTGGAACCCACCTCTGCCTCTCTCCCTCCTTCTCTTCTCATGTTTCAACTCAGTGAAGTTCTAAAGAAGATCTATTTGTTTGGCTATTGTGGACATCCTCATAACTTAAATATAACTTCCCAAGAATGGATACAGAGGGTGGTGGATTTGATATCAATAACCCCATTTTTTATTGCCAAAGTGTAGGGTAGGGAGAAGACATGGCAAGAGATGAGGCAGGACAGGTCTTTGGAGCCCAATTATAAAGAGCCTTGAATGCCATGATTGAGGGGCTTGGGTTTTATTCTACAGGAAGCAGGTTGACAAAATGATTGTCATTAGGAAGATGAATCAGGCAGCAGTACAACGGAAGGATTCAGGGAGAAAGAGACAATGGCCAGGTTGTTGCAGTGGCCTAAGCAAGAAGTAATGAGGCTGTGAAATTAGGCATGTTTGTTGGAATAGAAAGAGATAGATGACTTTTAAAGAGCAAAGGGAGAGGCTTCTCTGGTGGCACAATGGTTAAGAATCTGCCTGCCAGTGCAGGGGACACGGGTTCAAGCCCTGGTCCAGGAAGATCCCACCTCGTGGAGCAACTAAGCCCGTGTGCCACAACTACTGAGCCTGCGCTCTAGAGCCTGTGAGCACAACTACTGAGCCCTCATGCCACAACTAGTGAAACCTGCGCACCTAGAGCCCGTGCTCCGCAACAAGAGAAGCCACCGCAATGAGAAGCCCACACACCGCAATGAAGAGTAGCCCCCGCTCGCCGCAACTAGAGAAAGCCCGCGCGCAGCAACGAAGACCCAACGCAGCCAATAAATAAATAAATAAATAAATAAATAAATAAATAAATTTATAAAGACCAAAGGGAAACAGAAAAGACCTAAAATTGTATCATAGTTTTCAGTGATACATTCGGCGACTTACTTGTTTATTATCTGTTTCTTTCTCTAGATCAGTGTTGTCCAATAGCATTTTCTATGATGATGGAAATGTTCTTCTGCACTGACCAGTATGGTAACCACTAGTTGCATGTGACTATAAAGCACTTGAAACGTAGCTAGAGGAACTAAGGAACTGAATTTTTAATTTTAATTAATTTTAACGTAAAGAGTCACACATGGTTTAGCGACCACCATTTGGACAGTGCAGGACAAGAGTACAAGTTCCAAGCATCATGCCTGCCTTGTTTGTCATTATGTCCCTGGAGCCTAGCACAGTGTCTGGCACATAGTAGGCACTCAATAAATATTTGATGAATGAATGAAAAGAAACCCTATAAAACAGAAGCAAGGATTATTTCCTATTCAAACCAGTAGTCTTCTTTATGGGGAATTTTGGCTCCCACTTAAAGAAGAAGGAGGAAGATGGAGATTTCCCATAGACATTGAGGATATTTCCCAAAGGTTTAAACTGAAGCTCCCCAGCATGTGCAGGTGGAGCCAAATCATAGGTGAATGTCAGACATTGGTGGGAACATCCAAGGTCAGGGTCTATTCTGTGGTCCCTGCCTTCTTGGTCTTCATTTCTGGCTCTTACAATGCATAACACCCAAGCGTTTTCCTGAAATATGTAAGGGTAGTAATCAAAATGGAAGAACAAATTTTAGGAGGAATGAGAAAAAGAAAATGTGTTAGAGCTGCTTTGTTAGAATGGCTGTAGAGATGGGGGAGATCACACGTGATCTGGAGTGAGGAGCTCAGGACTCGAGCCCCACGACTGTGGGCAGGTTGCTTAAACTCTCCGCACCACAGTTTTATAGAAAATGAGAATAAGAATCATCACTCTTCACTTCCCAAGCTGTTGGAAGGAAGAAGTGACATAAAAATATATAATGACAATATAATCCATAAATTTCCATTCAGATGTTTATTATAATTCACACACACTGGACTCATAGCTGAATGTATGTCTGAAAGGCACAGTTACATTAAAATACAATCCTGATACGTGCCTTTCGGAAAAAGAGAAATCAGAAGTCATCAAATTCTAGACGCCTGTATTCAAAAGAGGAACTGAACAATCCAAAAACAAAAAAAAAGACTTTTATCTCTCTTAATATTAATATTTTTAAAAACTCTGGGAAAGTTGATACCACAACTTCCTTCTAGTAGCTTATGATTCAGTAGTGCTTGTTGCCAGGAAGTTCCTGATCCAGTGGCTACCTCCCCCTCCCCACTTGCCCAGGACCACCTCGCATTTCCCTCTGTAGCCCTTCATACCCTTCCCTCATCTTCCCTGCTCTGTACTTTTATCCCCTGCCTTTGGCCCCCTGTCCTAGCAATGAATATAGGCTCTTTTCTCCATGAACTCATCTCCCCAAACTCACAACTTCGGCAGCACCTGTAGCCTTCTATTAAGAAATATCTCCAGCCACCTGAGTCCCACAGAACCACTGCTCTCCCTCCTGCTCTGCCTCCATCTGCCTCTCTTCACTCTCCATGATTATAGCAAAAGTTGTTATCATTCCACTTGTACTCACCAACCACAGACATGGAGCTCTGTCTAACCCTGTCAAATCACATCACATTGAGGTGGACCAAATCATATGCTTCCTGTAGGTAACAGCTACTTACGGGAAAGACTCAAGATTTGGCCCGTGTGTCAGATTCTCAGTGCTGTGCCCCAGATGCAATATTTTTAAAAGAATTCCTGTTGAAAATGGTTATTACACTGCCACTAGAATCATTTTCTCATAGTACGTCGTCCCATTTCTTCAAAGACTTTCTTAAATATGACCTCTCTCTGATCTCTTTGTTATTTTATTTCTCAGTTTAATATACTTATATTAAATAAGAATAAGGGGCCATAACAATAAACAATTTAAATAAAATGCTCATCAGTTCAGGGAACCTGAACATCAGTTTTCAGTTTTCACCATCATGTTCCCCAATATTCTTCCTCATTGAGAACATGTTCTCTTTCTAATTGTATTTAAAGACAGGAATCACTATAAATCTTACTGGCTTTCATCATACATAAGGTTGAATAATTATTTTCTGTCTTGCATTTGGGTTGTATCTTTTTTCTTCCCAAAATATTGCCATCTCATTGAGCCTAATCAGAATTTATACCATTTGTCATCTTTAAACTTTAATTCTAATTCAGGCATCTCCTTAGGCTTAACACATAAAGAATAAGGCCCCTCTAACCCCCGTCATTGGTAAAAATACTGAAAATCAGTGGGCCTACAGCCAGTCCATAGTATACCTGATTGTATTAACAAAAGGGTAAAATTGTAGATATGCTAAAATTATACAAAAGATACACAGAATGAAAATAATATATTTTAAAATCCTATGATATAAAGAAATAAAAGTTATACAGACTTTACAAAAAAAGAGAAAGCAGCAGAAGGTTCAACACCTTGCAGCGGAGGCCAGTGGGGTTCTGCAGATGCGCTGTTAGGTGATTTACCTACCTAAGGTCTGGGTTCTCAGCAGGTGTCCTCAGGGCTGAAAGGCATTAAAGAAAACCCACACCTGGCACTTCTGCTCCCTCTGGAGAGTGGCCACTCAGGCGTGGTACCTGATAGTAAGGGTTAGCCCCAGTGGTCTAGCTCTGTTCCCAGATAAACAGTCTAACCTGGATTCTAATCATAGTCATAAATCAACCTAGTATAAGGGTACTTATAAAGCATTTTTCTATACAGTACTGCATACAGCCAAACTTAGTCCCATCTTCATACGGAAAGCCAGGTGTGTTTTTCACTTTTCATTTTACCAAGGCTGATACGAGGCAGGAGTCCTCCCTTGAAACGGATTTTTTTTTTCCTAATATGCAAGTTACATAACTGTGAGAAGAATCTTCAGTTCACATTTGCAATACTTGAAACATTTCCATTGTTTCATGCATTGGTCCATGCAAATGCAGGTTACATTTTTTAAAATTCTCAATCATTATCTTTTTATTTACTTATTTATTTATTTTTATTTTTTTGGCCACGCCACGCGGTATGCGGGATCTTAGTTCCTCAACCAGGGATTGAACCCATGCCCCCTGCAGTGGAAGCACGGAGTCCTAACCACTGGACCGCCAGGGAATTCCCCAGGTGACATTTTTGGTGGCCCAGTGGCTAGGGAACAAAGGCTAGGATAGGCAGTTTAGATAAATTGCATTCCAGAAGTTTGTTGAGAAATTAGTTGTCTGAACTGCTGAGAGTGTCTTTTATCCTGGAAACAGGTTATGAATAGTGGCTACTTTCTTAATTCAGCTCCCAAATCTCCTATCTGTATCGCCTTTCATTTTTTGAAATTTATTCAGGGAACAGATATTTATCATCATGCAAAGAGAGAAGGAAATTAATTCTGTAGTCTAGGAATAAGCGAAGAGCTATGACATTACAAAGGAGGAATAGATAATTCTAATGAGAGAATAAGAGAAGTTCTCATGGAGGAGAGGAGGTGAGAGTGGGATTTCAATAGGTGGGGAAAGGCCCTCTCGAGTTTAGTGTCCCTCCATTATATGCCTGTCACAACTTTCTATATCTCTGTCATTGCAGCTTGTACACTGCATTGTAACTGAAGTATTGCTTGTCCGTCTCCTCATTTGGACAGTAAGATCCGTATGCAAGATTTCTGAGTGGTGGTAGTGGTGATGTTAATTTTGATCTGCACATCCACCATCTGGGTCAATGCCAACGTGGTAGCCATTTGGTTAACATACGTCAAATAAATGAAGGGTCTCCTTTAGGAAAGTTCTAGAGGTGGGAAAATGTGTAGTGTATGTTAGGTGAGAATGAGAGGAAAGACTGGAACAGAATCATTGAGAGCCAGAGGCCTGAATGCCAGCAAAGACGATTTCATTGGATTCTAGTTCTGATGCATTTTTTTTTTAAGCCACACCTAACTTCTATTCGTACTGTTATTTTTTTTAATGGGACAGTTCTTTGGAGTTCCAGCTAAGGGACCCAGTGCCAAGGATGCAGGAGCTTCCTCTGGGGAGGGATGGAGATCTTAGCACAGCAGTCACTTACCCCTATGGATGGGTATAAACGAACCAGTGGACCTACCCACACCGGCCACGGCCATGCTGGGAGTTCACAATTGGAAAACAAAGGGCAGTTGCTTCACTGAGCCTTCCTGAGGTCTTGCCTACCATTCACTTTTAAGTCCAGCTTATTCATAAAGTGAGGGCTGTTTTTAAGTCAGGGACAGCATGTGTTTTATAAAAATGCTTTCAGTATCAGATTCTCTCTCTCTCTACCACTCGCACAAACATACGTGAAAATTCTGGCTTTTCTTTGCATTAGCAATTTATGTCTCTCCCTCCTCCCTTTTAAAGTTAGAAGTTACTGTTTTTATGTTTATTTTGTATTTTTTAAGGCTAACCCAACCCAGGCAGTAAATTTAGGCTGGAGCAGCAGTCACCCCGGCTGCTGGCAAACAGCCTGGAATCAGGGCCTGGGCAGCCTCCTCTGGCTAACTGCAGAGTTCACCCTCTAGGCTTCGGTTTCATCACTATAATTATGAACGAGAAGTCTAGAGTTAATTACAATGCATGAATGGGAGATATTCCTGGACTTATTTGCATTAATTACTTGCTGGTAGTTCCTCTGCTGAGGTCTCCATCCTTGTTTTTACAGAGCTTTTGGCAGTGTTTCTGCAGTTGGTGTGTGAATTTTTATGATCTGTTGCATGTTATTCATGCAATTTCCTGCTCTGTAATGGTATCAGTTTTCCAGACACAGAGGAATACAGACTAAAACCCAGGAGCCTGCATTAGCATAAAATGTCCCAGTTCTGTCAGTTTGATTAATTTGTCTCTTTGTCTCCACTCTATATGATAAGTGCTATTAATGGTTGCAGCACTTCATATGTCAAAGTCTTTCTTCCTAATGACTTGAAAATGCGGTTTATTTCCCCTTTTTGTATTATTTTTCTCATTTAGCATTCCACTCAAGTATAGATTTATGCCATGCTCTTTCATTATCTTACTGGTTGCAGCACTGGAGTGATTACATATGGTGTAGAGTATGCGTAAAGATGTGATCCCAGGGGCAGCAGCTGCTGATGCAAGCTGAAAATAGATCCAGCGTACGCTCAGCACTTTTCCCAGAGGCCTTTTATTTATTAGTAGCAGTCTCGGTACAGGACAGCTTGGATCCTCATTTAGCAAGATGACTTTTTGCCTTTCCCAACACTGCAGTGACTTTGCTCTATTTACTGACACTGCTGTGTAATTTTTTTTTCACTGCCTTGTATCTCAGCAATGACTGAACCTAACATAAATTGTAATATAATCTCGGTATATAATGAACTCAAGAAATGACAGGCTCCATTTGAAGTAATGGAGCTTGACAGATCTAAGGTTTAAATTAAATAATCCTATTTGTAAGACAGCATTTGTACATGGTACACTGCTTTAAAATGAATTTCTATTCTTCTCTAGTGCTTCCTACACCGTTTTTAGTATTCTCCTTTTCAAAAGGACTTTTTTCCAGAAAGAAATGCATTGCCAAGCCAACAGCTCTTTCATAAGGAAAGAATAAAATGAAGTTTTTTTTTTACCCATTTCAATCACTGAACTGGAACCAGCATCATTAATGATTAGAGATGGGTAGTTATTAATCCAAGCTGGCAAATCCAAATAGCTTAGACTTTCCATCAGCACAGAACATCTGTGATAGAAATATAATAGCAGAATTTAGGATTAAGATAATAGCTAACCTTCTGCTCATGTTTTAGGTTCAAGTAGGTATTTTTCAGTAAATCTGGAGAGTCCTAATAATGAATATATGTATGGATTTTCTGAATACACCCAAGAAGAACTATTTTGTAATGTCATTCTTCTCATTGAAAGATGTACGTTAGACAGGATGAGGAGGAAGTTCATTGTACATACTAACAGATAGCATTAAGCTGGGCATTCCTTGCTGCATGATACATTTTTCCAAATTGCAAAAATAAAAAATAACATTTAATAGTTTATAGGCAAATGACAATTTGAGAGTATTACTTATTGGCAGGACCTAGTCATCTGATGAGGAAGCCTTAGGAAAAATGAATTTATAGATAGGGAGCGGACCTCCTCCTGATGAAATAGGAAATGTAGGAGGCAAATTAGTATATTTGCTTTTTGCTGTTTTGTGTGTGATTTTACCTGCTGCAGGACCAAGCAACCATTAGAGAAGGCAATTCCCTCTTTTAATTTGTCATTACCCTGAAATAGTCCCGTGGGTTCTTCTGTTAGGTAACAGAGATTTTATTAATTCCATGATTGAATGAAAGTTACATGGGGTAAACACATGATTTCCTGCTGGGTTGGGTTAAAAATTAAAACAATGATTCATGATAAAGAAGTACAGCGCAATAGATTCATTTTAGTGGATACATGACCCATAATGTTGTTGAAAGAGCAGTAATTCAAACCATTCCTTGGAATGGGTTTCCTTATCCCTTGGAAATAAGCAAACCAAGGGGCATTTCAGCTGAGTAAGAGAAGCCTCCTTTATCCTGCTCACATGCACAATTGCAGGAGAAAGCGTAAGACCACAACATTCCATCAGCTGTGATGTCTGTTGTTTCGTCTGTTCTTTCAAGTTCCTTTGGGAGCTTAGACTGCTAATAGGCTGCATTGCTGTAACTAGGGCAGCCGTCCGCACCCTGCCTTAAAGATGCCCTCTGTCGGAAAAGGTGGAAGGCGAGCAGGAGCTTGCCTACGGCTACGGTGCCTGCTTTTTTTACTTTTTATTTTGTCTTCCTTTCTTTCCCTCCCATCCTGCTTCCCACTCTCATACAAAGAGCACCCAAGCTTGTTCTCCAGGCTCATCCCTAATTCCCTCTGTCGTGACACAGTAATGTTACAGCTGATGTCATTCTCTGTCTAGTGGCCTCAGAACAGGGGGTGATCTTGCTTGCTATGGGAAGAGTGATACTCAGACATGACAGAATGAATTAAGGATGGGGTTTAAGTATTAACTCTTTAATTTCCTAGCTCTTGTGGTTCTAAATTAGATTCAGTGTTGTTAAAACGGGGAGAGCGTGAGCATTTATATGTATGTGTGTCTGTCGCCAAAACCAACAATTCAGTTGTTGGATCAATTGAATTGACCTTGTTTTTCTCGTGAAACACATCGACTGTATTATGAAACAAGCAGTCCAAATGAAGAGAAACATTTCGCATATCTTGTCAAATATTTCATGGGGACCTCTGAAGGCTGATATTTCCCTTCTGCCACCAGATCTGAAATGAGAACAAAAGCACTTCATTTTTGATAAGTGGGACGTTGTTTTTTTCTGAACCTTTTTACTTCCAAGATGTCTTCTGAGAGTTATCTCAGTTTGGGCTAAGCTTCCCAATAAATGATGGAGAGTCTGAAGGAGGCTCTGGGAGCCAATAATAATAGCAAGTGGTTTGTAAACCGAAGACTATAGGAAGAAATGCGTTACCAAATAGGGGCCAAGGAGAGAAAGAAGAAGGAAAAAACCAACTTTATTGAGCACCTGTTGTGTGCCTAGTGAATATGACGATAACTTGAGCAAAATAACAAAGATTTTAGTATCAGAGGAACAAAAGAAGAAGTTCAATGAACTTACAGGGTTGGCTTTCTTTTAATGGAACACTATGTTTTGTAGAAGTGTTTGAATAGAAGAAAGAAAAGGGGGAGAGACAGAGAAGAAATAAATGAAGTTGTTCAAGTCTCTTTAAAGAGGTAATAATAAGATGGAAGAATTTCAGCCACTAGGACAGAACTAAATCAGCCAATTTTAATACCAAGGTAGCTGCTAGCCAAGTAGAAATGTAATATTCATTTTCATTCCTGTATTCCATTAGCAGAATTTCTGCCTCTTCAGATCCTTTTGAAAATAGAGAAGTCTGCATCTGAAGCCTTGCCTGGTCGAGGGTCTGCCTCACCCAGAAAACGTCCTCAGGAGGCCAAACTCAATGGGATTTTTTTCAGTGGATAACACAAGCCAATTTTGAGTCTGATTTAAAACTCGCTGTATAAATTCCTCCTGGCTTGCTACAGCTGTAAGTGTCCTCTATTTTTTATTGCCCACTCTTTCCGTAGAGCATACATCCACTCCACTTTCCACACTTCAGATTTCAAGTGGAGGAGAGCTATTTGAAGGCCTACTCTCAAAAATGACTTGTTGAACCTTGTAGAACCTGCTTTAAAAGCTGCCATGAGTATAGATGTGTATGTGCTTATGTTGGTTTTTTTTTTTTAGCTTTTAACTCTAGATTTTTTAATTGAAGTATACTTGATTTACAATATTGTGTTAGTTTCAGGTGTCCAGCACAGTGATTCAGATATATATATATATATATTCTTTTTCAGATTCTTTTCCTTCATAGGTTATTATAAAATATTGAGTATAGTTCCCTGTGCTATACAGTAGGTCCTTGTTAGTTATCTATTTTATATATAGTCATGTGTATCTGTTAATCCCAAACTCCTAATTTATCCCTCTCCACCCTTTTCCCCTTTGGTAACCATAAGTTTGTTTTCTATGTTTGTGAGTCTCTTTCTGTTTTGGAAATAAGTTCATTTGTATCTTTTTTTTTTAAGATTCCACTATATGTGCTTACTTTTTGAAAATGATCTTTTTTTTTTTTTTTAATAAATTTATTTATTTATTTTTGGCTGTGTTGGGTCTTCGTTTCTGTGCAAGGGCTTTCTCTAGTCGTGGCAAGCGGGGGCCACTCTTCATCGCTGTGCGCGGGCCTCTCACTGTCACGGCCTCTCTTGTTGCGGAGCACAGGCTCCAGACGCGCAGGCTCAGTAGTTGTGGCTCACGGGCCCAGTTGCTCCGCGGCACGTGGGATCTTCCCAGACCAGGGCTCGAACCCGCATCCCCTGCATTGGCAGGCAGATTCTCAACCACTGCGCCACCAGGGAAGCCCGAAAATGATCTTTGACCCAAGAAAATTATAGCATTTGTATTTATGGGCATGCAGTTATGCAGTGAGCTTTTTTAAGGTACTGTTTTAAACAAGCTAGAGCCCATATCCCTCTAGTTTTGTTTATGTCCTGTTCTTCTGAAAGGATACACATGCTTCATTAAGCTAAGATTTATTAGCAAGGCCAGCAGGTGATAATGGGACAGTAATTTTTACATATCAGTTTTGACTTGGTGCCCTTACTTCTCAGCAAGGAGAAATATTCAAAGATCTTGCTAGTGCAGCATGATGCATGGGAAGTGAGAAAGTCAAGGGGGTGCTTTTCTTCCATGATATACTGGGAATCATAAAACCTTGGTCTTAAAAGTCATCTGACCCAGCACTAAGGAAAAGGGCTATATTTTCTCTTTGGTACATCCCTTGGGTCTAATCTAGTGATGATGATGATTAAAAATAACCTTTATTGAGCATTCACTATATGCCAGGCACCGCCCTATGCACTTTACCTGTTTAACTCATTGTCGCTATAGGATTGCTACTGTTATTACTCCCATAGGTCAGATTAGGAAACTGAGGCAAGAGAGATCAATTAACTTTCCCAAAGGTCAGCTCCTAAATTAAGGAGCCAGGATATGAGCCTGGGCAACCTGACTCCAGAGCCCATGTTCTTAACCCTTGGCCTCAGTGATGACAATAGGAATGCTCATTAAAGATGCAAGTGCTGGGTTTTTAACAGGTGGAAAATAAGGCCTGGGGTCACAAACGTGTCAGCTGTAGGAGTGGAGACAGCAAGTCTCTCCAGCCTTTGTTCAAGGTTTCCCTGTGCCACACAGAAGTCCCTGTGAACCCAGCACTAGAAATTTGCCTTTACACAAGAAATAATGAAAAGGATGCTGAAAAAATCTAAATGTAAAATGAAAGCAAAGAGAAAATACCTGAGATCTGAAATTTTCGTGCTTTTTCTTCACTTTACCCATTGATGACTCCTCAATTCACGCCACTTGATCACATAAAGACCTGAGTATCTAGGTCACCTTGGCTTACCCAAGGACTTGCCTTTGTCTGCAGCCTCAATTTTGAAGCACTGAAAGCATAAGACACATCTGAGGACTTACCTGGTGGCGCAGTGGTTAAGAATCCGCCTGCCAATGCAGGGGACATGGGTTCAAGCCCTGGTCCGGGAAGATCCCACATGCCGTGGAGCAACTAAGCCTGTGCGCCACAACTACTGAGCCTCAGCTCTAGAGCCTGCGCGCCACAACTACTGAGCCCGCGCACCTAGAGCCCATGCTCCGCAACAAGAGAAGCCACCACAACGAGGAGTAACCCCCACTCGCCGCAACTAGAGAAAGCCCGCACGCAGCAACAAAGACCCAACACAGCCAAAAATAAATAAATAAATAAATAAATATTTTTTAAAAAAAGACACATTTGAGAAACGAGCTCTGTAGATTTTATAATAACCCAGTGTGGGGAATTCCCTGGCGGTCCAGTGGTTAGGATTTGGTGCTTTCACTGCCATGGGTCCAGGGTTCAATCCCTGGTTGGGGAGCTAAGACATCCCGCAAGATACACGGCGTGGCCAAAAAAAAAAAACAGTGTGGTAGGTAGAGTAATGGTCCCTCAAAGATGTCTACATCTTTTTGTTGTTGTTGTTGTTGTTGTTTGTTGGGTTTTTTTGAATTTTATTTTATTTTTTTATACAGCAGGTTCTTATTCTTTATCCATTTTATACATATTAGTGTATACATGTCAATCCCAATCTCCCAGTTCATCCCACCACCACCCCACCCTCCTGCCGCTTTCCCCCCTTGGTGTCCATACGTTTGTTCTCTACAAAAGATGTCTACATCTTAATCCCCAAAACCTGTGAATATATTACCTTACATGGCAAAAGGGACTTTGCACATGGGATTAAGTTAAGGATCTTGAGATGGGGAGATGATCCTGGATTATCCAGTTGGGTTCAGTGTAATCACAAGAGTTCTTACAAGAGGGAGGCAGGAGGGTCAGAGTCAGAAGGTCCACTTTGCAGTTTGAAGTCCACTCAAGTGATGATGGAAGAAACTGCATGGACCGTGGCCACGGAACTGGTCAGCTGCTCCCCAGTTAACACCAGACTCAGTGGACAGGAGGAAGGTTGCCTTTCTCCATCTGTGACTGTTGCTATTTTCAACAAGGCATCTCATGTTATGCTAGTTCGTCTCTCTTCCATTCATCTTTATTTAAATTTTTTAAAAAATGGACTCCTCACATTCTGTAAGAACTTTCAGCTCTTTCTTATTGCCAGACCAGAATGATTTATTGGGCAAGTTGACTGTTTTTAAAAGTCCTACATCATTCAGTAGCTAAAATAACTGGCATCAATGGTTGTCTTCCCTTAAAGAAAGCTCTAGGCTACAGAATGCTGAGCCACATCCCCTTCAATAATTTATGACTCTGAATCCCAAAGTACCTTGGTTGCTCCTGGGAACCTTAATTCCTGCTGAAACCGTCACACAGGGAAATATGAGGCATGTCCCAAATGGCTTCCAACTGGAACCTTACTGTCACTGACATGGTGTCCAGGTTATGGCTTTGGTTAGTGAGTTAGAAGCACTGTGACCCTCTTTTAATCATTCTCAGTCTTGAATTGGGTCCTCACACACCGCCCACTCTCCCTCCTTATGGTGTCTCTAGTCTGTTAACATCTCTCTTCCACACCGCACATGCCCCCATCCCACCATCGTCACGCCCACCACAGCTGTACTTCTGCCATCCCTCGCTGTGGGCCGGGTTCTCTCCTGTGTCTTTGCGCATTCCTTTTCTTCCACGGGATCCACCAGTTCCCTCCCAATACCTCGCTGATCTTTACCCAGGCTTCAGCCTGTGTGCCACTTCCTCAGAGCCAGACCCCCTTCTGCCAGCACCTGTACCCCACCCATTCCAGCTCTTATCAGCTGCTGACTTGTCTCTGTCTCATCAGCCTAGAACCTCTCAGACCAGGCACCCTTTCTTTCTTATTCATTGTTTGATCCCCCCAGCACCTGAGACTCTATGGAACTATGGGAGGTGGTCAGTATTCATTTGGTAAAGGAATAAGGGGGTCTGTGCCCTACATTACCAAGGTGGTCATCAGAAGCTTCCCATATCATGAACCCCTGTGGGGAGAACGGCCTTGTCACACTGCCTCGTCTTGTGACACAATCCTCAGCTCACACACCTATTCCAGCTAAGACTGTGGTGGAACTGGGACCCACTGGTCTCCACGTGAGGCTGCACGCTGGCCAGATTGACGCAGGTGCTCCCGTATCACTGAGTGGCGAAGGTGAACTGAAACGACCGGGGAGGTGCCAGCTGTAAAGTGTTATTAACACTGTACAAGTAAAAGTGCACCAAATCACTTAGACTGTTTACTCCACTCGTCCTCTTAAAGCTGAAGGAAGTTCAGCATGCAGGAGGAAAAGCCTAATCAGAATGAATCGTCCCTGTGCGCAGACTTAGTGATGGGCTAGCAACTACAGATTGAGGAGTTTCATAAAGTCATGTTACCATCCAGGATGAACGAAGAACAAATTAAATGGCCTTTTAGGTTTCTTTCATTGTGATCAGCTAAGAATGTTTTCTGTGTGATGAGCAAATGACAGATTCCAAATTCCCTTTTCCCGCCCAAAAAGTACACCCTTCCGATGCCACGTATATTTTTTGAGGCAACTGCCTTCTCCTTGCCTCGTTCTCTTTCTCTGACTTGCCCTGCGACCCAAATCTGTACATCTCTTGTGTCCTTGTGCTCCCTCTCCTGGTCTTTTCTGTTTTTCAGCAAGACCACGTTCCTAAACAGTGCTTCCCCCGACACCACCGCCGCGACCCGAAGGTGGGCGCCTGGCGGGGAGAAAGGAGCCAGCCCGTGCTGCAGGGCTTGTTGTAAGATCCATGGGGGATTAGAAACAGCTTCGCTTCTTCTCTGTTTGCAGTCCAGCTTGACAAAGCGAAAAAGGGCCATACTGGCATGGAAAGGAAACGTGGCTGGCGTCCTTTTTGAGAAATGAAATGCTCTCCAGGAAAAAAAAAAAAAATTATAATAAAAAGCACTTGATAGTACATTTTTGAAAATATGCTTCCCTAGAGATACACAGATGCATGTAGATGTACCCTATCAGTCAACAGTGCTAATTACCTAGTTATCTGGTCAGGTGCAATAAAAGCCCCTTTGACATTCTTTTCCTTCCATATGCCAGATAAAGTGTTCTGGTGTCCGCTCTGTGACTGTGGTGAGGCGCAAACTGGATTCTCTTCCCACCAAGAGTAAGGATGTAGAACGGTCTTTGGAGCTGGCTGGGGGCAGTGCTTTGCTTCAGGGGCACAGCTGGGAACAGGGCAGCGCAAGACCCCACCCCAGAGCTGGCAGGACAGCACGCCCTCAAGGGGGACACTGGACTTCACGTGGCCTCCGTGGCTCTCAGTGTCCCCTGGAACTACCTGTGAACTCTGACCCCGCCCAGCTTTTTTCTTATTGCAGTTGCTTCTTAGACATTTCACCATTTTACTTTGTTACCTTATATTCTTTTTTTTCCTGTTTAACTTTCTGAAATATCTTCCCTGCTATGTCGTTTTTCCTGCTTTAGTATAAAAGTGGCTTTTGATTTTGCTTTTTCTCAAGCTGATCGAGAAGTGCCCCCATGCCGCAGTTGTAAAATCCTATGAGTCTCACTTAGCATGCTAAGGAAGAAACAGTTTTGCTCGTCCACTTAACTCTCCCAGCCTTCACTTTCAAACCAGCTTCCAGCTCCTGCAGCTTCTACAGCGATGGTATACGGGTGCCCTTCTGAAACCCCAACTGTTGTGCTCTATGGCTTTCTAAGCACCATTAGCTTCTCCCAACAGATCGTTTCTGTTTCTACCTTGGCGTCCCTTTTACGAGGTCCAGTTGAAGTTTCATTCAAATGGATCAGAGGACACTGGTTTCTCTCAAACAGACAAGGGTGTTAAATCCTAGATTCTTTCCTAGACAGCCATGAGGCTGTTTTTTGTTTTGTTTTTTTTAAATATTTATTTATTTATTTTATTTATGGCTGTGTTGGGTCTTCGTTTCTGTGTGAGGGCTTTCTCT
This sequence comes from Balaenoptera acutorostrata, assembly GCF_949987535.1. Classification (NCBI taxonomy): domain Eukaryota; kingdom Metazoa; phylum Chordata; class Mammalia; order Artiodactyla; family Balaenopteridae; genus Balaenoptera; species Balaenoptera acutorostrata. The sequence goes on from NC_080077.1 coordinate 69,062,271, forward strand.
AGTTGCGGCAAGTGGGGGCTACTCTTCATCGCGGTGCACGGGCCTCTCACCATCGCGGCCTCTGTTGTTGCGGAGCACAGGCTCCAGACGCGCAGGCTCAGCAGCTGTGGCTCACGGGCCTAGCTGCTCCGCGGCATGTGGGATCCTCCCAGACCAGGGCTCGAACCTGTGTGCCCTGCATTGGCAGGCAGATTCTCAACCACTGCGCCACCAGGGAAGCCCCCATGAGGCTGTTTTTGACATTGGCCAAGGTCAGGGTCACAGTATTTGGAGGGTATGGGTTGTGTGCTCTCCTGTCCTCTGCCTGCTCGCATTCAAGCTTAGTACTATCAGACAGCCCATACCCATGCCTCTTCTCGCACTTTCTGTTGTACCAGGAGTCTCAACAATGTATCGTTTAACATTTAATTATTCTCTGCAACTCTGAGATAGTTGTATTCTCTGCAATACATCCTGAGTTCCTCCAGGGTAAGACTATTTTTTGCTTCTTTCAAATTCACCTCAGCACCCAACACAGCAAATGCTTGAGTAAATATTTTTGGATTGATTATTGACTCACATCTTGTTTATGCGAGATACCTAGGATGTACACAGAAATCCTCATGGCCCCAGCACTGCTCTGTGATCTAATGATTTCCTATCATTTAACCTTTTGTGAATACTGTATCATCTAATTGACATGAAAATGTGACCTTTTGTTAATTCTTTTGAAAGGTGTAATGCTAATGCCTTCTGAGAAGAAGTAACAAACTTCTTGACAATGCAGATATTTGCGAGATTTTATTGGATACATGCAGGTGGCACATGAAAAGTAGACCTCCAGGAATTTCTCATCAAGACAGGCACAACACATTAGCAGCAACATAGATGGACCTGGAGATTATCATACTAAGTGGAGAAAGTCAGAAAGAGAAAGACAAATACCATATGATATCACTTATATATGGAATCTAAAATATGACACAAATGACCTTATCTACAAAACAGAAACAGACTCACAGACATAAAGAACAGACTTGTGGTTGCCAAGAGGGAGGAAGTGGGGGTGAGGAAGGACTGGGAGTCTAGGATTAGCAGATGCAAACTATTATATGTAGAATGGATAAACAACAAGGTCCTACTCTATAGCACAGGGAACAATATTCAATATCTTATGATAAACCATAATGGAAAAGAATATGAAAAAGAATATATGTATGTATAACTGCATCACTTTTCTGTACAGCAGAAATTAACACAACATTGTAAATAAAATAAATTTTTTTTAAAAAGGCACCACATTCAGATAACAATGCAGAACAGCACTCATGTGATTGAATGCCAGGTCTGGGGGTCTATAGGCAGTAGCCATTGTCCAGGTGGGTGGATGGGAGGTGTCCAGTTTAATTGCCACCTCCTTTGCAAGGGTTTCCCCTGGCCTTGCATTCCATACTGATGGACACCCCCTCCCCTGTCCTCCACAGATGTCACAGGTACAGTTGGAATCAGTAAAGCAAAGTGAAGAATGCATCCAGGCAGTGAGCACAGCTTGAGTGAACGCTAGAAGGCCAGAGAAAGGCTGGCGGTCTGGCTCAGGAGGATAACTGGAGATGAGACTGAAAGGGGAGTCAGTTGGGGGGCAATCTGGAAGATCAGATGGAAGGGAATTAAGTTTGCTCTCTAGGGACTTCACTGGTGGTCCAGTGGTTAAAACTCCGTGCTTCCAATGCAGGGGGTGCAGATTCGATCTCTGGCTGGGGAACTAAGATACCACATGCCACGCGGCCAAAAAAAAAAAAAATAGTTTGCTTTCTAAAGCAGGGCGTTGCTGCTGGAAACACAGTCCATGTCAGGAACATTTACCCAAAGACTCTCCAGCCTCCCTGGGATTGAGGATCCAGAAAGGTCATCAAGGTGCAGGAGAGAGCAAAGATGGTATCAACAGAGAGGAGAGAGGTCATGAGCGGAGAAGTGGTATTAGTTTTCCCTTTTGCTTTGAGTATCAGTATTTTTACCACAATGATGGTATCTCTACCTAGAGATTCCTAAGCCCTGGGCTCCTATGCTTGTTAAAGAAATGACGGTGCTAGTGGTTAAGAATCTGCCTGCCAACGCAGGGGACACGGGTTCGAGCCCTGGTCCAGAAGACCCCACATGCCGCAGAGCAACTAAGCCCGTGGCCACAACTACTGAGCCTGCGCTCTAGAGCCCATGAGCCACAGCTACTGAAGCTCATGCACCTAGAGCCCATGCTCCACAACAAGAGAAGCCACCGGCATGAGAAGCCCGCGCACCGCAACGAAGAGTAGCCCCCGCTCGTCGCAACTAGAGAAAGCCCGCGCGCAGCAACGAAAACCCAACGCAGCCAAAAATAAATTAAATAAATTAATTTAAAAAAAAAAAAAGAAATGACAGTGCTGTCCAGACACCTGCTAGCTTGGGTGAGGTCTTCAAAGCTCCGCTGCTCTGGAAGGCTGCTGGTAATCTTCTGTGGAGGGTCCTCCCTGCCAGGAGCCAGGTATTTCCTACTAGAATAGTGCGAGGAAACTGGAGGGCTTGTTTTGCATTATGGTTTTTTAGGTTTCTGATTTCCAACTTCGATGACTAAAATTCCATCAAAATACTGGAACACCCCTCAAGTATTGTTGGTGCCTTAACTCGCATCCTTAAAGGTATATTCAAAAATACTTTGATTCACCCAGAACAAAACACCTTGTTTTGTTCTTGAGAGTTGGTGTTTGTCCAAAATCAAAAGTTTGTTTTCAGGATGCTTGGTTATCTTTATTTATAGCAGAAAAGGTGTTTCCCTAGTTAGGAGCTGTAAGTAAAGAGATCTTTCATAACAGTTCCAAGCCACATTCAAAATAGGTGGCCCAGAACAGCCTCCAAGGTGCATTTTGGATGCACCTGTGACTTATTTCCTTTTCTCACCATCCCCTACGTTAGGATAAAAAGTGTGTTTCGGCCCCACAGAAACTGGATACAGCCACCCAGACATTGGTGGAAATTCTGTCTCACCTGCCATCAGCAGTGCTACCAGAGATGACACCACTGTCCAAAACAGGCCCCTGCCTTCATGCCCCAGAAGTCTCAAGTCCCGGCACACTGCCCTTCTCAGCAAAGCTTGCTCCCTGTCCCCGTTGATGTCATTTGCAAGTCTGGCACCCTAGTGTCCCAGGGAAGGCTGTGGAAGGCTACAGGGCCAGAGCCCAGCAGATCCAGGCAAAAACGGCAGCCCTGGCCACGCTGATGGATGGAATCGGCTTCCTCTTCGTTCCCTCCCTTGACGACGGGAATCACACATAGAAAAGATGAGAAATAGGGGGAAAGGGGAGGAAGTGGCTGAGTGACAAACTTGACTTCATGCTCCCATCCAGGAGCGTGGGTATTGTGTCCTAACGATTCCTGCAGCCCTGATTTCTACAGAGCTGTGTGTTCCGTCTGCTGTCCTACGGCTCCAGGGCAGCCGTTGTCCAGCTCACATAGGGAAGCTTTGTGTTGATGGCCGCTGTTTCAGTCCTTACAGAGCACAGATGGCGCCTGCATTGCATCAGCATTGACTCTTCCCCACTGGCAGAGCCCACTGTGGAAACAGGAGAGGGGAGTGGAAATCAGAAGTATACAGTCCCTTTGGCAAAACGTCTGGTTTCCATATATGCATTCACCCCAGCTTACTGTACAGCCTTGGATAACCCAGTCAGCATGCCTTGACTTCTGTTTTAGGGTGGTTAGTAAAGGACTGAGATGAAGGAAACTAAAGACGGTAGACATACTTTTATTGCTGTTGGATACCATGCCCATAAGGCAAAATCTGTAGCTTTGTTCCTTCTGTGAGCCACAGTAACACCCACTTCCACTGCAAATGGAAAAGCTCTGCTTGAAAAGATGATACACATCTCTTTAGAATTTTTAGTGTCTGTGTCTCAAAAGCCTTTCAAATGTATTATCTGAATTTCTTCAGCATGTCCCTATTTATTTATTCCTGTTTTGCAAATGAAAGGGGAAGTGGCAGCAGAGTTGCCCAAGTTGTCAAGGTCAGATTACTTTCCCCACTAAAGACCAGTGATCCTCCCTTGGTGGCACAGAGTCCTCCTGGCGATTGGGGTATTAGTGGAATGTAAACCCACTTGCTGGACTTCCCTGGTGGCGCAGTGGTTAAGAATCCGCCTGCCAACGCAGGGGACACGGGTTCGAGCCCTGGTCTGGGAAGATCCCACATGCCGCAGAGCAACTAAGCCCGTGTGCCACAACTACTGAGCCTGCGCTCTAGAGCCTGCAAGCCACAACTACTGAGCCCATGTGCCACAACTACTGAAGCCCGCGTGCCTAGAGCCCGTGCTCCGCAACAAGAGAAGCCACCGCAGTGAGAAGCCACCGCACCTCAAGAAGAGTAGCCCCCGCTCGCCGCAACTAGAGAAAGCCCGCACGCAGCAACGAAGACCCAACGCAGCCAAAAATAAATTTTTAAAAAATAAATAAATAAAAAATAAACCCACTTGCTTCCAGAGGTCAAAAAGAAAATAACATTTTCCATAAGAGATGTGTGATCTGTCAGTTCTTCAGTTTTCATTTCAGATGGAAAATATGACTTTAGTTCTTGAAGGAAAAAAAGATTCCCTAACCAGGTATGACAGATGTCTTCAAATATGTGATGGATTGTCATGTGAAAGAAGGACTCAAATCCTCTGCTTGCCCCGGCAGGCATTACTAGGGTTAGCTCAATTCAGTTCAACCAATAGTTTTTTGGGTTTTTTTTTAATTTATTTATTTTTGGCTGCATTGGGTCTTTGTTGCTGCATGCAGTCTTTCTCTAGCTGCGGTGAGAGGGGGCTACTCTTGCGTTGTGGTGTGCGGGCTTCTCACTGTGGTGGCCTCTCTCTCGTTTTGGAGAACGGGCTCTAGGTGCGCAGGCTTCAGTAGTTGGGGCGCATGGGCCCAGTTGCCCCATGGCATGTGGGATCTTTCCAGATCAGGGCTCGAACCTGTGTCCCCTGCATTAGCAGGCAGATTCTCAGCCACTGCACCACCAGGGAAGCCCCAACCAATAGTTTTTGAGAACCCACAGCGCATAAGGCTCATGCTTTAAACTGAAAGGGGGGAGGGGGAGGGAAACGAATATCCTGCTAAACTCATGACACCAATTATCACAGAAGCAAGCGGGTTTGACATTGATGTGAAAGTGAGAAGTATTTGGTGAATCATTGGATAAACCAAGGAGAAGGGGAAGACAGAAGCAGTACTGACAGTTTCCAATGTCTATCTATCAGTGGGTGAAACAGGAGTAATTAACAAATTGAATTGGAGATTATTGCCAGGGTGATAAATAGAATTTCTTAGGTAACCCACGTAACCTGGCGAGCAAAAGGGCATCACATCGAGATATGGCTGAGAAGGAATTCCATATTCAAATTTAAAATGTCACCAACTGGGAAGAAAAGCAGAGCAGCACCATATATCCAGAAGCTCTGTAAGCAAGTCAAGAAACATGAGGGCAGGAGCCTTCAAAAGAGTACTGGGAAGAGATTAGAAAAGAGAGAAACAAAACTGATAGTGTAGTAGGAGTTCTTTATGGGTTATACAGTCAGAGCAATTACCAGCTCCATGTTCCAATTCCCATTTACAAGATTAGGGCAAAGGAGAGGCATGATACAGAACTTCAGCTATATAAATAACTATCAGAAGTCTCTTCAACTAATAGAAAGAATACCTAAGTGATCATCGATGTGCCTTACTGGCAGTTTCACCTTCAAAAGGGTAGAGAGTTCGAGACTAGAATTGCTATTCTGGTCCTAATACTGACTAACTAAAAGGAACTGACAAGAGTATACGTGAGAGAAACCTTAGAAGAGACCATATCATTTTAGAGAACATGATCATCAAAGAGGAGATTTTGCACAGTCCAAAATATTTCAACACCTTTTTATTGTGATTTTAAAAAGCACAACGTGAATTTACCATCTTAACCATTTTTAAGTGTCCTATACTAATGTCCATCAAACATTCATCTTACTTTAAAAATAGTCACATTGTTATGAAACAGATGTCCAGAACTCATAACCCTGCAAATCTGAAACTCTATACCCATTAAAGAACCACCTCCCTTTCCCTCTGACCCCAGCCCCTGGTAACCACCATTCTACTTTCTGTATCTATGAATTTGACTACTTTAGGTACCTCATGTAAGTGGAATCATGCAGTATTTGTCTTTTTGTGACTGGCTTACTTCACTTAGTATAATGACCTCAAGGTTTATCCATATTGTAGCATGTGACAGGATTTCCTTCCTTTTTAAGGCTGCACAGTATTCCATTGTATATATATATACCACATTTTGTTTAGCCATTCATCCATTAATGGACATGTGGGTTGCTTCCATTTCTTGGCTACTGTAAACAGTGCTGCTATGAACGTGGGTGTGTACAATACCTCCTGCTTTTGATTCTTTTGGATACATACCCAGAAGTGGGATTGCTGGATCAAATGGTAGTTCTATTTTTAATTTTTTGAGGAATGTTCGTACTCTTCTTCCATAGCAATTGCACCATTTTACAATCCCACCAACTCTGCACAAGACTTCCAGATTTCTCCATATCTTTGCCAATACTTATTTTCTCCTTTTTTGATAGTAGCCATCCTAGTGGGTATGAGGTGACATCTTATTGTGGTTTTGATTTGTATTTCTCTGATGATTAATGATGTTGAGCATCTTTCATAAGCTTGTTGGCAATTTATATATCGCCTTTGGAAAAATACCTATTCAAGTCTTTTGCCTTTTTAAAAAATCAGATTATTTGATTATTTTGTAGTTGTTGAGTTATAGGAGTTCTTTATATATTCTGGATATTAACCCCTTATTAAATATAGGATTCACAAATATTTTCTCCCATTCCATAAGTTGCATTTTCACTCTATTGTGTCCTTTGATGCACAGAAGTTTTTAAACTTGATGTAGTCCCATTTGTCTATATTTGCTTTTGTTGCCTGTGCTTTTGGTGTCATATCCAGGAAATCATTGCCAAATCCAGTGTTATGAAGCTTTTCCCCTATGTTTTCTTTTAGGAGTTTTCTAGTTTGGGGTTCATGACCTTTTGAGAGATTTTTTTAAATAAGAGAAATGTAGAAATTACACATATGCAGGGAAAGATGACTCAGGAGATCTATGAATGCCCAAAACAAAGTTCAGATGAGGACCTTTTTTGTTTCAACAAAGGAGAGTAATAGTGCCAGCAGTTCTCTGTTTAGCTCAATTTTCTTTTTTTTTTTTTTAATGGTAGAAAAACATGAACAACTATGAAAAGGTATATGGACCACAAAAACAGTATCAAGAAAACCCAAGCCCAAAATGAATGGAGACCTTTCAAAGAGGGACAGATAAGGAAAACAAATATATTGTTCTCTGTGGAGCAAGAAGACGAGGAAACCCAACAGCTGCTCCTTGGGGTTGAGCATTTAGTATTGAGGATGACAGAGAGCCCTGAGTTACCTCTATATTGTATGTCATGGAGAATGTTCATTAGATGGAAAACTGAGAAAAACTTGGAGAAAGAAATGGAAACCCCAGGTAGAAGAAAACTCCTAAGCCCCCAGTCTGGAGGAAGTAAAGCTCCCAAAGTACAGAAAAAAAATAGACATAATGATGGTACAACTTGTTAAGGTCAAAATCTTTGAGAAACTGTGGAGCCCAGCAAAGCATCAGAAGTCTGGAGATGAAGAAATGGCATTATAGTTTTCAAAAAAAGGAAGAAAGTGGATCTTAAAAAGTTTGCCTAGAGGGACTTCCCTGGCGGTCCAGTGGTTAAGACTCCACGCTTCCACTGCAGGGGGCGCGGGTTCGATCCCTGGTAGGGGAACTAAGATCCCGCATGCCGCGTGGCACAGCCAAAAAAATGAAAAGGAGAACAGTTTATATAATAAAAAAACAGTTTCTGAATATCGAGACAAGTGTACACTCTTGGGTCAAGAAATCAATTTTGCAAGATTAAAATGGACACGTGGCTTATCAGTAGCACGTGCTAGAAACAAAAAGCTCAGAGATGGTAATTGGTAGCACCATAAGTAACAAGTGGCAATGAAATAAATCATTGCATTCATAGAAAATAGGCTCTAGACGGAGGGAGGGGACAGTTCTGTCCTCTGTTCCAGTGACTGGAGCATTTACTCAGTCCAGGTGTCTGCTGGGGACGTAGTCAAACTCAAGATGTTTCAGAGGGGGGCGATGGGGAGGGGAGAGGGGCTCGTAACTGGTTAGGTTTCAGGGATGGGAATTTTGGCTTAATAGGAAGAAGCATTAGAAGGCTCTGATGAGGAACTGAACTTCTTTTAAAGACTAGAAGCTTTAAAAAATGGTTTGTGTTTTCTGGTTGAACATCAAATGGTTGCTGGTTGGTTTGAAAGGACTAGAGGGGTCTAGGAGGTAAAACCAAACCTTGACTCAAGAAAATTCTTGTCTATGAAGATCATTGGTTTCCTGAAAGAGAGGAGAGGGTCATTCAGATGGAAAATAGGTAATTTTTTAAATCTTTTTAAAAATAATTTTCTGTTGGAGGTGGTTTTTCAAATGAAACTGTAAACCTAGATGCAGGTTTTACTACTTCATTACCAGTGAGTGGGGTGCTTTTCACTTTCATTTTACACTGAAAAACGTAAAAAGTTACTACTATCTTATACCTATTTTAAGATCTACACTTATACTGAAATTGAATTTTTAAAAATTACTCCATGAGCTTCATTATATAATCTTTCAGAAGAGAGACTTTCTGTTTTCATTGTATGCTTTTAGAGTAAATATGAATACAGTACCTTATATTTGAATCACATATGACTTCTGCCCATCGCTTACCTGGAAATATAACCATCTGTAGCCGAATGAGAAAATAATTAAGGCCACACATGAAGGAGTGAGATGAGGGGTAAAACCACCCAGGTGAAATGAAGGTTCCACGGGGCCAAGGTGTTGCTGGTTCCCAGGAAAGACGATAATGAATGCTTGCTTCCCCTTCCCTGTTCTCATCAACCTGAGACAACCAAATGCCTCAGGGGCAGTTTCGGCTGTTACGTAGCCTCATGATAATTCTGAGCCAGCTGACACAGGCAGGGGCCACGTGACTTGCCCCCTAAACATCAGCTTTATCAGGCTGCCTTTCTCATTTGGAACAAAGCTTTGGTCCCTCATGGCTCCCCGCCAGAAAGGCGTTTCTGCTTTGATTCCTTCCAGATTCCAAGAAATGAAGCTGAGCTTAGCCTGCTGATTTATCAAATTCCTATGCGATAGAAGAGCTCCCTAGATTTACGAGGTTTTACCAGGCAGGAAAGGGACTTAGCACTTAGCTTCATTCTTTGGGAGAAATCTAGCCACTGCATCTGAATAATGTAAATAGCGATAGAAGCAAATGTGGGATTCATCCTTCTCCCTACCCGGGAAGTACCACATTCAGTTGGCCAGACTTCTTTGGATAGAGCTGTATAAAAGTGAATGTTTTAGAGAGTGCAATAAAACTCGAAATATGAAACATCATTCCTTTTCTGGTTTACTTCAGAGAGACAGCAACTGGTATGAAAGGAGCAGGAGAGTTGAACTCTGCAGTCAGAAGGCTTGAGTGAAGCCCTGGCTGACCAGACATGTGACTTTGGGAAAATCCCTTCACCTTTCTGAGCTTTCTGGGCTTCACCTCATTTGGCTTCCTTGTCTGTAAAATGGATGAGGATTGAGTCAGGGAAACAGAAACCATGACAGGTGTTGCAAATAGAGGGGGTGTAAGACAGCGAATTGGTTACACAGGTGCTGGAAAACTGAAAGAACAGGAAGTGGAAGGAGAGTTAACCCAGTGATTAATGATGGCAGGAAGCAGCTCTCACTCCCCGGGCTGGAGGGATAAAAGGGACCTCTGAGCATGCAGGAGGGGCTGCACCTGGGGAGAAGACCACCACTTCCAGACACCCCACCAGGGAAGGACAGAGAAAGAGAGCAAGAAACGGGAACCACAGCTTCTTTCCTCCTACCTCTGATCTCCCACCAGTGCCCCCTACTGGCAGAATAAGTCACCTGGCAAAGGAGCCTGGGAAACAAAGTTGAAAAACTCCCAGCCTCAGGGGCTTCCCTGGTGGTCCAGAGGGTAAGACTCTGAGCTCCCAGTGCAGGGGACCTGGGTTCGATCCCTGGTCAGGGAACTAGATCCTGCCTGCATGCCACAACTAAGAGATCCTGCATGCATGCTACAACTAAAAGATCCTGCATGCCACGATGGAGATCCCACATGCTGCAACTAAGGCCTGGCGTAGCCAAAATAAATAAATATTAAATATTTTTTTTAAATTAATAAATAAAAAAATAAAAACTCCCAGCTTCAGCATTAGAAAGGGGAACATAAGGAGAGTGGGTATGACATATGACATATAGGAGAGTTGCTGAGAAAGTAAATCCTAGGGGTTCTTATCCCAAGGAGAATTTTTTTCTTTTTATTGTATCTATATGAGAAGATGGATGTTAGCTGAACCTGTTGTGGTAATCATACGTAAATCAAACCATCATGCTGTACACCTTAAACTTATACAGGGATGTATGTCAATTATTTCTCAATACAAGTGGGGAAAAAACAAAAGAAGAGTGGGGCATGAGGCTGAGAGACAAAACTGTCCTGTTATGTTTGTGTTAAACTAGTGCTACTTTAGTTCATAGATAGGTAGAGAAGGATATATAGATAGATTTGTTTCTGATCTAAACAGTTTTTGAATAATTTTTTGTTAAAGTTTTTTTAGTTAAAAAAGTTTGTATTAGTTCATGATTTAGGAAAACTACCAGATGTATGTTTCTGCAAACCCTTGTGACAGAAGAAATCATAGCGGCAACCTGGATTATTACAGGATCCTTCCTCAAGAGTTCCTGGATCTGTGAACTGACTCAAGTGTGGGATGATGACTCTATCACAGAGACTCAAGCAGGGCTTTGTCCACTTCACCTACATGATTTTCTTTTTTTTTCACCAATCAAAAAGTACCTTCGTGGGCCGACTGTGTATTTCAGTCGAAGATACTCATGATCCCGCCAGCCACCGCTGACCTACACTGCTGATGCCAGTAGCTGTGCCAGCTAGCCTTCGGAGTTTCACTCAATTGGAGTTCACTGGCTCTACCCTAGGATGCCGTCACCCCACTGAGATCAGGGAGCAGAGCCCATTTCAACCTGCAGGGCATAGGTAGCAAGTGTGTGTTGACAGGGCCAGATTCAAGGGCTTATGACCTATGCAATTGCCTAGGGTCCCCTGCTCAGAAGGACCCTGTCATCATCTTCAAGTTCTGAATCTCCGAACAAGAGGACCACCTTTCCACTTTGCACTGGATCCTGCAAATCACGTAGCCAGTCCTGGTGCTGGGAGGACAGTTGTGATTAGAGGCCCAGGAAAGGCCTCACTGAGAAAGTAGCATTTGAGGAAGAGCCTGAAGGAGATGAGGGAGTGAGCCAGGCCCTTCTTTGACTTACTCTGATGAACTTCAACTCAGCCTTCAACACTTGGGGCAAAGGTCACCACTTCTAGGAAGGCTACGCTGATGCCCTTAGGAGTTACTACCCCCAGCTTGGTCCTGCCTTAGCACCCTGCAAATACCTGTTACATACTTAGATTACATTGTAGACATTTGTGTTGAACATCTGTCTCTCTGGTCACCCTCTTAGTTCCTTAGAGAAGGAGACTATATATTATTCATTTTTGTAATAACAGCAATAATAATAGCTGTTACTCAATGCTAGAAGCTATTCCATAGGTTTTACTACAAGGCAGGCACTGTTGGTCTTACAGTTGGAGAAACTGAAGCACAGAAAGATTAAGTAAGAAGCCCAAGTTACCCAGCTGGTACATCATAGAGCTGGAATTTGAATCCAAGAAAGCTGGTGCCCTCAGATGTCACACAGTGCCCAGAACATGGTTGGTGAATGAATGAGTAAACAAAAAATAGTAATGACTGAATGATCACATAGAGAATCTCAGGGACAGATTTACAAAAAGGAGAGGAACTTAGTATTTTGGCTGCAAACCCAAATTCAAGCCTGCACAGGAGAGAAAAGACACTTAATTTCATGCTTTTAAGCCACATTCACTAACACAAATTTTTTTAAAACCCACTATATGAAATTCTATACTTGTACATATAATCAACTTGCTTTAGTTTTTGTATTGTTACTTTAGGAATGGAAACAGGTTGTTTGGTCTGGCTCTATCGTTAACTAAAACTAGTACCAAAATAACCAGAAGCTTTGTTGAAATAGTGATGTTAATTTAACAAATACATCCTGAATGTAGTATGCTTATAGAGCATGCTGCTTTGGGGAGAAACAAGTGATAACATGGATATTAATTATAGAAAATTAAGATTGGAAGCGATGCCTCATCGCTAAGTCAGTCTTCAGCCTGCAGAATGGGATGCAGTGCATCGTGGAGGTGGAAGGGAGGAGTGAGTTGTCACTGGTGCTGTTTTCTTTATTTGACAAGTGCCTTGCTGTGCAAATACAACCCAAGTCAGTGTTTTCAAAAGCCCATCGGCATAGCTTTGTTACCTCCTCTTGCCTGCTCCAGCAGCGTAGGAGAGATCCAGGTCCATTAGGACATGATGTTGCTAAAAGTAAAAGATTCCGTGTTTTGTGAGGCTGTGGTTATGGGACCTTGAGCAGCGTGCCACCCCTCTCCTGGGACGCAGTCCCCAGATCTCCTGACCCGTCAGATCAGGCTCGGGTAGATGGACTCAGTGCTGCAGCCATGAATATACACTGCCAGAAGCAGCAGAGAAGACCTTCATCACATGGCTTGAGTAGAAAATGCTGTTCCAAGTCTTATAAAAATTCCCAAACCCTATTTTCAATTTATGCCTGAAGCCCAGATGCCTGATCCCTGTAATAATCCAGAGTGACAAAAATGTTAGAAGTTTCCTTTCACAAGCTCTGTCCAGCAGCACACGGACCACGTCCTGAGGGAATGAGCTCCCCAGCTCTGCAAACAGCACCCAAGCATGCCCTCTGCCAGCTGCGTTTTCATCACGTCATCTTCCTTTCTTCCACAGCAGAGAGATGATACGTCAGAACCCAAGGGAACAAAGGGTGGAGGGTCATAGTTTCAGTGGGTCAGATTTTCAACCCATGAGTGGCGTGTGGGCTCACACCACAGTGCACGAGTCTGGTAGTCTGACCTTGTTTTTCTTTCAGGCCCGAAACCCAAAGGTCAGAGCCACTCGCCTTTTGTGTGCCAACTGCTGGATGAGGCCACTGCCTCCTTGGGAGCAACCAGAGAGCAAGGCGGGATTACTTCCTGACCTCTCACGGGTCTTAGTCCCCCAGGGCACCCTCCATTCTGCCCAGTACGTGAGCCAGTCTCATCTGTAGCACAATGTATATTGCACATTATGGAACCATAATGTGATGGAAAAAATACTCTTCAGAATGATCCAACCAAAAGATTCCATTCAAAATGCAAGACTGTTATCACAGGTGCCCCTAATACTGTATTTTGCATTTGTTTATCATTCCTTTAGGCCATTCCTGACCGGTGATTTTTAGCCTAGATATGTCTGCTTGCCTGAGAGCAGTGGAACACAGCTCCATTAATACCAGTGAGCTGGGACTGGCTTGCTATTTCTCATCACTTCATTCCTCTGTAACTTGATGATCATTACCTTTTTAAATAACATTGTTATGGGTCATTAGTTTTGTGGGTGATTCTTCACCTCCTACCCCCTCTTATTTTTCCCATTATCAGAGCCTTATTGTTACAAACAGAAAGTAAATAACAGTGCGGGCTTGTGGCCCCAGTTTCATAAACATGCAGGTTCACGTGGGTACCTGGATATTTGCTTTCTGAGCATGTGAGCTTAAATGATTCCTCAAAATGGAAAGACAGTGCAAGCTACTCAAGATGGAGGCTAAACCAATATTTAGAAAGCCACTGCCTGTTTTAACACTGGCCTGCATGTGTGATGGGCACCCACTTTCTGTTTTGTGTATTTGGAGCTATTGCAACTGGGCTGAAATGCACCAGAGATGGGTTCCTGGAAGGGACAGTAGTGGCAGTTCAGAAGGTACCCATTGTATCAAAGCAACCCTTGACCCCGATCGGACCCAGTCGGGGGCAATTCAGTACACTCCAGGTGTCCTGCTTACAAGTCCTTGCTTCAAGGGATCCCACAGACCTCAGCAGTCTCTTCTTCTCCTGAACTGGTCAGGATTTCTTAGTTGACAACTAATCATGTCGTCTTGTGACATGTCATCTTGCCTTTCCATTGTTGATTTACGTGGTTCCTGAAAATTAACTTATTGTTCTTATCTCCTCTTCAAAGCTAAATTGTAGGTTTCTTGAGCACAGGGCTGAGTCTTGTACTTAACCATTTTCCATAGCACTTAGGTTGGAATCCCAACTCTCTACTTACTAGCTCTAGGACCTTGGACGCACTCCTTCACCTCCTTGCTTCTCAGTTTCCTTGTCTACAAAATAGCGGCAATCATGCCTGCCTTCCAGCACGTTCGGAGAACCAGCTAGCGCGGTGCTGGGAACTAGCAGGAGCTTGGTGAATAGTAACTGACTCTCTAGACAAAGCCCTGCGCGCAGAAGCTGAGCAAAATTTAGCAGAATTAAATATGACAAAGCATGGTTTAAACTCGCAGGAGGGAAGAGCTAATTACGGACTCTCGAAATTTCATGGTGAGGACACCGTTTTCTCTGACCTGGGATTGAATGACATTTTACAACCCTGTTTCTATTCATGACTCGTTCATGACCATGTGACGATCATTTCAAGCTCATCGTGTCTCCTGAGCCCCCAAAGGATCAATGAACTGATTTGGGATGTGGAGACTGTGCTTATTGGCATCCTTGGACCCACTCATAACATTTAAGTATTAGCTTGGCCCTGAGTGGAGAAGCTTTCTGCAGCTCCTTGCTGCCATGAGGCAAGTGGTGATACCCAGGACTGATCTAGTGATCCTCAAGAGTGTCCCTTAGCTTCTTCAGGAATTTTCTTTAAAAGCAGCCATAGCAGGGGATAGTGGTACAGCTGAGACCGCATCAAAATAAAAAAGAAATGGGGATGAGAGTATGAGGAGGACTGTATAAAAAAAACATAAATAGCATCAAGATGAGTTTCCCCGATTTCCCGTATAACGAGTGCATCTGCCAAAACTCAAGATGTGTATTATCCACTCTGCAATTGGCAGATTGCCTAGGAGCGGAGCGGAAGATGCTTCCTGATGGAGGGGTCAATTCTGCCTTGATTCTGCTATTTTCTCTTTGTGGTGGAGCCGTGTTACAATGAAGAAATGGGTCCTGTGACATTCTCATCAACCTTCTTTGGTTACTTATCAATATGCACTTCCTTACCTTACACTCCCTTTTATAGGTTCCTGGGAGAAAAGTACATAAAACAGACATTTGCTGAATCTATTGCCATGTCAGCTTAGTAGAACAAAAGTGTAGGTCAGGTGAACTCCCTTTCAATATAGGTGCTAGAGGACGTGACAAATAAGCACCCCTGCCTGCCATTGATTAATTGGTGTAGTTTGTTGGTTTACACAGTGCCTTGCTCCAAAAGTAATTTGAGACAGCACTCACCAAGCAGAGTGTGTTGTCACCTTCTGGACACTATAGTTGTATGTTAGGGGCACAGTTAGACTTCAGACATATTCAGTAATATACAAGCTTTTATCAGATGTTTAGAGACCCTCCTTAGGTGCAGGGTTACAAAGAGAAATGAAACAATCCCTGATCTGAAGAAGCTTTGCTGTCTACTGGTAGAAACTGACACAATTAAGTACAATAAAAGGGAGATGGCAATGATTGCCCTTGTAGAACTATAATGTGGGTCTTGCAGTCATGGGTTTTTGTTGTGGTTTTTTTTTTTTAAACCAAACATCTCAGGACTCATTATCTGATGGAGAAATTTTTTTGAATTTTATTTAAAGTACTTCAAAAATATTAACAATTAAAATTCCATTCAGCTATGTATCTAAGAAATTTCCCTTACTAGGCATTCCCTTAGAATGCAGTCAGTGATATAAAATCAGCACTGCCCTTGGGGAAGGCAGGGTGTTTCCTTTCTTCGGCTATGGGGGCTGAGAGGATGGTGTCATTCGCTCTCTAAGAAGTCTGCAGAGGGCTCCCAGAAGAGTTGATGTCTGTGTTGAATCTTGAACAGCAGATATAGGTCCTCACAAGAGTTTGGGCTCTGTGTGCTGTTCTGAATTCAATCCATGTGGCAGTCAGTTCCAAAGCCTGCGGGTTCATCTTGCTCTGCACTTATTCCCCTAGCAGATATTTTTTAGTCACTGCTACTGTGGCTTCCAGCAAGGACCCCATGACCTCTGCTTTCATTTGTTTTGTGCACATGATTCATGGACCTGCCTCCCCTCCCTTCCTTATAGGGTCAGCAGTGCTTGCAAGAACCTAGAGGATACGTGGGTATGTGTATAGGGTAAGGAAGCCTGCCCTGAACACCAGCAAGTTTAATCCATTTTCATTCGAAAGAACAACTGGCCTTAGGCAACATATTTCTAATGGTCTAAGTCATTCAGCGTGTGTGTACGTGCAGGCATGCGCGTGTACACAAGCTGTGCATAAATAGCATGTTTCCAATCTGCGGAAAATGTGTAATGGACTAGCAGCACATGACAGTAGGCTCAGCCCCTGAAGATTTACCAGGAAAGAAGACAGCTGCGTGGCAAAGCTGCTTCTTATAATTAGGGAAGGAATTGCCCATGTCCTGTGCCATTCAACAACTTCAGCCATTTAAATGACAGCCGGCTTGTTTAGCTCTGTAACCACCCTCCACCCTTTTTAGGGGCCAGGAGTTAATTTCTTTTTTGAGAACGCTGCTTTGGACTGTCATCTCTAGTATCATTGTAAGATGGGGTATGACGTGATGACTGGAAAATCTCAACTAGAAACCATGATGAATGAGCAAAAAACAGGAGTTGCTTTCAACGTCTCTTTTTAACTTTGTGAGGGAAAAACTATTTTCGAAACCCCGTGGACTTTCCGGTTTCTAACAGGGCCATATTGCTAGTTCTGCAGTTGACCAGAAAACTATAATGCTTTCTTTGGCTCGAGTGAGCTGTAAGAAGTATCACAGCACTCCTGACGTACAGTGGCTCTCAACAGGACGGATGGGGAGGGAAATTAATAGGCTTCCCATTGTTACCGTGCATTTTTGCCAGGATATTTCATTAGTGTAAACACTGAACCCACTGTCATCTTGTTTAGCCACTTGACCTTGATGATTTTCAGTTCTGTGTGTCGTGATGAGTAGAGCGCTGGCATGCACGAGACAGGCCCTAATTACTGGAAGCAGAATCACTGCTGACCCAGGACGAGATTAATTGCTCCTTTGCAGTCTTTATCCTGGGACATTAGCGCTGTCTGGTTATCTTGCTTCAGCTGAGGGATTCGGGACAATAGCAGTGCTGATGGTAACGGTCGGCAATTCCCTTGTTTGTTTTGCAGGTCACGGCCAGGGGGTTTGGGCCGCTGTTGCAGTTCGCCTACACCGCCAAGCTGTTACTCAGCAGAGAAAACATCCGCGAGGTCATCCGCTGTGCCGAGTTCCTGCGCATGCACAACCTGGAGGACTCCTGCTTCAGCTTCCTGCAGACCCAGCTCCTGAACAGCGAGGATGGCCTGTTTGTGTGCCGAAAGGACGGTGCGTGCCAGCGCCCGCACGAGGACCGTGAGAACAGCGCCGGAGAGGAAGAGGAGGAAGAGGAGGAGACGATGGATTCGGAGACGGCCAAGATGGCTTGCCCCAGGGACCAGATGCTTCCAGACCCCATCAGCTTTGAGGCCACTGCCATCCCAGTAGCAGAGAAGGAAGAAGTTTTGCTGCCGGAGTCCGACGTGCCCGCGGACACCAAGGAGAGCGCGGCAAAGGACGCGTTAACGCAGTACCCCAGATACAAGAAATACCAGCTTGCATGTACCAAGAATGTCTATAACGCATCATCACACAGTACCTCAGGTTTTGCAAGCACATTCAGTGAAGATAACTCTGGCAGCAGCCTCAAGCCGGGGCTTGCCATGGGGCAGATCAAAAGCGAGCCGCCCAGCGAAGAGAACGAAGAAGAGAGCATCACGCTCTGCCTGTCTGGAGATGAGCCTGACGTCAAAGACAGAGCCGGGGACGTGGAAATGGACCGGAAACAGCCCCGCCCCGCCCCCGCCCCCGCCCCCGCCCCCCCTGCCGGGGCCGCCTGCCTGGAGAGGTCCAGGGGCGCGTCCTCCCCCTCCTGCTTGAGGTCTCTGTTTAGCCTAACAAAAAGTGTGGAGTTGTCCGGCCTGCCGGGTACCTCTCAGCAGCACTTTGCCAGGAGTTCCGCGTGCCCTTTTGACAAGGGGATCACTCAGGGTGACCTTAAAAGTGACTACGCCCCTTTCCCGGGCAATTACGGACAGCCCCACATGGGCCAGAAGGACGCGTCCAGCTTCACAGTGGGGTCGCCCCTCAAGGGGCCTGGGTTGGAGGCGCTCTGTAAACAGGAAGGAGAGCTGGACCGGAGAAGTGTGATCTTCTCCTCCAGCGCTTGTGACCAAGCGAGCACCGCGGTGCACTCGTATTCTGGGGTAAGCGGTTTGGACAAAGATCTCTCTGAGCCGGTGCCAAAGGGCCTGTGGGTGGGGACTGGCCAGTCCGTCCCCAGCTCACAGGCCTACCCTCACGGTGGGCTGATGGCTGACCACTTGCCCGGAAGGATGCGGCCCAACACCAGCTGCCCGGTGCCAATCAAAGTCTGCCCTCGCTCGCCCCCGTTGGAGACCAGGACTAGAACTTCGAGCTCGTGCTCGTCCTACTCGTACGCCGAGGACGGGAGCGGGGGCTCGCCCTGCAGCCTTCCTCTCTGCGAGTTCTCCTCCTCGCCCTGTTCCCAGGGAGCCAGATTCCTTGCCACAGAACATCAGGAACCAGGCCTGATGGGAGATGGAATGTACAACCAAGTCCGACCCCAGATTAAATGTGAGCAGTCTTACGGCACCAACTCCAGCGACGAATCCGGATCGTTCTCGGAAGCAGACAGTGAGTCGTGTCCTGTGCAGGACAGGGGCCAGGAGGTAGGGAACCCAACTAAATTCAAGCATGTGATCCACCCTCAGTCCTTTATCTGGACTCTCCCTGCCCCCCCACCACTGCCAGATGGTTCTTGTTTGTCAAGATTAAAGGTTACAGTACAGGGACTGTCCCCCTCATCCGCAGAGGCAGGAGGCTTCAAGGCGATTCCAAATTAACCACTTTGTCCTAGAAAGCACTTGAAATTTGATCGAGATTTCAGTACTCAACAAGCAGAGGCAAAGTGCCTAGTGAAAACAGTTAAGTCAATGCCTGAAAGTGTGCGCAGGTACTTCCGATCCCCGCCCCCCTCTCCTTCTCCTCTGTCTGCTTTGAAAGGATGCCATACCCCTCACCCTCATCCTTTCCCCTTGCCTCTTAAGGATGCCATACCCCTCACCCTCATCCTTGCCCCTCGCCTCTTCAGCGTGAAGGAAAATATAGAATCGCTTTCAAAACTGACTGTTTGAAACTAGAGAGATCCACACTGAACAGGTGCTTTCCCAGCACCTTTAAGTTTCCTTGTCGCATGGGACTCTGGAGCCATCCCTTGTCCATTCATTTCGATGCAGGTGATGGACAGCTCACCATCCGTCCCAGTCCCAGTGTCACTGAAGAAGCACCCTTGTCAGTCACACACAACTGTATAATGTGTCATTTCCCAAGCTCCCCACAAATGGTGAGAGTCATTTTAAGGAACAGTGGGGCTGTGTAGCAGTCCACCCTGAAAGCAAAGTACTTTCTAGATAAAAATTCCCAAAGGCGCCATCTGCGTCTTCCCAATGCTGGGAGAGGAGGCAGGAGCAACGCCAGCCGCATCGTGAGCAAGACTCACGTGGCCAAGGAGAGAAGGAATAGACGCCCTCAGATGCTCCCCCTTCCCCTGTAACATGAGGGGCCCCCGGAGAGATCTGAGGGTGTCTGTGTCATGATCTGGCACAGTCTCGCTGATTGACAGGCAACCAACCTGAGGCTGCCACCTGTGTCTCAGACCTGCCTCCGGAGCAGGACAGAGCGAGCCCGGTGAGAAGTCCCTCCCGAGAGCTGCTTCTCCGAAAAACACAGGAGGAAATGAAGCGTGGTCCTCATTATGCCAGTGCCCTCCGCCCGCGTCTGCGCTCCCTGGTTATTAGCCTCTAGCGAAGCAGGGATGTTAACCCAGCCAGACAGCAGAAATGCCACACAGGGTGAGGTGGCTTTTCACAGAGCCACGTGTGGTTCATTCAGCCTCTGCGAGGTTGGCGAGAAGCACATGAAGATTTTAGATCGGGCGTGTTTTGAAAATAGATTCCAAAACTTCCTGTGCCAACTACAGAAGTGCCCTGTGGTCACTTCCTCGTTTTCTAGCTAGCCCGGTCCCCGCTCTTCTGTTACTGCCTGGCAAAGATGGAGAAAGAAACATACTGAAAGGATTTAATTTAGCTAAAAGTCATTAAAAAGGAAATTTGAATGGGAAACGATTGCTATTTGAATACACTATATCCCCTCAGGTTTGGGATGGAGGGCTGGGCTCAGTGCCCCAAGCCAGACTCAACATCTGTGTCGTCACGTCTGTGTCCCTGACCTGAGGGGACTGAGGTTTCGTGAGGACAGTGAAAGGCTGTGTGTTCTCTTTCCTCACTCATTTCTTTCCGTCTGATCACGACGTTTAGGAGGTTTTCTTTTTTCCCTGAAATTATTCATAGGCACCCCTGATGCAGAAGCCCAGTCGCTGGGTCCATCGGCATAATGATTTCCCTTGCCAAGGATGTCTCGAGAAAAGGACAAATGGCTTTGAGTCTTTGTTTTCTTTATATCTCTCCCTTAAGAGGAGCCTCACCATTAACTAAAGGGAGTGTGCGTTTATGACATTTGCATATGTTTAAGGACCTGTCAGTTTCAGATAAATCTCCTTTTGTCTCTCTAATGTCCCCGAAGAGAACTTAAAGTCACTTCTTGGAACTAAATGCTGCCAACAAGAGCACATGTGTCTTTCCTGTGTTCGGGCCTTATCACTTGTCTACCTTAGACCTTTTCAGCTTTAAATGAATCGATGAAAAGAAAAAATCGGGGCTTCCTTGGCGGTCCAGTGGTTAGGGCTCTGCGCATCCACTGCAGGGGGCGCAGGTTCGATCCCTGGTTGGGGTGGGTGGGGAGGGAAAAAAAAGAACAGGAAGAACCATTCAACCTATAAAATAGTCATGAACAGGACTCAAAAAATACTGCTGTTTTCAAAAATATTTTTATTTTCACTTTAAAAAAATAGATCTGTTCTTTGCATTTCTAAAGTCTTGAAAGAAGAGACATTTTCCAAATTTCTGTGTCATTTCGGGAATCACATTTAGCCCCTCTCGGTAGTACATTCTGGGTAGGATTGTTATAGTGAAGCTAAGGTTTTTTCCCAATTTGACCTTTTAGTTTTCCTAAAGTAGAGATTAGGTTTTGCAAGAACTGTCTCAGGGACTTAGCATGACTGCTCCTCTTTGAGTTAGTACTTTGCTTTGGGGAGTTTCTTTGACCCCAGTGGAAGTGTGGTCTCCAGTAATAACACTGAAGGCAAACTCTTCACAAAGTGAATCATAACTGATCCAGAAGCCAACATCTCCTGGGCTGATTCTTCCCCGATCTGCTCTTGTGTAAGGTTCCAGGTGACTTCTCTTCCAAGTGAACCCCAAAGAGATGCCAGAGCCAGAAACCAAAAAAAGAGTTTCCAGGGGACTCTCTTGGCGGTCCAGTGGTTAAGATTCTGCGCTTCCACTGCAGGGGGCTCGGGTTCGATCCCTGGTCAGGGAACTAAGATCCCGCATGCCATGTGGCATGGCCAAAAAATAAATAAAATTCAAAAAAGAAGAGTTTCCACCTCCAGCCAGCCACCTGTTCAGTACTTCAGACTGACGGGTCCTGGCTTCCTCCCAATCTCTCTTTCTCTGTAAAGAGCCAAAATGTTAGATCAAAAGAAAAGTGATAACCTACCTTATATTCTGATTTCTAGTTACACCCTCTTAACTCTCCTATCTCGCCAGCATTGACTTCTCATCCTAACTCTTCCCCAGCTTGGAGGAAAGTTTAAATAAGCACAATATTGTCCTTTATCAACAATCAGCTTTTTAAAGTTCCTCTTTTTAAATAATCAATCACAGCATACCCAGCCCCTAACATACCAAATTTAGCAGGCCTCCTCTGTGCCTACAACAGTATATAAACACACATTCGCATCTCTAGGGGTTTGGGTTTTATTTTAATACCATTTGCCATGTAATTACTAAGCAACTTGCTTTTTGCACATAGCTGTCTACTGTGTACGTGCCTCTAGGTCAATCGTGTAGGGTTGACACATGCTTCTTTAATATCCGTGGTTCCCATAAATCACAATTGACTCAGCGATCACCTATCAACAGACATTCCGGTTTCCAGTTTTTTCCCTCTTACAAACATTGGTGCAATAAACATTCTTGTGAACATGTTTAGTGGTGGTGCTTTTATTTTTGTGGGTTAGAGCCCCCATAAATGGGTTAAAGGTTATACTCATTTGTTAAATACTACCTACCTACTTTCCCAAAAGGTTGTAGCAATTCACATATCCTTCAGCAACTTATGAGTGTCCATTGCCCCCTGTTCTTACCAGTAGTAGTGGTCACCAGTCCTTTTGTTTTTTGCCAATCTGATGGGCAAAACATGATGACTTCTAGTGAAGTTGATAACTTTCTTGTGTGTATTCGCCATTTTGTATTTCCTTTCCTGGACTTCCCATTTGTCCACTTTTTGGGTATGTTGTTTGACTTTAGTCAATTTACAGGATCATTAATGCTTAATATAGGAATATTAATCCTTTCTTATATTAATCCTATATCTTCTCCCTGTCTACTTTTTATAGTGTCTTTTTCCATTTAAAAAAAAATTTAAGTTTTATGTAATCAAATTATCAATCTTTTTCTTTATGACTTCTGGGTTTGCTATTTTACTTAAAAAGTCAACTTGGGAATTTTTATTTATTTATTTATTTTTGGCTGCACAGCACGGCATGTGGGATCTTAGTTGCCCAACCAGGGATCAAACCCGTGCCCTCTGCAGTGGAAGCGTGGAGTCCTAACCACTAGACCGCCACGGAAGTCCCCAACTTGGGAATTTTTTTCTTCCAATGATGAAAAAATGGACAGGTCATATTAAGTGAAAAAGGTAACATAAACAGTATGTATAACAAGGTCCCAGTTTACTTCATAAAGAAACATATTATAAATAATAAAAGCAGTATAGAGAATAAGATAAAATGGGAGGCAAAGTTGGCAAGAGGGAATACAGGGAAAGGTTAATTTCTATGTATTTCTGTAATGTTTGAATTCTGTATATCTCACACAGATTCTTTTCTTGAGATATAATTCATATACCATAAAATTCACTCTTTTAAAATGAACAGTTCAGTGGTTTTCAATGATTCACAAAGTTGTATGACCATCACCAATGTCTAATCCCAGAATATTTTCATAACCCCCCCAAAAAACATAATATCCAGCAGCAATCAATTCTCATTGCCCTCTTCCCTTACCCCTTGAAATTACTAAACTACCTTCTGTCTCTATAGATTGCCTAGTCTAGATATTTCATTTCAAAGGAATCTTACAATATGTGGCCATTTGTGTCTGGCTTCTTTCATTTAGCATGTTTTCAAGGTTCCTCCTTGCCATTGATGTACCCACCAGGTACATTATCATGTATCAGTTCTTCACTCCTTTTTATTGCTGAATAATATTCCACTGTGTAGATATACCAATTTTGTTGATCTATTCATCAGTTGAGGGACATTTAGGTTATTTCCACTTTGGGGCCATTATCAGTTATCTGCTATGAGCATTTGTGTACAAGTTTCTTGTAGACATGTGTTTTCAATTCTCTTCGTTATATACCAAGGAGTGGAATTGCTAAATCATGATAACTCTTATGTTTGGCATTCTGAGGAACTACTAGACTGTTTTCCAGGGTAACTGAACCATTTTACATTCCTACCAGCAATGTATGAGGGATCCAATTTCTCTGCATCCTCATCAACATTTGTTACTGTCCATCTTTTTTATTATAGCCATTCTCGTGGTGTAAAGTGATATCTCATTGTGGTTTGCAGGTTCGTTTTTAAATTTTGAAAATTATAGAAGAGTCACGAGCATTTGCCAAGTAGTAAGCATCTTAGTGACATAGTTTTGTACCACAAGCATTAACTGTAGATTTTAATAAAGAAGCACTAGGAAGACAGTTTATTTGCATAGTCAAAAGCATTGATTAGTTGGACTTGCTTTATCTATTTTATTTTTTTGGCTGTGTTGGGTCTTTGTTGCTGCGTGTGGGCTTTCTCTAGTTGCGGTGAGCGGGGGCTACTCTTTTGTTGCAGTGCACGGGCTCAGTAGTTGCGGCTCGCGGGCTCAGTAGTTGTGGCATGCGGGCTCTAGAGCGCAGGCTCAGTAGTTGTGGCGCACGGGCTTAGTTGCTCCGCAGCACATGGGATCTTCCCAGGCCAGGGCTTGAACCCGTGTTCCCTGCATTGGTAGGTGGATTCTTAACCACTGTGCCACCAGGGAAGTCCTGGACTTGCTTTATTAACATGCTTCATGTCAAGAGGGATGAAAGTGTATGAGGATGATGTGTGTACATGTATGTTGGTGTATGTGTTGGGGCAGGGAGAAAGAATGTCCAGAGCAAACACAGAAATGTTGCAGAAGAGCCGTGTCTGACTCTTAAGTCTTCCGCCCAAATGTTGGCTTCCAGACATATGTTGAATGTAAAATGTTTACAGTCGTTTTTGTGGTTTGTTGAATCAGGCATCTTTTTACAAGTAACTGTAGTTGCTCTGCTTAATATTTAGAAAGAAAACCTTGCTGGGCAGCATAGAAGTCAGCCATATTTCTAATTAAAACAATGTTTTCACGTTGTCTAGAAAGACTCTTAGCATCTGCAACTGCAAAGCATATCGTATGACAGAAAGAAGAATCTATGTGACAAAGAAACATAGGGCTGATAAACAAATACTAATACTCCACAACGACTACTAGTACTACTACTAATAATAATGGGAATTCCCTGGTGGTGCAGTGGATAGGACTCTGCACTCCCAATGCAGGGGGCCTGGGTTCAATCCCTGCACAGGGAACTAGATCCCACTTGCAGGCCACAACTAAGAGTTCGCATGCCACAACTAAGGAGCCAGTGCAACCAAATAAATAAATAAATACTAAAAATAAATAAATAAAAAGAATTCTCGCTTAAAAAATAATAATAATACTTCATAGTCATAAGGCAATTCAGACTTTTCAAAGCACTTTCTCCATCTATTATCCAGTTTTATTCTTCATAGCAATCCTCTCAGCTGAGTAGGGCAGATATTACCTCCCTCTGACTCCCAGATCCTCAAAGAACTTCAGGACAGAGAAGGAAAGACTTGCCTGAGATCACATAGCTAGGTAATTGCAGCATCACAACTAAATTCCAGGTGTCCTGTGTTTGTTTCAGAAACTGGATCATAAGAACAGAGGTTAGACGGACAGTTGTGCAGGAAGTGTGTCTTTGGCAGGGGAGATTTTGTCACTGGCATCTGCCCGGCACAGAGCTGGCTGTCGCCATTCCAACAGCACTAGAATTGTCAGCCCAATGGGCATCTTGCTTTGTCCCCCAGACAACTCACAGGGATCTGAGGGGCTTGTAAGAGCATAAATGTTAAAGGCTTTGGAGAGGTGACTGCACCATCAGGTCCTCAGGGTACTGCTAAGGGGTCCAACTCCTGCAGCTTCTACTCAACATCTAATAGTGAAACCAAGAAAGGAGATAGGAAAGAAGACTGACCAACAAGCTTCCGCTGGGATTGCTAGAGGAAAGAGGTGCTTTTTTTCGCCTTTTTCTACAACGCCTGCATCTCTGTCCTGCTTCTCCAACAGCCCCCATCCAGCACACCGAAGACACCAGGCGAGTGAGATGTGTGTTGAGAGGCATGGTGAGGTGAGGTAGCCATTGTGCTGTCTGATTACAACCCTGTAAAAAGTATACAGAGGAAGCAAAGATCACGGGGAAGTCCACCAGAGCAGAGGAGTCATTGTTTGGGTGTGGACACTTTATTCTCCTCTTTTGTCTCATAATTGAATTTTCTGCCAGAAGTTATACTTCTCGTACAATTTTTAGATGGTATTCTTGTTTAACTGGGAGAGAGGGGATGTGGTTTTGGCGGCAGAAACAGGGTAGTTGTTGGCAGGAGAGAGAAAGGGAGCAGCTGCTTTCTGTCGGTGAGAAAGAAGCACCAGCACCTGGGGTCCAGCCAGCAACCCCTGGTCAGGCCCCCGAGGAGGAATATTTAGGTTTCTTTCACTGTCCAGATGTCGCAGCGTCTTCCCACCTTTTGTCAGCCCCTAGGGCCAGAGACCCCTCGGCAGTGCAGGGACCACTCATTGCAGGGAGCTCCCAGGAGGTGTGAGCCCCTCCTCTGGTCACTACCGAGCCGGCCAGGACGGGTACCGGGTGAAAACAGCTTCTGCCCTGTTCCTCCTGCTGTGCTCCGGAGAGAGGAGAGTGAGTACCGTGCTGGGGCCAGGATGACAGCAACAGAGCAGATTAGACAAGCTGAGCCTGCCCAACTCTCGGAGTGAGTCTCCACTGAGAACCCAAGCGGCGGCAAGCACCTGTCTAGAGAGACGTCGGCGCCCCGGACCCCTCGGGCCCTTGCCCTTCTAAGCAGCCTGGCCAGCCTTCCGTGCCTCTGCGCTGAGCCTCACTCACGTGTGATCGCCGAATGGTGGTGGTGGTGGTGATTGGCTGGACTCTCCATCTTGTCACCTCACTGTTTACAAGAGTCCGTGGAATGAAAACTAAGCTACCTCCGAGAAGTAAAATCCTGGAGGAATCATTGGGTTCTAAGAATTTGCCAGAAGAAAGGCAGTCAGGAGGGCCTCAGCCTTCTCAAGGTCCAAGGCCAAGTCACATTAGCTGACTTCTGAGCCCATCTGGGGACTATGTGGGTGCCTGCCAGCCTGGGAAAGGAATGTTCTCCCAGCTCCATAGTGGGTCTGCAGCTGCCCTTCATCCTGGGGGAAGATGCCCTTCAGCTTGGAACTTACTACCCTGAAATCAACAAATAGGTGTGGTGAAGTTTCCACTGTGCCTTTCCAAGAACAGTCAGGGGCTTCCCTTTGGTAGTTGGGGTAAGTCCTCCCTAGCTAGAAGGGTAGCAGCACCTTTTCGAAAGAAACAAGAGTAGCTGGGGTTTGGGCTTTTTTTTTTTTTTTTTTTCATGTGGAAGAAAGTCTATAGCTGACGATTTTCCTTTGACCTCTTTGCAAAGCAGCTTGAGTTGCAACAGCTCTGCTGAAATGTTATATGGCCTTTTGCTTCAAGGACTTTGAAACCAGCATTGTTGATTTTTCCTCTTTCCTGTCAACCTCGGTCCTGTTTCCGTAGTGTTTTATGTTTGCTGTCTGGAGGATTTTAAATACAGTAGCTCTTGGTATAGAAGGCCTTTTGACTTTCCCTGTGGCCTGAGCTATAGGTATATATTCTGTCTGAAAATAAGTAAACACACTGTAGAGCAGAAGCAGAATTGCTTTGTTGTCAGCAGAGGGGGAGACGCCGCGAAGCCCGAAGTGCTGTAACCCCTGCTGTGCAAACAAGCCTCCTGCCTGGTGTGGAAACATCCCTGTACCTAACAGACAGACCTCTGTGTTATTTAGGTACCGTCCAGGATCTGAGTGTCTGTTTGTTATCCAAAGGGTATAAAAGGGAAATCAAACATTCTTTCATATCATTATAAGCCCTGTGCAAACACAGCCCGTGGACAAAGCCCTTTCCTGGGTCCATAAACAAGGAGCTGTTTGTCCTGACTGCCCGTCATTAGCAGCCAAAGCAGGGCTGAGCCGAGCACGTGTCATGTGCACTGTTGCGATTCTGCTCTCTTGGGCCAGAATTTGACAGGTGTCATGGGACAGAGTTCGCCCTGTGGAAGTTCAATCAGAGCACCCACTGGGAGCCTTCAGCAAATGCCACGTCTAACAGGCTCAGAGCTATGAAGTAACCTGACTAAGCCGTTGCACCCAGCCGCAGGAAGGCAGATCTTTAGTAGGATTGCCTTTGTGCCTGGGGATTAACGGGCCACAAATGCCAGGATCCAGACTCATGTCTGCCTGTATCTGATGCAACCAAAGCAAAAGCCTGAGCTTAGGATAAAATATCTCCCTCTCACTCCCCTGAACAACCCAGACATAACGCTGCAGCTTCTGAATATTAACGAGGGCCTGGTTTCTTCACCCCAAAATATTTTGATCAATTAAGCCCAGACCTGCCAGTCTGATTCTCTGGTTACTGAAGTTCACTCTAGTCCACTTGTTCCGTCTTCTAGAGCTGTGCTGTCCAGTAGAGGAGGCATACGTCACACGTGGCTGCTGAGCCCTGGAAACGAGGCTCATCTGAATTGTAATGAACCCCCAAGTGTAAAATACACCTCGGATTTTGAAAATTTAGTACCCCCCAAAAGGTGAAATATCTCAATAATTTTTTTTTTTAATATTTATTTATTTATTTATGGCTGTGTTGGGTCTTCATTTCTGTGCGAGGGCTTTCTCTAGTTGTGGCAAGCGGGGGCCACTCTTCATCGCAGTGCGCGGGCCTTTCACTATCGCGGCCTCTCTTGTTGCGGAGCACAGGCTCCAGACGCGCAGGCTCAGTAATTGTGGCTCACGGGCCCAGTTGCTCCGCGGCATGTGGGATCTTCCCAGACCAGGGCTTGAACCCGTGTCCCCTGCATTGGCAGGCAGATTCTCAACCACTGCGCCACCATGGAAGCCCCATCTCAATAATTTTTAATGTTAATTACATGTTGAAAATATTTTAGCTCCATTGGGTTCAATTAAATATATTATTAAAATTAATTTCACCTGTTTCTTTTCACTTCCTTTAACGTGGCTACTAGAAGATGTAAAAATCACACACGCAGCTCACGTTGTTTGCATTGGACAGCGCTGGCCTGGCTCCTGAGGGAAGTTTAGGTTTATAGTGCCATCTGCTGGTCCACCTAAAGCAGACGCTAGTGTAAGCGGGAGTTCAGCCATCTGAGCAGGGAAACACTGTCTCTTGGCCAAGCAACATGCAATCTTCCTCTTCCAGAAGCTTCTGAGCAGGACCAGAACTGACCCCTCAAGTCTCTGCCTTGTCAGGAGTCTTTTTTTTAACTTTTTATTTTATACTGGAGTATAGTTGATTAACAATGTTGTGTTAGTTTCAGATATACAACAAAGTGATTCAGTTATACATATACATGTATCTATTCTTTTTCAAATTCTTTTCTTAATTAGGTTGTTACAGAATATTGAGCAGAGTTCCCTGTGCTATACAGTAGGTCCTTGTTGGTTATCCATTTTAAATATAGTGGTATGTAGGGATTTCCCTGGTGGTCCAGTGAGTAAGACTCTGCCCTCTGAATGCAGAGGGCCTGGGTTCGATCCCTGGTCAGGGAACTAGATCCCACATGCATGCTGCAACTAAGAGACCTGGCGCAGCCAAAGTAAATAAAATAAAATTCTTTAAAAAATAATAATAAATATATAAATATAGCAGAGTGTATATGTCAATCCCAAACTCCCTAACTATCCCTCCCCTCCACCCTTCCCCACTGGTAACCATAAGTTCAGTCTCTAAGTCCTCGTCAGTAGTCTTGAAGAGGGCGATGGCAGACTGCTGGAAGGTGCAGGCCTGTGTTCTCTACCTTGTGGGTGCTGAGGAAGCCCGCAGGAACAGCAGTTCTTTTCCTAAGAAAGATTTCAAACCGCCACAGGGTTGTAAAGAAGCATGTAACAGAATATAAGGAGGACATAGATCCATCTCTTAAAAGACAAGTGTCCTCTCTTTGGATGATGCTTACCTGCCTTGATTTGTCAGGAGTTTGAAAGTAGGACTCTTTCTGATAATAGTATCTGCATCGGTTATCTGTTGCTGCATAACAGATCACCCCAAAACTTTGTGGCTTCAAACAATGATAATCATTTAACATCTCTCACTGTTTCTATGGGTCTGGAATTCAGGAGTGGCCCATCTGAGCACTCCTGGCTCAGAATATCTCATGGGGTTGAAGTCAGATGTTGTCTCGGGCCAATCCCTGAAGGTTTGCCTGGGCCCAGAGGATCCACGTCCAAGGTGGCTCATTCATGTGACTGGTGAGCTGATGCTGGTTGTTGGCTGTAGGCCTCAGTTCTTTTCCACGTGGGGCTCTCCACAGGGCTGCTTGAGTGTCCTTGAGGCTCAGCAGCTGGTGTCCTCCAGAAAGCACAATCTAAGAGGCCTAAGGGGAGGCTGCACAGCTTTTATGATGTAGCCTCAGAAGTTACACGCCGTTACTCCTCCTGCATTGTATTGGTCAAGAGGCAGGAACACGCATCCCACCTCTTGACTGAGGAAGGTCAACATCACGTTGTAAAAGAAAATGTGAGAAGGGTTGGCCATTGTATTTTCCAAAAATGCAAAGTCCCTAATGGGTGTATAGCACTGTGCAACTAAAAAGCGTGCCCCAGTTCTGCAGATGAGGAAATTGAGGCTCAGAGAAGTAAAGTAACCAGCCTGCAGTCTCACGTCTGGCAGGAAGGACTAAAGCCCAGTTCTAACTCCTAGATCATACTGGTGTAGCCTCTCCAGGTTCTTTCCCTACATCTCCCTTATGCGGTTGTAACTACAAATTACACTGACTGTTTCATCTTTCCAGCATCTTCAAGGTGTGCAGTGCTCTCTTCATTCAAGTGTTTTAGATGATTCTTCAGTTGATGTCTGTCTATAAACTGTCATTTTACTGAGTTGAGGCTCAGTGGGAGTAGGTTTCAACTAACTATAGAGCCCTTCTTACAAAAGTGCTGTAGCAATGACAGTGTATACATTTTCCAATATTTTCCATGCTGTTTGCTTCAAAGATCTCAGGAATAATAACCACATTATAATGTGTGTACTCACATTCTGTTTGATTATCTGAATATTACATCTTATTTATTTTTGAAACAGGAAAGAATAATCACTGCCTGCTTCAGTAGTTTTCAGAGTAGTTGGTCATTGTAAAAAGGAGGTTTTTCCAATTTTTGATGTTCCACCTGCCAGAATGAAAACAAAACTCCAGCTGCCATAATCATGTTCTGTTATTCTTGGTTCCAGGTCAAACTTCCCTTTCCTGTAGATCAAATCACAGATCTTCCAAGGAATGATTTCCAGATGATGATTAAGATGCACAAGCTAACCTCAGAGCAGTTAGAGTTCATTCACGACGTCCGCCGGCGCAGCAAGAACCGCATCGCGGCCCAGCGCTGCCGCAAGAGGAAGCTGGACTGTATTCAGAACTTAGAATGTGAAATCCGCAAACTGGTGAGTTGGCCCGCCCTTTGCTGTCAGCAACCTGGAGTGACCGGGGCTGATGCAAAGTTATGGTAGCGAAGGCCGGAGAGGTAGAGAGAAGGGCCACCGTTCAGGGAAGTTCGAGTTGATTTTTAACGAGTTCTCAACAAAAATAATACCTTTACATCTGTAATGTGTGTGTGTCTGTGCAGGTGTGTGATTGTGTGTCAGTATTTTATATCTTTCAGCCATTCGTATATTTTTTTAAATTTATTGACATATAGTTGATTTACAGTGTTGTGTTAATTTCTTCTGTACAGCAAAGCGACTCAGTTATACATATATTCTTTTTCATATTATTTTCCATTATAGTTTGTTACAGCATATTGAATATAGTTCCCTGTGCTCTACAGTAGGACCTTGTTGTTTATCCATTCTATATATAATAGTTTGCCTCTGCTAATCCCAAACTCCCATTCCTTCCCTCCCCTAGAGGTGCTTCTTTTTTATTTTCCATTCAACATGTGCTGAGAGCTAACATTTATTGAGTGCATATGTGGACCAGATATTATTCTAATCTCTTTCTGTAGGTGATCACATGTAATCCTCACATCAACCCTATGATTTAGGTTCTACTTTATCTCCATTTACAAAGGAGGAAACCAGAGTGCAGAGAGGTTAGGTAACTCCCCACTATGTGGCAGAGCTTGAATGCAAACCCAGCTGCCTGATTCCAAATCTTGTTATTTGCACTGCTTTCTCCCACCTCCCATGGAGGAGTGTAGGTTAGAGGCAGGACACCAGCCTACCACCAGGGATCGCTCAGCCATGTCATCTCCTGAAGCCCTTCACAGCCCCAGGGTCCTGAATTCTGCCTCAAAGTGGCTGTCACCTCCTCCCTGTGCCTGAGAGTATTTTGTCTTGGGGAATAATCTCCCATCTCCCAAGCCTCCCCCTCACTCAGAGCTCTGCACTCCCTTCTCCCTGATAAGCAACCTTAAGCTACAGGAAGTAAATCCAGGTGGCCTCTGGCTCCTGATTGTACCCTTGAAGGCAATCAACGCACCTTCACTCAGCTCAGCCTTTCTGCCGGCCAAATCCTGGAAACTCATCCCAGGTGCCCTGTCTGTGTCAGGCTGAAGAAGAGGGAGGCCACGGACTGTGGTCATGATCTAAGTTTGGGTCCTCAGGCTATACGTGGCAGTCCTTTGCCTCCTGGTAAGCCGTTGTCCTAACGAGAACCTAAGAGCAAAATAAGACATTTGAGAAGCCTGAGTAAATGTTACCTGTTACCAAGATAGTCCTGGACCTTGGGGTCTTTTTTTTTTTTCTCTTAATTAACACCAGCCAAGCAGGGAAAATGTGCCCATGTTCAGTGGCTGCCATCACCTACAAAATAAAGGCCAAGCTCCTTAGCAAGATGCACTGTGCTCTCCATGATTCAGTCTACCCTCCAGCATCACCTTCCTCTCTCTTCTTGGAACTGGACCCCCAATAAAATCAAACTGGATGCTCTTCCCCTCAGCCCCATCTCCTGCTGTTTCTACCTCTGTGCTCATGCCTCTGCTATTTCTCCTCTACCTCGGACAGTCCTCGACTGTTTTTTTTCTCTGACTACATCCTTTGTTCCTTAAGAGTCAGGTTACTGTCACCTCTCCAATAAGCCCCTTTCCTGAGTCCCTGGTGAGGCTGAGCACCTGTCCTCAGAGCCCTGATCTGACCTTTGGCTTCATACTTACCACATTAGTCTTGCATTATCCGTGTATGTGTCTCTCCTCAGCCCTGGCCCTAGACTGTAGGTTCCTCACAACAAGACAGTCTTGAGAAGCCTCTCAGGAAAGGTCTGTTGCCCTAAAATGTATTAGAAATTGTGACTGAGTCATGAGATTACAAATTCCTTCTTTCCTTCAAATTTTTCTTTAATGTTGTTTTAACAACAACAAAAATGTTTAATTTAAGCCAACATAAGGAAGCAAGATATTGCTGCTGATGAGTGTGGGTCTTTGGAAAGCCTGCTGGGCTTAGGTTGGGACCCAGGCAAGGCTGAGCCTGCTGGGTATAAGGTTTCAGGGCCTTAAGCACATGTCTATAGTAATTCAGCCCTGCACTCTTTTTCAGGTACGAGAATAACTCTAATCACCCATATTTGAGAAACGCCTGACTTTTTGTAATTAGCACTCTTCTCTGTAATTTTGTAATACTGAGCAAATAGGAAAGTCTAAGCCATGCCCCTGGCAGATACCTAAAGCTCTTTGCTAATATTGTTCGGTTGAGAAACCAAGAAGGCATCTCCTAGTTCTCCCCCTGCTTTTTTGGAAACCCCTTGAGTAATGTGCTGCATTTCCCTGCTGAATGAGAGTGTCGATGTACACCTGTGACTTAGAGCATCCTGTTTTGGTTTTTTTTTAAATTAATTATTTATTTATTTATTTATTTTATTTGTGGATGTGTTGGGTCTTCCTTTCTGTGCAAGGGCTTTCTCTCGTTGCGGCAAGTGGGGGCCACTCTTCATCGCGGTGCGCGGGCCTCTCATTATCGCAGCCTCTCATGTTGCGGAGCACAGACTCCAGATGCGCAGGCTCAGTAATTGTGGCTCATGGGCCTAGTTGCTCCGTGGCATGTGGGATCTTCCCAGACCAGGGCTCGAACCCGTGTCCCCTGCATTGGCAGGCAGATTTTTCAACCACTGCGCCAGCAGGGAAGCCCAAGCATCCTGTTCTTAACCGAGGCCTTGATTTCTACTGCCTTTCCTGCAGAGAGCCAAAACCCTGTCACGTGCAGCATTTCATCTTCTTCCCCCTAGAAAGTGGCCCAGGATCTTTCGTAGATCAGTGGACGTGGAGGGGTGGGTGGCTTGGCCAGGATGATGTGGCAGAATGGAGACCGCGATCCCTCCTGGGGCTGGTGTTGCCTCCCATTTTGCAGACTTGCAGGTCCAGGTAAGGAGGTCCAAGCTGCACAGCCACAAGTGTAAGATTTCTTCTCTTGGCGAGCCCTCCGGATGTGTTTTACTCCACACCCACCCCCGCTCTGGGGAGTAGCGCCTGCTCCCGGTGGGCAGGGGCAGGCTGGTCCCGCCCCACGGGGCCCAGCTCCTGCCCACTCACTCCCGCCCGCACCCACGCGGTCTCCAGCATGCCACTCACTCTGCTTTTGCAAACTTGCGAAATGTATTCCTCTCGAGTTGCACTTGTACATCTGTTTATTTTTCATTTTTAAAACATGTTTTCTTGATAAATTTATAAATATTTTAGCAGGTGCCCTTTCCCCGTGTAAATCTCTGTCTCCGACACACATGCCCACACTGCCTGCCAGATTGCATTCGTCTTTCGGCACGTGCACCTCCCATGTAGGAGACCCACTGGTAATGTTTGCTTCTCTCTCTCTGTCTCTCTCTCTCTCTCTCCCCACCCCGCCCCGCTCTTTTTCCCACCCTCTTGCATCCTCTCCTCATCTCTCCTGCGCACCCTTGCAAAGGGTGAGGACTCACTTCACAGCACTTCAGATGTCCCGTTTTCCCATCCATTTCACTGCGTGCGCCTCACAGAGCCTCCTCATCTTCTCTCCTCACACAGCTAGTTATGGGAAAACCTTCATCAGTCTCCCCTGTGGTGGCTAAATTCATCTCTCTGATGGGGTGATGAATTTTAGTAACACAAGAGCTTATGTGGGGTTTTCTCTAAGGAGAATATCTCAGAACCCTGGGCTGGTACTCTAGGGCTCAGCCTCCTCACCTCTGTCCCTGCTTCCTGTGTCCAGAGAGAATTGGTCTTGGGACTCACTGCACAGTCCCCAGCCATCTGTGCCGTTGTGTTCAGTCCATCAGCTACAGAGGCCAGAGAGCCTACTGATATAGTATTTTTAAAAAATTTATTTTTTTGGCTGCGTTGGGTCTTTGTTGCTATGCGCGGACTTTCTCTAGCTGTGGTGAGCAGGGGCTGCTCTTCGTTGCGGTGCGCGGGCTTCTCACTGCGGTGGCTTCTCTTGTCGCGGAGCATGGGCTCTAGGCGCACAGGCTTCAGTAGTTGTGGCGCACAGGCTCTAGAGCGCAGGCTCAGTAGTTGTGGTGCACGGGTTTAGTTGCTCCACGGCATGTGGGATCTTCCTGGACCAGGGGTCGAACCTGTGTCCCCTGCATTGGCAGGTGGATGGATTCTTAACCACTGTGCCACCAGGGAAGTATAAGATTTAATCATGTGAAACTGCTGATGGTTGATTTCTTTTTGCAATTTTCGTCGTTTTTTTTTTCTAAATAGACTTGCTTTTTTTAGAGAAGTTTTAGGTTCACGGCAAAACTGAAGGGAAAATACAGAGTTCCCACCTGCCCTCTACCTCTGCACACTCACAGCCTCCCCAGAGTGGTACGTTTGTTACAACTGATGAAGCTATAATGACACATCATAATCACTCCAAGTCCATAATTTACCTTAGGGTTCACTCTTGGTGTTGTATGTTCTATGGGTTTGGACAAATGTATAATGAATGACATGTATCCACCACGACAGTGACATAGAGTAGCTTCATCTAAAAATCCTCTGTGCTTCAGCTATTCATCCCTCCCTCCCCCACCCCACCCCTTAGCAAACACTGATCTTTTTACTGTTTCTCTAGGTTTGCCCTTTTACAGAATGTCATATAGTTGGAACTGATGGACTGTTTTTGACCTTCAGCAATCGCAACCTAATGCATTTGGGGGAGATTTTCAACTACAAGGTTTGGGACTAAGAGTTTTCCGATTGATTCTCTGCAAACCCCAAATTCCAGGCAACTGGAACCTTGATTCTCTGCAGTTTTCTGGTTGGTGGTGATTTTGCTGGTCACTCGGCTGGGCCTCAGAGAGGCATGAAAAGAAGCACCACAGGGAAGGTGTCAGGGTCAGTGACACATCTGGATGGGCTGCTCAGATGGGAGACTTGGCAGAAGTATGTGTCCAGGCTGTCTGGATAGATTCTCTTTTAAGTTTCTAGATCCTGACCTACTCATTCATGAGTTACACTATAATGTAGGATGCAAAAACCAAAGTTGGAAAACCCCCAGAACCTACTGTATAGCACAGGGAACTCTGCTCAATATTCTGTAATACCCTAAATGGGAAAAGAATTTGAAAAAGAATAGAAAAAAAAAATAATGATGTGGGCTTGTATGATTCCATTTATATGAAATTCCAGAGAAGGTAGATCTATAGAGATAGAATGCAGGTGAGTCGTTGCCTGAGGCTGGGGGTAGGCATGGGGAGTGACTGCAGTGGCCGTGAGAGAGATTCTTGGGGTGATAGGACTGTTCTAAAATTGTATCATGGGATGGTTACACAACTTTATAAATTTACTACAAATCACTGATTGTTTCATAGTTGAAATTAATGCATTTTATGGCATGTAAATTCAACCTCAACAAACCTGTTAAAATTTTTTTAAAAAGAAAAGCCCCAGAAAACAGGATGCTGGGTCCTCCCATTCAGGCTGGATCAGGCCTTTTCTTTTTCTTCTGTTGTTCAGGTGTGTGAGAAAGAGAAGCTGTTGTCGGAGAGGAATCAGCTGAAAGCGTGCATGGGGGAACTGCTGGACAACTTCTCCTGCCTTTCCCAGGAAGTCTGCCGAGATATCCAGAGCCCCGAGCAGATCCAGGCCCTGCATCGGTACTGCCCTGTCCTCAGACCCATGGGTCTCCCCACAGCCTCCGGTATGAACCCCGTGCCCTTGGGCGCGGAGCAGAACCTTGCCGCCCCCCAGTGTGCGGTGGAGGAAAGCGTGCCCTGCTGCTTGGAGCAGGGCACGGCGGCCCCTGGGCCCCCCTGGGCGCCCAGCAGCGCCTCAGAGAACTGTACTTCTGCTCGGAGGCTGGAAGGCACTGACCCAGGAACCTTCTCAGACAGAGGACCTCCTCTGGAACCCAGGAGCCAAACGGTGACCGTGGACTTCTGCCAGGAAATGACTGATAAGTGTACAACCGATGAACAGCCCAGGAAAGATTACACCTAGTGACGGCCTGCCTCCTAGTTCTCAGCCCTCTCCCACCCAGGTGTCCATGGGT
The DNA here is from genome assembly GCF_949987535.1 of Balaenoptera acutorostrata. Taxonomy (NCBI): domain Eukaryota; kingdom Metazoa; phylum Chordata; class Mammalia; order Artiodactyla; family Balaenopteridae; genus Balaenoptera; species Balaenoptera acutorostrata. The sequence continues at coordinate 69,099,651 of NC_080077.1, forward strand.
CAGCCTGCGGTGCCGTTTGTCTGTCGTCTGGAAGAACCAAGAAGGAATTTGGTGCACACTACAGCAGTCTTAGCAGCAATACTGTTTCCAAGTATTCTCTCCTCCCTTCAAGCAGGAGCGATATATAGTTAGTTACCTTCACGATGGTGCTACCCCTTGCTCAGGCAAGGGAAGACGACAGTGACAATGCTGTCTGTCTGTGGGTTCATTTCAGTCTTAACAGGGATAGACTGTAACACCTCTAGGACCCAACCACGGATTTTTTTTCTCAGTGGCCCATGTCACAAACCCTATCTCAGGAATTTCTTCTGAATGTTCGATTTTTTTCATTGAAGACAGCTTCTATACACATCAAAGTTTTATAGCTAGACTGTACATATTATATATAATATATATATAAAATATATATCTCTCTCCATATGCAAAAGTCCTGCATGCCTCGATTTTCTCATCCTAAAACTGGAAACTTCGTTTCTCGTTTATAAACAGGTTCCAACATTCCTCTTCTTTTGTCTCTTGACGCTAGAACTAGTTTGTAACTGTTAAGACGGTCGTTTTTCTTGCTTCACCGTTCACTTTCAAGTTGTGCTTATTTATGGACAGAATTCAATGTTGGAAGCTTTCTTTGAGGTTTTACTTCAGACCTTTTTTTGTTGGTTTGGTTTGGTTTGGGCACCGTCCGACGGTGCCAGTTGAGTATCATGGGTTTGGTTTTTTCTTGCAGATACTGTACAGTCAAGGTCAACTTTGCCACTTGCACTGAGTTTTGGGTCAAACCTATTTTCTTAAATGAAGTTGTCACTTCAGTATAACTCAAGTAAACTGTATATTCTTGGCTTTTAGTTAAAAAAGTAAAACAGCTAATTAAAAAAGCACTCAGGTGATGATAATTATGTAGGAAAAACAATCTTGCCAAATAATGAATTCATCCTAGGATGTAGACAATAATCTGCTTGAATATTTTTATATTTCACCTCCTCCCCACCTTTTCCTAAGCAAAGTTTAAATGCAGAGAGTTCAAAGTTGATGCTGGATGTTCAGATTCCTAAGTGGGGAAAGAGTTTGGACGTCTCACTCAAAAGCGCATCGAAACAGCAGGAATCGTGATTTTGTACCAGAACTCAGCAGGCATTGGCTCCTAAATAGCAAGTTAGAACTGTTTTCTCAGCCCGGGAGTAAGTCCCATTCATTTCAACACTTCCCCAGGCCTCTGCTTGCTCTCGGAAGCATAGGATAGTAGGAACTTCTCCATCGAAGGACTTGGCTGCTGAGCCACCCAGCTTCCCAGCCCAGGACCTGCCTCCCCCGGGGACTCACCTGAGGGGGTCTGAATCACAGCCCTGGGGGTGCCGCCCTTAGGTGGCCATCCTGGGGTTAACGCAGCTGGCCCAGAGTAGGAGAGAGCAGGACAGATGTTAGCCTGAGGTCTGTCCCTGACGCAGGCAAAAGCATTTCTTTGTCTCTTCTTTCTCCAAATGCTTTGAGTTGAATTCTGAGGTTTTTCCACCCTTCTCTAGTCCGAAGGCAGATTTCATTCTGAGGCTTTGGACACGACATGGCCAGGAGCCCTCCCTACCCCCACCTCCCCCACTCACCAGGCACACACCTTACCCTCACCTGATGATCATTTCCTTCTCTTGCTGCAAAACTAGTTGGCTTGCAACCCACAGAGAGCAGCTTCCCTTGGCTCAGGGGGCATGTTGGCCCCTGGCCACGTTTACAGGAAGGTGTGCCGGACGCCACAGCCGGCGCAGGGGAGAGATCAGCTCCCTCCCTCCTCTGGGCCGGCTGCAGGAAAAGTCCTGAACAGTCTGATGTGGGGATGGGGTGGTGGGCAGTGGGGACTGGGTGGTTGATTTTGTTTCTTTCTTTGTGCCATTGTTTGGACGATATTAAAGCTGCATGTAAAAGGGGAAATTAGTATATGACGTAGGCGAAAAGTGAAATCATAGTAACATATGTTTTAGTATTATTAACTTTTTTCTGTACAAATATTAGTGCTAAATGTTTAAATATGTATGAATGCCAGAAATTTGTTCGTTCATGCGGTAGGATTAAAACAAAAAAAGGCTTTTCTTTGAAAATAGTTCCACTTTTAAAACCTGCCTCTGGGTTTTTGTTTTTTCTCCTGTGTGTATGTATGGTGCGTGCTTGTCTGAGACAGATTGTGATCCAGCTCTGAGTTGGAGGTACCGTTTTTCTTGTGGCTGTTGGGATTTCTTGGCCTAGTGGAAGAGTTCTGTGCTTCACCGTGAGGTTTGCCTTTGGGAAAAACTGGTGACAGCTCGAGTTTAAACTCGGTTGGAATCACGTGATCCATCACAGGCGTGTGTTCTGGTGGAAGAGTCGGCCAACAGTATTATTTTGGTTTTTTAACTCTCTTGTTGCCTTTTTTTAAGTGACCTCCTCTTCTTTGGAAAAAGGAATGTTTTCTGCTCGTATCGTAACAAGGTCCAAACCAGCTCGTTGGCGTGACTGACCCTGGTACCAACACATGTGCATCTGGCAGTCTTGAGCCCATTCGTGCCGTCCCCGTTCTGTTGTCTTGCGCGGCAGGCCTCCCGCTGGGGGGCGGAGACGGGTGTCCTCTATTCTCCTCCCTGCTAACTCAGCCCACAGCCTCCTCCCACCAGCCCCTGCCTCGCGTTTCTTCCTCTGCCCCAGTCACACCCCTGCCACCCTGGCCGTGGGAACTGGTTAAAAACACTGCTGGAGAAACTGTCTTTCGATTTCTTAGAGATGTGAACAAGTTGTTGGGATTTGGTTCACTATCCACCAGGAACAAGCGACTGGCTTTGTGCAATTGTTGACGTGACGTGTCTGTGTCTCTTACAGCTCTGAACCGTGTGCTTGTTAAGATTATTTCCGGGTTGATTCAAAGGGAGGACTAGCTGGGGACCAGAGTCCAAGTTCCCTCAAGTGGAATTTTAAAAACCAGCCTGTCTCCTTTCCCTGGGATCCCTTAGTGCAACTCGTGTCTTTTCTGAAAGAGAAAAGCAAGTTAACAGCAAGGAATAGCATCTGCACGGCATGGTGACATTTAGTGGTATCTTTAAGGGTCCATCCTTACAGATATAAAGGACTCTCCGGCTACGGAATGTTCAGGAGGGTCCCTGCGACAGGCGAGTTGTGTCTCCAGGTGGCTGGGTCAGGCGTGGGCTGTTGGAACGGGGACAGTGGAGGTGGCTCTGTGGCTAGTTAACATCCGCCTGAAACTGGTCCTCCCCTCGGATCTGCCTTTGTTCTACTTGTGTCTCTCTGGACAACCTCACTTCGTTCAGGTTGGTCAGGCTTGGGCAGGTGCATGCTTTGCCGTATGTGTCTGTTTCTCTTCGTTATCCGGGGGTGCCTTGAATAAAAGAACTTCATGACATACTGATTCTGGAACAAAACCGTTGCAAAAACGAACAAAAAAAGAGCTGGCAAAGTCAGTAGCCCACCTGCTCCTTCTCTTCTGGGTTCCCTAACAATGACTCAGGCGTCAGAGGTGATGCTGCACTAGGAAATGTTATTTTGTATAGTGTACAAGTAATTTATTAACTGTCTTTCTAAAGGTATGCTGCTTTTAAGATGCACTATGATTTTGGATTTAATCCTTGTGTTGCTTTCCCAAGGAAGTAAAAAAAAAAAAAAAAAAAAAAAATGCTGGTGATTAGTATGTCAACTGCCACTTCTCCTTGAAAAGGAAGGCAGGGACCAGCAACAGGACTTGTATGAGGGGACTGCTAAAAGCCAGGTGGGCACACTGTGAAGTCCAGTATTACCATCAAGAGGTCTAAACCTACACTTTCTCTTTTAATGCTTTATGATTGCCATTAAAGAAGAAGAAACAAACAAACAAAGGTGTGAAAATGATACGCCTTTTAAGAAACCACTGAATCCTGCCCCTTCAAGCTGATCCACATGCTATGTTGAGCATAATCCTCCCAAAATGTGTAAAAGCCTGCAAAGCTTTTTCGAAACCCTATTAGCTACCTAGTTCTATACATTATACCCCATTTCAACTAGGAGCCGCTTAATACATGACTTCAAACTGTGCCACTAGTGCTTAACAATGGTTGGAGGAGTTGCCGATCAAGAAGGCAGCCAGAATCAAGTTTTGTCCTCAAATCACTATAAATAGTCAAAGAAACATACTTTTTTTTTTTTTTTTAAAGAATAAAGCTGGGACTTCCCTGGCGGTCCAGTGGTTACGACTCTGCACTGTCAATGCAGGGGGTACGGGTTCAATCTCTGGTCAGGGAACTAAGATCCCACATGCCACACAGCGCGGCCAAAAGACTAAAAAAAAAAAATAAAGCTGCTCACTGGACCATGAGTTGGTCTTTCGTCCCCAAATTGAGGATTTTGCTGTAGGTTCAGTTCCTGGCGAGTCAGTCTTCAGATCAACGCCTGTGTGGAGTTGACATTCGTGCAGGCAGTCTGTGTGCATGGGGGCATTGTGTTCAAGCTGTGTGTGCCGAATACAGCCCGAGCCATCTCCTGACCCAGGCATCAAAGACGGATGCCGTAGAATAGAATACATTTGTACACAAAACTGCGTGCAAATAGTCTTTGTACATAGAAAAGACCTATTGTGGCAGATGGAGGATAAATTATTCAACCGACGGTGCAAAAACATTTCTTGCAAAAAAAAGTGTATAGTATTTTCCTACACTCCACCCTGGGAGATAATATTTATATCACATGGATATCAGTGCATTTTCATTGTAATATGAAAAGGATGCTGCCATTTTGTAAAGAAAACCCACTTGGTTGCAGAGGCCCACCTTCGTAGCTTTGATTGCCTGTTGTGACATGGTGTGTGCATTGCACTCTCAAGCAATGGACAAACAGCTCTGACTTTCCTTTCCATTCCAGTGGACTGACCTCAGATAACACAGTGGCCTCCTTAGACACAGAAGTGCACCCAGAGCCTTCATTTCAGGTAGACTCCCCTGCGGTGCCAAATGTTCCCGTGGGGACAGGCAAGAGTGAAGGGACTTGGACAAAAAGGGTTTTTCCTACAGTTTGATGCTAAGTCTTCTACCAAAACATGTCTGGAGACAGAGGGGTGACCTCCACATGAGTCCTAACAATGCATTTCGCAGGTGTAAATGCTGGGATGCCCGTTCATGCGCCGAGGTAAAAGACCTGCCACCTCTAGTGAGTGATCGGGAAGCTTCCGCAGGCGTGCAGGAGCTTCGGGCGCTGGTTAGACACGGTGAGCCATTCAAGGCAAGCACCACCTTTGCTTGTGAGGCCCGAAGGGCCCGTGAGAATTTGTTCCAGAACCAGTCTGATGCAAGTGCACCTCTAATCTATGCCTTACAAACTCCAGAGGCCATATTCAAAACAGGGTCTTCTCAGTGTATGCAAGGGGCTGCAGCCCCTCTCCTCTTCCTCCCCAGGTCAAACAATACGGACAGTTTTCACACATATCTACCTGTATAACCCTCTGTACCTCTCATAACTGGTCAACGACTGTAACAGGTTACATCAGGTGTTTTTCTACATACTTTTTACACAGATTCTATGCGATTAATGTAACTTAATTCAATGCATCATTTTATTGTACTAGTTCTTAGGCTTGTCTTTATTTTCTAAGTGATTGTGGTTTTTCTTGTGGTTTTTAACTGTAAAAAATGAAATGGCTGTTGATGCTTATTCTCTGTAACTAAGAATTTTTACCTTTTTGGGGGAAAAAAAAAGCATTGCTATGAACTAATGAATTGAAACTTCATTTACTCATTGTAAATATACTATTGTGCAAAAAAAAAAAAACTCAGTTGAATTGCTAGTGTTAACTGAATTTTGTCTAGACACCATTTCTGTTGATGAAATAAAGACATATCATTACACATTGTAAACTGATTTTCTCTGATCCCTATGTTAGAGATTACAGAGCTGGAGGCCTCAGGAACTCTTTCCTCCCAGAGAAGCCATGTCTCTTCCTCTTGTTTTGACCCTTATCTGCTACCTGATTAATCTGATTAGAAATCTTAAAAATGTGATAACACTAATGCGATTCCTCAACTCCCAATTTAAAAAATCCCTAGTGCCAGGGACTTCCCTGGTGGTCCAGTGGTTAAGACTCCATGCTCCCAGTGCAAGGGGCATGGGTTCGATCCCTGGTTGGGGAACTAAGACCCTGCATGCCACATGGCACGGCCAAAAAAACCCCACAAAAATCCCCAGTGCCTATGAGAGTAAACAAAAGGCATTAAGCCCAGTTTCCTGGTTTTGATATTGTGTTATAGCTATGCAAAACATCACCATTGCGGGAAGCTAGGTGAAGAATATTGTTTCTTAAGGGCATGTGAATCTACAATTATCTGAAAATAATAGGTTTAATTGAAAATAAAAAGGTAATGAAAGTAAATGGGGAAGAGGAAAAACCAATGCCAAGATACAGTGAATTGCAGGCAAGGATTTTAGAATTGTGATTAGGGTGTACATACATCTAAGCCAGAAAAGAATATTTGATCATTTGAGTCTTGGATTTTGATGTAAAGGGAAAACAAGATATTGAATGGTGGGCAGGCCAGACAACTTGAGTGCGTGGGACTCATAAGTGGTCTGGCCGAGCTGGCAGTGAGGATGGATTCACGTGATGGCAGGAGAATGCAGTGCTGCCGGGATCTGAGCTTCCCGAAGTGCATGGCCTTACCCCACCTACCAGGTGGGAAAACTGAAATTACCAGTTGCTGAACTCCACTCCCTCCACGGGCTCCCCACTGAGGCGAGGGCTTCAGGGACCATATAACGGGACTAGCAAACATGCACTGCTGTGAAACATCTTAGGTGTCAGAGGTAAAATAGAGTCCTTTGCCTGAAGACATGAAGTTATTCAATCCATTCTAGGAAAACGGTATCATGGTCCCAAAGTTTTCTGTAGGAAAACCTGGTCACTTAGAACTGATGATCATATGCACCTTCGACCCCAACATTAGTGCTTGTGGCAGGAATGACAACTGTGGTTTGATACAGAATAAGGCCCTTATATCCTGCAGAAGGGAAGCATTCGAACACCACCCAGCCCCAAATGGGAGGCAGCCATTCTCTTTCCTACCTTGAATGTGCACCTTAGGTGTGACTTGTATCTACTTCCAGAGCAGTGAGGAATCTCAGTCTGCCTACTCCCTGCCAGCAGGTCTGCTGTATGCTGTTCGGAAAAAAAATTGAGCTCGTCTTTGAAATAGTTCTAGAACTTTCCACCCTTCTCCAACTCATCACCCTCACCTCCTCAGTTAGGATGCATTGGCAAGACCATACTCCACGTCTAACGCCAGCTTCTGATGGTGCCCAGAGTGGGATGGGCTTCCAATTCTCCCCACTGAGCACCTCTGCCTTCCTGGTATAAATGAATACGATAGTTCCTGGTATCAGAGAATCCAGGCCCAGAGATATGGAGAAAGCCGCGCATCCCACATCACCTTATGAAATTTCCTTTCATTTGACTCAAGAGCATGATCCCTTCTGTCCCTACACCCACCCCTGGCTCCTACAGATCCCAACATCTACTTGCTACTGGCTGCTTTGTCAACCAGAAAGAGGCATGACTGGTTCTCCGTGGCTAGTTTTCACTCCCTCTCCTTGAAGACAAATGGACCCGAGGCAGTGACCCTCATCCTAAAGCAATGGACGGAAACCTTCAGAGACACAGCAACATTTACTAGAAGCATTACATTTTACACTGCATCCTTTTAACTTCTTTTTTTAACCTCTATTTGTGCTGTACAGTTGATGACCCTATAGAGGCTTTTGAGAGTAAAGGAAATTTAAATTACAAGAAAAGGTATGGGGGAAGTGGGGAACACTGCCATATAGGCTCTTGAAAGAATCTCTCATAATAAACCTGCGGACAAGGCAGGACAGGACACCAGGGAATAAGGATTAGACTGGAGGGTTGCAAGTGATGGGTAACGTCTGGTCTTTGGCATCTATACATAAACATGCATGCACTCAACCAACACTGGGCTACATACTGGGCATCCAAGATTTAAAATGCACAGCCTTATCCTGAAGGCTTTCACAGGCTAGTCGGGTAGACAGATGTACAAACAAATCATTGTGCAGGGGCTGCTGATGGTCACAGACAAGAGAGAGGGCAGGGCTTCCTGGGAGGAGCATGGGCCTCAGAGCAAACTAGATCTGGGTCTGAGTTCCAGCTGCAAAACAGGCACTTCAGTTGGAATTTAGCTGTGGGGCAAGTCACTTGATCTCTCTGAGCCTTCTCTGATCTATAAAATGAGGACAAACAACGACTTTACACAGTTGCACGTGGCATAGATAATGCGGCCTAAGTACCTGGAACATGGTATGCCCCTTAAAATGGCACCCAGCTGGGCTTGGCCCCGGCATCGTTTCCATCCACCTGGTCTTCACAGGCTCTTCTACCAATTCATTGTGGAAAAGATCACACCCCTCTTCACATCTCCACCCCTCACTTCCTCCTCTGCAAATTGGAACAGAGAAGACTCAGGAGCCGTTCGGGCTAGAAGCACAGACCAGCCCCAGCCAGCACTGGGCTCCGTTCTGCAAAATCCTGGGCAGTTACCCAGGGTATTAGGGTTCTCCAGAGAGACGGAACCAATAGGAGATTTTATAGAGAGACAGATATAGATATAGACACAGGTTGATTGATTGGTTGATTTGTTCGTATTGGCCCACACAATTATGGAGGCTAAGAAATTCCACAATTTACCTTTTGCAAGCTGGAGGCCCAGGAAAGCCGGTGGCATAGTTCTGAGAACTATAGAGCCAATGATATAAGTCTCAGTCCAAGGGAGAAGACTGATGTTCCAGCTCAAATAGGGAAAGCAAATTCACTCTTCTTCCACTTTTTTATTCTATGCAGGCCCTCAACAGATTGGCTGCTGGTCACCCACAATGGGAAGACGATCTGCTTTACTCATAGCGCAGCCGGGTTAGGGCACAGGAGGTAGGGAATGAACATGAGGCAGGAGTCAGCCCATGAAGGCTTTATGTGCCAGGCTAAGGAGTATGGATTTTATCTCAGCAGGATATAGATGATGCAGACCTTTGTGTCTCTGGAACAAATTGATTCTCCCAATAACTTGAAGCCTTTGTTACAAGGTGTGTGGCCAGGGATAGGAGAGTCTGGCCACGGGATAGAGGACAGGGCTAAGTGGCTCCTTCCATGGGAATTAAGTCCACCTTTATGATTCTCAGAACTCAGACAGTAATGACCAGCCAACCAGCCTCATCGACTGGATAGTTAGTGGACATCACACAGCCATCCACGCCTCTGTGCTCTGTAAGAAGTGTTCAGTGCTTTTTTGATGCACCTCTCCTGGATGGCTCGGGACCACTGGGAGGGTGGGGAGGGTGAGGAAGTGGTGCCGGCTTCAGTCACTCCCCTGGAAGTTGGGAATAAGATTCCGCAGCACCTGCTGGCCCACAGTCATGGCATCACTACTGACGATGATCCCAGCAGAAGGATAAAGTCATGTGATGCGAGTGTTTGCCAGTGCCATAATCAATATTTTATGTAATGGCATCTAGGGACGAACATCCAGCTGCTTCATCCCCAAGAAATGAGCTGACGAGAGGAAGAACACAAAAAGCTTCCCTCCAACTTCTGGTGTACAGACAGGAAGCATGTTGAGCCCAGGCTGCAGGCAGAGCTCCCAGCCTGCTCTGGAACCATGTTCAAGGGTCCAAACTGCTGCTGCTGCAGAGCCCGCTACTGGCAGGGATGGTAGCATATCTCACTCCTCCTCCCCGCGGATGGCGGCTCTTGCCCCTAGATTTTCTCTGATGGGGTAGAGTGCCTCCCTGGTGTATGGAGAGCACTGGACCGGCCTCAGGCAGCATGGCCAAGTGGAGCAGTGAGAGGCTGACCCCAGCGGTCAGGGAGCCCAGCTGGGAGCCCTCGATACACAGCCATTGCCTGGTTCATGGTTCTGGAGGGGATGGTTCTCAGAGTTCCTCCTGCAGTTTGAGCTGACAAACATACAACTTCTATCTCGCAGATGCCAGCTGCTCCTGAGTCTGTTTTTTCTGGTCCCAGGATGCATTATTTTTTCATAATGGATGAAAGTTCTAGAAGCATGTTCTGAAACAAAGCAAAATAGACTCAAAAGGCTTGTAAAAGCCAGTCCTGCCTACCCACCTGAGACTCTTCGTGTGTCACAAATATCCCAAATCCAAACAAAAACTTCCTACAGAAGACAATCCCACCACATTGCCCCAGAGATGAACGTGCGTGTAAGAGGTTCTGTTCCCCAACAGCGCTGCGGCAGAAGATCTGAATCCCACCTGCCATCTCCTCCTCCTCATCCAGTTGTGGTTGTTTTGTCCAAAATCCAGGTCTAATACTAAAAGGCCAACCTTTTCCTAAGCTCCATCTTTGTCCCCTCCACAATTAACCAGAATTTTTGACTTTGCAGCAATGTAGAATGGGAAAACTGATCCAAATGTGGATGTTCCATTTTGTAATAATCTATCTTAAAAATATGCTACACTTAGGTTGCCTTGTGCAGGGAGAGCAGGAAGCAGCAATGGGATATGGGAGAAGGACTTGGGTTGAGGCAGACAAGCTTGGGATAAAATTCCAGCCCATTCACTCACTCAGTAAATATTAATTCATGTCCCTGCTATGTCCCAAAGACTGTGCTTTACCACATCCTAATTGCATGACTTTGGACAAGTCATCTGTTTCCTTATCCTTAAATGGGAATAATCACAGAGTCACAGTGAAGAAGCCCATGGCAGTGTCTAGACCACAATCAGGGACTCAGTAAAGTGGGAGTCTTTCCTCCTCTTCTTTAGACTCTTTGGTAATTGATATATTATGTAAAGCTCCTCTGCCAAAAAGTTCAATAAATTGTAACAATCAACTCTTCAAACACCCATCTAATAACCCCTGTTAATAATGTTGAGTCAAAAAAACCTTCCCAAATGAGGCAAAGAACCTAGAAGTCACAGAGATTTTAGATTTAATATAATATTAAAATTTTAAAGACACCATACACAGGGATAAGAAATAAGCAGACTGGGAGAGTATCTTTCAATACGTATATAGACAAGGAGTTAATACAATATCATAAAAGAGCTCCTAGAAATCAGAAGAAAAACAAATAACAGAAAAACAGACAAGGATAATTCATGGTAGAAATACAGATGGCTAATAAACATATGAACAACCTTACTAGTAATCATGGAAATGTAAATTAAGACAAACATTTTAGAAATGTTTGGAAATGTTATGAAACATTTCTAGTTTGTCAAACTGGAGGTGGGGGGAGATAACGTCTGATATTGGCAAGAGTGTGGGGAAAGAGTGCTAATGCACTGGTAAAGAGGATCAATTGGTATAGCCCTTCCTGAGCAAAAATTGGCAGCATCTATCAAAATGTAAAATGTGCATGCCCATTAAAACCAATAATTCCACTTCTAGGTACCTATCAAAGATATATGTATGAAACATTCACTGCAACATTGTCTGCGGTAGAAAAAGCTTAGAAAGGCTAAATGGCCATCAAGTATCTTATGGTTCATCCATTTCATGGAAAAGCATGAGGCATATAAAACCGAGGCATCTCCATGGGTGCTGATGTGGAGAGTCCCTGAGACATCATTAATTAAGCAAAAGCAAACTGCAGAGACATCTCTACAGCAGGATCACATTTATATTTTTGAAAAAAATAAAAAATATGTGTGGACATATATTTGTCCTCAAAGACAGATTGTGAATACAGTGAGGAAGGTAGGGGAACACACCCCATTCTGTTCACAGTGATTGTCTTTGGTGAGGGAAGTGGGAATTGAGTCCAGGTGAGAGTGAGAGATGAACCCCCACATGGTCAGGTTCACATTTTACTCTTATGTTCTTCTACACTGCTTGAATGTCTTTCAATGAGCATGTACGACTTTAATTTGAAAAACAAGAAAGAAGAAAAAGACTCTTCTTTCAAACGATTAATAGTGGTACCCCTGGTCGGAGCCACACTCCCCTCTCACCTGGACACTGTGCAAGCCTCCTAGCTGGTCTCCCTGACTGCACTCTTACCCATTGTCTTGGTCTATTCGGGCTGTTATAACAAAATACCATAGACTGGGTGGATTATAAAGAACAGAAATTTATTGCTCCTATTTCTGGAGGCTGGGAATTCCAAGACAAATGCACTGGCAAATTCAGTGTCTGGTGAGAGCTCCTGGTTCACAGACAGTCATCTTTTCACTGTGTCCTCACATGGTGGATGGGAAAAGGAGCTCTCTGATGCCCCTTTTATAAGGGCACTAATCCCATTCATAAGGGCTCCACCCTCATGACCTAATCACCTCCAAAAGGCCCCACTTCCAAATACCATCACACTGGGGATTAAGGTTTCACATATGAATCTGGGGGGGACAAACATTCAGACCATAGCATCTCTACAAGAGACTCATCAGAAACAGTGATTTTAAAAATATACGTATCAGACCACCACCACTCCTGCACCATCCACCTCAAATTCCTTTCCATGGCCTATAACGCCTGACCGATCAGCCCTTGCCCATTCCAACCTTGTCCCTAGCTCTCCCCTCCATGATCATGGCCCAAGGGTGCTCCCCAGGACCTTGGCACAGCTGGCACCATCAGCCATGCCAAGGTCCTGGGGTGGGTGGGGCATCGCAGGCAGAGGGACCAGTAAGTGCAAAGGTCCTCAGCTCTGTGGAGCTACAGGAGAACGCTCTTTGTTAGCACTTTAATGTCACAAAAGATTGGAAGAGGTCGCAGGGCAACCTTCTTCCTAATGCCAAAATCTTCCTCCTCTACAGTGGTGGCTCTGAGCTCTGGTTGCACATTGGAATCACCTGGGAGTTTTAAAATATAGTACTAGGGGCTTCCCTGGTGGCGCAGTGGTTAAGAATCCGCCTGCCAGTGCAGGGGACACGGGTTTGAGCCCTGGTCCGGGAAGATCCCACAGGCTGTGGAGCAACTAAGCCCGTGTGCCACAACTACTGAGCCTGCTCTCTAGAGCCCATGAGCCACAACTACTGAGCCCACGTGCCGCATCTACTGAAGCCCTCGTGCTCTAGAACCCGTGCTCCACAACAAGAGAAGCCACCACAATGAGAAGCCCTCGCACCACAACGAAGAGTAGCCCCCACTTGCCGCAACTAGAGAGAAAGCCTGCGTGCAGCAACGAAGACCCAACGCAGCCAAAAATAATAAATAAATTTAAAAAATAGTATTGGTGCCCAGGCTCTATCTGCAGAGGTTCTTATTAGGGCATTTTTCAAAGCTTCCCTGGTGATTTAAAGTAGAATTGGGCATTGAGGATTACCACTCCACAGCGTCTCTGACAGGTGAAGACATTCAACGATGAGGAAAGTCTTCATCACAGAGGGTAGCATGGGTTCCTAAAACTCAACCAGCATTCTTCCCCATGCTCACTCGGCCAGACTAAAAATCTGCTCTCCATGCCCAATTAAGTCTTTCCACAAAGAACCAACCTTGACAGAAACTTATTTAGTAATCAACAAGCTTAGACTTGAAAAAACTGCGGGGTTTGGGTGACGGCAAGGGAAACGTCTTGGAGTATAAATCACGGCTCTTCCAGGTGGTTTTTCTGACCTACAATAGCATGGATTTCTTTTGCAGGACAGTTCTCTCTAAGGGGAACAAGTGGCAAAGCAACTGTGGTACCTACCAGAAGTCATTTCACTCTGAAACACCAACTGCTGCAATCAGAATACATCTGATTGAGCCCTAAAAATTCGGCCCTCTGGGAACTGATACAGTGTAAGAAGCTGTTTACAGTCCATATATTGAAAGTGGATGCCAGCAATCCTTTGCTTGCTGCACTAATTTCCAGTGAAAGATCCCTCTGTTTGCAGTAAGTATGACGTGTCAGCTACAGTGCTCTGGAGCTGACGGCTGTGGCCTCAATCCCCAAGACTTCCACCATGTGGGGAGTGAAGTGGCCTGTCAACCCCCTAAGAGGCTTGGGGGAAAGTGACCATTAAGTAGGAAATCTCTGTGGCCAAAGGCATTATTTATAATTCCTAGAAACATAAACAGGGAAGAAAGAGGAAGATGAAAAAAGAAAGAGGGCCTGTCACCTTCATCATCTTTTCTCCAAGCTCCTCAGCGAGGCTGGTCTCTCCCAAAAGATAATCTGAGATTAAGAAAATCTGCTTCAACTAAACACCGCTTTTCCTTCTCAATTTTCTGTTAATACAAAGGCTCCTCTCACATGGAGTGAGGTACAGGAGAGAGAAAATGATGAAAATGGTCATGCTGGCTTCACAAATGCAGATAAGAAGCAGTGGCCACTGGCAAGGTTACTCTAAAATGGTGGATCTCGGGAGTTCCCTGGTGGTCCAGTGGTTAGGACTTGGCACTTTCACTGCTGTGGCCCAGGTTCAATCTCTGGTCAGGGAACTATGATTCTGCAAGATGCAGGGCATGTCCAAAAAGTAAAAAAATTTAAAAATTTAAAAATTAAATAAAATAGTGAATCTCAACCCTGGCTGTACATTACAATCACCATGGGAATTTTAAAAATACCAATCCTCCATCCCATCTCCAGAGATTCTGGTTTGATTGGAAGTGGATGGGTCCTGGGCATGGAGATTTTTTTAAAGCTCCAGATGACTCTGACTCAAGCCAGATTTGAGAACCCTGCTATAGTTTGGCATAGGGTTCCAAGCAGCCATACAATAACCCTACACGTAATCTCCTGAGAAGACAGCTGGTCACTGACAAGAAATGAGTATAAGTTTGAAAAAAAGCATTTTAGGAAAAATCTAGGTATGATGATTCCTCCTCAAGGTATGGCGTTAGCGCAGTAACAAAATATCTCATGGGAGATACGAAACTAGGGTAGAAGGATTCAATCATTATTAACACAAAGAATGAAGCAAAGGAAAAAGCAAGGGCATGAGTTCAACCAAGTGAACTCAACTGGGAAGTTCCCCTATTAACTTGGGGGACTTTTCTTTTTAATGGAAAAAAGAAAAAAGTTGTTAGGAGCAGTAGGTAAAACATGTGTCATTCTCTCCCTTTTTTTTTTTTTTTTCAGAATTGAGAAGAATCCACAGTAAATATCCATTATGTCTTACAATGGCCAGGGAATGTTTACTCCACAGTGGCTTTTCAGAGAACAGAACTATCAATACAACATTGATCTTCGTCTTTGTGAAATATATCAACAAATATTTGTATATGACTTTTAAATTCCAGAGCTATTAAAACGATGGAGCACACCCTCCTTCCTTAGTGAGACAAGGGCAACTCAAGGTTACAAATGACCCCTCTTCTGACCCATTTTCCACACTCTGATGCAAAGAGCTGTCTAAAGTGCCACTGCGATCCAGTCACTCCTCTGCTGCACATCCTCTGTGGGTTCTCCACTGCCTCCCTGCAAGGCCTCCATGCCCCCTTCTCCAGCTTTCCCTCTCTCTGAAGCCCTCCTACTACTCTGCGCTCCAGACACACGCGGCTCCCCAGACAGCCCTGCTATGTCACACCTCTCAGCCTTTGTCTGTGTTCTCCTTGTACTGGGACAGCCTCCTTCCATGTACCCCAGTCCTCCCAGGTCTGGAGAAACTCATCACATCTTTCAAGACTCCATTCAAAAGTAGCTTCAACTATAAAGCTTTTCCTGACCCATCCAGAAAGAATGGACTTCTCCCTCCTTTGCCCACCACTCCCTCTAACATGGCACCTTGCACTTGACCATTTATACGTTTACCTGATTTCCCATCCAGACTCTGAGCCCTTTGATGGTACACATGATATTTTATTCATTTATATACCCAACACTTATAAGACTAATTGATATAAAGTTTTCAGTAAGTTTATTTTACGAATTAAATTCAACTGAATGTGTTCAATGAATGAATTTAACTCTCCATAAATTAACCTCTCTCTCCTCCTTTCCCTCTCTCTCAACACACACATATATACACAAAGAAGGAGAAAACAGAAGGCTAAGAAGTAACCAAAGTGGAACACCTCTTGTGAAAGTTCCATGATCAGTCAGGCTGTCTGTCTTTACTTACCATTGATGTTCTGTGCTCAGTGGCTGAAGGCAGAAGTGAGGGGCTGTTTTCCCGGTGTGGAAAGCCCAGGCAAGAGCTATTTCGAGAACTGGAGCTTACTGAGTCACTGTACAGCTGTCCCTTTTCAGACAGCAATCTGGACAGAAAGCTGGCCTTGCGACTGCCCATGCAAGATCCGTCTGTCTGGACTCTGCTCTCTCTCATGCTGCCATCGCTGTGTCTGCAGTGACTGTGTAGATCTGTGAGAGGCTCCCCTGAGGGTTGCAGGTCCTGGGACTGCTCCCAGGGTCCTGTTGAACGTGATGGACAATGTCTAGGAGCCATCGTTGTACCGAGCCAGGACTGGGGCGTTGTAGTCTGCAAGCCAAAGGAAGACCGGTCTGGTTGCTGTCCCGAGTGCTGAACTCTAGCACCATCATCCCAGGGACACGGGCTGTGGACATGGAGCTGTCCTCTGTGCTGATACCCCTCGGCCCAGTCTTTCTTACTACAGCAAGGGTCTACCTCAAGTTGCCTGGGCTGTGGGATTTGCCACATGGTTTTAGAATTCGGCACGTTGACTCGGAAGACTTGCTGTTGATTGCTGGCTTGAAGTAGAGAGACTCTTTCAGGGAAGGGAGAGCAATTCATACACTGCTGGGCCGCTGAATATCTTTTCAAATGAAATGGAGGTCCCCTTTCGTCCTCAATGCCCTCACTGCTGGGTTTGTCATAAAGTGCCCTCATGATTTTCCTGATCCCCAGATGAAATATTTCCAGTACGTTGAGGAACAAAGAGACGGCTGCAATGCTGTGCATAAACAGCATGAAAATGGTCTTCTCTGTGGGCCTGGACACGAAGCAGTCCACTGCATTGGGGCAAGGAGGTTGAGTACATTTGTAAAGGGGGTGCATTTGCAACCCATAGAGGATATATTGGCCTATCATGAACCCTACTTCCAGCACAGATCTGGTCAAGATGTGTAAGACATAAGTACGCAGAAGACATCCTTTCAGAGGGACTTTCTGGATCTTCTTCTGCTCCTCCAGCTTCCTCAGTTCTCTATCTATCTTTTGCTGCTCCTCCAATTCAAGCTCTGGATTCTCCATCTGGGCTCTAAGCTGTGACTTTTTCCTCTGCCTCTCCTTTTCAAAGGCCCTGAGGCTATAAAGTGCATGGCCCATGTATACCAGAGAGGGAGAAGACACAAAGATGATCTGAAAAACCCAGAACCTGATCAAAGAGATAGGGAAAGCATCATCGTAACAGACAGTGTTGCAACCTGGCTGCTGGGTGTTGCAGACGAATGCTGACTGTTCATCATCCCAGACATCTTCAGCAGCTACACCAAGTATCAGCATCCGGAAAATGAAGAGGATGGTCAGCCAGATTTTCCCCACCGTGGTTGAGTGGGAGTGAACTTCCTCTAGGATGCCACCCAATAAATTCCAATCCCCCATGGTAAGGGACTAATGTCTGAAATGTACAGAAAACACTGAGGTTAATAGCATCCATGGATGTCATATATAAAGACAACGAGCTCATCAATACAGCAGGTCCTCTCTTCATGTCAACAAAACTACAAGGGATTTTCCAGCTCTAATATTTATGGCCTGTGCTTGCTGAAACAGGATATTTCTAAGGAATATGTTTTGGGAAAAACACTAACGACCCTCCCCAATCTGACCCAATTCCCTTCCTGTCCCCTTCTCTCCTACACAAAGTTGACTGTCATTCTGGTATACTCATTGGCCATCATATTTGTACAATGCATTCCATTCCAAAATTTTGCTCATTTTTCTAACATATGAGAAGCCATATTTACCATACATCCTACATGATCTTAAATAAGTCTCAACTCCTCCAGGAAGTTTTCCCCAGCCATCCCAAGTCAGAGTGATTTTTCCCATTCCTAAATTCACACAATACTAGTGTTTATACCACTCACTTGGTACTGTGCCTAAAATGAGTTTTGTGATAGTTGTCTTATGTTACCTTTCCTGAAAAGGTACTCTTTTTGCAGATAGGGACACTTTCTATTTCATTTTGGTCTGGCACACTAAGGTATCAATAAATAATAGTGGATTGAATTGTCTTTTCTTTTTAAAACTCAGTTCCTTGACTCTATCACTGGAAAAATCATCAACAGAAAAACAAAATAGATCCTCATTATGTATCATCGATGGCTCCCACTGCAAGACTGAAAGTACAAGTAAAGAAAACAGAACTCAGCCAAATAAACCTTCAGGAACTGGCACAGGGTAGCAGTAAAGATTAAGCAGGCTCAGAAACAGTACCAGCAATGACATATGATTACATCTACAAAGCCACATCTGGAACAGCAGGTTTTCACGGAAGCTCTGCTTACTTAGAAGAAAAGTGGGTGGTGGTGGTGGTGTGATGAATTGGGTGATTGGGATTGACATGTATACACTAACATGTATAAAATAGGTAACTAATAAGGACCTGCTGTATAAAAAATAAATAAATAAAATTCAAATCAAACAAAAACAAACTAACAAAAAAAAAAAAAAAGAAGAAAAGTGAATATAAACTGCTTCTCTAGCAAGCTTGGGTGCTGGGAAAGAATCAAGGCATAGCTGATATAAATAGGTTACTCGGTTTACCCTGAAAAAAACAAATGTTTTTCAAGGTTCAATGAAGTTAAAATATTTGAGAGCTTAAAGGCTTCTAAGATGTGGAAGACTTCCATGTATGAAAGACATAGAAAAAAAACAGGATAAGTGTTATTAAGTTACAACAGATAATGAAACAATTCTCTCCTTCCATAATTCATTCATTCAACAATGTTTACTAAAATGTTACTATCACATAGGCATTGTGCTAGATGCCAGGGAATTCAACAATGAAGATATACCTGGTCCAGCCCTCACAGTACTTAGTCACCAAGGATGCCCAGTAACGTATAAAATGGACAGTGAAAAAAAAAACAAATGAATATCAACTCAAAAATACAAGAGAAAAAAACATGGAACTGTTATATTTTCCCTACTTATCTCCAAACACAAAAATAAATTCCAGATGGAATACAAGTATTAAATGTAAAAACTAAACTATAAAAGTATTAAAGTAAAATGTAAAAACATATTTTATAATCTTGAAGTAGAAGGCGGCTTTTTAAGCCCATTAATGCCAGAAATTATAACTGGAAAAAACTTACAGATTTTACCCAACAAAACTGAATGGCAAAAGTGGAGATGTCCAGAAGGCAACAACAACAAAAGTTGCAAATTAGAGATAAATAAACATTTGTGAATAATCATTGAATAGGTAGAGACCACTTAGGGACAAGAAGAAAAAGCAAGCCAATGACAAAACCTTGAAAAATAGCACAGGGAAAAAAAGTCTACAGATGAAAATGAGAAATGGCCAAAGAGAAAGAGGGGGAAAACCATTAAGGGCAATGTCACTGAAACCAAAGCAGGACAGAGTTTCAAGAAGAGAATAGCTGGGCTTCCCTGGTGGCGCAGTGGTTGAGAATCTGCCTGCTAATGCAGGGGACACGGGTTCGAGCCCTGGTCTGGGAAGATCCCACGTGCCGCGGAGCGGCTAAGCCCGTGTGCCACAGCTACTGAGCCTGCGCGTCTGGAGCCTGTGCTCCGTAACAAGAGAGGCCGCGATAGTGAGAGGCCTGCACACCGCGATGAAGAGTGGCCCCCGCTTGCCTCAACTAGAGAAAGCCCTCGCACAGAAACGAAGACCCAA
Source organism: Balaenoptera acutorostrata (assembly GCF_949987535.1). Lineage (NCBI taxonomy): Eukaryota > Metazoa > Chordata > Mammalia > Artiodactyla > Balaenopteridae > Balaenoptera > Balaenoptera acutorostrata. The sequence continues at coordinate 69,119,356 of NC_080077.1, forward strand.
CACAGCCAAAAATAAATAAATAAATAAATAAGTGAAATTCTAAAAAAAAAAAAAAAAGAAGAGAATAGCTGACAATGCTAAATACACATACACATACCGCTATTTAAATAAATAAATTTAATGGTGGGATATACCATGCTCAGGGATTAGAAAACTCAAAATTTATAAAGACAATTCTCCCCAAATTAATTCATCCATAGATCACTGAGTAAAATAAAATCCTATAAATATACATATATGTATATGCATATGTATAGGAAATATATGTGTATGTGGCTATAGAAGTATGGAGAAAAAATACAGAAGGGCACACATGAGGAAGTTCATATAGGTTACTGGAGGTCTGTAGGAGAACATGCGGGTGGAAGGGGGAGCTTAAAGGGAGAGGCAAAAAAGAAAAAGGAAAAGGAAAAAGACTCTTCTAAGAAAGCATGACTGATTTTAATCTAATATATACATTTATGTAAATTTATAGCTGTATGTACATACATATGTATAAACAATATTTTAAATAAAATTTGTAAAGTAGTAGGTACCTGTCAGAATTTGGAAGAGGTATTAAGGAGGCTTTTTTTACTCTATATACTTGTGAATTGTTTGAAATTCAAAAATTAAAAATGTAGTCATATCTAGCACATGCAAATAAAAAATTAGATTTAAAAATTGTGGACTTCTGCCTCATTAACAGAAGCAATAATTTACTAAGCTCTATCCTCTCTTAAAGAGTTTAGGTCCTTTCCCATAATTATTCCTTTAAAATTGTCTGGCCATTATTCTTTATTTAAAAAAAGAACTCCTTTAGCACTTAAAAAAAAAGCTAGAGCTTCTATTTTCTGTAAAAACCCCAAGGTGAAAAAGCTAGCTCATTTTATCAACTTATTCTCTATTTAGAAATCCTAAACTATTTAATGCTTCTTTTTGCCACTCTTGCTTTAAAACTAGGAAATTATAATTTTTAAAAAGAAAAGGAACACTGAAAAACAGAAATACATGAAACAGAAATACAATCATGCATATTAGCATGCAAGAGCAAGATCCTTTAGACAAGCGTTCCTGTTTCCTAAAAATAACTATTTTTTACTATTAAATAACTACAGGTCCAAGAAATATTCTTGAATTTTCTTTTATTATCAATCAAATACTAATTTAGCATCTCCTGTGTAAAAAGTCAGTGCTTTCCTGAATTTTATTTCAAATATTATCTTTGTATCCCCACAGGGATTTCCTATATTTCTCATAAACAAGAGATACCATATATTTACAACTTACCTTAGGAGTGGATAAAAAATTATTGACTGGGCTCAAAGAACCTTCAAGTTGGACCATGTGCGGCTAATTAGTGGAAATACTGCTGGTTGCAGATGTAAAGGCTCTGACCCACTGGCTGTGGGGACCAATGCAGAATAAGCTCAGTCATTTTGATCAATGGAGTCTAACCTAGTCCTCCCCTGAGGTCAAGATGTCCTTTGGTGCTTTTTAATTCTCTTGTCATATTTTTTTCTAATTGGCACGAAGCTGGAGCCCCTCCTAGTATATCATATTTGGAAACGAAAGGTGAAACAAATGAGAATTTTCCTTTGTCGTTTGTGGATGACAATGGTGATTTGAGTTTGGGTGCATTTCTTTCAGTCAATTGATTGCTCTGGGAACTGATGTCGCAGATCAATGGGTCATGTCCAATTTCATCAACGGCTTCCTGGGTTGAGTCTGGCCTCACCAAATGGGAACAATAACAGAGTGACAGTCAAACCCAAAGTGCTCTTGCAAATCATGCCAGGCTGAAAGGAGAAATAGCTCAAAATGAAATTAAGCATCTTTAGACCACCAAGAGGGGGCTGTGCCTGTCTGTAGGTTATGTGTTCTAGCAATATTCTATTAGGCTGAAACAGGCAGCTCAGGAAAATTTTCTTTTCCAGTAGAGAATGTGAGAACCTTAGAAACCTATATCACATTTTTGTAAAGTGTTTTAATTCAGAGAGGTCAAATGATTTGCCCAATGCAGACAGAGACCAGATCTCCTAACTCCCAGCCTTGTAGCATCTTACATTAGTCGCATCTCAAGTACACAATCTAACTGCCACCTTAGAGGAGTTGACAGCAAGGGTGTCCCTAGAACACAGCTCCGAGGCACATTTCTAAATCCGCTCTTTTCCATATAAAATATAGAAAGTACATAAAGTTATTGACACTTCATAAGTATCATCTGCCTATTCTATTTTCATATATTTAATTTTAAAAAATAGATGATAATGAAAGGTAGACAGGTAAAGAGGTTAAATTTCCACTACCCCGGCACACTAGCCTCAAATACAAACTGACTGTCAGAATTAACTAGAGGTGAAAACACACGATGTATTAATATGTGTATCTGTGTAGTACTGGGTACATTGTCCAAGAAAGCCCTTGACATTTAATCCTAAAAGTCAGCTGCAAATTAATACCTTTAATGCATTTTACCAGAGCCAAAACATTAAAATCATACATTTATGCAAAGAACAACTCAGAAGCGTACGTAGAGTAACTCCTAATATTAGTTGCCTCAAGGAAAGGTAACCCAGTGACTGGAGAAGAGGTGAGATGGATACTCTTATATGGTTCACTGAACAGTGAATGTATTACCTATTCAAGAAAATATATGTGTAAACTAGAAAATAAACAATAAATGGAACCATATATCTGATTTTTTAAAGTCTTCAGCAGGTGAATCAATCTTATCACTTCACTCTTGAAGACTTAGCAAGTAGGTGAATATCTTTAAGACAGAGGCACAGAGTGGGCAACTCTCCATAACCTCACAGTAATAACTGGAAATTATTGATGAGGTAAGTAATATTAGCACTGCACAGCTGTGGGAAAGACACCCACTGCCTCATTCCAACCGGCCCAAAGGCTGAGCAAAAATTAGCACACTAAAGGCTGAGAACCACTTCCACAGACAAGTTTTTTTTTTTTAAGTTCCTTTTACTCTCACCGAAAGTTATGCTCAATCTATGGAGTCACTAAGAGGCCCAAAACACACGCAGAGAAACAGAAGGGAACAGAAAGCCTAGAGAGAATAAATGTCTCAGGATAGAGGAAGATGCACACAGGGTGAGAGCTTCACTAGCCACTGCCTTTAGGCTAGTCAATGGTGCCCGTATTCACCATGCCACCTTGTTCACACCCGGTGATATAAATTCCTATGGGCAGAAGCGGAAACCAAAAACTTCGTGACTTGCTTTATTGCAATGTTTGCCTTATTGCAGTGGTCTGGAACCAAACCTGCAGGATCGCTGAGGTCAGCCTGTACACACTTTACCAAGGTATCTGCTCACTCACCCCTAGTTCTTGAAATATTTCCTGCACTTGTTTTTTGTTGAGTATTCTCTCCAAAAATGTTTACAGTGTGGATCTTTGAGTGATGAATATTAATGTTTTTTATTAAACCCTCACATTTGAATAACAATTTAAATGGATATAAAATTTTAGGTCCAGTACCTTAAAAATACTGTTTCCTCACAGCCAGCATTGCTCTTCTGAAGAGTAAGGTCAATATGATTCTTGTTCCTTTATGCAAGGATTGACTGTCTAAAAGCCTTTAGATTTTTCTTGTCGTCTTTGATACTCCTAATTCCGGTGTGTGTCTAGATGTGGGTGCTCTCTTCTTTCTTGTTTGGCACTCTATGGCCCTCTCAGTCTTCAAATGTTTTCTTCCTCTGACCTCATTTGTTACTTAAATGTTGGCACATCTGCTTCTGTCCTTCGTCCCACTTACGTCTGCATTCATTTTCTATTTATCCTTTTTTTGCTGCCTTCTAGAAGAGTTTCTCAATCCAACTTTTCAACGAATTCATGCATCAGCTGTATCCACTCTATTTTCATTCCCTTTTATTACATTTATCTTAAATATTATATTTTTAATATTTCTACGTGGTTAGTTCTGATTCTTGCACCACACTGACAAAATCTTCTCTTTTTCCTTTTAACGTTTATTGGCTTTATCTTAGATTGTTATGGTCTCATGTAATCCTGTTTATTTTCTTTTAAACCAGTGGTATCTCTTAGTTGCTACTTCACTTTGGCTCGTGAACTCATTCACCTGGTGGTAAGGGTTCTGAGTGATAGAATGCACTGGGGAAGGGCTGAGGGCCAGCCCTCTAGGCAGCCCCAGCACTACAAAACCACAGTTCATTATTTTAGTTTGTTATCTACCAAGTAATCCTTCACATCAGGGCTTCTCCTGCAGATGCTGGACACTGTGGGAGAAATGGCAATTTCATAGAGTACAAAGCCTAGATTGTAACCCATCAGTACCACCAGTCTGAAGGGGGGGAGGGATGAATAAATAATGCATAGCTAGTTAATCCTTACCTGTTTTTCCCAGATCTTCACCCCAAAGGAGTTTTTGTGCTGCCCTGATTTTGTCTGTGAGGACACCTGCAGCACAGTTCACTGTACCACTACCTGCTGTGAGAAAGCAGGCAAAAGCAACTGGTTTTTTCCAATTAATCTGCTCCAACACATTCAGCCAGCCACGCGTTCAGTCAGCCACACCCTAACCAGGAAGCACTTCAAAATAGCCCCCATGTTCTCTGGGAGTTTTACCTTTTTTTTGTTTCAATTATTATCTAAGCACACTAAAAGAAACATTCTAATCAAAATATAACAGAACTTTACATGGTTTTATTTATACATTACTGGTAAAGAAAGCAAACTTTATATAAAAAGTTTTATACAAATAAAAAAGTCCTTGGCTAGGTACAGCCATTTATGTGTGTGTATACACCCAAACATACACACACACACACAAAGTATTTTACATCATTATAATTTTACATATTTACAGATATACTATTTAAATTATTTTACAATTTACCGAAATGAGGACAGGCAATTAGAAAAGCAAATAAAAATGGATGAAACAAACTAAATAATGGTTAAGCTTAAAATTCTACAAAACTATTTTTAAAAATCTAGAAAAGAAAGTCATTTCTTTGAAATATCAAAACTAAGGTTTCAATACTGTTTTGTTGTTGCTTTTTATCTTAATAACAAGTTCTAACCTGTTTAAAAATAAATATCGTGACCAATAACAGGTAAGCAAATCAGACTGATGTCAGGAACAAGGTGAACGTGCTGGCTTGAGATTAAGAGTCAGCAAGTTATGACAAATGCAGATTATTATCTGGTAATCAAATGTCATAAAACTGCCCTCTCCTTCCCCATTAAAAACATGAAGAATTCCAAGCTTCTGTGTAGTTTGCAATATCAATTTAAGACTCCAAGGAATTCAGCAACTTATCTGTAATGTAAGAAAATGCTAAAGTTATGATTCTATTTTTCTGATATGACCATCTCATAAAGTGTTGTTCTTTTAAATGAGTTCTACTTAGATAATAAATATTGGTGGTTAAAGAACTAGCTTTTTACAGACTCAGTTTGGTAACTTTATCATTACACTCTGATTTTGATAAGAATGTAATGAGACTATAGTACCTGAAGGAAAAAAAATCAGTTAAGAAACAAACTAGGGATTGGGATTGACATATATACACTAATATGTATAAAATAGATAACTAATAAGAACCTGCTGTATAAAAAATAAATAAATAAAATAAAATTCAAAAATTCAAAAAAAAACAAGCTAGGAATGAAATAACCCACTATTTGTGCTACCATGCAAGCAAATAAAATCTCAAGTACCAAATCCATTAAAAGATTGTAGATTTGTAATGGAATTTGGAAATTTCAAACTAATAAGTGTCATTTCCAGATACAAGTTAGTTCGTTCATGAAAGGAACATTATCTTCAACAAGAGAATGGAAGTCATATTTTAAGATAACATTCAAATAAAACAAAAAAAACCTCAGTTTAATTTCCTAAAGGCAGTGAAAAATTTACAGCATAGTGAATCTGAAAAAAAACCAGGCCATTTTTGCATCAAACTATTTTTTTAAAGGTTCTTTAGAATAAGCTTTTTCTTCAAATTCCTCATAATTCAATCTTACATTCTGAATTATATAAACAGAATTTTAATGTCAGAGTATACTACTAAATATCTTTTGAAGATTTCATTAACAAACTAGTTGCTTTGAGAGGATACTGAAATTAACAGATAATCTAAAGACAGTAATTTACACTGGGTTTAGAAACAGATTTTTATAACTCAAAAGTATTCAGAACCCTTCACAATGAGATCAATGTCCAAATATGGTTCTTCTTCAGAGTTAGTTTTATTTAAAGTTGGGCATTCTGGATTCAAATAATTATGACTACAAATCAATTGAAAACTAGTGATATGTTAAATATCTTTACAATTTTCCTTACATAAAAGTCCAAAATATTTAAGCAATTGGCTCAGGTCTTATAGGAAATACCTGATAAACATTATTGCCTTAATAAACCCGTGTAAGAATGGCTTAAAGAAACATGTCTGGGGCTTCCCTGGTGGCGCAGTGGTTGAGAATCTGCCTGCTAATGCAGGGGACACCGGTTCGAGCCCTGGTCTGGGAAGATCCCACATGCTGCAGAGCAACTGGGCCCGTGAGCCACAACTACTGAGCCTGCACGTCTGGAGCCTGTGCTCCGCAACAACAGAGGCCGCGATAGTGAAGAGGCCCACGCACCGCAATGAAGAGTGGCCCCCGCTTGCTGCAACTAAAGCCCTCGCACAGAAACGAAGACTCAACACAGCCAAAAATAAATATAAAAAAATAAATAAATAATATTTTTAAAAAAAGAAACATGTCTGTGAACATTATTAATAATGTAACATGGTAAATCATGTCACCTCTTCAGATGACAATGGACTTCATGTTTATAAATGTATGTTTTGTATTTTAAAGCATTTTAGCACTCCTAATTAAAAATGTAAAAAATGTTAAATTACAATGACTGCACAGATTCCACTGGCTATGAAATATACTGCTATTCAAGAACGTTTTCTTTCCTTTTTTTTTCTTTTTTTGGCTGAGCCATGAGGCACGCAAGATATTAGTTCCCCAACCAGGGACAGAACCCAGGCCCCTGGCAGTGGAAACACAGAGTCCTAACCGCTGGGCCACCAGGGAATTCCCTCAAGAATGTTTTGTTTTTCTTCATCGATAAAAATTTATTATCAATCATCAAATGGATTTTCCCCCACTTTAGACTCATCAACACTCAGAAGGCTGAGGAGAGATGCTGATCTGAACTGCAGCAGGCTTCACTGACCACGTCCCTGTGGATGAGATGCCGCCTTAGAAGCCTGCACGAGCAACAATTAATTCTCCAACCTGTGACTGAAACAGGAACTCAACTGGATGTCTCTCACCCACCACTCACATCTTCAATGACTAACAGGCCATTAACTGCACAGGCACAGTGTCAAACATTTACTTTACTAGCCTCCTGTAGTGTAACCATTAACTACCTGCATTTTGACTTTTCAAAGAGCTTCATTAGCAGCTGGAATCTTTCTGAGACCTGAAAAATTTTAAATGAGGGTTAATTATAAATATCTCAATAATTGTTTTTTATCTTTGATGAATATTTTCACAAACCATCTAAAGACAGAGAAAGTTACCCTTAATTATAAAGGTAAAGTAATAGTTAGAATAACAAAGTATTTTCATAATAAAGGTAATTGCTAGTTTAACTTTTCAATATCAAACTTTCTTAAACAAGAAAATATCATTACAAAATTGCTCAAGATCAAATAAGTAAATGGCAGAACAACAGAATAAAGAATTAGGATTGTTTCAAACTTCTTCCACGATCACCAAGTTTTTAACAGTCTTTTTTTTTGGCTGCACTGCGCAGCTTGCGGGATCTTAGTTCCCCGACCAGGGATTGAACCCATGCTCTCGGCAGTGAAAGCATGGAGTGCTAACTACTGGAACACCGGGGAGTTCTCCAAAGAGCCATACTTTTAAAGAAGTTTGCTAACAAATAGCTATATATTTTAAACACATTAAAAATCAAATCTAAATATTTAGAGTAGTAACATCTGTGAAACAATAGAGATGTAAAACTGGGGTAGTTACCTGATATGGATTTTTATTCAACTTGGCAGCTAAATGAGAAAATGTTTTCAATGATGGCCCTTTTTTCTGACACTCCAATAAAATTTCCCGGTCATCATTTCTGAAGGGGGAAAAATGTTATTTAGCTTTTGTAGGTTCGAACAGAAAGGTAACAAAAATTCCATTGCCTTACTATCTACCAATAAGAGTTGACACTTTTATTAAAACCCATAAAAAAAGAACAAGTGTATATACTAAAATATGGACAATGGTTATCTCTGAGAGATAAGATTATGGATGATTTTAATCTCTGAGTTCATACATATTTCCCAAATTTTCTAAAACAAATACTAATGTATGTTTCTAATGACAAAATAAAAGATTTTTTTAAATTCTACCAATAGTGTGTATAGTACTTTAAAAATTAGGGCCCAAACGTGATCACAGACTTGATAAGCGAGAAGAACCAAAAAGTAACACAGAAGCCAGATCTTCTAATCCCCAGACCTCTGCTTTTTCTACATGGTCTGAACCAATGTGTGTTATTATAGTCTCTGGGATTTTACCATCTGCAGGTTGCCCGAAATGAAGGCATAGAGGACTGAGGTCTTAAACAAAACTGATCACCAATTTCAACAAAATTCAGTCTCTCTCATTATGCACTCTAGCCGGTCTAGAGATCATGCACTTCTGGTTCAATGGTTCCCAACTGTGGTCACCTTGACATCCGAAATGGGGTCTTTAAATCTGCATTTCTTAAAAATCTCACATAAAAGTCAAAAGTACAGCGTAAAAAAAAAAAAAAAAAAAAAGTCAAAAGTACAACCTGTTTTTGAAGCTTCTAATTTCGGGGGAAAACTCAAATTACAAACACCCACACTTTTTGTCCTATTCACCACCTGTCATTCCTCCTTTCTAAAATGTGTGTATACCAGGCTCCTTACAAATGAAAAGAATTTTTCTTTTTCATTGAAAAGTGAAGTTAAAAACATAATGAAAAGTTCTGTCCACGGTGCTAGTACACATCGCTGGTTAAGAGCCACTGCTCTAGACTGTTCTACAGTACAGCTGGGTTGTATCCTAGAATTTAACTTCTACCAACTTTGGCCACTTTTGAAGTAAGTCATCACTTTCCCCATTTTAAGATGGGATAAAACTATGATGACACGACAGAACAGATTTCTGGTATCTCAAAATTTCCTGGTGATTTAATAGTCTCATTAGATTCTTACCTTGTCCACGAAACTATAATTTCTCCCTTCTTTTTAATAACATTCTTTGCAGAAAGGCTTGTAAGAGAAGTGGCAGATGCTGCTGATGCATCCTTAGTCCCTGGGCTTTCGTTTAATGACGAGTGATCTTTAGTCACTACAGGGGCCTTTTTCTTACTGGCTTTCTTTCGGTGAGCATCACCATTCTCACCAGAATCTTGGGTAATTTTCTTGGTCTTTTCCCTACTGGTTAAGTGTGTTTCCTTTCTCTGTTTTTTCTGAGAAGAAGGATTTAGATCAGAAAGATTTTTCCTCTTTTTGTGCGCATTATCCAAAGCCCCAGGCAACTCTGAACTATCAGAATTTGATGCCAACTCTGATTTTAAATCAACCTTTTTCACTTCACCCGAACTGGGAGATTCCGAGGTTAAATCGATACAGCCTTCCTCAACAACACATTCCAAAGGCCTGTTTGCCACTTGCACCTTTTCTTCCTTTGAGTTATCTTCATCTACACATATCACCTGACACCCCAAGTCTTCAACAGCTAAAGCAGGACGGTTACCTTCATTTTTACTGTCACTTGAAACATCTTGCGTCAAATCAATAAAAGCATCTACAGTACCAGGCTGCATATTGTCTAATACTGGAGCATTTTGATCCACACTGCTTCCAGAACATCCCAACTGCTCAATATTTAAAACTGCTACTTCTACGAATTCCCCCAACTTTTTGGTCTCGGTGACTGGATCTTTTGTGAGGTCTATATATGTGTTTCGAAGATGATCCTCAACAGAATGTGGGATTTCTTCCATTGGAGGCAATTCTTCAACGCTTTCAGATACTTTTGGTTCCCATACTTGATGCAACTTGAAATATTCCTCAGCTACTTCAGTACTATGAACCACTTTACCTGAAGCATCTTTAAGAAATTCATATATGTCGGGAACCTCTGTTTGTATCATACAGTCCTGTTCCTCATGAACTGATTTACTGCTATCAACATTTTTACTGGAAATTTTCAATTCCTCCGCAGATTTAAAAAGTCTGTACTGACATGAAATATATTCTTTCTCCACTGCTTCATCAGCTTCCTTTTCCACTCTTGGCAAAGACTCATCAGCTACCATATTCTGTTTATGACTAGGGGAGGTAGATGGTGCCACACGGCGTATTTTCACAATGAAATGATCGTTGGACTTTTCCATTATGACAGCGTGCATGGGTAGATTAGGGTGGTACTGAAAGCCTGGAGCAACAGACCGGCTTGTCCATGATGAAGAACAACTTGATTTACTGCTTGAATTATCAGACTCCAGGGCTAAATGAATGTCCTGTTCAGATGCATCCTCTTCCTCAAGTAAGGCATCTTCACTAAAATGGGCACTAATAACTTCTTCGGGCGTTGAATTAGATGAAGCATCTGACTTTAAGAAACTGAGATGACCATCTGACTTCAGAGGTGATGGTACTGTTAAAGAGACTGCTAGATCTTCAGCAAGTATGGAGGAAACACAGGGCTTGCTCTTTTCTGAACTACATACATTATCTTTACTCAAAGCTATGTTAGTGGACACTTCAAACATACAATTTTCATCCAACACATCAGGATGAACTGGCAATGAAAGCCCTGAAGACAGAGATGGACCTTTCTCAGATGACAATAATGACCAATTATCATCACTAATCATCTTAGGACAGGGAGAAACCACCCCTGAAACGAGCTCTTCCGTTGTACAAGCTGGTAGAGATTCACATTTAAGACTCTCTACCATCTGTTTCCCTTGTACCTTTAACTCCCACTCACTTTTTTCGTTACAGTTAACACTGTTGTCCAAAAGATCAGAACCTTGCAACAAACTTTTAAATATTTCTCCCATCTGTGCATCACTCACTAAATTAAAAGTAAGGCTAGATGCTTGCTGCTCAGTAAGAATCTCAAAACTGCGTTCTGGCTTCAAAGCAGCGTGCTGGGATGTCTGTGCATCCTCTATGGTGCTGCCTTCCATTTTTCCTGCCTTTGGGGTGCTCGGGCAGTTTGGTTCCAAGAAAGGCTCTTCAAATTGAGGGTTCTTAATATTATCAAAGCAAGTGTTAGTACTTTTTTTAATGTTGTGCTTTACTGTGTTAATACTGGAATTATTTTGCTCTTGACGTTTTTCCTCAGATTTTTTACAACCTACTAAAGACTTAGAGTAACCAGAATCTTCTGATTTGGGGGATTTCTCCTTCAACATTTCTTTGCTGGAGCTGCCTACATTCCCCTTCTGACAATTTGAATATCGTGCTTTCTCTTTATTTAGCTTTTCAAGTTTTCCTTCGTCACTGTCACTGCCAATGTTTATGGAGTCACAAAACTTTACTAAGATTTTCTTAAGCTTTGTAAATAAATAATCAAGTTGTTCATCTACAAATTTCCACAATTTTTTTTTCATATCTGGTAGCTGCTGTTCAAATAAACGATCCACGATGCCATTCTTTTTAACTTGCTTAAGTTTGGATTCTATAACATCACAGAGATTCTTCTGTAAAGTAGTCACTGACTTAGAGATTTTGGATAAGTCAAGGTGTTTAATTAGTGATGTAAAACTCAAAATTGCTGACTCAATAATTCTATGAAACTGTATTAATGAAAATTTTACCTTGAATTTCATATAATTTTTCCTTACATGTTTTCTTATCATTCGTAACATGTGCACAACCTCTCGGACAGAAGAGGGTGCAGCAATAATCGGAACTATTTTTTCCAGGCTGGAAGTGCTCACTGACCTATCTTTCTTCTCTGTTTTTGAAGATCTGCTAGATTCAGTTCGTCTTTTATTCCATTTGCTTTTGGTCTGATGGATTTTTATAGAAGATATCTTCCTATTGTCTTTATCCAAATGCACAGTGCTTTTCCTACTTCCTGGGCTAGTTTTTGTGTTCTGCACTTCAGCAGAAGCTCTTGGGTTGGTACTTTTGTCAAAACGTTTTTGTGGTTCAGATTTTTCACTGTCGCTTACAATTTCTCCTTCTTCTAATTCATCTAAAGATGAATTCTTGTGGGAGTCTGCTTCTGTAAATTTGTCAGATTTGCAAATTGGCTTTTGATTTTCCTTATTGAGATCAGACTGACTCTTGGAGGTAGAATGAGCTGAATTTGGTGGAAACACATCTGTGGAAGAAAAAAAAGCATATTATAGTCACATGACTACTGAGTCTTTGTCATTTAACATTTCCATACTAAATATAACAAAAAATTAAATGTTGAGACAATTTATTATTTTAATAGCTTTTACACTATTTACACTATATTACTCTAATGCTTACTCATGTCATTGGTCTTTACTGGTCTCAGAAAGTGCCTGACAATAGTGATAGTATAGAGTTTGGTCATTTGGATAACCAGCAACCAACTGTTCAGGTTTCTTTACTTGATGTGAGCAGCATCACCTACTCTATGCCATCTGATGATGGCTTTTGGACAACAAAAATATACCTGAAAGCAAGCAAGGAGTATTTGAAACAATCTGTTCTACCATTCCCTTTTGTTGTATAAATAAGAATTACCTAAATCTAGACTAAAGGCTCAATGTACATTTCTAGGTAACAACAAAGGTCTGAATAATAATTAAGTTATCAAATAAAAAGCACTAACAAAATAATGCCATTTGCAGCAACATGGATGGACCTAGAGATTGTCATACTGAGTGAAGTTAAGTCAGACACAGAAAGACAAATATCATATGATACCACTTATATGTGGAATATAAAAAAAAGGGTACAAATGAATTTATTTACAATAGAAAAGTAGAGTCACAGATGTAGAAAACAAACTTATGGTTACCAGGGGATAAGGGCAGGGAGGAATAAATTGGAAGGCTAGGACTGACATATGCACACTACTATATATAAAATAGATAACTAATAAGAACCTGCTGTACAGCACAGGGAACTCTACTCAATACTCTGTAATGGCCTATACAGGAAAAGAATCTAAAAAAAAAAAGAATGGATATATGTATGTGTATAACTGATTCACTTTGCTGCACACCTAAAACTAACACAACATTGTAAATCAACTATACGCCAATAAAAATTTTAAAAATAAATATCAATAAATAAATTAAAAGCACTGATTCATCTTGCTGACATATTCTACACTCTCACAAAAATATAAGTTATAGGAGATAATATAAATTATTACCTTTATGACTGTTATTATATAATGGAACTCGAGATGACCTTTCCAGTCTAAGAACTTTTGCTACAGGTCTCACAGGACTATTCAGAGGACTGATGGCTTCTGGAATAGGTCTCAGCTGATTAAGGTCAATGCTCAGAACTGAGTTCTCATCATCATGATATACTGAGTTTGCTTCACCAGTTTCCATTCTGTGGTCCGTTAACTCAGTCTGCTGAAGTGAAGATTCTGGAGTCTCTTTAGGTAAGCAAGGCTCCAAGTGACAAGACTTACTCTCAACCAGTGGTGCATCTACAAGAGAAGGCTCAAGGTTTGGTTTACCATCTTCTGAAACGACTGTTGGCAAAATGCCAGCTTCTTCAATTGAAGGCTGCAAAATGCTTTCATTGGATTTGGTCACTTTGGTTGAAAAAGCCTCCTTCATTTCTGTATCTTCGGAAATACTACAAGAATTTAAGTCATCGTTTCTTTTGGTATCCAATTCCAAACCAAAGTTTTGAGAAACATTTGTTTGTACTGTGTCCATTACCACAGGAACTGCTGCCCTGGCATCATTAATGGTCTGTTCCATTTCTGTTGATGATGGAAACAAGGATTCTGTTTGTTGCATTTCCACAGATGCTGAGAAGGAAATCTCTGTGCCACAAATGGGCATTTCACAATGCACAGTATTCGCAACAGATTTAATGAACAAACTATTTTCTTCTTCTATTTTCCTTTCTGAAACACTGGTCCTGGGTTTAGATGCTGCTGTAAGAGCATCCTTTGGTTCCAATAACTCTGATTTGGTTTCCTCTGTGGTATGTTCACTGACAGAGGGAATACATGTCACATTTTTAGCCTGCACCAAGCACTCCAAGTCACATATGTCACTAGATTTGGGAGTATCGGTTATTTTATGCTGATTTTCCTGAGAAACAGGCTGCTTTTTAGCAGGAGAAAGAGTTAGGTTCAATTTTTCCATAAAGCTTAACTTTAAGTCTTTGTTTTGTGTTTCATTTGAACCATTCTCAGCTTTAACTGCTGGCTCTTTATTATCCACTCCTTCAGAAACATCATTATTAGAGACTTCACCATTACCGTTTTTTGGCTCATTCTGTCTCTTTAAATCTGTAGCGGTTTTCTTAGTCTCTTTGTTTGTCTTCTGCAGATGTTCTGCAGGTACTCTTTTTTCATTTCTCATATGCCTATTTTCTTCTTTGCCCTCTTGTTCTCTTTTCCGCTTATCTTCAGTTCTATGCCTTTCTACCCTTAAAGGTGCATTTTCCCATTGGTGCACAGCATCAACTTCCTTGGAGTCAACATGTTTGTGAGTTCTATTGGTTGAAAGAGAGGACGGACATCTTCCTTCTTGAAAACTATGATTATTTACAGCCCTGTCTCTTTTACAATCTTCCCGGCCTCTTCTCTCTTCTGGATGGTATTTACTTGAATTATGAGAAGATTTTGCTAGTTCCTTCTTGGGATAAGGAAGCAATGCTCGTTCAGATCTTTTCCAATGATCCTGGTCTTTTACTACTGATTTAGGTTTTTGATCAACTTTCCTTTCTTCTTTGTCTTGTGATTTAAGTTCTTTTCTATTTATATTTTGTGATCTTTCACTTTGTCTTTCGAGTTTTTTGTCACTTTGAGATTCTAGTCGAGTGTGTGACCTGTCTCTAGAGCTTTCTTTCTCCCAAGAAGAGCTACTGTGTTCATTTTTATAATCCAAATCTGTGTTACTTTTAAACTTTGAATTTTTGCTTTCAGCCTTTGGTTCACCTTTACTATATTTCTCAGGACGTCCTTGTAGCCTCTGACTGGCCTCTGTGTTCCTCGGTTCACCATCACCACAGCTAGTGTTCAAGTCTTTTCGTATTCTGTCAGTCACTCTGCAGTACTGGTTATGTCTACTATCTTTCCTCCCTCTTCTGTGATCCTCATTGGAACTACCCTCACCAACCTGATAATGGGAACGTGACCACATGCCATTGGTGGAGTGTTTTTCAATAGGTGTAGGCAAATGTGAAGTGCCTTTTTTTTCAAAATGTGATTTTCCTTCCTTTTCGAGGTATGGCAGTGAAGTGCTATAATGTACATCTTTAGAAACATCACTTTTCACTCTGTGATCAGTCTTTGAACAATCATCCAAATGGAGAGATCTGGATTTAAGACCTTTTGTTTTAACTATATCTGGTATCCTTGAAGTTTTATGAGTATTTCGAAGATGTGGAAACTCAGACAATCTATTGAGAAATAGAAATTAACACCAAAAAAACAAAGTTAATTCCTTTTTAATAATCCAAGGTTTAATCACATGTGATACACTTTAAAACTGGGGGGCCCACATACTGGCAAAACTAATTTTACTTTGTATAAAAGCATGAGTAGTAAGAATTTACCAGCTTCCAACTAAATGAGCCAGTTTTTAAAACAAGGAACTCTCTTTCATTTGCTTTGCTCAAACAAAGCCTGGAGGACCTCTCAGTTCTAGCCCAGCACTTGCCAATGTCTTTCAGATTTCCTTCACTACAGGTGCACAACTCTCTAACTAACCACAAATTCACTTCTTTTAGAACAAGTGACATTATTTTCTTGCCTTCACTCTAGCCCAACTGAAACATAAGGGAAAGTGAAACCTTGCTGGAGAACAGAGACGATCAAAATATGACTCTATGTAGCTCCCTATCCTAGTTTTCTGTTTCACATACAACCCCACAGTAAAACCCAAAGCATCAATAGCCATCTTAAATTGTTACATACTGTGCAAAAAGAAAAAGGAATATAGAATTGTGATTCTTTCCTAGAGGAATGCTATGTATTTATTGTTTAAAATAACTCCCAAGGTTTTCAGAAAACTGGCAGTTTTCCTAAAAATAAAATGTAAATAGCTCATTTTAGCTTTTTGTAATAATATAGCCATCTTCCTGAACTTCTATAACTTCCCTGAATTTCCATAAATCTATGCCTAATCAGTACTAAGTGTGTAGAGAACATCAAAACTTAAAAGTCTCAGGAATAAGGGAAGATTTTTATAAAACAAGAGGACACAGGAGACATACAACTTAAGGCAATGTGTAGACCTTATGTGGATCTTGTTACGGGCTGAACTGCATCTCCTCAAAATTTAATCCCCAGTACCTCAAACTAGTGACCTTATTTGGAGACAGGGTCTTTGGAGATAATCAAGTTAAAGTGAGTTCATTAGGGTGGACCCTTATCCAATATGACTAGTGTCCTTATAAAAAAGGGAAATTTGGACAGAGATATGTATAGAGGAAAGACTTTATGAAAGACACAGAAGAAGGCGACCATCTACAAGCCAAGGAGAGGCCTGGAGCAGACCCATCACACAGCCCGCAGAAGGCATCAATCATACTGACACCTTGATCTTGGACTTCTGGCCTCCATAACTGTGAGATAACAAATTTCTGTTATTTAGGCCACCCAGTTTGTGGTACTCTGTTATGGCAGTCCTAGTAAACTAATAAATAAACTCAAAAAAATAAACATGAGGAGATACCTTTGAGACAACTGGGAAAATGTGAACACAAAAGCATTAACCATAAAAAAAAAAAACCAAAAACTGACTTAATTTCACTAAAATTTAGAACTTTTATTCCTCACAAGACACAATAAAGAGAGTGACAGACAAGTCACAGAATGGGAGAAGATGTCTGCAATAAATTTATCCAACAAAGGACTCACATTCAACAAAGCACATACACGTGTAACATACGTCATACTTATTAAAATGTAAGGTCCTAAAAGATAGTTCTAGCCCACAGAGCTCGTAATACACATTTAACGTAACTCCACACTAAATAAAATACTATCAAAAGTTTTGTTTTATTTTGTGTTGTTGTTATTGTTGTTATTTGGCCGCGCCATGTAACATGCAGGATCCTAGTTCCCCGACCAGGGATGGAACCTGTGCCCCTGCAGTGGAAGCGTGGAGTCTTAACCACTGGACCGCCAGGGAAGTCCCAAAAGTTTTATTTTAAAATAAACCTCCGCATTAAACACTTTCCAGAATTTACACTTTAAAATTTTTATCTTATATCAATATTTCCATTCTTTCTATTAAAAATGAACTTTCAGCAAAATGATAAACATTTACCATTAGAGTACGAGCTGAAGCTCACAAAGAAAAAGTGCAAATATTTGACAGAATATTTATTAGATAATGTATCAATATTACCACGTATAACAATCTAATGAAATAACACATCATTTATTCACCCAGTTTCTCTGAATTTTCACTCTATTCAAACATTATACCCCTCCCCTAAAAGATTCAAATATATATAAAATTTCCCCAACACTTCAGGAATCAATCTTATACTTGTTGCCCCTTGTGGGATTTAGATTAGTAAATATACACAACCATCTTTATTTTCAAAAGGCCTAAAATGCTTTATAATATCATATGGTCCACACACAGGATTATCTTCTTTCACTCTTTAAACATTAATTGCACATGGTAGATACTCAATAAATGGTGAGGACACAAAGACATGGTTCCTGCTCCCATGAAGTTTACAGTTTAGTGGAAGAGAAGAACACTAAGTGATCCCATTCATGATTTTTTAAACTGCAAGTGTAAATGAAGTTACAAAAAAGAGATTGGACCTAGTCAGTGAGAACAGACAAATGTCCCGCATGAAAACGATGCTTATGTCGAGACCTGAAGATGAGAAGGTATTTAGCAGGTGGAGGAGAGGAGCATTTCACGGAGTGGAAACAGTTCATGCAACTCAGAGCTCATGGTACACCCAACAAACTGAAAGAATGCAGGAGATACACTAGAGCTACGATACCTAGGCAAAGGCAAACACTGAAAACAAGGCCTGAAAAGTAGTTTGGGACCATATTGTGAAGAGCTCTGTGGACCAAGTTAAGATTTATGATCTTTTATCCTAAGAATGATGAGAAGCCACTGATGTGTTTTAATCAAGAAAAGGGGTGGGGGAATTCCCTGACGGTCCAGTGGTTAGGATGAGAAGCTTTCCCCAGCTTCTCATTTCATTCCTGGGGTCTGGGTTCAAACCCTGGTGGGGGAACTAAGATCCTGCAAGCTGCTTGGCGCAGCCAAAAATAAATAAATAAATATATCATTTTTAAAAAAAGAAAGAAAGAAAAGGGGTGGGATGGGGTGGTTCTGTGACAGATGTCCAGAGTTGTGCTTTACAAAGCATCCCATGGCTTTAATATCGAGAAGTGAGAAATCACAGGCTGGAAAGAGCAAGAGCGGATGCAGAGTTTTGAGCACAAAGACTACTGCCAGTTCAGATGAAGAGTTGACGGGCAGCAACAACAGCAGAAATGGAAGAGAAATGAACAACCTGAGAGATCATAAAGACATAAGTCAAAAGGACATGGTAATGAATTTGGATCTGAAGGATGACCAAGAGCTAAGTGTCAATGATGACTCCTATGCAGGGTGACTATATGTCCCAGTTTGCCAAGCAATGTCAGTGTAATTATTAATAGCCCCTCCTTCTACTCTCAAAAGTACCCTGGTTTGGGCAATAAATTAAATGGCCATTCCACCCCTCAGTCACTCTAGCTTGCACAGCTGAATAAATGATGGGGAATCCACTGAGCTAGGAACAATGGAAGGGGTTCAATCTTAAATTCTGTTGTGGATGAGGTAATTTTGAAAATTTTGTACAGATGTGAAGTAGTATCTACATATAAATGGAACTGACTAGTACAAGTAAGATTACATCATAAGAAAATACTGATAGAGAAAGGAAAGGACATAGTTTTGAGCTTTAAGGAATTCCAACTTAGCCAAGTACAGAAAAATAAATCTCAAGTTAGGAAGAAAACTAAGAATCATGAAACCCCAAGGGAGAAACTATTTCAAGAAAAGAGGGTCAACTATGTCAAATAGTGTATAAAGACAAGTTAAAATGAGAAGTCAAACTATTTGATGAATTTAGTGGTAGTCACAGCTGTTTTGGAGGAAGAGATCAGAGTAGAATGGGTTCAAGAGTGTGTAGAAATGGGAAGTGGGGAAATGGAGACAGCACGTTTAGATAACTGTTTTTGGAGGTTTGACTATCAAGGGGAGGAGAGATATGAAATTCTCTGGAGCCAAATACTGCCCCTAACCAAAAGAGGGAGAGAGAGAAATTAAGTAGAAAATCCATTTAAGAGGGAAAAGAACATATAATTGAGGGACTTCACTGGTGGCCCAGTGGGTAAGACTCCACCCTCCCAATGCAGGGAGCCCAGGTTCGATCCCTGGTCGGGGAACTAGATCCCACATGCATGCCACAACTAAGAGTCCACATGCCTCAACTAAGAAGCCCACATGCCACAACTAAGAAGTCCACATACCGCAACTAAAAAGATCCCATGTGCCGCAACTAAGAGCTGGTGCAGCCAAAATAAATAAATAAGTAAATGTTTTCTTAGAATATATATATATATATATTTTAAAAAAGAATATATAATTGACAGATTTTTAAGGGTTGTCTGTTAACAGTATATGACACAAACATCCTCCTGATATTTTAGTAATTTGATGGGCGCCTAGAAGAACCCATGACATACACCACCATCTTCTCAGGACCAAAGGATATCAGAGCAAGATCCCAGTGTATTACAAAACTGAATATATTCAGAGAGGTATGTGGCAATATTCTATTAATAATCATATAGATATCATTACGATAATATACCATTAGAATATTAGTCACTTACTTTCAGTAAAACCTTAAATATTTAATAAAATACATGATTTTCATTAGCTTTCCAAAGTTAAAAATATTCCACCTATCAATACTCATGTAATTTACAAACAGATCCATATCCCTCAATCATACCTTTGGTGAAGATTATTTATTTCTTCATCTTTGCGGTTTATTTCCACTCTGGCAGTTTTGATAAGTGCTGAGATGTTTTTCTTAAGAGATTGGTTTTCATTTTTTAAGCTGAAATTCTAAACATCATAAAATACATTTAATAAAGTATATATCGACAGGATTATTAAACTATTTATAACAGTTATTGATTACTGAATGCTAATTACATGCCACGCATCACATATTTTATCTTATGCAATTCTCAAGATAGTCTTCGGAGGAGTACAGTGATGCTCACTATACAAATGGGGAAGCTGAGATTCAAAGAAGAAAACTGGCACCAAAGAAAAGCTATTTAAAGTGAAACTACTTAAAAGAGGGATCAAAATGAAAAACCAAAAAGCCAAAAAAAAAACAAAAAAAAAAATTAAAAACTCATTCTATGAGGCCACCATCACCCTGATCCCAAAACCAGACAAAGACACTACAAAAAAAGAAAATTACAGACCAATATCACTGATGAATATAGATGCAAAAATCCTCAACAAAATACTAGCAAACAGAATCTAACAACACATTAAAAGGATCATACACCACGATCAAGTGGGATTTATCCCAGGGATGCAAGGATTCTTCAATATACGCAAATCAATCAATGTGATACACCATATTAACAAATTGAAGAATAAAAACCATATGATCATCTCAATAGATGCAGAAAAAGCTTTTGACAAAATTCAACACCCATTTCTGATAAAAACTCTCCAGAAAGTGGGCATAGAGGGAACCTACCTCAACATAATAAAGGCCATATATGACAAACCCACAGCAAACATCATTCTCAATGGTGAAAAACTGAAAGCATTTCCTCTAAGATCAGGAACGAGACAAGGATGTCCACTCTCACCACTATTATTCAACATAGTTCTGGAAGTCCTAGCCACGGCAATCAGAGAAGAAAAAGAAATAAAAGGAATCCAAATCGGAAAAGAAGAAGTAAAACTGTCACTGTTTGCGGATGACATGATACTATACATAGAGAATCCTAAAACTGCCACCAGAAAACTGCTAGAGCTAATTAATGAATATGGTAAAGTTGCAGGTTACAAAATTAATGCACAGAAATCTCTTGCATTCCTATACACTAATGATGAAAAATCTGAAAGAGAAATTATGGAAACACTCCCATTTACCATTGCAACAAAAAGAATAAAATACCTAGGAATAAACCTACCTAGGGAGACAAAAGACCTGTATGCAGAAAACTATAAGACACTGATGAAAGAAATTAAAGATGATACCAACAGATGGAGAGATATACCATGTTCTTGGATTGGAAGAATCAACATTGTGAAAATGAGTATACTACCCAAAGCAATCTACAGATTCAATGCAATCCCTATCAAATTACCAATGGCATTTTTTACGGAACTAGAACAAATCATCTTAAAATTTGTATGGAGACACAAAAGACCCCGAATAGCCAAAGCAGTCTTGAGGCAAAAAAATGGAGCTGGAGGAATCAGACTCCCTGACTTCAGACTATACTACAAAGCTACAGTAATCAAGACAATATGGTACTGGCACAAAAACAGAAACATAGATCAATGGAACAAGATAGAAAGCCCAGAGATTAACCCACGCACCTATGGTCAACTAATCTATGACAAAGGAGGCAAAGATATACAATGGAGAAAAGACAGTCTCTTCAATAAGTGGTGCTGGGAAAACTGGACAGCTACATGTAAAAGAATGAAATTAGAATACTCCCTAACACCATACACAAAAATAAACTCAAAATGGATTAGAGACCTAAATGTAAGACTGGACACTATAAAACTCTTAGAGGAAAACATAGGAAGAACACTCTTTGACATAAATCACAGCAAGATCTTTTTTGATCCACCTCCTAGAGTAATGGAAATAAAAACAAAAATAAACAAGTGGGACCTAATGAAACTTCAAAGCTTTTGCACAGCAAAGGAAACCATAAACAAGACCAAAAGACAACCCTCACAATGGGAGAAAATATTTGCAAATGAATCAACGGACAAAGGAATAATCTCCAAAATATATAAACAGCTCATTCAGCTCAATATCAAAGAAACAAACACCCCAATCCAAAAATGGGCAGAAGACCTAAATAGACATTTCTCCAAAGAAGACATACAGACGGCCACGAAGCACATGAAAAGATGCTCAACATCACTAATTATTAGAGAAATGCAAATCAAAACTACAATGAGGTATCACCTCACTCCTGTTAGAATGGGCATCATCAGAAAATCTACAAACAACAAATGCTGGAGAGGGTGTGGAGAAAAGGGAACCCTCTTGCACTGTTGGTGGGAATGTAAATTAATACAGCCACTATGGAGAACAATATGGAGGTTCCTTAAAAAACTAAAAATAGAATTACCATATGACCCAGCAATCCCACTACTGGGCATATACCCAGAGAAAACCGTAATTCAAAAAGACACATGCACCCGAATGTTCATTGCAGCACTATTTACAATAGCCAGGTCATGGAAGCAACCTAAATGCCCATCAACAGACGAATGGATAAAGAAGTTGTGGTACATATATACAATGGAATATTACTCAGCCATAAAAAGGAACGAAATTGAGTCATTTGTTGAGACGTGGATGGATCTAGAGACTGTCATACAGAGTGAAGTAAGTCAGAAAGAGAAAAACAAATATCGTATATTAATGCATGTATGTGGAACCTAGAAAAATGGTACAGATGAGCCAGTTTGCAGGGCAGAAGTTGAGACGCAGATGTAGAGAATGGACATATGGACACCAAGGGGGGAAAACGGCGGTGAGGTGGGGATGGTGGTGTGCTGAATTGGGCGATTGGGATTGACATGTATACACTGATGTGTATAAAACTGATGCCTAATAAGAACCTGCAGTATAAACAAACAAACAAAACAACTAATACTCAACTTTCATTGGGTTATTTGTATGGAAATATGTTAATATAAATGTTTCAGACATTACATGAAGTTTCTAAAAATCTTATATTTGTATTTGTATGGAAATATGTATGGAAATATGTTAATATAAATGTTTCAGACATTACATGAAATTTCTAAAAATCTTATATTTGTATTTGTATGGAAATATGTATGGAAATATGTTAATATAAATGTTTCAGACATTACATGAAATTTCTAAAAATCTTATATTTGTATTTGTATGGAAATATGTTAATATAAATGTTTCAGACATTACAGGAAACTTCTAAAAATCTTATATGTTCTGGTATAATGTTATAAGTAATAATCCTAGTTATTACTTTAAAATGTATATCTCAGAAATAACTAATTTTCTTGTCAACTGCATTATTATGAACTTTCATCAAATCTTTAACCATGGTCATTTTTAAGTCTTTTGTCATTTACAGACAGTTCTGGGTGTACTCTGATGATTTTGCAAATATGTTCCTATAAAAGGGTTTCATCTTCAAGAAATTCATGGAAAAGACTCTGACAAGTACAGGTTTCTGGTAACTGACTGTACTGCTGAACTGAATGAATAAGCATTTTCAGAACTCTAATGAAAAACTGATGAACTCATAAAAGTGCTAACAAAAGATCAAGATAAAAAAAAATTAATTACATGGGACTGAGTGAACTGATGAGGATGAGTATAATTTTTGTGACTTTCTGTCTGAATTAAAAAAAAAAAAAAAAAAAAAGAAAAACCAATAAATAACAAGAAAAAGAGTCATTATTTTGAAAATGGGTCATTATTTTGAAGATGATAAAATTTTTATTATATTTAACAACAGGAGGTTTAACTTGCAACAATGTACTAATTCTCAGGTGAACAAAGAATGAATTGAGGATTGACTGGCTCTTTGGGAGAGAGGGTGAAGGAAGAGAAACAACTTTACCAAAAAATAAAAATCAGAACAAGACAGGACATTCCTGACTTTGCAGCATGATCACAAAAAATGTCTCTCTGGCAAAAATTGTTAAGGCATCACCATTTTTCCCCAACAGCCATTCTAAAGCTTCACTCCTCAAACCATTCTCTTTTAAACCACCTGATACAATCTCTAAGAATTCTCTATTATTTAACTGTTAATTAGTCTAGCAGATCATTTGTCAGTATCATTTAACAAATCAAGCAGTTTTCCTTTATCAGTTTCATTGACACTGGAAATAATGCATGTTTTGCCAGATTTGCTCTTTCATTTAATATTTTTTAAAAAGTTTCCTTACAACCTGCCAACACTTTAGCATTTTAATTTTAACAAAAAATTTTATTAAATTTTGGTTTAAAAAGCTGATAAGGCGGGGACTTCCCTGGTGGCACAGTGGTTAAGAATCCACCTGCGAATGCAGGGAACACGGGTTTGAGCCCTGGTCTGGGAAGATCCCACATGCCACAGAGCAACTAAGCCCGTGCGCCACAACTACTGAGCCTGCGCTCTAGAGCCCACAAGCCACAACTACTGAGCCTGCACGCCTAGAGCCCGTGCTCCGCAACAAGAGAAGCCACCGCAATGAGAAGCCCGCGCACCGCAACGAAGAGTAGCCCCTGCTCGTTGCAACTAGAGAAAGCCCGCGCAGCAACGAAGACCCAACACAGCCAAAAATAAATAAATTAATTAATTAAATAAATTTATTTAAAAAAAGCTAACAAGGCAAAAATAAAATATTCATTATAATTCTACCTGTGTCTGTATTTCCTTAAACTTTTTCATCAGCTCTTTCATTTGCAGCTGACATTTTCCATATTCTACCTGCAACTGTAAGATATAAAAAGATCAAGCATCATTCTAAATTATTTTCTTAGCTTAAATGACATTTCAAAATATTTAAAACTTTGCAAATCAACCCACAAATAAGGGTATATATGAGGTCTATTTCTACTAACAGATATTTAGTTAGATTACTTGTTTTTAAAGTTGGGCCTACCAATAATGTATTTTCTTTAGTTTCACATTCAATCTCCAAAATTTAAAATTCAAATAAGGTAGAAAGAAATTTGTTTGCATGAAGTCTTGGAACAAATTATAACTTCGTATAAATCATGAAAAAATAAAATATTTTATCACACTGGTTGCCTGTTGAGATTTTATATAGTCAGACACTTAAATTCAATCAAGCAAAATTATAACTAAATTTAGGCAAGCATCCAGAAAACATTGTTTTAAAAAGCAAATCTGAAGGCAGAAACTGACTTAAATATTCTTTTAGTCTAAGAGCTGCTTCCCAAACACAGAATGTCTATTCAATAGTAAGCTGATGTCTGCATTTCAGGAGCCACAGAAGAGCACAGTAACTGTCCTTCAAAATTCTGGTAAGCCATACATCATTATATGTTGCCTCCTTTGCAGTTCCTTCTTCAGTCAGGATTTCTTCGTATAAATCCAAACAATTTCTGGATGGTACAGACGATTTGGTAGCACTGTCTAGAACAGACAAACAGAAAAACCTTACATTAAAATATGTATTTCCAGATTCAATGAAATCCCTGTCAAATCTCCAATGGCATTTTTCACAGAAATAGGAGAAACAACCCTAAAATGTGTATGGAACCACAAGACTGAATGACCACAGCAACCTTGAGAAAGAAGATCAAAGCTGGAGGCACGACACTTCCTGGTTTCAAACTGTAACACTATAGTAATCAAAACTGTATTTTATTGGCATAAAAACAGACATATAGATCAATGGAACAGAACAGAAAGCCCAGAAATAAACCCAGGTATATATGGTCATAATTTATGACAAAAGAGCCAAGAATATACAACGGGGAAAGGGTAGTCTCTTCAATAAATGACGTTGGGAAAACTGGACAGCCACAAGCAAAAGAATGAAACTGGACCCTTATCTTACAGCACACACAAGAATCAACTCGAAATGAGTTAAAGACGTGAATTTAAAACCTGCAACCATACTTAATATCTTGTAATAACCTATCATGGTAAAGAATGTTGGGAATGCCCTGGCGGTCCAGTGGTTAGAACTTCGCACTTCCACTGCAGGAGGCATGGGTTGAATCCCTGGTCATGGAACTAAGATCCCGCAAGCAGCGTGACGTGACCAAAATAAATAAGTAACATAAAAAAAGAATATATATACATGTATAACTGAACCACTTTACTGTACACTTGAAACTAACACGACATTATAAATCAACTATATGTCAATAAAAATTTTTTTTAAAAACCTGAAACCATAAAATGCCTAGAAAAAAAATATATAGGGGGTAAGTTTCTGGACATCGGTCTTGGCAATAATTTTCTGAATTTGACACCAAGAGCAAAGGCAAAAGCAAAAATAAACAAGTGGGACTACATCAAATTAAAAGGCTTCTTTCTACAGAGCAAAGGAAATCATTAACAAAATAAAAAGACAACTTACGGAACGGGAGAAAATGCTTGCAATTTTTATATACATATATATCTGATTAGAAGTTAATATCCAAAATATATAAAGAATTCACACAACTCAACACAAAAAACTAAAAAATGGGCAGAGGAACTGAATAGACATTTTTCCAAAGAAGACATAAATGGCCAACAGGAACATGAAAAGGTACTTAACATCACAAATCATCAGAGAAATGCAAATCAAAACCACAATGAGGTATCATCTCACACTTATCAGAATGGCTATCATCAAAAATACAACAGATAAGTATTAGCGAAGATGTGGAAAAAAGGGAACCCTTGAACACTGTTGGTGGGAATCTAAAATGGTACAGCTACCATCAAAAACAGTATAGAAGTTCCTCAAAAAATTAAAAATAGAACTATCATATGATCCAGCAACCCCAGTTCTGGGTATATATTCAAAGGAAATAAAAACTGAATCTCAGATATCTGCACTCCTCTGTTCACTGCAGTTATTATTCACAATAGCTAAGATATGGAAACAACCTAGGTGTCCACCAACAGATAAAGGAATAAACATGTGGTATATGTGGGTGCATATATGTATGTATACATGTGCGTGTGTGTAAATATATGTGCATATATAAATATATAATGGAATATTATTCAGCCATGAAAAAGGACACCCTGCCATTTGCGACAGCATGGATGAACCTTGAGGGCATTATGCTAAGTGAAATAAGTCAGAGAGAGAAAGACAAATACTATACAATATCACATGTGGCATCTAAAAAATCCAAATGCATAGAAACAGACACTGAAACGATAGTTACCAAGGGCTGGGGGTGGGGGAAAAGAGGAGATGTTGATCAAAGAGTACAAACTTCCAGCTGTAAGACAAATAAATTCTGGGGATCTAATGTACAGCATAGTGATTACAGTTAATAAGACTACATTATATGATCAAAAGTTGCTAAGAGGCTAGATCTTAAAGAGATGGTAATCATGTGATGCTATGCAGGTATTAGCTAATGCTATGGTGGTAATCATTTTGCAATATTTAAGTGTATAAAAATCAATATACTGTACATCTTAAACTTACTTAATGTTATATGTCAATTATAGCTCAATAAAGCTGGGGAAAAAAGGAAAATACATGTGTTAAGCTTTTTGATGTACTGTCTACCTCTACCCAAAGGGCTCTACAGTTCTCCATCTCTTGCATTTCATTCAAATCTATACTGATTTCACAGATTAGAAATGGAAAACCAATTTACCTAAAACAAATCTGTCAACAAATCAGGTGTAAGGATCACATTTGTTTGAAGCTTTGGAAGATTTTATTACAGAAAGGTTTTCTCATTTGGACAGGTCATTAGACTCTCGGCATATCACACTCCTACTGATACATTTGAAAATATTTATAGTAACTACCCTTTTCAAAAGTTCTAATATCATGTAGCCTGTGACAGTATGTGTGGTAATATATGTAGAAACCACCATCAGTTTCATTTTCAATGGTACAAAATATTTTTATAGAAGGTCCAATTAAATCTGAGACCTAGATGAAAAACAAACCTAAGGGCTAGTTTATTTTATTGACCAAGCTTTGGGCAAAAAAATAATTACCTGAGTATAATGATTTCAAAGAAAAGGCAGATTGTTGAGGAGCTATGAGTTACTCCAGGAATTGATAACAACAAAATAAACACTTCCAACAGACTGACCAAACAAAATGAAAGTATTTTATTATAGAATTTACATACCAGAAACAGCACTGTCCAACCCAGCATATATGTCCAAAGAACCTTCATCATTATTTTTAAGAGGAGAAGCTGCAAAAAAAAATCAAAGACTAGTTAAAACTGACTCTATGCACTTAGTGGAGTTTTTCTATTCTGGCTCTGAAGGACCAGAAAAAGAAAGACTTTATTAGTCCAGTGTCAAAAAATAAAATTGTTTAGAAGCTTTTGTACATCCTTATAAACACACACATCTTAGAACACAGGTTTAGACTTAAAAACTCACTTTCAAAAACAAGCTAGCAGGGGCGGGTGTAGGGGGGGTGGTGGTGGGATGAACTGGGAGATCGGGATTAACATATATACACCAGTATGTATAAAATTGATAACTAATAAGAACCTGCTGTATAAAAAAATAAAGTAAAATAAAATTCAAATATTAAAAAAAAGAAAGAAAAAAAAGAAGAAAAAAAACCCACACTAGTAAGAAGGTTACAACTCCAATAATAGCAGAATAGTTTCTATCAGAACAATCTTCCTGCAAAAACTATAAACTCTAAACAAAATATTAAAAGCTATCTGCAGTCAACGCTCTACCACTAGACTTATTGTGGTGATTTTTGCAATATATACAAACATGGAATTATTACATTGTACATCTGAAACTACTATAATGTTATATATAAATTGTACCTAAATTAAAAAAAGAAAAAATTAAAAAAAAAAGCAATCTGAAGAACTAAAGAGCAATCTAAAGCAGGCAAAAACTGGAGAGATGACACCTGAAAGAAGAAAACAGCGCTGCATGAATTCCCTATCCCCCTTTTATTACAAGGTTTTGTGGAACGATAGGCTCTAGCTGGGGCCACACTTGGCAGTGAAAACTCAGATGGAAACTTCTAGTCCTGATAGCTTAAAGAAACAGAGAAAAAACCTTGGGGGTGGTAACAGCAACTAGAAAGAGGAAATCCAGAGTGCCACAGAGAGGACTCCTCAAATTGTACCCAAATCTGAATGACCCCCAAATTATACACATGTAAAGGTTAGAACTCCCAAAAGTCCAGCTAAAGCTAAAGAAAGCTGAACAGAGATTTCAGCTGCTGTTCACCACAGGGAAGACAGAAGATTAAGTTCAGTCAAGATAAGTACCTGCTAAAATTAAAAACACCAGCACTTTTCAGAGGAATATAACAGAATACAATGTCTCTATAATATAACATTTACAATGTCCAGAATGCAATGCAAAATTACTCACTGGAAATCTTGGTTGAGACATAAAAACAACTACAAGAAACAAATGAAAATTCTAAAACTGAAAGTACAATACCTAACGTAAAAACTTCAACAGAAAAGCCAGTGAGCTTGAAGATAGATCAATAAATTACTCAAATGGAAAAACAGAGAGAAAAAGATTAAAAAAAGAGAGAGAGAACAATCTTACTAACTTATAGTATATCAAAAGTTCTCACATACTATATATCTGGAGTCCCAGAAGAAAAGAGACAATGGGGAGGAAAATGATACTAGATCCTAGAAGGACAAAAATGGTAAATAACTGAGTAAATATAAAAGACTAATATTTCATCTTAATTGCTTTTAACTCCTCTTGATTTCTTTAAGATACATACAACAGTTTAAAATAAAAATTACAGCACTGTATCAAGGGGTTCACGACATCTTTAACATAAAGGGATGGATGGAGTTTAAACGCAACAATATGTACAAGATTATACAACTTACATAAAAAGATTCTTACATTTAAATAAGTAGACTGCAAAATGTTAAAGATGTATATTGCAATCCCTTCAGAAACCAATTGTAAAAAATAATGCAAAGGTGTAGCCAAAAACCTAATATATAAATTAGAATGGAATTCTAAAATATATTCAAATAATATTTGAAAGAAGGCAAGAAAATCAGAGAGAACAAAAACTGAGGAGACAAACTAAAATTTTAAAATGACAGAGGGACTTCCCAGGTGGCGCGGTAGTTAAGAATCCACCTGCCCATGCAGGGGACACGGGTTCAAGCCCTGGTCTGGGAAGATCCCACATGCCGCGGAGCAACTAAGCCCGTGCGCCACAACTACTGAGCCTGCGCTCTAGAGCCTATGAGCCACAACTACTGAGCCCGCGTACCACAACTACTGAAGCCCACACGCCTAGAGCCCACACGATCTGCAACAAGAGAAGCCACCGCAATGGGAAGCCTGAGCACTGCAACGAAGAGTAGCTCCCCTCGCCTCAACTAGAGAAAGCCCGCATGCAGCAATGAAGACTGAACGCAACCAAAAATTAATTAATTAATTAATTTGTAAAAATAAAATAAAATGATAGATCTAAATCCAATCACAATAATAAAGGACATTATTGGGTTAACTGGTAAAACTGGTATAAAGATGGTAGATTAAATAAAATTACAGTATTAGTGTTAAATTTACTGAAATTGATAATTATGCTGTTCTTATGTAAGAAAACCAACTTTTTCTTGTGACATACCCACTGAAGTATTTGGAGGTAAAGGACCATAATGTATACAACTTAGTATCAAATGGGTCAGGAAAAAATTGTGTGTGTGTGTGTGCGTGTTTAAAGAAAAAAGTATGTGCACAATGTTAAAGCCACTGGCATAAAATATTAACGAGTGTTAAGTTTGCAGGAAACCAGGTAAAGGATTCTTTGCATGTTCTTATTCTTGTAACTTTTCTGTAAGTTTGAAATTACAAATATAATAAAAGACAAGCATGAAAATGTTACAGGAATAAAAATTTTTGTGAAATCATGTTAACTGGTAAAAAGTAAAATGTCCACTGTGTGTATGACTATCAAAAAAATGTATGCATGTGGACAGGAACTTGAGAGAGAGCAATATGTAGAAATGAAAACAGTTATTTCCAGCAAATGAGATTAACAATATAGTTTTGTCCTTCAAAACAAGAGTTACAGGTGTGATAACAGTTAACCATTTGTGGGACTTCCCTGGGGGCACAGTGGTTAAGAATCCGCCTGCCAATGCAGGGGACACGGGTTCAAGCCCTGGTCTGAGAAGATCCCACATGCCACGGAGCAACTAAGCCTGTGCGTCACAACTACTGAAGCCCAGTGCCTAGAGCCCGTGCTCCACAACAAGAGAAGCCACCACAAGGAGAAGCCCGCGCACTGCAACGAAGAGTAGCCCCCGCTCGCCGCAACTAGAGAAAGCCCATGCACAGCAACGAAGACCCAATGCAGCCAAAAATAAAATAAATAAATTTATTAAAAAAAAAAAAAAAAGTTAACCATTTGTGAATCTAGGTGAAAAGTAAAGGTGGTCATTATATTATTCTTCCCATTTTTCTGTTGGTTGAGAATTTTTCAAAGAAAAAACATCATAAGAAAAATACATAGCAGCATAACAATTTGAAACCACATCAGCAAAAAATAATTAAATAACACCAAAAAAAAAAAATAACACTATCCAGAGTGGTTATGATGGCCATATTTCATGTGAATCCTTCCATGTCTATGGATATTAATATTTTAAAACATATATTTTGGGCTTGCCTGGAGGCGCAGTGGTTGAGAATCCGCCTGCCAATGCAGGGAACACAGGTTCGAGCCCTGGCCCGGGAAGATCCCACGTGCCGCGGAGCAACTAAGCCCATGCGCCACAACTACTGAGCCTGCACTCTAGAGCCCGTGAGCCACAACTACTGAAGCCCATGCGCCTAGAGCCAGTGTTCCACAACAAGAGAAGCCACCGCAATGAGAAGCCCACACACTGCAACGAAGAGTAGCCCCAACTCACCGCAACTAGAGAAAAGCCCACACACAGCAACAAAGACCCAATACAGCTAAAAATAAATAAATAAATAAATTTATTAAAAAACAAAACAAAACAAAAAAACCCATACATTTTAAGCAAAAATGGAATTCTACTAGACGTGTTTTACAACTGCCCTTTTCATTCTATACCATAGTAAGCATAATTCTGATCAATAAATATACAACTGTATTCTCAAAAAATTTAATGATTGTCATAGCATAATTATAATTAAGACAATAGAACTAGATAAATGTTATGTCAGGATTTGGAAGTTTAAATTCTGTATATTATTAAAAATATTTCCATTTTATGAGCTTATTTTACTACCAGGTCTTCGCTCTTTCAAACTTATCATCTATTTGTGACTGTCAATTTTTCCCTGAACAATAAACAAGTACCACTGCATTTACTGGAAGTATTAACTTCAAGAGTCACAAATACCTATCATTCATGTATACATATTATATATATGTATATATTGTCTATATACGTATTTAAATATATATATTTATATATTTTTCCCCCGCCCCCTGCCCCCCCAGCTCACGGCTTGTAGGATCTTAGTTCTCCAACCAGGGATCAAACCCAGGCCCAGGCAATGAAAAAGTGAAAGCACGGAGTCCTAACCACTGGACCACCAGGGAATTCCCCATATATTTTTTGATGTAACAATAAAAATCATTACTGCTTACATTGGCAAAGCCAATGTAAGAGGCCTGAAAGCATACAATAATAAGAAAGTTCTCACTTACTAAGCACTTTCTATTTGTCAAGCATTTTTATTGTATTAAATTCATTTATGTGTGGGGAGAAAAAGTTGATAATGACAGTGTTTTCAATGAGAATAACTAAATGACTTTGTAATTAAATAAGTAAACTTAGAAAGACAATTAAAATGAGCTCTTACCAGAAAAGACATCAAATAAACTTGTTCCATCACCATTGTCATCATCTGCTGCCATGATCCTATTTCTTTTTGATAGTCGCCATCTAAAGTATTAAATATAAATATTCTCCACTGTTAAAATCAACCTCACAATTCAGAGACTAAACTTAGCTTTAAGTTAAAAGACAACTTTCAAATTTGGACACACTGACAATGTTCACTCTATTGTGATTTTTTTTTTTTTAATATCTAACATTTTCCAAAAGCTAAAACTAGAAAACAAAAATCTTAAACTTGCTGATATGGTTAACTCATGCCACAAAGTAAATGATGCTAATTTTATAAAGTAGACCAAAATGTAAATTAACTTGTATACTTAAATAAGCCAACTATCATAAAAGTGCAACTATATGGTGAGTTCTGTGAGTCCTCTTAGCAAATCATCAAACCTGGTGGTGATCTTGGGGACTCTAGACACACGTGTTTTCACCAATAAGGGAGTAAGATGGGCAAAGAGCGAAGAGTTCGATACTATACTAGGTTGGTAAAGGTGTGGGAAAAGAGTGATGTATATACTCTAATACATCAAGTGTATACTGGTACAAGCTCTACGGAGGCAATATGGCAATAGCTATCAAGTTTCTAAATGCAAACACTCTTTGACCCAACAATTTCATATCTAGTAATTTGCTCTACAGATATACAAGCACATGATCACAAAAATGCGTATACCAGAATATTCAATGTAGCACTGTTTGTAGCAGCAAGACTAGAAGCAACGTAAGAATCCAAAGCAGTAAAAAAAAAAAAAAAAAAAAAAAAAAAAAAAAAAATCTGACTTATCTGACATTCTCCATTCTGCCCGTAAAATACATGAATGTTGCCTATGGTCAAAGAACTATGGCCACTGTGGCTCCTTGGGGTCACTAAGGCTACCTGTGCCTGCACACTTCTGCTCCCACCAACTGAGAGAGTCACTTACCAACAACCAGGTGCATTTATTATCAAACCCAATTATGTTTATTTCCTTATTTTTCTAAGTAATAGTATGATGAAAGATTACATTACCAAAGGGAGTTATTTTCCAGTGAAAACTAGGCTGAATGTTCTGGAAAGACTAAAAGGCGAGTAGCAAGACACTTAACAGTTGCTGTCAAATCAAGTAAGGGTGAGATAATCCAAAATACTGGAAAAGAAAATCTAGTCTGTACTCAGACTGACTCAGAAGTATCGAATTTCTTACTCTAATGAAGAAAGTGCTGGAAATCATAAGCAACGTCTTATGGGTGTGCAAGAAATAAGTCAGAACTCTAACCATTGGATGTATACTCAAAGAAAAGGTCGTGGTTCTACCATAACAAATACAATTTATATATTATTCCTTTAAATAAAATTAAGGTATATGTATATCTTTTTTTCTTTATTCCCCACATTCCCCATTTTTTCCAAATAGCTGAGTTGATTAATCAACTGTTATAATATAGCTTGTGCAATAATTACAAAAGGCACAAATGGCATAATCACATTTGGCAAATAACACAACTGACTCTTGGTAAAGCAAAACTCAACTGATGGAGCAGAAACTCACAGGCTTCCTGACGGTAATCAACTCCCAGCTGTAAACTGTCACACGGAGAGGGGAGCATCAGTCAATGGGTTTTTTACAAAATGGAGATCAATTAATCTAAAGATTTGGTTAAAAAGATGATTCGGTTGAACTGATCAAATAGATCAAAGCTTTCATTGCATCTCATTTCACACAGTTTTAGTTTTTACTACTAAAAAAGGATTCTACTTGTCTTGGTAAATTAAAACTGGGAAATACAAGAGATCTAACAAATCCTGGATCTTTTGTTCCTCATCTGTCTTAAATTTTCTCCAATTGTTCACGGGATCTTTGTCTCCAAACCTTAATTTCTAGGCCCTTATCACCAAATATATATATATATATATATATATATATATATATATATATATATTATATATATATATATATAAATTACTTATAAATTTAAGAGAAAGTGACCATTTCTTAGTCATATCATATGTAGCATTATGAGATCTTCAACATTGTTTCTGAGAATAATATATCTACATAGTAACATAAAGAAGTTGTCAAAAGAATATATGTGGTTTCTCACTATGTACTATACATAAAGTTAAAGGAATTGTGGCAATTATGATGTCTCTTTATTCCATATCTACCCTGTGTGATAATGGAGGTAAGCCTCGAAAATATTTCTCTTTTGCTAACCGGTACTACGTACAGCCTTGTCACTAGACAGTGCTGGAGGGAGACTGGAAAGGAAGCTGGTTTCTCCTCCTAGTTTCAATGTGCCTGGCTAGCCAGGCTCCTGCAGGGCAAAGCTTTCTCCAGCATTCAGTTCCTGCAGTAGACAGTTTCTCCAGCACTAGGTTCCTGCACAATTTTTCTGCATGCTTGCCTCCTATACGTAAGGTTGCTATTACAATGGGCTCCTGCAGGACACAGCTTTCTCCTGCTAGGCTCATGGAGAGGGCAGCTTCTCCAACTCTTGGATCCCACAGCACCTGACAGCCAGCAGCATCCAGGAGCTTCCCCATGCACCTCCTGGCCAGATTCAAAGCAAGGTCACTAGAAAGGCACTTAGCAACTTCTCCATCATCCAATTAGCCCTGGCCACACTCTTTCCAATGAGGGGGAGACAGCTCTTCTTTGGATGATCTATCTCAGCCCTAAAGGTAGTGGCTGATCCTTATATCTGCTATTCCTACATTCCTTAGGGTTATCTTTAACTCTTTACTAAACAATTCCCAGTTATTCCAACCCTCTGTTAATAACGCTTTCTCTTTTCAAATTACCATGTGGTTTTTGTCTCCTGATTGGACCTTGTCTGATACAGGTAAGCAGTCACAATAGAGGTTTTAACACACCCTTCTCTGCTAATAAAGCAGTTAGAGATTTAAAGATACAGCTCTGAACACAAAATTGACAGGTTTGATCTGATGATTTTTACTGATATATTACCTACAGTAAAAGAACTTATATTACTTTCAAGCATATTTATAAAAACTGACACTATATCATAATAGAGCTAGTTTCAACAAATTTCATAAAAGTGCTTTTATCAATAAAATTTGAAATTAACAGTGCATTTTCAAATTTCCCAATTCCTTTAGAAATTTACAAACACAGGTCAAAGAACAAACATTAATGGAAACTGGGAAATACATAGAACTAAATAACAATGAATACACCACAGAACAAAATATTTGTGGGGTACAATCAAAATAGTACTTAGAGGAAAAGTTATAGCATTAAATAAATTTATAGGAAAAGAATACAAAATATTGAGGTCAACATTCAACTCAAGAAAAAGAACAAAGTAAACTGAAAGAAAGAAACACATAAAAAAGAGAAATTAATAAAAAGAAACAAACACTACAAAGATGAATAAAAATAAACACTGGCTCTTTGAAAAGACAAATCAAATAGGCATATGCCTGGCAAAACTAATAAAGAAAAAGAAAGAAGGCACAAACATTAGGAATAAAAAAGGAGTGACAGCTTCACATATAGCAGAGATTAAGTTATTAACAAAATATATTTGAAAGTTCAATGAAATGGATAGTTTTTTAGAAAAATGTAACTTGCCAAAACTGAAGAAACAGAAAATATGTACACATCTAGGAGGATTAAATTATTTGATACAGTAATTAATCTACTCATAAAGAAACTACTAAACCCAGACAGTTTTACAGGTGAATCCTATCATACCTTCAAAGAACAGATAAACCATAATCTATCCCAGACAACAGATAGGAAAAAAAGAAGGCTGAGAGACAAATAAGTTTATAAGGTTAGTATAGTCTAGACATCAAAACTGGGCAAAGATAGGGCAAAACAGGAAAATTACAAGACAGGAAAACTACAAGTCAATCTTTCTTACGAACATACGAATAGCCTTTAAAGAAAAATTAGCCAGCTGCAGCCAGCAAGACATTAAACAAAAAAGAAAAACAAAAATACACTACGGACAAGTAAGATTTATTCCCAAAAATGCTAGGATAGTATAGCATTAAAAACTCAATTCATATAAGCACTGTCTTCTAGTCGGTAAAGTTGCTTCCCAGCAGGGCATGAGTTGTTAGTTCTGATACTGTTATATGTGTATATTGGAATTGAACAATTTAAATAGATGGGTGGTAGATGGTGGGAGCCAGGTTTCTTGCTACTGAAGTGGAAGGTTACAGAAAAGCAAGAGAACACACTAAAAATGATCCCTGTGGTAATGGATTATAGTTGAAGACATCAGTAAGAACTCACATTTAACTTAACATAGATACAGATGAATATACACAGAAATATTTACAGGTATATGTATATACATGAGTTAGTAGACACATATGTACTATTTCTTTGCTCCACCAGCAAAGCAGCAATAAGCACAACTAGTATCCATATCTTGGCTTCTAATACTATTCTCCATTAAGATGGACCAGGGCTTCTTGAAGAAATGGCTGATTCTAAGACAGGGGCAGAAAATGCACAAGATGAACATGGAGCATCTTACAGTGCAAGAAAGTAAGGAAGAGTCAAAAAACAAAAAAACAAAAAAACTAACAGAGGTATGTCAAAGAGGCACTGGAACCAACTGAAAGAGCTCTCAATAGCCAAAGCTGGAACAATTTGAGCAACAAATTAAAATAGTACTGGATTATAACCCACAGCATAAAATAAACATACATGGTCCACACTGATATAAGTAAATTAGTAAATGGAGAAGAAACAAATCTTCCATGCAGAATTCCAAATAAATTATGCTGATACTCCACTCTAAAGCAGGCAGGGCCTAACTTCCCACTCCTCAAATGAGGGCTGTGCACTGTGACTTATTTCCAAACAGTAGAGTATGGAATTGGGTGGGGGGCTAACTTTATGGTGAAGAAACCTGACAAACATTACTTCAGTCAAATGATCAAGCCAACATCAACAGTCATAAATCATGTTGAAAATATGTACTCTTGATATGATATGATGAAAATGGCACTTTACCTTTGATCTTCCCAAAACCCATAACCTCAGTCTAATGATGAGATAAACATCAAATTCTAATTAGAGGAGCATCCTACAATATACCTGTCTAGTACTCCTCAAAACTGCTAAGGACACCAAAAACAAGGAATGAGAGAAAATGCCACAGTTGAGAGGAGCCCAAGAAGACATGACAACTAAATGTAATATGGTGTCCTGAAACAAAAAAAAGGATAGATATTGGGTAAAAATAAAGGAAATCTGAATAAACTATGGACTTCAATTACTAATAATGTATCAATTTTTTCATTACTTATAAGAAATTATCGTAAGATATTAATAGCAGCGAAAACTGGGGGGTGTAAGGTGACATATGGGGATTCTCTGTACTTCCTTATTTTTCCGTAAATCTAAAACTGATCCAATAATAGTCTACTAACTAAAAATTAGTATATTTCATGCTAGGTTAGAAAAGAGAAAATATGATCATCTCAACATCTGCATAGGAAAGGCATATGATAAAGTTCAACACTAACTAACAGCAAAGTTGGAGTTTATGAAAGTTTAAGATGGGACCTTTCAGGAATTCCTTTGCGGTCCAGTGGTTAGGACCCCGACTCTATGCTTACACCGCAGGGGGCACGGGTTTGAGAACTAAGATCCCACATGCTGGGCAGCGCGGCCAAGAAAATAAAGATGGGAACTTTCATAAGCTGATAGAAGACATATTTATACTAAAAAAAACCAAAGCCCCTCACATTGGGATTTCCCTGGTGGCGCAGTGGTTAAGAGTCCACTGCCAATGCAGGGGACATGGGTTCGAGCCCTGGTCTGGAAAGATCCCACATGCCGCAGAGCAGCTAAGCCCATGTGCCACAACTACTGAGCCTGTGCTCTAGAGCCCACGAGCCACAACTACTGAGCCTGTGTGCCACAACTACTGAAGCCCACGTGCCTAGAGCCCATGCTCCAGAACAAGAGAAGCCACTGCAATGAGAAGCCCGTGCACCGCAATGAAGAGTAGCCCCCACTCGCCGCAACTAGAGAAAGCCCGTGCGCATCAACAAAGACCCAATGCAGCCAAAAATAAATAAATAAATAAATTTACTTATTTAAAAAAAACAAAACCCTCACGTTAATCATCATGCACGATGTTGAAACCATAGAAGCATCTCCTTCAAAGTCAAGCTTGCTTCTATTAGCAAAAAGAGTAAAACATGAAATGAGACAGAACTGGAAAGGAAGAAACAAAGCTGCCATTATTCACACTATGATCACCTATGCAGAAAATCTACAAATTATTAGAACTGGTAAGAGTTTCTCAAAGTCGCTGAATGTAAGATTATACACAAAAAGCAACAGGTTTCCTATATGACAGCAAACAGTTTTTAAACATAACTGATAAGATATTATTTACAACAACAAAACTATAAGGTACATAGGAATTCATCTAATACAAGACCTTATGGAGAAAATAATAAAAGATCTAAATCAGAGATTTGAAAACCTTTTCTTCTTCTTCTTCTTTTTTTTTTTTTTCTGGCCATGCCGTGAGGCATGCGGGATCCTAGTTCCCCGACCAGGGATTGGACCTGCCCCCTACAGTGGAAGTGCAGAGTCCTAACCACTGGACCTCCAGGGACGTCCCCTGAAAACCTTTTCTTCTTAAAGGGTCAGGAAGTAGGCATTATATGCTTGTAGACCATCTGGTCTGTCACAAGGACTTTACTCTGCTGCTGTAGCTCCAAAACAACCATAGACAACTCGTAAATGAATAGAGGCAGCTGTGTTCCAATAAAACTTTATTTACAAGAACAGGCAGCCTACCTCTGCTCTAAATGACAAAATATGTCTCAATCATTTTTAGGAAAACTCAACATCAAGGTTGGCAAATTCTCCCTAACTTTATCAACTCAATGCAATCCCAAACTTAACAAGCTGACCATAAAATTCAAATTGAAGTGCAAAGGGCCTAGGAGAGTCAGGACATATTTTATTTTGATGGGGAGAGAGTAAATTTTTTATTGAAGTATAACATAAAAATAGAAAAAAGCACAAATCGTAAGTAGACAGTCCTATATTTTTCACATACTGAACACATCCACGGAATTACCACTCAGATCAAGAAACAGACCATTACCAGCACGCTAGAAGTACTCTTTGGGCCCCCGTAAAGCCACTATCCCCTCCCAAATGTTGGCAAAAATGTGTGGAGAATAAAAGCATACACATTGCCGAGGACTTGCTTGGTAGGAGGGGAAGGACTTGCATGTCAATGGAGGAGAGGGAGGTATCTGTGGAGATCTCTGTAGATTCCAAATGAGAATATTAACCTTGGAGGAAAGGCAGATATGGAGAACTGTAAACAAAACAGCCTAGTTGAAACAGACCTCAGAGCAGGATTGGGAGACAAAACTAAAATTTCATCAGCGTCAAACAGAAGATACTAAATGTCAAACCAACGTATCTGGTCTTGAACTTCCAGAAGATAAGAGCACTGAAGGTTGCTGAGTTAGTACATTGGTATAAAGAAAGGAAAGAGGAAGGCTAATGTGTGGAATGAACTGGAAAGACAAAAGTGTAGGAAAAGAAACTGGGAGGGAGGCTACTATAAAAGTCCACATGATAAGACTTAACCCAAGACGGAGACAGTCAGAACGAAAAGAGTGATTACATGAGGCATAATAATGGAAGAAAGTAAATTATGTAAGTGCCTGGATATGGAAAATATAAACTATCATCTCCTGCCTCAATTCACTCTCAAGCTAAAAGCTTCCATTATCTTTGACTCTTTCTTAGCACCACACTCACTTTCAAGCAGTCACAAATTCTTAGTGATTTTTAAGTCTCTCAAATTTAGTGTCTCCTTTGCACTCAGTCACTGTTCCAGTTTCAGATACAATTATTTCTCACTTAAATTATTATAAAAGTCTCCTAGCTAGTTTCTACACTACCAATATCTTTTTCCTCTTACCATTTTCCACACTGAGGCCAAAATCAACCCTGTTTATGTCTAGCCTGTGTTTCTCTCCCAGGTCAGAAACCTTCAACAGCTACCCCAAATAAAATTATCAAGTTGAGCTTCCCTAGCACAAAACCCAAGGCCTTTCTAGAAATGTCTATGAGTGGTTTTCTATTTCTCACTGTTCCCCTCACACACTCCAGCCACAGCCACCACAGCACGTTTCTGTAATGCAAGTTAGCACATACATTATTGAGAAATAGAGAAATGATGTCAGTATAACCCAGAAATTACGTTGGTTCAGATGGGGTTCTTTCCCAGGATGTCAAAGTTTTGCACAATTAATGAACAGCAGCTAAACACAGCAAGCAAGAAGGAATCTAGTCCTGTACGTGCCACCCTTACCCTAGATACCCATCACTCCCCTTTCTTCCTCTAGTCTCAGTACAGCCGCAGGCTCTGTCTTGCATGGGCTTAAGCTTGGTTTCCCTCAATCTTTGTGGGAAGGAGGATGGGGGACAAAGCCAAACACAAGGCAATGAGCCAGAGCCATCCAGTCCAGCGTCACAAGATTTCACAAGAAGCCTGCATCTGCCTCTGTACCTACAACCTCTGATGTTTATGTCCCTCTTCTTGTTGCCGCAATCCTTCCTTATTCCTCCTTCCATCAAGCTATCTTCATCCTTATTTTTTCTTGAGGAAAAGACCTATATTTACTGAGATACTTATTTACTAGGAATTTAACATGTCTTTTAACTGTGCCGATATTTTAATTACAATTGATATTGTTCCTGTTGCTGCTCCAGTAATATGAGTAGATAGGCTTTGAGTATTCTGCTCCTATTTTTCCCATAAACCCTGTTTTAGTGAGTGATTTTGCAGAAGTAAAGGTTTTTCAAGAATACATATAACATTAGAGCAGAAATATCTGTACTTGCAGTTCCTGAAATATGCCATGTACTTCAACTCCACAATATCTTGCTCATTCTGTTTTCTCACCTGGACTGCTCATCCCCTTCCCAAACCCAGCTACCACACAAAAAATAAATAAATGAGGGACTTCCCTGGTGGCACAGTGGTTGAAAGTCCGCCTGCCAATGCAGGGGACACGGGTTCGAGCCCTGGTCCGGGAAGATCCCACATGCCGCGGAGCAACTAAGCCCATGCACAACTACTGAGCCTGCGCTCTAGAGCCTGCGCGCCACAACTACTGAGCCCACGAGCCACAACTACTGAAGCCCGCACGCCTAGAGCCTGTGCTCCGCAACAAGAGAAGCCACTGCAATGAGAAGCCCACGCACTGCAACTTAAGAGTAGCCCCCGCTCACCGCAACTAGAGAAAGCCCACACGTAGCGACAAAGACCCAATGCAGCCAAAAAAAAAAAAAACTATTTAGAGGCATAGTTAATTCCCAATCCCTTATTCTATCAACATGCTGAACATGTCATTATTGCATTTACCAATCTCTACTGGAATCATCTGCCTTCTAAAGTTTTCCTTAAACTTTAACATGCATCAGAAAATCCTGGAGAAGTTTCATAAGGCACAGCATTAAGATCACAATGCTTGTGATGGCTCCAGGGACTGAAGGCAGGGTCTGGCCCCTGCAAACTCCTCTCCCTGACTCTTCCTCTAGTGCCTCTTTCAGGTGCTCACATGCACATTGGTCCTTCCTGCCTCAGGAAATTTGCAGATGCTGTTCCTTCTACCTAAATAAGCTCTTCACCACCATCACCTAGTTCTCTCCCCTAAAACGGTTAGACTTCAGCTCAGATGTCACTTCTTCCAGGAGATACTCCCTGTCTCCTCTCTCCCTCTCTTCACCAGCCTGATGGGGCCATGGTAGGCCTATCCCAGGATCCCCAAGGACCTTGTAGGTTATGTTAAGGCATTTACTCTTCTATCTAGAAGAGAACAGGGAGCCACCAAAGTGTTGCCAGCCAGGAAAAATAAGATCAAATATGCTGGTAGGTCTGGGGCTAGAGAATTACGAACAGCAGCAAGCAGCTTACTTGGGACACAGATGACCCTTGCTCAGCAAGCAGTGGCCTCATCCTACCTCCCCAGGGTACCTCCAGTAATTCCCTACGGTAGTGTTTTCCAGAATGGGGCATGACTATCACTGGGGGCTCTAGGGATAATTTTAGTGGCATATAACCAAATATTTTTCAAAGATTAACATATTTATTTCAATGGGGATTCAAAAATAAAACTTGCATTCTAAACCCATGATTTCATGGCTATTATTGCTTAGGACAAACTTCATGAGGTTGATACTCAACTGACTAACTAAAGCTTGGGGCCTCTTGCTCAAGTCAAACTTGCCAAGTACCCTGAAAAATCCCTCCACTTCTTTCTCTATACAACTCTCCTGCCTGAAATGTCCTTCCAACCCCCTGCTTTGGAAATTCTACATACCCTTCAAGGTCTCAGTTGAATCCCCGCTCAGGAAAGTGGCCTTCAATTAGGGTAGGAGATTGGCATAGTGGTTAAAAACTAAGGCTTATCAAATGTAAATTTTGGACTTTGGGTGATAATCAGGTATCAATGTACCAATGATTGTGTATCAATGATGTACAAAGTTCACTAATTGTAACAAATGCACCACTCTGGTGTTAGATGTTGATAGAGGGAGGAAGTTGTGTGTTGGCGCAGGAAGCATATGGAAACACTCTGCATTTTTGCTCAATTTTGTTGTGAACTTAAAAATGCTCTAAAAAATAAAGTCTATTAAAAAAAAGAAAGAAAAGAAAAACCTGGAGAAGTTAAAACACAAGATTTGATGGGCCCATCTCTAAAGTTTCTGATTCAGTAGGTCTGAGATGAGGCTTGAGAATTTGAATTTCTAAAAAGTTCGCAGGTAATGCTGCTGGGGATCACACTCTGAGAACTGTTATTTTAGACCAGTGCTGTCCAATAGAACTTTCTATGATGATAAAAAATGTTCTATATCTGAGCTGTCCAGTATGGTAGCTACTAGCCACATGTAGCTATTGAGTACATGAAATATGCACAGTGTGAATGACTCTTCGTTTCCTATTGCTGCTCTACCAAATGACCACAAACTTCATGGCTTAACACAAATTTATTACCTTACAGTACTGGAGGTCAGAAGTTTCACTG
This sequence comes from Balaenoptera acutorostrata, assembly GCF_949987535.1. NCBI lineage: Eukaryota > Metazoa > Chordata > Mammalia > Artiodactyla > Balaenopteridae > Balaenoptera > Balaenoptera acutorostrata. Next base: position 69,163,420 of record NC_080077.1, read on the forward strand.
GTCTAAAAATCAAGGTTCAGGAGGGCTGCATTCCTTCTGGAGGCTATAGGGGAGAAACTGTTCTTTGCTCTTCCCAGCTTCTAGAAGCTGCCTATGTTCCTTTGCTGGTGGCTCCTTCTCCCACCTTCAAAGCCAATAGTGTGACATCTCCTCACCTCTTGACCTCTGCTTCCATGGTCAGACTTGCTCCCCTCCCCACCTTCCTCATGCTTCTGTCATCACATGGCCTTTCCTGTCACTTACTCGCCTGCTTTCCTCTTAAGGACACTTATGATAATACTGGCCAACTGGATAATCCAGGATTCTCTCCCCATTTCAAAATCCTAATCACATCTGCAAAGTTTCTTTTCGGGGTTGGGGGGGGGGCGTACCATGTGACTTGCGGGATCCCAGTTCCCCAACCAGGGATTGAACCCATGCTCCCTGCAGTGGAAGCACAGAGTCCTAACCACTGGACCTCCAAGGAATTCCCTCCAAAGTTTCTTTGCCATGTAAAGCAACATATTCATAGGTTCCTGGGATTAGAACATGGACATATTGGGGAATCCATTATTCTGCCTAACACACTGAGGTTGATGTTTAAATTGTAATTAATTTTAATTAACTTAAAGTTAAGGGACTTCCCTGGTGGTCCAGCAGTTAAGACTCCACGCTCCCAACGCAGGGGGCCTGGGTTTGATCCCTGGTCAGGGAACTAGATCCCACATGCTACAACTAAGAGTCTGCCACAACTAAAAAGATCCCACATGCCGCAACTAAAGATCCCGCACACTGCAAATAAGATCCCACATGCCGCAACTAAGACCCAGAGCAGTCAAAAAAAAAAGATGATTAAAAAAAAATTTTAAGTTAAAGAAGGAATTCCCTCTTTAACTTTATTACAATTTAATTACAATTACAATTGTGGTTATTACAATTTAGTAACACATAACTAGCTCAATGCTATTGGGCCCTTGTAAAAAAGGGTATCCGAATACTTTCCTAAGGTGACAAGCTCCTAGACATCAATATCTTATTTTCTACAACTGCAAAGCAGTTTGGATTAAACATTTGATGGGCAAACACAAGGAGGTCGGGATAGAGAGCAAGAACTGCCACAAAAAGTAGGGGTACCAGATCAGATTTATAGACTCCTCTGCTGCCCCCCAGTGCTTGAAAATTAGGATATGTTTGTACTAAAAAACAAATCAACAGTCAGCAATAAGATGCTAAAGTTAATAAAGTAAACACATTCCTGTAAGTCCAAGCTCACCAAGTCCAAAACCAAAAAAGATCACCTATCAACATTTGTCACCTCCTGACATTGCTACTTCTTTAAGTAGCATCCCTACAGATGCTACCCTACAACGCTTCTCCCATGTTTCCTCATTCTTGCTATCGAAATTTGTTTCAGACACCCCACTGCAGCTATCTAGTTATCTCCCCTCTCCAAACACATGTTACACACAACAGTTGGGTTAGTTCTTCCAAAGCAATCCTGCTCATCTCACTTCCTGCTCAAAAACTTTGTATTACTTCCCAATGTCTACTGAATAAAATCAAGAAAGGCACCTACCTTTCTAGCCCTATCACTCACTATCCCAAGGTTTCCAAAACCCCAAGGTTCAGTGAAACTGGGTTTGTGTTTGTAAACACAGTTCCTGACACCATCTCCCCACACCTATCTAAGAGCCCACAAGCAAGCCTGGGTTTGAATACCCAGAGGTTAGAATGTGAGAATTGAGATTTTAGAAAAGTCCAGTGATATAATTACAATACTTGGGCTTCATCCACTATGGAATGAGGGAACCACTGAAGGCTTTTAAAGCAGAGAAATATCATGATCAAATCTGCTTTTCAGACATTCAACTCTAGCAAGAAGAGTATAGAAAATATTAGTGGCAAGGGAGATAGAAAATGCTATTAAAACATGCAGGAGAAGGGTTTCCCTGGTGCGGCAGTAGTTGAGAATCCACCTGCCAATACAGGGGACATGGGTTCGAGCCCTGGTCTGGGAAGATCCCACATGCCACGGAGCAACTAAGCCTGTGCGCCACAACTACTAAGCCTGTGCTCTAGAGTCCGCGAGCCACAACTACTGAAGCCCCTGCGCCTAGAGCCCGTGCTCCACAACGAGAGAAGCCACCGCAATGAGAAGCCCACGCATGGCAACTAAGAGTAGCCCCCGCTTGCCGCAACTAGAGAAAGCCCGCGCGTAGCAACAAAGACCCAACACAGCCAAAAAAAAGTGCAGGAGACAATGAGGGATGATTAAGTTATTAGTAGTGGAAATAAAGACTAGGAGCAGACCTGAAAGATTTCTGTAGCAGAATCAAAAAGATTTAAGGGAAAGGGTATTCAAATATCCAATCTTGCCCATTTCAAAACCACAGCCTGAGCTGTCTTTTCAAAATGAAAATCTGATGTTTCCTCCTCTGCTTAAAACCCTTCAGTGCTTCCAGCTGATCTTAGGTTAAAAAACAAGTTTTGTCACAATTCTTCTTACCAAGCCCTGAGTGACCCGGCCTCTCACCACTCCTCTAGGGTCATTCTGCAGCATTCTCCCCCATTCTCTGCTCTGATCATATTGGCCTTCCTTCAGCTCCTAGAACACACTGTTTGTCCCTCCCACCACAGTGCCTCTGCAGGGAGTGTTCTTTCCTCACTGTTCTCCTTCACTCAACTTATCTGTGTGTCATGCTGTGGCTTAAGTAATGTTTGAGCCTTCCCTGGCTACCCTTTCTCTCCACTAGGTCAGGTCCTCTGTTAAATATTCTTATACCACTTTGTCCTTTCTCTACATGGCCTCTTTTCAGTTTATGATGACATTTTTTGTGGAATTCCTAGAGAAATATCCACCTCACCCGCTAGGCTATAAGCTCCACCAAGAACAGGCCTGGCTCTGTTCTGTTCACCATTGTATCCCCAGCTCTCAGCCCAGAGCCTGACAGGTTGGTAGGTAATAAAAAAATATTTACTAAATTAATCAAAATCCCAATTTGTTACAGACAACTCTGCAGTTCCTAGCTTGAATAACAAGGTAGTCATGCTTTTAACTGAAATGGAGAACCAAAGAAGCCATGTTGAATTATCTGTCGAACATCCAGCAGAAAATGTCTAAATAGACAGTTGGAAAAGGGAGTATATAGCACAGAAGATAAGACATAATTGCTACTATTTGCAACAGCCAAGACATGGAAACAACCTAAAAGTCCATCGAGAGATGAATGGATAAAAAAGATGTGGTACATATATACAATGGAATACTACTCAGCCCATAAAAAAGAATGAAATATTGCCATCTGCAGCAACATGGATGGACCTAGAGATTGTCATACTCAGTGAAGTCAGAAAGAGAAAGCCAAATACCATATGCTAGCACTTATATGTGGAATCTAAAATATGATGCAAATGAACTTATTTACGAAACAGAAACAGACTCACAGACATAGAAAACAAATTTATGGTTATCAAAGGGGAAAGGGGGTGGGGAATGGATAAGTTAGCAGTTTGGGATTAGCAGATACACACTACTATATATAAAATAAACAACAAGGTCCTATAGCACAGGGAACTATATTCGATATCCTATAATGAAGCATAATGGAAAATAATATGAAAAAGAATATATATATACATATACATAAATATATAACTAAATCACTGCTGTACACCAGAAACTAGCACAACATTGTAAATCAATTATACTTCATCAATTAAAAAAAGAAGACATAATTGCTGTAGCCGAGATTACTCTTGAAATTATAAAGGCCAGTGATTCTCTTGAAAAGGAAAAGAGGAAGGAGAGGAGGAAAACTTATGTATCAGAATCTCTTGCAAAGAACGATTTTTCACACTTGCTCTCACCTTTCCCCAAATGAGGATCTCAATATACAATGAGAGTTGCTTGTGATAGGAGAGTTGCACCTAAGTGAAGAGGCAAAATTTTCAAAGTTGAGAACCAAGAAAAGAGTTGCAAGCTCACTTATAATCTTTTGAGGAACAATCCCAATGGATTCAGATGTGAAGTCGAAGCAGATGAGAGAAGGATCACCTAGACTTTTGTGAGAGGACAACGTCTTTAAGAGACAGTCTGAAGGAAGTTTCCTTTAAGAAAAAATCGAGGGAATGAAATAAACATTTGTAGTGAAAAACAAAAACGTGTAGAGAAAGAGTCAGGGGAGAGGGAGAGGGTATTTTTAGGCTCACGGGAAACACTTAATCCAATACAGCAAGACCCCTAAAAAGATGTAAGGGGAAAAGAATAACAAACGCCACATACACTGTACACTATGTGCCAGACACTGGCCTAAATGCTCTAAATACATTATCAATTTACTTTAAATACTCCCAGAAGTCCTATGGGGTACAGACTATTCTTTTTCCCAATTTACAGATGAGGAAACAGATAAGAGAAACTTGCCCCAAGGTCAAACAGCTGGTAAAAGGCAGATCTGGGCTTAGGTCCCAGCTGTCTCTAAAGCCATACGACAAAATCAAGAACATTCATTAGAGAGAAGAGTATAACAAATTTTTTAACGGGCGATCTCTTGTAAAATGGCAAGAAACGCCAGGAGATAACTGGAGTATGGGGATTCTGGCCCTGAAGGCCTCTGTCCGCCTCCTATCAAAGGAGCCCTGAGTGAGATGGGGGAGGGGTCCTGAAAAGAGGCAAGGTTTGGAACTGGAGCTGTGGACAACGGGAAAGACCAGAGAATAATCAGAATCAATGCCAACTTGATGCCTGAAGCGCAAATCCTAAGATTCTACGAATTACACATTCACATCCGATTTAGGGCCTACTATGTGTTAGGCATGGCTCTCTTCGCTGTAGAGATTAAGATAAACAACTTCTCTGGGCGTAACAGGAGCGGAAACAACCAATATCAATGATCACCAGACACAGGAAAAACCATTCCTCCAGAGAATCCCATCCGAAAGATTTAATTTAAGAGTACATTCCAAGGGAAGATTGGTTTTGGGGGGGAGGGGCAGGAAGAGCGGTCGAAAGCACACTTCCTACCTGCGCTCACCCTCGCCCCCGCCCCCGCCCGGATACTCTCGAGGGACCACAGAGGGATTGGGGGTGAAAGCCCAGAAGCTGCATCCGAGGGCGGCGGGAACGCGGCTTCCTGGGAGCCCCGGACATCAGACGCGCCATCCCCCCGCCACAGACTCCGCCGCTGCCTTTAACTCCCTGGCTCCCCGGACGCCGCCAGCCTCCTCTCAGAGTACTACCGCGCAGGGCAACCTCTTCCCCAGCAGCCCCGCGCAGACCAGAACCCCGAAGCAACTTACCCGCCCCGCCTGGCCCAAGGTAGCCGAGGGTCCTTTCTGAACACCGAGGTCTCTCTGGCGTCTCCACCAATGCCAGCGCGCTATCAGCACGTGGAGGCGGGATTGAGCGCCCAAGGCCAATCAGATCAGACGCAAGGCACGTCCCCGGCGCACATTCCTAGTTCCCGCCTTTGGGAGGGATTAAAAAAAACACAGTTGGCGCCAAACTCCCGTAGTCTTCTAGGGGCTTCAGGGAAAGGGGCGGGGTCTGAGCTGGCGGGGAAGGAGGGGCGCGGCTCCGCTACCTTCGGGGCAGGACCTTGGCCGAGGTAGGGGCGGTGTCTGGGAGAAGCTCTTTAATGAAAGGGAAAGTAACATCTGAGAAGGCCCTGTCATTTATTTAGTTCTTTTTTTAAAAAATAAATTTATTTATTTTATTTATTGATTTTTGGCAGTTTTGGGTCTTCGCTGCTGCGCGCGGTCTTTTCTCTAAGTTGCGGCGAGCGGGGGCTACTCTTCGTTGTGGTGCGCGGGCTTCTCACTGCCGTGGCTTCTCGTTGCGGAGCACGAGCTCTAGGCGCGTGGGCTTCAGTAGTTGTGGCACACGGGCTCAGTAGTTGTGGCTCTAGAGCGCAGGCTCAGTAGTTGTGGCGCACGGGCTTAGTTGCTCCACGGCATGTGGGATCTTCCCGGACCAGAGCTTGAACCCATATCCCCTGCATTGGCAGGCGGATTCGCAACCACTGCGCCACCAGGAAAACCCTATTTAGTTCTTCATTCTATTAATTCGATTGATTGTTAACCGCGTGCTAGACAGGTGTTGGGTGCTGGCTCGATGACGATGAGTAAGCACTGTTGTTCCCTCAGACACTTTACTGAATGATAAGCAATTTACCTCAGGGAGTTTGGAGCTTCGAGGAGGGGATACCAGGCCAGTGGGGTGGGAAGGAGAGGAGTGCTTTTTAGAGGTAGACTACCGGCGTCGTCTCTTAGAACCTGCAGGAATCTGAGGTGCGTGTAGGGTCTAGCCTCCGGAGGCTGGGCCTGCGCCATTGATTGGTGGGGAAATAAAGCCAACTTCCAATGCTACCTCAACGAGGGATTTGATCTTGATCCCTAGTCCTTTCCTCCTGTTTTGTCCACTTTAACAACTTGCAACTGTCATAACAATTTATTGCATATTTTTAAAGTTTTCAAAAAGGCCCCATTTGGGAGAATATGTTCTCTGGAAGAATACTGGTTTCCTGGATTCTCCCCCAGCCACCTACCTTCGCTTCTGAAGAGAAGTTAGTCAGCCAGCATTCCAGGTAGTGGAAAGGGAAAGAGTAGAGGGTGTGCAATCACAAAGCATTTGGTGTTGCTGGAGCATAAAGCGCGAGGTGAGGCTGGAGAGGGAGGAAGGGGTGAGACTTTGAAGCCTCCATAAGAGCTCGTCTTATGGGCGGGGATGGGGAGCGCCACTGAAGGATTTTAAGCTTGGGGTGCCGGTGATCTGATTTGCATTAGTAAGATCTGTTGGCCTTGAGAAGCAGGATTTTGAGATGCTGTTGCAGTGATCCAGGCTAGAGAAGATGAGGACCTGAGGGAGATGGCAGGTAGGCTAGGGGATTGATTTTAGAATATGTAGGAGATGAAAGTGGCAAAACTTAGCAATTGGTTGAATACTGGTTTTCACCATGAGTGCTTAATGATAGCAAAACTTAGCAATTGGTTGAATACTGGTTTTCACCATGAGTGCTTAATGATAGCATTCATAAAAAAATATTTATTGGGGCTTCCCTGGTGGCGCAGTGGTTGAGAATCTGCCTGCCAATGCAGGGGACACGGGTTCGAGCCCTGGTCTGGGAAGATCCCACATGCCGCGGAGCAACTAGGCCCGTGAGCCACAATTACTGAGCCTGCGCGTCTGGAGCCTGTGCTCCGCAACAAGAGAGGCCGCGATAGTGAGAGGCCCGCGCACCGCGATGAAGAGTGGCCCCCGCTTGCCACAACTAGAGAAAGCCCTCGCACAGAAACGAAGACCCAACACAGCCATAAATTAATAAATAAAATTAAAAGTATGTGTCACATTAAAAAAAAAATTTATTGAGAAAATAGCATATTTGCCTCAAAAATAACTAAAGATTTCCAGCAAAATTATCTTCCAGAAAAGAATGACCTTATAATTTAAGCACTTACAAAGTCTCTCATTTTTACTGGTACTCTCTTAAATGGGGGAAGGGGGGAAAATGGGTATAAAAATATTTGCTTGGAAAGACCTCATTGCCAATTTGGCATACTTACAGAAGCCAACTGAAGGAATCAGTATTTTTCTTAAGGAAACAAAGTAGTAGTTTTGCTTTATGGACTCTGAACTCACAATTGCAAATGTTGCTAACGTAAAAGCAATTTCTGAAGAAGATCTTCATGTAAACTATGAGATACAGTGTTAAGGGGAAAAAAGTACAATGAAAGAATGAGAAAAAGAATATACATATATTTGCTTGTTTTTGCATAACGATACATTAGAACCTCATAAAAAGGGTACTGTATGGTATCTTGAAGCCACCACTTAAGTATTTTTACATGGAAATATGCATGGCCTTTCTTGCTTTTTTAAATTACAGCTTTATTTAGATATAATTCACATACCATATATTTTACCTATTTAAAGTGTTGAGTTTGCCTTTTTATAACCTTTTACTTTTGAACTATGGAAGTGTTTCATATATTAAAAGATTGAATTAAATCAGAAAGAAAAAATGCAGAAATGGAAAATAAATCTAAATAAATGAAACTGTGTAAACAAGAGAAATATAACCACATAAACAAAATCATTTTTTTAACATCTTTATTAGAGTATAATTGCTTTACAACGGTGTTAGTTTCTGCTTTATAACAAAGTGAATCAGCTATGCATATACATATATCCCCATATCTCTTCCCTCTTGCGTCTCCCTCCCTCCCACCCTCCCTATCCCACCCCTCTAGGTGGTCACAAAGCACCGAGCTGATCTCCCTGTGCTATGTGGCTGCTTCCCACTAGCTATCTATTTTACATTTGGTAGTGTATATATGTCCGTGCCACTCTCTCACTTTGTCCCAGCTTACCCTTCCCCCTCCCCATATCCTCAAGTCCATTCTCTAGTAGGTCTGTGTCTTTATTCCCATCCTGCCCCTAGATTCCTCATGACCATTTTTTTTTTTTAGATTCCATATATATGTGTTAGCATACGGTATTTGTTTTTCTCTTTCTGACTTACTTCACTCTGTATGACAGACTCTAGGTCCATCCACATCACTACAAATAACTCAATTTCATTTCTTTTTATGGCTGAGTAATATTCCATTGTATATATGTGCCACATCTTCTTTGTCCATTCATCTGTCGATGGACACTTAGGTTGCTTCCATGTCCTGGCTATTGTAAATAGAGCTGCAATGAACATTGCGGTACATGACTCTTTTTGAATTATGGTTTTCTCAGGGTATATGCCCAGTAGCGGGATTGCTGGGTCATATGGTAGTTCTATTTTTAGTTTTTTAAGGAACCTCCATACTGTTCTCCATAGTGGCTGTATCAATTTACATTCCCACCAAGAGTGCAAGAGGGTTCCCTTTTCTCCACACCCTCTCCAGCATTTATTGTTTGTAGATTTTTTGATGACGGCCATTCTGACTGGTGTGAGGTGATACCTCATTGTAGCGAAATCATTATTTTAAGTGACATTTGAACACAGCGCTCTGACTGTACATCATGAGTGGGATATATTCTAAGGACTAAAAGAACTGCAAAGAAATCTTATACCTCATGCAGCAGTTTTATTGTTAGTGTTAACATCATAATTTTAAAACTATTTTATGTATATTGTAGGATAAAGAAATATGTAATATGTTAATATTTTTAGGAATTAAGATATTTAGTGAAAGAGAAAAGAGATCCAAGCATGAAATCAAAAAAAACTTAAGGGTGAAATCCTATACTATTTTGTGTGAATTGGAAATGTCAGCATGAACTCATGATTTTTTAAAATACATATCCCTTATTTCTGTTCCTTAAAGGGTCTGGAAGCAATGATACCCTGTAGCAATATGTCATTAACACACCTGAGACCCAGATCAGGATTTCTAAATACTATTTTCCACTGGAAGGGAGATCTGCTGAGAATCCTCATCGCCTGAACAGGTTAGCTCCTAAGGGCAGAGAGCAGGATGAAGAAGGAGGGGGAGTCTATCAAAAGGAACAAGTGCAAGATACTCAGTATCCTGAATATGGGTAAGTGGCTAGGCTTAACATTTCCAGTGATAGTATTTTTTACAGTTTTTAAAAATTCTCTTACTCAAATAATGCAGATGAAAGGGCTTTGGAAATTTGTTAGAAATCTCAAAAAGTGCATCTAGTTGTGGTAAATAAAGAAGCCTGCAAATTATTTGCTACACCTCCATTGAGAAGTGGAGTCTAATTTCCAGCCCCTTCAATCTGGGCTGGCTTTAGTGACTTGCTTGACCATAGGATTCAAGGACAGTGATGTTCTAGGACTTCTGAGATCTTGCAGTTTCTATCCAGGGTTCTTCTTGGAGATCTCTCTCTCTCTCTTCTCAACCCCAAGTTGCCATGTAAGCATTCCAGCTTACAGTTCCAGCTGAGCCCAGCCTTCCAGCCATCCCTGCCAAGACACAAGACATGTGAGTGAACCCATCTTGAACCCTCCAGACCAAGCCATCTACTAACTCAATACCACTGAATGCCCTCAATCAACATCTCATGGAAGAGAATTGCCATCTGAGCCCTTTCCAAATTCCTGAACCCCCCAACTGTGAAATATTATTAATGGTTGATGTTTTTAAGTCACTATGTTTTAAGGTAATAATTTGTTACAAAGTTTTAGATTACTGGAACAGTAATGGTAATGACAGAACAAAATAATGCAGAGTTTTATTAAAATTGTTACATGAAATATGAGAATGGAAGGCCAAAGGAGGACTGTTTTTTTTTTTTTTTAGAAATTCATCTCAAGTAGTCATCACTTCACTACTCTTTTCATTCTTTTTTTTTAAATTTATTTATTTATTTATTTTTGGCTGCATTGGGTCTTTGTTGCTGTGCATGGGCTTTCTCTAGTTGCAGCAAAGGGGCTTCTCTTCGTTGCGGTGTGCAGCTTCTCATCTCAGTGGCTTCTCTTGTTGCAGAGCACAGGCTCTAGGCGCGTGGGCTTCAGCAGTTGTGGCTCATGGGCTCTAGAGCGCAGGCTCAGTAGTTGTGGCGCACGGACTTAGTTGCTCCGCGGCATGTGGAATCTTCCCGGACCAGGGCTCGAACCCGTGTCCCCTGCATTGGCAGGTGGATTCTTAAGCACTGAGCCACCAGGGAAGGCCCAAAGGAGGACTTTAATGTTTGAGGAACTTAAATTAATAATCACTCCCATTTATAGAGTATAGTAATTAAATTCCCTTCAATATTTTAAACTCCATTTATAAATGTAATGCATTTGATCTGTTTTTTAAACATTTCATACTTGTAGGACAAACACAAAATCCCTGACAATTAAAACATTCCTTAGTGTTACCGAGTCTAAGCTCATACTGCTCACCACACAACAGGCCAATAATTGAGAGACGAGCTGTTGGGACAAGGAATAACAACTTTATTCGGAAAGCCAGCAGACTGAGAAGATGGTGGGCTCATGCCCCAAAGAACCATCTTGCCTGAGTTAGAATTCAGGCTCCTTTTATACTAGAAGGGGAGGGAGTAAAGTCAAACATCTCCTGGTTCCCATCAGCCTCAGGAGGGAATGTGTTAATTTCTTCCTCCCTGCAGTCATTCACAGGTGGACCTGGTCAGGATGTTTCCTGTGATCTAAACAAAGGTATTCTAGCTTAATGCTCATTACCTGGGAAGCAGGGTTCCCAGCGATGGGCCATTATGTATAATTTAAGCTTATAGGCAACATCCCTTTAGTGATTAACTTGTAATAGAATACAAAAGGTTCTTCCTTATTACATCAGTACCTAAACATGTAGTGAATCCTCAAGTTCTCTCAAACATTCTAATACTTTTAACAACATTGGTCAACTTCTCTGACTTTTCAACTTAAAATCAAAGGTCTATGAATATGGTGAACTTATCTGCATTTCAAAGTAATATATCCACCTAGAACAGGAAAAAAAAAAGAAAAAGATCTAATCCAGGGAAACTTGGAACACAGTACTTTGACTATATATCTTTAGTTTAAAACAAAAAAGCAAAGAAACAAACAAAAAACAAATTTAAAAAACCTGCAAACAAATTGTAATCTCCATTTAGTAAGTTTGCTGTTTACAGTGGTATGAAGGTAGCAATTCTGAAATTATACTGTGTATATTGTAAAGCTGAGAAATGAAGAAATATATTGATTATTGTGGGAGCCAGAGTTCTCACTATGGGAAAAGGATGATACAAATATGGAAAGGAGGAAGACAAGGAGGGATCCTGTGTTTTGGGATTGGATTAGAGATATCAGTATGAACTTATGATTTGAATATGTATGTCTATATCCACGTGTATATTATATATATATTCATATTTACTATCTCTCTTCTCTGAAAGGGCCTAGAAGAAGTGACACACCAATAACAATGAGCACTCATACCGTACAGTTCTTGGTCTCTAAATACTATTCCTCAATAAAAGGAACTCTTTAGAGATATGGATGATCCAGGAGTGGAGCAAGAGGGAAAAAAGATGATCCTGAAATACCTTGCTGTACCAGAAAGTAAAGAAGTGTTCACAGTATGATGGGGGATGTGTGCAAGAGCAACTGCTTATGGGTGAGCCTGGATAATGGAACACTCTGAAATTGTTTGCCAAAAATTATGAATTGGTACATTTTTCTGGGGAAAAAGTCCCTAGCTTTCAATAGGCTATTGAAATTGGCCATTGGGCATTACCTTCCTTATTGATGATTTAATTCTAAAGAAATGGCTCCCAGGTCCTTGAGGAAAAATTCCTGATTTGTGAAACTGGCAAGAAGCTTATTTTAAAAGACTTACATATATTTGAAAAGGAGAGTGAAAGAAATTCTGAAAGAAAAGGGAGGGGTGGGACTTCCCTGGCGGTCCAGTGGTTAAGACTCTGCACTTCCACTGCAGGAGGCATGGGTTTGATCCCTGGTCGGGGAACTAAGATCCCACAAGCTGCCCCGAAGCCAAAAAAAAAAAAAAAAAAAAAAAAAAAACTGAAAAGGGAGGGGTGAATGGGGGAGAGGAGGAGTTTCTTCCCTTATTTTTCAACAGGGAGAATAATCCTCTTAATTTGCATTTGTTCCTACACAGTTTATAAGTAGATAGGGAAATCAGATAGTGTATCAGTTTCTAAACAAATATATTTATTTTATAATTCACATAAGTGATTTAATTAAGTAAATTGCTCCTGGTTTTCTCAGTCACCTAAATACCTGGAAGGATTGAATATTTATTAAATGCCTATTATATGTGTGACAAAGTAAGTTGAGATACAAAGATGAATAAGGCAGATCCTGTGTTCCAGGAGTTTTTATTCACCCTGGGAGATAGACACAGAATCAGAACTTTTAGAGAAAAACCAAGGCCTAGGAAGGTTAAGTCATTTAACCCAGGTCACAATCTTTTTTCTAAGGTTGAAAAAAGTGCAACCTTAATGACTCAGGTCTTTAGATGCTGGTTCAGCACTCTCTGAACTTCACATAATACTTCTAATGATATATCCTAATGAGGTGCCAGTAATTTTTTTTTAACTTTTTAAAAAATTTATTTATTTTTTATTTTTGGCTGCGTTGGGTCTTTGTTGCTGCATGCAGGCTTTCTCTAGTTGTGGCGAGCGGGGGCTACTCTCTGTTGCAGTGCGTGGGCTTCTCACTGCGGTGGCTTCTCCCATTGCGGAGCACGGGCTCTAGGCATGTGGGCTTCAGCAGTTGTGGCTCGCGGGCTCTAGAGTGCAGGCTCAGTAACTGTGGCACACAGGCTTAGTTGCTCCGCGGCATGTGGGATCTTCCCCGACCAGGGCTCAAACCCGTGTCCCCTGCATTGGAAGGTGGATTCTTAACCATTGTGCCACCAGGGAAGTCTCGCCAGTAATTTTTTGATGGTAATAACTAGAGGTTAAGGAAGAGGGCCTGGGAGAAATGAGAACTCTTACACCAGATGTTTCCTGAATTCTGAATCCCACAAATTTTTAGCTTTTATTTGCATTTTCTATATTCATTTTTAAAAAAAAAACTTTTATACTTTAAAACAAAAAAAAGATATAGATTAAAGAATCTTACTCATTAAATTCATTGTAACTACCACCCTGGTCATGGAATAGAACTTAGACACTTCTTTCTAAGCCCTGTCCCAATCATAGCCCCTCTCCTCCTCCCAAAAAGTAATTACTACCCTGACTTTCAGAGTAAAAACTTTCTTGCATTTTGTCATGGTTTTATTAACCAAGTGCGTAAGCACTATAAGTTAGTTTTTCCTGTGTTTTAAAAATTTGATGTCTTATAAGTCTCAGTCTTAGTCATATCAGCTACTATAACAAAATACCATAGACTGGATGGCTTAAACACCAAACATAAATTTCTCACAGTTCTGGAGGCTGGGAGGTCTGAATTCCAGGTGCCAGCAGCTTCAGTGTCTGGTGAGCGCCTTCTTCCTAGTTTGCAGACAGCTGCCTTCTTGCTGTATCCTCCCACAGCAGAGAGCCAGGGCTCTGGTTTCTTCCTCTTCTTGTAAGGGCACTAATCCCATCATGAGGGCTCCACCCTCATGACCTCATCTAAATGTAATTACCTCCCAAAGGCCCCACCTCCAAATACCATTACTTGGGGAATTTGGGCTTCAACATATGAATTTTGGGGAACAGAAGTATCTTGTTCACAGCAGTCTCTTATAATTGACAGTTTCCCCCTCCCATACCTTTCTTTTTCTTTATCTTTCTATATATATTTTTCTCTTTTTAATATTTATTTATTTGGCTGCGCCAGGTCTTAATTGCAGCACGCAGGATCTTCGTTTCCGCATTTGGGATCTTCCTTGTGGCATGCAGGATCGTTAGTTGTGGCATGCAAAATCTTAGTTGCAGCATTTGGGGTCTAGTTCCCAGACCAGGGATTGAAACTGGGCCCCCTGCATTGGGAGCACGGAGTCTTAGCCACTGGACCACCAGCGAAGTCCTCCTTTCTTTTTCTTTAAATTGATCTCTTAAAAAACTTGATTTTTTGACCTGCAGAATCTCCCAACTGTCTTGAGTTTTTCTGATTACATATTCATGGTTCAGTTTAGCATATTCTTCTGTCCTCTTTATTTTTTGCAAATTGGCAGCTGGATCTAGAGATTTGATCCTTTTGACAAGACCATAGGTGGCATTATGTTCTTTCATCAGGAGCCACCTAAAGTCTGGGTTTTTTTGCTCCTTTTGTGATGTCAGCAACCATTTATCAATTAATTAATTGGATGTTGCAAAATGGTGATATTCTAATTCTGTCTTATATTAACTGGAATTTTTTTATAGTAATCTTTCATTTATTTATATATTTATATTTTTTTATATTTATTTTTGGCTGTGTTGGGTCTTCGTTTCTGTGCGAGGGCTTCCTCTAGTTGTGGCAAGCGGGGGCCACTCTTCATCGCGGTGTGCGGGCCTCTTCACTATCGTGGCCTCTCTTGTTGCGGAGCACAGGCTCCAGACGCGCAGGCTCAGTAGTTGTGGCTCACGGGCCTAGTTGCTCCGCGGCATGTGGGATCTTCCCAGACCAGGGCTTGAACCCGTGTCCCCTGCATTAGCAGGCAGATTCTCAACCAGTGCGCCACCAGGGAAGCCCTTAACTGGAATATTTTAATGAAGAGACACTTATCATCTATTTGGTTACCCAGTAGGACAAGGTACAATTCATATATGAAAAGCAAGATAAAATTTTGACTTTTTCCTTTTACTTACCAGCTTTTAAGATTGATTTCTTGTTCTCCAAAGGTAACCAATTTTTAAAAATATTATGTATTCATGGATTTAGACATATACAACAGGTTTCAACTCATTGCAGTTGTTAGCCTTATTGAAGCTCATATTGTACTATCTTTGGTCAGTGGGAGCCTCTTCAAGTTGGTATTGTAAGGGAGAGAAAGAAATCTTTTTCCTCTACCCATTTTGGTTTCACCAGCTTGGGCCCCATAAATTAGACTAACAAAATACATTAACAAGAGAAAGACAGATATTTATTAACATGTGCATTGTGCATACACATGGGAGCATTCACAGATGAGTAACTCAAAGGGATAGTTAGAACTTGGGCTTACCTAGCATCTTTTTTTTAAATATAAATTAATGAATTTATTTATTTTTGGCTGCACTGGGTCTTTGTTGCTGCGTGCGGGCTTTTCTCTAGTTGCATCGAGCGGGGGCTACCCTTCGTTGCGGTGTGCAGGCTTCTCATTGCGGTGGCTTCTCTTGTTGCGAAGCACGGGCTCTAGGCGCACAGGCTCAGTAGTTGTGGTGCACAGGCTTAGTTGTCCCGCGGCATGTGGAATCTTCCCGGACCAGGGCTTGAACCCGTGTCCCCTGCATTGGCAGGCGGATTCTTAACCACTGTGCCACCAGGGAAGTCCATTACATGGCATCTTAAAAAAAGAACAATAAATTTTTTTTAGAGAAGTGACAAGACAAAGGAAAGAACTTTGAGCTTCTAAGAGTGGCAAATTGTAAGAAGGCAAAAATATGGGGAAACTAGTGGTAAATAAGGGCTAGGTTTTTTTTTTTTAATTTTTATTGGAGTATAGTTGCTTTACAATGTTGTGTTAGTTTCTGCTGTACAGCAAAGTCAATCAGCTACACATATACATATACCCCCTTTTTTTGGATTTCCTTCCCATTTAAGTCACCACAGAACACTGAGTAGAGTTCCCTGTGCTGTTCAGTAGGTTATCATTAGTTATCTATTTTATACATAGTAGTGTATATATGTCAATCCCAGTCTCCCAATTCATCCCATCGCTCACTTCCCCCCTTGATATCCATACGTTTGTTCTCTACATCTGTGTCTCTAGTTCTGCTTTGCAAATAAGTTCATCTGTATCATTTTTCTAGATTCCACACATAAATGATATTATATATTTGTTTTTCTCTTTCTGGCTTACTTCACTCTATATGACAGTCTCTAGATCCATCCACATCTCTGCAAATGGCACAATTTCATTCCTTTTCATGGCTGAGTAATATTCCATTGTATATATGTACCACATCTTCTCTACCCATTCCTCTGTTGATGGACAGTTAGGTTGCTTCCATGTCCTGGTGATTGTAAATAGTGCTACAATGAACATTGGGGTTTGTATATCTTTTTGAGTTATGGTTTTCTTCCGGTATATGCCCAGAAGTGGGATTGCTGGGTCATATGGTAGTTCCATTTTTTTTTTTAAGTTTTTTTTTTAAATTTTATTTATTTTTGGCTGGGTTGGGTCTTTGTCGCTGTGCGCAGGCTTTCTCTAGCTGCGGTGAGCAGGGGCTACACTTTGTTGTGGTGCACGGGCTTCTCATTGCAGTAGCTTCTCTTGTTGTGGAGTATGGGCTCTAGGCGTGCAGGCTTCAGTAGTTGTAGCACACAGGCTCAATAGTTGCGGCACACGAGCCCTAGAGCATGTGGGCTTCAGTAGTTGAGACACATGGGCTCAGTAGTTGCAGCGCAGGCTCTAGAGCACAGGCTCAGTAGTTGTGGCACACGGGCTTAGTTGCTCCACGGCATGTGGGATCTTCCTGGAACAGGGCTCGATCCCGTGTCCCCTGCATTGGCAGGCGGATTCTTAACCACTGCACCACCAGGGAAGTCCCAGTAGTTCTATATTTAGTTTTTCAAGGAACCCCCATATTGTTCTCCATAGTGGCTGTATCAATTTACATTCCCACCAACAGTGTAGTTTTAGTAAGGTTTGATAGTTTCCTCTGATGCTGTCTCCGGGCTGATAAGGGTCTAAAGTTGTCTCCAGTGATTAGCGTCTGTCTTTCGTGGTAGAGATAGAAGAGGGGACACTTTTATAAATTAAGGGCAAATAGGGGGAGGGCAGAGAGCTTTTGTATAGGCATACCTTGTTTTATTGTGCTTCGCTTTATTGTATTTCACAGATATTGTGATTTTTACAAATTAAAGGTTTGTGGCAACCCTGCATTGAGCAAGTCTATGAGCACCACTTTTCCAACAGCATTTGCTCAGTTAGTGCTCCTGTGTCACATTTTGGTAATTCTTGCAACATTTCGAACTATTTCATTATTACTATATTGTTACTATATTATGGATACCTGCGATCAGTGATCTTTGATGTTACTATTGCAAAAATATTACGACTTGCTGAAGGCTCAGATGATGGTTAGCAGTTTTTGGCAATAAAGTATTTTTAAATTAAGGTATGTAATTTTTTTAGATATGTTATTAATAGCACACTTAATAGACTATAGTATAGTGCAAACATACTTTTAAATGCACTGGGAAACCAAAAAAATTATGTGACTCACTTTATTTTGATGTTTGCTTTATTGTGGTGATCTGGAACCAAACCTGCAGTATCTCCAAGGTATGCCTGTATCTGTTTCTCTCAATTGCTTTCAGTTCAAGAAAGCTTATGTACCTCTTAGACAAAGAAGCAATAAATTTGTGAAGAAATTACACGACAAAAGGGGTTTGGGCTAGGGGCAGTAAATTGTAGGAAAGAGACTAGGAGATATACGGAAGATAAGGGTTGTTTTAGTAGGTTTGTTTCTACAGATCCATTTGAATGTTGATTACCAGTCTCAGGTGACAATGATGTTCTTCTATTGCTGGTTCAGGGAGGGCACATTTCTCATGGGAAATTTGATGGCCTGTTTTTAAGTAGAAACATCTGCATCTGTTGTTTCCAGAGTACCTTTAGCAAAAGATAGTCAGTATGCCAAAGTGTCATATTTTGGGGTGGCATGTCTTGAAATCCTTCCTGCCAAAGCGGCATGTTTTGGGGGTGGCATATTCTGCTACCGTTTTTTACCTGAGTCCTTCTGACGTAACCCTAGTAGTCTTTTAAAAAATATATTATTTTATCTTTTATTATTGAAATTTCCAAACATATACAGTAGTAGAAAGGCAAGTCTATGGACTCCCACTACCCAACATCCAGTTTCAATAATTATCAATATATTGCCAGTTTTGTTTCATCGATACCTACACGTCTTATCCTTGTTGATTATCATTAGCATTACTTTTAGAGCTTTCTTGAGCATAATTCACCCATTGGAAGTGTGCAATTCAACGATTTTAGTAAATTTATAGAGTTGTGCCACCATCACCATAATCCAATGTTAGACATTTCCATCACCCCAGAATATTGCCTCGCAGCTGTTTGCAGTCAGTCCTTCTTCCACTCCTATATCCAGGCAACCACTGACCTGATCTATCAGTTTAGTTACCTTAGAGCTGTTGATTTTCCCGCTGCTGCCCAATAAAAGTCTTGGGATTTCTCTTAACAGTCATCCTAAGTATTCTTTTCACATTTTTCTTTCTGTGTTGAAGCTCTCACTTCCTAGATACCATATCTTCCTCTTTCTTGGTTTATACCCTCATACAGAGGAGCACCTTTTTCAACATATTCCTGAGAAAGGGTATATAGGGGAGGAAAAATAATTTTCCTCTACCCTTCTGAGTCCTTGGCTGAGAGCCCTGTAATAAAAGACAGATTAACAAGAGAAAAACAAACATGTTAATTAACATGTATACTTCAGGTATACATGGGAGATACCCAGGGAAAAAATTGAGTCACTCCACAAGTGTGGGTAATTTTTCATCTATTGTGCTATGACCTCTCAGGGAACCCTCTCAATTATCTTGGAATTTTTTTTAAATTATTAATTAATTAATTTATTTTTGGCTGTGTTGGGTCTTCGTCGCTGTGCGCGGGCTTTCTCTAGTTGCGGTGAGCGGGGGCTACTCTTCGTTGCGGTGCGTGGGCTTCTCAT
Organism: Balaenoptera acutorostrata; assembly: GCF_949987535.1. NCBI lineage: Eukaryota > Metazoa > Chordata > Mammalia > Artiodactyla > Balaenopteridae > Balaenoptera > Balaenoptera acutorostrata. The sequence goes on from NC_080077.1 coordinate 69,182,621, forward strand.
TGCGGTGGTTTCTCTTGTTGCGGAGCACGGGCTCTAGGCATGCAGGCTTCAGTAGCTTGGCTCACGGGATCTAGAGCGCAGGCTCAGTAGTTGTGGCGCACGGGCTTAGTTGCTCTGCGGCATGTGGGATCTTCCCGGACCAGGGCTCGAACCCATGTCCCCTGCATTGGCAGGCGGATTCCCAACCACTGTGCCACCAGGGAAGTCCCTCTTCTTGGAAATTTAAAAATATTATTTATTTGGAAATGTATTCTGTCCCATTTTCATAGTTCACTTGTTCTGAAAGTTCTGCTGTTGAGTTTGAGTTCCCCAAGGAGCAAACATTCAAATCCTGGACAAAAATTCAAATTGAAATACATTTTTAAAAGGTTTAAACTTCCTTTGGAGATCTACCCATGTCAGTACAGAAGGATCTACTCCCTTTTAAAACACTTTTTAGAGGTAGAATTTACAAAAGTGCACAAATCTTAAGCGTACAGTTGATTTTTTTTCTCTTTTGTATCTACCAGAGTAACCACAACCCAGGGGAAGATAATGAAACATTTCCGTCTCCCTAGGAGGTTCCCTTAGGCCCTTTGCAGGCAATACCCCCCAAAAGCAACCACTAGTCTGACTTTGTCATTATTTTGGCTTGTTTATGAACTTGACGTAAATGTTCTGTTAATTTTTATGTACTCTTCAACACCCCTCTTCACAGTGCCTGAAGACTATTCTATACCTTACATACTTTATTTCATTCCCATGTCAATGAAAATAATCAATAATCTATAATAAGAATAGAAAAGAGTTTTATTTGAGCCAAACTAAGGACTAGCCTGGAAGCCAGCTTCCCAGATTACTCTGAGAAGCTGCTCCAGAGAAGCATGGTTTCCAGCACAGTTTTATATCTTGTCAGAACGAAGAACATTAAACAAGACAGGGTTACATTCCTTCAAGGTTTTAAAAAACAACAACACACACACAGATCAGCAAGTACACAGCAAGCCAGCATGGCCTTGGCACCTGGAAAGGAAGTCTCATCATCAAAGGAGTACTAGCATAAGCATCCCAGGAAGAGAGACATTTAATCTTTATATTTAACATGGACATTCTTTACTTCTGGTCAGTGTGCTCTTTTCTTGAATAATTAGAGCAGATATACAATTTATGTCTGATAGGCCATAAACAGGCTATTTTCGTTAGCATAAAATTCAAGTTAACTCATGCATAAGCCAAGAATGACTTTCATATATGTCAATATGTGAAAATTTCTTTTATCACCCATCTTAACATTTATACCCAATATTTATATTAAGAATGCTGCAAGGGACTTCCCTGGTGGCGCAGTGGTTAAGAATCTGCCTGCCAATGCAGGGGACACGGGTTCGAGCCCTGGTCCAGGAAGATCCCACATGCTGCGGAGCAACTAAGCCCGCGCGCCTAAAGCCCGTGCTCCGCAACGAGAGAGACCATCGTAATGAGAAGCCCGCGCACCACAACGAAGAGTAGCCCCCGCTCAGCACAACTACAGAAAGCCCACGCGCAGCAACGAGGACCCAACGCTGCCAAAAATTAAGAAAAAAAAAGAATGCTGCCAGGGCTATGCTTGTTACACTTGTGTGTGAATTTCCACAGGCCAGAGGTCTAAAAAGGGAATTGCTGGGTCAGAAGAGGCGAATCTGCTTTTCATTCCTATCTGATCTTTTCGCCTGTTGAGGCAGAAGGATCCCATACCCCTACAGGCTCCCTAGCTTCTCCCGCATGGCGGAATCTTCTGTCTCGCTATCCCACCACTCGTCGTCTCCGGACCTCCCATCACAGCAAGCTCTTGCCTCGGCTCTACAAGCCATTTCTGCTCGGATTCCCCAGCGGGAGTTGCCCGGATAGGGACGCCCGCGTTTCCGGTGCCGAGGGGGCGGGGCCGGCGTCGCGGGGCGGGGCCGGCGTCTCAGGCCTGCGCCGTCGCAGGCCGGTGACGTAGTGCGCCGCGTGCTCCCCCCACGTGTGCTGCAGCGTTCTGGGTGTCCGCGGAGAAGCGGCGGTTGTTTTCTCTGGGGGCGAAGTTGGTGGCAGCTCCGGCGCGGGGACCTCAGCGGCTCAGGGGCTCTGAGCGCGAAGCAGGGAGCGTCGGTGGCCGTCTGGGGCGGAGGGCCCGCGGTCATGGAGCACCTCTTGCTGGAGGTGGCGGCCGCGCCTCTGCGGTTAATCGCTGCCAAGAACGAGAAGAGCCGCAGCGAGCTGGGCAGGTTCTTGGTCAAGCAGGTAAGAGAAGGAGCGAGAGGGAAAGCGCCCGGCCGCCCCCGCCACCCCCCTGGCGCGTGCCCCATGGCCCTGCGCGGAGACGCAGGGGACAGGAAAGCGGCGTCTTGTTACTCTGGCCCGCTCCCCAGGGCTGGCCCGTGGCGGAGGCGTCCGCGCGCGTTTGAGAAGCCAGGAAGGAGCCTTCTGTTTTTCTCGGGGGGAGAGACTTGCCTTCCCCTCTCCACCGACTTACCCCCTTGCAGCGCCCTGACTGCGTGCGGCAGATGTGGCCTTCGGAGAGAAATGTGGGTGGTTTTTCTGTAATTGAGGTTGTGTGTCTGCCCTTTTGACATATGTATTATCTAAGTGTGCCGAGTCCAGTCACCCCTGTTAGCTTGGGTGAATGTTTCCTGTCTGCCCAGTCCCGACTTTTCGGCCCACTGACAAGCATTGATTGTGTTCCTGCTCTGCCTAGCACACAGTATGGCACTTTGAGGAGACATAAATTCGTTAAGGTCTCTGCCCACAGGGTATTTAGTGTCTATCTTTAGAGACCGTTCATAAACACAGAAAACAACTGATGGACAAAGCGAGACATTGAGTGCATAATTTCTAAACCATGGGAATTATGAATTGGTTTTCTGGGAAATGGGTGCTCTGGCCTTTTAAGAGCGATCTCTCGTTTACCACCAGCTGTCTGAGTTTTTTCACGTGGCATTTTAACTTCGTGTTTTGTGCTTCCCCACCCCCCCCATATCTGTTAGCTTCTTTTTTTAAAATTAATTAATTTATTATTTATTTTTGGCTGCGTTGGGTCTTCGTTGCTGTGCGCGGGCTTTCTCTAGTTGCGGCGAGCGGGGGCTACTCTTCGTTGCGGTGCGCGAGCTTCTTACTGTGATGGCTTCTCTAGTTGCGGAGCACGGGCTCTAGGCACACGGGCTTCAGTAGTTGTGGCATGCGGGCTCCAGAGCGCAGGCTCAGTAGTTGTGGCGCACGGGCTTAGTGGCTCCGTGGCAAGTGGGATCTTCCTGGACCAGGGCTCAAACCCGTGTCCCCTGCATTGGCAGGCGGATTCTTAAGCACTGCGCCACCAGGGAAGTCCTGTTAGCTTCTTGAGGGTAGAAAAATTTTTTTTTCTAATTCCAGTATGTAGACCGTATATATCCTATTGCTTAGAAAACAACAGCAGTATTTTGTGTCTGGAGTAGCTGGGAACTAACATGAGAGGCATTTCTGTTTGGTGACAACAAATGAACATGTATAGCAAAGGGGAGTGGAAGATATGCCTGGGGTTATGTGGCTTGTGATTCCCCCAGGGAAGGGAATCACATAAATGGAGAGGTCTAGGAAAGAAAATGGATTTTTGGTGGGCTGGACTAAGGATAGAGATGATCAGTTTATATGAGCCGAGCTTGTGGTGACAGGCTCCTGAATTATGTATTATGGCTAGACGTATTTTTCTGTAAGTGGGCTTGCATTTAGAACAGAGGTTCTGAAGCTGGGGCTCATGGACCATGGACAAAAGGGGATTTATTTATGATTCTCCACTGTAATTGGATATAAAATTGGTGCTTATGTATTGTGAGTAAAATGAGAAAAATGGTTTGTAGCCGTTTTTAAGAGAATCTGATATTTTGAAGTGCGAACCACTCAGGTAGATTCTGAGACTATATAGTAATGCTAAGGAACTTAAAAGCTACTCGAAAGTTTAGTTGAATTAAGGAGATTGGGACACCTGTGCTTCCCCTTTCTTTGTCTCACGTAATCTGTCTCTCAGATTCTATCCAATCTGAGAGATGTTTTTCAGGTTTGTTCCTTTCCATTTTCAGTAATAGTTTCAAGCCTTTCGCTCAGAGAAGAGTTGATTGTGTTGTCATTCTATTTTTCTCCTATTTTGGGAAGCAAAATAATTTTTACTGGAAAGCAAAGGCTTTTTTTTTTTTTTTTTGGCCAAGCCGCGCAGCTTGTGGGATCTTAGTTCTCCAGCCGGAGATTGAACCCGGGCCCTCTGCAGTGAAAGCACGGAGTCCTAACCACTGCACTGCCAGGGAAGTCCCAGCAAAGTTTTTTTTTTTTTTTTTTAAATACAGTAGTTAGGAATGGATTAGTGCTTATATTTAGCAGCAGTTAATAGACACTATCATTTTTTTCTTTTTTTCTTTTTTTAATTATTATTTATTTATTTTTGGCTGTGTTGGGTCTTCGTTTCTGTGTGAGGGCCTTCTCTAGTTGCGGCAAGCGGGGGCCACTCTTCATCGCGGTGCGCGGGCCTCTCACTGCCGCGGCCTCTCTTGTTGCGGAGCACAGGCTCCAGACGCGCAGGCTCAGTAGTTGTGGCTCACGGGCCCAGTCGCTCCGCGGCATGTGGGATCTTCCCAGACCAGGGCTCGAACCCGTGTCCCCTGCATTGGCAGGCAGACTCTCAACCACTGCTTCACCAGGGAAGCCCCCCCAGCAAAGTTTTTGAAACATTGCTTCTCATGGAGTTTGGGATCTGAAGTAAGAATTTTTTAGGATTGTGCTTCCTTTTTTTTTCTTTATCTCAGTTGGTGACACCACTGTCTCTCTATCCAGTCCCTTTTCACTCCTTTTCTGTCACATATAGCCAAGTCCTCCTGATTTTCCTTACTCAGTATTGGATCTGTTCCTTTCGCTTTGTCCCTACTACCGCTACCATCCTACAGTTCTGACTCTTAATTGCACCGTGGAGGTGTTCTTTCCACCACCACCAAGCAAGTCTCAGACACCAGCTGGTGTCCTACAGTTAACTCAATTCTGACACTGTTTATCTGCAGAAAGCATCATATTCTTCAGGGTAAAGGCTCAGCCCTAAAAGACTTCTCCCACCCGCAATATACCACCGATTGTCACCTGTGCTTCTGATCAACTGGCTATAAATTAGAGGTTCCAATGACCTCTTCCTTGGGTTTGATTAATTTGCTAGAGTGGCTCACAGAACTCAGAGAAATGTTTTACTTACTAGGACAACCAACCCTGAAGCTCTCTGAACCATGTTCTTTTGGGTTTTTATGGAGGCTTCCTTACGTAGGCACAGTTGATTAAATCTCTGGCGGTTGGTGATTGAACTCTCCATCTTTAGCCCCTCTGCCCTCCCGGGAGGGCACGGAACTGAAAGTTCCAATACTCTAATCACATGATTGGTTCTCCTGGCAACCAGCTCCCATCTTAGTGGCTTTCCACAATTCACTGCATTAACATAACAAGACACCTTTATCTCTCTCTCTCATCACAGGAAGTTCCAGGGGTTTTAGGAACTCGGCCAGGAATAAGGTGGAAGACCCGATTTGTATTTCTTATAAATCACAGGGTCACATCTTACCTCCTTGATCACTGTTTATGTTGAGGAAGAGCAGAGTGCTTAAGAGCATGTGTGGGTACTGGGGCTGAAGTATGGCTGAAGATCAAATCCATTCTCTCTCTCTCTTTCTTGTTTTGTTTTGTTTTTTGTCCGCACCGCTCGGTTTGCGGGATCTTAGTTCCCCTACCAGGGATCGAACCTGCACTGCCTGCAGTGGAAGCGCGGAGTCTTAACCACTGGACCGCCAGGGAAGTCCCTCTGTTCTCTTTTATTTAACTGCCTTTGGGTCCTCCCACAGGTTGCTCAACTCTCCTGAGTCTCAGTTTCTTGATATGATATGTATTACGTATGGTAGCCGCTAAATAGTTACAGAGAGTAGTTAAAAGCAGGGACTCTGGAGCCAGGTTCTGTGACATGGATTCCTGGTTCTGCTCCTAGCTTTGTGACCTTACCCCTTTTTTATTTTTCAGTTTCCTTATCTGTAAAATGGGGATAATTTTACCTACTTCATGGGTTGCTATGAGGATTAGATGCCTAGAATATAGTAAGTGCTGTCTATAAAAGTGGTTGCTGTTATTATTGCTATAAATAAGATTGTTGTGAGATCTAAATGTTGTGAGATCTAAATGTTTGTGAGATCTAAAATGCATGAATCAAAAAGTGACAGAAAAGGAAAAATAGAGAAACTCAAAATTATAATTGGAGACTTTTAACACTCTAGCCTCAGTCATTGATAGTACAAATACAGAAGATCAGTAAAGATATAGAAGACTTGAACACCATCAACAAACCTGACCTAACTGGCATTTATAGAATGCTGTGTCCAGTAATTGCAGAATACATACTCTGCACATCTGGAACGTTCACCAAGATAGATCATAAGATGGGCCATTAAACAAGTCTCAACAAATTTAGGAGAATTGAAATCACACAAGGCATATTCAGTTACCCCAATGAGATTAAATTAGGAGGAAAACCCCTCAAAATGATGCTGGGAAAAATCCCTAAATGTTAGAGATTAAATAAGAAAATTAAAAGAAACTGATGGCTAAAGAAGAAATCACTGGGAGAATCAGAAAATATTTTGAACTGTATGATAGCTTAAATAATTTGTGGGTTGCAGGCCCACAACAATTCCTTCTAACAATTAGAAGGAAATTCATAACATTTAGAGGGAAATTTATAACATTAAGTTCTTATATTTGGAAAAAATGGTTTGAAATTAGTGATATTTCTTAAGCTTCCACCTTAGGAAATTAGAAAAAGAAGAGCAAATTAAACGCAAAATAAATAGAAGGAGGAAGATAATAAAGATAACAGTGGAAACGAATGAAATAGAAAATGGACAAACAATATAGCAAACCAGTGAAACCAGAAGTTGATTCTTTGAAAAGATTGACCAAGAATAAAAGGGAAAAATCCAAACTATTAGAAATGAAAGAAGGACACCATTAGAGCGTTTGAAAAGAATAAAAAAATAAGTAACTAATATGAAAAATTTTATGCCAATAAATTAGACAATTTAGATGACAGGAGCATTCAGAGAATATAAATTACCAAAGCTCACTCAAGAAATAGACAAAAACAAGATAGGAATAGAGCAAAACTTCCTCAAGCTGATAATAGAGGATCTACAAACACACAGTTAATAAAGGAACAACCCGATCACAGTTAATAAAGGAACAACCCAATTTAAAAATGGGTAAAAGATTTGAATAAATACGTCACAAAAGAAGATAAATGAATGGCTATTAAATACTTCATACCATATACCACTCCACCTACACTAGAATGGCTAAAATTAAAACCAATAATACTATGTGTTGGTGAAGTTATGTAGCAACTGAAGTGCTCAGATATTGCTGGTGGGGATGTGAAATGGTGCAGATACTCTGGAAAACAACTTCTGTTAAACATTGAAAAATTTCTTAACATTTAATTAATTTATTTATTTATTTTTTGCTGCATTGGGTCTTTGTTGCTGCGCGCGGGCTTCCTCTAGTTGCGGCGAGCGGGAGCTACTCTTCCTTGTGGTGCACGGGCTTCTCATTGCGGTGGCTTCTCGTTGCAGAGCACGGTCTCTAGGCGTGTGGGCTTCAGTAGTTGTGGCATGCGGGCTCAGTAGTTGTGGCTCGCGAGCTCTAAAGCGCACGCTCAGTAGTTGTGGTGCACGGGCTTAGTTGCTCCATGGCATGCGGGATATTCCTGGACAAGGGCTTGAACCTGTGTCCCCTGCATTGGCAGGGGGATTCTTTTTTTTTTTTTTTTTTTTTTTTTTAATTTATTTTTGGCTGTGTTGGGTCTTCGTTTCTGTGCGAGGGCTTTCTCTAGTTGCAGCAAGCGGGGGCCACTCTTCATCGCGGTGCACGGGCCTCTCACCATTGTGGCCTCTCTTGTTGCAGAGCACAGGCTCCAGACGCGCAGGCTCAGTAGTTGTGGCTCACGGGCCCAGTCGCTCTGCGGCATGTGGGATCTTCCCAGACCAGGGCTCGAACCCGTGTCCCCTGCATTGGCAGGCGGATTCTTAACCACTGCGCCACCAGGGAAGTCCTAAAAATTTTTTTTTTTTTAATTAAAAATGAAAGTTTAGGGAATTCCCTGGTGGTCCAGTGGTTAGGACTCCATGCTTTCACTGCCGAGGGCCCAGGTTTGATCCCTCGTTGGGTAACTAGGATCCTGCAAGCCATGCGGCGTGGCCAAAAGTGTATTATCAAGTTGAGCATACAGTTACTGTGTGCCCCAGCAATATCAATCTTTGGTAATAAAAAGATTGAGTAACAAAAATATGGGGGGGGGGGAGAAATTGGGAATTTGGGATTAACAGATACACACTACTATATATAAAATAGATAAATAACAAGGACCTACCGAATAGCACAGGGAACTATATTCAATATGTTGTAATAAACCTATAGTGGAAAAGAATCTGAAAAAGAATATATACATATGTATGTGTGTATATATATATATATATATATATATATATATATATGTGTGTGTGTGTGTGTGTATAACTGAGTCACTTTGCTGTACGCTTGAAACATTGTAAATTAACTATACTTCACTAAAAAAAAAAAAAAAAAATAGTAATGAAGGACTTCCCTGGTGGTCCAGTGGTTAAGATTCTGTGCTTCCAACTGGAGGGGCCTTGGGTTAGATCCCTGGTCAGGGAACTAAGATCCCACACGGTGTGCAGCATGGCCAAAAACCAAAAAAAAGAGAGAGAGGAATGAACATGTGTCTATCAATCTCTTGTACATGAATGTTCATGGTAGCTTTATTGATGATAGCTGGAAAGAGTGCACATATCTATTAACATGTAAAAGGATAAACAAGTTGTGGTATGCTCATATGGTGAAACACTAGTAAGTAATAAAATGGAATAAATTATTAACACTACAAGTACAACTTTGGAACTTTGGAAAAAATTATTATATTTTTGAATATGGTATTTAGGTTGTGCTCAAGCTGTACTCGTATAGATAACCATTTAGTGTCAAAGTCTTTAGGCTATAAATTCATAGCCTTGGGCTTGCTGAGTCAGAGGGTATACACCTCAGGCAATTGAAACCCACTGTCACATTGCCCAGCAGCAAGGGTTGTGCGGACTTGCATACACACAAGCAGTATGAGACCTTTTACATACTTTTCAGTTTTCTTTTTTATGCTTATGGACATACTGAGCCCAGGCACTAGAATTTTGTGGTTTATTTCATCTTACATATCAAAGTGTGGCTGTCTGCTTTGGATCTGTCTTGTTTATTAATTAAAATCTGAAGCCTTCATGGGAATATATCATCATTCATTTCCAGGAACTGATTTCTTATCTTTATTCTTTCCTCAAGAGAGTTGGCAGTTTTGCATACTAACTGCACTTTATTTTTTTCTCATTTAATTCCTGTTTTCCTCCAAGACAAAGGCGTTGGGGGAAACACTGGATTCCCTGGAAACTGTTATGACTCTGAAACATTACTTTTCAAGGAAGCTGAAGCTATCTAGCATTTTACATGGAATCCTGGTGTCAGTCCTTTTACCTCAAACCCCAGTGGACTGAAACTTATTTGTAACAGCATTTACATTCAATTAACTAATCCTCTATTGCCAAAAAACCCCCACCATGTTTTATAAGATGAACTCAGTTATGAAGTCTGGCAATTGGATGTTTTGATTTTAAGCCAGGACTCTGTTCTTCTGTAGCAGTAGAAATGAAAGTCATTTATGTAGAAATTTTGTTTTGCCTTTGTCTCAGGTGTGGACACCTCAAGATCGCCAGTGTATCTTGAGTACCTTAGCACAGTTACTTCTGGATAAGGACTGTGCTGTGCTGGTTGGCCGCCAACTGCGCCCTCTCCTTTTGGATTTGCTGGAAAGGAATGCTGAAGCCATCAAAGCTGGGGGCCAAGTCAACCATGACTTACACGAAAGGCTCTGTGTGTCGATGAGCCGACTCATCGGTAACCACCCTGACGTCCTCCCGTGAGTAGCAGTTTTATTCTTCACGTTTCTCCTTGAGGTGGTAGAACCTACTCTCTCCTGGGAAGTAAGGAGGAGTCTGAGCTGAGATGAAGAGAAAAGGGGAAATTGAGAAAAGGGAGAGAGGAGTGGTACTATTTTATAAAAATAGTCACAGCAGAAGCCGTTTATCCAGCTCAGTTCACGGACTGACCATTTACTAGGTTTTAAGTCTTGACCATCAAGACAGGTCTGGAAAATATAACCAAGATATCTCCCTGCCCTCAAGGATTCTGTCACCTGGCAAGACATGCATATAAGGCAGATCTAAATGAGTTTTAGCTGAGGCTCTTACAGCATCCATTTCAGATGGGTGAGATTCTTGTTTGCTGGAACAGCTGAAGTGAGTGGGTTACAAGAGCTCTAGTGTCCCTTCTAACTTTCTGTAAATCTATCCACATCCAAAGTGTGATAAGAAGTTGTATTAGAACTGGATTCTGATGCATTTCTCTTTTGACCTGCTCTCTTTCCAACTTGGGCTGCTTCACCCCTCCTTAGGCAACCTCATGGTCCCCCGCTCCCACGAGGTTACCCCAATAATGCTGAACTTAGTGCGGACGCCCAGTTGGCATAGCGCCCTGCAGCCCGGAACTCCTGGCCCAAGCCATCCTCCTGCCTTAGCCTCCCGAGTAGCTGGGGCTATAGGCATGTGCCACTGCACCAGGCTTTCTCAAAATGATAGGTTTGTGTGGAATAGTCAAAAGAGGCAGCTAAATGAGTGTCAGGGTTTTTTTTTTTTTTTTTTTTTTTTAATCTTTTTTTTTTTTTTTTAAGAGCTAAGGGTCTGGCTTTTTATTTATTTGTTTATTTATTTATGGCTGTGCTGGGTCTTCGTTTCTGTGCGAGAGCTTTCTCCAGTTGCGGCAAGTGGGGGCCACTCTTCATCGCGGTGCGCGGGCCTCTCACTATCGCGGCCTCTCTTGTTGCGGAGCACAGGCTCCAGACGCGCAGGCTCAGCAATTGTGGCTCACGGGCCTAGTTGCTCCGCGGCATGTGGGATCCTCCCAGACCAGGGCTCGAACCCGTGTCCCCTGCATTGGCAGGCAGATTCTCAACCACTGCGCCACCAGGGAAGCCCGTCAGGGGTTTTTCAATTGGGAAGATAAAGGCCTTTAACGCTAAACATGAATAATGTTCTGTGTACTTATAGGAGCATCTTTTTTAAAAAATTAATTAATTAATTAATTGATTTTGGCCGCGTTGGGTCTTCATTGCTGCGTGCAGGCTTTCTCTAGTTGCGGCGAGTGGGGGCTACTCTTCATTGTGGTGCGCGGGCTTCTCATCCTGGTGGCTTCTCTTGTTGCGGAGCACAGGCTCTAGGCACACGGGCTTCAGTAGTTGTGGCACGTGGGCTCCAGAGCGCAGGCTCAGTAGTTGGCGGTGCTCGGGCTTAGTTACTCCATGGCATGTGAGATCTCCCTGGACCAGGGCTCGAACCCGTGTCCCCTGCCCTGACAGGCTGATTCTTAACCACTACGCCACCAGGGAAGTCCTAATTAATTTTTTTATTGGAGTATAGTTGGTTAACAATGTTGTGTTAGTTTCTGCTGTACAGTAAAGTGAATCAGCCATACATATACATATATCCACTCTCTTCCAGACTCCATTCCCATATAGGTCATTACAGAGGACCGAATAGAGTTCCCTGTGCTATACAGTAGGTTCTTTTTCTTTTTTTCCCCATAAACTTATTTATTTATTTATTTATTTTGGCTGCGTTGGGTCTTTGTTGCTGCACAGGCTTTCTTTAGTTGTGGTAAGCAGGAGCTACTCCTTCGTTGCAGTGCACAGGCTTCTCACTGAGGTGGCTTCGCTTGTTGCGGAGCACGGGCTCTAGGCGCACGGGCTTCAGTAGTTGTGGCACGCGGGCTCAGTAGTTGTAGCTCGCGGGCTCTAGAGCGCAGGCTCAGTAGTTGTGGTGCATGGGCTTAGTTGCTCCGTGGCATGTGGGATCTTCCTGGGCCAGGACTCGAACCCATGTCCCCTGCATTGGCAGGTGGATTCTTAATCAATGCGCCACCAGGGAAGCCCTACAGTAGGTTGTTATCAGTTATCTTTTATATACAGTAGTGTGTATATGTCAATCCCAGTCTCCCAGTTTATCTTCCCCTTTTCCCCCTTGGTAATCATAAGTTTGTTTTCTACATCTGTGACTCAATTTCTGTTTTGTAAATAGGTTCATTTGTACCATTTTTTTAGATTCCACATTTAAGCGATATCATGTGATATTTTGTCTTTCTCTGTCTGACTTACTTCACTCAGTAGAGCATCTCTTATTATTAGTCTTTGTCAACACAGTAAGTGCACTTTGGCTTTCCTGGAAGTATAATCTCTAGTCTAGTCCTTGGATGAGGTAATAAGAAATGAAGGCTTGGGGAAACCATAATTTGTGTGAGCTTTTCTAAAAGAGTAGCAAAAAAAAAAAAAATGGGCCCAGTTTGATGGGACTAAAAGATATACAGCAAAGTTAAAGATCACCATCGTACGAGGTATCAGGAGCTTATCCTCTGGGTTGATTGAGGATCTGGATTGTGGCCTCACTGGGAGCTTTAATCACTTAGGTGTGCTTGACTGGGGTACAGTTTCACAGGGTGTGCTGACTGTCCTGTGCTTACCCTGTAGGACTGACGCGTGAGTGACTTCAACCCCACTTCTCTTAAGCCTTAGTGGTAGAGTGCTCTAGTGCTGTGCTTGAGAATCATTGAAATGATGGATTGGCTACATCTGCTTTCCCATCAGCTTCAGGTTTTATGTTCATATTCAGTGAATGTGAGGCACACTCCTACTTTTTCTTTTCTTTTTGCCGAGGCAGTATATTTTACTTATGTTCTCACCTTGTTCCGGAAATGATATAATGCAGCTACAAAGGTGCCCGTGATGGAGTAACTTAAAAACAAGGAAAAAAAAAACAAAACACCATGTGTAAGTGTGTGTAAATGATGAGTCAATGCATGATATGAAATGAACTATATAGGTAGTGATGTGGAATGGGATTTCGATTTTTAGTTTTAAGAAATGTAGCTGATTAGTTTGGCTCGTGCTCTAAATTTCCTGTTTGGGAATTTACCTAATGTATTAGGAATATACCTAATATATTTAGATAGGATGCAGTCATTTATTCAGTAGGTAAATATGAGTCCTCCCTTTAAGCTCTGGGCCACATCATGGGGGTGAGAAAGTCCAACGTAATGAGTTTCTGTATTTGCAAACAATAGGATACAATACATTAATAGAGGTGTGAGCCAAATACATAAGGGAAGCAAGGAAATCATTAAACTAAGAAAAATGAGTGTGTTATCCTCTTGGAAATTAGAGAAGGTTTCGTACTGTGCAGATTGTGGAGGAAGAGTGAGGAGTGGAAGAATGCACAGATGAGAGATGAGATGGGGATGAAAATCTAGAAAAGAGAGACTGGAGAGGAGGAACCCAGTCAGGCTCCCTCGGATCCTAATGGCATTCATTTTCGGGTTCACACCTCTTTCTGAGGCCAAGGTGCGTACCTATTTGGAGTTTCCATCAGGTGTCTCAGTAGTAACGAGGTATTTCTTTTTATTCCCTTGCTTATGCTAGTTGTTCATTACTGGTCCCCCTTTCCCTAAGCTTCTTTGAGATATAATTGACCTATAACACTGTGTAAGTTTAAGGTGTACAGTGTGGCGATTTGATACACGTATTGTGAAATGTTTACTATAGTAACATTAGTCAACACATCCTTCACCTCACATAATTACCATTTTGTTGTTGTTACTTGTTCATTACTGTTTTTACATCTGCAGTCCTTGAATGCATTTTTTACTCTTTGGCAGATTCTTTAGCAGGACTCTGTGAGAACACTCCTGGTCTGTTGATGCTTTCTCTATTCTGATATACTAGTTTAGATTTCAAAGTTCTATTTTTGAAAAATCATCTAATTCTGTTCCTAACTTTCCATTCTTGTGTTCCCGGATTTCTTCAGCTGTAGCTTTGTAGATGGTTTCAGATGGCTAATACTACATTATGTGGTGATTTTTTTTTTCCCCTTAGTGTTCTCTCTTGAGTGTAACCTTACTTATAAGTTCTGATTGTACTTTACTCTTATATTTTGCACCTTTTAGTTCTTTGCTTTTTTAGTTTGCTCCCCCTTTCTTGTTTCTCCCCTCTCCCTGGTCCTTGCGAGTCCCTTTAACACACTGTCCTTTCAACCATGGCATGCAAATCTTGTGGAAACTGCCTTTCATTAATGATGAGGACTACAACAACCACTGTCACATTTTATTGGCATTGTCTCCAACCCTCAGAGGTTAGGTGTTATTCCCATTTTCCAGATGAGGAGACTGAGGCTCAGAGATGCTAAATAACTTGCCCAAAGTCCCTTTGCTAGGAAGTGGCAGAGCTGGAATTCAGTCCTAGGTTAGCTGCTTCCAAAGCCCATGCTCTTTTTTTCTACTTTGTGGTGCTGCCCACTCATCCTGTTGGAGCCATTCATGTATTTGTTGACTGATTTACACAGAACTTGATCTGAACAGCATGTTATAGCTAATGATTATATTTATACTCCCAGGAGGGAAAGAATACAGCAGTCCCCCTTTATCTGTGGTTTTGTTTCCCATGGTTGCAGTTACCTGAAGTCAGTCATACCCAAAAAAATTAAATGGAAAATTCCAGAAATAAACAGTTCATAAGTTTTAAGTTGCATGCTGTTCTGAGTAGTACAATGAAATCTTGTGCTGTCCTGCCCTGGATGAGTCATCTCTTTCTCTAGCATACCCATGCTGTATTTGCTACCCACCCACTAGTCACTTAGTAGCCATCTGTGTTGTGGTATTAAAGTGCTTGTGTTCAAGTAACCTTTATTTTACTTAATAATGGCCCCAAAGCACAGGAGTAGTGTTGCTGACAATTTGGATATTCTGTGCCTGATTTATAAATTAAACTTTATCATAAGCATGTATGTATAGAAAAAAAGTGTGTATAGAGTTCAGTACTATCTGTGGTGACAGGCATCCACTCCGGGTCTTGGAACCCATCCCCCGTGGATAACGGGGGGACTACGGTAATCACCTAAGTTCCTTTGGGTTGTACTGGGTTAATTTCTTGGCTTCAGTTTCGCATTTGCTGTCAGTTGTCCTGGACATGTGGATCCACATTAGTGCTATGTCTTTGATTGGAAAGAGCAATAATAGGTGGGCCTAGTAATGGTCTTTTGTGAACAATAGCAGGTGGAATGCTATGGTAGCGCATGCTTCATGTGTAAAGTGCTGTATATATATGGACAATCATGCTGAAATCAGGCTGGCATAGAGTGGAATGAGGGACCAAAAGTAGTTATGCTTTTATAAACCTCTGCTTCAAAACTGTGTTCAGGAATGTTGTAAAGGTAACACACACTTAATTTTAGACTTTTTTCCCCCCTTCAAGAATTATTTTACTTATTCTGGCGGCATTCTTCTGAGGAAAAGAACATCCTCTTTTAATTACAAAAGCAATATATTCAAGTAACACTCAATAATACAGAATCGTAAAAAGCAAAAGGTCCTCTCTCTCCACCCAGAAATCCTACTCTCCAGAGATAACTGCTATGTTTGGTATGTTTCCTCCCAAATCCCTTTTCTTTTTCTTACTCTTGCACCCATCTGAGATTGTGCACACTGATATATTTACATGCACACATTTTAAAAATAGCTTTATTGAGATGTAGTTTATATACCACGTAAGTGTACAATTCAGTGGTTTTTAGTATATTCACAGGTATGTGCAACCGTCCCCACAGCAAATTTTAGAACATTTGTGTGCTTATTTTCAAAATAAAATTTTAATAAAATCTAAAAACATTTGACTATATACTAATTTTAATAAAAACACGTATTATTATTTTTATCTTGCATCTTATTTTTAAATTTAGTCACATATGGACATCTTTGCATCAGTAAATAAAGTTGTTTTAAAAGTTGTGTAGTATTTTACCACTTCTTATCCGTTTGTTGGGCAATTAGGTTGTTTTTGAATTTTTGATGTATAACGTGACATTGAACATCCTTGGGCATGAAAATCTGTGGATCTGCTGTGTGAATTAGGAGTGTGGATTTTGGAACAGAATGGTGGTATTTTAGTAATAACACATATTTATACAGGCTTTAGAGTAAGTAAGTAGATAAACATTATCTTTTTAATCTTTGTACTGTGACATATTCAGGCACTCTTAGTCCCATTTCAAATATTTAGAGGGTTGACTAAGTTAACTAAGTTGTTCTAAGTGTCAGAGCCAGAACTGGACCACAGGTCTTACTTCTAGATGCTGAGTTGCCCAAGTAAGTGGCTGATCCAAGATTAGACGTTTAACTGGATAGTGGTTCTTGTTGCATTTTAGACCTTATGACTCTTTGTTTTATCCCTGGAAAGAGACCATTCTCCATAGACTTCGAATATTCTCCAGGGAAACATCTGATCATGTTATTCTCTGCCTAAGTATGCTTTACTGGTCCATCCATCACTGCCTGGATCAGAATTTTAGAGCACTTTCTGAAAATGGTGGGTCTCTAGAGAAAAGGGTGCTGTAGTCACCTAAGTTCAGGAGGGAATATCAACCCATCCTCCTTTTGTATACTTACAGTGGACCACAGTCTGTTTCCCTTGTGGGGAAGCCTTCTACTACACAGGTTTACAGCCATTGCCAGTCCGCTCTGTTCATTTCCCCTTATCGTCAAAGACCTCTTGGGTCGGGTTGATGACTTGGTTACTGCTTATCTCCTACATGTTTGTTGCTGTCCATTGATTCCACATGCACTGCCAACACCAGCTGCCCATGAGCTAGTGGACGATCAGCCTCCCACACTACAGCTGCCATGTCTCTCTTCCAAGCCACAGCTGAATCTTTTTTTTTTTTTCTGGCTGTGCTGCTCGGCATGCAGAATCTCAGTTCCCCAACCAGGGATTGAACCTGTGCCCCCTGCAGTGGTAGCGGGGAGTCCTAACCACTGAACCACCAGGGAAGTCCGCACAGCTGAATCTCCTGAGACCCAGTTGTCCAGTCTCCTTTAGAATATCATGAGCGTTAATGTACAAAGCCTTTATTCCTGTTGGCCTGGCTTGCTCATTGAAGTCCAAGCCTTCCCACCCATCTCCTGAATTCTCATTTTGTATCGTCCCACCCAGCTGACATCCAGGCCTCTTCCCTCACCCAAACCCTTTCCCTGCGTGTGCTCCATAACCTGCACACTCCCCTGTATACTTAGCCTCTTCTCTGAATGTTACTTTTGCTTCCTTGTCTTCACTGATTTACGGTGGTCTTGATACTGTGTCCGTGTTGGTCCTTAACCGGGAAGGGAATCTTTAATCGCACCCTCCACATCCCTCACAGTCTGCATGTTTAATGGGTGTCCTCCTTTCTGTTCTGTGAAGTGTTCTGGACATTCTTGTTGCCATGACACCTGCCATCTTCTGCTTTATTTTCTGCTGCTGCTTTCTTGTGATCACTGATGAACTTCTGAGCTCCTCTTCCTTCTTTGAAGAACTTGGCAACTGGCCCATCGTCTTCTTCCCCACCCCAGCTCCTGTGTCACACTTGGAATATCCATGCAGTGCTGACTCCGTTGTTCCTTGACTAGTTAATCTCCAGTGGGCTTCTGTGTTCATTTCACCTACTCTGCTCACTGCAGTGGTCACACCCTGGGTCTAGCTCACATCTGCACCACCACCTTACAAGTCACTGGCTCAAACGCTCCGTTCCCAGACTGCTATCTCCTCTCCCACTAGTTCACTTAACACACTAGCCTTTCTCCTCACTGGGACTGCCAATTCTTTCTTCCTGTTAATCAGCTCTTTCCAGTTTGTACCTTCCTTATGTGGCTTAAAATTCTATTTTTGACCTTATGGTTGCTGTCTTTCTATTAATATCTGCTTGTTTGTCTGTCGGTTCAGTGTTCTTATCTATCTAGAAAACCCCAACTCTTGATGAATCTACTTTCTTCATGTCTGTAGTAGAGCAACTGAATCACACATCTGATTATGGAGTTGGAAAGCCTGGATTCAGATAGCCTCTTTACGCTTAGTAGCTTTGTGACCTTGAGCAAATAAACTAACCACTTCAGTTTCCTTAGCTTTACATTTGGGATAGGAATACCTACTGTTGACATACTCCCTGTTCTAGTCCCACTTCAGAGTAGACCTGGGTAATGAGAGTACAGAAAGAGCTAAACTAATAGCTTTCATTGTAGACCAATACATACAGGGCACAGAGGAGTTTGCTTTGATTCCTTTTCAAACTTCCTGGGTTTCCTTCTACTCAACATGCCAAGGAGTACAGTAGAAACAACAAGGATGTGCTTCTACATCATTTACTATCTGAATCTACTGAGAATCACCATGTTTGCAGTATACATAAATTCTGTATAGTATGTTTAAGTTTTTAAAGTTTATTTTCATTCTTAAAAATGCACATACTTTTTTTTATTATGGTAAAAAAAATCATAAAATTTGCCATCTTAACCATTTTTAAGTATGCAGTTCAGTAGTGTTAAATATATTTGCATTGTTGTAAAACAGATCTCCAGACGTTTTTCATCTTGCAATACTGAAACTTTATACTCTCTAAACAATTCCCCTGTGCTGCTTCCCCCAGCCCCTGGGTAATCACCATTCTGCTTTCTGTATCTGTGAATTTGACTACTTTAGATACCTAATATAAATGAAATCATACAGTATTTATCCTTTTATGGTTGGCTTACTTTACTTAGCGTAATGTCCTAAAGGTTCATATATGCTGTTGAATGTGACAGGATTTACTTCCTTTTTAAGTTTACACAGTATTGCATTGTATGTATATACCACAGTTTTATTTATTCATCTGTCAAAAGACATTTGGGTTGCTTCCACTTCTTCGCTATTGTGAATAGTGCTGTTATGAACATGCTTGTGCAAACATCTCTTTGAGACCCTGCTTTCAGTTCTTTTGGCTATATACCTAGAAGTGGGATTGTTGGGCCATATGGATAAGTGCGTCATGTGATTCACTGTATTTCAATCTGTAATTAAATTAGTATGTTTGCTTTGTGGTGAAAAAAAGATATACTAGTTTTATTTTTGTAAATATTTATTTATTTATTTGGTTGTGCCAGGTCTTAGTTGCGGCAGGCAGGCTCCTTAGTTGTGGCATGTGAACTCTTAGTTGCAGCATGCACGTGGGATCTAGTTCCCTGACCAGGGAACAAACCCAGGCCCCCTGCATTGGGAGCACAGTCTTATCCACTGCGCCACCAGGGAAGTCCCTATTTATTATTATTTTTTAAATAAAATTTATGTATGTATGTATGTATTTATTTATTTATGGATGGATGGATGGCTGACTGCGTTGGGTCTTTGTTGCTGCGCGCAGGCTTTCTCTAGTTGTGGCGAGCAGGGGCTACTCTTCATTGTGGTGCGCCGGCTTCTCATTGTGGCAGCTTCTCTAGTTGCGGAGCACGGGCTCTAGGTGCGTGGGCTTCAGTAGTTGTGACTCACAGGCTCTAGAGCACAGGCTCAGTAGTTTTGGCACACGGGCTTAGTTGCTCCGCGGCATGTGGGATCTTCCCGGACCAGGGCTCGAACCCGTGTCCCCTGCATTGGTGGGTGGATTCTTTTTTTTTTTTTTTTTTTAAATGGAGTCAGACTCTTTTTTTTTTTTTTAATTTTTATTTATTTATTTATTTATTTATGGCTGTGTTGGGTCTTCGTTTTTGTGCGAGGGCTTCCTCTAGTTGTGGCAAGCGGGGGCCACTCTTCATCGCGGTGCGCAGGCCTCTCATTACCGCTGCCTCTCTTGTTGCGGAGCACAGGCTCCAGACGCGCAGGCTCAGTAATTGTGGCTCACGGGCCCAGCCGCTCCACGGCATGTGGGATCTTCCCAGACCAGGGCTCGAACCCGTGTCCCCTGCATTGGAAGGCAGATTCTCAACCACTGTGCCACCAGGGAAGCCCGGTGGGTGGATTCTTAACCGCTGCGCCACCAGGGAAGCCCCCTGTTTTTTTTGTTTTTTTTTTTTAAAGGAACCTCTGTACTGTTTTCCATGGAGTTGCACCATGTTATCCTGCCAACAGTGCACAAGGGTTCCAGCTTCTCCACATCCGTACCAACAATTGTTAATTTTTTGTGTGTGTCTGTGGTTTTTTTTTTTGTTTTTGGCCACGCCATGTGGCATGCGGGATCTTAGTTCCCCCACCAAGGATCGAACCCATGCCCCCTGCAGTGGAAGCATGGAGCCCTAACCACTGAACTGCCAGGGAATTCCCTCATAGTATTCCTTTTAGTCTATTTTATTTCTGTGGCAACCGTAATGTCCCCTCTTTCATTTCTGTTTTTTTATTTATTTATTTATTTATTTATTTATTTATTTTTAGCTGTGTTGGGTCTTCGTTTCTGTGTGAGGGCTTTCTCTAGTTGCGGCGAGCGGGGGCCACTCTTCATCGCGGTGCGCGGGCCTCCCACTATTGTGGCCTCTCCCGTTGCAGAGCACAGGCTCCAGACGTGCAGGCTCAGTAGTTGTGGCTCACGGGCCCAGCTGCTCCGCGGCATGTGGGATCCTCCCAGACCAGGGCTCAAACCCACGTCCCCTGCATTGTCAGGCAGACTCTCAACCACTGCACCACCAGGGAAGCCCTCTGTTGTTTTTTTGAGCCTTCTATTTTTTCCTTAGTTAACCTAAGAGTGTATCACTTTTCTTGATCTTTTCAAAAACCAACGCTTAGTTTTGTTGATTTTTTTTCCCTGTTGTTTTTCTAGTCTGTATCTCTGCTCTAATCTTTATTATTTCCTTTCTTTTGTTAGCTTTGGGTTTAGTTTATTCTTTTTTAGTTACTTGAGGTGTAAAGTTAGGTTGTTAGCTTGAGATCTTCTAAAATATACATGTTTGTAGCTATAAACTTCCCTCTTACCATTGCTCTTGCTGTATCCCATAGGTTTTGGTGTGTTGTATTTTTCTTTTCATTTGTTTCAAGGTCCTTTCTAATTTTCCTTGTGACTTCTTATTTGATCCATTGGTTGTTTAAGAGTGTGTTGTTTAATTTCCACATATTTGAGGATTTTCCAGTTTTCTTTCTGCTGTTGGTTTCTAGTTTCATTCTGTTGTAATATTTTGTATTATTATACAAAAGGTATTTTGTGTAATTTCAGTACTTTAAAGTTTGTTGAGACTTGTTTTGCGTCCTTACATGTGCCCTATCCTGGTGAATGTTCCATGTGCATGTGAGAAGAATATATATTCTGCTGTTGCTGGGTAGAGTATTCTGTATGTGTCTGTTAGGTCCCTTTGGTCTATAGTGTTGTTCAAGTCCTCTGTTTCCTTATTGATCTTCTGTCTCATTATTCTATCCATTTAAAGTCTGTTTTGACTGATATTAATATAGTCACTCCTGCTCTCTTTGGATTACCATTTGCATGGAATTTTTTTTTTAATCTCTTCACTTACACCCTATGTGTAGTCTTAGATCCAAAGTGGGTTTCTTGCACATAGCATACAGTTTGATGCTGTTTTTTTTTATATCCATTGAGCCAATCTGTGTCTTTTGATTGTGAATAAACCATTTACATTAAAAGTAATTACTGATGCAGAAGGACTTACTATTGCCATTGTTAATTATTTCCTGTATGTCTTGTAGCTTTTTTTTTTTTTTTTTTAATTTTATTTATTTATTTACGGCTGTGTTGGGTCTTCGTTTCTGTGCGAGGGCTTTCTCTAGTTGCGGCGAGCGGGGGCCACTCTTCATCGCGGTGCGCGGACCTCTCACTATCGCGGCCTCTCTTGTTGCGGAGCACAGGCTCCAGACGCGCAGGCTCAGTAGTTGTGGCTCACGGGCCTAGTTGCTCCGCGGCATGTGGGATCTTCCCAGACCAGGGCTCAAACCCGTGTCCCCTGCATTGGCAGGCAGATTCTCAACCACTGCGCCACCAGGGAAGCCCTGTCTTGTAGCTTTTTGTCCCTCTTTTCCAATCTTACTGCCTCTCATGAGGATCACCTCTTCATCTTTTAAGGTGCAGCCAAAGCATCTCTTCTTGACTCTCCCAGCTTCAGTTGAATCTGTTTTCTTTGTGCCTCTCCTTGTTTCTGTGACTCTCTTCCTTCCTAGATAGCAAGCTCCTCAAGGAAAGTATCTTCTTGGTTTTGTATCTCCAGGACTTAACACAGTGTCTGAAACACAGTGTCTGACTCATAGTGAGAAGTCAATAAATATTTGTTGAAAATGAGTTTATTTTCAGTAGTAAACACTTGTGATAAGTTCTTGTGGTTTTTGTTTCCTCTTAGATATCTCATGCTGCAATTCTGGTTCCTGAACTTGAACAGAATATAAACTTAGGACTAGGTGGCTTTAAGCATTCATCTCTTTTGGTTCTCAAACCCTTGGGAGTTACTGTTATGTTCCGTTGTCTCATTAAGTGGATATGTATACTTCGATATTCTTACCAAGCAATGAAAGTTCTTTTTCTTTCTGAAGGTTTGCCCTGAAGTATTTCAAGGACACTTCTCCAGTCTTTCAAAGACTCTTCCTAGAGAGCTCAGATGCAAATCCAGTCCGGTATGGGCGCAGGCGGATGAAGCTCCGGGACCTGATGGAAGCAGCTTACAAGTTTCTGCAGCAAGAGCAGTCTGTGTTCCGGGAGCTCTGGGACTGGAGCGTGTGCATCCCACTCCTCAGGAGCCATGACACCTTGGTCCGCTGGTGCGTAGCTGTTGGGCTGTTCCTGTGCTTCTAGTGTGGGGATGGTTGAGGGAGTCTGGAGTTGTGTGCATGAGGAGGGAAGGGGAACCTTTTAAAAGGCGTCATTTTTGTTCTGGTCCCTTTGGGGTTCTTATTCCCTTTCACGTGTCATTTCAGAGGGAAATCAGATGGTATGAGTGGAATTCCATTGTTTTGTGTTCCATTAGGTGAATTTATTTTGCCTGATTTGTGTTTTCTACCCTTCCCTGTGTTAATTATAAGATTTCCTTTTCTAGTGTTCAGTTGGCTAGCAAATTTTCTTTATTCTTTAGAATCAGCTGCAGGTCCTGAGTTTATATACTTTGGTTTTCTCCAGGTACACAGCCAATTGTCTTTCTTTGGTCACCTGTATGAATGAAGAGCACAAGTTATCATTCCTTAAGAAGATTTTTAATAGTGAGGAACTGATCCATTTCAGGTTAAGGTAAGCAGGAGCATTCCTGGAGATCTCGATGTGGCTTTACTGGGCGTTAGAGTAGTTGATGAGATCCTCATTTTCCTCAGGTTACTAGAAGAGGCCCAGCTGCAGGACTTAGAGAAAGCCTTGGTGTTGGCCAATCCAGAAGCCTCCCTTTGGCGTAAGGAGAAGGAGCTGCAGTATTTACAAGGACACCTTGTTTCAGCTGACCTCTCCTCCAGGGTGACTGCTGTCTGTGGTGTGGTGCTGCCTGGGCAGCCGCCAGCCCCTGGAGAGCAGGTATGTTGACAGCAGTGGCGTGTGTGCCCTCTTCCATCCAAACACTGAGTGTGCATCTTTCCTTGGCTGGGCTCTCTGTTCTAGGTGTGAGCCAAATCGAGTTTGCCAGGTTACTGTTCCACTTATAGAAGTGTTCAAGGAGAGAGTAAGAGAAATTCACCCAGGACCCTCCTCTTTGATAGTCACTTTGTCCCTATTTAGTGTGAAGTCAGAAATTGTAATGATGCCTATGCAAAAGCTTTTAACTTTAGCAAAGCTCTTCCATGTATGACCTCATTTACTTGCTACAACAGCTGTTTGAAGTTGGGTGGCCCACGTTGTGATACCATATTTATGTAAAACTAAGGCAGAATGACTTGCCCAGGACCTGTGGGCTGTCCTTTGGCAGAGATGGAGCTAGGCCCAGGTATAACTCCCCAGCCTCTTTCTGTCAGAATATTCTCTTTGCCTGTTGTGTGAGAGGCTAGCATCTGTAGTGAACTCTTGCCCTGCCATAGCAAATGACCTTTCCAAGAGTGGGCCTCCAGACTACACTTTGGAAAGTCTTGTAAATCAGAGTCTGGTTCCATAATCTGGGAACATTGGGAACCAGTCTCTTTTTCCCCAGCAGTCTTTAGTCAATTGTCACTTTGTCTGATGGTCAGACCCACCCAGTTTTCTTCCTGGAACAAGTCCTGAGTCATTCCTTGAACTATCAGTTTGTATCTGGGAAGTACAAAATTAAAAAGGTAAGTATAATATAGATATAAAAAAGTGCATGTCTTAAGTGTACAGCTGCATGATTATTCATAAGCTAAATATCTCTGTCACCAGCACTGAGACGCCAGCATTTCCAAAGCACCTTGTGTTTCCCTCTGGTCAGGAAGACCTCCCCACCCCTCTTTAACCACTCTCCTAACATAGATTAGGTTTGGAGCATTAGAACTTTAACATAGGGAAGGATTCTGGTTGGGGTAGGCTTGATATACTGGGCGGCAGTGGCAGAGCACTGGGACAGAAGTGCAGAATGGAGCTACAGCCCAGCCTGCCTGCCAGTTGCTAAGAGTAACAGCTCTGCAAAAAGTTCGAGAACTTCCAGCCCCGAATCTCATTTTGTCCTCACATATCTTTAGGGGACAAGCTATGTTTGAGAATTTACCATTCCTTGAAAGTTAATAATCATTGCACTTTTCCAAGAGGTCCTTTTTTCTGTGTCATATTAGGTCCATTGTTATTAAAATTTGTTTAAATTGTGGTAAAATGAATGTAACATTTACCATCTTTACCATTTTTAAGTGTGCTCTTCAGTGGTGTTAAGTATATTCACATTGTTAGCAAACTCCAGAACTTTTTCATCTTGCAAAATTGAAACTACCCATTAAACATATTGGGTGCATTATTATTATTATTATTATTTTACTTTTTGTTATGGAAAATGTTAAATGTATTCCAAAGTAGAAACAATAGTGTGATGAATCCACATGTACCCATCATTCAGCTTCAGTAATTATAAATTCGTGATCTGTTATGTTGCATTTATATTTCTGAACACTGTCCTCACACCGTATTATTTTGAAGCAACTCCCAGATACCACATCATTTCCTACCTATATATAGGCATACCTTGTTTTATTGTGCTTCTCAGATATTGCTTTTTTTTTTTTTTTTTTAACAAGGTTTGTGGCAACCCTGCCTTGAGCAAGTCTGTTGGTGTCATTTTTCCAACAGCATTTGCTCACTTTGTGTCTCTGTGTCACATTTTGGTAATTCTTGAAATATTTAAAACTGTTTCATTATTTATATTTGTTATGGTGATCTGTGACTGGTGGTCTTTGATGTTACTATTGCAAAGATTACAACTTGGTGAAGTCTCAGATGATGGTTAGCATTTTTAACAATAAAGTATTTTTAAATTAAGGTATGTACATTGTCTTTAAGACATAAAGCTATATTGTACACTTAATAGACCACAGTGTAGTGTAAACATAACTTGTATGTGCACTGGGAAACCGAAAATTTTGTGTGACTTGCTTCATTATGGTATTTGGTTTATTGCTGTGGTTTGGAATTCAACCTGCAAAATCTTTGAGGTATGCTTGTAGTTTAGTGTGTGTGTACATATGTGTGTGTGTGTGTGTGTATAAAAGGAAAGGACTTTATGCAAACTATTATATATAGGATGTATATATAATATAAGGGAACTATATTCAGTATCCTGTGATTAACCATAATGAAAAAGAATATATGTATAGCTGAATCACTTTGCTGGATAGCAGAAATTAACACAACATTGTAAATCAACTATACTTCAATAAAATTTTTTAAAAAAAGAAAAAAAGGACTTAAAAAAAATTCCCAGAACTCTTTATTACACCTGGAAAAAATTGAACAGTTTTATAGTGTATCCTTTTAGTGTCCTTACTCCCCTGATGGTCTCATAAGTGTATTGTACATTCTTGATCTTAGACGTGAAATCCTAGAATATGGTAAGATAAAGAAAAACAAAAATCCAGTCATGAGAGATGAGGTTTGCTCCCATCCCGTGTGTCAACTTTTGTGGCTTCTTAAAGTTTGGGAGACTTTTTCTTAAATTTGTTAGTGAGTTCCCACCCTTCTCCCGAGAGTTGGAGTAGGGGGGAGAAAGGAAAGTGAAAATGTCAGATCCTTACTTTGGATAGCATACTTGTTGTTATTATAGGTCCTATACTACCAATTTATTCGCAGAGGTTTATGTAAAAGCCGGTGGAAGCACTGTTGTAGAAATTAACCTGTGCCCTTTGGTGGAAAGACTCTTCTTGATATGCCTTTTATTTTTCACTTGCCTCCGTAGGCCAGTAGTAGGAGTTCTTCTCGGGAACAGGAGCTGGCCTTTAGGTCTTACGTGCTGGTTGAGTCAGTCTGCAAAAATCTTCAGACCCTGGCTATGGCAGTGGCTTCTCAGAATGCTGTGCTGTTGGAAGGACCAATTGGATGTGGGAAAACTTCCTTAGTTGAACATTTAGCTGCAATGACAGGTAGAAGGAAGCCCCCTCAGCTTCTCAAAGTCCAGCTTGGAGATCAGACCGACAGTAAGGTAAGTAAGAAGTGGCAGATTTTGGTTGGTGAGCATACTTGTGAATATTTGCATTAAAATATTGTTTTTGCTAAGAGAATGTGAGAATAGTTATTGGTCTTCCTCATAACTGAGGGGACCACGCTGTAAAACCTCAGGTACCTGTTATAACCCTGTGGAAGTTTAATGGAACTAATCGCAGGATGTAGCATTGGCTCCTCAGGTGTGTGGCTTCAGTAATTACTTTGTCTTCTTTTTGCAGATGCTGTTGGGAATGTATCGCTGCACAGATGTCCCAGGAGAGTTTGTGTGGCAGCCTGGCACCCTGACACAGGCGGCCACAAATGGACACTGGATCCTTCTGGAGGATATTGACTATGCCCCCTTGGACGTGGTATGTCACCTCCCTAGTAACTCGCTAATTTCTTGTCTTTGAAGAGAATGAGAATTGTGTTAATAGTGATTCTGGGGGATTATTTAAACAACATAGGTATTTCATTAGAGATGGTATGTTGGTTACCTACCTAATCTGGTTTGAGTTCTTGGATTACTGGGCTGATCTCTTGTTTGATAGAAAATTATTAAAATTCTGCTTGTACTGTTTCCTTTAATAGTTGAATGTGTGATCAATTTCACAGTAGTTTTTTTTCCTCCTTTAGTTGAAAATATGACCAATTTCACAGACTTTCCGAGAATAGGCTTGGTGGGAAACATCTTAAGCCATGCTGCATATACATTGAGAACTTTGAGACCCGGCTCCCTAGCTATGGCATTTGTAGAGCAGTGGGCTGAGGACAGATGAAAGAAGAGATGATATAATAAGAGCCTGCTTGTCTTTGTTCCATTAAGGGAAATAAACTGGATGTATATTTTTGACTTCAAAAAGATCACTTTTATATGTGTATAAAATTTAGCTATGGAGGCAGTCCATGTTTCTTCTGTATTCTGTAAACTATGACCAAAAAAATGTATTGCAGAATGAAAAAATATCTTCCTTTGGGTAGATTTTCCTGAGATTGGTTTTAATTTTCTTTTACCCTGAACCCTAAAGCTAGACTCTCCCCTCTTGGATTGGAGAGAGAGAGGAGACAGAGAGGGGGGAGGGGGAAGGAGAGGTGGGAAAGGTCTTTAGGTTTAGGGGAATGTATGGGGAAGGAGGGGCTGTAAATATGTGTGTGTCTTATGACACACACATATTTTAGAGTCTAGTGAGGTAAAGATGTAATGGGGTTATTGGCTTAGTTTGACCACCATTTTCTAAGATTTTAATGCTCAGTTTTATAGGGCTGGAAACTCAGATTTCTTAAGAAGCCCAGAGCCAAGGATGACTACTACCAATGAGACTTAAAAATAAAACTGAATTATAAACTGCAAGGCCAACTTAAAAGTATTTGTTGAGTCTTAGCGCTTTCTATAGCTCTCTTTCCTGGGAAGTTTTTTCAGACATCAGGATACCTGGGAAGTCATTAGGGTTATGAATCATAGAATTTGAGCCAAAGAAGGTAGATGAACATAAGGGATATTCCATTCAGGTCATGATGAAGCCTAGGGATCTTTCCCTTTGCCATAGCCAAGTACATTCTTTGATGACCAGGTCCAGATTTCAAGACCAAACTGTTAGTTTCTGTCTTGATCTTCCTTGGGCAACGTCTGGTAAACATCAGAAAATTCTTGTACTTTGAGTTCCATTTTGTGTAGACCATTCCCCTTCTGTTACTATCAATACATTTGGTTCCAGAGGGTATGCTGTTCAGTTGATTTAAACTTCATCATCATTATAGTGAAGTTGTGTTTATTTTAAAACATACCTGGACCCTTGATTATTATTTTGTTATTTCCAGAACTTCTCAGCTAATTGCTAACTAATTACTATTTTAAGGTAGCTTTTATAGATCTCATTCAGGATGGTTGTCTTTTGTTTCAAGTTTCGGAGTTATCTTGGAGTTGCCCCTATAATATTTTTCCTTTCATCTCCTAGCCATGTATGAAATAAGGATGCTTAATACATTTACCTTGATATTTTAGAGCCTTCTTCCTTAGCTCTTTGTTCTTCTTACTGTTTTGTTTTGTTTTGTTTTCTCAAACTTCTATAAACTCACATCCCCTAGACCCATATGTCTAGTCCATACTTTTCTTGAAAAATCTCTACTTGGATGTTCCTTAGCAGGTACAGGTTCAGGATGTTCAAAGTGAACCTTATCTGCTCTTTCCTGCAACAGCCTTTCCTGCCACACAGTTACCAAGCCAGGACTTTGATGTGTCTCCTTCCTCTAGTCCCCCATTCACTTAGTCTGATATTGCTGAGTACTTTTTCCTTATCTCTTATTCTGTTCCCTCCTAGCCCACTGCCTTAGCACAGGCCTGCTTATTTTTATCTATCTGTCTGTCTGTCTAATCTATCCTGCCATCTTACCTTTGTTACCTGAATGGTGTCCTTTTTCGCTTCTTTCCCTCCAGACTGGCTCTCTTTCAGTTTATCTTCCGTATTGTTGCACAGTTCATTCTCTAAAATAAAAAATAGGTTTTTCTCCAGACTAAAATCCTCTCAACAACTTCATGGAAAAAAATTCAAACTCCTTAGCTCAGCACAGAAGGCCTTTTATCATTTATCTCTAAGCCTAGTATTTTTCCACTACTTCATATGCACGTTCTGCCCTAACCATAAGAGTCCTCTCATGCCGTGCTCTTAGGCATATACATTTTTATCCATTTGAATATTTTTGCCTAGAGTAAATGTGCCATTGCTCTCCCAACAAACCAGGCTGATTCCTCTTCATACTTTCAGACTCAGTGAATGTCATTACCTCTAGAATGGCTTCACTGCCCTGCTTCTAAACTACTCCACACTGATCTACAGCCACCCTCTGTCTTCACGTGTCGTTTTGTACACCCCTTGGGGGTCACACCGATCATGCTGTATGGTAGTTTGCATGGCTGTCTCCCGTCAGACTCTAGGCTGTAAAGCCTCAGTCATGCCTGGATTTCTCCTGTCTTGCTTGCTTCTGGTCCATAGTAGGCACTCAGAGAATGCTGAATGAGTAAGTTGCTCTGCTGGAGTGTAGGTGGCTCCAGTATCCCCGCCTGGCACTTGACCCCCGTTCGTGCTGTGAGAAGTAGGGTTTCCTTTAAGGACGTGTTCGTCATTCGGCGAGAGGGTTTTTTTGCTTTCTTGTTTGTTACTTCTGTCTTAATAGCTTTATCCCTGGGGTTTTGTGATTTAGGTGTCCGTGCTGATCCCTCTCTTGGAGAACGGAGAGCTCTTGATTCCTGGCCAAGGTGACTGTCTGAAAGTGGCTCCTGGATTTCAGTTCTTTGCAACCAGGAGGTATGTCCCATTAACCCTTCTGCTCCCACGGTGGAGCCTCTTCCGAAGTCCACATGCTAGAGTGCTGAGTCCAGAAGTCTTGCAATAGAGTTCTCTGGGCCCATTTTAAGCAAGGCTAGTTAGCAGTGATGACAGATTCAACATTCTTATTCCTGACTTTTTTTTTTTAATTAATTAATTTAATTTATTTTCGGCTGTGTTGGGTATTCATTCCTGCACGCAGGCTTTCTCTAGTTGGAGTGAGCGGGGGCTACTCTTTGTTGCAGTGCACAGCTTCTTACTGTGGTGGCTTCTCTTGTTGTGGAGCATGGGCTCCAGGCACACGGGCTTCAGTAGTTGCAGCTCGCAGGCTCAATAGTTGTGGCTTGTGGGCTCTAGAGCGCAGGTTCAGTAGTTGTGACACACAGGCTTAGTTGCTCCACGGCATGTGGGATCTTCTTGGACCAGGGATCGAACCCGTGTCCCCTGCATTGGCAGGCAGATTCTCAACCACGGCGCCACCAGGGAAGCCCCTTCCTGACTATTTTTAACGGAGATAATTAATTTAGAAAGTAAAAGTGGTTCTTTTTTCCCCCACTTAAAAATAAGTAACCAGTCTTAAAAAACTTTGTCTTGTTTTCATGCTTTCAAACATAATCAGAGATGAGACTGTTTTCAGATAGCCCTGGGTTTGAGTCCTGACACTGGCACTTTGTACCTGTGTGTACCTTGCTTGACTGATTGTGATGGGGCCAATAACACCTGCTTTACAACTTGGTGTAAGTTATGAAGGTTAGGTGAAGTGACTAAAGACCTGTCACATAGTAAGTGCCCAGCCATGATGGTGGTGATGATGAAGCCATGTAGACTTCAGGCATTTAAAAAAATTAATTGAATATAAGCATCAACAAAGGAATAAAACCTAAGCAAACTTAGTATATGTCCCTATCTACTTTTTAAAATAATGTGAAGGCAGTGGTTTATTTCCTACTACTTGTCTATAACTGTACAGCTTCTCTTTGGTCTTAAAATGCCGAAGAGTGAAAATAATGCCACATTGTATTTA
The DNA here is from genome assembly GCF_949987535.1 of Balaenoptera acutorostrata. NCBI lineage: Eukaryota > Metazoa > Chordata > Mammalia > Artiodactyla > Balaenopteridae > Balaenoptera > Balaenoptera acutorostrata. Next base: position 69,213,475 of record NC_080077.1, read on the forward strand.
GTGATTATATTACTGTTTACTGTACCTCTGTGAACATTCACTTCCAGATGGAATGCAGAGCTAACAGTTCTAAGGAAGACCTTGCTAGGCCCTGTTAGTTTTAATAGACCCTGATTTTATTCACAGAGATGGTGAAGTTCTTTCCTGCTAGATACATTTCCCAGAAGGTCCTGGGACATCATAGAAGTATGCCACACAAACTTGAGTTCAGTTCTTGGCTTTGCCATTGTAGTCATAGTTGAGTGAGCGGGGGACATTACTCTCCTTCTCTTCCTTACAGTTCTTCCTTACAGTTAGAAGAAAAGAAGGGCATCATCCCCTCAGGGCAGTTGTTGTGAAGATTAAATTACATGGCTTAGGTGTAAGCCCATGGCTTGCCCAGAGTATGTGTTTAATGAATATTCCTTCTCTTCTGGGCATTTTAAATAATTTTAGGTACTGTCACTTTTGGTAATAAGCAGTGAACTTATTTTTAGTGCTATCGGTCTTGGATTAGGTTTTCTTTTTCCTGAAGTTATGTCTTAAGGAAAAGAAACATGTTGTTGAGTTCAAAACGCCTAATAGGATCATTTGCAGTGATGTGAAAATAACTTGGTTAAAGCCCTATTACTCCCCCTAGGAAAATAGTCACACCTGGCTTGGTGGCAGCCTTTCGTTGTCATCCTCCCTATAAGCCCAACATAGTGCTGTCTGGCACCAGAAGGAACTGTGAGTTTTACTCAGGTGTGAGATAACGTCTAGCAAGGGATAACCAGGGGCATAATTCAAGATTAAAATTGGGAATTTTGTGTGACTCTGTTTTTCATTCTGAAATACAGACTCTTGAGCTGTGGAGGAAATTGGTATCGACCACTAAATAGTCATGCTACTCTGCTAGACAAATACTGGACCAAAATTTACCTGGATAACATGGATAAGACAGAACTGAATGAGGTATGACGTTAGTTGAAAGTATCAATGCTTTTCTTTCTTACTCTTCATTATTAAAAGTGTCAGACTTAACATGTAAACAGAGGAAATAGCCCAATGAGTCACCAAAATACTCGTCACTCTAAATTTAACAGTTAATATGCTGACATTTTACTGTATTAATTTCATCTAGTAGTTTTTATTTGCTAATATATTTGAAAGCAAACCTCATAGCATTTCACCCTTAAATACTTTCATGCATCTCTAAGGGCATTTCCATATATAACCGCAATGATTATTATACCCAATAAAATGAATAGTAATTCGTCAGTAGCACTTAATTCTCAGACCATGTTTAAGTTTCTCCAGTTGTCCCCAGAGGATCTTTTTTATACTAAGTTGTTTTGTAACTAACATCTTTCACACTTAACAACTTCATGTACATTTTGATCTGGGTATTAATGAAAATTGAGATGACTTATTTTAAAGGTTTTATACATCGATTTACTTTGTAGTATCTCTGGTTCTCCGTGATCACTAAGAGGTGTGCCTCACTTTACCCTGTCAACCTCCTGTCTCCCCTTGGATCTACCTCCTCACTTGGGAAGCGTCCCGACTTCCAACGTTTCATCTTGGAGAGCAGCAAATAAAGCATTGTCAGTGATCATTCAGTTATGGCAGGGATGCTTTCCTCTTTCTTGGTATAAGTTTTTAGATAAATAAGTGGCACCAGACAACCTTTTCAAATATTTTTTCTAGCATTTAGGTATTTACTAGCAGAGGGGTTTTCAGAGTTTACCGATTACTGGGTAAACCTTGATAGTATAATCTCTAAGAAGCCTTGCCTTGATGGTGTGATTTTATAACTCTACAGCCTGTTTTACACTTGTGAGTTTCTCATCTCACTGTAGTTCCCAGTTGTGTATTTGTGTGTCCTGTATGTCTTTCTTTTCCCCTCTTGCCGCCCTCAACTATAAGCTCCTCCAGTAACTTAACTCAGCTTTGGTGTCCCCAGCATCCACTCCGTGCCTGGCATTTTGTAAATGTTTGTTGTATTGCTCTGTCGTAATGCTCCTCTTTCTTTTGCTGTTGCAGACCTTTAAATGTTTTGTTTTCAGACTTAAATTGTGAGTCTTTTCCTTAAAGGAGAGGACTGAAGTTCACATTTAGGTGTAATTTATTGGGGATTGAGAGAATGAGGAGAATATTTGACAGCCACTCTGTTCTTACTGTCTTCTGTGCTTGGAGGATAGGCCAGAACTCCTCCTTCCACCCCTGCCTTGATCAGCAGTGGGTCACTCTGCTCACCGGAAGTGCCACAGGAGCACGCACCTCCTCGCTTCGGTGACCTAGGTCATATTTAGGTAGCTGACTTTGAGAAGCTCACCGGTTATTTTTAAGCTTCTGGGCTTACTAATCCTAATAACACTCTCCTAAATAAATGACTGGTAGCTAAAAACCTTGTGTGTATTACTTAGGAAATAAAATAATCTCCTATGCCGACCTCACAGGGAACACAAGGAACTGCATTTCTGTTGCTGCCAACCGCAGCCGTCTTATGCTTAGAAAGACTGGCTTTGACTTCTTGCTGAAATATCAAATTACACTTCGAAAAACAAGCTCTTTACATAATGCTAGTCTCATACCTAGTAAGTGCCGGGAACTTACCCCTAGCAGTTTCTCACACCTTGTCTCCCCCATACACCTTGACTGTGCCCTGATGCCTCACGTGCTGGCACCAGAGATGGCCTGCTTTCTCTGCCGGCAGTCCCCTCTCACAGTCACCAGCGACCTCTGCCAGGTGCCTCCTGCTCTGTGAAACCTTCCCGGGTCGCCCAAGCAGGGCCGACCATGCTGTCCTTTGGGCTGCGAGCTTGCTTTTGCTTTCATATCTGCTTCTTATATTAGGGGGAGTTTCTCGAGGACGGGTTCCACTCCTTATTTTGTTTTGTTTCTCTGTCCCTGGAATAGTGCCTGCTACAAAGTAGGTACTTAATAAATGCTTATTAAAGGAATGAATCTCCAAAATACATATCAAATTGATAACCATATCATGTTAGATTAGTTTATTATGTGATACTGTGTTCAAATTTTGACATTCATGTTAATAACAAAAGATGTTTTTTGACTAAGTTAGAAAATGACTAATTGGTTGGTACATATAAATCTCTATTCAGAACTTTTTTTCCAAATAACTGAGCCCTTACTAAAGTGTTAAACCTAACAAATTTTTTTCAAGTAAAAACAGCTTTTTTTTTCACCTTGGTCATAAATATACATGCTCTTATGATGGAATTACTACTCAGCAGTAAAATAGAATGAACTACTGATACATACAGTAATGTCTGGACGAATTTCAAAAACGTTTTGCTGAGTAAGAGAAACCGAACTACACACTACATTCCGTATGATTCCGTGTATATGATAGATTTGAAAGCAAAACTGTAGAGATCTGAATCAGGTGCAGGATTCCAGGGACGGGGATGTGGAGGAAGGGAGTATGACAAAAGGGAACTTTTTGTTTTAGGGGTGATGGAAATAAGTCTATATTTTGTTTATGGTAGCCAGGGTCCACAAATATATGGGCAATTTTGAAAATGTTCCCTCCGTCCACAAAAAATGTATATTCTGTATTTGAAAGATCCACGTGTGTATCCATTAAATTGAATTTGTTGATTTTATTAGTCTCTTTTTCTGTCCTTAATTTTCAATACATCTGAAATATGTTTTCAATAATATTTGTTGTAAAATCCTCCAGTTTAAAAAAAAAAAAAGTATGAAGAAATAAAAATCTATGAGATCTACCACTTGATGACACCGGTAAAAGATCTTAGTGGACCTTACAACTTTAATATATACAAAATATGTTAATATTTCGTATATAAATTGGAATCGTGGTATACTTCTCAATTTAAATTTATTAGGGTGTAATATTTCTAATATATACATGATATTTTTCTTCCTTCTCAAGTAGACTTGACTTAGCAAATCCATATCATAAAAGCGTTGAACCAATATTATGGGCACCAAGTATTATACTGCACAAAATTCTTAATAGTTATCAAAGTGAATTGGACTAGATCTTTTTCTTGTTAATTCTGTTGTCTGATAAAAACTACTTTTTATCAGGACTTATTAACACTAGCTCTTTTTACTGTGATTTGCTTTAAAAAACTTTCCTTTTCCCATTAACTGCTTCTTACTTGCTTTTGTCTGAGAAATGACTTAATGACTGTGCTAGAATTGTGTTTAAAAAATTAGAGTACATATTACTTGAAGGATCCTTCAGCGAGTAAGTGCCTGGGACTTGGATGCCTGTGTTGCTTGAGACCCCTTTCCCATCTAGCTTCTACACCCTAAGCTGTGTGATAGGTGGTGAGATTGCCAGATAACTGAGTTCTGGGCAGGAAAAAGTCATGGTCTTTGAGGGGTTGGAGGTATGGGTGAGGGTGGAAGTTGTTATACTTGGTAAAGATGACAGATTTCTTAGAAAAATTCATTTTTGGTTGACTAGTGTCAGCAGCAGTTTATGTGTGCTTTTAAAAATCACTCTGTCTGCTGCTAAATTTTCTTTGCTTTTTTTTCTCCCTCTGTCAGGTTCTGCAAAATAGATACCCCAGCTTATCGGTAGCAACCGATCACCTGCTTGACATTTACATCCAGCTTACTGGAGAGAAACATCACCCTCTGAGTGATAGTTCCGTTGGAGGGGAACAGGCACCCGAGGAAGTTTCAGAAGCCAGATGGGAACACAAAAGACTAAGCCTTGAAGGGAGAGAATTGTCTCTCAGGTACTGGGCTAAACACTTTTGAGTTGGTATTTTAAAAACTGCTTCCCTCAGAAGTTCTTAGCAGCTAGAACTGAATGGTTACAAGAAGTGAGGTTTTGAAATGAGACGTTTGGGCTGCTTCATAGTGTTCAGTCCCTTTTTGAGATCTATAGTTACTGAATGGGAAGGCTTATGAAGGTAACATTATGTTAACTTTAACAAATAACTTTTTTCTTCCAGTTTTGTTGAGATGTAATTGACACAGAGCACTGCATAAGTTTGTGGCATATAGCATAATGATTACATACGTCATGAAATGATCACTGCAGTAAGTTCAGTGAGCGTCCATCATCTCATAGGTACAAAATTAAAGAAACAGTAAAAAAAAAATTTTTTTTTCTTGTGATGAGAACTCTTAACAACTTTTCGTATATAACATACAGCAGCGTTAATTGTACTTATCATGTTGTACGTTATATCCCTAGGACTTACTTATAACTGGAAGTTTAGCAAATAACTTTAAAAGCCAAAGTTGGGAATAGTTACTGACATAGCCCTTTCACTGGATGTCCTTTTGTGACACTTGGGGTCTTAAATAAAAGACTCTTGGGTTTTGCTCTGTATAGTGAGTTCCATGCCTTTGCGCTTCGTTCGCAGTGGTTGACTTGCCCTTTGAGAAATGAGAATTAGGTGTGGGCAACTCCCCTCAGTTTGCTCTGAGAATTAATTGCTCCCTGTCTCCTGCTACCTTGTCTGGCATGGATGGGGAGAAGTGAGTTCTAGGTCACTTCCTGGTAGGATAGGGACTGGGACCACTCATTCTTTTTCCTGACACTGTTTATCTTCAGTTGCCAGAAAAAAAGGAGAGTCTTTGTTGTCAGGTGTTCCCAGACCTAAGTAAGCTCTGATGCCTTTGATGTCTTTGGCCTATGGTCTTTTATTTCTTGCCCCCTGCCCCCCTTTTTTTTAAAGGGATCTACTGAATTGGTGTAATAGGATTGCCCACAGCTTTGACAGTCTGTCTTCATCAGCATCATTAAATATTTTTCAAGAGGTAAGATACAGTCTTCCTGCTTGTTTCTCTGTGCTCTTTAAGGCTGTTGATTTCCACTGTTATTTTCTGTGTCTTGACTGCTATCAAAAAGTTCTTCTTTTGTGTAGGTACCATTTATTATCCTTAGCTAGTTAAAACTGAACTAATGTTGCCTTAAGACTAATTGGGCATAATAAATGTTTTGTGGTTTTTGAAACAGGTTACTACTAATTTCAAATAAGTATAGTTTGAATTAGAGTAAAACAGATACAGTACTGAAATTAAAGCTTAAATGAAAAAGTCTCCCAGGTGATAATACTGTTATAAAATGTAAAGTGTTTCTAAGATCCTTAGTATTTATTTCTATATGTAATTTCTTAGTCTATTTGATAGATTTATATTTGTCTTATCCCACCACTAGCCTCAGTAGGGCCTTTTTTTTTTTTTAATTTATTTATTTATGGCTGTGTTGGGTCTTCGTTTCTGTGCGAGGGCTTTCTCTAGTTGTGGCAAGTGGGGGCCACTCTTCATCACGGTGCGCGGGCCTCTCACTATTGCGGCCTCTCTTGTTGCGGAGCACAGGCTCCAGACTCGCAGGCTCAGTAATTGTGGCTCACGGGCCCAGTTGCTCCGCGGCATGTGGGATCTTCCCAGACCAGGGCTCGAACCCGTGTCCCCTGCATTGGCAGACAGACTCTCAACCACTGCGCCACCAGGGAAGCCCAGTAGGGCCTTTTTAACTTTAGTCCAGAGAAATTTATGTCAGGTTTGTAAAGTACATCCTTGTGTGCTGGATGTGGGGACAAAATGTGTTGCGTGGGAGGGAAGCCCTATTGAATTGTAGCTCTGCCACATTCAGTAGAACAGAGAGAGATTTATTCCCGCCTGCTCAAGAATAAAGTGATGCTGCCTGAAGATCTCTGGGCTCTTAAAACATTAACCCATTTTGACTATAAAGTGTTCTGGTTTCTGTCAGCTAGGACTGAGGAGAGAATAGTGACCCATTTTGGTTAGCAGTTTCTCTCTGTGTTTGGTTAACTTACTTTGAGTAGAAAGAACCCACATTTGGAGCACACACTTAAGCCGGCTGAACTCTGAAGTGCTGTGTGCCAGTCCTTTAATCCTCTTCTCTCCATTGAAATTTCCTTTCCATTCTCCTACATTTCTCATATTTCTTACAGGTAACCTTGTTTTGTACTTTATTTTATTTTATTTCTAAAAATTTATTTTATTTATTTATTTTTGGCTGCATTGGGTCTTTGTTGCTGTGCACGGGCTTTCTCTAGTTGTGGTGAACAGGGGCTGCTCTTCGTTGCGGTGCGTGGGCTTCTCATTGTGGTGGCTTCTCATTGTGGTGGCTTCTCTTGTTGCAGAGCACGGGCTCTAGGCGCCCGGGCTTCAGGAGTTGTGGCTCGCGGGCTCTGGAACGCAGGCTCAGTAGTCGTGGCGTGCGGGGTTAATTGCTCCATGGCATGTGGGATCTTCCCGGACCAGGAATCGATCACGTGTCCCCTGCATTGGCAGGCGGATTCTCAACCACGGCGCCACCAGGGAAGCCCCCCCAGTACTGTTAATACCCTGATGTATCTCCTTCCACATCCTTTTCTATGCGAATGGGATTAAGAACTTTTTTACTGTATCAGAACCTTCCCCCCCACCCCACACATACCCTTGAAGAGATCAGGCCAGTTGTTTTACAGAATGTTTCACCTTCTGGCTTTATCTGGTTGCTTCTTCACTGCTTTGACACCAACTGGTGTCCTGCAATTCAGTTCAGTTTTGATACTGACTACCTGGAGTTAGTGTAGACCCCACAGGTTCAACGGCTCAGTCCTCCTCAAGGCTGCCCCACTTTAGACTCTAGCCGCAAGTCTCAGACGCCCACCCACGCTTAGGACCTATCAGCTGTAAATTCAGGGGTTCCCACAACCTCCTCAGGTAGAGTAACCACCTCACAGAACTCATTGGAAGCTCTGTACTCACCATACAGGTCACATTTTTTTTTTTTTTTTGTTATTTTTGGCTGTGCTGGGTCTTCGTTTCTGTGCGAGGTCTTTCTCTAGTTGCGGCAAGTGGGGGGCCACTCTTCATCGCGGTGCGCGGGCCTCTCACTATCGCGGCCTCTCTTGTTGCGGAACACAGGCTCCAGACGCGCAGGCTAGGTAATTGTGGCTCACGGGCCTAGTTGCTCCGCGGCATGTGGGATCTTCCCAGACCAGGACTCGAACCCGTGTCCCCTACATTGGCAGGCAGATTCTCAACCACTGCGCCACCAGGGAAGCCCCAGGTCACAGTTTTATTATAAAAAATACCACTCAAGAAGTCAAATGAAAGAGACACATAGGGCAAGGTTTCAGGAGTCTGAGCACAGGCACTCCTGTGGAGTCAGAGTGTGCCACCTTCCTGGTACATCACTTTGTCACCAACCAGAAGCTCTCTAAGCTTTGGATGTCCAGTGTTTATTGGGGTATTATTCTGACATTGGCTATTCGATTGAACTCGGTCTCCATCCCCTCCCCTCCTCCAGAGGTTGGAGATGGAGCTGGAAGTTTCAACCCTTGGTCTTTCTGGCCTGGCCAGTTCCTCTCTTAAATTATCTAAGGGCCCATCAAGAGTTACCTTGCTTAGCATAATAAACCTGGTAAGGTCCATAAGGGCTCTAGTAAATAACAAAAGACACTCCTTACTCCTGGTAATTCCAAGAATTTTTGAAGCTCTGTGTAAGGAATTAGGGACAAAACTAGATACATTCTTTTTTAAATGCTTACATGAAGCTTATTGATATATTACACTTGGTGGCAGTAGAACCAGATATATTCTTTGTTTTGCCATACTCATGTCCTTTCCCTTGTCATTTTATCTGTCTTTCTTATAAATAGAAGTTTAACAAAATGCTTGATGTATGCAAATTCAGCTTTTGGGGGGGTAGAATCCATTTGGTGGTGATACATACTTTATATTTCATTATAGCAGAAGACATGTATCTTGTTGGCCTATCAGTAGTTGCTAAGATTAAGTACTGGGTTAGGGTAATGACAGTGTAATCCCTTTATTGCACACCAGGAGTCTCCCTTTACATCTAGAAAGTAATCTTTTGATGTTACCTCCACTGTCTGGAAGTCGTTTCCCCCCACAGAACCATATACTCAAGGATTAATGCTAATTGCTATTATTACTTGAATTTTGGATTTGCAAACTGAGGCGTTTGTGTGTGTTTTCCTAATTAACCGGTATTTTGATAGTAAAGCCTTCACATTTTTTGGTGTCCTGTCTCTGTTATGGTAAGGTTCTTTGAGTCTAGGGTTGGTACTTTATTTGTATTCTTCTTAGTCTTACTTGCAGAAAAGTTCTGCTGGATTTTACGTTCCTCCCTTTTGTGGCCTGGATAGTGATGCTCTGTTACTAATGTATTATTTTAAAAATCGGTTGGCATTTACCTTGGTTATTTTAATAGGCTCTGGACTGTTTCACAGCAATGCTTTCTAAGCAGACAAGCAAACTGAAAATGGCAGAAGTCATTGGAAGCAAATTGAACATTTCCAAGAAAAAGGTATGTAATGCTGTTTTTACTTCCCTCTTGAAAGGAAGCTGGGATATTTAGCTTAATTGCTGATCTCTGGTCCTTACCTGGAACAGCTTTTGCAAATAACAGCCTCCTCTGTCAGAGTTGGTAGTTTCATTGCTGCCTCTCATGGGCATAAAGCTCACTGTCTCCTGGATAAGTAGTTCTCCCTGTGAGCTGCCTTGCATCCTTTTTCACACGCACACCTTTTTCTCCAGTGCTTAAGGAGCATGTTATTCTGTAGGTTGTGGACTCAGGACTGGAACCATGTTGTAGTAACACCTTTGTCTGTAGTTCTGTGCACAATTAGATTTTTTCCAACTTTTTTTTTTTTTTTACTTATTTATTTTTGGCTGCGTTGGGTCTTCGTTGCTGCGTGCAGCCTTTCTAGTTGCAGCGAGAGGGGGCTACTCTTTGTTGCGGTGCGTGGGCTTCTCATTGCGGTGGCTTTTCTTGCTGTGGAGCACGGGCTCTAGGGTGTGCGGGCTTCAGTAGTTGTGGCGCGCGGGCTTCAGTAGTTGTGGCTCACGGGCTCTAGAGCACAGGCTCAGTAGTTGTGGCGCATGGGCTCAGTAGTTGTGGCACACGGGCTTAGTTGCTCCGCGGCATGTGGGATCTTCCTGGACCAGGGCTCGAACCCGTGTCCCCTGCAATGGGAGGCAGATTCTTAACCACTACGCCACCAGGGAAGTCCCTTTCCAACTTTTTATGGTTAATATCTTCAAACATCAAAAAAGTTGAAAAGTATTAGTGAACACCTGTATACCCACTACTTAGGTTCACTGCTGATACTGTTAATATTTGCCTTTCCTGTTTTATATCAAAATATGTACTTCTGGAGGAGAGAGCCTTTCGGCAATGGTGTTGGTAGCTGGAGAAATGTCTGGGGTTCATCTTGAGGCAGATATTTGGCGTTCCCAAATGAATGATGACTCAAAAAGCCTTAGTCAGGAACCGAGATGGTTAGAGGTGTTCCTTAGGTGTATGAAACTATTGGGATGGATTTGGCTGCAGGTAACAGAGCACCTACTAAAAGGAGCTGAAGTAATAAGTATGTTAATTATAGTAGACAAGAGAAATGAGACTACCATGACTGGCTTAGGTTGATCAATATTCAGCCCCTTTGGTTGAAGAGGGGTTTACCTTCCGTGGGCAATTTGCCCCTTTTACTCCTGCCCCAAACCCTGAGCGAAATCTGGGTTCTTTGGGTTAGTGATGAGGATAAGGCTGATGGGTACGTGTCCTGAGCCTCTGTCACAGCTTCTCTTTCTGCTTTGGCTGTCGTCAGATGTATCATGGTTTATTCAAGTGACTGTTTCCTGCATTATGTTAGAAATTTAAAGCAGAGGAAAGCATAGAGGAAGAAAAATTACTTTGGTTTTTTTCATATCTTTTAGGAGTAAAACTTTCTGTTCACTGTGTTCACTTCATATAGGTAGATAGAGGCTCATTTGAATGAATAAAAAGTACTATTACAGGGAAACATTCATGGTCAGTGTTTTTAAAAACATATTAGAAACTTGGAGAATTTTTAAAAATATAATTAAAAGCTAACTTACCTATCTTGGAAGCCCAAAAATGCCTCTTAGTAGAGGGCATGTTAGAGGAGCACAGTAAGCCTCACGGATGAGAAGTATTTGAAGAGCATGCAGAATTTTACTCAGGTAAAATCTTTCCCCTCCCATAGGCTGAATTCTTCTGTCAACTTTATAAACCAGAAATTGCAATCAACGAGCTAGATGTGCAAGTGGGTCGAGTGCGGCTTCTACGGAAACAAAGTGAGGCTGTCCACATACAGAGGTAAACAGGGTTCCAAACTGATCTGAGCACTGTGGGGTCGTTGGGAAATTGATAGAAGGAACGTGTGGTCCAGCCCCTTATCTTTGAGTAAAACATGTCAGAACTGTGATCTCTCCAGTGTACTAGACAGTAAGGAGCAGTGATTTCCCAAAATGTGTTCTGTGAAGCTAGATGTTAATAGGTGGAGGAGGTGATGAGGGTCATTAGAGACTTGGGACTAGCAAAGGTGTATCTTTGATTTTATTCATTGTAGTGTATTTAGTGAAGTAAGCATCACCTAGAGGTCAGGCTTGGTCCTAACATTAGTCTATTAATCCCTTGAGGGCTGGAATTGTATACGTTTCTGAGATTTATTAAAGTTATTTATTAAATATTTGCTATATGCCTAACGTTGTGCTGAGTGCCTTTTTGCATGTTTTCTCATGTAGTGGTTATAGTAAGCCTATGAATTAATGTGTGTGTTAGTGTCCTTAGGGCTCTCCTAACAAATTACCATAAACTTGATGGCCTAAAACAGCAGGCATTTATTCTCAGTTCTGAAGGCTGGAAGGCTGAAACCAAGGTGTTGGCGGGGCCACACTACCTCTGAAGACTCTTGCCTCTTCCTGGCTTCTGCTGGCTCCCAGCAATCTTTGGTGTTCCTTGCCTTGTAGCTCCATCAATCCAATCTCTGATGCCATTGTCATATGGTCTTCTTTCCTGTGTGTATTTCTTTGTGCCTCTAAATTTCTCTTTCTTTATAAGGACACCAGCCATTGGATTTAAGACTAACCCTTAAATCCAGTATGATACGATTTTAATCTTATTATACCTGTAAAGAGCTTTTTTCCAAATAAAGTCACATTCACAGGTTCTCAGTAGACATGAATTTTGGGGGAACATAATTCAACCCACTACAGCTAGTAACTATTGTTATCCAGATTTTACAAGTTAGGAAACCGAGGCTAAGAGAGGTTAAGTAGTTTGCACAAGATGACATAGGTAGTACGGATGTTTTATCTTGTTGGTGTTTTGAATTTCCAGAGCCTATGAAGTAGCAGTTATGTAAATGCTGCACGTATGCAGAATGAATGAATTCTGCAATTCATATGTTGTAAGGACATCTGTTAGAGCAGCGGTCCCCAATCTTTTTGGCACCAGGGACTGGTTTCGGGGAAGACACTTTTTCCACGAATGGGGTTGGCGGGGGGTAGTTTCGGGATGATTCAAGCACATTACATTTATTGTGTACTTTATTTCCATTATTATTACATTGTAATTTATAATGAAATAATTAATACAACTCACCATAATGCAGAATCAGTGGGAACCCTGACCTTGTTTTCCTGCAACTAGATGGTCCCATCTGGGGGCGATGGGAGACAGTGACACCCGAAGTGTGTTGCTTATGTCCAGTCTAGTCCGTAAGGTGCAGTTTAATTGTCACTTGCCACTCACTGATAGGGTTTTGATATGAGTCTGCACGCAGTCGATTTATTATGGTCTCTGTGCAGTCAAACCTCTCCGCTAATGATGATCTGTATTTGCAGCCGCTCCCCAGCGCTAGCATCACCGCCTCGGCTCCACCTCAGATCATCGGGCATTAGATTCTCATAAAGAGCGTGCAGCCTAGATACGTTGCATGCAGTTTACAGTAGGGTTCACCACACTCCTATGAGAATCTAATGCCGCTGCTGACCTGACAGGAAGCGGAGCCCAGGCGGTAATGTGAGCGATGGGGAGCAGCTGTAAATACAAATGAAGCTTTGCTCGCCTACCATTCACCTCCTGCTGTGTGGCCCGGTTCCTAGCAGGCCACGGATAGGTACCGATTCATGGCCCAGGGGTTGGGGACCACTGTGTTGTAACATGAAGACCGTCACTCTGAGTTGTCTCCTTCTTCTTGTTTGTTGAATCTGGGAAATCTGATTCCTCAAAATAACACAAAGAGAAGCTTGCAGCCTGTTCCTCCAACTGCTTATATACTTTCCCCTCCCCAGGGAGAAGCTCACCTTTGCTGCTACGAGGCCATCCTCTGTTCTTATTGAACAGCTCGCGGTGTGTGTTAGCAAAGGGGAGCCTGTGTTGCTGGTGGGAGAGACCGGGACCGGCAAAACCTCCACCGTCCAGTACTTGGCTCATATTACAGGTAACTCCTAGAGGGGAAGCACTCTGCCCCCAGACAACAAACATTTGACACTGACTGCCTTTTTATTATTTTTTAAAAATATTTATTTACTTATTTGGCTGTGCCAGGTCTTAGTTGCAGCATGTGGGATCTTTTTAGTTGTGGCATGTGGGATCTGTAGTTGTGGCATGCAAACTCTTAGTTGCAGCGTGTGGGATCTAGTTCCCTGAGCAGGGATCGAACCCGGGCCCCCTGCATTGGAAGTGCGGATTCTTAGCCACTGGATCATCAGGGAAGTCCCCTGACTGCCTTTTTAAAAAATAAAAAGTCCAAAGAATATTGGAATTTAAGAAGTGCCACCACTCCACTTGCCCTGGAGATAAGCACTGGAAATTTTTACCTTGGAAATAATGTATTCTTTCCCCCTGGAAATAACCACTGTTAACAGATTGGTATTAACTTTTTTCAGTTCTAATCTGTGGTCTTCAAATACATACAGATTTGGTTTTGTTTTGAAACAAACGGGATCATTCTCTATGTATTACGTTTAGTTAATAAGCAAATTGGACATCTTTAAAAACAGAACTGCCTCATTCCTATTCTGATGGCTAAATAATATATCACACTGGATATTTATTTAGTTCTAATTCATAGACAAATATTTCACACTGGATATTTATTTAGTTCTAATTCATAGGCAGACATTGACTTACTGAAGGGTTTTTTGTTGTTTTCAGTTACCTGATGCTGGAGCAGTGAATCTTCTTTTACATATCTCTCTGAGTTAGGTGAAAATTTTGAATAGTCAAGATTCCTGAAAGTAAAATGAGGGGGTCAGAGGAAATGCACATTTAAAGATTTGCCCTGTGCCCTTGTCCACACATCCTTAAGGATCACACTGGATGTTGTCAGTCTTTACATTTTCTGAATAACCCTTTTGCCCTTTCTTTATTAAAGGCCACCGTTTGAGGGTTGTCAATATGAATCAGCAAAGTGACACTGCAGATTTGCTGGGAGGGTAAGTGCGATTTTAAATCTTTTTCTTGTTATTTTGTGTTCACTGTTTGAGGTAAGAAATACTTCTTTTCTGTAAAGCTCAAAACTAGCCTTGGAAAAATGTTCAGAGAATTGCCCCCCTACGCCCACCCCAGCAGGGTATTATTTACTAGAATTTATTAAGGAGCTCTTGAGTGTGTAGATGTTTCTTTTCATTTTAAAGAACACTTGAGGTTCTTGCTCTCAAGGATCCTGCTGGGAGGGGGAGGAAAACAAAAAGGTAAGTGTGTGATCAAGTAATGTTTGTGTATGCAGTCATTTATCTGAAGCCTGTGTTCTAGACTCACACTGCCTTCAAGCTAGGCTCTCCTGCGGTTTGATTATCTATGAAACATTAAGTAGCCTCCACTTTGTTAAATGGGACTTGGCTCATGGCACTCCACTGTGGTCAGTAAAATGCCCTTCTTCCTTATTTGTGGTTTTGAATATGTTAGTTTCATGAACAATTTTAGTCTGTGCTGAAGGCTGTAAAAGCGATGGCTGCTATTGGCATACCTTATGTTGAACCCTAGTAGGGTCTTAATCCCTACACTTAATCTCCCCATTCCCTCATTGTGGTACTTGCAATGTGTTCTTAATAATATATGGAATTTGTTACTTAACTAGGCATGTCTATACTACTGTGTATTTCTCTCTATTCTGTATCTATCTGTGTCTTTAGTAATATCCTACTGTTAAGCAGTTGCTTACACAAACTCTTAAAGGCATAAGATAATAGAATTTATTGTCCTTTTTGCTCTTTGTGATATCTGCAAGAAAGCTCTTTATTTCCTCTTTTTTGAGGACCACATTATGCTGTGGCATTATTTTTACTATCACTCTTTCCTTGTCTCATATCCCTTCCTGCTCTGGATGGAGTGCTACTTTGGAATCCTGGTTCCTTTGGTGCTTCTCATTTTCTTACTGTCCCGACCTATTACTTCTGCTCTACACATGCCACTAATTATGTATTTTAAATTTATATTCTGTCTTCGAATCTGTTAGCTGAGGCTTACCTCTCTTACTCTAATTCTACTTTGACTTTATTTTTCCCCAGTGGTCTTTCTACCTTGTTTTCGTTTTACCTCTGTTCAGTTAATTGACACTTAATCTCCCCATTCCCTCATTGTGGTACTTGCAATGTGTTCTTAATAATATATGGAATTTGTTACTTAACTAGGCATGTCTATACTACTGTGTATTTCTCTCTATTCTGTATCTATCTGTGTCTTTAGTAATATCCTACTGTTAAGTATTCCTAACACAAATGGCATTAATCTTGTACTAATTGAACACGCACTGGATCTGTGTCTTCTAAGAATTTGTAGTGTTATGTCAGCCGTTGCAAGTAGTTTTAAATGTAGTGAGTACACATTGTGCCTTGATGCAAAAAGGTTGAAATCAGAATTTGTTAACTGGAATTTTATTTTGGTGCCAACTTGGTGAAAAAAATATATATCCATTTGTCCTTGTTAGTAGGTTAGCATCAGTTATCAAAAGAAAACTTACATACGTTTCAATTTTTGTATAGTTTGAAGTATGCCTTGTTTTCTGTTCTTTTGTATTATTGGCAGGTGGTGTGTAAATCACATCTTTTAATATATATTATCGATGTATGAATGACTCCTTTGCTTAAGAACCCTTGTGTATACAATTGGAAGACCAAAAATGATTTTTAAAAGACAAGGGAAAAAGAAAAAAAGGAAAAAATAATAAAGGCAAGGGAGTAGAAAACATAGGAGCAGGTAGGGAGGTGGGATAAAGAAGGGCTAATATTTCTATTTTGGGAATGTGTGGTTAGTTTCATCTAACTGTGAAACTAGTTCTGTGTTTTGTAACTTACATTAAACATATTTTGCATTTATCAAATACTATGCTTAAAATATAATAAAAGAAATTTATAGTCCTAATTAGTCTGGTTTGCAAAAATTCCTTTAGATTGGTTTTTTAAAAAATTATAATTAAGGATAAATATATGTTATAAAAATAGAGCCTTCAAGGCCATTAGGCTCTTAAATTGCATTACTGCAAATTGCCTTCTGATCTTTGTTTGCATACGTACCCCCTTAATTTTTGATTAGTGTTAGTGTGGTATATCTTTTTCCCTCATTTAACTTTTAACTCAATTTTGTCATTCTATTTAAAGTAGGTTTCTGATAGCACATAGACCTTCAGATTACCTATGAGTAGAGAAGTAAACCAAATTCTGACAGAGTTGGGGTAGAGAGAGCTTATGAGACTGTAGAAAAGAGTAGAAGATACAGAGGACTTAGATGAAGCAGGTAAAAATCATTCCAGAAAAGGAAAGTCTGCCATTAAATGGCAAAACACAGAACACAGGTTCACATCACTGGCTCTAGGGAATGGGATTGGGAAGGGTAGCCTCTGAGGGAGAAACAGATAAATAGAGAAGGGGAGGTATCCTTGGAGAAGTTAACAGTGAAGGAAAGAAAAAATGGGAGAAAAATTAAAGATCTCATAGAAATAGAAATAAAATGGCTAACCTGTGTCCTCCTCTAAGCCACCCATGGAAACATCCATAAAGGAAACTGCACAGGAGATTGCAGGGCAGAAGTGCATGCTTTCAAACTCAGAATCCTGACCCCAAATGAAGTGAACCGTTTGCCTTTTCAGTTACTCAGCATGCACTGTTTTGTGTCTCTTTTACACTTCATGTTCTTTCATGTATGATAATTTTGGAGAGTCATTTACTTTTGTTCTATCCATTTTCTAGTGAACTCTTGTGTGTGGTCTCCATGTATCATGTATGTAACAGGTGGACCCTGAGTGGCTCTCCATGAGGGCCAGGTGTTCTAGACCTCCCGCCCCTCTTGGCCTTTAGGTTGCTCCTGAGGCATATTTTCTCTGCAAAAGACATCATGGAAACCCTGGTCTGTAATGGTTCGTAGTTTGATTTCATCAGTTCTCCCTGTA
Source organism: Balaenoptera acutorostrata (assembly GCF_949987535.1). Classification (NCBI taxonomy): domain Eukaryota; kingdom Metazoa; phylum Chordata; class Mammalia; order Artiodactyla; family Balaenopteridae; genus Balaenoptera; species Balaenoptera acutorostrata. The sequence continues at coordinate 69,230,625 of NC_080077.1, forward strand.
GCAGGTTAGTTTCCGTTGAGTATAGGTGTTACAGTTTATTTCTATTTATTTATTTTTCCTTTCGGAAAGGTGTATGTATGTTTGTTCATTTATTCATCACTTGAAACATATGACGACTTAACTGTTCCAGCCACTATGCTTTCAGCTTTAAATGAACAAAATTTTTTCTTAAGGAGCTCAGTCTAATTTGAAATATAAAGCCATTTCTTTCATGAATTCAATTCACTGAGCCAATTACTAGTGGTAATAGTTGTCACAGGTAACTCTTAAATGACACTCCTGTGCCAGGTACTATTTTGAGTTTTTATCTTTGTTCAGTCACTTAGCCTTCTTAACAACCTGTTGATTATCCCCATTTACACTTAGGGGACCTGAGGCTCACAGGCATTAAGTGCCTTGTTCAAGGTAGTGGCTAGTCCATGACTTGAACCCAGGCAGTCTTTCTTGATGTCTCCGTTCTTAGTCATTACTCTGCTGCCTCAGTTAGCTTTGGATCCATCTATTCTGTCATCTTTAAGACTAGCTCTTTTATTTAAATAACGTGTGTGTTTAATTTCTTACCACTTCTTCTGTTGTCATTGTGATTCATCATCCTCTGCCTGGTCCAGCGCAGGGCTCTCATCTTTGCTTCTACTCTTACCCTCCCCACAGTCTCTCTTCCATTTAGTATTTACAATGATCCTTTTATAGTGTGATCAGATCTCATCACTCTCTTCCTCAGATCCTTCCACTGACTTCTCAGTCCATGTGGAATGTACTCCAAACCCTTCATCACCTGGCTCCGGCACGTCTCTGTCTCCTTTCTTTAGCTCTGCTCTGTGTTGATACTTCCTCTGTGGCCTCCCCTGCTGCCCAGGGATATTTGCTTAGCCTAACCCTTCCTTGTTTGATTTCCTTCAAATTCCTGTCTTTAACACAGCCTCTTCTGACTATCATAGTCAAAGTACCAATTCTTCTTTCAGCCACTCTCCTTTCACTTTATCCAGTTATAGCACTTGCTACTTGATATTTTATACTAGTAGGTGTATTCCCCTATTGTCTCTTTGGTTAGATTGTAAGCTGCAGAGGGGCAGGACATGGTGGGTCTCATTTACTCAGTGCTGAACTCTAGCAGGTGCTCAGTAAATCTCAGTTGAATAAATGGAGTAAAGAAATGTCTTTACTGATTAATGGGTTAGTGCTTACTGGGAAGCGATATTGAGTTTGTGAAGTTCTCATGCTTTCTGTCTCTGGAATCAGAATCTTCTATATAGATGCTCAGTATCAGGGCACTGGGTTTCACTCATCTCATTGTTCCTTCTCTCAGGCCAGTGAGTAAATAGTATCCATGAGTTCTCCAATTGTGCTTGACTGTTCTGAAACATATTTTGGTATTGTTTCAGTTCTCAAATTATATTTCTCAGAAATAAAATTTATGTCGTCATCCTTGAATTGTAGTATTTAGTATCCTAGGCCACTGAAAATTGTATACTTGAGATTTTCCAGGAATGATTAGTGCTGCTTGGGCAACTTCTTTTAAATTTAGCTAGAGCAGTGTTTCTTGACTCTATACATTATTAATCCCCCCAATATTAAATTAAATTTTAATTTAAATGAATTGATTCCCTAATTCCCCAACCAGAAAAATAAAATGCTAAGAAATAGGAGAGAATCTAAATGCTGAGAAATAAAAAAAGTTGAGCCTTGGAAGGTCACAAACCATTGCAGTGTCTTAAGATTTTTTTTTTTTTTTACCGTCCCCCTCCCCCAATTTTGAATCTCTTTGGGAGCAGTCTCCCCACCATTGACGAGGCATGATGTTCAAGTAAGTTCTTAAGATGCTTGAATAAGTCAATTTCAGACATTATATTTTTCTTCTAAAATGTTTCAAAAACCTTTTGGTCAATCTTGATAGAATATGGTTTATCATCAAATATACATGATGTTTATTTAAATATATTAGTAAAATCAGTGACATGCCTTGCACTGCCCAGTTTGGAATTTCAAATTTGTTCATAGTTTGTTTGTCTAATACTAGTTTTTACCTTTAGTATAGGTGCTTCTGACACTTGGAGTGGAGAAAATAGATTATAATTTAAAACTTTAACATAGATTTATGTTAAGTATTTTGGTATTATTTCTGATTTTGATTAGAAGAAATCTTACACCTATTCCTGTTTTCTAAGGCATACTTTCCAACTTCTGTTAGCTTTAGAAGTTTGTGAATCACATATTTACCTTTTGTTTCAGTTACAAACCAGTGGACCATAAGCTTATTTGGCTACCCTTACGGGAGGCATTTGAGGAACTCTTTGCTCAGACATTTTCCAAGAAGCAAAACTTTACATTCTTGGGACACATTCAGACCTGTTACAGGCAGAAACGGTGGCACAATCTCCTCAGACTAATGCAACATGTGTACAAGTCGGCTGTCAACAAGGATGGAAAAGAGAGTGAGACAGGTAAGAATGTGACCCAGGCTGCCAGTGGGAGGGCATGAGGCTGAAGTTTAATTAGCAGAATTAGGAGAAGAGTTTGGGGGAAGAATGAAGCAATACACATTAGAGCTTTCTAGGACTTAAGGCAGAGCTGGCTAATTTTGAAGTATTGCTGCTCCTGTGACTCTAGTCAAGATTTCCATCAAGACAGGTGGTCGCTGATGTTGATGTACAGTACCACTTAGTGGTTAGTAAGTCACATGTGCTTAGAAGAAGAGGTTACTTCCAGAAAACTGGATTCCACAGTGAGTGGGGCTTTTGGCGACTTAGTTACTTATCTTCTTCCTCATCTATAAAGTGGGGATAAGAGTACCTACTTCAAAGGGTTGTTGTGAAGATAAACGAGTTAACCAATACGTATGCATATAAATGAACTGATTAGTATAGTGGCTGCACATGTTTGGCATTATGTAAGTGTTTGGACTTAATTTTTTATACTTCTAAGATGTGATTTTTGTGTGTTAACTGTGTGTTTTTAAGTTATGTATATTACAACTCAAAGTGTATGTTAAATTCTTGTCTTTATTTTTCTCTAGGGTCACTACTAAAAGAGAAGTGGGAAGCATTTGGTCTTAGACTCAACCATGCCCAACAACAGATGAAAATGACTGAAAATGCCCTATTGTTTGCATTTGTAGAGGTATTTTGCTTTGGTTGTTTAGGTTAAGGGAATGTTGATTTGATGCAAAATGCAAGTTTAAGGAGGCTACTGTTTTGTATTCTCTTCATGTTGACATTTTAGGGCTTGTTGTTTAAGACAGTAAACACTTAATGAAATAATTCTTTGGGGGGAAGATTTTTTTTAGTGTCCTTTATAGAAATTATAAAGTCTTGGTGAACACCATTATTACTATTTTTAAAGATGCAGTTGAGAACAACTAGTGAAATTTTTTATTGTTTCATAGCTGTGTGTGTGTGTGAGAGAGAGAGAGACATATTTGGGTCCATTCCTGTTAGGACACGTTTTTGATTCCAGTGCATGGGTAGCTCTACTGTTTTCTCTCCTGTGACCTTGCAGGATCAACTTAGTTAAATGTTTGTGACTTAAGCTTTTTATATTTTTATTAAAGAAAATTGTTTCTGTGACACTCTTCAGACCACACTCGAAGGGAGGTGTAGGAATCTTACTTGAGATGATGTCTTAGTAAGAGAGAAAGTCCCTCAACCATATATCCATTGTTGTGGGAAATTTAGTCATCAGTGTGTAATCTTAATATGATTGTTTCTAAAATAACCAATGAAAATGTCAAGTGCTCTCAAAATAGGGTTTATACCTATTTCATGACTTGACATTACACTGGATTTTAATACGTTTGTTCTGTTTTATTTTTTTCAGTTTTATTTATAGAAGATTCTTTGTTAGGATCACAATGAAAACAAAAGCATAAAGCAGTTTAATAATAGTAAAACAATTAAGTTTCTGATGTTGTGTCACTTGAGTAGATTGTCAGTTCATTGCTTTTGGAAGTAGAACTTGAGGAGATCAAATCAGTAGAGATGAGGAAAGATTCATCTTGATATTCTTCAGCAACTGTGAAAGGCTCTGAGTTACAACCACTATACACTCTTGATTTAGTCATTTATCTTTTCTTGGTATACTCATAGCCTGACCCTGTATTTATTTTGGGTCTTTTTAATAACCATTTGGTTACCTTTAAACATCTGAATACATTGTAAGTTATTATTTGCCTTACCATCCATATAATGGGATGGTCTAGTTTATTGCATCTCATCGTTAGGCTCAGAGAGATTCCCTTGACCCTTTTGGATATTTGAAAAAAAGTTAACCTGACCTTAACTCTGGCAAACAGCTGGCAGCCATTTGGCGTTAAGGTGTAAGCTCATCAGGTTGGAGCGGTTTGCCCTTGCCTCTGCTTCTAACCCTGCTCACATAACTGTTCTTGGTGAGTGTGTGTGTGTTTGCAATGGATCCTTAACATTTTACTTCATCTTCTAGGGTACCTTAGCTCAGGCTGTAAAGAAAGGAGACTGGATCTTGTTGGATGAGATGAACCTGGCTGCTCCAGAAACATTAGAATGTCTGAGTGGTTTACTTGAAGGCTCCTCTGGCTCTCTGGTGTTGCTGGATCGAGGAGACACAGGTAGCACTTGATCCCCTTGGGGTTTGACTTGATGCGAGGCCTTTTGGCCTCTTTAAAGTAATATTCTTGGGACTTCCCTGGTGGTCCAGTGGGTGAAACTCCGTACTCCCAATGCAGGGGGCCTGGGTTGGATCCCAGGTCGGGGAACTAGATCCGGCATGCTGCGACTAAGAGTCTGCATGCCGCGACTAAGACCCGGGGCAGCCTGCCTGCATGCATGCGTGCATAAATAAATAAGTAAATAAGTAAGTAAGTAAGTAAATAAATAAATAAATTTAAAAAATGTTTTTAAAAAGAAGTAATATTCTTTTGGTTAGGTAGATTACATGGGCCTCCCAGTGTGATTTATTTATTCTGTAGATAGTAATTTTCTGCAAAGTCTTATTGTTAGGTGATATAGGGAATGAAAAGAATAAGATAATTTGTCAAGGCATTTGTGTAGTGGGTAATAAGGCACGCACACTCAGTGACAGTGTATGCGCTGGTGAATAGGTGATGAAACATAAATAGCATGAACAACCACACCATAAGGGATGGTGGGATGGCAGTTAAAGATTAAGTTGTGTACATAGATCTGGAAACTGATTTCATCGGGGTTTGAGAAAAGGCAAGGATGGTTGAGCAGCCAGTACCAACCTTGCTGAGCCTTGAGGCATAGTGGTTCACCCTGGTGTTCAGTGGAGTTAGTCTTCCTCTGATCACTTATTGTTACAAGTTGTTGAGAATTTATAGTTTTCTTTTAACAGAACCACTGGTACGTCATCCGGATTTCCGTTTATTTGCGTGTATGAATCCAGCAACTGATGTGGGCAAAAGAAATCTCCCACCAGGAATAAGAAACAGGTAAGGGGTCATGGCTTGGTTCCTGGAGCTGTTTTTAAAATTAAGTTCTCTTTATTTATTGATTGGTAGTATTAACGTAACCGACCCTCATAACAATGCTTGAAATTTATTGACTGCTGATAGAGGAATCTTTTTACTTGTAGTAGTCTTCTTTCTATAGGTGGTAGGAATATGGAAAACTCCAGAACACTGGGAATTTTTTTCCTTTGGGTTGTTCGTATGACATTTAATGGCTCATGGATATTGTTGAAAACAAAAATCTTTCCTCCTTCAGATAGCCTTTTAGCTATTAGAAAACCTTCACATAACGAAATAATAGTATATCATATAACAACGTAAGTGCATTTTAGGCAGAGTCGTCTTGGATGAGACTAATTTGTAAAAGAACATTTAAGTTTCAGTTTTCATCATTAAGCACAGACTGACATGAACAAGATGTTTTATGTATGTAGCATTTGGGAAAAGATAAATGACCTTGAAGAACCTAAGGGCAGCACAGGAATAAAGACACAGACGTAGAGAATGGACTTGAGGACACAGGGAGGGGAAAGGGTAAGCTGGGACGAAGTGAGAGAGTGCATGGACTTATATATACTACCAAATGTAAAATGGATAGCTAGTGGGAAGCAGCTGCATAGGACAAGGAGATCAGCTTGGTGCTTTGTGACCACCTAGAGGGGTGGGATAGGGAGGGGGGGAGGGAGACGCAAGAGGGAGGGGATATGGGGATATATGTATATGTATAGCTGATTTACTTTGTTATAAAGCAGAAACACACCATTGTAAAGCAATTATACTCCAATAAAGATGTTAAAAAAAAAAAAAGATAAATGACCTTGTTTATTGTTGGTAACCTTTTGTTGAATCTGTGTTTTTAAAATAGTGTTAAAACTTTACTAGATCTTCTCCCACATTATAAAAGTAGTAAAAGCTTTTTAGGAAAATTTTATCAACCACAAGTATGTATTTTCCTTTGCTACAACTATTAATTTTTGATAGTGAGGAGGCTTTTTTGTTATTGTTGCATGTACTTTTTGTTACATATAGTTGTAATCAAAAACACTTTCTGAAAATGAGGATAAATAAAGTCTTATTTTTGTAACTGCTTTTGCAAGGACTGTTTGACTTTCTTAGAAGTAGTAATGGTAGAATTTTTGGTAACGGTTACATTATCTTCTATTTCATTATGATTAATCTGTATCTCAAGTTGAAAGGCCTTCATAATTTATATTACAAGCAGGTAAAATGAGTTTATATAACTTCCGTCTTGTGTTTTTGTATTGTCAGAATAGCTGTATTAACTTCCTCAAAAATGGTTATTATGGAATAATAATTGTCTTAACAGGTTCACAGAACTTTATGTAGAAGAATTGGAAAATAAAGAAGACTTACAGATCCTTATTGTGGATTATCTGAAAGGCTTGAGTGTGAGCAGGAGTACAGTGCAAGGAATCATAACGTGGGTTCTTTTCGGTTTCTCTTTATAAACTTTTCCTCTGAGCATAAAAATGTGTACCTCATGCACGTATATTGTTTTCTTCTTTTTTGCTTCTAACGAGAGAAGACTGATGGAAGGATTATTTAGATTTTATTTTAAAGTTGGAACCTTACGGACTCCCTTGGATTTTCCTAAGGAAACTACATAGAGAGCTTATGAGAATATGTATTGTCGAGACCTATGAGAATATAAACAATCAGATAACTCTCTCCTAATTACTTCTTTATTCACAGCTAAGAGTTTGAATCCCTTGAGGAGATATAAATGGCTTATATTTTGATCTGCCTTGGTGAAATCCTACTTTTTGCAATTTGCATATTAGCTTTGTGGAATGTAGAGGGGGGAAGGCTGATGTAATTGATTGAGGCCAGTTTGGAATTATTAGAGTCTTAGCTGAATGCAGTATAGAGTGGTTATGTCACTTGGCGCTTTAATTTGAGTTTCTTGCCTCTGTTTTTTGTATGCCATGTGGAAAGGGTGCAGTCTTTTGTGTCGTACACCCTGGGTTCTAGTGCTGGCTCTGTCAGAAGCTCAGTCTGTCATCTGGGGCGCGTCACTTGGTTGGTTTTATCTGTGTCCTCTAAGACAAGGTATACAATATGTAAAGATTTTGAAGTTGGATCGTGTTAGTGTTTTACTTTGCTTTTTGAGCTTTTTTTCCTTATTTTTTTTTTTTTACAAATAGTTACTGAGTGGCTCAGATGCTAGGGATACAGCTATAAATAAAACAGACAATCTTGGTTCTTTTCATGGAGCTTTAATTCTACAGGTGGAGATCAGTAAATACTGTTATTTTTGGTTGTGATAAGTGAAGAAAAAGAACATATAAAGCAAAATGCTGGTTAGAAAATGAAACTTGGAGCCCAGTTTTAAATAGGTTAGTCAAAGAGGCATTTGTCAAAGGGCTTCGGAGTGGTTTGTCACACCACATTTTAAAATCAGAGCACTTTTTGTTAGCCAAGAATATTTAGACAAAAGCGTAAATATGTGTAGTTAAAATTCAGAAAGCTGGAGATAAAGCAGTGTGGCTGAAGTGTGGCTCTTACAAAATGCTGATAGTACAAGAGGTGCATGTTCCATATATAAAAACCCACTTCTGGAATGTAGAGTCTTTCTACAAAAGGAAGAATGTCTAGCCAGATTGCAAAGAGGGAAGACAGATGTCATTTGGGCTAGAACTTGGGTTTCATCTCTTCATTTGGTTGCACTGGGTCTTAGTTGTGGCAGGTGGGCTCTTTAGTTGTGGCATGTGAACTCTTAGTTGCTGCATGCACGTGGGATTTAGTTCCCTGACCAGGGATTGAACCTGGGACCCCTGCATTGGGAGTGCAGAGTCTTATCCACTGCGCCACCAGGGAAGTCCCTTGGGTTTCATCTCTGACACATGTTTGGTTATACTTGATCTTGTGGCATGTGATCATGAATTTTATGAATTTTTTTTTTGTGGCTACTTTGGGTCTTTGGTGCTGTGTATTGGGCTTTCTCTAGTTGCGGCGAGCAGGGTCTACTCTTTTTTTTTTTTTTTTTTTTAATTTATTTTATTTATTTATTTATTTTTGGCTGTGCTGGGTCTTCGGTTCATGCGAGGGCTTTCTCTAGTTGCGGCAAGTGGGGGCCACTCTTCATCGCGGTGCGGGGACCGCTCTTCATCGCGGTGCGCGGGCCTTTCACTATTGCGGCCCCTCCCGTTGCGGGGCACAGGCTCCAGACGCGCAGGCTCAGCAGCTGTGGCTCACGGGCCCAGCTGCTCCGTGGCATGTGGGATCTTCCCAGACCAGGGCTCGAACCCGTGTCTCCTGCATTAGCAGGCAGATTCTCAACCACTGCGCCACCAGGGAAGCCCAGGGTCTACTCTTAATTGTGGCGTGCAGGCTTCTCATTGTGGTGGCTTCTCTTGCTGTCGGCACAGGCTCTGGGCATGTGGGCTTCAGTAGTTGCGGCGTGTGGGCTCAGCATTTGTGGCTTGCAGGCTCTAGAGCACAGGCTCAGTAGTTGTGGCGCACGGGCTTAGTTGCTCCGCGGCATGTGGGATCTTCCCGGACCAGGGCTTGAACCCGTGTCCCCTGCATTGGCAGGCGGATTCTTAACCACTGCACCACCAGGGAAGTCCTTCATGAATTTTTGAGATTTGCACTTGATGTTTCAGTCTGAAACTTCTTCCATCTTGTCATCTTCTGGACTTCTAAATTATGTGGTAATGAAAGTAGAAATGGTCACCATATCATCATGCTTTTTAACATTTTGTCATTGTTGATTATAACAGTATCTGTAGACTTTCTTTTAAAACACCATTACTTTTGTTTTCTATGTGCTTATCCATCACCATTAGAGATTACACAGGGACTTCATTTGACCCTCATATTAAAGCCGACTTTGGAACCCTGTGTTTGGATTCAGTATATTCTTGCTAAGGGCCTCTCATATCTCACTACCATTCCCTTAAAAATCAGACACATCTCACCTTTCTCCTCTTTCCATCCTAAGGGAAATTGATCAATATTCATTTTATTATTTTTGATGCTCTAAGAAGTTGTATGTAAGCTTGGCCATCTAATCTATAAAAATGCCTTTTGGTCCTTTTGTAGAGAAATGGGAACAACAGCAAAATAGTAAGGCTTATTAGTTAATAAAATAAATCTTTTGAATTGCATCCTCTTTGTAGGTTCTATACAGCTGTGCGGAAGGAGTCTGGGACAAAATTGGTGGATGGGACCGGCCACAGACCTCACTACAGCCTTCGGACTCTCTGTAGGGCCCTGCGATTTGCAGCCTCCAATCCATGTGGCAACATCCAGCGCTCGCTCTATGAGGTCTTTGTACAGTCTGTGTTTGGTTGAGAGCTTGGTGGATGGGCACACCATGGGGAAGGGGCAAGTGGGGATGCCCGTGCCAGGGTTGCCAGTGCTTTCTGTTTAGTCAGATTAGCCCAGAACTTTTCATACCGGAACTACCCTGCCCTTTTTCTACCATTGTATCCCATTTAAAAGTTGTTCTGGGGCTTCCCTGGTGGCGCAGTGGTTAAGAATCCACCTGCCAATGCAGGGAACACAGGTTCAAGCCCTGGTCTGGGAAGATCCCACATGCTGCGGAGCATCTATGCCCATGCGCCACAACTACTGAGCCTGGGCTCTAGAGCCCGCGAGCCACAACTACTGAAGCCCGCACATGTAAAGCCCGTGCTCCGCCACAAGAGAAGCCACCACAGTGAGAAGCCCCCGCACTGCAACGAAGAGTAGCCCCCGCTCGCCGCAACTAGAGAAAGCCTGCACGCAGCAACGAAGACCCAACACAGCCAATTAATTAATTAATTAATTAATTAATTAAAATAAAGTAAAATAAATAATAAAAAATATATTCTTAAAAAAAAAAAAAAAAGTTGTTCTGGGCACCAGCACCACCCGAGAGGTTGAATTTTGTTTCTGAAATAAGTTGGCCTGTTATTGCAGAAGGATAACTAGTGTTAACGCGTATTTGTGTTTTCTCTAGGGCTTTTGTTTGGGTTTCTTAACACAGCTTGACAGGGCGTCGCACCCAGTAGTTCAGAAGCTCATTTGTCAGCACATTGTTTCTGGCAATGTTAAAAGTCTGCTGAAGCAGGTAGGTTCTTTTTTGATTTTGGGCTTAAATGAAAGGCTGAAATATCAAATTGTTAGCTGTTTTGTTTTTGGTTTTGTTTTTTTTGCAAAACTTATTTCTAATTATAAAAGTCAGTTCCACAAAATTTTAACGTAGGTGGTGAAAATTCCTGATAATCCTGATCTTTGGAGATTGAAATCCTATAGATAGTCCTTTCCATCTAAATCGTGTGTGTACATATATATATATATTTAAAAGTTAAAAAATCTTTTTTATATATTCAAATTCTAATATATGTGTGTGTGTAGATTTATCAAGGTAAATTCTAATACAGGCATACCTCACTTTATTGCAGTTTGCTTTATTGCACTTTGTAGATGTTGCAGTTTTTTACAAATTGAAGGTTTGTGGCAACCCTATGTTGTCAGTTGATGGTTAACATTTTTTAGCAATAAAGCATTTTAAAATTAAGATACGTACATCTTTTTTAGACATGTTATTGCACACCTAATAGACTGTAATACAGTGTAAACATAACTTTCATATGCATTGAGAAACCAAAAAATTTGTGTGACTGGCTTTATTGCCATACTGGCTTTATTGTGATATTTGCTTTATTGCCGTAGTCTGGAATCAAATCTGGAAAATCTCCAAGGTCTGCCTGTATATATCTAATATAAGTAATATAAATGAAACCATCTCATAAGAATGTTCTGTAGTTTCCTTTCTTAGCCTAACTATATCCTGGATATATTTTTTTGTCTGTAACACAGATCACTGTGAGTGACGTGCTTTCTAATTGTCACATAGCATTTCATCGGAAGCTTGCACCACAGTTTATCTGCACACCCCGCTTCTGATTGATGGTTGGGCTTTTTTTTCGCTTTCCTTGTCTTGTTTCTGTTATACACAATAACCATTTCAGTTTGACAGAGGAAATTACAGAATAACATGGGATTGAAAGAGGCTGAGAGAAACTGGCTCACAAACTGACTTGTTTATGTGTCTGTTGCTTGCTGTTTAGGAAGAAAGAGCCATGGGGATTGTGGGTACTTTGGATTCAATGTTTTTTCCTTTTAAAAAATTATACAAGTAACACATGAATATATACTTTTGGTAAACTCTGAAAACACTGAGAAAAGACTCAAGCTTGCTTTGATTATTATCCGATTACCATTCCCCTCCACTTATTTTTTTGTATGCTTTCCTCATGGTTATATATGATGGTGGCTTAACAGTTCTTTTTTCTCACTGCTCTTCTGCCCAACTGAGAAGTCCTTAAAAGCAGTGCCTACAACTGTGGCTTCAAGTCAGGGGGCTAAATGTTCTAGAAGAGCACTTTTCTATAGCTATGTATCTGACCACCATTTGACCATTTTTGATCTATAAAAATGGCAGTTTTGTATAAATCAACTTAACTTCCACCATACCTTCAAAAGGTTATGCCATCATCTACAATATTATCCTTAACGAGTTTCTCTGGAGGGTTGCTTTTATTCTTAATGTCTTCTAGGGGATCCAGAACATAGTAGTGCGTAGTGCCCCCCTTTCCCTGCCCCAGTACAGCACTGGCCATGTTTTGGGAATATGGTTTATATGAAATACATGTTTTTGACCAAAATACTTTATTAGAGTGGGAAGTTTGGTAGATGAGAGAAGAGAACTGAGTCATAAACTATCTGAGAAATTATTTTCATTCAAGTTTTCCCCCATATCTACCTAACCCAACCTGAATTTTAAAACCAGTACATGTCACCATTTTGTTCTCCTTCCTCAAAGTAATTTTTTTTCATGTTCATTTGTGGGTTTTAATGTTGAAAGCATCCAGAACAAGCAGCATTCTTGGTGACAATTTTTTTCCCACTTTACACCCCTCTCTGAAAGAATGCCATAGTTGTCGTGGGTCTGTGGGTTATTTCTCTAACTCTTGTGTCTTTCAGCCTATTCCAGAACCAAAAGGAGGTCGGCTTATCCAGGTGGAAGGCTACTGGATTTCGGTGGGAGACAAGGAACCTACAATAGATGAGACGTACATCCTCACGTCTTCCGTCAAGCTGAACCTGAGAGACATAGTCCGAGTGGTCTCTGCAGGGTGTGTGGACCTTTTCTCACACTGCTCTGATGTCTTACCAGCATAGGCATTGCTGAAAGTCTAGTCCTACTTCCTGAACTTTCAAAGGGCTCTATTGTTATTCATTGGCTGAGTGAATAATTATTTTCTAAGTCAATCCTGTCACTTTTCTCCAGACACAAAACATCGTTTCTAGTTGTACCTTTGGTGGGAGCAATATGGACCCAGATTATTTTGGCCATCATTAAGGTTGCTTTTTAGTATTTTGCTGATGGATACTCATCACCCATTACTTGTTAAGTGAGTAACAGTTACTCCCGCTTACTGTTTCTCACTAGTGCAAGAGAGGCTGGAATTACTTTCCTTGGCAGTTTCTGAGGAACCATTTTTACATAGAAACTTCTCAGGGCTTAAGAAACGTTCCATTAGTAGTGCGTAGGTATATAAAAACATTCTCTTATGATGATGTTAAATGTTATAGTTGTTCTTTTTTAAACACTACATGATTTAATTCTGGTTTCTGTCTTTTTTTTTCTTTTTAATTGCTTTATTGGCTGATCCTTTAAAGAACATATCCAGTGCTGATTCAGGGAGAGACATCAGTGGGTAAAACAAGCCTGCTACGGTGGCTGGCCGCAGCTACTGGTAACCACTGTGTGCGTATTAACAACCACGAGCACACGGATATTCAGGAGTACATTGGTTGTTACACATCCGACTCCTCAGGGAAGCTCATGTTTAAAGAAGGTAAGGTTATAATTCTATTCCTTGGGTCTCCTCAAGCAATCTTCATCCTTTCCAGTTGAGGCACATGGATGGATGCCACAATAGCTGTTTTTTCTTTCTCCCTGAGCTATGTGATGGTTAAGGGGTGATGGTTAGGGCCCCATCTTCCTTTGAGCCAGACTAATCTTGTTGGCTGTACACAGGACTGGGGCCTAGGTTTTTTTGTTTTTTTTTTTTTTAATTAATTAATTAATTTTTGGCTGCGTTGGGTCTTCGTTGCTGCACGCGGGCTTTCTCTAGTTGCGGAGGCTACTCTTCATTGCGGTGCGCGGGCTTCTCATTGCGGTGTCTTCTCTTGTTGTGGAGCACGGGCTCTAGGTGCATGGGCTTCAGTAGTTGTGGCGTGTGGGCTTAGTTGCCCCGTGGCATGTGGGATCTTCCCAGACCAGGGATGGAACCCGTGTCCCCTGCCTTGGCAGGCGGATTCTTAACCTCTGCGCCACCAGGGAAGTCCTGGGGCCTAGTTTTGAAGAGTGCAGTTGAACTACTCCATTTCCTAGAGAATCACAAGAGGGGTCAGCATTGAACAGAGGGAAACTGAGAATAGATAAGAGAATGTGGTGACTTAAATGAAAGTAGACTTCAGGGGAAGAAGTAAGTTGTAAATGTAATATTCATCAGCTTTGGCTCCCCCTCTGTGCAAAATAAAAAGGAGTATTTTTAATTGAAAATTATGCTTCCTTGATACTCAGAACCACAAATTATTTGGGGACATGGCTAGCTGCAGAGAACAATTTGCGTTGAAATTTAATGATAATCTAGGATTTGTTGATTTGTATATAACATTAAAAAAAAAAACTTTGGACTAATTTATGCACTAATTTTCAGTATGTATTTCCTCTAAGGTGTTCTTATTGATGCTATGAGAAAGGGCTATTGGATTATTTTAGATGAGTTAAATTTGGCCCCTACCGATGTGCTAGAGGCACTGAACAGACTGTTGGATGATAACCGTGAATTGCTCATAACAGAAACACAAGAAGTTGTTAAAGCACATCCTCGCTTCATGCTTTTTGCTACCCAGAATCCCCCAGGACTTTACGGAGGCAGAAAGGTGTGTAGCATTTGCCCCCTTACTCCTGTTTGTTACCGAGTCGAGTAGAAAAGTCGTCTTGGTAAGACTGAGATGTTTTTACCTCTTTTGAAGGATTTTTCTTTTTGTGGTGAATAGCAGAGCCTACATTTTGGAAATTAAATGAAAAGGTCCTTTGTATCATGTTGTTTCTGTGCGTTTCCCAGATGCTTTCTAGAGCCTTCAGGAATCGATTTGTGGAATTGCACTTTGATGAACTGCCTAGTTCTGAGTTGGAAACAATCTTGCACAAGCGGTGTAGCTTGCCACCCTCCTACTGCAGCAAGTTGGTTAAAGTCATGCTGGACCTTCAGGTATTCCATCTCTCCATCACTTAGTTTCAAATGGACTGTGTTGATTAGATTTGGTGATCAGAATCTGAGGCTTCCTGGGGTAGAAACAGCCCATCCACCCATTTATTATTTTTTTCAGAGTAAAGATCTTATCTTTAAAACTCATCCCATTAATATCCAGTTTTTGGTTTTGTGTTGTAAATTGGCAATTTAATACCATGTTAAAATTTTTGTGATAATTACATGTGATGACAGTTCCCTGCTTGTGGATAATATGGAACATTTTACTTAGGTTGGAATTTGGCATCAACAAACTGCAGTTTTTGTTTTTTAAATGGGTGTAATCCTTGAATGGACATAACTAAAGAGATCCTTTATGTGTGGCTCTCCCTTTTCAATTCTACAAAGCTACAGTTTCGGTTTTTTTTTTAAGAATATTCCCCCCCCCCCCTTTTTTCTAAAGATTTCCCAGAACTTACTCATCATTTATTTATTTATTTATTTATTTGTTGCGGCAGATGGGCTCCTCAGTTGCAGTCGTGGGCTCCTTAGCTGCGGCATGCAAAAACTCTTAGTTGCAGCATGCATCTGGGATCTAGTTCCCTGACCAGGGATTGAACCCGGGCCCCCTGCATTGGGAGCGTGGAGTCTTAACCACTGCACCACCAGGGAAGTCCCAAGAATATCCCATTTATTTTATGGGGTTAAAAGTGGTTTTTATCAGAATTATACACTGTTAAATTACTTCCTAGAAAGCTAACAATTGCCACTCTTATTACTGTGGTCCCACACTACGGGATTAATTTTCCTTCATGTTTGCCACTATTTGTATTATTATTCGTAATCGTTTTCTGTGTGTTATATGAGATGGAATTCCATTATTTGTTATGTTCTTTACTTACACATGGGTTTGAACATTTATCTTCAAATGATTGCAGTCCCTTTACATTTAAGAAAAATTAATCTTAGTGGAATGAATCATTTTTATGGTAGCTTAAGTTTGTCAGTAATTTTGTATAAGTTGTACTGTACGCTTGCCATTGCCCTTTTTCGTTTGTTTTGGTCCTTTAATAGTCCTATCGCAGAGGTTCTTCAGTGTTTGCTGGAAAGCAAGGCTTCATCACCCTCCGTGATCTGTTCCGATGGGCTGAGCGATACAGATTGGCTGAGCAGACAGAGAAAGAGTATGACTGGTTGCAGCACTTGGCCAACGATGGTAAGCTCTCAGCACACGCTCTCTAACTGTGGACTTCGGGCAGATTGCATGCTGTGTTATTGCAACAAATCTTGCCCAAATTGTGGCCAGTATATATATTTTACTAGGCATTGTAGGAACAGAGTCGTTCTCCCTCAAGTCCCGACTGACGTTGTAAGTGGTCCTATTTCTGCAGGCCTCTGTGCTGTTATGTTTTGGTTGCTAAGGTTTTCTCACTCTTAGCTTCAGGTGGCCACCTGTGGGAGTCAGGATATGGACATAACGCCTTTAGGAGTTTAGGCAGGTGGTTGGCGAGGGTCTTTGAGCACCTTTTATCTGCATTGTGGTGACCATGGAGAGTTATGCTTGCGCCTTAGAGACGTACAGAAAACTGACGGGTTGGATAATACCAGAGTTCTGAGCGAAGGGAGTTATGTCATCTGAGACTCAGGTTTGTTTATTTTGGTTTAATCCATGGGAAGAATTTGTATGTTCCTCTCTGTGCTAGCATAGAAAGCCTTTCAGAATCTTCTGATTTGAAAAGTCTTGATGAGTTGTTAACAGGGTGGTTACTGAGCATGGGGAGGAAATAAAAAAACCCATGAGAGTTGTATTTTCTCTTTGCTGGTAAAGAGTACAGGGAGGAGCACTGTTTTTAAACTTTTTTTATCGAGGTATAACATAAAATGTAACAGTAAAGTGGGTAAAGTGCTCTGTTATTTCGTGTACAGCTTAATGTATTTTTACATATGTGGGTACCCATGTAAATCACCACCTTGGCAAAGATTTAGGATATTTCCAGTAGCTCAGAAGATTCTTTCATGGCTCTTGCCAGCCTTAACTCCTAGAGATAGATAATCGCTGCTCTGACATGTGTCACCAGTGATGGATTCTGCCTGAGCTTGTGCTTCATCTAAATAGTATCATGCAGTATGTACTCTTGTGTCTGGCTTCTTTTCACTCAATCTGATGTGAGATTCAGCCATGCTGTTTTGTACATCAGGACCTCATTCCTTTTAAATTATTACTGTGTTGTAACCCATTGTATGGGAGATACCATGATATGTTTGTCTGTTCTCTTGTTGATGGACATTTGGGTCATTTCTGCTTTTTAGCTATTAGAAAGAAAAGCTGCTCTGAACATTCCTGAATGTCATTTGGTGCACGTGAGTTCATTTGTGTTGGATTACTTAGAAGTCGTGTTGCCAAGGCAGAGGGCAGGTGTATAGTTAGTTGTAGTAAGTTCTCCTGGTTTTCCAAAGTAGTTCTTCAGGTTTCCTCTTCACAGCAGCTAATGCTCCATAGTATCAGTGTCCCTTGGTATTGACACTTGACGGTTCCTTTTTTTTTTTCTTTCAAGGTTTTATGCTTCTGGCAGGCCGAGTCAGGAAGCAGGAGGAGGTTGATGTGATTCAAGAAGTCCTTGAAAAACATTTCAAGAAAAAATTGTGTCCTCAATCCCTCTTCTCCAAAGAAAATGTCCTAAAATTGCTGAGTGAGTAGGCCATCACATCCAGAGGAGAATGAATTGAGTTGTATTCATATTAGAACCTAAATATGTACTCTGCCTTTGATAGGTAAATTGTCTGCTCAGATATCCACATTGGAGTCTAAGTTCAGCCACGTCGTGTGGACCAAGGGCATGCGGAGACTGGCGATGCTGGTGGGAAGGGCGTTGGAATTTGGTGAACCAGTGCTGCTGGTTGGAGACACTGGGTAAAGTGGGAAGACAGTAACTCATTTTGAGGGTTCAGTTCAATTCAGTAGAGTTCATGTAGTGTGTGCCCTTCTGGTTAAGAGACATGGTAGGGTGCTGTGTTTTGGGGAAGGGCCCCCTGAGCCAAGGGGCAGGCGCCCTGTGTTGGCCAGATGCCCTGTGTTGGCCAGCAGTGTCTGTGGCCAGAGCTCCCCTCACTTGTTGACTGGGGTGTTCATGGGTGTGTATTTGGAATTCATGCTCCTTGTTAATCTGGTGTGTATCTCTTAACAGGTGTGGGAAAACTACTATCTGTCAGGTGTTTGCGGCCTTGGCAAAGCAGAAATTATACTCAGTCAACTGCCACTTACACATGGAGACATCGGACTTCTTGGGGGGGTTGCGACCCGTGAGACAGAAGCCAAATGACAAGGTTTGTCCTGAGCAAATGATAACATGTTCATTTAAAGAATTGCAGTCGGCTCTGTGCGAGAGTCAACTGTGGGATTTTGTTCCCGGTGGGGCATACAGGTTTGATACGTATCTTATCTTCAGATTTTCACTGGTCTGCAAGGGACCTCCACCAGCATCCTGTTATGCGAGATCTGTTCCTTGTTCTCCAGTCTTTGTTTTCTGCAGAGCAACTCCAGCAGACACCCACTAGCTACATGTGTATTGTCTTGTGGAGCAACCTGCCCTTTAATTTCACCCTCTTCTTTTCCAAATTGTAGGAAGAAATTGACACATCAAGACTCTTTGAATGGCATGATGGGCCTCTGGTTCTGGCCATGAAGGAGGACGGCTTTTTCCTCTTGGATGAGATCTCCCTAGCCGACGACTCTGTCCTGGAAAGACTCAACAGGTACACGAGTGTAAGAGGTTTACCCTGTGTTTGATGCTTTTGCTGGTCTGGATTTTATAGATATTAATTCTTGTGCACAGTAGCGTTCTTCATAGGTACACTGTATTCAGTAAATGTTTGAAAATGATGATGAGCTATTGCTTTTTTTGGCTTTAGCACTCAGTGTCTCCTTTAAGAGTCCTAGTTTTTCTGTTTAGCTGTCAATAATCAGAAAGATGGGACTATGGGAGGATAGGGCTAAAGCAAACAAGCGCAAGTTAAAATTCTTTTTTAAGGCAAATTATGTGGCCATTATCTTAATTTTTTTTATCAAAGAACTAGAATCAAAATCCTGGGGCTTCCCTGGTGGCGCAGTGGTTGAGAATCTGCCTGCTAATGCAGGGGACACGGGTTCGGGCCCTGGTCTGGGAGGATCCCACATGCCGCGGAGCGGCTGGGCCCGTGAGCCACAATTGCTGAGCCTGCGCGTCTGGGGCCTGTGCCCCGCGACGGGAGGGGCCGCGATGGAGAAAGGCCCGCGCACCGCGATGAAGAGTGGCCCCCGCTTGCCGCAACTGGAGAAAGCCCTCGCACGAACCGAAGACCCAACACAGCCAAAAATAAATAAATAAATAAATAAATAAATAAGAAAATCCTTAAAAAAAAAAAAAAAAAAAAAATCCTGGATGTTACAGCTGTAAGGCCTCTCAAAACCCCAGACCAGGACACCAACCCTCCACACCAGACTTGGCTGGCCACGTAGCCCCCTAGCCGCATACTGGTGTCGGATGTGAGAGCATGTGCTTGAGTAAGAAATCAGGCTTTGCTGGAGACATTCAAGCAAAGATGCTTTTCCAGAACACAAAGGAAACTCATGCATCAGAAAAGGTGACTAATGAACGTACTGAAAGAATATGGCTGCACAAATACTGAAATCTGATCAGATAAAACAGTTTAAAAAGTTTCTCAAAACCTACACAGTAAGCCTACGGTAAACCTGCTTTTTGCAGTGTGAGAGACTTCAGGACAAGAGAAGTAAAGCCTGAAGTGACCTCACCTGCTCAGAACATTGCTTCCAGAAATGTTTAAAAATGACACGAAGAATATCAATGAGATTTCAGGAATATCCTGTTCAACAGAATGAAGCCCTGATAGCCAGTGTAGGATGCCTTGGCCAACCACGTAGAGAAGTCCTGAGGGACGGATCCCTGATGCGATACCGGAAATGAGGGCTCACCTGACAGAAAGCGCCCGAAAACAGTAGCCACCGTGTGAACCAGCCATCTGTCCTGACTGGCAAATAAGAACCACTGGAGAAGCAAAATTGCTATTTACCAGAGTAATCAAAATAAGTCTTGTTGTGCAATGAAAATAGTAAGATGCAGCATTTGTTGAGACCTTAAGACTCAGCAGCTTGGTCACTTGATTAGAAAAATAAACCATTGTTTCTTCAAAATAGGTGATCAGTCATGAGATAGAAAAAAAATTATATTACTAAAAGTAAAATAAATGGAAATAACCCAGGGGGGGAAAAAAAGAAAATGAAACAGGGACTTCCCTGGCAGTCCAGTGGTTAGGACTCCACGCTTTCACTGCCGAGGGCCCTGGTTCATTTTCTGGTCAGGGAACTAAGATCCCGCAAGCTGCCCCGTCAAAAAGAAAAAGGAAAAAAAAAAAAAAAAACCTCAGATCAGTGTGAATCTTGATGAACACCTGTGTTTCTCTCTTTATCAAGGTATAATTTACATATCATGAAATGTACCTTTTTTTTTTTTTTTTTAAATGTGTTGAGGCGATATCCTTGCCTTGTTCTTTTTTTTTTTTTTTTTTTTTATTTATTTATTTTTGGCTGTGTTGGGTCTTCGTTTCTGTGAGGGCTTTCTCTAGTTGCGGCAAGCGGGGGCCACTCTTCATCGCGGTGCGTGGGCCCCTCACTATCATTGCCTCTCTTGTTGCGGAGCACAGGCTCCAGGCGCGCAGGCTCAGTAGTTGTGGCTCACGGGCCTAGCTGCTCCGTGGCATGTGGGATCTTCCCAGACCAGGGCTCGAACCCGTATCCCCTGCATTAGCAGGCAGATTCTCAACCACTGCGCCACCAGGGAAGCCCGAAATGTACCTGTTTTAAATGTATAATTCAGTAAGTTATTTTTTTTTCTTTCTTTTTTTTGGGGGGGGTTGTTTCTTTGTGTGTGGGGGGCTGGGGAGTTGGGCAGTGGCCATGCCGCGCGGCTTGTGGGATCTTAGTTCCCCAACCAGGGATCGAACCCCGGGCCCCGGCAATGCGAGTGCCAAGAGTCCTAACCACTGGCCCGCCAGGGAGTCCCCCAATTCGATGAGTTTTAGTAAATTTACTGAGTTTTGCAGCCACCACAATTCAGTTTACATTTTTATCATCCCAGTAGCATCCCTCCTGTGCATTTACAGTTTATCTTTGATGCCACCTCCTGCTCCAGGCAACTCCTCATCTACTTCTTATCTGTATAGATTTGGCTTTTCAGGACATTTCATATAAATGGTCTCTTCTCTCACTTTGCGTCAATGTTTTGAGGTCCCTTCATGGTATAGCCTATATCATTAGTGTGTTCCTTTTTGTTCCTCATCGTATTTCATTGTGTAGATAAATTTATTATTTATTTATATTTATTTCTGGCTGTGTTGGGTCTTCGTTTCTGTGCGAGGGCTTTCTCCAGTTGCGGCGAGCGGGGGCCACTCTTCATCGCAGTGCGCGGGCCTCTCACCGTCGTGGCCTCTCCCGTTGCGGAGCACAGGCTCCAGACGCGCAGGCTCAGTAGTTGTGGCTCACGGGCTTAGTCGCTCCGCGGCATGTGGGATCTTCCCAGACCACGGCTTGAATCCGTGTCCCCTGCATTGGCAGGCATATTCTTAACCACTGCGCCACCAGGGAAGCCCCATTGTGTAGATAATACCATATTTTTTTATCTGTTCACCTCTTCTTGGTATTTGGGTTGTTTCTATATCTGTGAATAATGCTGCCATGAACATTTGCATGCTAGGCTCCCATTTTTTATTTTTTATTTAATTTATTTTAAAATATTTATTTATTTGGTGGTGCCAGGTCTTAGTTGCGGCACGTGGGCTCCTTAGTTGTAGCATGCAAACTCTTAGCTGTGGCATGCTTGTGGGATCTAGTTCCCTGACCAGGGATCGAACCCGGGACCCATGCTTGTGGGATCTAGTTCCCTGACCAGGGATCGAACCCGGGACCCCTGCATTGGGAGTGTGGAGTCTTATCCACTGCGCCGCCAGGGAAGTTAGGCTCCCATTTTTTAAAACAAGTGTCTTGACGTAAGTGGGAAAAGGGAATTCTTTTTCTTTTGATCAGAACTGTTGTTCCACTACATAGGAATTGGGATAACTATTCACTTTGAAGTTTGTGGCAGGAAACCATTAACTAAAGTGAAAGCTCAGCAAAGGCGATGACTTTTTTTTTCCTTTTTGAGAACACTGAAGACCACAAAATAGAATACAGAAGCCTTTTCTAATCTCACATTCTCCAATTTTCCTTCTAGTGTCCTCGAAGTGGAAAAGTCTCTGTTATTAGCTGAGAAAGGCAACCTAGAGGACAAGGATAATGAGGTAGAGCTGTTGACTGCTGGGAAGAAATTCCGTATCTTGGCAACCATGAACCCCGGGGGTGACTTTGGGAAAAAAGAGGTAAAACTGTGTTCTTGAAGCATAATTTTTTTGTGCCTTTTGACCTCAGCTCACTGTACCCATAAATACAGTATGTAAAAATGTGTCTGGAATTTTATGTTGGGTAAAAACTGAGTAAAAGATAAAAATCCAGAGAGAGCCATTATAAGGTTGAAAAATAATTCTGACAGATAAAACATTCCTTATTTGACGTCTCACTTTTGTATGTGCCTGAAATTTCATTATTTCAATCACTTTGCCTGGCTTTTTACATATGTTAAGGTAACAAAGTCTCACGAGAGCTCTGTGTGGAAGTTATTATGCTAGTTTTATGGATGAGAAAAGTTGAAACTGAAGTTTATTCTCAAGTTCTGCTTCTAGAGTCTACTCTGTTAAACACGAGAATGGTGATATGAATGACTTAAAGTGACAAAAAAGCAGTCGCAGCCAGGATCCTGTCCTGGTTTTGCAGGTGGAGAGTGTCGTTTCTCTCAGGGGTTGTGTGGGTCACCCTAAGACTGTTGGTAAAGGAAAGGGTGAGGGTGATTTCTTCTGTTGAGAAGGTGGTATGAGGGTCCCCCAAGCCCCACGGCTTCCAGGCTCATGAAGCCTCTCAGTGGAGAAGTCTGCGTTGTGTGTGAGACCCTGGTGTGTTCAAGGTAGGGAGAGGGTGGTGTGGTAGTAGGTCAGGATGATGAGCAGAAATGGGTTGGTGGGGAGTGAAAGCAGGTAAGATTCCTGGTAACTTGGTGGCTGCCTGAAGTGTGAAAGTGATATTTAGGGCCTGATTTTCCTCAGTAGCATAAGAAGAAAGATGATTGCTGTGCTTTGGGAAATGTACTGAAGGGAAGAAATAACATACACCACAGTTTCAAAGTATGAAAACAGGCTCTGTGGCAAGTGGAAATAGCACAGAAAGACCTGATTTCAAGGTTGTATGTGTTAACTTGCCTGTCAGGTTAGCTTAAGTTATTTTTAGACAGAGATTGCCGGCTTTTACCGAAGGGAAAGCTAGCTTTTGGTTCTGCCTGCCTTGCTGCAGAGGGAGGTGGGATCCTGGAACCACCGTCCTGCTCAGCCGGGATGGTGCTGAGCAGCACACGCACACCCCTGGGGCCTTTGCTGAGCTGCTCCTGAGTGCAGGCGTTGTTCCTGGTCCTGCTGTGCTAGGCCGGGGAGGCGAAGGATGGAGTTGATCTCTGCAGTAAAAGAAAATCGTTGGTGAACTTTTGTGAGCGGGTGTTATCTGACCTAGGGGGAGGGTGGGATGAATCCAGACTGAGGGCAAAGGCCGTGAGACTGGAGGACTAAACAGTTCTTTGTCATACAAGAGGTAAATATATACCTGTTTGCAATTTCACTCCCTTTGAGCCACATCAAAGTTTTCTCCTTCTGCTTCAGACAGCTCTCCCCCGTGGGAAGATAATGTTTATTTTCTCCAAACCACCAGTCAAGTAGCTGAAGGGAAAGTAAAGGGAAGGGCCTTTGCTTAGGGGAAAGTGTTGGGGTTTGGGAGTCATCTACTAGGGCTGAATCCTTCTTGCACCACGGGCTCTATAAGACCTTGAAGTTCTCTACCATGATTATAAAGAAAGGGGTGGTAGTACGAGCTCGGGGAGTGTGGTGGAGATAATGAGGTGACATGTGGAAGGAGCCGGACAAATAGGTGTTCAGTGAATTATAGACAGTAGTAGAGGTGATAAAAGAAGCATTGGGTATTTGCCACATTCACAGCCAGCATTCATTCAAAGGATTTGTTTTCTAGCTTTCCTCATAGGTATTAAATTCACATTAGGATTTGTGTTCTTTGTAGCTGTCTCCTGCCTTAAGAAACCGTTTTACAGAAATATGGTGCCCTCAAAGCGCAAGCCGTGAAGACTTAACTCAGATTATCAGCCATAATCTTCGTCCAGGACTGTCCCTGGGCAGAACAGATCGTAAAGGTGAGAGTGTTCAGGTGGTGGCGGTGGGGTGTGTGTGTGTGCTGGAGGGAGGGGAATAGCATGTTTAGCAGTAGGTGTGTATGGCCTGTTCTATGGAGAAGTGATAACTGGTAGATATATCTAAGGAAAATGTGATACTAGCCTGTTGCCCTCTACCAAAGTATCCCTTCTTCACCTTGCTTCCATCACCGGGTTACTACGTTTTAGCTTTCTGATTGTTTCACCTGTCGGCTATCTTTATATATAAGGCATATTTGTTGGCTAAAGATAAGGAAATGTGGTTTAAATTTTAATCATTACCACCGTTAGAAAATGTTTATAGAATTTTAAACTGCATTTCTTTAGTAGTTGTCAACTAATTTATTATCATTTCACTTTATTTTATTTTAAATTTTCCTTTTATTATGAAAATTTCAAACACAAGGAAAATAGAGTAGTATTTTTAAAACTCCCATAGACTTGTAACCTAGATTTAATAATTCTTAAAATATCAAGTCTTCCCTGGTGGCGCAGTGGTTGGGAATCTGCCTGCTAATGCAGGGGACACGGGTTCGACCCCTGGTCTGGGAAGAGCCCACATGCCGCGGAGCAACTAGGCCCGTGAGCCACAACTGCTGAGCCTGCGCGTCTGGAGCCTGTGCTACGCAACAAGAGAGGCCGCGATAGTGAGAGGCCCGTGCACCGCGATGAAAAGTGGCCCCCGCTCGCCGCAACTAGAGAAAGCCCTCGCACAGAAACGAAGACCCAACGCAGCCAAAAATAAATAAATTAATTAATTAATTTAAAAAAATTATGTTGCATTAAAACAAACTGCATATTAAAAATAATACATTTAAAAAAATATCCAGTAAGAGCCAAAATATTTATTATACGGTTCTTTTTTTTTTTTTTTTTTTCCAAATTGAGCTTAGACTGCCCTGATTAATCCCATATTCTCGGCATTGAATGGGCTAAATTTAGGACGTAGATCTGGTTCTAAGCCTTAATACAAACCCTAATACAAGTAGTTTTTTGGATCATTTTGCCTCTCTGTCTTAAAGAATATAAAAGGTTGTCTGCTTCTTTGAGATTGAGGTTCATGGATATGTTCAGCTTTTTAAAGGCACGCTAAAGCACAGCTTCAAAAATAGGTAGGATGGGGCTTCCCTGGTGGCGCAGTGGTTGGGAGTCTGCCTGCTAATGCAGGGGACACGGGTTCGAGCCCTGGCCTGGGAGGATCCCACATGCCGCAGAGCGGCTGGGCCCGTGAGCCACAACTGCTGAGCCTGCGCGTCTGGAGCCTGTGCTCCGCAACGAGAGAGGCCCGCGCATCGCGATGAAGAGTGGCCCCCGCTTGCCACAACTGGAGAAAGCCCTCGCACAGAAACGAAGACCCAACACAGCCAAAATCAATCAATCAATCAATCAAACATACGCATCTGATTCAAGATCCTCATTAAAAAAAAAAAAAAAAAAAAATAGTTAGGATGGCTGTGGAGAGTAGGTGCATGGATCCCAGCCTCATCTGTGGTATATTAGGAAAGATTGGCTCTTTAGTCACCTGAGCACAGACTTCCTTTTAAGAAGGGCCTTTACTGAACCTCAGTATTCATGGGTGTACCCAGTGCTGTCTGAACAGCTGGAGTTCCCCTGGCTCCACCAATACCACAGCCACTCAGTGGTGCAGAATTGACTAAGCCTGCGATTCCCAAACTCACCTGGACAACTGGTTTAAATACAGCTTGCGGGGCCCTGCACCCAGGGCTTCTGATTCAGTCGGTCTGGTGTAGGGCATGAGAATTTGCCTTCCTAACAAGTTCCCAAGTGGTCCAATAATATTGGTCTACAGCCCACACTCAGAACCTCTGACTTACCTTGGTTGTGTGCATTGGTGCATTTATGGTGAAAATTCAAGTAAAAAGAGGAGGAGAAGACAGAAATTGTTAAGCTGGCATGGTTTGTCTTTCGGCTCTGGGTTGGGACTGGGTCCCCCAAGGAAGTAACCTCTGAATCTCCTGTGGGCTGCTTACTTTTCTGAGCTACTTGGATTTTGATAAGAATGGCGGAGGATGCAACTGCTGTTAAGCTGCCACTTTTGCTGCATCATCAGTGCTTTTCATGTTTAACTGAGCAAACGGTTCCTCCACAGGGCCTAAGCACTGGGACCCCCTAGGACTTACTCTGAGCCTTACGGCTTGTCCTTAAGGAGCTTGTTTACTCCATGCTTTCCAGGCTGCATGGCAGCAGACTTCCCTGGGGAGGCATTAGAGACCCTGAGGGAAGGAACATGGAGCATGAGGGAGAAGTGGCTTAATAATTTATAGCAGTTTTTTCATTTGGAAATGGATCAGCGTGGCACAGCATAAAAACATTTTTGAAATTGTGTAATATAAAAGAGGAAATTAGGGAATTCCCTGGCAGTCCAGTGGTTAGGACTCCGTGCTACCACTGTAGGGGGGCACAGGTTCGATCCCTGGTTAGGGAACTAAGATCCCACAAGCCGCACACCGCCCAAAAAAAAGGAAACTAGACATAGCTTTTCCCCAGATTTTCTTTAAGGATATATAAGATTCATTGAATTTAATATTTCAACTATTATGGATTCTAAATTGAATTCTGAGCCTATTTAGGGTATTTAAGATATATTTACTGCATCGTCTTAATGAAAATATAAATACCACTGTGGGTACCACTTTTTCTATTATTTTTGGTTCACAAATCTCTATAGTAGTATTATGTATACATTGATAATATAACAAAAAAAGATTCTGTAATGAAATCTTTTCTATATTTGATGTATTGATGAAATTGATGTATTTAAAAAAAATTGATCTCTGAAGGGCATGTGGGCTGCTTTTGCCATTCTCAAACTCTCATTGACCAGTATTTCTCAAAGCATTCTCTTTTCATTAAAATGATATATTGTTCAGAGCTTTTCTTTGAGTTGTATTTCTAGAAGTAGAAACAAGGAACTTCCGAGCTCCCATTAGTTGTGGCCAGATTGCTCTCCAGAAAGTTGGCCCCATTCACAGTGCTGCCAGCAGCTTATTAATTAGTTCCCCGACCAGGGATCGAACCCAGGCCCCAATACTGAGAGCTCCGAGTCCCAACCACTGGACTGCCAGGGAATTCCCGTCATTTTTTTCTTTTTAAATACAATGAAATCTATTATTTTATCCTTGTTAATTTAATGGATATTCTAAAATTTCATTTTCTTTTATTACTAGTGAATGGAGCATTCTCTAGTTTATTTAAAAATAACTATTATTTTACATATTGCTATTTGTATATTTTTGGATAATATTCCTTAATATATTTATCACGTAGGTTTCTCTCCTGTTATCTTCAATATTGGTTGTTAAAAAATACATATATGAACCCATCCCATCCACTTTATCTCTGATGATCTTTTATTTCTTTAATAGTCGTGATTTAATTCCTCTCTATTAATGGATAAGTTATTTCATTTTCCTTAAGTCCTTGATTTACCTCACATTTTTTCCACTCTGAAATGTGGATCCAGGTACTCATGTTTAACATCTAGCTTTTGAAACAGTATTTAATTTCTTTCCTCTTGTTACTAGACTTTCTCCCATGGGTTGTCATTTTATGTTCTTTCTTAAGATTTGTGTTTTTTTCTGTAATTAGTATTTTTCTTCTAACCAGTTTGCAGTATAGCTTGAAAGCTGTTACTGTATAGTCTGCTTTTTATTACAGCAGTGCTGATTCCTCCTTATCATATTTTCTTTTTAAAAAGCATTCCTTGATATTCATACTTTTTAGATAAATGTTTACTATTGACTTCAGAAGTTACATGAAGTACTCTACTAAATTTGATTGTCATTGCTTTGAATGTCTGTGTATGACTTAAGTATTCTGTTTCCAGACAAATATTTTACAATATGAAATTGTGAAAATTAGAATAGTCATTAACTTGAATCACGAAACATAATTTGTGAATCCTCTAATTTGCTAAATTGTGATTGATGAACAGATGGACCAAACAAAAAACCTAGACTAAATGCCACTGAAATCATGATAATCCCCATTCCACTGAATCAGTTAAAAATATAAATAAATCTGTATGTTTTCTAAAATCATTGTGTCTTGTCTTCAAAATTGTATCTGAACACAAACCAAATGAATACTTTATTTCTTTGAGTTGTTTTCAGGGCGCTTTCTTAGACTTTAATTCTCGAAGTGTTCTTTCTGGTGTTTTTTTGTTTGTTTGTTTTGGTAGGGGTAGAATGCTGTTCTTGAACCCTATGGGAATGTGATTATAGCCGTGGACCCCATTTGCTTAGAAAAAGTATTAATGTACATTCACAAAAATTTGCATATAATCTCATGAAACATAGATCCCTTTTAAACCATCGATGGGCCCCAGGTTGCAAATCCCTGTCCGGAGTCTTCCCAAACAGCAAATACCTTTGCTTTCTTGTGTCTTAGGGGCTGACATAGCTGAGGTGATGCTGGATTTCATTGACTGGCTGACCCACCAGGAGTTTGGCCGAAGGTGTGTGGTCAGTATCAGAGATATCCTGTCCTGGGTTAACTTCATGAACACAATGGGGGAGGAAGCTGCTTTGAAAAGGCCGGAGACCATCTCCACAGTGACGTCTTTTGTCCATGCCGCCTGCCTGGTGTACGTAGATGGAATAGGTTCAGGTATGTTGTCTGTTAGCTGGTGGGAACAAGGGGTTAGGGTAGAGGGAACTGTGAGATGGAGCAAGCCCAGACCTCTGAGCCAGATACCTGTAGCATTTCCAAGACTCACAGTGGCTCTCTTGTTCTTTTACTCTTCTTGAGAGGCGATTGGTGTAAAAGATACGTGAAAGCTTTTCATTGCTTATAGACCAGGGGTTTAGTAAACGTGAAGTAGTGATTATGATAGAAAGAAGACTGCTGGAAATGCTTTTGCTCCTGAAGAACTTAACATGACATTTCTTAAAACAGTCATTTAGACTTAACGGGCCTGAATCCTGTAGTTTGTTTTAAGTGTACTATAATTTTATTAAATTTAATGTTTAAGTTTTTTTCAGCCATGAAAATTAGAAATACAAGCCCACATGACTAAAAGTACCCTATTAGTTACTCTTTTCTCCAGACTGATTTCTCATGGGGTGACTGGAGTGCTTTACTGAATAAGCTGCTGCTGAATTGATGACCTGACAGTTGTGGGGAGAGGGGAGTCACACTCCTTCTTAGGGCTGCTTATACTAGCAGTCGTATTTTGGCTGTGATTCAGGAGCCCGTCCTAGAGTTCCTGCTGAGTGGTTGTGAAGCTGGGTGCCCTGCTGTTGTTTGATGGACTGATCCTCTTCCTTTAGGGGTAACTTCATCTGGGTTTGGTACAGCTCTCTTGGCTCGCAAAGAATGTCTGAAATTCCTAATCAAGAAACTTTCCAAGATCGTCCGACTTACAGAAAGTCAGAAAAATGAATTGAAGATTTATGACAGACTCAAAGCCAAAGAATTCACTGGGATAGATAACCTTTGGGGAATTCATCCATTTTTTATACCAAGGGGTAAGGATGATTTTTAATAAATAAGATTCTCTTCTTGTGGTTCACAGATACTTGACCTTTATTGTGACTTTTAACTTCAGTATATCATGATTACTTTTTATCTGAGTTAGAATCTGACTTGGCGTAATCATAATTGTGTGAGTGGTTAAAAATATATAACTGGCATATAAAAATAGGAGAAAATACAGTCTTTAATACATGAGTAAATTGTCCCATTAAAAATGCATTTATTTGTTTATTATTTGGTGCTCAAAGCAAGACCTTTCCTGTAGTGGTAATTCAGCCCATAATGTTTCAACTAAGAACTTTATCACCTTTTACAAAAACAGTTTTGTGAACCCTTGAGGGCAGGTGTCATTCATCTTCCTGTCCCTGGCATCTGCCACGTAGCCTAGCAGTCATAGGCATTCAGAGAATGTCTGCTGAGTGAGTGAATGGATGAATAAATGAGTGATTAAATAGGAAATGCAGGTGGATTTCAGTTCTAATCCTTGCTCTAATTAGGTTGCCTCTGTCAAATATTTAAATGAGGTAGTTATATTAGATATTTTTCCAGGGCACTCTGAATTTTTCGGATTGTTGCTTCTCTAGCAGAGTCATCTCTTTCTTGTCCCTTCTTTCCTCTCTGTGTCAAGAATTGTTGAGTGCCTGGAATGTGTAGAGGTGCAGTGGCAGTTAGCGGGGGTTCAGTGGTGAACTAAACCAGCCCAGCTTCCGGGCTGAATGGAACATTGCCCCTTTCCCTCTCCCTCTTCAACAGTACTGTCTTCATCCCTGATGGGGCCCCCCGTGATCTAACCATTAGATCCCTTCCTTAAGCCGTCATGGGAGTATTCAGTTCTCTCGTGTAGGAGCTGTGTGCTCGTGGCCTGGGACTGGGGTGGTCCTTGCTTCTGCTTCCGTAGCTGAGGTAATAAATGTTTTCCTAGCCCCACTGCCTCCAAACTGATGTACCAACAGCTTCTGCCAGGAGACATAGTGGCATAAATATTAAGCCCTCTAAGACTGTTATTAGTCCCGCACTTCAGCTATACTGTGGGTTAAGGACGCATCCTGAACTGTCTTGGTGGCCTAAAAACCTTGGATGAAATCGTTTATATGGAACCATCTGGCCTATATACCAAGCTTCCACTTGACTTTTAGGAAAATACAAGTGTAAGGTAAATTGTACAAGTACAGGTAGTAGTAATTCCAGGTGTAGGTTGTGAAAGGAAAGATGTATGCTTGCAGTTTCGACTTATATGAGTATGTATAGATGTAGGTGTAGGGAGTGCCGAGATCTGTGTAGTAGGCACAGTTGAAGAAAGTATGCTGCTGGCTCTTCCTGGAAAGCATTTTATGGACCCAAAAGTGAGGAAATATCAAAATAGGGCTAAGCGTTTTCACCACAGATGGTACTTCACTGACTGACAGTCTACTTGGTGGATTCTTTTAATCTCCAGTTGATATATATGTATGATTTGGTGATGTCTAGCTTAAATGTGGCTTTTCTTTTCTCCACTTCAGGACCTGTCTTGCACAGGAATAATATCGCTGACTATGCACTCAGCGCGGGCACCACAGCTATGAATGCCCAGAGGCTCTTAAGAGCTACAAAACTGAACAAACCTATCCTCTTGGAGGGCTCCCCTGGTGTGGGCAAGACGAGCTTGGTGGGAGCCTTAGCCAAGGCTTCAGGCAACACTCTTGTCCGAATCAACTTGTCAGAGCAGACGGTAAGCTTAAGTCACGCTACAGCTGATGGGGGTAGGTGTAGGGAGTAATGTTTTTATCTATTTATAGAGTTTTCTAGTCAGAAATAATCACGATGTCAGAACCCCAAATATTTCATGGTGATAAAGACCATAGCAACATGATCCACAAACCTAATTCTCCTTTTGTGTTCATTAATAGATGACACCTGTAGTATTATTCTCTCTGGATGCTTTATTGTAATTCTCTTTTGAGGGAGAATCACTCATTTCAGTTTTTATTGTAATACAGCCTCTCTATTTTTTTCCTTTCTAAAAATATTAATTACAGATAAAATGACCCTTTAAACAATCTTATGAAAATATGGGACAGAGATGACAAATTAACTAATCTCCTGGGATGGGGTCTGGGAGGAGGGAATTGTTTTTGGTGTGTGTGGTTTTTGTTTTTGTTCTTTAAGGTCACCAATTTATTTCCAAGTACATCCAATGTTGAGAACTATTGATCTAGAGCTCCAGTTGATAGATGCTTAGACTATTGTGATGATAAGATGCTTGGGGCATGTCTGGGCTCCTGGTAAAGAGTTCTGGCATTGATTAGTTCTCTCTTGGGGGTAAGACTAAAAAGTGGTACAAGGCCTAAGTATTTACCATTTTACGTTTGGGGTCTTGGGATCTAGTTAATTTTCTATGTAATGTTGGCTTTCTCCCATTTCTTCCTCCTCTCAAAGGACATCACAGACCTGTTTGGAGCAGATCTACCTGTTGAAGGTGGCAAGGGAGGAGAGTTTGCCTGGCGCGATGGCCCCTTGCTGGCAGCCTTGAAGGCAGGCCATTGGGTTGTGTTGGATGAGGTGAGAGGACGGCCCATCGTGCCAACGTGGGACTACAAGTGTGAGAAATGGGGGTGGGGGCAGAACTTTTCGAGGCTTGAGGGCATTTCGCAATGGATGAGCATGCTCTTGGCTAGTAAAGGCAAATTCTCTGATGAAAAGAATCCTCCGTGGTCTCTTTTATGAATAAGAAAAGTCACTTGTCAGAAAGCATATACAGAACTCCCCCCACGTATAGGGTTGGCCAGAAAGTTCGTTTGGGTTTTCCCATAGCATCTTACGGAAAACCAAACGAACTTTTTGGCCAACCCAATATAACCTACAAACTCTCCTACTTTCGTGAGCTAGCCTCCAGAAAAAGTGCCTCTTCACTAGTTTTATTCTCTAGTCGCTGGCAGGCTTGCTGTGTTTGTATTTATTTTCAGAGTTAAACATAGTTTACAAATAGTGCCAACCACCTCATTTCAGCAGAGAGGCTGGGGAAAGTTACAGTAGGAAGAGACATAGAAAAATGGTGAGAAAATGGTCAATGTTATATGTGCACATGGGATAAATTAATGACCAGAAGAACAGAGCACATCATGAGACACGTGATAAGTGCCGAATCTCTGTGACTGACAAGCAGCTAGAGAGATATGGAGAAGTGATGCACAAAATAAAAAAATTGAAGGTTGTGGCCAAAGGATTTGAGTTAGTTCAGGATGTGCAATGTCAGTTCTGGAAAAGGCAAGCAAGTAGTTGTGTAGCTTAAAATGATTTGGGTGATGAAAGTGCCACAGATGACTTTTGACACAGGCCCCAGCGGGTTCCCTAGATTCAGACCCCCCTTGTGTCTGCAGTAAGGGGGATGGATTCCTTTTCTGCTGAGCTGCTTCCTAATTACCAGATATTAAAGAGAGGGAGGGTTTTGGTTTTTGTTTTATTCCCCCCAGAGTTTTTTGAAAAAGATATGTGATAGAATAATCATCAGCCAGGAAAAAAAGAATGCCTTGTTTCAAAGCTAGAAGACTACTGACCATAGTCATATTTTGTGGAAATGCACATAGGGACTACAAGGCATTCTGGCCTTGCAGTCACACATAAGAGCAGCTTTTAGAACTTGACCTGTATGTGGGTATATAGCGGAGATTGTGTTTTGAGTGCTTATGTAAACATGACACTTGAAATTCTAATATAATCTGATTTTTGGCCCATTTGCATTTTACTGATTCACATTTCACAGTTGAATTTTTCCATGTTACCTAAAAACCACCCATACTTCACATCCCTGAGCTCTGAACTCAGCATCTGAGGACCTCCATTCAGCAATTTTCATTTCTGGTGCTCACACAAATCCTCGTGTTTGCTCTTGTTGTTCACAAAACTGTTGGCATAGTTAGATCTACTTTATGTAGTTTATATCGTGACTTTGAAGCCCATTTGGAGAGTTTATTCAGTATTTGAGCTGGGAAGGATGTTTATTTAAGTATGTAAAGAGCTGTCTTACTTCACCTTAAAAAAATCCCAGAGCGAAAATGAGATATCTTTGTATTGGAAAGTTTCTTTTGTAAGCTATGATTTATAAAGTAGGCCAATGTAGGAGCAGATGATGGATACAGTTTTATTTTTGAGACTAATTTAACTGCTTTAAAAAAATTTAACCTACATACTCAGTTTACTTAAAAATTATTGCTATTTTATACACCCCAAATTTCTCTAACATATATATGAAATAATAGGATGAATACACATCAGTTCAGCTTGAGAAGCAGAATGTTAGCAATGTTGTTTGAACTCCTTCCCCCTTGAGGATAAGATTACTTTTTGTGCATATTATTCTTTTGCTTTTTGTAACAGCTATACAGCATATAAAATAAGTTTATGCTCTTTCTTCTCCAAATAGCTTAACCTGGCTTCACAGTCAGTCTTGGAAGGACTCAATGCTTGTTTTGACCACCGAGGAGAAATCTATATTCCTGAGTTAGGAATGAGCTTTCAAGTGCTGCATGAGAAGACGAAGATTTTTGGTTGTCAGAATCCTTTTAGACAAGGAGGCGGAAGGAAGGGCTTGCCCAGGTCTTTCCTAAATAGGTTTACTCAGGTAAGATTTTCTGTTGCCCCAGAAACCAAAGGTGGTGTCAGGGGCAATAATACTGCTGACACATAGCTATGAGGGTGCCCACTATGAGAATGAGACAGGCTCAGTGTAATGATCTGCTTCTTGATTTCTTATCTTTATATGTTGGATATCAATGTGACTGATTCCCATAATCACTTCTCTCTTGCTGCGAATCCTTTATCTTAGGTCTCAGAGGACCTGGTATGTTATCAGTTGGAGGAAAGTAAGATGACCACCATCTTGAGGATTCTATTACTGTGCTCAGAGATTAAGGCCAATCTTTGACCTTTTCAAGTGTATTTGTGATCTGTTAGAACATTAAAAGATTATTTTATAATGAAAATGCATTTAAATCTAAGTAAAATAAAGTATAAAAAACTACCATGAAGAAAAAAAAAATCCAGTATTCTCCATACCAAAGTCAACCACTATTAATAGTTGGTATCTTTTCTTATTACCTTAATTCTCATTTGCAGCAGAAAGTGTGTGTGTGTGTACACGTAGGCTTACATGTTTTAACATCTTTTTTCAAAGTTTGGCTAATGTAGTGGCTTGGAAATGCTTCTAGATGTTAGCTTTCTTTTATGCCCCATCCCTTGATAATTAAGAATTTACTGAGTATCTTTTAAGAAATTTATTATGAAAAATTTCAAACTTATTGAAAAGTTGATCAAATTTTAAAATGAATGCTCATATACCTACCATCTGGATTTTTTAGAGCATTTTACATGATATATAGGAAATTAAAATTACAAATATACTTAAAAAAATTACTTGCATGTCTTTCTCTAAGTCACTAGAATGAAGCTAACAAGAAAACCCTCTTTTGCTCTATACCTCAAAGATTTTATATGATTCCGTATCCTAAAAATGCAAGAAAAGAAATTTCTATAACTGAAATATATATATTACTGAGGTATTATTACTTTGGTGTTAAATAAAAATTTTATGTAAGCCACGGTAGTCATTTCTGGTGTTTGGTAAAGAGAAACGATGGCGTTTTTTCATGTTATTTTTGAATTTTCTAGGTCTTTGTGGATCCCCTTACAGTAATAGACATGGAGTTCATTGCCAGTACTCTGTTTCCAGCCATTGACAAAAGTATTATTAAAAAAATGGTTGCTTTCAACAACCAAGTAAGTACCTACGTGTATTATTTGTTCTTTGTTTTTCTGATTTTCTCATTTTCTCAACATGGAACACTAAATTACCAGTCTCCGTAACTAAGATAAATCACATAGACTTCTAAAAGTTTCTAGTGGAAGGCAAGCTACTCATTTGAGGGTTACAGTAATTCAGTTCTGTTGCGTGTATCATTGTCAATGCTTACAGGGTATTCCTGGCATTGAGAAGTCTGGGTTAGGAGAAGGAGACGTCTGAATCAAGCCTGTTAGTCTCTGTTTTGGATTATGTATGCATTCACAGTACACTGATAGTACTTAATGCAGTGCCTAGCAGTGGGACATGCTTTCCCAGTAAGGGTATTTTCTTTTTAGATTGATCACGAAGTGACTGTCGAGAAGAAATGGGGGCAAATAGGAGGACCCTGGGAATTCAACCTCCGGGACCTTTTCCGCTGGTGTCAGTTGATGCTAGTTGACCAGTCCCCTGGGTGTTACGATCCTGGTCAGCATGTGTTTTTGGTCTATGGTGAAAGAATGAGAACCAAGGAAGATAAAGAAAAGGTGAGTTTCATACTTGCTCTTTGCATTTCTTTCCATCTGTAAGTTGATTTCTTCCTGAGGGACAGAAGGGGTGTACTCATTAACAATACCAAACCCAGTAAAGCTGCTTGGAAATTTAAAAGTTACGGGAAGAAACTAAACATTCACCTGTCTCGGAGTCTCATAGTGTAGTTTGCTTTGGAGGACACAGTTTGCTTATCCATCTAAATCCCCATGATTGCAGACCTTCTTTAACAGTATTGCCCTCCATTAATAAAGGCTTGGTCTTTATCACCTTTCCAGGCACAAAAGTGAGAAGCAGGAGGAGACAGGTGATAACCAGTAGAAGAGGAGGGCTTTCTACTTTTAAATAAATGTCAAATTGCAAAGTATTTTCTCTAGAAAGGATAAATAGATGAAAAGAGAGAGGAAATTCTGTATCTAAATGGAAGTAAAAATATCCCTTTGTAAGTAGAAAACAACACCAGAATTTCCAACCTAGTAAATTAATAATGTGTACATTTTGCTTTGTGGTATTTCAAGTCCAGTTCATGGAAAATTCACAACAGTTGCAGGTGGGAGGTGCTGTCATGGCCTCTTACAGATGAGGAGGATCCAAGGCTCAGAGTCATGGAATCTCAGTGTAGCAAGTGGCAGAGCCAGCTCTCCAGCACAGACCTTTCCACTTCGCCTGCTATTCCTTCTACTGTATCACAGTTGTTTACAAACAAAGCAACTTACAGGTTCATGTGAGTTAGAAACAGTAACCTCCTTACTGACGTGAAGATGTGGCTGCCCGTGGCACAAGTGACTTTCACGCACTTTCATTCGGCTGCTAAGAGCACAGATCCCCTTCTGTGTGGCATCCGGAGTCTAGCCCAGTGTTAACAACTCATTTATTACATGCCGATGGCTTTCAGGATATTAGGACAAGATGTTCAGTTAGTTTTGTTTTTTTCACAAATTTTAGTTCACATATCCTCAGCTAGTGTTTTCATTTCTCCATCCATTTACTGGTTACAGTGGATTAACTGTGGCAGGACTGGCCAGTGTTGGGGAACTGATGTTGGTCAGATGGTGAGTCACTGTAGGGTGTGGAAGGTTTCCATCACTCCTCCAGTTCAGTTGCTGTAGCTGACCAAGTGTTTTCTGAGGGGGAAAGAAGCTAAGTAAAATAATAATAGAAGAAGAGAGGCTATAAAAGTATTTGTAATTTTAACTCTGGTATAATATCAGTGAGAGGAGATGATATGCTGTAGAGTGGGATATAAGGTCAGAAATCGCCTGGACCAAGGAGTAGGTGATGGGAACATTTTCTTCTGTGCTGCTTTTAGGCTTTTACTCAGTGTTTGATACTCATTATGATTTTATCTTTGTTGTTTTTATTTTCTGACTTCAGTATACATTGATTACTATGAATATTGCTGCTTTGTTAGAAATGCACAACTTGTTGTAAATATTTTGGGTGGCTGGAATCTTTGTGGCTGCTATGGGCTAAATTAGTGTTTTTTACACACCCTTATCTTTTCCCCTCCCCAGCTCCTCTTAGATTTAAAAAAAGAAAAAAAAAAGTGCATAAATGAAGTACAGTTAACAGGAAGTTTTTAACAGTATTGCTGCTAAGGAAGGGATAAGTGAATGTAAATAATCAGTCAGAGAAATTACTTTGCTTGTCCTCTCTACATAAGTATTTAGAAGGATAACAGTGATTTTGGAGTCAGACAGGCTTAGATTTGAAATCAGTTACCAACCATGGGCAAATCATGTAACTCTCATGAATCCCCTAATCCATATCTATAAAATGGAAATGGAAATACCTATTTTGCAAGGGTATTAGGATCAGAAATAATCTATTAAAGCACCTAATATAATGTTTGGCACGTGGTAGGTACTCAGGAAACAGTCATTGTTCTTCATAAACTTCATGTTTCTCTTCTACCTTCTTTAGGTGGTATCTTGAATGATGAAAGCAAATTCATTTTTCATCTCAAGATTTACCACAGTTTCTATGGCTTTAATTTATGGTATTTTCTCACTGGAATCTCAAAATAATTTGAGATAATGTGGTTACTCTTTTCTTAAGCTTCAGTTTACTTTCATTCTGAAGAATTAAATGCAATCTATCCTTTTTATAAGAAAATTCAAAAAGATCAGGACTCAGAATATTGTCATTCTCCTATTGTGTTCATGTTTACTAGTATTCATTCTAGAAGGTTTGGCTCAGAATTTG
Source organism: Balaenoptera acutorostrata (assembly GCF_949987535.1). Lineage (NCBI taxonomy): Eukaryota > Metazoa > Chordata > Mammalia > Artiodactyla > Balaenopteridae > Balaenoptera > Balaenoptera acutorostrata. The sequence goes on from NC_080077.1 coordinate 69,268,695, forward strand.
GTGGAGTGATTTGTGTTTTGATTGTATCATCGTCTTCCTTTAGGTCATTGCTGTATTCAAGGATGTGTTTAATTCAAATTCTAACCCGTACCTGGGAACCAGACTATTTCACATCACTCCCTGTGATGTTCAGGTGAGGAGAGGAGGATAAGCCACTTTCAGTCTTCTATGGCTTCTGCTCCCACTCGCAGGCACACTTGTGAAAACTCACCGGCATGTCTTTTTCAGCTGGGCTACTCGATGCTTTCCCGTGGCAGCTACGTTCCTCCCCCGACCTGCCGGCCCCTGTTGCTCCTGCACCAGTCTTTACAGTCTCTGGAGTCAGTTATGAAGTGTGTACAAATGAGCTGGATGGTCATCCTTGTGGGGCCAGCCTCAGTGGGCAAGACCAGCTTGGTTCAGCTCCTGGCACACCTTACTGGTCACACTTTAAAGATCATGGCCATGAACAGTGCAATGGACACTTCGGAGCTTCTGGGTGGATTCGAGCAGGTAACGGATCTGCCTCTGCGTTTTCAGGCAGGACACAATAAACCGTGTGGTCTGGCTGGTGGTCTTCTGTGTTGGTGGTAGCTACAGTAGCAGTGTTCTTTGATTCTGGCCATGGGCTGTGCTGGGTTCACGTGCTCTGGAAATTGCAGGTTGATCTCATCCGGCCGTGGAGGCAGCTCCTTGAGAAGGTGGAGGGCACTGTCAGGACCCTGGTCAGAGACAGCCTCCTCGTCAGTGCTGACGATGCAGAAGTAGTGCTGAGAGCCTGGAGTCATTTCCTCCTGACGTGTAAGCCCAAGTGTCTTGGAGAAGGTGGTAAGGGTGTCACGATGGAGATTGTCAGCAAGCTGGAAGCAGTGCTACTGTTTATGCAGAGACTCAACAATAAAATCAACTCATACTCCAAGGCAGGTATGTGTGTTTGGGTGTGTGTATCAGACACTTACCATTGCCCATATAGTGTCCACCCGCAGGTAATATATTTGTAAATGCAATGCCCATAATTTTTAAAATGAATTTAATGATTATTAACAATCAAAATTTGGAAATCTTTGTCCTAGGAAATAAAATGAAGCTGATATAAAGTATTCAGAATTGGTGATCCTAAACAAAGGAAACAGGAAAGAAATTGGTTACTGAGTTTGATTTATTCTGTGTATAATCAACCACAGTGACTTGTATGTGAATTTGGTTTTATTTTTTGTTGGCCTGTTTTTTAAACTTGTTAATATCTTCTCAAGAAATCGAGTATTTCAAACTGAAGAACAGAAGTCTAAATTGATAGCTAGGAATCTATTTTGTATAGAAGATGGAGGAAATTCTTCAGTTAACCTGGAAATATGCAACTCTCATCTTGTAGTGCAACTTTTTGGGTGGTGATGAGCATGCCTTTAGGGGAGACTTGATGAAAGGTTAAGGCCTCTGTCACTGAGGTTGTCATCCTTTCCAGAACCTGCTCTTAACTGTTGATTCCTTAGGAATCCTCAGTTATTCCTTGGGAATAGTTGATTCCTTAGGGGTGAAGAAATGAGACTCCTCTCTTCCCACTGTGTCAACCTTGTATTCATAGCTGTGGGTCAGATAGTTTACTTTCTTAGTTAAGACAGTGATTTCAGTGTTGTTTTGATCTGTCATTTTCCAATTCAAGCTCACCATTTGAATTTGAAATTCTTTACTCATTCATTCAAATTAATTATTAGATAGGTTAATGAAGTCATACATCACTTTATATATTTTTAAAAGATAGGTGTTGTAAAACTCACCATTGAGGTTTGAATTCCTACTGAGTGGTGGACACTATGTTAAATGTGTTTACTTTTAACCCTCACAACAACACCACATTACAAGGAAAAATGAACCCCATTTTATACATGAGGAAATGGATGCTCATAGAGGTAAAATAACCTGCCCAATGCATTCTTGTTACCAAGTGGTTAGTCTAGGTTTGGGCTCCAGTCCTCTCTGACTTCAAAGCCTGGAATCTGGTGTGTATGGATTTCTTTCATAAGTGTGTTAAAATGTAAACATCTAGGGAGGTTCACACAGCCCATTCTCAATACTGCTTTTTTTTTTTTTAAATTGATTTATTTATATATTTATTTGGCTGCATCAGGTCTTAGTTGTGGCATGCGGGATCTTTCGTTGTGGCGCACGGGCTCTAGAGCGCTCTGGCTCGGTAGCTGCGGCGCACAGGCCTAGTTGCCCTGCAGCATGTGGGATCTTAGTTCCCCGACCATGGGGTGAACCCGCGTCCCTCCCTCGCATTGGAAGGCAGATTCTTAACCACTAGACTGCCAGGGAAATCCCAATACTGCTTTTTATTTAGGATTGACTTTCATATTGAGTAATTCATTTCTTAGGGCTATTGATAGAGTGAAAGAGGCTGGGTCTAAAACAGTTTGTCTACTACTCTCTTACTTTTGGTTAAAAGTATCTTTTCTTCTTCTTAATTTTATATCTTTTAATGTCCCTATGATGAACATGTGTGACTTTTAAAATATATTCTAGTTTCATATTTTATCTTAAATCTTTGTACATATTGAGCACATATATAATAGCTCTATTAACATCAGAATGCAGCCCTTAGAAGCAAGAAAATATATCTAGGAATTTTTATTAGATTCTGGGCATTTTGAATTTAAGTTGCTAAGTGCTGCATTTTGTTTTTTTTGAGGTTTTCTTTGGGGGGAATAAGGCAGTTGAGTTGCTTATGGATCATTTTTATCTTTTCAAGCTTGCACTTAAGCTGTTTAAGGTCAAGTCCAGAGTAACCTTTACTCTAGGGTTAAATTAGCCCCATTCTTGAGGCATGGCCCTATGGCATCTCTACTGAAGGTCCTGTGTGTTCTGTGGAGTCTCTTCACTTTGACTGGTGGGAACTGGAGTGTTGTTCAGCCCCGTGTGAACTCTGGGAATTGTTCAGCTCACAGCTCCCCAGTAACTGTCCTTTCCTTGGAAGTTTTTGCTCATGCTTGTGGAGTTTCAGCCTTCACATGCACGTGTAGATTATTATTGAGCCAAAGACTCCAGGAGCCCTCATCTGGATTTCTGGAGCCATCCCTTTGAGTAACTCTTGCCTTTTGAGCACCCTGCCCCTCATTCTAGTTGCTGTAGCGTCCCTGAATTCAAGTCTGTGACCTCAGGTCATTGAGGCCTTGGGATCTGTTTGAGTTTCCCCTCCCCACTTTGCAGTCTAGAAATTGCTTCCAGGCAGAAAGCTGGCCATTATAGGACCTCCTTCCCTCAGGTGTCACATTCCTGTACTGTTTTCCAACATCTGAAAGCAGTTGTTTCATGTATTTTACCAGTTTTCTAATCGTTAAACACTGGGAGGTTAAGTCTAAACCTTACTATTCCTTCATGGCTAGAAGCAGAAATCCAACATATATTACCTTATGATATGAAAAAGGGTCAGGAAACAATTTCTTCTCTTTCTTTTTTAAAGTTACTTTTTTTTGGGATTCTATTTGGTTTTTAAAAAATTTTGTTTATTTATTTATTTATTTATTTATGGCTTTGTTGGGTCTTCGTTTCTGTGCAAGGGCTTTCTCTAGTTGCGGCGAGCGGAGGCCACTCTGCATCGCGGTGCACGGGCCTCTCACTATCGCGGCCTCTCTTGTTGCGGAGCACAGGCTCCAGACGCGCAGGCTCAGTAATTGTGGCTCACGGGCCTAGTTGCTCCTCAGCATGTGGGATCCCCCCAGACCAGGGCTCGAACCCATGTCCCCTGCATTGGCAGGCACATTCTCAACCACTGCGCCACCAGGGAAGCCCCTCTCTTTTTTAAAAAAATAATTTTATTTTATTAGAGTATAGTTGATTTACAGTGTGGTGTTTCAGGTGTACAGCAAAGTGATTCAGTTATATATGTACATATATTCATTCTTTTTTAGATTCTTTTCTCATATAGGTTATCACAGAATATTGAGTAGAGTTCCCTATGCTATACAGTAGGTCCTTGTTGGTTATCTGTCTTATATAAGGAAACAATTTCTAATAAGAAAGATAAATTGAAAAAAGTCTGGGAAAGGGCTATCTAAACTATGAAGCAAATAAATACTGGTTGTTACTGTATACGATATGGTGATTACAAGGGATGCCCTGTTTAATGACACTGATTGCATTGTGCCGACTTAACAGCACTTTCCTATAGTATAAATGCAGTAATAGGTGGAAGACATTATCCTTCCACATTTGAAAAATTAAAACACATAAAGATAATTTCCCTTCTCCATCACCCTTGGGTCAACTTTATCTAGCCATTCATTCAGAAAGCCATTAAGTATTTTCTATCCCCAAATCTAATTTTCTTACTTGTTTTGTTCAAACAAAAATGAAAATCTTTTTGTTTACCCTATTATGAAACTTCAAAGAACTGGGCCAGAAGTTTCCAGCCTTCTTTTAATAAACTCTTAGTTTTTTGTTTTATTTGTTTGTTTTTGATTGCCCTGGTTTGAAATTAAATACTGTGGCTGTGACGTTTCAGAGTTTGCCAAACTCGTGGAAGAGTTCCGAAGCTTTGGTGTGAAGCTTATGCAGTCAGCCAGTGGCCGAAGCTGTGGCACATTCGAATGGGTTGACAGCATGTTGGTTCGGGCCCTGAAGTCTGGAGATTGGCTTTTGATGGACAATGTTAACTTCTGCAAGTAAGGACCTTCTATTAAATCATGAGTGGGTCTGATTGAAATTTGAGATATGCATGTCAAAGTAGAAACCCAGGTGGAAGCTCTGGTTTCGTTTTTCCTCCCTCCCTCCCTCTCTCCCTCTTCATTGGTGTGCGCAGGCGTTGCAGTGCGCGGGTCTCTCATTGCAGTGGCTTCTCTTGTTGCGGAGCACGGGCTCAGTAGTTGTGGCTCGCAGGCTCAGTAGTTGTGGCGCACGGGCTTAGTTGCTCTGCGGCATGTGGGATCTTCCTGGACCAGGGCTTGAATCCATGTCACCTGCATTGGCAAGCGAATTCTCAACCACTGCGCCACCAGGGAATTCCAGCTCTGGTATTTTTAATCCACTGTTTTCTTAGCTAGAAACAAACACATCCTCAGCTATATTCTATGGACTTCTCCCAGTGGTGAACAATGGTAGTTGGTTATTAGCTACAATGTTTTAGTTCTAGCAGATAGTTTTGAGCTGAACCGAAGGCTAACAAAATTGGACTACTTTTCCAACTAACATCCTTTGAAGTTACACCTTTGTATTTAACATCAGAAAGGTTCCTTTTGTTAGGGTTTTTTTTCTTTCTTTTTTTTTTTTGCCGCGCCACGCAGATTGTGGTATTTTAGTTCCCTGACCAGGGATTGAACCCCAGTCCACGGCAGTGAAAGCGCTGAGTCCTAACCCCTGGACTGCCAGGGAATTCCCTGTTAGGGTCATTCTTAAGTACAGATTTTTGAAATGGAGGGTCTGACACAGGGCAGACATTTAGTAAATGTGCATTCAGTGTGTACCACTTGATTCCAAAGTAAGGAGAAGGGCAAGCATAAGACTACTCTGCCTGTACAGTGAGCGTAATACAGGTCAGGTGATGGGCTTCTCTACCTGGAGCATTTTCAGAATGTTTCGAATTAAAATCCAGTTACCTTTAAATGGATTTGATAATATTGGGAAGTGGGGGAGAGGGAAGGGGAAAGAGAAGACAGTTTTATTAGTTCAGGGAACTTTCTATCATTTTCCTTAATTTATTCAACAAACATTTTGTGTATTTACTGTGTATGAATCACTGGGCTGTGTGCCTTGGGGAGTGAAAACGGGTATTGATAGGAAAAGAGATCTTGGAAGAATCACAGTTCTGTACGGGGACGTGGTCTGTGCTGAAGGGAAGACATGGGTCAGGCGCAGTGAGAGGCCTGAGCCAGGGCGGTAGTCAGTGTGGCATGCCAGCCTGTCCCCCATTTGGATTCTCTCTGTGCAGCCCATCAGTGCTGGATCGTTTGAATGCTTTGCTGGAACCCGGAGGTGTCCTCACTGTTAGTGAGAGAGGAATCATCGATGGATCCACTCCCACCATAACACCAAATCCCAATTTCAGGTATTTATGCCTCTTAAGTGTGTGCCTCAGAATCTGACAGCCTTGATGTCAGAGGTGACCATTCATTAGGGCCACCTTACGTATCGTATTTGTACACTCAGTCGTGAGCATGTTCATGCAGTCATTGATTTAACAAATATTTACTGAGGCTTTGCTATTTGCCAGGTGCTGGTGTGCTTTGGGGGGGGCACAGCAGTAAATAAGAAAGATGAGGTCCCTGCCTTGGGTTGGTGGTGAAGGCTGGAAGCAGGGAGACCAGTTACAAGCCTTTTGCAGTTCAGGTGAGAGATGATAGCTTAGACTAGGGCTGTCAGATCAGTGGGACTTGCTCATGGGCTTGTGGGTTAAGAAAAGGAGGAAGCAAAGATGGCATCTAAGGTTTGGCTTGAGTAATTGGGTAAAGGGGTGCCATTCATTGAGAAAGGAGAGACTGGCAAAGGAGCAGGCTTGGTGTGGGGAGGGTTAGCAGCAATCCAGCTGTATAGCTTTGGAGGTGAGTGTGAGCTGTCAGATAGCTAGATGCAGAAGTTGATGGACATTGAATGTTACGAAGCTAAGTGTTTCTGGAGAATACACTGCTCCTTTTTCTTTTCTCTGTAGGTGAGTTAGAATAATTGATGAATTAGCACTGCCTGATGTGGGGAATATCTGAAAGTAAGAATTTTACAGTCCTCAGTACTCAAGTGCACTGGATATTCAATACTTAGTTCCTTAGGAAAATAGGTTTAGAGAAACTGATTTGCTGTATTGATGCATTTTGGAACTAGAGGATAGAATGCAGATGTAAACAGCATCTGTACGTTGAGTTAGCTACAGATGTATGTTAGTGTCTCTTTTGATGAGCTCCCTGAAGATGAGCCACATATGATTTGCCCTCACCAGTTGTTGCTGAGCTGCACTGTCAGTTGCACTGAGATTTTGATTTTTTTTCCTTTGAATTGCTATACTACTAGACTTTTTCTCTCAATGGATCCTGTTCATGGAGAAATATCCCGAGCTATGAGGAATCGTGGACTTGAAATCTACATTTCAGGAGAAAGGGATGGGAGCATCCCAGATGACCTGGATCTGAAAGTCCTACTGCACAGCCTTGGGTTGGTGGGGGACAGTGTGTGTGACATCCTTTTGGCTTTGCACTCAGAGACCCGAAGTGCTGTTGTAGGTAAGGTGCTTGACTTCTAGGCCTCTGCAGGGTTTTCTTCCTCTGGAAATTCATGTTACTCCATTTGACTGCTAGTTCAGGAGTTCTTACATTTAGTGTACATAGAAATAGAAATTACCAGGAAAGCCTGTTAGTAATGTAGATGCGCTTGGTACCCTTCTTCCCCAAGAGATTGGGTTCAGCAGGTCTGAGTGAGGCACAGGAATCAGCATGTTAAAGAAGCTTCCTGGGGAATTCTGATGCATGCAGTCAGAGACCACACTCAGAGGAATACCTGTACTGCTTTTCACACTGAGATTGGTGAAGTTTGTCCTGCAAATCTTCACGGTCATCATCAAATCTCTTGAAGGCTGAATAAAGAGGGAGCTTTGAGTTGTTTAAAACAGACAGGTGTTACTTCTTCTAAATGTCCAAATATACAAGAAAGAGCAGTAATAATAACAATAATGAAAAAATAATGAAATGTTACACTACTCTGTGTTAGGTACAATGTTGGCTGCTTATTTAGTCCTCACATTAGTTCTGCAAGGTATATTTCCATTTTACAGATAAGGCTCAGAGAGGTAGATTAACTTGTCAAATCCAGACAGTTAATAATGACAGCTGGGATTTGAAAGCAGGTCTGTTGAGTTTCAAAGCCCATGGTTCTTCCTGGCACCGTGCTCATTTTGCCCCCTTCAGTGTGTGTCAGCTTTAGATCCAAGGGTCTTTGTGGCCAGGCTTGATCACATTAGTAAATGAGTCATCTAGTCACTTCCCCAAACGGTACTGCTGACAGGGAAGGAGGGGAGGAGGGCGGAATAGGAGGCAAGGAATGTGAATGTTCCCACAAGTTCATTGCGTGCTAGTGAGCCCCTATAGTCCACTTGGAAGGCTTTCTAAAATAAGTATCTGGGTGGATTTGAGTGGAAGTTTGATGTGAAGGTGAAATTTGTCCATTTTCATTGGAGATTTTTCAGAATCTATTGCTCATGGATGGCACTATTTCTTCTTTATAGGTTCTCCAGCGTCCTCGTTGTCAACACTCATTCAGACAGCCTTACTCATTGTGCAATACCTACAGCGAGGGCTGAGCTTAGACAGAGCCTTTTCTGAAGCATGCTGGGACGCATATGTCCGTTCCCAGGCTTCACCAGCAAACCAGAAGGTACTGTGAAGTGTTTCACACAGCTTTCTACGTGATAACATTACAGGTAATGGGAGGAAACTTTATTGGTGGCAACTTTAATGACCTAAGAGAGCCATCTGCAGTTATGCTCTAACAGAGATCTGGTATCCAGGCACTTTTCTGGAAAATAGCGTAAATGTAAATATTCCTTGAAACTTGCCTCTCAGCAGAAAAAGTGAAATTTAGCTTGTAATGTATATTGAGGAATGTGTCTGAGTGTTGTGAGAGGATCACAAGGGGTCTAGAAAACTACTGTTACCCTGCTAGTTTTTGGTAAGAGTGCTTGTGTCTCGGTGCCTGTACACCATGTGTTTTTATCTCCTACCAGCTTGTGCAGGCTTTACTGGAGAAACACGTTTCTTCTCTGCAAGCACATGAAAGCTGGGGCAACTCCATTCTTGCCATGGGGCTGTGGCCAGATTCTCTGCCCTCGGCTCTCTCTGCTACAGAAGATTCTCATCTCTCTAAAGTCCGAGGCGATGGACAGATCTTAGCATATTGTCTCAACAGGCTGAGCATGAAAACGAGCAACTGGGCAAGGTTAGTGGAGCCTTGAGCTTCTGTGTCTCTTTGGCATCTTGACTTTTCCTTCCTCCCTCCCTTCCTTTCTTTCTTCCTTCTTTCCTTCCGTCCTCCCTCTCTCTCTTTCTTTCTCCCTCTCTCTTTTTTTGATGGTAATGGTCATGACCCAGCATATTTGACCAGAATGTTACGTGGCCATTTTCCATACAGTTCTGTTGTTTGTTGTGATATTGCTCCCTATTTATTATTTATTATAGGTGTGTGTTTTAATTGTCCCCCTTTGGAGGGGACTCATGTTTTCCCTGTTAACCTCTTTGATACATTAATTGTAAAGTTATTGTCTTGGTTCTTTGAAATATGAAATGAAGATTTAACCCTAGTACTAACTTTGCCTATTGCAATGAATTTCAGGATTCAGCCTCTTACTTTGACAGACTTAGAGAAAATTATGCAGTCCTCCCACCCGGAGAGCTTAAAATTCAATTCAGTTGAAATGGATACTTACTGGATCGATGAACCAGATGCTCTGGCTGTGGCTGTTAAATTGCTCATAGAAAGAGCAACCAATCAAGACTGGATGCTCAGAGTTAAATGGCTTTATCATTTAGCCAAGAATGTGCCACAGGGGCTTGGTGAGTAGAGAAACTTACTTTGTGTAATGAGGGAATTTAAGTACACTTACCCGGCTTTAGTAACTCAGCAGTTGTTTTACTCTCCGACTACACTGTTAAAATTACATCTGGGGGAGCTCCTAGCAGGATGTATATGACTTAGCATTACTGCTTATATAGCTGTTAAAATATTAAGGAACACATCTGCCCTTAGATGTTCCCTGAGAGAAATTTTTTTTTCCCCACGTAATCCTTAGCATTTCAGGATCCATCCAGCTTTCTATCAAATCCAGAAGGAAAATGTACTATATTATGTTACTTTTAAGTTTTTGAACATCCTGCTTTTTTTTGCTGTACTTACTCTGCTGCACATGCATTCTATCTGGGAAAGGGTTGCTTTTGGTAAATTTACTTCCCATAAAAGTACATAAGATTCTAATCTTATTTTCATTCCAGTGCTCTAAGTGGTCGTGCTTGATTTCTTTGTACTTTTTTTTCATTCCAAGAGAGGGAAAAGCAACAGTTAACAACATTGTACAGATTGTAAAGTACAGGACGTGGAATTTGTTGGTAGAACTTGTTGACTAAAGTAATTGAGTTTACATGAGTCTTTCTGCTCCACGAGAACTTGTAGATAAGCCAGTGTATGTCTATATTATTGTGTGGTACATGTGATGTCTAAACGTGTAGAGAAAAATTGTATAAATATTCGTATCTGCGGCGTCCTGTGTGATAGCTACTAGCCACAGGTAGCCACTAAAATGTGACATGTGACATGGCTACTGTGACAGCAGCTATAGAACAGAAAGTTCGAATGGACGGCACTGCTTTAGATGCTAACATTTGCTTCTCCTTCCTCCACAGAGTCAGTACAGATTCATTTGGAAGCCAGTGCTGCATCTCTTAGGAATTTTTACTCAAATTCTCTCTCATCTGGGGTCAGTAATGTCATCAAAATATTACAACCAAATGTAACAGGTACTGCACCTGACTTGATTTCTAGCTCTCAGCACTCTGGGGAACTTGTCCATTGAGTTAATGGGAAAAAGATCTGTTACAGCTCCCACTTGTAACAGTTTTTTCTAAAGAAGACTCAGGGTATCCAGATGCAAATTCTGCTGCTTTTTTTGAAATTATGCATTTATTCTTCAGTTTCTGAAAGAGGATGATGACACACAATGTAGTGGGAAAAACACAGGAGTTGGAAGACTGGGCTCCGGTTCCAACTTGGCCACAAACTGGCTTGTTGATTTGGGGCCCGTCATTCACACTTGCTGACTTTGAAAAATATGGGAATTAAATTCATTCTTCTGGGGTCCCTTTCACTTATGACTTTCTGTGATACACTAGTACTGTTAACAGAAATTGTGATCTATTTTGAGACTAAGGGGAAACAGTACAGGATCAGTTTCTTCAGAAAATAGAAAACCTTAATGATGAAGTTATAAAGCCTTAAATACAAAGTTACAAAACAAAATCATAATGATAAAAGGAGTAGCCATCTGAGCTATCTAATCAAATGAGGTATTCAGAATTTATCAATCTTTATCTGATGTTGATCAAAACATACTGTTACCCATTTGGTTTAGAAAAAAATATGCATGATGCTTTTGTGCTAAACCTTATGTTTACATAATTATAATCTTATGTATACTTATAATTACCTTATGTGCACTAAAGGTAATGGGGTAAATGGTTGAGCAGAAATCAAACAGTAGAGAAAACTTCTGTAGTAGTCAGATTGCGGCTGAACCTAATTATGGCTTTCCAATTATGAAGGAATTTTGGTCTTTGGGAACACAGTTCTAGAGTAGAGTGGTAGGTTCCCTTTGTAGCAGACATGGCTTGCCCTCTGTTGGCACTCATTAGCTCGTCTTCCTTTTTCCTTCTCAGCTGTGTAGCTCTGGATTGTGTAGTCTTGCTGGACTTTGGGATATGGGCCCCCATGTGTACCTTGCTATTCACAATAGGCATTTTTGTTAGGCTACTCTATGGTGGATGTCTTTAAAACTCGAAGTGCTCCACTGACCCATCCAGCTCAGCCACCATCAAATTAATGTTCCCATCGTTTTGTCTTACCTCTTCCGCTGGGCTCTCAACCTCTGGAGCGGGTCAGAGTCTGATCGCTGCTGCTTTACAGAAGAGATACCGAGCTTGAGCCAAAGGAGCAAGAAGTAGCAGCAGCACATCCTGTGATTATAAAGAAATGGTTTTTAAGGGAAATAATCTTGAGTTGCTTTTCTTATTGAAAGCAAATAATGAGATGTGTTCATTCATTTTCTGCCATGTAAGTTCGTTTTTTTATGGTTAATGGCGAAAGATTGGGTAATTAAGCCCATGGATTCTTTTCCAACCAGAAGCGGGAGCTGAGCAAATGAATACATTTGTTGGAATGTTTATGCTCTAGCAGAGGTTACCTTTCTATCCTATGGTGGAATGAATTTTCAGGGCTAGAAGAAATTTTGCATTTAGAAAGGAAATGGCGTAGAAGCTGTTGAACCCTACTTTTCTACTACCATGGACTGAAACCATTTCCCTGGTCCCTCTCTTCCCCGGCAGGACTCAGTGTGATCAAAGTAAAACAATGAAAATCCTCAACTGAAATTTGCCAGGCAAGGAGTTTAACTCCAAAATTCTACCTTCTGTTTTTTAAACCAGATGAATATGTGATCCCTCTGGATCCCCGATGGAATATGCAGGCTTTGGACATCATTAGAAATTCGATGGACTTTGACCCACAAATGGACCAGCCTGAGCAGCTCTTTGCCCTTTTAGAGTCTGTTGCAAACAAGTAGGTGAAGTCTACTGTTCTGGGTGCTGTTTGCCTCGCTGTACGCCATGGCTTCACAGATTATACCTTTCCTAAGCTATACTTGACAGTCTTACGGGTGTTTAATTTTCTGAACCTGAGAAGTGGTGGGTGTCAGACATGATTGCCTTCGTCACCACCTCTCCTTCACGCTCCATGTGCAGCAAAATCATTCTGACCCTGATGTCCAGGTGCCTGTGAATGTGACAGGTTCTTAATAATTTAATAGGGTGCTTTAATAAATACACTAGTGAAGCATTAGTGGTGGGATTTGTTTTATGGTTAATCTTTTATCATAGGATAGTTGTGTTTCCACTGTTTTCTGTGTGATTCTCAGCAGCTCCTTGCATTTTCACATGTCCTTTCCTCAGCCATCTGTCTGCCCCATCAAATGTTGGAGATGTATGTACATAGTGACCTATAGTATAAATTTACATAATTGTTATATAAGTTGATCTTTCCTCACCTTTAATGTAATGACCAGTAATATTTTTTAATTGGCCATTAGTGTAATAGATTTAAAAAATAATTTTGTAATTGAGGTATAACGTGCATTACAGAAAAGTACACTAATGATGATTATATATTGTTTTGATGACTTTTCACAAAGTGAGCTCACTCATGTGATAATGTAGTAGCACCTCTGAGGCCCCCTTGTCCCCCCTCCCAGCAACTCCCCCTTCCTCCTCCCTAGGTAACTTCTAGCACTGCAGGTTAATTGTGAGATGGCCAGTTTTAAGAGTTCACAGCACAGTTTGTCGTGTCATGGCAGAGCAACACAGTGGGGCTGGGTGGTCTACCTAGCCCTCTTGTCTTCCTCCCCCCAGCTCAGTTGTCATCCCTCTTGCTGCCGTCTCTCTAGTCCAGAATTTGCAGAGGCACGAGGGGAATGGCAGGTTGAAGGAGATTGATGTTCCAAGGGTTCTCAGGATGCAGCAGGTAGAGGCTGTAATAAGTATTATTAACCAATAACTATTATGTTATGGAATCTCATTTCAGGACAATCATATATCTTGATCGGGAAAAACGGATTTTTACTGAAGCAAATTTGGTTTCTGTTGGTGGCAAAAAGTTAAGAAATAGTGTTTTGAGAATGTCCTTTGAATTCCATAAAGGTAAGGACATTACCTTTACTTTCTTCAGTTATGCCTCTGACTGCATAATGTTGCTGAAGGTGAGAGGGATTCAGCAGCCGATGCCATGGTACTGATTCCTTTTGTTTTGCTAGCTTGAGTTTGAACATCTTCCCTTATTCAGTATTTTTGACTAAGTGCTTTTTTACATGTCCTTGATCTCATTTACTTTTTATAGCAACCATGAGATAAGCCTCATGAGAGAGGAAAGGGAGGCACAGAGATGCTCAAGGTCACACCTCTAGCAAGTAGCAGAGCCAGAACTTGAAACTTGTTCTGTTGGCTCAAAAGTATGAGCTCATAAGCATTTGGTTATAGGTTCTTTCTTCCTCCTTTTTTTTTAAATTGAAAAGATAACGGTATTTCTTGGAAAATATTCAAACTATTATAGAAGCATAAAAATGGAAAAAGTCTCCCCTCGCAGCAGCTACTGTTAATAGTATATTTGTTTATATCTTCTCACATCTGTCTGTATTATCTATCCATCCAGTCATATACACACTTAGAATTCGTATTTAAACAATTTTGTATTTAAACAAATGCTTTTTTTTTTTAATTAAGACGTTATGAACATCTCTAGGTATATACGACTAACTTGCTAACTTAATAATAGACAAAGATTTGCTTTCAATTTTGACGTTTCAAATTGACCCTTGTACTGAGAATAACGTTAAGTTGTAGATTACTGTTGATTTTGAAAATGTCCAGAGATTTAAATCTGATCAAATGTTCTTATTTTGTTTATACCAACTCTAAGATCCAGAGAGCTATCACAGCCTGCCCCATGAAATCGTGGTCAATCTTGCTGCTTTTTTTGAACTTTGTGATGCGCTAATCCTGCTCTGGGCACAGTCCTCCCAGGGGATGGTGTCTGATGCCAGTGTTAATGAGGTAAGGAGATGTACCTGTTTTTATCTTAAGCAACATATTTCTTGGCACAAAGATTCTTAGGGGCAAGACCAACTTCAGTGTTGTTATATGTACAATATTATTTGAGAAGTTCTTAAGAATTTAAATAGATACACATATTTTAAAGCTTTATGGGGTTATAACTGACATATAGTAAGTCGCATATAAAGTGTACAGTTTTGTATGTTTGACATGTGTACACCCGTGATACCATTACCACAATCATTACAGTGAACCTCTCCATCACCCTCAGACCTTTTCCTCTTGTTCTTTTGTTTTCTCTTCTTTTTTCCTGCCCCCCACCTCCAACCAGGTATCCACTGATCTGCTTTCTGTTAGTGTAGCTCAGTTGTGTTTTCTAGTATTCTATATTGTTCTTTTTTATCTGGCTACTTTCACTTAAAATCATTTTGAGGACTTCCCTGGTAGTCCAGTGGTTAAGACTCCACACTTCCAATGTAGGGGGCACAGGTTTGATCCCTGGTCAGGGAACTAAGATCCCATATGCCCCGTGGTGCAGCCAAAAAAATAAAAATAAAATAAAAATGAAAAAAAAAATTTAAAAAATCATTATTTTGAGATGCATCCATATTGTTTTGTGTCTCAAGAATTCATTCCTTCTTATTGCCAAGTAATAGTCCGCTGCATGTATGTATTACATCTTATTCATCCACTCACCTGTTGATAAAAATCAGAATCTTAACAGTTATAGTTCAATTGACTTAATCCTTCTTAGACATGATTGTCACATATGGACTAAATTGGGCTTGAATCCAGATTATTCGAGTAATTCTGGTTAAACTAGAATTGTAGATCTTAAACTTTTTAGTCTCAAGACCCACCCCCCCTCTTATGTTCATAAAAGTTACCAAAACCCTCAAAGAACTTTTGTTTATGTGTTTACATGTATCAATATTTACTTTATTAGGAAATAAATCTGAGAAATGTAAAAAATATTTATTAATGTGTTTAAGAAACACAGTAACAAATTCATTTCATGGTAATATGAATAACATTTTTAATGAAAAACAACTATTTTCCAAAACAAAAACTAAGAGGAGTGGAACTGTTTTACATTTCTGCGAGTTTCTTTAATGTCTGGCTTAACAGAAGAAAGCTGGATTCTCACACCTGCTTCTGCATTCGGTCTCTTACAGTATGTTGTATGGGTTGGAAGTTTGTGAAGAAAAACTGGCCTCTATTTCATGTGGCTAAGAGATTGGAAAGGGAGGAGTATTTAACAAACATTTCATGTAACTGTGATATTCTTCTTTGATTCTATACCACAGGTTGACAAGTGTTAGTTTTGTAAAGGTTACTTGTAGTGTGGAATCTGAAAAAGTATCACTGATCTTGTCATGCGTTAAAATCCGTTGGCCTGGCTTGCAGTTTGGATGGACTTTTAGCCTTGCATGTATGGTCTCATGCACTGGTAATTTGGAAAGTATTGTTCAGTGAGTTATCAGATCTTCCAAATGTTGACACATTACATTTTTCAATATAGATAAATTTAAAAAGTCCCACTCATGAAAAATTACCACAAAAAGGTACCTCATGAAAAAATCTGTAAGTATTGGGAAGTTGTCAAACTCTTAGTTTTTCAAAGTTCTAGGTTTTACTTGAAGGTTCAAATTCTGTCATCAGCAGCAAATACTCTCCTGTTTTTCTTGAACTGACAGGTTGACTTCATTCATTTTCCACACAGTGTTTGCCAGACACCCAATCACAGTTTGTCCCCTCCACCCTCCCCGCCCTGTTTTTGGTACCATCAGTGCAAATGTCAACATAGTGAAAAAGGCAAATAACGTGACATTATTATGAAAACAGCTTTGACATAAAACCTAAAAGGAATCACTAATCTTGAGACTACTGTAAAAATACATAATTAGAAGGACAGCTAAGTTGGAGACTCACAATACCTGATTTGCATTAAGAAGCTACATTATTGAAAACAGTAGTTATTGTCATAAGGATAGACATATATAGACCAGTGGAACAAAAAAGAGACTTCACAAATAGACCCTCTTATATGGTCAGTGAAGTTTTGGGGCAGGGGGGCAAATATGCAAAGGTAATTTAATGGGGAAAACAGTTCATTCAGCAAATGGTGATGGAAAAACTAGATATCCATATAATATAAAAATGAGCCTTTACCTGCTACCTTACATCATATAGAAAAGTTACCTCAAAATGGATCGTAGACCTATATATAAAAGCTAAAATTATGAACCTCTAAAAGAAAACATAGGAGAAAATCTTCACAGCTTGAGGATAGGCAAAGATTTCAGGGCATTCTTCATAAAAGAACAAAATTGATGAATTCAATTTTGTCAAAATAAAGAACTTAATAGATAGCTTTAAGAAAAGGAAAACACTGGGAGACACTGTTGCTAAATCACATATAAATTTTATAGACAAATAATAAGACAGCCCAATTTTTAAAAATGAACAAGAGAATTTGAATAGATGCTTCTCAGAAGATAAATGAATGCCCAGTGAGAACTTGGAAAAATTGCAACATCATTAGTTATCAAGGAAATGTAAATTAAAACCACAGTGCGGTGTCACCCACCAGAATGGCTAAAATTAAAATGGTCAACAGCAGCAAGTATTGGCAAGGAAGTGGAACAAACTGAAGCCCACCTACACTGCTGGATGGGATACAAAATAGTGCAGCTGCTTTGTCAAGCAGGTTGGCGGTTTCTTATAACATTGCGTGTACACTTACCACATGACCCAGTAATTCCATTTTCTCTGATAACTGAACTTCAGATAATAAGAGGAAAGAGCTTTGCCTTCTCTGACTACCTTAATATCCCTAAAAATACTCCAGTCGGATGCTAGATCTTTAACGTGTGTGTGTTGAGTATTGATTAATGATTGAAGTCAGTGTTTTGTGTCCTTTACTGGGAGATGTTTGTGAGCAGTTTTGGTTTACTTTGTTTTTAGATCTTGGGTTCTGTGCGGTGGCGGGACCGGTTCTGGACCGTGGCCGATACAGTAAAAGTGGATGCACCAGGCCTGGCCTTGCTTGCCCTTCACTGGCACTGGGTTTTAAAACATTTGGTTCGTCAGATCCCCCAACTCCTGATGAACCACGAAGACAAGTAAGAGTCATATTTAGAGTAACAACGGCAGTATCTACAGTATTGATGTTAAAGGGAGGAGGGTTAGGAATTGAAACATGCTTCTTCTTGGCTTTACTTTGGTTTGTCCCCTTGGCCTGTTGGTGAATGTAAATCAGATATAAAATGTGAGTGATGTTCTTACCATCCAGCATTTCCCCCTTTCCTTACTTCCCTTCTGCCCTTTATATCCTTTGTTAAAGATATTACAAAGAGGTTCAGACCGTCTCAGAACATATTCAGAATTGCTTGGGGAGCCCAACTGGTGGATTCACGGGTATAAGGAAGTTACAGAAGTTTCTGGGACGACCATTTCCTTTTAAGGTACGACTTGGAAGCATGTAGTAAACACAAAGATTTGACCTCTTTGGCAGCTCTCCTGGAACGTGGGGACTGCCATTCAACTATACTCAGCCTTGCTTGCAAAGCTTAATTCTTAAATGTTCAATGAGTACTATTAACTGACTTGTTAAATGTTATCATTTTATTTATTCTTGAGACTTTTAAGGCTGAAGTAGACTTTTAACTTTATTACTGTGAATATCTTGAGATCTACAGGAGTAAACCAACTTTATGTTTTATAGAATCATTAAGGAAATATTTAAAACATTTTTTTCAGCCATGAATAGGCTGCTAAAAAGAACTACTTTTCTCCTCTGTAATAGGCTCTCCTGGGTTTTATTGTTTCAGGACAAGCTGGTGGTGGAGTGTTTTTCACAATTGAAGGTCTTTAACAAAGCCCTTGCCATCAGAGAGCGGATGCCTGCCCTTGGGGAGAGTGGATGGTGGGAAGACATTAGTCGGCTCCAAATGGTTGCTTCTGAATGGACATTAAAGAAAAGTCTCCTACAGGCCTGGGGATTGGTCCTCAGAGCTAATACTCTGGAAGATGTCAACCCAGGTAATATGCTCTGGAGTTTGGCTAGCTGACAGATGTTCTAAGCATATCCTCTGCTCTGCAGCCAATAAGTTTTATTTATTTATTTATTTATTTATTTATTTGCAGCCAATACGTTTTTTAAAGTTTTCCCTTAGATATTCTCCTTTTATTTATTTATTTATTCCCTGTATACTATACCGACCACTAAATAAGTATCAGGCATCAGGCATAGGGCTAAACTTTTTCTTTTTATTTTTTATTTTTTGGCCACACCACGCAGCTTGTGGGATCCTAGTTCCCCAACCAGGGATCAAACCTAGATCCACGACAGTGAAAGCCAGAGTCTTAACCCCTGGACTGCCAGGGAATTCCCTAAACTTTGCATATATTATTTAATTCTGTCATTGGAATTGTGCAGGTGTTAGTAGCATTATTTAACACAGCGGTCCCCAACCTTTTTGGCACCGGGGACCGGTTTCGTGGAAGAGAGTTTTTCCATGGATGGGCTTGGGGATGGCTCAGGCAGTGATGGGGGCGATGGGGGCGATGGGGAGTGATGGGGAGCAATGGGGAGCGATGGGGAGCGGCAGATGAAGCTTCGCTCGCTCGCCCTGCTGCTCACCTCCTGCTCTGCGGCCCGGTTCCTAACAGGCTGCGGACCGGACCGGGGGTTGGGGACCCTTGTATTAACACATGAGACACTCAAGCTCAGGTGAAGTTGAACTCAGGTTAAGCTAATGGTCATGTGACTGGCTGTTGGGAATCTGAGCCTGACCACTGACCACTGTGTGTCTTTTTGTCCAGATGAATTGAAGAGTCTTGTGAATGCTCAGTGTTCAGAACTAAAAGCCAAAGGAATTTCACTTGGTTTTCTGGAGAAAAAGCACAGTGAAGCTTCCTCCCTGTCACAGCCAGGCTTTACCTCCTTAATCCAACTCACCAGGAGTGTTCAGCTCTGGCCTGCAATGGAGTACCTGGCTATGCTTTGGCAGTACAGAGTCACAGCGGATTTTATGACACAGGTTTGCCTGAGAAGGTGAGCCATCCTTCAGTTTTTTTCCTTTGGAGGCACTTATTTCTTGTAAGGTTATTCCATGTATCCTACATGTAAAACAAAGCACAGCGTTGTCTTGAGGGGGCATAGTTGTTGAAGCAGAGGGAGGTCATTTGCCACTTTGGAAAGCCAAAACTTCTTGAAGATTCTTTGCCTGTTTTGGCTCCACTTCTAAAAGTTACTAGGTGTGGGACTTCCCTGGTGGCGCAGTGGTTAAGAATCCACCTGCCAGTGCAGGGGACACAGGTTTGAGCCCTGGTCCGGGAAGATCCTACATGCCATGGAGCAACTAAGCCCGTGCACCACAACTATTGAGCCTGCGCTCTAGAGCCCGCGAGCCACAACTACTGAGCTCATGCACCACAACTACTGAAAACCGCACGCCTAGAGCCTGTGTTCCGCAACAAGAGAAGCCACTGCAGTAAGTCCGCACACCGCAACGAAGAGTAGCCCCCACTCGCCGCAACTAGAGAAAGCCCGCGCACAGCAATGAGGACCCAACACAGCCAAAAATAAATTAATTAAATAAATTTATATAAATGAATGAATGAATGAATGAATGTATGTATGTTACTAGGTGTTTTTCCAGTAGAATTACTTGCTCGCTTTTAAATAAATGTACTCGATGTCCTGTGTGTTCCATCTTCCCTTACATAGCAGTTTTCTAGCAGCTCATTGAAAGCCTACAGCCCACTCTCTCTCCCTCTTTATTTTTGGAGCAGGTCCAGCAAAAACCAGCAACCCCGTATAGAGGAGGAGATGAGTCATCACATCACATTTTGTCTTAAGCACACACCAGTTGCTCCTCAAGAGCTTCGAGACCTTTGGTCCTTAGCGCACCATCAAAAGGTAAAAACCAAAATCAAAATCAAAAAACCTCCTTTACACTATGAGCTGATTAGATTTTATATGACAGACTGATTGCAGAACATTTATTTATTTAATCTCAAAAACTGCATGTTGTAAAACTCTAGTCTTATCTGAATTAAGTTTCCAAGGGGAGAACTTTGAATGTTCTTTGGCAGTAATTTCCTTGGTATTTCTCTACTCTTACCACAGATTCATTTCATTTGGTTTCCAGTTAAATGAGGCTAAAATTTTTGCTTATTTTTATTTTACTTGCTCAAAAATGTATTGTTAGAGTGTTTTTTATCCTTCCACAAGAGTAACTGTTAAATGTGAATAGTGGTAAACTGTAGTTAATGTAACTTCATTAGTACAACCTTAAATTTTTTTGATAATAATGTTTTATTCATTTATTTATTTTGATCACATAA
Organism: Balaenoptera acutorostrata; assembly: GCF_949987535.1. Classification (NCBI taxonomy): domain Eukaryota; kingdom Metazoa; phylum Chordata; class Mammalia; order Artiodactyla; family Balaenopteridae; genus Balaenoptera; species Balaenoptera acutorostrata. The sequence goes on from NC_080077.1 coordinate 69,289,361, forward strand.
TTGTGTGATTATTTTAATTGAGTTTTCTCATGCACTCTTATAAAATCAGATCTTATGTTTTATAAAATTATAAATAGGTTAAGTGACTTGACCAAGACAACTGGGGTGGCAGAAAACCAGGAACATTAGGATTAATAATCTTTAAACGCATGTTAGTTTTAGATGAGTCTTACAAGACAGACCGTATAACGATTTATGGACCCTTTCTCAAATACTCTCTTGTCTAATTATTCCTTTATCTCTAGATGTCTACTGAAGAAAGGATCTCTTTGTGGTCCGAGTTATTTAATTCCACGTTCACGTCTTTCTGGAGCAGTACTGTGACCACAAATCCAGAGTTCTGGCTAACGTGGAGCCCTCTGCCCGGTGTGCAGCAGGGGGAGACACCCAAGTCCCTTCTGGACCCCACGTTAAAGGTGTGTCGCCATAAAATTATAAAAATGTTTGATGGTAGTAGAAGAAACCTCTCCATGGATCTAGCAATGAACATTTATTCCTAGGATAGAGCAGTGACTAAGTAAGTGATTGCAATACTTTATTTTCTGTAGGATATTAATAAGTGTACCTTCAAAAAAGATATTCCATCTTAAATGATTTGGGAGATCCTGAATTAACGTAAAAACAATTTCCTTTAAAAAGTCTTTAATTTCTTTTCTAATTGAAATATTTTTTCTAATTATAAGATTTTAAACAGTACAGAAACATGTAGATATGTGTGCATATGTGTGTGTGTGTGTATATATATACATATATATGCATACACATATACATACACAATATGTATACATGTGTATTTATATACGTATATAATGTAGAATTCACTGGGAATAACCACTCATTGCTCTGTATCCTTCTGTTAACATGTATTTTTTTTTTTTTTTTTTTGGATTTTCTTATTTATTTATTTATTTATTTATTTATTTATTTTTGGCTGTGTTGGGTCTTCGGTTCGTGCGAGGGCTTTCTCCAGCCGCGGCAAGCGGGGGCCACTCTTCATCGCGGTGCGGGGACCGCTCTTCATCGCGGTGCGCGGGCCTTTCTCTATCGCGGCCCCTCCCGTCGCGGGGCACAGGCTCCAGACGCGCAGGCTCAGCAATTGTGGCTCACGGGCCCAGCCGCTCCGCGGCATGTGGGATCCTCCCAGACCAGGGCGCGAACCCGTGTCCCCCGCATTAGCAGGCAGACTCCCAACCACTGCGCCACCAGGGAAGCCCAACATGTATTTTTATATTAAACACATATGTAAACAAAAACAAGGCCACCTTCTTGGTTCACATGATATGTCGTGGAAATTTGCACCTATCATTCCAGCTTATTCTTTTTAAGGTATTCCACTGTACGAATGTGCTGGAATGCATTTAATCACTTTCTTCTTGATAAGCATTGAGGTTTCTTGCCTTGTCCTCCCCCTTCCTGTAGCAAACATACCTGCATCAACTACCCTTGTATAAGCCTTTGTCCACTTGTCTGAGTATTTCTGTGGATGTGTGACGAGAATTGGAATTTAACCCTTGGCCAAAGTGTCTTCACATTTAAAGAGATTTGTAAATATTATCAGAATGTCTAGGGAAGTAGGTTTTTGTTTTTTCACTTTTTAAACCTGCAAGGAGACAGTGAAGGAGGGAGAACATGAAGTCAGGATGACCACGGCGGACTTGGGACTAGAGCACGTTTCACTTATCATATATCCTGTGTTTCCGTATCTTTGCCCCACTAGGTGTTATTAACACTTTAAATTATTGCCAGTCATACAGTTAAAAAAAAAAATCTCATTTTGATATGTATTCCTTTGATTATTATTCAGGTTGAATGTCTTTACATATGTATATTGATTGCTTTTATTTCTTTCTCTGAATTTTCCAGTCATGTTTATTGCTCATTTTGTTAAAAAAAAAAAAAAAGTCATTAATCATCATTTTATTATTGAACTTCTCTTTATATATTATGGATATTAAACCTTTACCCAACATACATTTGGAGAAATACATTTCTAGTGTTCTGTCGTCTCTCAAGTTTGAAGACGTTTTCTTATATCACAGAAGTTTTATAGTGTTTTCTTTTCAAATATGCCAGTCCCTTTCTACTTTCTGGCTTTGGTATCATGCTTTCTAAATAAGCCTTCATTACCCACAGAGTTAAAAAAACCATTTTCTCATATTTTCTGTTTTTTTTTTTTTTTCCGGCTGCGTTGGGTCTTTATTGCTGCGCGTGGGCTTTCTGTAGTTGTGGCGAGCGGGAGCTACTCTTCATTGCAGTGCGCGGGCTTCTCATTGCGGTGTCTTCTCTGGTTGTGGAGCATGGGCTCAGTAGTTGTGGCACACAGGCTTCAGTAGTTGTGGCTCGCGGGCTCTAGAGTGCAGGCTCAGTAGTTGTGGCACACGGGCTTAGTTGCTCCACGGCATGTGGGATCTTCCCGGACCTGGACTTGAACCCATGTTCCCCTGCATTGGCAGGCGGATTCTTAACCACTGCGTCACCAGGGAAGCCCTCATATTTTCTGTTTTTGTTTTTGTTTTATGTTTACATCAGTCTCATCTGGGTATCTCGTTTTGTGAGGTGCGGATGCAAATTTTTTATTTTATACAAACAAGCATATCCAAAAGCAGTATTAACAACACCAGTTTTGACTAGTTCATCCTTTCCATCTCTTTTGAAATGCCATCTCTGTCATAACACCTTATTCCCACGATGTTCATGGATTTATTTTTGGACTCAGTTCTGTTCCATTGCTCTGTCAAGATTGATTTCTTTAGTGTAAAACATCTCTCAAAGCTTTTAGTGTTAAACCTTACGGGTCCCCAAGAGTTGCATAGAGTCAGGTTTGCTCTCATGTATATTTGACCCGCTAACCCTTTGTTCGTGGACAGCTGTTCCTGTGTCCCAGGTTAACAGTCCAGGGAGACAGGCTTGTCCCTGGCTCTTCTGTTTGTCTTCCAACTCCTTCCCCTGCCTCCAAGTCTCACCTTCCTGCCCCCAGCTCTGCTGCACGACTGGTCTTCCTGATGCCCAGGTTTGAGGGGTTTTCTTCTGCATGACTAAAGCACCCAGTGCTCCTCGCTCGTAGAGAATGGAGTCCTTCAAAGGCCCACTGCACCCGACCCCATTCTGCCCTTCTGGTCCTGTCTCAGGCTGATGTTTACCTGTTCCTAGCAACCTGAATCTCCTTTTAAAATTTTCTTTCTTTCCTCTAAGGTGCCCCAGTGCTGCTTGTTGAAACCCTTTTTTTTAATTTCTAAAAGCTAACATGACTCCTCTCCCCTTATCAGGGTCCCGGAAGTCTCAGTAGAGCCGTGTTCTCCAAGTGCTGCTTTGAAGTCTTAACCAGCAGCTACAGAGCAAGTCCCTGGGATGTGAGCGGCCTCCCCATCCTGTCCTCCTCACATGTCACCCTGGGGGAGTGGGTTGAGAGATCACAGCAGCTCCAGGACATCAGCTCGGTGCTGTGGACCAACATGGCTGTCCCTTCCGTAGCAGAGTTCAGGTATTCCCTCCCCCGGGTAGACGGTACAGCTCCCGTCTTTCCTCCAGAGCAGGTAGTGGGGACCTCGGTCAGAGCTTTCTTCGGTCGTGGCTAGTGCCGGTGGGTGGAGGAAGGGTGTTTTCTGGCTGGATGAGCAGGTTTTCAGTCCATGACAGAGACTGCTGTGAGCTGGCCAGCCACTCTGTCAGCTGTAAGTATATTGTGATCGAGAAGGTGGTACTTAGAAAACCGTATCAGATTAAGTGAGAATTGAAATTCACCTCTAGGTGTAGGCAGTGCAGTCTGTCTTGTCATTTTCTGGAAGAACAGTAGCATGGGAAAGGAATGGGGGTCGCTGTGGTGCAGACCCTTAAGTGCTTCCCTGTCCCCACAGATGCACGGACTCCCAGCTCCAGCGGCTGGTGCTGTGCCGGCACTTGGCTGGCCTGGCAGAGCTGCTCCCCGAGCCCCGGCGGCAGGAGTACGTGCAGCAATGTGAGCAGCTGCTGCCTGGGGACAGCCAGGCGTGCCAGCACGTGGGCCAGACTCTTGGGGACATGGCCGGGCAGGGGACGCTGCCCAAGGAGCTGCTGTGCCTTTTGCTCACCTCCCTGCGCCACTTGTTTGGGGAGGGGGAGGGTAAGCGGCACCTGCCTGAGCCAGCCCGCCGTGGGAGCCTGTGGGTGAGCCTGGGCCTGCTCCAGATCCAGACCTGGCTTCCCCAGGCACGCTTCGACCCCGCCGTGAAGAGGGAGTACAAGCTCAAGTACGCCAAGGAAGAGGTATGGAGGGAGGGTTTGGAGCGCGGGCTGCATCCCTGACTGGCTGGCTTTGCTTAGTATATTACTCCTTTCTCTTCCTTTGGATGCTCAGAGCACAGAGGGATGATTTTACATAAGCTGCCCTGTGACATCCCAGGAGTGTGTTCTAAAGACTGTGTTTTCCTCTTTGCGGGTTCCTCTGAGTGGGTTCAGGCACTGGGAGGGGCCGTTCTGATGTATCTGCTGATAGGCTGCCCTGGGCAGAGGGCACAACAGGAGACCACTAGTGGTATCCCTCCCTATCCAGATCCCTCTGCCTAAAGTAAGTGGTGGATATTTGGATTTGGGTAACTTCTTTAGGGTATATAGCATTCCTTAGGTTTTGAACTTTTGGCGTTTGTTATCCAAAACTCAGGAAGTAGGTAGATTCGGATAATGTGGTGTATCTCTTGCTATTTGAACTTCCAGCCAAACTCAGGAACTGAATACATTAAGATAGTGATACACTAGTTCTATATTTTGAAGAAGGAAAATTATGTTAGTTGGGGTGATGATCAGACTGCTGTAGCAGAGACTTAGAAGTTCATTGGCATAAATGAGATAGTTTCTTTTCACCTGACAGCTCTGAGGTGAGTGGTCCAGGTTAGTGGAACAGAAACCCCTGCCCTTGGGTCATTCAGGTTCCTTCCATCCAGGGAGCGACCCTTCCCCAGGGCTTTGTCTCTGGAGCCTGGTCCTAGCTGGGCACAGCAGACCAGTCTCTCCCCTTCCGTTAGTTACAACAGCTGCAGTGTGAGTGGAAGACCCGAAGCCTCTCATCCCAGCTGCAGACCGGAAGAGACCTGGAGGATGAAGTCGTCCTCGGTCACTCTCATCCTCACGTCAGGTAACACCGTAGTGATTATTCCAGTTGGGGGTTATTGGCTTGAATATTCTTTTTTTTTTTTTTTTTTTTAATATTTATTTATTTTTGGCTGTGTTGGGTCTTCTGTGCGAGTTGGGTTTCTGTGCGAGGGCTTTCTCTAGTTGCGGCGAGTGGGGGCCACTCTTCATCACGGTGCGCGGGCCTCTCACTGTCGCGACCTCTCTTGTTGCGGAGCACAAGCTCCAGACGCGCAGGCTCAGTAGCTGTGGCTCACGGGGCCTAGTTGCTCCGCAGCATGTGGGATCTTCCCAGACCAGGGCTCGAACCCGTGTCCCCCGCATTGGCAGGCAGATTCTCAACCACTGCGCCACCAGGGAAGCCCCTTGAATATTCTTTTTAAAAAGACATTTTGTAGTATAATTACAGTGTTAAGCTGAGGTTATGATCTACATCTCTGAACTACATTAGCAGGTAGATCCCAAAGCCATGGTTATAATCAGGAAAAATACATACTGTGTAAAAGGAGGGGGAGGACTCGCATGGGGCCAGGAGGGTTGAAAGCAGAGCTTATTCTCAATGTGGAAGGAGTGGCGTGCAATGACGTGCACTGTGGAGATCTGTTACCTTAGGAAATACTGTTTAGTAGTGGGTTCTGAGTTCCAGTCCTGTCCCTGACCTTTGGCTTTAAACCTTGGGTAGACCACTCAATACCTTAAACCTCAGTGCCGTATTTGTAAAAGGAGGATAATAGGGCCCACTTCAACGAGACGTGCCTCCGAAATGCTTGACGACACATGTTGCACGTGGTAAATGCCTGTGTATATATTATCCATTTTCGTTATAATTGCCCATATATCATTTTATGCCTCAGTAGCTGAAATGTCTTCCTTCTGTTTTCCTGAGGCTCAGTCTGGATTTGCTGCTTTGCTTCTGACAGAATTTGCATACTGTGTTAATTTGCCTTTAGGTTGCTTCGCCAGAGAATTGATCAGCTGGAGAACTTAATCTGCAGCCTGTCCAAGAAGCAGGCCTTCAGGCCCCCGCTGCCTGCGTACGAGTCCCTGGTACAGGAGGTCCACCACTATGTCACCAGCATCGCCAAGGCCTCTGCCGTTCAGGACCTGCTCACTCGGCTCCTGCAGGCCCTCCACACGGACGGACCTCGGGCTGCCCAGATGGCCCAGAACCTTCTGAAGGAGGAGGCCTCTTGGCAGCAGTCACACCACCAGTTCCGGAGGCGGCTGGCAGAGGAGTTTGCCCTTTACCCAGACGCAGCGGCCCCGCTGCAGGCATCCGTCCTGCAGCTGCAGCACGGCATGCGGCTGGTGGCGTGCGAGGTCCACGCCTCACTCCATGGTGGCGTGGCCTACGCGCACAGGCTGGGTGCCCTGGCCACATCCCTGTTGGCTTTCCCATCAGTGGGCCCCACCTTCCCCACCTACTATGCTCACGCGGATGCTTTGTGCTCGGTGAAGTCGGAGGAGGTCCTGCGAGGCCTTGGGAAACTGCTCCTTAAGCGCCTGGGAGGAAAGGAGCTGGAAGGCAAGAGCCAGAGGCCCTGCCCCACCCAGGAACAGCTGCTGCTGAACGCCCTCCTGTACCTGCGCTCCCACGTGCTGTGCAAGGGAGAGCTGGACCAGCGGGCCCTGCAGCTCTTCAGGCATGTGTGTCAGGTAAGCCCTCCTCCTGACGGGAGCTGGGGGCACGAGCAGGGCGCCTGCAGGACACTAGCCGTGCCCGGTGTAAGTGAGACAGTGTGGGTAGGCACTGGGGATCTAGGGTCTGTTACTGGCTTTTTCCCGTTTACCTGTCAGGTTTAGGGGCCTTTGTCAATTTTTAAGAGATTAGAAAAAATATTAGTGTTGTTAGCCCTTTATGCCTGATACACACTGCAAATATTCTCTCCTTTTTTGTTGGTTGTTTGACTTTATGGTGGGTTTTGCCATGTAATTGAATGAACTTTTATTAATATTAAGAAAATAGGGGCCCAGGTTCAATCCCTAGTTGGGGAACTAAGATCCTGCAAGCCAAGCAGCGCAGCCAAGAAAATAAAATAAAATAAATTCTGTTTTTTCCCTTATCAACAAAAGCAATTTGTTTTCATTGTAGACAATGAAAAGAATAAGTATAAGCGAAATTATTAGATTCTGCCACTCAAAACTATATAACTGTTAACACATTGGTGTGTTCTATTCTAGGCTTGCTCATTTGTGCATGTATCTGTAAGTGTGTGTCTGTGACACTAAATTTTTTACAGCTGTTTTTTTCCCAGTGGTTTACAATTTTTTTGGGTGGTGGGGAGTAGACCCTTTTAAAAAATACAAGTATTAGCAGAGTGATCCAGTATTTAACAGATAAAAGGGCTGCTCTGGTTGAGGACAATGCTGTACCCTCCGTGGTCCCCGAGATAATGTCCTCAAATGGCTCGAGCCCTACAAACCGCTAAGAAAGTCCATTCTGTTTTATAACTTGCCTTGAAAAACCTAACAGCTAAAATTTAGTGCTTATTTCCCTCATGATTATGGTATTCTCCACCTGTATCATATTTAGTGACTGCCGGGTTTTCTGTTGTATGGGTAAGTCATTTAACAGTTCCTGTCACTGAATATTTACATTTATATGTAAAGTTTGTTTTTCTGTTTTGGGGAAAAAAATTTAAAAAACCCAAACCAGTGCCATCCTAAAAGTCTTAAAGCTAGATCTTTGGGTAAAACTTCTAGAAAACAGAATTGCTGAGACAAAGGTTAACTGCTTGCTTGGGCTTTTAATACAAATTGTCATCCTGGGGTTGCTTATCTCCTCAGTTCTTCTCAATGCTGGGTGGTTTCTTTATTGTTTTTGCCAATTGTAGGGCTTTAGAGGTAGTAGGGAATTTAAGAAATGTCTGGTGTCGTATAGCCCAGTTTTGCCTGATTGGTTCCCCTCCATCACCCAGTCCCCAGCCCATTTTCCCTTTTCCGAACCCCCAGGATATCTCCTTGAGGTGCTGGCCAAGTGCAGTCTGCATCACACACCCACGTTGCTGACCCTCACCCTGTCCTTAATGCAGAGCACCATTCACACCTGACGGGAAGTCCCCAGTCGTGCCACTACAGCAAGTTTTCACACCTGCGAAATTGTAACAGTACAGCAAGGGGGGTTTTAGGAAAGTCAGGTTGCTGCAGATACACAGTTTGAAAACAAATCCCATTTGCTCTCTGTTACATGGAATTTAGTGTCTTGGATGTTGGCATTTATTTGTTCTTGAACCATGGTATTTTGTTTTCATGAGGAGGAGATAGCAAGTCTTGCCTCTGTTCATTGTAAATGCCTCAGCAAAGGCAAATAAGCTTCCTTCAGAATGTGTGATTTTTTTTTTTTTTAGGAAATCATCAATGAGTGGGATGAACAGGAACGCAGAGCCCAAGAGAAGGCTGAGCAGGAAAGCAGCCTGTACAGATACCGGGGCAGGAACTCTAGGACAGCCCTGAGCGAGGAGGAGGAGGAAGAGTGGGAGTTCAGGAAACAGTTTCCACTGCATGGAGAGGTTGGAATGAATTCCCTTGATACCACACACCTGCACTTTGAATTCTTTTTTTTCTTCCAATTTTATTGAGATATGATTGACATACAGCACTGTGTGAGTTTAAGGTGTACAGCATAGTGATGTGACTTACATACATCATGAAATGATGACCACAGTAAGCTTAGGGAACATCCGTCATCTCATATAGATACAAAATAAAAGGAAAAAAATTTTTTTCCTTGTGATGAGAACTCTTAGGATTTACTCTATAACTGACCTACAGCACTATGTTAGTTCCTGTTACATCGCTTTGAATGGTTTTGTAATTTTTAAAATATTTCTCAATGCACGTAATTCCCTATTTCATTTTCTTGATCATTCACACTCCATCCTTCCCCCTTCCTTTTAGTCTTATTAGAACTGGATTTTGACTTTAAAAGTTCAATTGCTCTAATATTATTTACAGGACTTCGCAGATATTTTGGTAGAATCAACACTAGAGGCAAATAAGGGACCTTCCGACGGGCAAGAAGAGGAGGCCGCCACAGACCCCGCCCTCCTGTCACAGAGCTCGATGCAGGCTGTGGTGCTGATACACCAGCAGCTGTGCCTCGGCTTTGCTCAGTCCCTCTGGTACCAGCAGACGCCGCCGCCACACGGGGCAGAGCACTACCTCAGCCTGTTTCTGTCCTGCTACCAGACTGGGGCATCGCTTGTGACAAACTTCTACCCCCTGATGGGTATGGTAGTTTACTTTTTTTTTTTTTTTTTTTAAATTTTATTTATTTATTTATTTATTTATTTATTTTTGGCTGTGCTGGGTCTTCGGTTCGTGCGAGGGCTTTCTCTAGTTGCGGCAAGTGGGGGCCACTCTTCATCGCGGTGCGGGGACCGCTCTTCATCGCGGTGCGCAGGCCTTTCACTATCGCGGCCCCTCCCGTTGCGGGGCACAGGCTCCAGACGCGCAGGCTCAGCAGCTGTGGCTCACGGGCCCAGCTGCTCCGTGGCATGTGGGATCTTCCCAGACCAGGGCTCGAACCCGTGTCTCCTGCATTAGCAGGCAGATTCTCAACCACTGCGCCACCAGGGAAGCCCGGTAGTTTACTTTTGTTAAGCTCTTGGGAAATCAAAACGAATAGATGTGATTGCTACTTCTGGAACAATTGAAACTACTGCGTCCCTGTTTTTGCTAAATTCCTTATTGATGGAGTTTCCTTAGCTTAAAGGACTTAAGCTAATTCCAAAAAATTGATTTAAAATTCTGCAATAAAGATGGGTTTTCACCCTTTGAATACATGGGGGTAAAGGGATTAAGAGTAAGGATATAGAATTAGTTTAAATGGTCTTGTTTCTCCGCATTATTTCCAATTCCCCTTTCACAGCTTCAGTGCTTTTCTAATGAAATCATGTATTCCTGGGAGCAACCTGGCAACTCAGAAATTAATCTCACAGGATATGGTTTGATGCAGTTTCCTATGTGACCTCATGAGTTATTCCTTGCAAGTAGGAAGGGGGCTTTAAGTTTCATTTCTGCCTACCAAGAAGAGCTACAAAAACTGGGAATTGAATCCATCAAACCAAACTCTGTACCCTCTTGATTACATGTAGGCAGTATCTGAGTTCCTCTGTATATACCGAAACTTGGGGCAGATTTTGGTGACCACTGTAGTATTGGGGTCACAGTCTTTTAGACCTTTGCTGCTTTGGGGGTGAATGGCATTGCAATATCTACTTCATTTAGTCGCAGTCATTCATTATTTCTGAGCATGTTGCTGACCTCATTGTAACTTGATACCAACTTTACAGTGATCTTGTTAACTTCACAGGAGTTGAGCTGAATGACCAGCTCTTGGGCAGCCAACTTTTGGCCTACACCCTGTCCCGTAACACTCTCTTTGGGGAGGGGACCTTCGACCTGATGGTGAAGCCTGACGGTCCCTATGACTTTTACCATCACCCCAACGTCCCGGAAGCTCGGCACTGCCAGCCTGTGCTTCAAGGCTTCTCAGAGGCCGTCCGCCAGCTGCTGCAGGATTGGCCGGAACATCCGGCGCTTGAGCAGGTAGGGCGGTGGTGGGGAGGCAGCCTCTCACTGTACTGGGGGCAGTGACTTGCACACTGGATACGCAAACAGAGGTTTACAGAACTGCGGTTCAGTGAGGTGCTATTCCCTGTAGGATGAATATACCAGGTTGTAATGCTGTTGTGTAAATGGTGTTTGAGATTCCACTTATTTTATCTGCTGCTCAGGGTTTGCTGTCCATATATTGAAGTGCTGCTATGTTGCTCTCTTTATTCAGACACATCCTTATACTAACAAGGGCCTGGCTTTTTCAAGATTGGCAGTTTTAACTCAGACCTTGCTCTGTGATCTTCAGCTAATTCTGTAATAACTTATAACAGAGAGTAATAAGAGTAATTACTTTATCAAACTCAATCTTATTTCCAGAGTAATGCAGCAGATAAAGTGTTTATCTTGGGCAGGATCTGCAGCCCTGGAAGTTTCACTCGCAGCTTTCCTAAGTGCTCACGAAGCAGGGCCTTTGCATGAAACTTCCAGTCAGGCCCCTCTTCAGTACCCTGTGACTTTGGGTGATTGACAGTCCCACGAGGATGCCCAAATCTTCTTCCCCCCCTTCCCTCCCCCCAACAGCTGCTGGTTGTAATGGACAGGATTCGTAGCTTCCCACTTTCCAGCCCCATCTCGAAGTTCCTGAATGGCTTGGAGATCCTTCTGGCAAAGGCACAGGTAAGAGGATTCTCTCCAGTCTTCATTTTAGTTATAGTCAACTGAAGAGATTCTCTTATCATTAGAGGGACAGGATGTGATAGTTTGGGTTGGAAAAGGATGAGCCTCCTTGGTTTTTCTGACATAGGGTCAGATTATTGCAAGTGAAGCCACTGCCTCCATGGGACACATAGGGGGCCTGCCTCACCTGTTCTCAAGGGTGGGACTCAGCGTCCACCAGTCCTAAGGGCTCAGTCTGCCAGGACTTCTGGGTTGGCCTTCAGACGGGCAGCGTGCCTCCACTCTTCAGCCCCTCAGTCCTCTCACAGCCTCTGAAGTGGCTGGTGCTTCCCTGATTTTCAGATTAGGGCTCTGGACTTTGGAGGGGTCACGTGACTAACAACAGGGATTCAGACTCAGGTCTCCAAACCCTGTGCTATTGCTCTGCTGGAGGTCTGTCGAGTGACCAGAAAGAACTCAAAGCTGGATAAGCTGGATGTAAACTCATTCTGGTTAGTTATTGGTAAATCAGTATAAAGTTGTTGAAGGTCCCAGGGGTCTTTGCTCAAGAAAAGCCCAGGGTGTTCCTGAGTGAGGAGGTGGTCAGGGGACTGAATAATGGCCATAGTAAATTTTATCTGTGTTTCTTCAGGATTGGGAGGAGAATGCAAGTCGAGCCCTGTCTCTGCGGAAACATCTTGATGTGGTCACTCAGATGGTCATCCGTTGGCGTAAACTGGAACTGAAGTAAGTGATACATTTGTCACTTCCCCTCCTGAACTTAGGTTGTAGGGATATAGTCTTTGGGTAGTTTGTTTCTTCAGAGTTTATGTAGTATGTCAGCTGGAGACCAGACCACAGCATGCGTTCGGAGGCAGCAGACTGGGAGCTTCTCCATCTCCATTTGGGAGGAAAGAATAGTGAATATTTAGCTTCTGCTTCTGTGGTTTCAGATGTTTGAATAGGTTTCCTTAAATGCCTCCTTGGCCTCTCCTTCCATGTTTCAGCTGCTGGTCCATGAGTTTGGATAATACCATGAAACGCCATACTGAGAAATCCACCAAGCATTGGTTCTCCATCTATCAGATGCTGGAGAAGCACATGCAAGAACAAACAGAAGAGCAGGAAGGTAACACCCATCTGTAAATTCCCTGCTTATTTAGAGGGTCCAAGCTAAGCTTGAAGTGCTGCAGAGTGTGGGTTTTACCTGTTCCCATGTGTCCTCACCCCACTACTTTCACATAGGATGTATCGTTTGAGTGCGAGGTATTCCTGAGAGGTCAGCCAAGAAAGCTGTGTAGTTTTATTCTTACTAAGAATAATAATGGAAGTCAGAGAGGTTTAAGTGACTTGTCCAGAGTCTAGAGAGCTAGTCATAAGATAAAGTTTCCTTCTTCTCTATATCCATGAGACAAGTCAAAGAAAGTTTCTGTCTTCGTAGGTAGTAGTTAAAATGCTTGAGTTAAAAGGGTTTCATCTCATACTTAGAACAAGTGCCTCATAATTCAGTTTCCTAATTTGCTGTGAGTGCATTTCACACATACCCTGAGTGGGGCTGTAGTTTTTAAATCAGCTTGGAATTTAGCTGTGGTCCTTGCTTCAAAGCTTCACCTTAACTGGTGTCTCTACTTGACGGCCATCCCACGGGAATTCCATAGTAGACTGTGTGCGCTTTGTGACAGCAAGTGATGGTTGCAGGCACATATATGTTTTCTTCTTTGAATCTCTAAAGATGACAGACAGATGACCCTGATGTTGCTGGTCAGCACGTTACAAGCATTTATTGAAGGATCTTCACTGGGAGAGTTCCACATACGACTTCAGATGTTACTGGTTTTCCATTGTCATGTCTTGCTGATGCCACAAGTTGAAGGAAAAGGTAAGGATATACATATGTATGTATAATATTTTTTCTTTAATTTTACCCTTTGAATTCTCCACATGAGACAGGTGTCTTGTTGCATACCAGGTTTTAAACAAGACAGTTTCAGTTGTCTTTTCCTATAATGTGATTCAGGTTAGATATAGAGAAAAACATTAAAGTTGAGTGCAAACTGGTTATAAGTGAAGCCCTGGCTAGCAAACCGTGGCAGAGGTAAATCACCAGATGCAGAGCTCGGGAGCTGGCATGTTGAGGCAGCACATCTTTCTGTCTAGACAGTGCATATGTCCTGCTAAGCTTCTGCTTGATCCACGCCATTATTAGGTTCTTTGATCTCGGGAGAGCGCTGCCACATGTCAAGTAACTGCACATAAAACTTCTACTGTCGATTCCTGTCGCTGACCACAGCAGTTTAGACAAAAGTGTCGCTGTAAAATGAATATAGATTTACGTGAATGAGCAGTCAAGGTGAGCCTCTTAATATGCCATCTTTTAAAACAGGCTTAGTTTCTGCTGACTTTACAATAAGATTCCAAGAAAGGGTTGGAAATTGTGAGTTTGGCAGAATGTCTGAGTACACCATCTTTAAGAACAAAAGTGCAACCAAAAAAATCCAGTACAAACTGAAATGAAAATATAGGGTAGGATTGACAGCTTGCATCTCTGGGAACTGGTCACCCCGGCTTCCCGATGAGCTGTCATACAGTCTGTATGTGCTACATTGCACTGTGATCTCGTGGCCTAAAGAGTAAGGAGGAAGGGTCATCACAGAGATGTGAACCTCAGGGGGAGCCAGCAGCACGTGCAGTGAGTGTGGTGTTTTGTTTCCTTTTTATTTCTTCCAGATTCACTTTGCAGTGTTCTATGGAATTTGTACCATTATTACAAGCAGTTCTTTGACCGGGTCCAGGCCAAAATTGTGGAACTTCGTTCCCCCCTAGAAAAAGAGCTTAAAGTAAGATGAACAGCTGTCATAATCACTCTTGGGAGGACAAAATCCTCGGTTCTGTTCTTTAATCCATTTGACCGTGAGGCAGGGGGATCTGGGGAATGGAGGAGAGCATTGCAACTGCCAACTAGGATGGTGGGTTTTGCATTTTGCGGCATTGGCTCCATTGCTGACCTGGCTGCGTGTGTGAGGGTTCCGGGGCGTGGCCCCTTTTCAGAGGCTCCTAAGAGGGATGTTAGTGCCTGCTCCCCTGGTCTTGCCCAGGCTGATCTTCCACCTCAGACGCGCACCATCTGGTGTTGGTCTATGGGCTGTTGAGGTGCTGGGGGTGTAAGGAGGATCCTCTCTTTTTGACACTTTCAGTGGTCGTGGAATCAACCCTGGTTTAAGCTAGAGTACATAGTGACCTATTGATTGTAGCAGCACTTTTTTCCATTGCTTTGAGACAAACACATGGTTCCTTTATTAGACTTGTTTTACTTGTTCACTGACACACAGTCCTGTGTTTGAGATGGAGTGGGCTCTGGTCTTCGGCAAACAGATGATCTAGAAAGAACAGAATGACACCAGCATTATAAAGCCGTTTCTTGAGCTTCATTTATCTTACAGGAATTTGTTAAGATATCCAAGTGGAATGATGTCAGCTTCTGGTCTATTAAACAGTCTGTGGAAAAGACACACAGGTAATTGATCTTTTAAAGCTGGGGGTGACCAAACCTCAGAATTTTTGAATGGTAGACAACATGACTACATTGTTACAGAGGCCTGACTTGTGCTGCCTTGAACTTAACTAAAAAACACTAGACTGTTTTGCTGGCTTCCCAGCACCACGCCCTTCCACCCAAAGCAGAGTCTCCCTGCAGGAGGGACGCGTGTGTCTGGAGGCAGAGCAGGCTGTGTGCCATGGAAGGTCGAGTCCTCTGCCACCTGCTCACCTTGAGCAAAGTGATCCCACCGTTCCTGGCTTTTTTTTCCTCCTAGAAAAGAGAGACGAGAATACCTGCCGTACTTTTTCCTTTAAAAAAAGATTATGAGTTTCTAAGGAGCTCATTATGTACCAGAGGTACAAGTTATTAAGTTATCTATGTATGTGTTATATGTCATTTACATATTTCCTCACTTTCCATCCTATTTTTTTCTGCCCATCTCTGTCATTACCTGGGGCCAGAACCCTCTTTAAATTCATGAAGAAATTTGAAGCTGTCCTGAGTGAACCCTGCCGGTCATCCCTGGTGGAGAGTGACAAGGAGGAAGAGCTGGACTTTTTGCCAAGGCCAACAGACGCAGCCGCAAGTGAGGAGTCACCCATTCAGAGTCTGAATCGGGCACTGAGAGAGACCCTGTTAGCCCGGCCAGCAGCTGCGCAGGTATTAGCTCGTGGGATAGTGTTTGCTTATTCCTGAGCTAGTTGTGTGGGGTCTTTGCTTTCTGTGGGAGGAGTGTCCTTAGAACTAGGTGAGGGAATGCCTTTGAAATCCTCCTCTTTGGACTAGTGGTATAGCATTTGTTTGCATGACCTGCTGCAGAGTAAGGCAGAAAGCATTAATCCTGGTGCTGGAAGTTTCATGTTAGCCTGTGGAAATGACTGTTGTGCTTACCTGTGAACAGTTCATCTACCTGTGAGGGAAGATTTAAAGCATCAGTTTAGGAATAGGATATTGAAGCTGCCTTTGGGCTCCCGCGTGATGAAGCTGCTGCACAGGGAGTGACTGTGTGCAGTGATCTGCTGGTTTGAACTGGTTGCTGGTAACCATGGTGTAGAAACATATGTACTCCCATTATGGCCAGTTTCAAGCGCCAAGAGTTAAGAGCTGGCTTGCAAAATTCCTGAAAATTTAAACAGTTATTGAGACCTTGGGTGAGCAGGCCTGTCACAGGAGGATATCCCTGCTTCATAATCACTGGGTGTAGGGAGCACTCTCCCCCCACCCCGTAACTTTATTTATTTATTTATTTTTGGCTGCATTGGGTCTTTGTTGCTGCGCGCGGGCTTTCTCTAGTTGCGGTGAGCAGGGGCTACTCTTTGCTGCAGTGCACGGGCTTCTCATTATGGTAGCTTCTCTTGTTGTGGCTCATGGGCTCTAGAGCGTAGGCTCAGTAGTTATGGCGCATGGGCTCAGTAGTTGTGGCTCTCAGGCTCTAGAGCGCAGGCTCAGTAGTTGTGGCTCACGGGCTTAGTTGCTCCATGGCGTGTGGGATCTTCCCGGACCAGGGCCCGAACCTGTGTCCCCTTCATTGACAGGCGGATTTTAACCACTGGGCCACCAGGGGAGTCCGGGAGCACTCTTAAGGGAGTAATGACTTTTGTCTTCCTACTGTGCTTTCCACCTGGGTCTATAGAGTTAGCAATGGGGTTCCTCAAGCGATCTTTAATATGTTAATAGTTCACAAAGCATAATAGAAATGGAGCATGCAGCCATGATATGGCCGCACACATATGATACGGCTGCCAAATTTTCTTTTGATTGTATTCATCAGTTCACCGCTTGCCATGCTGATCCAATTTTTAAACTTACTATTGATGACAGCACAGGAATTTCAGGTCTTTTTTTTTTTTTTGGCTGTGCTGCGTCGTGGCATGTGGGTTAGTTCCCCTACCAGGGATGGAACCCATGCCCCCTGCAGTGGAAGCGTGGAGTCTTAACCACTGGACTGCCAAGGAAGCCCCAGAATTTCAGGGATTCTCAAGGGAAAAAAACTGGTGAAAATAGGCCCCCAATGGTTGCCTAGTATCTGGATCCTGGTATTTGAACTGTTAGTCAGGAATTGGAGGCAGGGGAGAGATGGTGGTAGAAGTCGGCTTTGGCGGATCAGGTTAGCGTAGCCTGTGTGTCTGAGAAGCACAGTGCCGTGCAGCACCTTAAAGGCAGCAGTTATGCTGTCGGATCTCCACCTTCGTGGAGCAGAAGCGCAGGCCCCTGGTGACGAGCACAGAAGGCGCTGTGGGAGGTGGGGACCAGGGCTTCTGCTGCGGGGACCTCCCACAGCCGCAACACACAATGCTGAATACCCGCGGCACGTGCCTGTTTTAATTTTGGTGATGATACCTTTGTTCTCGTGAGACTTCAGAGACGTGGAGAGGAGAGTTTCCTGTTGCTGAGCCAGGTGTGTGTGGAGCAGCGTAGCATTTAAACTTAGTGCCCGTGCAGGTTCGTGCTAGGACTGTTGTTCTTGGCAGTGAGAATAACCTGTGCTCTGTCTCACAGGCCGTGGTTCCAGAGCAGTGTCAGGGTGCCCTGCCCGCCTCGGAGGGGGCGCTTCTGCGTCGCTTGCCGAAGCTCGTGAAACGCATGAGGAAGATGTGCCTGGTGCTCATGAAGGGAAGCCCCCTACCCTGCCTCGTGGAGGGCCTCGACCAGTTCACCGGTGGGTGCGCACCCAGGACGAGGGGGCTTTGCTCTCTCTGGTATCCTCAGTGGCCTGGGAGGGTTGGAATGAGATACCTGTGTCCTTCTGTGACGTCTTAAATAGCGTTGAGCAGGTAATTTAGCAAGTGGTTAAAAACCATCCGAGCCCAGACACAGGAGCCAGCTGAGACGCCACAGGCGGTCACCTTGTCCTCCTCCCGTGCACACCGGTGCAGTGTTAGGCCGTTCTCTACAGCAGCCCTGTCCATGTCAGCTCTTGCTGGCTGGGGACACGAGTAAAGGGTTTCCTAGAGTCTTGAGGCTGTCCCCACCTCTCAAAATGTTGTCTCTCTTGGGTTAAAGGAAGAGGGAGGTTTGTCCACAGTCCACTTCTTTTTTCCTTCACTTCAGAGAGGTGTAGCAGTCTTGTTTCCCTGTTCATGCTGTACAGCAGTGGCTGGGAAAGGGAATCCCGACCTTAAAAGATCATTTGGGCCCTTGGCAGCCTTTCAGCACTTCCCCCACCTCAACCCACCCCCCAGCCGCAGTGAGTGTGTGGTCAGGGTGAAGCTGGTCCTTCTTCAGTGAGGCTGCAGTCTGATCTCAGGGAGATATTTTTTTTTAAAAAACTTGTTAGAATAATAGCCTATTATCCATTGCTCAGGATGCCCTGCCTGCATTGTTCAGGGGTCAGCTGTACCACATCTTTGGTGGCTTAAACAATAGGAATTTATTTTCTCACAATTCTGGTGCTAAATGTCCAAGATTAAAGAGTCAGCAGGGTTGGTTTTTTCTGAGGCTCTCTCCTTGGCTTGTAGATGCCTTTTCTGTGTCCTCATCTCCTCTTCTGTTAAGGATGTCAGTCAGATTGGATTAGGACTCACCCATAAAGCCTCATTTTATCTTTTTTTTTTTTAAACTTTTTAAAAAAATATATTTATCTTTATTTGGTTGCACCAGGTCTTAGTTGCGGCTCGCCGGCTCCTTAGTTGCAGCATGCGGACTTCTTAGTTGCGGCATGCATGTGGGATCTACTTCCCTGACCAGGGATTGAACCCATGCCCCCTGCATTGGGAGCGTGGAGTCTTAGCCACTGGACCGCCAGGGAAGTCCCGGCCTCATTTTTATCTTAATTGGCTCTTTAAAGGCCCCATGTCTAAATACAGTCACATTCTGAGGTATTGGGGGTTAGGACTTCAATGTGAGCTTGGGAGGCCACGCAGTCAGCTTATAACACTGCCTGTGGCAGGTTGGCAGCACCCTGGTGTTCTAGGTGCCGGTGGGTGCTCAGGAAGGCAGTGCGATGCTGGAGAACGAATTTGGGCTTCGGAGTCGGTTCAGCCAGGGTTCAAATCCTGGCTTCAAGTCTGCCCTTTACCTGAATGGCCTTTAGAAGATGACTAGACTTCTCTGAGCCTCTTTGAGTGGCTACAAATAAGTTCTTCTGGAGCTGTGCAGATTAAAAGAACGTTTTCCAAGTACCAGGTACAGCGTAGGAGCTCAGTACATGTTGTATGTATTGGAAATTTACCTCAAGTTTTTAAAATTCTTAGTGTAAATCACTGCACATAATCCATGTTCAATAAGTGCTTTTTGCTTGATTGGTTATGAAACCCCTGAATTTAAAAAAAACAGAATACCTACTTTATTTGGGTTGTTTGTTGTTAAGAGATAAGAAGCACCATGTGTTCTGATTTTTCCGTTATCATGCATCTTGATCAGTTTAATCATTGAGAATTTACCAAATGCTAGGGACTATGTTAGCTATAAAGATGAATGACACCTGGTCTTCGTTTTTGACAGGTCCTTGGTCTTGGGTAATTTGAGCACATTAAGAATTCCTGGGGATTTCCATGTTTCCTCCTTGTCTTCCCTGCAGGTGAAGTAATTTCCTCTGTGAGTGAGCTGCAGAGGTTAAAGGTGGAGCCCTCCGCAGAGAAGGAGAAGCAGCGCTCAGAAGCCAAGCACGTTCTCATGCAGAAGCAGCGAGCTTTAGCAGACCTCTTTAAACACCTTGCAAAAACCGGTAAGGTCCTCGATAGAAACCCAGTGAAGTGTACTCACCTGATTTTAGGAAGACAAATAACATGGGTGATTTGGGGGAAGTTTGTAGAGACAGTTGAGATGGTGGGAAACATAAGGTGGAAGGCAAGGTTTGAAATGTGTGAGTCCCCGTCAACACACACGAAAATCCTATGATGAACCATTTGTGACTCAGGTAGTTTCACAGTTTTGTAATGAGGTTTCTCAGAAACCATGTTTTTTATTTTCATCACCATATGTTGTACAGCACCCGCCCTTCCAACATGCATAGGGAGCAACACTTTTCAAACTAACTTGTGTATGAATCACCTAGGGAATCTTGCTAAAGTGCAGAAGGGGATTCTGTTTCAGTAGGTGTGGGGCAGGGCCTGAGAGTAAGCTTTCTAGCAAGCTCCTGGGCGATGCTGTTCCTAGGACCTGACTTTGAGTAGCAATGGCATTGGGGAGTTCCTGGCATATCTGTTCTCTCCTGAGTTTCTTTATTTAACCACCTGCTATTTATTTCCTAGGTTTGTCATATCGCAAAGGTCTTTCCTGGGCCCGTTCAAAAAACCCTCAAGAGATGCTTCATCTTCACCCGTTGGATCTCCAGAGCACATTGTCTATAGTCAGCAGCACTCAGGAGGCTGATTCTAGGTTTGTGTTTTTAATTATAAATGGAGCAAGTCAGCTAAGCCTCCGTGGCCTCATTTGCCAAAGTGGCGAGAGGAGTACTTCTGTCCTAGTGTTGCCATAAAATTAGCATTTAGAAAAGTGCCTGGCTCAGGACTGGCAGGTGGCGAGCACCCAGTGTTAATTTTCTTTTCTTTTTTTTTTTAACCTTCTTTTCTTTCATTAGAAAAAGGTAAGGGATGAATTCGAAATATTGGGTGGTTTGGGCTCTGTTGAGGATCTGGTGGGGTAAGGAAGACAAGGGGCCACTTTGAGTGTTTAAAGCAAGTGTCAGTGGTTAGTTAGTAATTGTTGATTTTCTTCTTTCCATTCCTCATTCCTCCTTGTATTCATGTCTCCCATCATTTTTTTTGGTCCTTTGATTTTTCCTGAGGTCTACTCAATTGATTTGAATGTACAGGTGAAAATCTGTGAGAGAGGGGCCACGTTTTTAGCTATTCCATACACATAAACCTAAGTTCCCATATGTTCTTGAATTTGAGAGCCTATAGACTTTGGAGACAGATGGAGCTCCCTCTGTGTTAGTAACTGGTTGGAAATGAGCTGAGTACAGCATACATGTGTGTTTTCTTTGCTCAGTGGCCCTCTCAAGTGCTTTAAATTTGAGTTCAACACAACACTGTAAAAAATAGAAATTTTACATAAACATTCTGGATTTTCAGTTTTTCGGGAAAATTTGGCCAAGTGTGCTTGCCTTCCCGTGTGGTCGAAAGTTGACTAGAGTGCCCTCCTTCTGATAGGACACATGTTCTCAGGTTCACTGTGGTCAGTAACGGTCCCTGTTGCTTCTCAGCTGTCATCGCCAGGGATCATTTTGTGCTTGGCTGTCCTTAACCATGTATGTTATCTGCATGGCCCCTGTAGGCATCAGAATTTATGATCCCTAGCCTCCACTGCCAAGATAGTCATAACATTTTTGTTAAGGAAGCCATATTGTCATAGTTTATTTTCCCACTCTACTTTCAGTGCTAAGTATGTAACACATCCTTTGTATAAAGGACTGATGAGTGCCTGACTGAATGGGTCCTCACAGAAATAAATCTGTTCAGACTCTTGGCTTCTGGTTGCAGCTAAATGGACCAGTCTCTGACTCCTCGGGATCTAGGGTGGAGATAGTGGTTTTAATTAAGAAAATCATGTTGATTTCTTTCCCAGGCTGCTTACAGAAATCTCGTCTTCGTGGGAGGGGTGCCAGAAGTATTTTTATCGCTCTCTTGCACGGCACGCCAGGCTTAGTGCAGTCCTGGCAGCTCCCGCCAAGGTAGGATGATAGAGCCTTGGGATTGCAGGGGCTCAGGGACTCCAGTTCTGTTCATCTAGGGCAGCGTCCTCAGACCTGGTCCAGTGATCACAGCCCATTACTGGAAGTGACTGAACTTTTTGCAGTCATTAAACTTATAATATAAATCAACGTAATTTTGTGCTCAGTCAGAGAGCATTTTATAATAAGTTCTGTTATTCAACATTTGCTAGCAGGACCAAATCCTTAAGAAAAATTATGGAGGAAAAACTTCAAATGGAGAATGCCACCCTCAGATCTTTTCCCCCTGTGAACTGAGAAAAGATCACTGATACCCAATTTTGATGTTAAACTAGTTCCTGTTCATGGAACTTCAGTGGAAGCGTAATTTGAGATGCACTGCTCCCAGAGGTGGACGTGTCACCTCTAGAGGGCAGCGCACCCAGGCCCCCCCACCCCCCGCACCGCCCCCGCCCAGCAGGCCTCCCCTCCAGGAGCGTGGGACCCAGCACTTCCCAGCGGCCCCTCAGCATGCTCTCTCCTCCCCCTGCCAGGAGATGGGCGTGGGCCACATGGAGCGGTGTAAAGGGTTCTCGGCGCATCTGATGAAGGTGCTCATCCGACAGCGGCGCTCCCTGACCACGCTGACTGAGCAGTGGGTCCTCCTCAGGTATCGCTGACCGGCCGCGTTTGCAGCGCGAATCGAGAGTATTGTGTGCAGCTCAGAGTTGCTGCACACGCTGCTCCCAACTATGCAGTCAGGTCTGAGGTCCGAAGGGGCAGGTGGGGTCTGCCTTGGCTTGGCCCCTCGCTTTGGGTGGTAATGCCTCTGCCCCCTGGTTTTGGCAGCACCTCGGGGGGATGGTTCGAGGCCGAGTCAGACGGTAAAAATGTTCACGGTGGAACCACACCTGGGTCTGGAATGAGGGCGTCCGTGTGGGCCGAGGGCAGGGTTGCTCTCATGGCATCGGGTGGCCCAGACTCTGGGCACAGATCAGGTGTGAGCCGGCTTTTTGGATCCCAGAGTTGCAATCTGCTGAGCTGTGCACTGGTGCTCCTCAGTGGAAATGGGCACTTAACAGATGAGGACGGGAAGCCTGTCATCATCTGCCGAGTGGATCCTTGGCTGACAGGTAGTATTTCTAGACTGTAATGACTTCAGCTCTTTTCTTCTCCGCTCATAGGAGTTTCATCTAGCAAAGTCTACTACATTTACTAGATTTTTTTTTAGAAAGTAGTGGTTGAAATTACTGTGGTGCTGTGACTGTGTTGGATGTGAGAGGCCTGTAAGGGGCAGGCGATAGGCAGTGAGCACCGATGCTTCTGCTACACTGAAGGATGTGTTTCAGTACTTTGGAAGGCGTTTGAACAGACTTTTTACTTATCTGGGGAATCCTCTCTTCTTGATTATGTGGAAAAGCCCAAGCTTCGTTCAGAAATCAGTGAATTTACCGTTACAGACAGCGCGGTGACACAGTTTAAGGTGCGGTGTGTCATCCCCACGGGTTTGTTTCTCTGCACAGGAACCTCCTCAGTTGTGTGCAGGAGATTGACAGCAGGCTGAGGGGGCCGCCCGTCTACCCCGTGGCCTTCCCCCCTCAGGACGGGGTGCAGCAGTGGACAGAGAGGCTGCAGCACCTGGCCATGCAGAGCCAGATCCTGCTTGAGCAGCTCTCCTGGCTCCTCCAGTGCTGCCCCAGTGCAGGGCCAGCTGCAGGCCAAGGTGATGCCCAGGCACAGGGTCAGCCTTCTGCCCCCTCCCTGGAAGGACCAGAGCTCACCAAGGGGCAGCCTTCTGGAGCAGTGCTGGACCTGACCCCGTCAGATCTGAGCTACCCATCCCCAGTTCCTGGAAGGCAGCTGCCCTCTGGTTGCCGGATGCGGAAACAGGACCAGCTTTGGCAACAGTCAACTGTGAGATTAACAGAGATGCTGAAAGCCATTAAAACAGTGAAAGCTGATGTTGACAAAATTAGGCAGCAATCTTGTGAGACACTCTTTCATTCTTGGTGAGTGTGCCTACGTCTTTGCTCTGCCTCTGTGTGTGCGGCGCTTGGTCAGGGTTTAGTAATGGGATGAAATGATGGAAGGGGGCGTCATGCTTCAGTCCTCGGTTTTCCAGTGGACCCTCATAGCGCTTTGTGGCATACGTCTAGCTGTAAATCTTTAGATGCAATGAGTTTTAGTGGTGGGAGGGAGGGAGGGAGGGAGGGTGCGTGTGTGTGTGCGTGTGTGTGTGTGTGTGTGTGTGTGTGTTGTGTTAGCACCTTCCTTTCAACATTATGGCATTTCTGTTGTTGCAGGAAAGATTTTGAAGTTTGCTCTTCTGGGCTGAGTTGCCTGTCCCAGGTGTCAGCTCATTTGCAAGGCCTAGAGTCCTTGTTCATTCTTCCAGGGGTAGAGGGTGAGCAAATAGACCCACAAATGGCATTAGTCGAGAGCCTGGAATATGTAAGAAGAGAGATCAATAAAGCCACAGATGACTTCACTACTTGGAAGACACATCTGCTTACCCCAGGCAGCCAAGGAGGTGAGGACTATTGTTCAGTAAGGGAGTAAAAGACCAGCGTAGGAACGACATCTTATAGATTTAAGTCCAGATTGTCCTAAAGACACATTGTGTTTTGTTCTAGACGTATCTGTCCAGGGTTCCAAGGCAGGGAAGTATGGTTGGAACACATAGCTCTTAACTTTTGTTTGAGAATCTTGCCTCTGGATTGCCATCACGTTGCGTACTTTATAGCACATGAGTAAGTAGACAGCACAGGCTCACTGGCTGTTTCAGAAAGTTCTTCCTTAGACTGGAAAGCTGCTGGCTAATGATCGGACTAAGTTGGTGTTCATATATTCCATCTTAGCTATTTTCATATTTTTGGCATTCTTTTAGCAAAATTGTTTTAATACAAGACAATAACCTTATAGGTTTACCTAGGCCGGGAATGTGTCTCTTTCTTCTTTGTACCCAGCACAGCTTGACAGTGGCTCAACCATAACAGGTGTTTACAAGGTGGCTGTTTGTTAAAATGACAAATGAGGATTGTTAATGATTTCCAGAGGCACTGAAACAAATGACTGAGTTTTTAAAAATTTGTTCTGCACCATGTTACTTTACTAGGAAACCAAATGCTGGATGAAGGGTTTGTGGAGGATTTTTCAGAGCAAATGGAAACTGCCATCCGGGCCATCCTTTGTGCCATCCAGAACTTAGCAGAAAGAAATAATAAAAAAACAGAGGAGAACACTCACCAAACAAGACCACAAGAAGATGGTATGTCTGAAATCAGGAAAATTCTAGTTTCTTACTTGATTTAATTTTTATTTTGATGATCTATTTTTGTGGCTCAATATTTAAGACCAGATGTTGGAAATGATTATTGGATGAATGGAGATGAAAAGAGTTTGTTTTCTGTTATTTACCATGTCATTCTTTTCCGTGAATGAAAGAGGCAGCAGGCTTTGAGAGACTGCAGTCAGGACATCTAACAAAACTCTTAGAGGATGACTTCTGGGCCGATGTGAGCACTTTGCATGTGCAGAAGATAATTTCCGCTGTCTCTGAGCTCTTGGAGAGGCTGAAATCGTCTGGCGAGGATGGCACAGCCGCGAAGCACACGGTAACCAGTGGTTCCTTACAGGCTTCTTGCTGTCCAGGTGGGCTGAGCAGAGGCAGAGGGGGTTTCACCTCGCTCCGTGTGGTGGTCCCAAAGCAGGCCTCCTTGGCAAAATCACTAGGTATCTCTTGATGTCTTTATACATGTGTAAACCTCACTGACAAACTTTGGAAAGCTTAGGGCTTGCTGGCTAAGGATTACAGTTGTAAGACGCATAGGTGCAAATATGCTGCCGATCCAGAATATCCATTATCTTGGGGTTCTTTCACATCCTGATCACATATTCCTGGGTATTTGGTGTTAATGGTGGACGTTGCCGCCATAACTAAGGCTTAATGGCCGTACTATGCAAACACCTGTCCCTTCACAATAAGCCAGAAGAGGATGACGTTATCTCCATAAGTCCAGAGAAGCAACTTATTTTTGAGGACTTGTGTGTTATTCTGTAGTATCGCCTCCAGTGCCAACTTTGATTCCCAATAGAATTTGTATATAAACATATTTTTTAAACACCAGACAACCTTGTTAACTAACTGAGACTTAAGTGACTAAGAATTTAAAGTGTAGTGTTGTGAGGGTTTGTGTAAACAAGGAAGAGATCTCAGCAGGTGTTATGTACATGTGTGTAAATAAAATGTACCATTAGTGACCTTTACTACATTCACAAGGTGGTACAACCACCGTCACTGCCTAGTCGCCCCAGAGGAGACCTGGTGTGAGCAGCCCTTCTGATCTGTTTTGCCCCCAGTTCTTCGCCCAGTCCTGCCGCTTGTTGGTGCGCCTGGTGCCCATGCTCTCCAGGTACTCTGACCTCGTCCTCTTCTTCCTGACCGTGTCTTTGGCAACTCACCGCAGCACTGCAAAGCTGCTCTCTGTGCTTGCCCAGATCTTTACGGAGCTTGCCCAGAAGGTAAGGACTGTTTACGTGGAGTACCATGGGGAAGCAGGTACCCATGTATTCCATACCCATTAGTGTTTGGTTTGATGGGATTTTATTTTGGGCCTTCACAAATAGCAGGAGGTGATTTGCTCTCTCCGTGGATTTTTTTTTAATATATATATATTTTTATATGTTTTTGTAGGTGGAAAGCATTCTCTCAAAGATATTAAGACAATTACAAAATACAATTTTTTTTCCCTTGGCTGCGCAGCTTTTGGGATCTTAGTTCCGTGACCAGGGATTGAACCCAGGCCCTCGGCAGTGAAGCGCGGAGTTCTAACCACTGGACCACCAGGGAATTCCCACTCTCCCTGTGGATTTTTTACCGCGTTGTCAGGCCTCCTTTTACTAAGCCTTTTTCCACTAAAGGTTTGGAACCTGCAGGTCCCTCACTGGGGAGCTCCCTAGGCTCCAGAGTCTGTCTAAAGGCTGCTGCTTTCTGTTCACACCTTTCTTTCCTGGTCTCCAATTTGAAATCTTCTTCTGATAACTCTGAGCTGGACTTGTAGGACAGATGAATCCTTAAGGCTGTTAAGTTTTCGGTCGTTTATACTGACGCATGCTGAAATGGTAACGGGGCTCTTAATGTTAGGAGGGGCGTCTTTAATAGGGAAGTCATTCATTCATTCAGCCATGTACCCAGTGCTGTGAAAATCACTGA
This sequence comes from Balaenoptera acutorostrata, assembly GCF_949987535.1. NCBI lineage: Eukaryota > Metazoa > Chordata > Mammalia > Artiodactyla > Balaenopteridae > Balaenoptera > Balaenoptera acutorostrata. Next base: position 69,316,025 of record NC_080077.1, read on the forward strand.
AGTTTTAGAGATTGTAGACCCTACCCTTGGAATTCAGGAGCAGCAGTCAGAACTAACAGGCCCAGCCTGGCGTGGTAAGTCCAGTCACAAGGGTATCCGGTTCTGGGACTCAGAGTGAGCGAGTGACTTAGCCTCAGTTTCCTCATTTTACAAATGAGATTTGCATTTTTGTGAGAATCACCTTAACTAAGTATATAGTTTTTTGTTTTTGTTTTTGTTTTTTTTGTCCCTAGTATTTTAAGATCTTTTCTGAATCGAAGTATAGTATAGGTGAGATGCACTTGAGGAAGATAGGAACTTACAAACTGAAGGTGAGGTCTAGGCTTCTTGTAAACAGTCAAGAGTTTTTAGTTCTGAGTATCTGGAATACTGGAAATGGTTAAAAAAAAAAAATGGGAGCAAGCCTGTGCCTTGTATCTAGAGGATAAATACGTACATTTGTTGAGTAATGGATAAATGAACGCCTCTCAGATTTGCCCCCTCTATCTGATAGGCACTGAGCCAGTCTTACATCCCATCACTTCTTGGAGGAAACACTGCCTGTAGAAGACAGTGGCAGGACAGTGTATGTTGAGGGTGCCCTGAGATTTGGGTTAGCTACGTTTGTCCACTTGCACCATTTCTCTTGTCTGACAAGTTCTAGAATGACTGTGGGCTGTCAGACCTGTGTGTGTTTAGGGGTAGCAGTGTAGGGTAGAAGTGGTTTTGATGAAAGCAAAGTGTTGGGAGCTCAGTGGCTGTCCCAGCTGCAGCCGCTGTAGTAACGTGACCTGCAGAAGGACATCCTGAATCTCCTTCCTTTATGGTTGATTCTGCCTGCCTCTAAACATATTTCTTTAAAATAGTGTATCTCACTGTCTTAACCAAAATGTATTTTTCAATCGACTTTCTAAGAATACATGTCCTGAAGGTGAGTTTGCCTTTCCATTCATTTAAATGTCCGAATTGTGTTCCTATCCTCTCTGAGGAGTGCTGAGGGAACTTGAAAGTAGGTTAGACACAGTGCTAAGATAATAGATTTAGGGGAATTCCCTGGTGGTCCAGGACTCCGAGCTTCCACTGCAGTGGGGACACAGGTTCAATCCCTGGTCGGGGAACTAAGATCCCACGTGCTACATGGTGAGGCCAAAAAAAAAAAAAGATAATAGATCTTGGTTGTGATTAAAGCACTTGATCCATAGGAAGCTAGTTCTGTGTAACTAAGTCACAATCAGTGTTTGCTGGTCTTGGAACTTGGTCTTGTTAGTTGACAGCTTATTTGTAGTACATGCTCATCCTTAGATTGGCAAATATCTTGATAGCTTGTACTTTCTCTGATAAAATTTCTGATTGAGAGCCATGATTTTCTTTTTTTTCTGTTCACTTTTGTCCCACACACTAGTAGTTGATACTTGGTTTTGGGCTATTTTCTGACATGAAATACAGTTTTATTAACTCTTCACAAGTCTTGCTGTGTCTGACCTTGTTCTTAACTCTAGACCCCATGCCATGCTGGGTGCCAGGGTGCCAGGTGCCTTGGCAGCAGACAGCCCAGGCCAGATACAGCACGTTCCCTGAGAGTGACAGATTTACTTCAAGAGCTGAAGGGGAAGGCATGTTTGTTTGTACTGTAGTTAACATGACTTTATGTGAGGAGCATCACACAAAATTTTCTTCAATGAAAGGAAATGAAATCTCTCACTTGTAGCATCTGCTTTCAAGTTGCTGTTTCTCCGGGGTTACATGTCTTCTCTCTTCCCTTTCAGGCTTACTAATTTGAGAAGTAAAGAAGGACAAAACCCCTTTGGGATTTAGACACTGAGAGTTTCTGTGCCGCACCCTGCCCCATAATTTGTTCCTTAAATACCGTCCTAATGTATACCTCATTCAGATTTTTCTCTTGGCAAATGACAAATTACTACACGCCAGAGGCCTCCACAAAGTCTCAAAACCCTGATGTCAAGCTTTGAAACTGCATAATAACTGTTGTCACCAACAAAAGTCTACTGTACTTCAGATTTAAAATACTGAGCTAGAAAAGAATTAATCATTTATTTACAGTATTTTCTCCTGCAGCAGGACTGGAAATCCCTTCTTTGTTGCTTTTTTTTTACCTACCTTTCACTCTTTTTATTTTTGAGGGATTTTGCTTGCCCAAAGAATTTATGGAAGATTCAGCGGGAGAGGGAGCGACTGAGTTCCATGACTACGAGGGAGGTGGGATTGGAGAAGGCGAGGGTGTGAAGGATGTGAGTGACCAGATAGAAAATGAAGAACAGGTATGTTTTCACAGGCATGAAATATGTATATAGTTTACAGAAGCTCACTCCTTTTTCACTATTTAAATTACACATATAAATGGTTTTTCTACTAGGTTAATGGTTTTCAAACTGTGATCTAGGCACCTAAGAATACTGGAGCTTAGGGAGTGGATGTAAATCAAAAGCTTAAAGACCACAGAAAGGAACTTTTGCAGCATAGTCATTGGTTGTAGCTATAATTTGGGAGGGAAATGATTTAAACATTTTTTATTTTAAATGGGAAAACTTTTGCTGATGACTTTTAAGAGAGCATTTTTGGTAGTGGTTCATTTAGGGATAAAAAGCTTGACTATTTTAAGTGATAATTGCATTAAACAACAATGCCAGTGTTTTGCTGTTAATAGGTTTTATCGTTATATGTCTTTAAAACATGGTGAAATTTTAAAAATCTATATCCTTTTTTATTTGGAATCAAGAATGCTTTTGAAATATTTAGATGCTTTGGACTAAGATTGTTGTGTTGCTTTTTTAAATTCCAATCTCATTTGGGAGTGTTTTTTTAAACACACTACTTTTATTTGGATTAATCAACCGTGACTTGAAGAAAGAAGAGGTAGTGGAATTACTTTTTATCACTTACATTCTAAATTTAGAGCACTGCATAAATTTCTATTTAAGGTATGGTTATACTTATTAAAAATAAAGGAACAAACCAATCCAAGCTTCCTCTCTTCCTTTGAAGGGAAAATTGGAAAGAAATAAAAAAAAACAAAAGAGTAATGCTAGCGTTTATGTGGCATAGCTCTCATGTACATTATGTGTGTGGATATATATACACAGGTAACATACACATTATTGTTATTTTGGCCTTTTTCCGTATTTCTCAAATTTAACTTAATTAGCACATAGTACTTTGTTAATGGAAAAATAAAGGAAAAAGTAAACCTAACAGAAAAGTACAAATCCAATGTAAAAAACATTAAGTGGGATAGAAAGCTATCAGAACAATTTGGCAGTAGCTAATAAATTTTAAATTGTGTGTGTTCTTTGACCTAGGAATTCCATGTTTTCTTGTACAAATGCTAATAAGGGTCCAAGATAATAAGTATGTGTATAAGGGTGTGTGTTTATACAAGGATGCTCACTACAGCATTATTTATACTGGTGAAAATTGTGAATTATTTAAATTATGATACTATTAATGCAGAGCAATACTATAATTAAACACAATGAGATAGGTTTATAAGTATCAACATGGAAATATATCTAGGAGACATTTTTTAACATAAATAAAAAAGCAGATGGCAAAACAGTTTGTCAAGCATAATCCCTTTTTGTTGAAAAAGATACGGGAGGCTGGTATTGGTATACCCCATCTATATTTCTGAGTATCTGTTGGTGTGCTTATGGATAAAAGTATGTGCCAGAACATCACCAGTGGTAATTTCTTTGGGAGTTTTGGAGGATGGTGGTGCCGGAGGAACTTACTCTTTCTGTTTTGCTTAGAAATTTTTAAATGAGATTTTATTACTTTTTTTTTCTTTTTTTAAATGTTTACTTTTTTAAAAATTAATTAATTAATTAATTTATTTATTTATTGGCTGTGTTGGGTCTTCATTTCTGTGCAAAGGCCTTCTCTAGTTGCGGCGAGCGGGGGCCACTCTTCATCGCAATGCGCGGGCCTCTCACTGCCGCGGCCTCTCTTTTTGCGGAGCACAGGCTCCAGAAGCGCAGGCTCAGTAGCTGTGGCTCATGGGCCCAGTTGCTCCGCGGCATGTGGGATCTTCCCAGACCAGGGCTCGAACCCGTGTCCCCCGCATTGGCAGGCAGATTCTCAACCACTGCACCACCAGGGAAGCCCCAGAGATTTTATTACTTTTGTATCTCAAAAAAAGAACTTTAAAAATTCAGCTATAATGAAACAGATAACAATGTGAATCTTTTGCCCCAAGTAAAATGTAGATTATGTAGGAATATACAGTTTAAGGAAAAGTGAAGAAAATTACATTCACTGGCGAGGGATAAATTAGGAGTTTGGGATTAACAGACACACACTACTGTATATAAAATAGGTAAACAACAAGGACCGACTGTATACCACAGGGAACTATATTAAATATCTTGTAATAACCTATAATGGAAAACAATCTGAAAACGTGTGTGTGTATGTGTATATATAACTGAATCACTTTGCTGTACACCCAAAACTAACACAAAATTGTAAATCAACTATACTTCAATAAAAAAATAAAAAGGAAAGTAGTAGGGGGAAAAATTACAGTCACAGTTGGGTATGAGAGATCAAAGTGACAAAACAGACATTAAATTTATGGGCAATATAATAAGACTGATGAATTTTCTTTTACCCTACAGAGAATGCATAGTCTTTTTTAATATATATGGATTAAAAAAAAAATTAAGGGAAATTCCCTGGCAGTCCAGTGGTTAGGACTCTGTGCTTCCACTGCAGGTGGCCCAGGTTCAATCCCTGGTCAGGAGACTAAGATCCCACAAGCTGCACGGCTTGGCAAAAAAACAAACAAACGATTCTCATGGAGAAAACCTCAACAAAATTCTATATTCTCTAACAAAAAATGTAATCAAACGGGAAATTAATTACAGAAATGTTAAAGCAAGTCACAAATTATGTGTATTTTCTCTCCCCAGAGATAATTTTATATCATTAATCTTGGCATTTATATTTTCTATTTAGAGCTGAATAAACATTAGTAATGTTACAGTGTGCATTTATGTTTCTATAATGCTTTTTGATATAGGCAGAAGATACATTTCAGAAGGGTCAAGAAAAGGATAAAGAGGATCCTGACTCAAAATCAGACATTAAGGGCGAGGATAATGCCATTGAGATGTCAGAAGACTTTGATGGGAAAATGCATGACGGGGAGCTTGAAGAACAAGGTTTGAGATTATCTGTCACTTCATTCTTATTCTTGAAAAATAAATATTTTATACAGGAAATTACATGTTTCCAATAAGGAGCCTATTACACTCTTTTGGAACAAGTTGGTTACTCTGCATAACTGCAGGTGGAAACATCAGTATATATGCCTGTGCCATCCCCACCTCCAGTCAGAAGTCTCTAGTCCATGTTGGAGATTCTGCTCTGAGTAAGCGGAGACGCTGACTCTGGTGCTCTGGCTGCCTCGTGTGCCGGATCAGTGACTGCGTAGCGTCCTTCAGGGAAATCCAGAAGAGCAAGGAGATGATCCCTAGCAGAGCTTGGCTCTCGGCTCAAGTTAAATTGTTCTGGGGAGGTTTTTTTTAATATATATTTTTTTCTAAGTACAAAATTAGTAGATATTTGTTGTAGATGATTTGGAACAAAAATGCAGAAACCAAATCGATACTCTTTAGGCCTGCCACCCAAATCACTTAATTAATTTTGGGTTATTTCCATTTCTTGCATGTATATATATAGACGCAGAGACCATAAGTGGTTCTATAGTCTGCTTTTTTCATTTAACTTATGAACATTACATGTCATTGAAAATTATTTGATAATAAGATTTCTTACAGCACATTATCATCTGTCGTGTTTGAACCACAATTCAACTATTGCCCTCAATTTCTGTCCAAAGCTTAATTTGAAATACAGTGTCTTACTTTAAGTGAATGCCTTGCAGAAATGATACCTGACCTCAGAGTAGAAGAATGTATGCATGCCTAAGTAGCGTTTAAGGGTATAACCTTTGTCAAAGTACACCTTGAACGAAGACAAAGGCAAGAAAATTCTGGTTAATTGAGCTAGACACATGATTTGACTGACATGTTGGGTAAAATCATTGACATAGAGTATGTTGGAGATGGGGAGGAACCTTGGAAATTTCATAGTCCAGCCTCATCATTTCCCAGGTAAGAAACCAAAACCCAGTGAGGTTGCTGAAGTCCCATAATGAACATTCTCCCAGCACCAGAACTAGACATCCTGACAGCTGTTCCACCACCCTCCTTACAGTCCGTCGACATAACACATCACAGACCTCCTTCTTCCTCCAAACAGTCTGCAAAACACAGTAGGACTGCTTCAGGAGATCTAAAGCATCTCCTCTAGGGTGTTCTGTAGAAACAGGCAGTAAATCCCAGGTAGGAGCCTTGCCCGGCCCTTGCCTCTCCTACATACACAGGAACAGATCAATTTGGGTATCTGCCGAACTAAGCTCAGCGCCTTCTTCCCTTTCAGAAGAGGATGATGAGAAATCAGATAGTGAGGGTGGAGACCTGGATAAACAGATGGGCGATCTGAATGGTGAGGAAGCTGACAAACTAGATGAGAGGCTTTGGGGTGATGACGACGGTGAGGAAGATGAGGAGGAAGAAGACAGTAAGACTGAAGAAACAGGACCAGGAATGGATGAGGTAATTAAAAGATTCCCTCCATCACATAGTCCCTAGGTTGAGAGGAGGCAGTCTTCCTCCCAAATACCACTCGCTGCTGTTCACTGCTCGTCCTTTTCTGTCTTGGTTTTTCTTCTTCTTTTTCTTCCATCTCTGTTTCTTCTTTTTCCTCTGCTATCTAGGTTATCGATTGTCTTCACGGCTAAAAGAGTAGCCTGACCAGCACGTTCACGAGAACTCCCCACCCCCGCTATTCACACACCTGCCCTCACTGCTGCCATCCGGGCAGACCTGCACGTTCCCTCCAGGATGACATATGCCCTGTCGGCTGGATGTTTCCATGGGGTTGGCCCAATATGTGTCTAAGAGCTGCATTAGGTAGGGTCAACTTATGTGAAAGCAGTTTTTCAGATTGAGAGCGAGGATTTTTGTGTTTTTTCTTCCTCTGATATTTAGGAAGATCCTGAACTTGTTGCTAAAGATGACAACTTGGATGCTGGGAAGTCAAACAGAGATAAAACCCAGCAAGATAAGAAGGGAGAAAAGGAAGAAGCAGAAGCTGATGATGGGCAAGGCCAAGATAAAATTAATGAACAAATAGACGAGGTAATGAGGATTCAAAACCAACCTGCTCTCCTGACTCAAGGCCACGCCACTGCAGCGCACAGCTCCTGGGGTGTCTCAGGACATTTTTTTCCTGCTTATCATTTGTTTTCCCATTGCCTCATAAGGGAATGTGTAACAGAGCCTCTTAACCGGACATAAAATATCTAACTATTGGTTACCGATGAGGTGGTCTTCATGCTGTTTGGACTCATGCTGTAGTTTGGAAGCTAAAACCTGTGGTCCTTTTCTATATTTCTTCCCATAAACTTCCGTGTCCTCTTTGAGATGAAGTAACGCAGCACCTCTTATCAGTGGAGAATGTGCACTGAAAGTGAAACTTGAAATTCCAACATGAAAATTCAAAAAATATTGGTAAAATTCTAATGTGTGCTGGTAATTTTGGGGAAGAGACATTGTATTCTCTCAGCATAACTACAGTTGACCCTTGAGCAATGTAGGCGTTGGGGGCACTGACCATCTGCAGGGTTGGAAATCTTTGTGTAACTTTACAGCTGGCCCTCTACATCCGCGGGTCCCACCAGCCACGGATCTGTGTGGCACTGTAGCACGTATTTATTGAAAAAAACGTGCATAAGTGGTCCATGTAAGTGGACCCACACAGTTCAGACCTTTGTTGTTCAAGAGTCAGCTGTGCTTTGAGCTGATTATATGTGAATGCTACACTTTTTAAAAGTTCATTTTTATTTTTTCTTCCTATTCTCTCCGTTGTCCAAAGAGGGAATATGATGAGAACGAGGTGGACCCTTACCATGGCAATCAGGAAAAGCTGCCCGAACCTGAGGCCTTGGACCTTCCAGATGACTTGAACCTAGACAGTGAAGACAAGGATGGTGATGGGGACACAGACCACGAAGACGGAGAAGGTGTGTCTTTCGAAACCTAAAGAGCCCGTTGGAAGTCATTGAAACTGAGCAGTAACTGATTTCTCTTCAGGCCAGTGTCATGGCCAGGTCATTATCGTGTCTGGTCAGCACAATTCCAGTTTGATAAAATTCCTCGCTTTTTCTTTGTTGTGTTTCTCCTCTAGGTAGACCTAAAGCTTGTAAACCAGCAGGTCTCTGTCACTCCTGTCATCTCCTGTCCTGTGTTTCAGTGCTGCTGTCCCCGGTGGTGCTGTCACACACAGTTCCATCGCCCCACAGTGTCACCATGTGCCCCGTCTCATGGGTTGGTGTAAACACCGTGCAGTCCGGGTAGAGCCAGGCCTCGCAGGGAGCCCAGTCACGGCTTTCCTGGGAAAGTTGTTGATTGTTGTGCGTATGTTGTGTGTTTAGTCTGAAATATGAAATCCTCATGGGGAGTGAAATGGAATAATCCCAAAAGAAATCACTTGGCATGGCAGTACTCTAGCGCCTCTGTCACCCACTCTTCAATCCGAGTGTGAGTCCTTAGGGGTGCTGCCTAGCATCGGAAGCTTGTGCACGCGGTGCCGCTGAGATAGCCCCCATCGTGGTGGGTAGCCGCTGAGATAGCCCCCATCGTGGCGGGTAGCCGCTGAGATAGCCCCCATCGTGGCGGGTAGCCGCTGAGATAGCCCCCATCGTGGCGGGTAGCCGCTGAGATAGCCCCCATCGTGGCGGGTAGCCGCTGAGATAGCCCCCATCGTGGCGGGTAGCCGCTGAGATAGCCCCCATCGTGGCGGGTAGCCGCTGAGATAGCCCCCATCGTGGCGGGTAGCCGCTGAGATAGCCCCCATCGTGGCGGGTAGCCGCTGAGATAGCCCCCATCGTGGCGGGTAGCCGCTGAGATAGCCCCCATCGTGGCGGGTAGCCGCTGAGATAGCCCCCATCGTGGTGGGTAGCCGCTGAGATAGCCCCCATCGTGGTGGGTAGCCGCTGAGATAGCCCCCATCGTGGTGGGTAGCCGCTGAGATAGCCCCCATCGTGGTGGGTAACCAGACGAAAGGTGGCGCCAGCCAAGCTCTGCTTCTTAGTGAATCAGTTGTATACGTAGAAAGCTACTAAAAACACTGTATTGGAAAAAAAAAGAGCAGGTTACAAAAGAATTAATGAGAGGTACCATTTAGGTGAAAATTTAATGTAAGAACCAGTACTATATATTGTGGATGGATACATCAAATGTATGAACACACAGAAAGGAATAATATACAGTAACTTCAGGTTATGAGCTCTGAGGAAGTAGGAAGGGCAAAGGCATCCAGAATCCAGACAGCTGTGTCCAGAACCATTTATTTCTTAAAAACAAGTGACAAGTTTGATACATTTGTGGCAACACGTTAACATCTGTTAAATCTAGGAGGTGAGTATATGGCTCATAAATTTAAATGCATTTCTCACGTTTAAGGTATTTGGTAATTTGTGCTTAGAACAGTCTTCGCTCTGTGAATATCTAGTTTACTTTTTTTTTAATAAATATTTTTATTTTTTGGCTGTGTTGGGCCTTTGTTGCTGTGCGTGGGCTTTCTCTGGTTGCGGTGAGCAGGGGCTACTCTTCGTTGCGCTGCACAGGCTTCTCATTGCGGTGGCTTCTCTTGTTGCGGAGCACGGGCTCTAGGCACGTGGACTTCAGGAGTTGTGGCACGTGGGCTCAGTAGTTATGGCTCGCGGGCTCTGTAGTTGTGGCTCGCGGGCTCTAGAGCGCAGGCTCAGTCGTTGTGGTGCACGGGCTTAGTTGCTCTGCGGCATGTGGGATCTTCCCGGACCAGGGCTCGAACCCATGTCCCCTGCATTGGCAGGTGGATTCTTAACCACTGCGCCACCCGGGAAGCCCTCTAGTTTACTTTTTAAATGTAGTATAAGCTGCTGCTTCTAAGGCAGTTCCATTAACTTACAATTTTGGAATCTTACTTCAACCTTAAATTCAACAACCAAGCATAAAATTAAAATCCACTGAGAATCTAATAAGCCATTTGCCCTAGAAAAATATCCAGGCTTGTTTTAAGCTACTGTGTACATAAACTAAGAAGCAATTACTATTAAAAATTTTTTTTAAAGTTTTATACAGTTCTTTCCATTTACAGTTACTACAGAACATTGGCTCTATTCCCCATGTTGTATAATACATCCTTGAGCCTGTCTTACACCTGATAGTTTGTACCTCCCACTCTCCCACCCCCAACACACACACACACACACACACACACACACACACACACACTGGTAACCACTAGTTCTCTCTGTGAGTCTGAAGAAGCAATTATTTCAAAGAATTATTTGCTAACAAAATAACTGATTTCTGAAGTGCCCAAAGTATAGAAAAGCTCTTTTAAATAAACAAAATGTTTAAATAAGATTGTTCCCATTTGAATATATGTTGTATTTTCTGTATATGGTAAAGAATGATGTCTACCAATTATTCCCAGTGATAATTGAAAATTAGACTGGCATTTCCTATCTGTTCTAAAATATTCCTATTGTTGTGGTGGCTTTTAGGATTTTTCAGTGGATTACTTATTCTTTAATGAAATGCACCATCTAAACAGTTGTATGCAATATGTAAGTACGGTTAAGAGCAGACGTAGGCAAAATTTTTCTGTGAAGGGTCGGTCAGATAATAAACATACAGTCTTTGCAGGTCATAAGCTGCAACAGAGTCGCAAATACTCAGTTCTGCTCTTATAGTGTGAAAGTAGCCGTAGGTAATACAGAATGGATGGAGTAAAGACATAGGTAAACGGTTGGTGCAGCTGTGTTCCTATAAAACTTTTGGAGAAATTTGCAGAAATATATGGATGGCCAGATTTGGCCCAAGGACCATAGTTTGCCAACTCCTGGTTCGAGAATAATAATAAGACACTTGTGTAACTATATCCCATCTTAAGAAATCACATTGTTTGGTTTTTAAATTCTGTGTTCCTTCTTTTGGTTTCATCTGTCCAGAAGAGAATCCTTTGGAAATTAAAGAGAAACCAATGGATACTGTAGAAGCAGGTCAGGAAGCCGAAGACATAAACGAAGAGACTGAGGCTGACCAGAATGAAGGTCAGGGTCAGCACGAGCCTGAGGGAGGCTCCAGTGAAGAGGACCAGGAGGAGGGGGAGGAAGAGATGGACACAGGAGCTGACGACCAAGACAAGGATGTTGCCCAGCATCCTGAAGAGAACACAGAGGAGGAGCAGCAGTCTTTGGAGGACGAGGACGCCAGTGAGGAAAGTGCAGAGAAGGACGTCCCTGTTGACCAAGGTCTCCAGCCTCAGGTATCATGGCGGGTCTGGCTTGTCTTCGATTAAAAATAATGATGATGAGAAAAAATTACCTTCTTCCCACTGGAATCTCTCTTAGGCTACTTTGCCAAGCAGCTTTATGTTTCTGTTTAAGACCCGCTTTGGCTGATCCCCTCCCTGCAGACTCCCCTTGGTGAGGGGGGCCCCCTACCTCATCTTCTTCCTCCAGAGCAGTTAATGCTGTGTTTGATTTCCCTGCAGATGCAGGAAAAAGAAGAAGAAGGGGAGAACCCTGACATGGAGCAGCAGGTGCCAGAGGCTACGGAGAGGAAAGAGCACGACTCCTGCGGGCAGACGGGCTTGGAGAGCGTGCAGAGCGAGCAGGCCGTGGAGCTGGCGGGGGCCGCGCCCGAGAAGGAGCAGGGGAAGGAGGTGACGGGCCCTCTCTGCCTCGCCAGCTGCCCCTTGGGAGGGCCTCTTCTCCCTGTCCGAAACCATGTTCTATTGAGCAGTAGTTGGTTCGTGTGTGATGTTTTTTTGTGGTTGACATCTAAAATATCATCTCCTGTTCATTAAGAAAGTGGTCGTACACCTATTTTTATATGCCTCCTGGAACAAATCCCAGAATACTTTTACACACTTTAGTTAAGTGATGTGCATAATGAGAAAAAGTTATTAGAGTGTAGTTCTCTGTGGGAGAATCAAGTTCAAATTATATTTTAGAAAGCTCCTAAGGAAAGAAGGGTTGAATTGAGACTTCATGCAGTGGTATGGCTCTAGTATCTAGTAGTGCTTCCCTTTTCCTTGCTGTTCACCAGGCTTCTAAACATTTTAATTTCAAATGGAAAGTACCTCTTCATTCCTTGACATAGGGTGATGTGTCTTTTGTGGCCCAGTTGGGGCACTGGCAGCCTGGAAGGAGCCCTGGAAGTTGGAGGGCCTGCTACTCAGAGGTTTCTCTGGACAACTCCCTTGGCCTCTCTGCACCCCTGCTTTCTCAGCAATAATTACAACGGTTTATATTTCTCATCCCCCTTCCAAGCCATTTACTGAGCACCCATTAGGCGCTGAGCATTTCATTACTTTAGCAAGTCTTCATAGTGGCCCTGTAAGATAGATATTATTGTTCTTTGTATGTTCTCCATTTTAGTTTTTATTTTTTAAGAAGAACATTTTTATTTATTTTTGGCTGCGTTGGGTCTTCGTTGCTGTGCACAGGCTTTCTCTAGTTGTGGCGAGCAGGGGCTACTCTTCATTGTGTGTGTGCTTCTCATTGCAGTGGCTTCTCTTGTTGTGGCTCACAGGCCTCAGTAGTTGTGGCTCTTGGGCTCTAGAGCGCAGGCTCAGTAGTTGTGGCGCACAGGCTTAATTGCTCTGTGGCATGTGGGATCTTCCCGGACCAGGGCTTGAACCCTTGTCCCCTGCATTGGCAGGTGGATTCTTAACCACTGAGCCACCAGGGAAGTCCTATGTTCTCCATTTTATATCTGAGTTAAATAAGCCCCAGTAACGTTAAATGACAATCTCCAGAGTACCCAGCTGGTTGGTGATGAAGCCTGGTTTCAAATCGAAGTCTGTCCCGCCTTCAAAGTAAGCCATTACCTCCTGTAGACAAGGAACTAATGAAGTCCTGCAAGAGGGTAACAGACTCAGGTCTAGATGCTCTCGTTTCTGCCCACAGGCCAAGCCTTAGTCATGGGTGAGTTCCAGAGCAGACAGGCAGGTATGGTCACAGTTGTCCCTTGGGGTCCAAGAAGGATTTATTCCAAGACCCCCCTGGATACCCAAATCCGAGGCTGCTCAAGTCCCTTATGTAAACTGGCGCAGTGCAGTGGGCCCTCCGTGTCCCCGGATATGGAGTGCCAACTGCATGTGACTGTGAGATGAGAATGGTGAGAGGAGTTGTGCACAGTGCAGTTGATAACCAGATGCTTGCACAGCTTCCTCCACCTCATTCTTTGTGGCTTGGATTTCACAGGAACACGGCAATGGAGCTGCGGATGCAAACCAGGCAGAAGGCCATGAATCCAACTTCATCGCCCGGTTGGCCTCTCAGAAAAACACCAGGAAAAACACACAGGTCTCTATCACTCTTCACCTAAACTTAGGTGAAGGCTGCATGTAAAATGATGTGCTAAATGTAATGGTTTTAAAAAAAAAACACCAAATTCCCAGCCTTTGCTGTCTCACCATGGTGTCAGCCTTGGCGAGCAGACCAGGACTGTGGGGTTTTCCCAGCTGGGGCTTGTTCCCTGTGTGGGGACAGACACACACACATGTGCACACGCGCGCACGCACACACCCTTATCCTGTTCAGTTCTCATGGAGCCTAAAAACCAGCTGTTGTGTTGTTGCCGAAGACTAACCAGTCTCACTCTGTTCACTGTCCATTCTCTGTTGTGTTTTATTTTTAAATTTTTTAAAATTTAATTTAATTTGTTTATTTATTTCGGCTGCACTGCATGGCTTGCGGGATCTTATTTCCCCAACCAGGGACTGAACCCGGGCCCCAGCAGTGAAAGCGACGAGTCCTAACCACTGGACTGGCAGGGAATTCCCTCTTTTGTGTTTTAAAAATAAGGTTTTTTAAAATGGGGTATTATTCATGCATGTGATACAAAATTAGTAGATAGAAACCAATCCCCTAAAAAGCTTCCATTTTATTCCTGTCTTCAAGCCACCCAAGGGACTATCCTCAGAGCATATTGGTGCTGCCAGTCTTGTCTTCTTTCTAAGAGACTTTCTGCATATGTAGTATATATGTATGGATGTTTGTGTGTGTGCACCTCCCTGTGTGAGAGTGTTTCTTTGCCTCTTTGCCTTTATTTCAGGTATAGAAGTATATCATAGAGGTTGCTCTGTGTATGTATTTAGAGATCTTCCTATTAACAGCTTCACTGAAATCCACTTGTGTATGGTACACCTAATTAACTTAATCAGCCCCCTGAGGATAAACATTATGATTATTTTTACTCTTTTTGCCATTACAGACAAGGTTCTGATGAATTTCCTCATATTTCCCGCAGAGTTTTAAGAGGAAACCTGGGCAGGCCGACAACGAACGCTCCATGGGTGACCACAACGAGCGTGTGCACAAGAGGCTGAGGACTGTGGACACGGACAGCCACACCGAGCAGGGCCCGGCCCAGGCCCAGGCAGACGACGCGGAAGCATTTGAGCACATTAAACAGGGTAGCGAGCCCTATGATGTACAGACCTACGGTACGACGCAGGGAAGGCTTCTCCTTTGCTCGCTGAGCTCTGTGAGCGCTTATGCTGTGTGCCCGCCAGGTGTTCTTAAAAGTCATCTTAGGAGGGAGGGGAAATGGCTTTTTAAACTAGTTTTCTTCTAATAAGAACTGTGCAGAAATACAATTTGTTTTTGATATAAAGGTATCTGTAGCCAAGTGCAGGGTTTCAGTGCTCAGGGTTCTGGGTCTAGTGTAAGCCTTTTAAATATCTTTGGTAATGGTTGGCCGTATCCAAACCCAGCACTGATCTCAGGGATTCTGAGTAGTGGACATTTCTTCATAATCACCAGGCAATGGTAGGAGCTGTGAACTTGAAATATGTGTTTCAAGAAAGGAGAGAGGACTTCCCTGGTTGGCACAGTACTTCCCTGGTTGGCACAGTGGTTGAGAATCTGCCTGCCAACGCAGGGGCACGGGTTCAAGGCCTGGTCCGGGAAGATCCCACATGCCGCGGAGCAACTAAGCCTGTGCACCACAACTACTGAGCCTGTGCTTTAGAGCCCGTGAGGCACAACTACTGAAGCCCACGCGCCTAGAGCCTGTGCTCCACAATAAGGGAAGCCACCACAATGAGAAGCACATGCACCGTTACAAAGAGTAGTCCCCGCTCACCACAACTAGAGAAAGCCCGCATGCAGCAATGAAGACCCAACACAGCCATAAATAAATAAACAAACAAGGAGAAAAAAGATCTCAGCACAGAAAGGGAGTAGTCAGTCATCACTCAGTCTCCGCTTCAAGTTCTCTTGGTAACTTTTCATTGTTTCATTCCTAATATGTAAGCTGGTGTTAATAATATGTACTGTGAGGATGGTACAAAAAGACTGCTCTGCTGTGGATTACTCTTTCCTCTCCCTGTCCCCACTTTTAAGAAAAATGAAGCAATACCAGTGATGGCTGCCACGCATGGAGCTTTTACCTTGTGCCCAGCACCCTTCTGAGCCTTTGCGGCATGATGATGGAGTTCCTCTAACAGTCTTTACGAGCTAGGATTTCTCCATTTTATAGATCAGCACACTGAGGCTGAAGATGTTTAAGAACTTGTCCAAGATCATGATGCTGGGATTCCCGTGCTGATCTTTCTGTGCCCCGTGTTGTTATACTTTATCACTACAGTTTTTCCACCCATAACTTGGCAATGAGGATAATTCCATTAGCTGCTCTGAGTCATGTGCCTGGCATGTTTATTCTGGTTCAATCTCTGGTCATAGCAATAAAAACCCAGCTAAACATTCAACTCTGTGGTCACATGTATAGTTACACTATATCCTTGAAGCTTCTGGCCGGGGGGCGGGAGGGGGGCGTGTTAAGTACTTACATCAGTAGGTCACAGACAAGCCAAGTACTGTGTCCAAGCCACATAACCAGTCAGTGGCAGGATCTTGGAAACTACGAATGACCAAAAGCACACCCACTCGTGATGACTTTGTTCTGCAAAGAGCTAACCTTTTCATGTGTGTGCACTTTGTTGGCAGATGTGGCTAGCACGGAGCAGCAGCAATCTGCAAAGGACTCCAACAAGGCTCCGGAGGAGGAGGAGATCGAGGATACCTCCATGGACGCGGAGGAACCCGAGGAGCTCAGAGCAGTAGACACAGAGCAGCTGAAGCCAGAGGAGGTCGCATCGGGAAGCACAGCCGGGCCAGGTGAGTCCTGCAGTGAATACACCCTCCTGCCTAAGCTCTCGGACTCAGAGAAGCCATTTCTCTGGTACTGTAGTCGCGTTCGGTCAGTTCTTTCCCCATCCTAACCCATGGCTTAGATATTCATTTGCCCATAATAATTCCCCTATACATATTTCATTTGGGAGTAGGAAGGTGGAAAATGTTACAGGACGCTGTCCTTCACGGAGACCCTTGAAACTTGAGTTTCAGACAAAATCCCAGCAGTCTTTTTTATTTCTTTATTTTATTTATTTTTAAAATGTATTTATTTATTTATGTCTGTGTTGGGTCTTCATTGCTGTGCATGCGCTTTCTCTAGTTGCAGTGAGTGGGGGCTACTCTTTCGTTGTGGTGCACGGGCTTCTCTTGTTGCGGAGCACAGGCTCTAGAGCGCAGGCTCAGTAGTTGTGGCACACAGGCTTAGTTGCTCCGTGGCATGTGGGGTCTTCCCAGACCAGGGCTCGAACCCTTGTCCCCTGCATTGGCAGGCGGATTCTTAACCACTGCACCACCAGCGAAGCCCAACCCAGCAGTCTTTTTTAAATATGTAGAAGAAAACAGAATAGTACACATACTCCAGTATGACCAGAAGATATATTCTTTTTTTTTCTTTCTTTTTTTATTATTTATTTATTTGGTTGCACCGGGTCTTAGTTGTGGCAGGTGGGCTCCTTAGTTGCGGCTCACCAGCTCCTTAGTTGTGGCACGCATCTGGGATCGAGTTCCCTGACCAGGGATCGAACCCGGGCCCCCTGCATTGGGAACGCGGAGTATTATCCACTGTGCCACCAAGGAAGTCCCCCAGAAGATATATTCTTGATTATTAGAGAAACAATATTTTAAATTATATGAAAATATACTATATTTAAACATTTTATTTAAAGAAATGTTTAAAGAAATAGAATAGGGGAAATGCATGTGAGAAGGTAACAAAACTTCTTACATACAGTTCCATTTTATAGCTGACCAAGTGCTATTACAAGGCTGTTTTGTTTTTTTTTTAAATTCATTCAACACATGAAAAAATAGCTTTATCAGCAATGGTATAAGTGCTAATTCAAAAGAACTTGCTAAATTCAAAAACTTTTCCTTCTGCGTTCGTCTTCTCAGGGGTGTTAGAACTGCTGACTGCCCGGCTGTTACAGGACAGTGGGAACGGCGCAGCTCTGTGATTAGACCTTCCTAGATCCAAATCCAGACTTTCTCTTACTTACTTACTTTATAGGTTGAGGCAAATTATTTGTTTTCTTTGTCTCAGCTTCCTCATTTATAAAATGGAGCTATGATGTTATTTTAGTTTTTGGTTCTGTCAGAGTTCTGCATGCACATAGTTTATTTATTTATTTGCATGAACATAGTCTAATGGATCACACGGTTCTATGAGGCTTGTCAGAGTTGAACAGTCTCCCCCCACTTCCGCCTCCCAGAACAGCCACCTTCCATATCAGGGTGGGGAGAGGGGGAGGTTAAGGGAGTGAGAATTGGCAGACTGTCTCAGAGAGAAAGGACACGTGGAGCCGAGGTGTTAATGTGCCGGGGAGTGAATGAGTGAAGTCTGAGTAATTGTTAGGATTGACACGTGACTGTGAAGGCTGAGTCTTCATGTTGACATTATGGTGTGAGAACAGGCTTTGAAGAGATGGAGATGGAGACCCAAACTGTTAACACAGAGGAAGACCAAGACCCCAGGACAGACACATCCCACAGGGAGACAGAGAATGAGAAACCAGAGAGAAGCCGAGATTCGACCATTCATACAGCCCATCAGTACCTTGTGGACACGATTTTCCAGGTACTAAAACTTTCACAAATTACTACTTCAATAAGTTGACAAAACAAAATTATAAGTTGCTTTTAAACAACTTAAGACATGTTTGTCTTAAGAACTTTATATAACATCTGGTTGTTTTGGGGTATCATATCCTTATCAGTCTTTTAAGGAGTACTGTCGGTACGACATGTGTTCTCTGAGCAGATAACACACTTCTAACGGTTAATCCCAGGGTCACCGTGGATGGTCTGTGTCCTGACCTCGCCACGATGGTGGGTCTTGTCCTCAGACCTCTGGCTCTCACATCTACTCCTCTCACATCCACCAGCCTTGTGTGAGGAGCCTGCAGGACAGTTAAGTTTATGTTGGTTAAGTAGTAAGAATCGTTGACTTAATGCCTGCATTTAGGAAGAGCCAATTAACTGAGTTGTTTTCCCTGATTCTTTGACTTAATGATAGTCTAGATTAATTAAAGAATATTTCCATTATTGATATCTTCCTGGGTATTTTGTTTGTTTTACTGGGATGGATTTATTAAATGTTAAAATTTCCTTTATCCATTTTGCCTCTACATAATGGGAAGGAGAAGAAGAATGGTTGTCTGGCGTCTTAATTGTGCCATTAAATTTGCTCAAGTTTTGCATCTCAGGGGGAGTTCGTACTGCAGGGAAGAAGGCAACCAGGTCTAGTGAGTTGGTGATTCCAACCTGGGTCTCCTCTATCCGTGGCTTTTCCCTCTTAGCCCTTCTTAAAAGATGTCAATGAACTAAGACAGGAGCTGGAGAGACAGCTGGAAACATGGCAGCCACACGAATCTGGAACCCCAGAAGAAGTAAGTCACTGGTCTCTTTATAAAATATCTTGACTTTTGTTTTTTAAGATACAGGAAACTTAATAGGTTCTTAACTCCAATTACCTTGGTCAAAGCGACCGAGTATATGGAGAATATCATTATAATTCTGAAGCCTACATCTATCCATTGTTTTCTGCCTGCTTTGCCACTAGATCTGTAGCTTAATTAAAACAGAGAGAAACTGGTGTGTTTAATTCTTTAACTTCCATTGGTCAGTCTGTAATGGATGTAATAGATGTGACAGTGGTTGAAACATGGGGCAAAAGCCTATACTGTGTCACTCTCTGAATAGGCCACCTGGAACATTGCCAGCTGATACAATATGGCAGTGTAGATTAACCAGATGTTTCCTTTTCAATGACCTTGCATCCTAAATTTACTAAATACACATATTTTAATTTTGTATCTTTTATCATTATTCTCACCACATGTATGTATTGACTGCTCTGCCATAACTGGCAAAAAAAAAACTAACCATGGAGCTTTGTATTCAGGAAATAAGCACACTGCTGAGTGTTACTTGAGAGGTTTGCACTCGTCACTTTTGTTTTTGAAACATGAGCCTGAGAGACCATGATTAAGTGGCTGGATCTCCTGGCACCAAAATTACCCATCACAGCTCCCTCTCCACGTGAAGGGTACACATTATATACTCCTCATAGGTGATGTGAATAAGGGATTGATTTGGTCATGAATTCCAATATTTTATTACCTTACTTTCTCATTGGAACTGCGAGTTGTGGCTTTGGCGGAAGAGGAGACATTTTTTTTAAATTTATTATTTTTAATTTATTATTTTTATTTTTTAAAAATTTTATTTAATTTTGGCTGCATTGGGTCTCCATTGCTGGGCGCGGGCTTTCTCTAGTTGCAGCGAGCAGGGGCTACTCTTTCTTGCAGTGCGCAGGCTTCTCATTGTGGTGGCTTCTCTTGTTGCGGAGCATGGGCTCTAGGTGCGCGGGCTTCAGTAGTTGTGGCTCGCGGGCTCTAGAGCGCAGGCTCAGTAGTTGTGGCTCACGGGCTTAGTTGCTCCGTGGCATGTGGGATCTTCCCGGACCAGGGTTTGAACCCGTGTCCCCAGCACTGGCAGGCGGACTCTTAACCACTGCACCACCAGGGAAGCCCAGGAGGAGACATTTTAAACCAGGTGAATCAGAGAGCAGCTTGACAAGAGAAGCAGGTTGTTTTCTACTGCTTTGCTTCAGGCCTTCATCTTGCTGTAATGACTTTGGTTGGCTCCAGCCTTCTAAGGGTAACTTACATGTTGTTGCTGTTGTCACAGGAGAAGGCAGCAGTGGAGATGTGGCAGAGTTACCTGCTCTTAACTGCACCTCTTTCACAACAGCTGTGTGAACAGCTTCGTCTCATATTAGAGCCTACCCAGGCCGCCAAGCTGAAGTAAGTCTTCTCCATTGGATGCACTCATGGTGCCCTGGAAAGATGGCAGTGTCACCTTTTCTGCTGAGCTTAGCACGTAACAGCTATGGTGCTGGCGTCTAGGTTGCCACTTCTGCTGCACAGGCTCTAGTATGGCGTTCCTTACCTCGTTGCCATTTTATCATCTCTGCCACAGAAGTTTCTGTGAAGTTCAGTATGAATGCACTTTCTGTGACTAGTTAATTAATACCTGATGGGAAAATTGGCTGAGCCTTGGGTGTGTGTGCTGCTCACCTTCTACATGTTGGGTCACTCACTTGCTGCATGCATCACTCACCTAGATCTTTCCAAAGATGTGTCCAGAAGCATAGTTTCAGAACACAAAAGAGAATCCAAGACTTAATATTCAATGCAAACATGTTTTTTCTTTTTAAAAAGTGTTTTAAATTTTCTAAAAGGACCTAATTATTCTTGCCACATACATATCCAGTTTTTCTGGCTGCTGATCAAGAAGATCCCAGCCCTTAATAATCTCAATGGACAGTAACACTTCATTGTGCCAGGTTACTGGTTATTTGGTATAACTGGTTATAAGTTATTATTACTGTGATTTTATCCTTAATCTTGCTCCTGTTTGGTTAAATTTAACAGAGGAGACTATCGAACTGGGAAGCGACTGAACATGCGGAAGGTCATTCCATACATTGCCAGTCAGTTTCGGAAAGACAAGATTTGGCTTCGAAGGACCAAGCCCAGTAAACGCCAGTATCAGATTTGTTTGGCTGTCGATGACTCTTCTAGCATGTTAGACAACCATACCAAACAGGTAAGGAGGAGAAGTGTAGTGGCAGTTTGATGGGCCACCTGAATGTTTTAAATATGTTCTGGCTAAAAAACACTTTGAAATACTAGTTAGTTTGTTCTGAGAATATGAGACCATATTTGAGAAGATCTAAGATTTAAAAAGAGTTCAAAGGGGCAATTTCAGGACGTCTCAAAAAATTTTGGTGTCCTACTGCTGTAGGTCGTTTAGATTGTTGTGTTTCTTAGCCTTGCCGTGCTATTGTCTAGTTGCAGAGTAAGTAAATTTGTCAGTGTTTACTTTCCACAGAATGAATGTACTATATTCTTTAAGACCATGCACAACGTAATATCTGAATATCCCTGATTTTTTAAGAAGATGTCTTCAGTACACGTTTCTTTACGTCTGTGTAGAGTTAGTGTTCTATCAGTAGTAACAAGGCTTAGGAGCCTGGGTGGAGTTACAACCCACCCCTCCCCGTCAGGGACGTGGAGAGTTGGGGGGTCTTTGCAGTGATGCTGTTGCCCAGCACAAGTCAGCAAGCAGCCTGAAGTCTGTGCACAGGCTCTGCTGGAAAAAGTGTAACCTCTGCACCTGTGTTCAGGTCTCACCTCCCCACTTAGTACCGCATGACTTTGGGCAGTTCATTTTATGTCTGTCAGTTTTACCTTCTGAAAAAATGATTATAACAATACTTACCTCAAACTCAGAGTTGTTATGGAAGACTAAGTGAAATCATGTATGCAGAGCACTCAGTTTAGCACCTGGCACTTGATACATGTTCAGTAGATGTTAGTTGCTACAAGTATCGTCATCTTTTTAACTGAATTTAAATTCTAAAACTATACTGTCATTTATGCATAGATTAGAATAAATTGGTTTTTAAGATCTTTTACCAATGAGAGATTACTTTATATAGTCAAAAAAGGGGAAAGAAACCTTAAAAATTTATGGACCAAATTTCTCAAGATCGCTTTTATTGGATGATGTCTAGAGCAGACCTTTCCTACTAGTATAAAGGATATTGGGTTTCGGCGCTTGTGCTATTAGCCAGGGCCTAAGGCTACCAAAGCCACCAAAGCCTCTGAGTTGGTTGTGAATAGCCATATTCATGTTGTTCCCGTGTGCCATCCCAAAAAAGTAGTGTTTTCTGTGGGAATCTTGGTATAAAAAAGGTTGAAAGGCATTAGTGTAGAGGATATTCCGATTTCTTCAACCCTTCACTTTGTTTCACAGCTTGCCTTTGAATCTCTGGCTGTGATTGGAAATGCTCTAACCTTTCTGGAAGTGGGTCAGATTGCGGTGTGCAGGTAAGAGTGCCTTTTAATCCCATTGGGAAAACCAGCCTCTTTTTTTTGCATGACAAAAAATAACTCCCATTGTATTTGGTTTTTCTCCCCCAAGTTTTGGAGAGTCCGTAAAGCTGTTACACCCATTCCATGAACAGTTCAGTGATTACTCAGGGTCCCAGATTCTGCGGCTCTGCAAATTCCAACAAAAGAAAACCAAGATTGCTCAGGTATGCTGATGACTTCAGATGTCTTCTGAAGTTATTTTATGGTATAGGAGAGACATAATTTTTAGAACTCCCTCCTCCCCAGTATGGTAAAATTTACAATAGAGAATAGTCCTAAGCCTCAGCCGGTGTACCACTGGAAGAGAATCTCCCTTGGCATCCATTATTAAATAGGATGTGATCTCTTTTTCTCAGTTTTTCAAAGATCATTTGACTTTGCATCATTGATTTTCTGGCTCCCTATTTTGAGAGGTTTGGAACATTTTGGAAAAGTGAACCACCTCCCAGTACCCTTATCAAGTGGGTCAAGGCCAATTTCTCTCTACCATTTAGCCTAGAGAAGAAACGATGTGAAATAAAGCCAGTGACTTGCTCAGGATGGCATACGTTCTAAACACAGCATGGGATAACAATTTTGTCCTCCTGATTCCTGCCATAATTTAGCCGCCTTCACGTTACACTGGACATTTTTTCTTGCCTTCTTTTTTTTGCTCAGCTATTTTCCTTTCTTGGAAGAAGACAGCTCTTTGGTTCATTTGGGGGAGTTACTGACTTATTGTCCCCCAGAGGAAGTGTTTCTTTTCCTTTGGGGTGTCTCGTAGAACACTAGTGGGGTATATGCCATGGACACAGGTCTTGTCTGTGCTTGAGAATGCCAGCACCCAATGTAAATGCCAAGTGCAAGGATTGTCAGTCCTTTACGGATGGATGGAAGGGACAGTTTGATTGCTATAGATTTGAGATGGTTATCTGATAATCACTTAAGTGCCAGAAGTAATTTCAGTCTCTGTGATAGTGGGAAGAGAGCTTAAATAGTTTTCTAATTGTCTATTTCTGGTTTAGTTTCTAGAGTCTGTAGCCAACATGTTTGCAGCTGCTCAACAGCTCTCACAAAACATCAGTCCAGGTGAGCTGCGTTCTTTGGTCCTCGCTAATAAAATGCTTTTCTGTTCTTGTACTATTTGCAAGTTGCTTGTTTTCATCTCATTGTACCCATCACCATCTTTTAAAGTGTATGCTCTATAGGAAAACACATAAACAGAGGATGATGCAGAGGTATTAAACATTCATGGAATTTTTTACTCACCCGTTCATTCATTCAAAAATTTTTATTGAACCCATACTCGAGAGGCTTATAATCAAAGAAGAAGGTAGACACCAACTAGTTTGTAATTAACTAGTATATACTCATTTGATAGATTTGAGTTCAGTTGTGAATGAAAGGAGTAAGGGTGTGTGGAATTCAATATAATGAGTATTCTTCAATATTTTAATAACAAAGGAAAGAGGAGAAGGACATGATTCAGAAACCAGCTAATCCATCCATGATTGATTTGGGGCTTTTGCAGCACACCAGTTCTTTAGCCTTTCCCTAAATCCTCAATTCTGATTGTACCATGGGAAGACTTCCTTTTGAAGGTCATTCACGCCTCTCAACACTTGCTAACCTTCCTTGACAGAAGACAGCCTGCCCTTAAGCACAACAGTCTTTCACTGGAAACATTATATAATATGCTAAAAATTTTAATACATTTTTTATTCACTGTTCATTTTAGTGGTCCCTTCTATTTAAGTTTTTGTTTAAATTTCTATTTGTTTTTTTCAAGAAAAAAACAGAATTTAGGTACAAGAAATTGACAGAAATACGAAACTAATAGACAATGACTGAAATTTGGAAGATACAGTTCTAGCTTTCTGATTTGGGCACTTTCTTCTAATGGTCTACTCAGGACTGCTCCTTTTTATACTTTATATCCATAAACATATGTTTTAATTCTCACATGTTGTTGTACAACAAAGTTGATCTAAATGTGACATTCCCCAAAGCACTACTGGGAAATTGTTTTATTGACAGAAGTTTTGTATGTTTTTGTGCAGCCTTGTCTGTGACTCACGTGTTCAAAGTAATAGATCTAATTGGAGGCCCCCTTTATTTGTGCCCAGAATTCACCAGTTTCAGAGAACTGCTTGGTTTTAATAGCACAGAGAAAGCCTGCACTAATTTGTCTTACTGTCCGTAGTTTGTTTATTTTTGGCTGCGTTGGTCTTCGTTGCTACGCACAGGCTTTCTCTAGTTGTGGTGAGCAGGGGCTACTCTTCCTTGTGGTACGCAGGCTTCTCATTGTAATGGCTTCTCTTGTTGCAGAGCATGGGCTCTAGGCACGTGGGCTTCAGTAGTTGTGGCTGGTGGGCTCTAGGGTACAGGCTCAGTAGTTGCGGCGCATGGGCTTAGTTTCTCCGCGGCATGTGGGATCTTCCCAGACCAGGGCTCGAACCCGTGTCCCCTGTATTGGCAGGCGGATTCTTAACCACTGCGCCACCAGGGAAGTCCCCGTACGTAGTCTTTGAGTTGCCGTTTGAGTTGAGTTCCTCTTCTGCTGTATGTTCTACCACAGAAACTGCACAGCTCCTCCTGGTGGTCTCTGACGGACGCGGCCTTTTCTTTGAGGGCAAAGACAGAGTCCTAGCAGCAGTTCAGGCCGCCCGGAATGCTAACATCTTTGTCATTTTTGTTGTGTTGGACAATCCCAGTTCTCGGGTGAGTGATTACTAAAAGCCACTTTTCTGGGGATTCCCTTCAAGCTGTTCTATCTGAAAAATGGCCTGGGTCTCACTGTCATACCAAGAACTCCTATAACATTCATGGCATCCTGAAGGGCACTGTTCTAGGCATTTTATAATTATTTTCTCATGTAAGGTTGAGCAGTAACTCAGTGATGTAGGGATGGTTATTCCCACTCTACAGTGAAGGACAGAAACACAGAGTTTGTAGGTAATGACAGGGAAGCCAGTATTCAGACTGACTCAGAGTCTGTCCTCTTAACCACTTACTGTGCTGACTAGTACTCTGGTGGGTCATCTCCCTCTGCACAGCGTTGCTGCAGATATCGCAGCCTTGATGATGGGCCCTGTCCGTTGGAAACACAGACCAGCCTTTCCAAGTACTTGGATCTCAGCAGTGCCCTCCTCAAAGGAGGAAGCATCAGTTGCTACATGAAGGATGTCCACGGGGTGGTTCTGTTCCAGGGGAAGTACTGTCTCTGCAGGTCACATTAAGGCCTGGATAGCAAGTTGAAGATTTAATGTGAATTATTCCAAGTAGAGAATAGGAAATACCATTGTAGGGAAATCACGTTTGCTTATCTACCCCTTTCCTTCCCTTTTAGTGGCCATTCTCCTGGAAGGGCTGCTCAGAAAGAGATTTGCCTCCTCCTTATTGAGAGTTCTGTTTTACTTAGTAATTAATAAGAGCTATTTTTATAAGCAGGAATTAGACATGTGAGACGTAAAAATTGTCTGCAAAGGAGATCATAAAAGAGCTAGCTATGGACACTGATTTAGTTTTTCTTTTTATTTCTAAATGTTTTTTCTTGCCAGGATTCTATCTTGGACATCAAGGTACCAATATTTAAAGGGCCTGGAGAGATGCCTGAAATCCGATCCTACATGGAAGAGTTCCCATTCCCGTTCTATATAATCCTACGCGATGTGAACGCACTTCCCGAGACGCTCAGCGATGCTCTCAGGCAGTGGTTCGAGCTGGTGACGGCCTCTGACCACCCGTAGAACAGAAGGAACAGAGTCCTGAGTGAGACTTTGCGGTCAGAATGTCACACTGCTTGCCAGGTGCTCCCTTTTGGACAACTGTTTCCGAACTCCCAGCTCAAAAATGGTATTTAATCTTAGACTTGATTTATAAACATTCACCCAACAGCTACAAAAAATTTTATTGCAACATACATTTTATTTTATAATACGATTTCAGAGCCTAGAGGAAACTCTTCATGCTCCCTGCTGTGCCCAGGCTCCAGTTCTTGTAATAAACCTGGGGCCGTGAAGGAACAGCAGCAGCAGGTGTCTGGTCTCGTACCTGGGGGGTGGCGCTGCCCTTCGGGCTCGTCTAGGAAGTCCTGGCCCAAGAGGAGGCTGCACCCCACCTTTGGGGCCCAGCTGCCTGCCTTCCCTCCCAGGGACCCTGGACACCTCCATGAGGAGATGCTGCTGGAAGCATGGGACCGTGCCAGGCCTCTGGGCAAAGGACTAAAGGGAACTTCCCTTTTGACCCTGCGCTAATAAGGCTTGGCCTTGCGAAGCCCACAGTGTGTACCCGAAAGCTGTCAAGTGGCTAAGGCAGCTGCGGTTTTTTTAGAGAGTCTTTTTTTTTTTACTGTGCTGCTTATGAAAGGAACTAACTTCTGTATGAGGGTAGGAGGCTTGTGGTATGTGTGTTTTTTTTATAAAACCACCAGACATCATGGGAGCCCAAATCATCAGAAAATGACCCTTGGGCCATATATGAATAAAATGGCTTTTCAGTGTCCTCCTTCACCTTTGCTGCTTCGGGAGACTATGCAATGATGGAAAGATGATTTTTCCTTTATTTCATCCTCTCTGTGCTATGGTTCGTGCTGTTGTAGTAATTTATTTCTTTAGTTCATTTTTTAACAGTTAAGAGGAAGACTCATTCCTCACACTGATTTCACGTTGAACCAGGCCTGTCATGCTGGAAGAGAAGTGCTTCAAGAGAAGTAGCAGGAGAACTAAGCAGCCACGTCTTGTTTTCCAGTCAAAAATCCATCAACGGTTTTTAGGCAGTTTTTACTCGGCCAAAAAGCAGTGCTTGAATACTTAACTGTGTGCTGTGTTCTATTTAAGTTCTGACTGTCTGTCAGATGTTCTTTCGCAGACAACATGCCATGACGTAATCGTCTATCTCCATGTCTGTTATCAAGTTACACTGTGAAGTGTGCCACCCTTTTGAGGTGGTCCTCAAAGACGCAGTTTGCTTGTTGTTTAACCAAGTGTCCTAAAGCATGTACCTGAGGTTATATCATTTTTTATTCTAAAAAGCTATGCAGCTTCTATTCTGAAAACTATTAAAAAATATACCACTGTTGATGTAACTTGTGACCATTCTTAATGGAACATGACAGGAGTGTAAAAGGTGCGCCAGGGGGTCTTGTCTGCTGGATCAGTCAGCTGTCAGTCACTAGTTTATGCTGTGTATCACGACTCCGCAGCTTCAGTGGCTTATTTCAAGTCAGGGTCTGTTTCTTGTGGTTATGTCTGTGGTGGGTGAGCCTCAGCATGCTGGCCTCATGGCAGAAGAAGGGCAAGCTGGTGGACACACACAATGGCTTGTAAAGATGCTGCTCCAAGATGAAATCTGAGTGTAAGAGATGTATCACTGGCCAAAGGCCTCTGTGGGGCAGGAAGTTTAATCTTCCAGCAGGGAGGGAAGACACTAACATTATGACTGTGATGCAGTCCATCATATCTACCTTTGACAGGACAAGCTAAGCTGAAGCATCCCAACTGATGTACCAGCATAAGTGATTCCCTTGGCCCTGGGATAGCTAATAGGGTCTGGAACAGAAGAATTTCAGTAAGCAGGTTACCCAAGAGTGCTATCTTCAGTTTGTGCTGTGAGAGGAAAAGGGTTGGGAAGCACAGGAGCAGACACAGGAGACCCATCAGGAACTGAGAGCGTTGGTTAGGAAGAGTGACACACCTGAGTCACTTAGAAGAAGCTCCTGCGGATAGGCTTGCTCTCTCACACTCTCACTTGGAGCTCAACCTTTACATTTGCCTTACCTTCCTCTCCACCTCCATCCAAACCCCAAACTTGTCCGGTCTAACTTCTGGATATTTACCTTATTCTGTCTTCCCTTTTGCTTTCCTCTGACTGCAGTGCAGCTGGAGCTCTCTTAAAATGCAGCTTGAGGGGGACTTCCCTGGGGGTAAAGAATCCACCTTCCAATGCAGGGGACACAGGTTCGATCCCTGGTCAGGGAACTAAGATCCCACACGCCACAGGGCAGTGAAGCCTGCGCACCT
The DNA here is from genome assembly GCF_949987535.1 of Balaenoptera acutorostrata. Lineage (NCBI taxonomy): Eukaryota > Metazoa > Chordata > Mammalia > Artiodactyla > Balaenopteridae > Balaenoptera > Balaenoptera acutorostrata. The sequence goes on from NC_080077.1 coordinate 69,344,443, forward strand.
CAACTAGAGAGCCTGTGTGCCGCAAACTACGAGCCCACGCACCACAACTAGAGAGAAGCCCGCACACCGCAACAAAAGATCCCACGTGCCGCAACTAAGACCCGACGCAGCCAAACATTTTTTTAAAATAAATATTAAAGTAAATAAAATATAGCTTGAACTGCTAATCACTTTGCTAGCTTCACTTCGTCATACTCACAACATCCAAGGAGATCTTTCTGAATTCCTGTGAAGAAGGTACCATTTGTTGCTTCTAAGCACTACCTGCCTCCCCTGTCCCTTCTCTCCCAGCATCCCCACCACACTATTTGATCTGATCACAGCAAACCACAGGGGCCTTGGAATCTGCCAGTGTTCCATGCATTCTTTGTCTAGAATTCTCTTATCCACTTCGCCTTTCTGACTTTGCCTAGCTCAGATAAGCCCTCCAAGAAGAATGAGCTCCCACAGTATGAGCCTTGACAACATCTATAAATACTACGTTGGACTTACGTCTTCCTACCCAAAGAGTGATTCTAAGGACAGGGGGCATATATGACTCATGACAGCATTACCAGTGTCTAGCATGAGTGAATCTTACTGGATGGGAAGAAGAAATAGTATAAAAATGTCAGTTCTCACTTTAGAGATTCAACATGATCAACATTTCACTAACGATTCTAAGATGATTTAGAGGAAAATAATACAAAACATTTCTAAAGGTCATACAGACCATTAATAGAAGACTCATAAGATACTACAGGGAAGTATTCCTGCCTAATAATAAAACATACAACAACAACAAAGTAAAAACGACCTGGATGAAATTATCCTGAGGGTTATTCAAACCCTAAAAGAATTTACCAGGAGTATCACAAAGCCCAGGAATATGAATGAATTAGTTAATAAATGGTGCTGAAATTATAGTTTACAACTGGAAAAGAACTTATATCCCCATTAATGCTATAAACCAAAATCCTAGATAGAGTAAACATTTTAAACGTTAACAATGAAAATTTTTTAAAGTTCTGAAGAGAAGATGAAATTGAAAAGGCTCAAAAAATGGAAAATACACGTGACTATATAGAGACTTAAAGCTATAAAAGGAAAAGGATCAAAATTTTTAAAAATACGGCAAACAGCCCATATATAGTAAGAATAAAAGTCTGGATCATCATAAAGGGACCAAAGTCATAACAATTCACAAAATAAGTGTAACTAAAAGCGGCAAGGGATATTTAACTTCATTACTATTTAAAAGAGAAAAAAATCAATGAATTGCTAATTAGTAGACAAATTTTGAAATATGTGGTTATGGTATTAGCATCATTCACACAATGCCTGGTGACGTTCAAAATCTTGAGAGTGCTTATATGCGCCAGGTTCTGTTCTCGGTGCACTACATACAGTACGGTACAACAGCAGCCCTGGGGTAGATGCTGTTATTTCACTTTACAGACGAGGAAACACACACACAAAAGTAGCCAGAAGTACACAACTGGGAAAAGGGAGCTCCAAGGATTCCAAGCAAGGCAATCAAGTAAATGCTCAGTGAATGAACGGGTAATTGAACACTTTGGACTGTATTTTAATTCAGAACAATCCCATTTTTTAAAAGTAGGAGGGATTCACCTAACCCCTTACAGTTAATACAACCTAAGAGCATAAGGAGTGTGTTGAGGGGAGGATAAAACGATTATAGGGGAAAAAAGCTTAAGGCGTCGGGATGTTTGGTTCCTCGTTACTAGTGACACAGAATTCTCAAAACTGCTATGGGACAACCATTTAAAGCCTTGTAACTAAGGATCATGAAGACTACAACGCCAGGAAAAATGCTCACAGCAGAAAAGAACAGGGAGAAGAACGAGAAAAGGAGGCGAGCAGAACACAAACTTTAAGAGAAATTAACATTTAAATTTTTAGTATTTTTCACTATACACACTAAATCTCAAAAAGAATATACTAAAACAGTTTTCTTCCCTCACCCCCCAAATCCTTTCGTTTAATGAAACTTAACCACGTGTCAGGAACTGGGCTAAATGCCTCACCACTATCTCATTCTTACAACAACCTGTGAAGCAGGAACTGTTATCCTGTTTCACGGATGAGCAAACTTAGGCTAAGACAAAGCGAAACTGCCTTGAGCTTCAGTTCCGACTGTCCGACTGCCGGGCTCCCCGAGCCAGCGCAACTGCCGCCGGCTGCCTCCCGGGAAACCGAGCTCGCCCCGCCCCGTCACCGCCCCACTTCCGCTCCTGCGCGCTGGGGCTCTAGCGGACGGCGCTGTCTGGACGTCATGGTCGTTTCCCGCTTACCCCCAGCAACGCTAACGCTAAAGCAGGTACCCACTATCCTCGCCGGCCTCTTAGGGCAGCTTTACCGGGTCTGAGCTCGATTCTCTACCGCTCCCTGCACCCATTCTATAGAGCGGTCTCGGGGACTACTGGGGCCGACGACCCTGCGCGTGCCCCACTCTGATTGGCTCGGGCTGGGGGGGGGCGGGGCTTCGCGCCGCGGGGGTTGGGGGGCCGACGGCAAGCGCAAGGGGGCGAGGCTACCCTCCAGTCCTGGTGCAAGAGGCGGGCCGGGCTCTTGATCTTGAGCCCGGATCCCTCACTGCCTAGTAACTGCGGGAAAGACTGGTCTGCTGCTTGTACTCTTGATTTTAAGTTTGACAAAGGAGTAAAGAGACAACGCAAACAAACTTCTTGCCGTTTTCTTAAAAGAAAAAAGGTGGTTTTCTTTCCCCTTTTCAAAATTGAGAACCAAAGAGAAAAGAGCCTACCGGGCTGACGATTGTGCAGCTGTAATTGCCATTTCTCCTCCCCTCTACAGTTCGTGAGAAGGCAACAAGTTCTCCTCCTCTACAGAAGGATTTTGCAGGCAATTCGGCAAGTTCCAAATGATTCTGATCGCAAATACCTGAAGGACTGGGCAAGGGAAGAATTCAAAAGAAACAAAAGTGCCACCGAAGAGGTGAGACCAAGATCATGGTGAGGGAAGGTCCTGACCCTTTTGTACTGATTAGTGAGTTTTTTTAAAAAGTCTGATAGATATCTTGGGATATGTCACTGAGATGGTATATCTTGATCATTGCTCTTGATGTTACTGATTTTTCACTTAACTGATATTTTAAGTTTAACAATGTTTGCTGTATCTACACTCTATAGTAGCACCACCCAACTTGTCTGTTAAACCACACACACACGAAAAGATAATAAATATTACAGCATGATGGTTTGGGAAGTATGTTTGGGGTGTATGAAAGCATGCCAGACATTGTGCACCCCTAATTGTTAACTTTTGGCTTTCCTAAAGTGCATCAGTGCCAATTCTCAGCATTAGTTCCTAATTTTAACAAATAAAATGGTAGAGCTGTACCTTGTTTAACCAGTTAAAACAGTGACCAGATTTCACTTTCTTCTACAGGATACAATCCGGATGATGATTACTCAAGGCAATATGCAGCTCAAAGAGTTAGAAAAAACACTTGCTTTAGCCAGATCTTAACTACAGCATTATCCTGAAAGGTTTGCAAAGTCTCCATGTGTTTAGTTGAGCTTAGGCTCAACAGTGGGTAGCCCAAAGCCAAGTGAAACTATCTGTACATAGAGCCCTTGAGCAAAATGTCAGAACATGGAGCATGGCATATCAGAGAGAGCCAAGAAAAGGGCATAAGAGCAATTGTCTTAGCACTGAAAACATACCTTTTATTTTGAAAATGTTCTTGGATGTGTCAGTTTTTGGAAGAAGCAAAAATCAGTACAATAGATAGCACATAAAAAGATGTTCAACGCCATTAATCATTAGGAAAATGCAAATCAAAACCACCAAGAGATACTATTTACATCCACTAGAATGGGCTATAATTAAAAAGGGAGATAATGGCAAATGTTGGTGAGGATGTGGAGAAACTGGAACCCTTAAACACTGCTGGTGGGACTATAAAATTGTGCAGCCACTGTGGAAAAAAGACTGTCAGTTGCCCAAAAGGTTAAACAGCATTATTCATAATAGCCAAAAAGTAAGACAATCCAAATGCCCATCAGCTGATTAATGGATAAGTAAAACGTGGTATACCCATACAATAAAATATTTAGCAAACAAAAAGGGATGAAGTACTGATACATGCTACACCTGGATGAACCTTGAAAACAGTAAAGTGGCCAGTCACAAAAGATCATGTATTGTATGATTCTATTTATATGAATGCACAGCCCTGAATATACTAAAATCTACTGAACTGTACATTTTACAGGTATATGTGAATTATATCTGAATAAAGCCATTTTTCCCCAATTTTTTTGAAATGTAATTGATATATAATATTGTGTAAGTCAATTAAGCTGTTTTAAAACAGTGTGAGGTATAGGGCTAGAGGTGTACTGACCTCAAGAGACACCATGGAGCTTCCTTGGAAAGTCCTTCTGCATTAACCCTCAGGGTTGTTGAGGTATGTTCTTCAGATGTGTTGCATCTGATACTCAAGAGGACTTTCCAAAAAGATCACCACTGGGAATCTAGAACTTTGTAGAAAAAAGAAGAAAGAGAAGTTTAATAAATGCACTGAAGCACCTACCAAAAAGAAGAGGCAACTCCTGGTCAAAACTAATGTGGTTACCTTAATATCCACATGGAAAGTAAAATAAATCATTAATTAAGGAAGCTCCTCAGTGCATTAGGTTCTCCTCCAGTGACAGGAAAAAACAGAGTTTGCAGAATACATTGGAGACAGAAGTTGACTTCAGGACACTTTTGAAAGAGACCAAATGTGTTTAACAGTTAATTTAGTGAAAGTGAAAGCTCCTGGAAGAGGCTGGGGTTGGCAGTTCACCTACAGAACAAATCTAAAAAGTTAATCCAAGAATCAGAGCAGCATCTGAAAGATGTAGAAAAACTTGTGCAGGATAAACAGTGTCTAGTGTTGGACTGCGTGCCGTTGGAGAGGTGTAAACCAGTAGTGCGTCACTAACCTGCATTCCGAGCCACCCTTGCTCTTCCACAGCTCCAGAACCCACAAGACAAAATAATTCTGAATACTCTGCCACAGGGGGATGTGCTAATCTAAAATGCTTGCATAAGCCAATTTTCAGGTTTTTATATAGATGTACATTAGTCAAGCCATCTGATGAACAGAGGGAAAAGCATGTGTGAAGAGTTTCTGAACAGAGAACCTTAGAAAGACTTGCTCTTTTGTGTGGCATGATTGGCAAATACTCAAGTACAGGCTATCTCTAGTAAATCTAAAATCTTGAAGCTAAAAACCATCCTTTTATGAAGTGTGACAAGCAGTGACTTTGATGTTCTTTCTAGCAGCACTGTATGTGGAAGATGTAAAGAGCATTTGTGGTTTGTATTTGCAAGAATCAAATACCACAGACTCCCCAAGAAAACCTAATGTGGGGTTTTGTTTTGATTTTGTTTTTTTAAGTGGATAAAACATGAAAAATTGAATTTTCATCTTCCAGAGGCTAAGACTATTCTCATGCACAAGCTTTTCCCTTCCTCTCTAAAGAACAGTTTAATTTTATTTGTTCACTTACATCTTTGCGTATCTCCTGAATTATAGGCCAAGTCCGTTGTTTAGCCCAAGAGAAGATTTATTTAGCAGTTTCTTCTCACATGTGGAACCATGGTCATTAAGATGTTGGCCAGAATAGAACTGCTGGTGAAACACATTTATCATCTTCATCAGTATTTTGGATTAGGCAAATTAACTGTTCTGGGTGTTCCCTGTGAACTATACTGTTGTTTGAATTTGAAGTTTTGTTCCTAAAGTTTAATTTTAAGATGTCTGAATGTTCAACTAATGTATATTAATTACAATAAATCCATCTTTAAACCCCTTTATTATTATAATATCTAAATTATTAGAATTTTTTTAAATACAAAAGCTTTCTAGCATGAGAAGTGGCTGAGGCTATTATTTAACATATTGACTGCCCCTGTGTCATTTTTTTTCCCCTTTAACGTGTGCCACTGAAGTTTTAAATTCGACAAGACGAGCTTACAAACCTGAAAATAAACTTGAGAGAACATCAAATAAATTCCCTGTCCAGGTTTTGTAATGATGACATACATCTACATTTATTAGGAACGCCTAGATCCACAGATGGTCAGTATTTAAAAGAACAAACCAAAAACAACTGAGCTTGATGGGCAGAACACACAGGGACTAAATGCATACTTTTGTTTTTCTGGGTGTTCCCATGTCAAGAAGTCATATTTTCTCTTTGGCTCAATGAGCAAAAGTTCATTCAAAATTACAGACAACAGTTACTTGGTTCCTCTGTTTATAGAAATAGAATGGAGGTTTCTATGCATATATGGAATTTTGAGGAGATGAATATAATGCCACAAGGGACAAGAAGCTTGGAAGATAATTAAATCCAAAGTTTCAACATACCGTTACTTTTGCAACTTTGTATACTCCATAGAGCAGAGTAACATCCACAGGGCTCCCTGAAGCTGGGGAATCCAAGTCAATTTATTGCGTTTTTTACCTTGACATAGTCACTACAAAGCAGTGGAAAGGTTTTGAGGTTCTTCAATGACAGAACTCAGTTCAAAATGAAATACTTTCAGGAAACAGCCTTATTTCTTTATAAAATGTAGACCAATAAGCTCACATTCAGAAAGGTACTCTAAGATAACTGGCTGTGAATTAGGTTATAGAAATTTCAGGTAATTGCTACGTGAATGTTTTTTCCATTAATCCACTTTAAAATCACTATGATTAATTGTACTATTTCTTTCTTTTGGCTGAAAGATACAGAAACCATGATCCAATGATTTGAACCTTTCTCATTTGAGTTCATTGACATTCCCAGTGCTATTAGCCAATTAACCCATTATTTAAATACACTCTGACTTTTCAAAACATTTTACGATATACTGGATCTTGCGACATCATGAAAATCCTTCTCAAAATTTGTTTGGTGAGTTTTCCCCTGGTTAAGATGTCAGCATTTTGGGAACTATGAACTTGAGGGAGGGAGTTCAGCGTGTCTGTTACAGCTCTTACAGAAAGACACTCTCCAGGCACAGCAGGCATGTTGATATGAATGACTGCTTGATTTGAGTGCACAGGGATTAATATTTTTTCTTGCTTTTCATTTACATTATTTCATATCCTGAATATTAGGGTTTAGGCTTACACATCCTTCAGTTTCTTAGCACGGCTCGCTTAATCTGAGCTTTCGAACTTCAGATGAACTTGAGCTGAGGTTTCAAATCTGTAATGAAACCTGAAACTAAGCAAGCGTCCCCTAGTTTCAGTCTAATTGTTGAAGTCTTCATAACTTCAGGGCACAGGAAGCATGTGTCTGGCACGTTTTAGAAATTAGTGATTTTTTTAAAAGGCAAGTTCTGCTATCTGCTATGTGTACAATAACTGACACCTCGGACATAGCTCTTCTGCAGCTGCAGGACCGGAGATCCTCAGGAATCCTTCCCCCCCCACTCCCGCCCTCCCCACAGCATGTGGGATCCTAGTTCCCAGACCAGGGATCGAACCCCCGCCCCCTGCATTGGAAGCACAGAGTCTGAACCACTGGACCACCAGGGAAGTCCCAGGAATCCTTTCTCGTCCCACTTCCCAGGCCCTAGTTTTCCTTCTGTACCTTAGTCCTTAGTTTAGCAAGTTCCTCCTCTAAACTTTTAATGTGTTCCTCCAGCGTGGCCTTGTCTTGCTGGGCTTTCTGACTGGCTTGGCTTCGTGCTTCTTCAATCTTCCTTTCATACCACTTTTCCATCTGGGTGGAAACAGCCTCAAAGAAATACTGGGTGAGCTCCAGCGCTTGGGAGGTGTCTCGAGCGTGAGGGGCCGTCTGCTCGCCACCTGCTGCTGGTGGCGGCCGCCCGCAGGCAGTGCTGGGTGCTGGCTGCTGGCCGCGGTGCCTCGTCTGCCCACCTTTCCCAGACTTCTTGGTTTGGGTGCCTCTGTCAACACAGGGCCCAGCCTGCGGGTCGCACTTGGCTGCCTCTTTCAAGGGTAACGAGGCTGTCTGGACCTTGACATTCCTCAGTCGGGAGCCTGTACAGTCCAAGGAAGACAGCTCCTGCTGGAGTCTGTGGGCGGCTGTGGAGCTGAGGGCCTTTTCCTTGGGCCTGACCACCTGAGGGGGGCTGTCAGAGGCTGCTACTGGACCTGCGGTCACCAGTGACTGATCCACACCTGGTTTCGGAAGGAAAACAAAAGTCAGAGCGAATCCGTGTTCGTACAGTCACATGGGCTGGCATTTGAGAGTCCCGGGAATCCTGTAAACCAGCCTTCTCAGCCATCACCCACCGTGTGCAACTTCTCCTGCCCTACCCCCTCCACTTCTCCCCTGATTATCATCTTGGCTTTCAGGGCTTTCAGGGATGTTGCGTTAGACACACTGGTGGCATCTAAGCCAAAAACGTTACTGGCCTTTCCTTTAGCGTGTCTCAGTCTATGCTAAAGGGCTCTGGGTACCATTTCCTGATTGCTAAGGATGACACATCTCACTACTTGTCCTAAAACAGAATTGGGCATTTACTGATCAGAATAAATACCCCCATTCTCTAACTTCCGGGCCCTTTACAGACCATAGCCCCGGTTACTAGTTCCTTGATCCAAGCTCCCACTTGGAGAGGCGGTCCTATTACCCATACCCAGAGCTCCATGACAAGTTCCGTAACTAGTCCTAGCATGAAAAGTTTGCCCAGGATTTTCCCCACTGTTATGGGCACAAAGAAGATAAAACCACAAATACAGAGATGGCCTATGGTAACATGAAACACATGACATATCAGAATCCCCCCATGGAGGTCTAATTACTAAGGCTATGAATGTCCTCAACTGATCATCATTGAGTGTAGCCACTGTAGCTAATGTAAAGATGCTCTGGCTCAAAGCATCTCTTATCCAGCCCCTGGGGCAGCTTTGATATATGAACTGTTGTTTAATGAGGCTGTACAGAGTTGGCCAAAGGTAGAAGGCTGATCAAGGACGAGAAAGGGAAAGAGTCACAAGGGCAGGGGCGAGTGCCCTTCTGAGATGACACATCCTTTCCTCATCCTCATCTTTGGGGTCCACTCTGACACCATCAAGGTTGCACTGCTATCATGGATCAACAATTCTTTTATTCCTTCATTCAGGTATTTCTGAACACTTAAATAGGAGTGCTTTATTACTGTATAGGAACTGTGTATACAGTAGTGAGCAAAGCATGGTCCTTGCCCCTACAGAGTTCACATTACAATCCAGTGTTTCCCGCAGCCCTGGCACACAGCCTGCCTTCAGATGCAGAAGAGAACGCGACCGGGGGGTTTCATCACCTTTGGATGGAAGGGCTCTCTGCATGTTGGTGTCGGTTACCTGTGGAGGACTCGCAAGTGGATGGTGTGGATTTAGTCCTGGAGGCCCTAGAATCTCCAGAAAGCTTCAGCTCCAGATTCTGAATCTTTAACATGCACCAAGTTTTTAATTCATCCACCAAGGACATCTAAAAAAAACCCCACAAGTTAGTACACAAATCATCAGGAGACTCTGATACATGGCTTATGAATTAAAGCCTCAAGAATGTGGACTTTACGACTGTGATAGGCTCTTTTCTGGACAAGCCCCAAAGTTTTGGATTACCCGCCTCCCACAGGCCACACGGCCTTCTCTGTTGGCCCTCTGAAGCCCAGGATTCACCCAGCACCCAAGCCGATAGCTAACTATGATCTTCATTAAGTGACCTAGAGACACCTTAGACGCCAACAGCCAAAGCTTCCCACGGCTTCCACACCAAGCACGTCTGGCTGCTAGGAGCGTGAACTCACTCACACGCTCACAAGTATACTCATTTCATGTCTGCTGTCCGGGGTGCACCACAAACTGCCTGAGGGCAGGAACCCAATCTTGTGCAGGCCCAGCAGGGGCACGATACATAGCACTGATCCAGGGCGGAGCTCGGCTTTCCCAGCACGTTCTACAAACTGCACGGCCTCCACCTCCTGCCAGCACACTCAGCCGCAAACAGGAACCAAACTCCAGGCTCCTTCCTACTGACTTCATTTCAGGTTATAAAAGTGGCACGCTCTTTGACGCAAACGCTTTTAGGGGATCTCGGCCTGGGAGTTTTCAATGATGGGCCCGAGTCCCTTGACTCGGGGGCGAAAAGAGTGGCAAATCGCAGGGTCAGCACGGACAGATCCGGGTTTTCACCTGCCGTTTCTCTCCCTCATGCTTCTCTGAGTCCGAGTGCTGCTGCAGGCGGTTCAGGCACTCCGTCCTCTCTGCTGAGAGTCGCTCAACCATCAGCTTGTCCAGAACCCGCATCTAGGATTCAATGGGCAAAGGGTGAGTGACTGAGATGATCTAAGGATGGGACCTGGCATCCTGACTCCCGAGGCGGGCTCAGGAGTACCAAAGCAAGGGCCAGACAGAAGGTAAGCACACCTCCACTCCTCAGCCGAGTCTTTTCCCGAGGCATTCATGGAACTCTGATTTTCCAGAATTCCTGAGCATGTTTTTGTGTAGGCCAAAGCTTCTTTCTTTTTCTCATTTAAAAGTCCTGAGGGGTTTAAGAGACTATATATACACAGTAAATATACAACTTGAGCCAACACAGTCCTGGTAGGTAAAAGAGAATCTGTATGGGTCTTAGAACATTATTGCCAAGACTATTACTGCAAGGAAAAACTATGTCAAGGGGTATGGAGCTACCCCAACTCCCCCTTTTAAAAAATTGTTTTTTTAATCCCCCTTCCCCTTTTTAAATGTCAGTGGCTGCCCTAGAGGAAATGAAAGAAGCTGAGTAGTCAGGGCTTTCATCCAGCTCTCCCAGTGAACAAATCCTCTTGGCCCTTCACTGAAAGTAGTCAAAGCACATGTGAAGAAGGTTGTGGACGGAGTTCAAAGGGATTGCTTCAAGGAACTTCCCTGGCGGTCCAATGGTTAGGACTCCTCGCTTTCACTGCCCAGGGTGCGGGTTCAATCCCCGGTCAGGCACCACAAGCCGCATGGCCAAAACAAGCAAACAAACAAAAAACAAGGGACTGTTTTCAGGGAGTAAATGACTGTCACCTTCCAATCATGTGCCCCTCTGTGCTCCCCTAGCTGGACACTTCCTGTAGGGCTCTAACACCCAGTGGGGCCACACTCCCACTGCCTGACAAGGGCCAAAGCAGAGAAGGGAACCGTTGTGAGCGGGAGCCAGCCATGGAGGGCTCAGCGGCAGCGTCCTCTCCTGTCGGGGACGCAGCTGACGCTCCACACTCAGATGTTCATAATAAAAAAGCAGCACTGGGCTTCCCTGGTGGCGCAGTGGTTGAGAGTCTGCCTGCTGATGCAGGGGACACGGGTTCGAGCCCTGGTCTGGGAAGATCCCACATGCCGCGGAGCAACTAGGCCTGTGAGCCACAACTACTGAGCCTGCGTGTCTGGAGCCTGTGCTCCGCAACAAGAGAGGCCGCGATAGTGAGAGGCCCGCGCACCACGATGAAGAGTGGCCCCCGCTCGCCGCAACTAGAGAAAGCCCTCGCAGAGAAACAAAGACCCAGCACAGCCATAAAATAAATTAAATTAATTAATTAATTTAAAAAATCTTAAAAAAAAAAAAAAAAAAAGCAGCAGCAGTTCTGCAGATGCAGTGAGCACCTCCTGCTTGGTCTCTTCAGCCCTCACGTTTTTCTGTGAACTGCTCTTTGCCTGTTTTCTAGGACTGGCCTGCTCCGCCACCTCCTGCCCCCTGCACAGACGAATGGCTCGGCCGAGAGCACCCAAGTGGATACGCGGATGTGTTCCTGGGGCACGGCTGACTGGTCCGGGCATGCGCGCCTGACTCATGCTGGACCTCTGAGAGTCCTTCCCCTGAGATCTGGAATTAGGACTAAGATTCTACATCCCAATCTGTCACTTTCTTTGAACCAAAAAGAGGTCATTGAGACATCCCAGCACTCACCTAATGCATCCTCTCTGGGCTTGAGCTGGCTGAAGTGACGTTTTATTTACAAAACGGTCGTAACTCATCTATTATGGCTCAAAGATTTTTTAAATGGGCTTTCTATGAAATGCAAATAACAAACCTTAAAAATGTTCAATTTCACCAGTAAACAAGGAAGTAAAAATTACATAGTCAAATGTCCTTAATCAATTGGGAAAAACTTAAAAAAAAATGCTAACATTAAATGATGGCAGAAGTTGGAGGCTCAGATACTGCTGGTAGGATATAAATTGGTACAACCTTTCAATTAAGTAGCTTGCCAAAATTTATCAAGAGCCTTAAACATACTCTTAACTCTGGACCCAATTATCCTAATTCTGAGCAAATAACCTCAGAAGCAATCAAAAGTTTATGCACATAAATGTTCACAGCATTTATTTGAGTGAAAAACTATAAGCAACTTCAGTGTCTAACAAAAGGAATGTTTAAATACATTATGTTGTATTAATATGCTGGAATACTATGAAGCCAAGGACATAGGAAAGTGCTCATGATATAAAATTCAGTGAAAAAAGCAGGAAGCAAAAGTATGTGTATACTAATCATTAGAGAAGTACAAATCAAAACTACAATGAGGTATCTCCTCACACCAGTCAGAATGGCCATCATTAAAAAAATCTACAAACAATAAATGCTGGAGAGGGTGCGGAGAAAAGGGGACCCTCTTGCACTGCTGGTGGGAATGTAAATTGATACAGCCACTGTGCAGAACAGTATGGAGGTTCCTTAAAAAACTAAAAATAGAACTACCATACGACCCAGCAATCCCACTACTGGGCATATACCCTGAGAAAACCATGATTCAAAATGAGTCACATACCACAATGTTCACTGCAGCTCTATTTACAATAGACAGGACATGGAAACAACCTAAGTGTCCACTGACAGATGAATGGATAAAGAAGATGTGGCACATATGTACAATGGAATATTACTCAGCCATAAAAAGAAACGAAATTGAGTTATTTGTAGTGAGGTGGATGGACCTAGAGACTGTCATACAGAGTGAAGTAAGTCAGAAAGAGAAAAACAAATACTGTATGCTAACACATATATATGGAAGCTAAAGGGAAAAAAAAGTGGTTCTGAAGAACCTAGGGGCAGGACAGGAATAAAGATGCAGACGTAGAGAATGGACTTGAGGACATGGGGAGGGGGAAGGGTAAGCTGGGATGAAGTGAGAGAGGGGCAAGGACATATATACACTACCAAATGTAAAATAGATAACTAGTGGGAAGCAGCCGCATAGCACAGGGAGATCAGCTTGGTGATTTGTGACCACCTAGAGGGGTGGGATAGGGAGGGCGGGAGGGAGACACAAGAGGGAGGAGATACGGGGATATATGTATATGTATAACTGATTCACTTTGTTATAAAGCAGAAACTAACACCATTGTAAAGCAATTATAATCCAATAAAGATGTTAAAAAAAAAAAAAAGTATGTGTATATCTCCTCGCACAGAAACAGTACACTGCCATTAAAAAGCACACCGTAGCTCTACAAGTCTAAGGTGTACTACTAAATTAAAAAGCTGCAAAAAAAAAAAAAGCACAGTATAGTTCCATTTTTGTTTAAAAGGGAAAATTAGTAAGGTTATATCTATAAAAGAAAAAACCTATGGGAAAATTCACAGTAATGGAAGGGATCTCTGGGGAGTGTCACTATGAAAATAGTTCTGTAGGTGGAATGTGGAATGTTTTTCCCAATGAACATATGTTATTTTATAAGCTCTTAAAAGTTTTTCCCATGTAAAAACCTGTTATCTGTCACACATTTCTTATTAATTACAAAGGGAAAGTGTACCTTTACAATGGAAAGAGATGGTGGTTACCAGGTTAGCCAAATAAGACATCCTGACATTTGTCTCTTCTGATGTGATGTAATTTGAAGTTTACACAGTTAAATATGATGTATTCTTGCCAAAAATATTTAACCACTGGTCTCAAACTTTAGGTTTTTACCAGCATCACCTGGAGGTCCTGTTAAAACACAGGTGGCTAGACCCCGCCCCCCGAGTTTTATTCACAGTTAAATTCAGTAGATTTGGAATAGAGGCCCAAGAATTTGCATTTCTTCCCCACAAGTCCCCAAATGATGTTGCTGGTGCTGCTTCAGGGATGACGCTTTGAGGATTACTGTTCTAGACCTAACTTTCAGAAATACAGGGATAGAGAAAGAAGTTAAATAACACCATGAAGAAACTGTCAGACAAATCCAGAATATAAAACATCCTATAAAACAAACGGCCTGGACTCTTTAAAAAGTTAATATTATGGAAGAAAACAGAAACTGCAAGAAGGAACGAGGGACTGCTTTAGATGAAACGAGACCACAGGGACCTAACACATAACATAAAAGCACAGAATATTCACTGGCTGCTGGGCTGGGATTAAAAACAAAAACTAGCTATTAAAAAAAACATTTTGAGACGTCCCTGGTGGCACAGTGGTTAAGAATCTGCCTGCCGAGTCTGGAGAAGATGGCGGAAGAGTGAGACGCGGAGATCACCTTCCTCCCCACAGGTACATCAGAAATACACCTACATGTGGAACAACTCCTACAGAACACCTACTGAACGCTGGCAGAAGACCTCAGACCTCCCAAAAGGCAAGAAACTCCCCACGTACCTGGGTAGGGCAAAACAGAAAAAACAGAGACAAAAGAATAGGGATGGGATCTGCACCAGTGGGAGGGAGCTGTGAAGGAGGAAAGGTTTCCACACACTAGGAAGGCCCTTCCCGGGCGGAGACTGTAGGTGGCGGAGTGGGGAGCTTCGAAGCCACGGAGGAGAGCGCAGCCACAGGGGTGCGGAGGGCAAAGCAGAGAGATTCCCGCACGGAGGATCGGTGCCGAGCAGCACTCAGCAGCCTGAGAGGCTTGTCTGCTCACCCGCTGGGGCGGGCAGGGGCTGGGAGCTGAGGCTCCGGCTTCGGTCGGATCCCAGGGAGAGGACTGGGGTTGGCGGCGTGAACACAGCCTGAAGGGGGCTAGTGCACCACAGCTAGCCGGGAGGGAGTCCGGGGAAAAAGTCTGGAGCTGCCAAAGAGGCAAGAGACTTTTTCTTGCCTCTTTGTTTCCTGGTGCGCGAGGAGAGGGGATTCAGAGCGCTGCTTAAAGGAGCTCCAGAGACGGGCGTGAGCTGTGGCTATCAGCGCGGACCCCAGAGACAGGCATGAGACGCTAAGGCTGCTGCTGCCACCACCAAGAAGCCTGTGTGCGAGCACAGGTCACTCTCCACACCGCCCCTCCCGGGAGCCTGTGCAGCCCACCACTGCCAGGGTCCTGTGATCCAGGGACAACGTCCCCGGGAGAACGCACGGCGCGCCTCAGGCTGGTGCAACGTCACGCTGGCCTCTGCCACTGCAGGCTCGCCCCCGCATCCGTACCCCTCCCTGCCCACGGCCTGAGTGAGCCAGAGCCCCTGAATCAGCTGCTCCTTTAACCCCGTCCTGTTTGAGCAAAGAACAGATGCCCTCAGGCGACCTACACGCAGAGGCGGGTACAAATCCAAAGCTGAACCCCGGGAGGTGAGCGAACAAAGAAGAGAAAGGGAAATCTCTCCCAGCAGCCTCAGAAGCAGCGGATTAAATCTCCACAATCAACTTGATGTACCTGCATCTGTGGAATACCTGAATAGACAAGGAATCATCCCAAATTGAGGAGGTGGACTTTGGGAGCAAAATATATTATTTTTTCCCCTTTTCCTCTTTTTGTGACTGTGTATGTGTATGCTTCTGTGTGAGATTTTGTCTGTATAGCTTTGCTTTCACCATTTGTCCTAGGATTCTGTTTTTTTTTCTTTTTTAAATTTTTCATAATAATTATTTTTTATTTTAATAACTTTATTTTATCCTACTTTATTTTACTTTATCCTCTTTCTTTCTTTCTATTTTTTCTCCCTTTTATTCTGAGCCATGTGGGTGAAAGGCTCTTGGTGCTCCAGCCAGGCATCAGGGCTGTGCCTCTGAGGTGGGAGAGCCAACTTCAGGACACTGGTCCACAAGAGACCTCCCAGCTCCACGTAATATCAAACGGCAAAAATCTCCCACAGATCTCCATCTCAACACCAAGACCCAGCTTCACTCAATGACCAGCAAGCTACAGTGCTGGACACCCTACGCCAAACAACTAACAAGACAGGAACACAGCCCCATCCATTAGAAGAGAGGCTGCCTAAAATCGTAATAAGGCCACAGACACCCCAAAACACACCACCAGACGTGGACTTGCCCACCAGGAAGACAAGATCCAGCCTCATCCACCAGAACACAGGCACTAGTCTCCTCCACCAGGAAGCCTACACAACCCACTGAACTAACCTTAGCCACTGGGACAGACACCAAAAACAACGGGAACTACGAACCTGCAGCCTGCGAAAAGGAGACCCCAAACACAGTAAGATAAGCAAAATGAGAAGACAGAAAAACACACAGCAGATGAAGGAGCAAGGTAAAACCCCACCAGACCTAACAAATGAAGAGGAAATAGGCAGTCTACCTGAAAAAGAATTCAGAATAATCATAGTAAAGATGATCCAAAATCTTGGAAATAGAGAAAATGCAAGAAACATTTAACAAGGACATAGAAGAACTAAAGAGGAACCAAGCAACGATGAACACCACAATAAATGAAATTAAAAATACTCTAGAAGGGATCAATAGCAGAATAACTGAGGCAGAAGAACGGATAAGTGACCTGGAAGATAAAATAGTGGAAATAACTACTGCAGAGCAGAATAAAGAAAAAAGAATGAAAAGAATTGAGGACAGTCGCAGAGACCTCTGGGACAACATTAAATGCACCAACATTCGGATTATAGGGGTCCCAGAGGAAGAGGAGAAAAAGAAAGGGACTGAGAAAATATGTGAAGAGATACTAGTTGAAAACTTCCTTAATATGGGACAGGAAATAGTCAATCAAGTCCAGGAAGCACAGAGAGTCCCATACAGGATAAATCCAAGGAGAAACACGCCAAGACACACATTAATCAAACTATAAAAAATTAAATACAAAGAAAAATATTAAAAGCATCAAGGGAAAACCAAATAACATAGAAGGGAATCCCCATAAGGTTAACAGCAAATATTTCAGCAGAAACTCTGCAAGCCAGAAGGGAGTGGCAGGACATATTTAAAGTGATGAAGGAGAAAAACCTACAACCAAGATTACTCTACCCAGCAAGGATCTCATTTAGATTTGATGGAGAAATTAAAACCTTTACAGACAAGCAAAAGCTGAGAGAGTTCAGCACCACCAAACCAGCTTTACAACAAATGCTAAAGGAACTTCTCTAGGCAAGAAACACAAGAGAAGGAAAACACCTACAATAACAAACCCAAAACAATTAAGAAAATGGGAATAGGAACATACATACTGATAATTACCTTAAATGTAAATGGATTAAATGATCCCACCAAAAGACACAGACTGGCTGAATGGATACAAAAACAAGACCCGTATATATGCTATCTACAAGAGACCCACTTCAGACCTAGGGACACATACAGACTGAAAGTGAGGGGATGGAAAAAGATATTCCATGCAAATGGAAATCAAAAGAAAGCTGGAGTAGCAATTCTCATATCAGACAAAATAGACTTTAAAATAAAGACTATTACAAGAGACAAAGAAGGACACTACATAATGATCAAGGGATCGATCCAAGAAGAAGACATAACAATTGTAAATATTTATGCACCCAACATAGGAGCACCTCAATACATAAGGCAAATAATAACAGACATAAAAGGGGAAATCGACAGTAACACAATAAGAGTAGGGAACTTTAACACCCCACTTTCACCAATGGACAGATCATCAAACATGAAAATAAAAAAGGAAACACAAGCTTTAAATGATACATTAAACAAGGTGGACTTAATTGATATTTATAGGACATTCCATCCAAAAACAACAGAATACACATTTTTCTCAAGTGCTCATGGAACATTCTCCAGGATAGAGCATACCTTGGGTCACAAATCAAGCCTTGGTAAATTTAAGAAAATTGAAATCGTAGCAAGTATCTTTTCCGACCACAACACTATAAGACTAGATATCAATTACAAGAAAAGATCTGTAAAAAATACAAACACATGGAGGCTAAACAATACACTAATGAATAACCAAGGGATCACTGAAGAAATCAAAAAACACCTAGAAACAAATGACAATGAAAACACGACAACCTGAAACCTATGGGATGCAGCAAAAGCAGTTCTAAGAGGGAAGTTTATAGCAATACAATCCTACCTTAAGAAACAGGAAACATCTAAAATAAACAACCTAACCTTGCACCTAAAGCAATTAGAGAAAGAAGAACAAAAAAACCCCAAACTTAGCAGAAGGAAAGAAATCTTAAAGATCAGATCACAAATAAATGAAAAAGAAATGAAGGAAATGATAGCAAAGATCAATAAAACTAAAAGCTGGTTCTTTGAGAAGATAAACAAAATTGATAAACCATTAGCCAGACTCATCAAGAAAAAAAGGGAGAAGACTCAAATCAACAGAATTAGAAATGAAAAAGGAGAAGTAATAACTGACACTGCAGAAATACAATGGATCATGAGACATTACTACAAGCAACTCTATGCCAATAAAATGGACAACCTGGAAGAAATGGACAAATTCTTAGAAATGCGCAACCTGCCGAGACTTAACCAGGAAGAAATAGAAAATATGAACAGACCAATCACAAGCACTGAAATTGAAACTGTGATTAAAAATCTTCCAACAAACAAAAGCCCAGGACAAGATGGCTTCACAGGCGAATTCTATCAAACATTTAGAGAAGAGCTAACACCTATCCTTCTCAAACTCTTCCAAAATATAGCAGAGGGAAGAACACTCCCAAACTCATTCTACGAGGCCACCATCACCCTGATACCAAAACCAGACAAAGACGTCACAAAGAAAGAAAACTACAGGCCAATGTCACTGATGAACATAGATGCAAAAATCCTCAACAAAATACTAGCAAACAGAATCCAACAGCACATTAAAAGGATCATACACCATGATCAAGTGGGGTTGATCCCAGGAATGCAAGGATTCTTCAATATACGCAAATCAATCAACATGATACACCATATTAAATTGAAGGAGAAAAACCATATGCTCATCTCAATAGATGCAGAGAAAGCTTTCGACAAAATTCAACACCCATTTATGATAAAAGCCCTGCAAAAAGTAGGCATAGAGGGAACTTTCCTCAACATAATAAAGGCCATATATGACAAACCCACAGCCAACATTGTCCTCAATGGTGAAAAACTGAAACCATTTCCACTAAGATCAGGATCAAGACAAGGTTGCCCACTCTCACCACTATTATTCAACATAGTTTTGGAAGTTTTAGCCACAGCAATCAGAGAAGAAAAAGAAATAAAAGAAGTAAAACTGTCACTGTTTGCAGATGACATGATACTATACAGAGAGAATCCTAAAGATGCTACCAGAAAACTACTAGAGCTAATCAATGAATTTGGGAAAGTAGCAGGATACAAAATTAATGCACAGAAATCTCTTGCATTCCTATACACTGATGATGAAAAATCTGAAAGTGAAATTAAGAAAACACTCCCATTTACCATTGCAAGAAAAAGAATAAAATATCTAGGAATAAACCTACCTAAGGAGACAAAACACCTGTATGCAGAAAATTATAAGACACTGATGAAAGAAATTAAAGATGATACAAATAGATTGAGAGATATACCATGTTCCTGGATTGGAAGAATCAACATTGTGAAAATGACTCTACTACCCAAAGCAATCTACAGATTCAATGCAATCCCTCTCAAACTACCACTGGCATTTTTCACAGAACTAGAACAAAAAATTTCACAATTTGTATGGAAACACAAAAGACCCCGAATAACCAAAGCAATCTTGAGAACGAAAAATGAAGCTGGAGGAATCAGGCTCCCTGACTTCAGACTATACTACAAAGCTACAGTAATCAAGACAGTATGGTACTGGCACAAAAACAGAAATATAGATCAATGGAACAGGATAGAAAGCCCAGAGAGAAACTCACGCACATATGGACACCTTATCTTTGATAAAGGAGGCAAGAATATACAGTGGAGAAAAGACAGCCTCTTCAATAAGTGGTGCTGGGATAACTGGACAGCTACATGTAAAAGAATGAAATTAGAACGCTCCCTAACACCATACACAAAAATAAACTCAAAATGGATTGAAGACCTAAGTGTAAGGCCAGACACTATCAAACTCTTAGAGGAAAACATAGGCAGAACACACTATGACATAAATCACAACAAGATCCTTTTTGACCCACCTCCTAGAGAAATGGAAATAAAAACAAAAATAAACAAATAGGACCTAATGAAACTTAAAAGCTTTTGCACAGCAAAGGAAACCATAAACAAGACCAAAGACAACCCTCAGAATGGGAGAAAATATTTGCAAATGAAGCAACTGACAAAGGATTAATCTCCAAAATTTACAAGTAGCTCATGCAGCTCAATAACAAAAAAACAAACAACCCGATCCAAAAATGGGCAGAAGACCTAAATAGACATTTCTCCAAAGAAGATATACGGATTGCCAACAAACACACGAAAGAATGCTCAACATCATTAATTATTAGAGAAATGCAAATCAAACTACAATGAGATATCATCTCACACCAGTCAGAATGGCCATCATCAAAAAATCTAGAAACAATAAATGCTGGAGAGGGTGTGGAGAAAAGGGAACCCTCTTGCACTCTTGGTGGGAATGCAAATTGATACAGCCACTATGGAGAACAGTATGGAGGTTCCTTAAAAAACTAAAAATAGAATTACCATATGACCCAGCAATCCCACTACTGGGCATATACCCTGAGAAAACCATAATTCAAAAAGAGTCACGTACCACAATGTTAATTGTAGCTCTATTTACAATAGCCAGGACATGGAAGCAACCTAAGTATCCATCAACAGATGAATGGATAAAGAAGATGTGGCACATACATACAATGGAATATTACTCAGCCATAAAAAGAAACGAAACTGAGTTATTTGTAGTGAGGTGGATGGACCTAGAGACTGTCATACAGAGTGAAGTAAGTCAGAAAGAGAAAAACAAATACTGTATGCTAACACATATATATGGAATCTAAGAAAGAAAAAAAAAAAGGTCATGAAGAACCTAGGGGTAAGACGTGAATAAAGACACAGACCTACTAGAGAATGGACTTGAGGATATGGGGAGGGGGAAGGGTAAACTGTGACAAAGTGAGAGAGTGGCATGGACATATATACACTACGAAACGTAAAATAGATAGCTAGTGGGAAGCAGCCGCATAGCACAGGGAGATCAGCTCGGTGGTTTGTGACCACCTAGAGGGGTGGGATAGGGAGGGTGGGAGGGAGGGAGACGCAAGAGGGAAGAGATATGGGAGCATATGTATAACTGATTCACTTTGTTATAAAGCAGAAACTAACACACCATTGTAAAGCAATTACACTCCAATAAAGATGTTAAAAAAAAAAAAAAAAAAGAATCTGCCGGCCAATGCAGGGGACACGGGTTCGAGCCCTGGTCCGGGAAGATCCCACATGCCGCGGAGCAACAAAGCCTGTGCACCACAACTACTGAGCCTGCACGCTAGAGCCCATGCTCCACAACAAGAGAAGCTACCGTGATGAGAAGCCTGCACACCGCAACGAAGAGTAGCACCTGCTCGCCACAACTAGAGAAAGCCTGTGCGCAGCAGTGAAGACACAGCCAAAAATAAAAAATAGTAAAACAAAACAAAACAAAACAAAAATTTTGGGAGAATTGAGAAAATCTGAATATGGATGGATATTATGCAATTAGTGTTAATTTTCTCAGATGTGAAAATGGTACTGTGTTAGGAAGGACAAAATCCTCATTCTTAGTCCACGTGCTCTGGAGTACTTAGAGGTGAGGGGTCAGGACAGTCTACAGCTAAATCTCAAACAGTTCAGCAAGAGACCAAAAAGTGTGTGAGAGAGACAAAGCAAACGTGGCAACATAGTAACGACTGGTTGAACCTAGGTGAAGAGTGAACAAGCATTCATTTAGCTATCATTTCACCTTTTCTGTATGTATGCCAACTTTCAAAATAAAGTTGGAAAAATAAAACCAGACAGACACGGTTATATTACTTTAGTGTACAGTGGGAAAGGGGTGTAAAGCACAAAGACGTAAAAAGACTGGAAGGAAATAAACCCAAACATTAATAGTGCTTTCTCATCTTAGTGGGCTTATAGGTGATTTATTTTCCTTCCTAGTTTTCATATTTTGAAAAAATGCTCCATAATGGGTATATGTTATTTTTATAATCAGAAGCAATTTGAACATGCTCCTAAAAAATGTTAAGTTAATGCCTTTAAAGGATCACACATCATCTGGAAGATGGCGGAGTGGAAGGACGTGCTCTCACTCCCTCTTGCGAGGGCACCAGAATCACAACTAACTGCTGAACGATCATCGACAGGAAGACACTGGAACTCACCAAAACAGATATCCCACATGCAAAGACAAAGGAGAAGCCACAATGAGAGAGTCGGAGGGGCGCAACCACAATACAATCAAACCCCATAACTGCTAGGTGGGTGACTCACAAACTGGAGAACACTTATACCACAGAAATCTACCCACTGGAGTGAAGGTTCTGAGCCCCACGTCAGGCTTCCCAACCTGGGGGTCCGGCAAAGGGAGGAGGAATTCCTAGAGAATCAGACTTTGAAACCTAGCAGGATTTGATTGCAGGACTTCGACAAGACTCGGGGGAAACAGAGACTCCACTCTTGGAGGGCACACACAAAATATTGTGTGCATCAGGACCCAGGGTAAAGAGCAGTGACCCCATAGGAGACTGAACCAGACCTACCTGCCAGTGTTGGAGGGTCTCCTGCAGAGGCGGGGGGTGGCTGTGGCTCACCACGGGGACAAGGACACTGGCAGCAGAAGTTCTGGGAAGTACTCCTTGGCGTGAGCCCTCCCAGAGTCCACCATTAGCCCCACCAAAGAGCCCAGGTAGGCTCCAGTGTTGGGTCGCCTCAGGCCAAACAACCAACAGGGAGGGAACCCAGCCCCACCCATCAGCAGACAAGCAGATTAAAGTTTTACTGAGCTCTGCCCACCAGAGCAACACCCAGCTCTACCCACCACCAGTCCCTCCCCATCAGGAAACTTGCACAAGCCTCTTAGATACCCTCACCCACCAGAGGGCAGACAGCAGAAGCAAGAAGAACTACAATCCTGCAGCCTGTGGAACAAAAACCACATTCATAGAAAGACAGACAAGATGAAGAGGTAGAGGGCTATGTATCAGATGAAGGAACAAGATAAAACCCCAGAAAAACACCTAAATGAAGTGGAGATAGGCAACCTTCCAGAAAAAGAATTCAGAATAATGATAGTGAAGATGATCCAGGACCTCGGAAAAAGAAAGGAGGCAAAGATCGAGAAGATGCAAGAAATGTTTAACAAAGACAGAAGAATTGAAGAACAAACACCTAGAAGAATTAAAGAACAAACAGAGATGAACAATACAATAATGAAATGAAGAATACACTAGAAGGAATAAATAGCAGAATAACTGAGGCAGAAGAACAGATAAGTGACCTGGAAGACAGAATGGTGGAATTCACTGCTGCAGAAGAGAATAAAGAAAAAAGAATGAAAAGACATGAAGACAGCCTAAGAGACCTCTGGGACAACATTAAACACAACAACATTCACATTATAGGGGTCCCAGAAGGAGAAGAGAGAGAGAAAGGACCCGAGAAAATATTTGAAGAGATTATAGTCAAAAACTTCCCTAACATGGCAAAGGAAATAGCCACTCAAGTCCAGGAAGTGCAGAGAGTCCCATACAGGATAAACCCAAGGAGAAACATGCCGAGACACATAGTAATCAAACTGGCAAAAATTAAAGACAAAGAAAAATTACTGAAAGCAGCAAGGGAAAAATGACAACATACAAGGGAACTCGCATAAGGTTAACAGCTGATTTCCCAGCAGAAACTCTACAAGCCTGAAGGCAGTGGCATGACATATTCAAAGTGATGAAAGGGAAGAAACTACAACCAAGATACTCTACCCAGCAAGGATCCATTCAGATTCAACGGAGAAATCAAAAGCGTTACACACAAGCAAAAGCTAAGAGAATTCAGCACCACCAAACCAGCTCTACAACAAATGCTAAAGGAATTTCTCTAAGTGGGAAACACAAGAGAAGAAAAGGACCTACAAAAACAAACCCAAAACAATTAAGAAAATGGTCATAGGAACATACATATCGATAATTACCTTAAACGTGAATGGATTAAATGCTCCAACCAAAAGACACAGGCTTGCTGAATGGATACAAAAACAGGACCCATATATGTGCTGTCTACAAGAGACCCACTTCAGACCTAGGGACACATACAGACTGAAAGTGAGGGGATGGAAAAAGATATTCCATGCAAATGGAAATCAAAAGAAAGCTGGAGTAGCAATACTCATAACAGATAAAATAGACTTTAAAATGAAGACTGTTACAAGAGACAAGGAAGGACACTACATAATGATCAAGGGATCAATCCAAGAAGAAGATATAACAATTACAAATATATATGCACCCAACATAGGAGCACCTCAATACATAAGGCAACTGCTAACAGGTATAAAAGAGGAAATCGACAGTAACACAGTAATAGTGGGGGACTTTAACACTTTACTTACACCAATGGACAGATCATCCAAACAGAAAATTAATAAGGAAACACAAGCTTTAAATGACACAACAGACCAGATAGATTCAACTGATATTTATAGGACATTCCAGCCAAAAACAGCAGATTACACTTTCTTCTCAAGTGCGCACGGAACATTCTCCA
Organism: Balaenoptera acutorostrata; assembly: GCF_949987535.1. Classification (NCBI taxonomy): domain Eukaryota; kingdom Metazoa; phylum Chordata; class Mammalia; order Artiodactyla; family Balaenopteridae; genus Balaenoptera; species Balaenoptera acutorostrata. Next base: position 69,369,250 of record NC_080077.1, read on the forward strand.
GGATAGATCGCATCTTGGGTCACAAATCAAGCCTCAGTAAATTTATGAAAATTGAAATCATATCAAGCATCTTATCTGACCACAACGCTGTGAGATTAGTATCAGTTACAGGGACAAAAACATAAAAAACACAAATACATGGACGCTAAACAATATGTTACTAAATAACCAACAGATCACTGAAGAAATCAAAGAGGAAATCAAAAAATACCTAGAGACAAATGACAATGAAACCACGATGATCCAAAACCTATGGGATGCAGCAAAAGCAGTTCTAAGAGGGAAGTTTATAGCTATACAAGCCTACCTCAAGAAACAAGAAAAATCTCAAGTAAACAATCTAACCTTACACCTAAAGAAACTAGAGAAAGAACAACAAACAAAACCCAAAGTTAGCAGAAGGAAAGAAATCATAAAGATCAGATCAGAAATAAATGAAATAGAAACAAAGAAAACAATAGCAAAGATCAATAAAACTAAAAGCTGGTTCTTTGAGAAGATAAACAAAATTGATAAACCATTAGCCAGGCTCATCAAGAAAAAGGAGGACTCAAATCAATAAAATTAGAAATGAAAAAGGAGAAGTTACAACAGACACCGCACAAATACAGAGCATCCTAAGAGACTACTACAAGCAACTCTATGCCAATAAAATGGACAACCTGGAAGAAATGGACAAATTCTTAGAAAGGTATAACCTTCCAAGACTGAACCAGGAAGAAATAGAAAATATGAACAGACCAATCACAAGTAATGAAATTGAAACGGTGATTAAAAATCTTCCAACAAACAAAAGTCCAGGACCAGATGGCTTCACAGGTGAATTCTATCAAACATTTAGAGAAGAGCTAACACCACCCATCCTTCTCAAACTCTTCCAAAAATTTGCAGAGGAAGGAACACTCCCAAACTCATTCTATGAGGCCACCATCACCCTATACCAAAACCAGACAAAGATACTACAAAAAAAGAAAATTACAGACCAGTATCATTCATGAATACAGATGCAAAACTCCTCAACAAAATACTAGCAAACAGAATCCAACAACACAGTAAAAGGATCATACACCATGATCAAGTGGGATTTATCCCAGGGATGCAAGGATTCTTCACTATATGCAAATCAATCAATGTGATACACCATATCAACAAATTGAAGAATAAAAACCATATGATCATCTCAATAGATGCAGAAAAAGCTTCTGACAAAATTCAACACCCATTTATGAAAAAAACTCTCCAGAAAGTGGGCATAGAGGGAACCTACCTCAACATAATAAAGGCCATATATGACAAACCCACAGCAAACATCATTCTCAATGGTGAAAACTGAAAGCATGTCCTTTAAGATCAGGAACAAGACAAGGATGCCCACTCTCACCACTATTATTCAACATAGTTTTGAAAGTCCTAGCCATGGGAATCAGAGAAGAAAAAGAAATAAAAGGAATCCAAATTGGAAAAGAAGTAAAACTGTCACTGTTTGCAGATGACATGATACTATACATAGAAAATCCTAAAGATGCCACCAGAAAACTACTAGAGCTAATCAATGAATTTGGTAAAGTTGCAGGATACAAAATTCATGCACAGAAATCTCTTGCATTCCTATACACTAATGATGAAAAATCTGAAAAAGAAATTAAGGAAGCATTCCCATTTACCACTGCAACAAAAAGAATAAAATACCTAGGAATAAACCTATGTAGGGAGACAAAAGACCTGTATGCAGAAAACTATAAGACACTGATGAAAGGGATTAAAGATGATACAAACAGATGGAGAGATATACCATGTTCTTGGATTGGAAGAATCAATATTATGAAAATGACTATATTACCCAAAGCAATCTACAGATTCAGTGCAATCCCTGTCAAATTACCAATGGCATTTTTTACAGAACTAAAACAAAAAATCTTAAAATTTGTATGGAGACACAAAACACCCCGAATAGCCAAAGCGTTCTCAAGGGAAAAAAATGGAGCTGGAGGAATCAGACTCCCTGACTTCAGACTATACTACAAAGATACAGTAATCCAGACAATATGGTACTGGCACAAAAACAGAAATATAGATCAATGGAACAGGAAAGAAAGCCCAGAGATAAACCCACGCACCTATGGTCAACTAATCTATGACAAAGGAGGCAAGGATATAAAATGGAGAAAAGTCTCTTCAATAAGTGGTACTGGGAAAACTGGACAGCTACACGTAAAAGAATGAAATTAGAACACTTCCTAAAACCATATACAAAAATAAACTCAAAATGGATTAAAGACCTAAATGTAAGATCAGATACTATAAAACTCTCAGAGGAAAACATAGGCAGAACACTCCATGACATAAATCACTGCAAGATCCTTTTTGATCCAGCTCCTAGAGTAATGGAAATAAAAACAAAAATAAACAAGTGGGACCTAATGAAACTTCAAAGCTTTTGCACAGCAAAGGAAACTACAAACAAGATGAAAAGACAACCCTCAGAATGGGAGAAAATATTTGCAAATGAAACAACTGACAAAGGATTAATCTCCAAAATATACAAGCAGCTCATGCAGCTCAATATCAAAAAAACAAACAACCCAATCAAAAAATGGGCAGAAGGCCTAAATAGACATTTCTCCAAAGAAGATATACAGATTGCCAACAAACACATGAAAGGATGCTCAACATCACTAATCATTAGAAAAATGCAAATCAAAACTACAATGAGGTATCTCCTCACACCGGTCAGAATGGCCATCCTCAAAAAATCTACAAACAATAAATGCTGGAGAGGGTGTGGAGAAAAGGGAACCCTCTTGCACTGTTGGTGGGAATGTAAATTGATACAGCCACTATGGAGAACAGTATGGAGGTTCCTTAGAAAACTAAAAATAGGGGGCTTCCCTGGTGGCGCAGTGGTTGAGAATCTGCCTGCCAATGCAGGGGACACGGGTTCGAGCCCTGGTCTGGGAAGATCCCACATGCTGCGGAGCGACTAGGCCCGTAAGCCACAATTACTGAGCCTGCACGCCTGGAGCCTGTGCTCCGCAACAAGAGAGGCCGTGATAGTGAGAGGCCCACGCACCGCGATGAAGAGTGGCCCCCACTTGCCACAAGTAGAAAAAGCCCGTGCACAGAAACGAAGACCCAACACAGCCATAAATAAATTAATTAATTAAAAAAAAAAAACAAAACTAAAAATAGAATTAACATATGACACAGCAATCCCACTACTGGGCATATACCCTGAGAAAACCATAATTCAAAAAGACACATGCACCCCCCAATGTTCATTGCAGCACTATTTATTAACAGCCAGGACATGGAAGCAACCTAAATGCCCATCGACAGACGAATGGATAAAGATGTGGTACATGTATACAATGGAATAGTACTCAGCCAAAAAAAGGAATGAAATTGGGTCATTTGTAGAGACGTGGATGGATCTAGAGACTGTCATACAGAGTGAAGTAAATCAGAAAGAGAAAAACAAGTACCGTATATTAACGCATATATGTGGAACATAGAAAAATGGTACAGATGAACCAGTTTGCAGGGCAGAAATAGAGACACAGATGTAGAGAACAAACGTATGGACACCAAGGGGGGAAAGCGGTGGGAGGGTGGGGTGGTGGTGGGATGAATTGGGAGATTGGGATTGACATGTATACACTAATATGTATAAAATAGGTAACTAGTAAGAACCTGCTGTATAAAGAATTAGAAAAAAAAAAGAAATCACAGGTCTCCTCCCTGCCAGCCAGCCCAACATGCTCAGGGCAGAGTCTGCAGAACAGAAAGGTGTGCTGAGGTCTGATTTCATTTTCTGCCAGGACACCACGCCATGAGGAGGACGGCGACCGCTTACCTGGTGCTGGGCCTTATTCTCCATGTGCCCCAGCTTCGTGTTCATCTTATCCTGAACCGACACCAGCTCTGCTTTGATCTCCTCCACAGTTGCCTCCAACTGATTCTCCAGCTTGTTGATCAGGGGTTCACATCGACAGCCATTTATTGGCGCCTAAGAGGGAAGCCAAAAAGGAATCAGTCCAAGTCGTTCGTTCCTTCTGAAAGTATGTGTCAGTATACCAGGGGACCACACGTGATGCAGGAGACTCATCCCTGTGGTAACTTTGGACTGACAGGCCAAGCCTTGGCTCCGTAGGCGCTAAGAAGATTCAGAGAGGGTAACATACGGCCCCAGTCCTCAAGCTGCTTTTATCCACTATCCGGCCTCAAGATTATCTATCTATGCAGTCACCTAAGGACGGTGCAGAGAGCTTTGTAACATCCCTCTGCTCTCCGGGCCTAAGTGGCAGGAGGGTACTGCACAGTTTAGGTGGGGAGGGCCAGCTGGCTTATCTTCAAAGCTCATGCCTTCTGTAGTCACCGCCGAAAGTGGACATTAGCCCCCAGCAACAGGGTTACACAGACACCTCGCTTACGGCCCACAGTCCTGCCCTGACAGGGCCCGGCAGGTACCTGCATCACTTTGCCGTCCTTGCCCCGGTACAGCGTGTAGAGCTGGTACGCTCTGAACTCGTGGGGGGCGGCTGGGGGCGAACAGCGATGCCTGGGCCTCTTTTTAGGGTGACTGTGAGTGTGCGAGCTCTTCTGCTGTCCAGGCTGCTGGTCTGCTGGTGGGGTGGGGTCAGAAAACGCTGACGCCTGTGGGAGAGAAGGCGACAGCCACCCTGAGCGCCGTGACATCTGCGAGCCTGACGCCCAGCCGGCGGCTCCCGTCTGGCCCACCTTGCTGGTCTCTCGGCGTTCTACACCAGGTACGTGTCAAAAGAGATGTACCAGCACGCTTACCTTGTGTCCACAGCCGGCCAGGGCCGATTTTCTGTGCTCTGGCTCCAAACCAGCAAGCAAGCCAAGTGCAGTGGCTTTTTAGCTGCTGGGCATGATGCTATCCCAGGGCCCTCCGCCAGCCCGCCTCCCAGCCCTCTCGGCAGCTCTCACGTGCCTCCTGACCTTGGGCCTTGACTTTTTCTGCCTGTTGTCCTTTGCTCTGGGCTCCGGGGAGGCGGACGGGAAATCTTCTCTCGACTCTTCTTTTCCGGGTACAGCCTGTTCACTGCTATGGGTGTCTCCTGCTGAGACACTTCCCTACAGAGAAAAAAAAAAGCCCAGAAACCTCTTCTACTTGATCCCCCAGACTTTTTCAATAATGGCATAAAATTTCCCAGCCTCCATCCACTAAAGGACCCCTGGGAACCTTTGCCAATGACAAATTTCAGACATAGGAAGCACTGCCTGGTGGTTTTAACTGAACACCTGTGCTTTTCCTGGGGAGTTGAATGTTTGGTTTTTCATTTATTAGGTGCCAAACTAGATATCGCCTTGGATCTAACTCTATGTTCTGCAACTTCAGGAACGTAGTACACACAAAACACCTCAGCATTAGAGACTTTTTGGTCTTTTACATTTCAACAAAAAGACAATGCCACTCATTCTTTGACCTTGGACCCTCACAATTCAGAGGAGAGTGAGAACCTTCTGAAATGGAAAAAAAAAAAAATCACATTCCTGGTCCTTGTGAGAACTTTTACAAGTTAATATGTACAATTCACACACAGGAACCTAATGCGAGTTACAATGCCTTAACCCTGGAAATTGGTAAGATTTTCAAACAGAAAGAAAAACTAGTAGTTGGTATAAAATTTTATGTGCCAGAAGTTGTCTCTATATCCTCGTCTTCTTCCTCCTGGGAGAGCTGAAAGGCGTGGTTCATTCCAGGGCTGCTGTGCAGCTGTGCAAGCTGTTCACTGCACAAAGGCACCAAGCCGAGGGCGTGAGTGGGGCTGAGGGAGCTGAAGTCCATCTTGGTCTCTAGTCACCACACGTGCCCTGTGCTAGGCTGGTCTGCCCAGAAGGCATCTTTTTCTAATTTGCACAGCCTCTGCTCACTCCCTAAGCGGAAGGAGAGGCAACAAGCTACGCCACTGGTCCTCCAACTGTAGTCCACAGTGGAATCACCTGGAGGGCTTGCTCAAACACAGATTGCTGGGCCCTAGCCCAGAGTTTCTGATCCAGTGGGTCTGGGGTGAGGCCCCCAGATTTGCATTTCTACCAAGGTTCCAGGTGGTAAGTGGATCCACATTTTGAAAACCTCTGCTCTACATGATGAAGGGTGTGGTGTCAGAGAGGCTGTGCTGTCCACATGGAAGCGACAAGGCCACGGATGCACGGGGCTCGCAAACACAGCCACACAGGGTGCTGGAAAAGACGGGCGGCATGAGAGTACACGGCCTGAAATCGTGGAGAGAAGACAAGAGGCCAGAAGGAAAGACGGACAAGATCTGAAGGACCCAGAGGAAAGGAGAGACAGAGGAGGGCCCGGCAGCCGCCAGACGGGCCCGGAGGAGGCAGGGAGACAGTTTCCCACCCTGGAAGTGGGCGGGAGGGCTACCCCCCCACCTTGCTTTGTGCCACATCATCTCTCGGCACAGACTGAGCTCTCCTCTCTTCCTTGAGCCTCTCTCTCTTTTTCCTCAGGCTTCGCCCACGACTGAAGCGCAAGACCTGAAGGAGGCAAGAGGCATCGTTACAAACCACTGGTGTGCGCGGACCTAATGGAGCCTCCAGCCGAGCGGGGGGGGGACCAGGCGTTCACATCAAACACGAGCCTCTAGACCACCCACTATGCCTCCTCCATCCTGTGCTGGGGGCTTAGGGTCCCAGAGACGGGAGGACACATCATTCCTGACCTTGAGGAGCTCACAGTCTAGGACGGCAATACTAACAGGCATTTAGTGATGGGCCAGGGCGTCCACGTAGGTGTGAGAAGGCCATGCACGGCTCAACTCCAGGGAGCATGGCTCACATAGACTAGGATATGAACGGTGTCCCCTGGAGTTGTGCGACACAGCAGCCCTATGCCAGGCACGGTCTATCCCGGGACACTGGACCTGATCTAGCCCATCAGATTTTCTCTTGGCCAAACTATATCCAAATCATATTCAAACATAACTTTAATTCAAGCCTAACTGAGATGTACCTGTGAGCCATGGTACCAACCACGGGGCAGGAGTCTCTTCCCCCAAAAGAAGGCTGTGGTCTGCCCCTTCGAGGGCAGAGAGGTGGAATGGACACAGTCAAGTACACGTGGGACCCCACAGGCCCAGACTGGAGCCCAGCAGCAGCTAGTTGGGGATTCAGGCAAGTGATCTGACCTCTCTGTGCTCTGTCTTCTCAACGTGAGAACGGGGAACTGCCAGAATTAACCGAGACAATGTAGGTGGCCGGCACGCCCTGGACCAGTGGTCACTGGGGGTGTCTCCACCTGCCTAGGGGCCTTAGAATGCTCAGCTGGCGGAGATGTTTAACCACGGAGTACAGACCTGTGCGCTGGTGGAAACCTTCAATCCCTGGCTCAGGTCCACACCCTTCTCCTCCAGATTCCCTACTCCTAGTTCCAGGGTTCACCCCCCTTAAAAAACCCAAGGGGGTCCAGACGGTGAAAGCGCTTTCAAGGCCACACTATCTTTCTGCAATAAAACAATATTCTACTGTCTTCTTATACAGATAGATAAGGGCTCTCTGAAGTTCAGCCTAGTGTTTTTCATCTCAGTGTCAGACTTTCTTCTTCTTGTGTTCATTAAATTCAAGTGACATATTATAGGACAAAAAAAATCCTCCACGGGCAGTGGGTACCTCCTAAATGGAGAATTCCTGACAATATCTGCCTGCAGCTGAACCGGATTTTAAAATTATATTCACATTCCCTAAAGCCAGCAGTTCTGAAAGTGTCCAGGAACCCCTGAGTCCATGAGGTTAAGATTATTTTCATAATATTACAACAACATTGGCATTTTTCATGCTCATTCTCTCATGAGTGTACTGTGGTGTTTGCCAGAAGCTACATCAGTGACATTACAATAGACTGCATGCAGCAATAAAAGAAGATGCCAGAATTCTAAGTAAGACAGTAAGGAGATAAGCAAAAAATGTAAAACAATGCTACTCTTCTCATTTTTGTTTTGAAAAATAGTTCTTTTTCACAAAATGATGCTATTTATGTTACTACAAAATGGACTTTTTTTTTTTTTAAAGGTTTATTTATTTATTTATGGCGGTGGTGGGTCTTCGTTTCTGTGCGAGGGCTTCCCCCAGCTGTGGCAAGCGGGGGCCACTCTTCATCGCGGTGCGCAGGCCTCTCACCATCGCGGCCTCTCCCGTTGCGGAGCACAGGCTCCAGACGCGCAGGCTCAGCAGTTGTGGCTCACGGACCCAGCCGCTCCGCGGCATGTGGGATCTTCCCGGACCAGGGCATGAACCCGTGTCCCCTGCATTGGCAGGCAGACTCCCAACCACTGCGCCACCAGGGAAGCCCTGGACTTATTTTTAAATGAATATCTTTAATATTTCTAAACTTTATTTTCAAATACGGTAATTATTGATAGATATAAACTCACATAAACAGGGCTCTTTATGGGCCTCCGTAATATTTAAGAAAGTAGAAGGGTCCTTAGACCAAAAAGGTCTGAGAACCAGTGTCCTCAGCTAAATTTTAGACTCAGTAAGAAGTCGAGTCTGATGAAGGGAAGCAAGTAAGGCCCGTTGCTCATCTGCTTTATGGACACTTAGAACAGGACACAGCTCCAGAATCAGCCTGAAACTCACTTTCCAAAGCATTTGTGAACCACGTCAATCAAAAATAAGAAGTAACACTCACTTCACCCAAACACAAAATAAGAAAAATTCCCTCCATAGACCATGTTATTAGCCAGTGAAAACAACTCTGCAAGGCTCACAGCCTTTCTCAGAGAACTATGCCATCCACCAAATGGATCATCATCAATCTTTCCCACTTCACAGAAATCAGGGAATATTGATCTTAAGGCCTCGGAAAGAAGTATCCTCTTAGTACTGCTGTGAACCATCGAAATCCATGGTCAACTAAGGTGCCACGGCAAGGGGATTTCTCGTTTCAGACAAGGCTATTTCTGTAACTACAGATCGATCAACAGAACAGTATGCATGCAATTTTATGCATATTCCAAAGCTTTTTCTTTGCACTGAAAATAAGGGTTAGTAGGTACAATTATGTAAAAAAACAAAAAAAAAAAAACCTTTAGGCTTCCCTGGTGGCGCAGTGGTTGAGAATCTGCCTGCCAATGCAGGGGACATGGGTTCGAGCCCTGGTCTGGGAGGATCCCACATGCCGCGGAGCAACTAGGCCCGTGAGCCACAATTACTGAGCCTGCGCGTCTGGAGCCTGTGCCCCGCAACGGGAGGGGCCGCGATAGTGAAAGGCCCGCGCACCGCGATGAAGAGCGGTCCCCGCACCGCGATGAAGAGTGGCCCCCACTTGCCGCAACTAGAGAAAGCCCTCGCACGAACCGAAGACCCAGCACAGCCAAAAATAAATAAATAAATAAATAAATAAATAAATAAAAATTAAAAAAAAAAAAAACCTTTAAAAATATCCTATTTATTTGCTATTCAATATGGGTGTGGCAAAACTAGCGTCAGTCATTTTTTTTAATGGAAATGCTAAAGGAGAACCGCACAGGAAAGCAGTCCACAAGAGAGCTTTATCCCTGGGAGTCGAGACTCTTGGGCTCTGGAAGATAAATGACAGGCCGGCTAAAGGTACATCAGTCCTCGTGTGCCGGGGGGTCCTCCATCCCTCAAGACTCGATGATCCTCATGCGGCTGAGCGCGGAGCTAGCTGTCCATCAAACTGCCAGACACCGAAATGCCAGGTAACTAACGGCTTCTGACACTTACATAGCACCCTGTCCTTTTTGATCCGCAAGAGACTAGCATTTTTTTTTTTTTTTAATCAGGATTCCCAGAGGTGATTCTGCTGAGGATTTGTTTGCAAACAGCTGGACAGAGGTGGAGCCTTTTTCCAAAGGAGCACTCGACTCGCACCTGTCAGGGGCTCTGTGGATTTTCAGAGCCCACTGAGAAGGACCTTCTCCACGGGCAAGAGGGTGATTGATTTTGCAAGAGACAAAAATCTTAACCATTTCCAGAAACTGCTAGTTATTATCAGGCATGTTTTTAAAACTTAAATGGAATCAAGGCCATGCAGAACCGCAGGCTGGCTGGGATTGGGCCATGGTGCAGCAGGCTGGGGTCCGGACTCTCCCCCCTGGCTCCCTAAGACTTGGTCTTCTTGCAGCATTAGCCAGAATAAGGTGGAAAACCAATCAGCGTTTGCTGTAAGGTAACAGACTAGCTCTAACTGGGAAATAACCTAAAATGTCTAACATCAAGGAAATGGTTTAACAAGATACTGAACAGCAACCAAAAAAAAGAATATTATGCTTCCACTGTAATAAATAACTGTGATGCCTACAGAACAGTTTCCTATTACAGTTAGGATAAAGGGCATAATACCAAAGAGTACATACATTGTGGGCACAACTATATAAAAATTCCGTGTCTGTGGAAGGTACTATAAACAAAGTTATTTCAGGGTGCTAAAATTATAAATAGCTTATAAATTATCACTATTAGATTTCTTTGTGACTTAGATCGTTTCAACCTCAACTAAGATATCAGTCATCTTCTTAAACTGAATGATGGCCAATATACCATCATTTAATAAAAAAGGAGAAAACTATACTGTACTCAACTGCCTCTAGTGGACATTTACAGCTTTGTCTGCCCAGACGGATGCCTCATCCCACCTCTGTCTGGGAAATACCTCTTCTAACCACGCGGTCAAACGGATGCCACCACCATCTTCCTAAAGCACCTCTGTCCCACCTGTTCCGGGCATTTGCCCCAAGTTCGCCAATCATGATCTTCTCCTACGATGTTTTACCGTTTTTATTTATTTTTTGGCCGTGCCGCACTCCATGTGGGATCTTAGTTCCCCGACCAGGGATTGAACCCGTGCCCCCTGCATTGGAAGCACGGAGTTTTAAACCACTGGACCACCAGGGAAGTCCCTCCTACGACATTTTAAACTGGAACTTCTCCCTGACTGGGAAATTATGATTTGGGTAACTGGCTGTGACGATGATCCAACCGCAGAGAGGAAATGACGCCCATGTATGAGAACAGCCTGCTGGGCCTGAGGTCTCTGGTTCCAGGTATCCTGGAGGCTCACGTGGATCCTACACTTCCTGCTGCCTAGACAGTAAGCCCATCCGTCCCCTCCTTAAGTTGGTCTGAATTAGGCTTCAGTAGATGGCAACCCGCGGAATCCCAACGACCCTGCAGCCCCCGCATAATCAATACAACGGAAAATGCAACAAATCCTACCTGGGGCGCTTTAGTGAGGAGGAGAGCAACTTCTGGATTATTGTGGTAGCGGGCAGTCTCCAGTGGAGTCCGGCCTGCCTAAGGAAAGGCACAGGGAGGACCAGTGAGTACGGAACACCGGCCCCACGCACGCACAGCCCAGCGGGGACAGCTCCCCCAGGAGCTGGGGACTCCGCTCCCGGTCACAGCAGCACCTACACACGTGCTCCGCGAAACACAACCGTGCGTGCGACATGGTCCTGCTCGAGCCTCATGCATCCAACGGGGAGCCCAGTCACACCTGAGGACACAGGCACGCGGGGTAAGTGCTGACCAGGTGAGCAGCAGGTGCTCTAAGAGACAAGGGTCAGGGGCACTGCTCACCCAGGAAGGCTTCCTGGAAAAGGGGTGAGGGAGGCAAACAAAGCAAAGCAAAACAAAACAGATGGGGTCAAGGTGGAACATGTCACTTGAGAAAACACAAAGGATCATAAAAACCCAGCCAAGCGATACATTTTCCGGGAGTACAATGGAGAAAACACCTGGAAGGGCAGATCAGGGCCCAGCCACAGAGTCTCAGGAACTGGACTGTGAAAAACATTTAGGAAGCTATGGCCATAATGGAGACTCTAGGGAGATTAAAGCCCAGACCAGGAGTTGAAAACAGTGGGATTCAAAGGAAGGGAAAGGTGCTCACGGCATCATGGGGGAGGTACCACCAATCCAGGTACTAGAGCTGGGAGGGGGGACAACCAGCCTCAACACCCCCAACTCCCCAGACAACTGTTCCGCCCCCAGTGCCCCCCGAGTCTGTGCAATTTCAGGAGCACAGAGATCACAGGCCCACCTCCAGGAAGAGAGGGTGCCTGAGCTGGTGCCTGCTATAGGAGAGGGGAGAGGGGAGAGGGGAGAGGGGAGAGGGGAGAGGGGAGAGGGGAGAGGGGAGAGGGGAGAGGGGAGAGGGGAGAGGGGAGAGGGGAGAGGGGAGAGGGGAGAGGGGAAGGAGGGAGACACTGAGAGAGAGGGCGTGAGAGAAGATGATTTTGGAGAGAAAGCAGTTGGAGTTTTGAGGAAGATTAGTCTGGTGGCCGTTTTTCTGAGGACCACATCCGTTTAAAAGGCCTGGAACTCACTTTCGGTAACATCCACTTGCCAGTTTGCTTACACACCCCTGACCCTTTTTCATGCCAGAACATGCTCGCTGAGCAAAAATCATACAAATACCATATGATTTCACGTCTATGTGGAATCTGAAAAAAAAGATGGACTCGTAGAAACAGAGTAGAAAAGTGGCTGCCAGAAGCTGGGGTGTGGGGAAATACACAGAGGTTGGTATAAAGGTATAAACTTTCAGCTATAAGATGAACAAGGCCTGAGGATCTAATGCATAACGTGGTGACTACAGCTGATAACACTGTCTTCTATAATTGAAACTTGCTAATTGGAGAACTTAAATGTTCTCACACACACACACAAAAGGCAACCCTGAGGGCTCTGAAGATGAGCCCTCAGGGTTTGTAACTCATGGGGCTGCTGAGAGCAAGGGTCCCCTCAAGTCCACCCCCGCGGGCCCCAGGATCGTGGGGTCAGTGCCGCCGCACGCTCTTCCCGAGCGAGCCTGGGTTGAGGCTGTGCTCTGGAGTCTGCAGGAGGCGAGGCAGCAACAACACGCCCAATCCGGAAAGGGGTGGGAACGCCTTTAGAAACCACTGTTGCAACTCCACTTACGTTATTGACAATGGTCCCATCTGCTCCGGCTTCCAGTAGGATTTTAACCACCTTCTTGTGATTTAGGGCAGCAGCAATATGAAGTGCTGTATCTCCAGCCTGAAATTAATCAGAAGAAAGCCCGCTAAACCCCATCGGATCGTGGCCCATGGGCCTCTGGCTTTTTATTCCATGGCCTGGCGGTGGCTTTTCAAAGTCAAACTAAAATCTGTCTTAGACTGACTGACCTTGGCTAAAGTGTTATGTGGTTCTTTTATTATTTTTAACTCATACTTCATTTTTTATTTTTAAAATATATTTTATTGAAGTATAGCTGATGTACAATGCTGTGTTAATTTCTACTGTACGGCAAAATGATTCAGTTTTATAAATATATATATACTCTTTTTCATGTTCCTTTCCATTATGGTTTATCACAGGATATTGAATATAGTTCCCTGTGCTATACAGTAGGACCTTGTTATTTAAATGTGGTTCTTTTGAAAGAGATCTTGGAACTGAATGAACTTACGCACGAATACCACATTCCTTTCTGAGTGGAGATGCCAGAAATCACAGGACAGGAATAAATGCAGGGGGCAAAGTCATGCTGGGCCTGGGTTGTTGGGAATGGTGGGACCTGACCTGAAGGCAGGATCACAGGCAGGTAGCCAGGAGATCTGGACCCTGTCTCTCTGCGCAGACAGGGGGTGGGCAGAGAACCCCTTGGTTTCTGAGTTAGAATGAGCAGAAGCTTCGAAGATGGCTACTTCCACAGGCCCTGGAGTAATATCCCAGCCCTGCAGCCATCCTCAGGGATGTGAAAGGGCCACCTGGAATCATCCTGCAGGCCAGGGTGTTTTCTGTTTGGGTGGAGTCACTGAGAATCAGTGTTCGCTTAACACCAGATGTTTTCAAACTCTTACCAAATAGCCTATAAGTTTTTTGTTGTTGTTTTTAACAAAAAAATATTTCAGTCAACTGTGAAAGAAGGCTATGTCAAATGCAGCTTGGTGGGCCAGTTCCAAATGCAAACTGTTTTTAATTCCCAAACAGAATGACATAAGTAAGTCAGACCAATATAGAAGTGAAATCATTCATTCGTTCCTGGCAGGTGAACAAGTAAAGCATGAAAATCCCGCCATCCCAAGGCCCTCCTTCCCTGGTAAGTAGCAGAAGAAAGTGTTCATTTCATTCCTGAGTCACCTAGTTGTGTGTTTTGAGGGACGCTCTGGAGCAGTGGTTCCCAGTCTCACCTGCTCATTGGAATCAGCTGGGAAGCCTTAAAAACTATCCAGGATGCCTGGGTCCCACACAGACACTGATTTAATTGGCCTGCAGTGTGGCTTGGGCATGATGAGTTCCCAAAGCTCGCAGGTGACTGAAATATACCACCCAGGTTGAGAAGCTGCACTGGTTGGTGAGGGCTGTTTGGGGGTAACCTGATGAACCCAGAATCCATGGGGAGGCTGTAGAATGACAGAATTTAGCTATTTTATTAGGTCAGTGGTTCTCAATCCTGTCTGCACACTCAGGCCAGGAGCTTTTTAAAAATACCATTGCCTGGACCTCACCCCAAGATGTTCTGATCATTTACTTTGGGGTGGGACTCAGGAATGGTATTTTTTAAATCCTCTGTTGATTCCAATATGTGGCCAGGGTCAGTAACCACCATTATAGGGTATTTTTAATCTGAATCACAATCTAATTTTTTTTAATTTCAGATTTACATACCCAAACTCAGAAAAGTCAAACAATGCATCACTTAGGTATAGGTATCAATAAATAACAAGACAACTTTTTAAAAATCCAAATAACTATGAAAATCACATTTCCACAGAACACTAATAATCACAGATTTCAAAACCCCAGTATATGGCGTAGATACTGATCAGGTGCCGAACTTTACAGAAAAGAGACTCTCTCAGCTCACATAAAGGTGGCAGTTCAGGTAAGAGAACTCACGAGTCATGAGACACCTAATGCCCTTGCTTACTTACTAAGCCACTCTTCCGTGTGGGTTTCCTTTTTAAAAATCACACTAAAAACAAAACCCACCCCAGGATCTCCAGAAAATGTTCACTACGCAAATGTGGCGATATGAACTGGAATGCTAAGGGCATGCTTTCTCCAGGAGGCCAGATAAACCAGGGCCACAGGAACTCCATGGCTCCTGCAAAGGCCAGCACTGGCCAAGTCCCAGGCTGGGAAAGGACACCGCCCCCCAGCAGCCTCTGCTCCCGTCTGTGCTAACACACCTGCAGGTTAACCATGGGAAGGACACATGCACTGACCTGGTTCTTTTCATGGACAGAACAGAAAGCACTGAGGAGGAGCTTAATGATGGACAAGTGATTATAGCGCGCAGCAACGTGCAAACAGGTGTCGCCTGCCTGCGGACAGAAATCAAACTCTAAGCACGGTCTGAGCAGTTACAAAACAGAGAAGATAAAAAGAAAATATCATTTAAAAGCTGGCAGACTAGCATATATTCTTTAGAAGGTAACAGCCTGAATTATAAGCAACTCCTTTATCACAGACGCTCACTCCGTAACTCACAGCCCTTTTCTGTCTGCAGCCCTGCTTTTCCCCACCATGCAGGCTGTTTCGGGTTTCATACACTGGATGCCTGCTCCCCATGAGACCTTCGCAAGAGCTAAGGGAGGCTCTGCTTAGCTGGCATTTACTAAGACTCCGCTGACCCCAGCCTCTCCTACAACCCGAAGGCTCTGGAGTATCCTGATTAAGACCAACAGCACTGCTTTGGAAATGAGACTTTCGCATCACAGATCCATCATGGCTGAAAGGACCAGGAGAGCAGGGTGAGCCGTTGGACTTTAAGATCGTGTACTCTAAAAAATTCAAGTGCATCCCATTTTAGTAGGACCCCAGTATCCCATGGGGAGCAATGTAGTCTAGGGAGCTGATGAGGAACCAATCGCTGAGCATAAAACAGGGCATTCAGCAAAACTCGGGATCAGGACCTTCCTTAGTCCTGCCCCCAGAGAGAAAACAACAGAACTGGAGACAACGTGGTGACCTTCTGCAGTGCTCCCCTGGCGTTTCCATTCAAGCTCTAGTTCTGTCTAGAGATGCTGGCCGTCAGCACAACCCTCCCCCCGGATTAAGAAGGAACCAAGCTCAAAGCTGAAGTTCAGAGCATTCTCAGAACCACTTTAGATGAGCCTGCCCCCAATCAGGGGGGCCCCAGCTAAAGCCATTTTTGAGAGAAGCCTCAGATTGTCTTGTCACGTGGCTGAGACACGGGCTTCATGAAGGAAACGCAGCTCCGTGGAGGGAGGAGGGATACCCACGGCACCTTTCAGCTCAGGCACCTCTAAGAACTACTGGCCCATCAGCTCATCCCAAGGATGCCTCAGTAATGGATTTGTAGACGCCGGGCGTGGAGCATCAGAAGGCCTCCCGGGCACAGCATCAACCAATATTTGCTAAGAGTTTTCAGGAAGCCTCTGCGGGCAGAGGCTTCCTGAAAACAATTAGCTTCATTCCTAGACGCCTGCTGTACGCAATAAAACAGACTGCGAGGCTGAGGAGCGAGCGAGCAAGGATGGGAGAAAAGCAGGGTTTCCGAGTATGATTCCTCTTCCCATCCCCCTAAAGGACCCCTTAGCAATTAGCAAAAAATGAATACTTTCTCGGCAGTCCCCGAACCCTTTTTCCTGGCTACATGTGAATACTCTAGCATGCTTGCAGGGTTATTTTCCGAGGCGACATGAGAGCGCGCGAGGGAGGCCGGTTTTGTCCACCCACGTTATTTTTGAGGTCGGCGCGGGAGCCGCCCAGCAGGAGGACGCGCGTGCTCTGGGCGTGGCTATTCTGGCAGGCCAGGTGCAGAGCCGTGTTCCCGGCCTGGGAAGGAAGCAGACAGAAGAGAGCACACGTTAGCAACCCCTCTGCTTCACGGGCCTGCACCGGGCAGGCCTTGCCAGGGGCCGAGACTTACCCACAGAAGACTCAAGGCTCACGTTCTCTGCTTCCTGATCGGTGGTCCCAGGGCTTCAGTGGCAAGAACATTTAATTGGGAATCCAAACGGGCATTAAGAGTCACATCGCTCACAGAAACCTTGGTTCCAAGTCCTGGCTCTGCCACTTAACTCGTTGCAAGCTACTGGGCAAGGCTCTTAATTGAATTCCTTACCTGTAAAATGGAGCGTGACTCCTACATGCCGAGGCTGTGAGGATTGATTCGGAGAGCCTAGGAGAGCACCTTCTTAATGGCAGAGCACTGTGCAGGTGCACGAGGTTGTTCCTCTTAGCGACAAGAGGAACACGGAGGAGAGCTGTGTTAGGGTAGCTGTTGGTTGGCTACCCTACCAACAGACTCAGGAAGGCAAACAGGCCACAACTAACACTGCAGGCTAAAGGTTAACAGAATTTGCAAGCCTTTTTCAAATCTTGGGTTTTTCTTGAAACATCAAAATTTGAACTACGGACAAGGCCTCTACCCAACAGCCCATAATACAACTGCATCTGTCACTTCCCACACAGATAAAGCCCCTCTTGCTTTTGGACTCTACCTTCAAGGTCAAAATGGCAACCAAAGGTCAGAATCATGTCCACAGCAACGTTGCAGAAAGAATTCGTGACAAGAAGAGAACTCTTTGAAACTATGGGAATAAGGCCTGCAAGGCTGCTGCTAACCCCTAGAAAAGCAACAAGAGAAACAGGCAACGTGATTTGGTGTCAGCCTGCAAAGACTCAGGAGATTAAATACATAAGCTCAATGTTTGTTCTGCTGAGCTTAAAAGCCGCGTCAGGCCTGCAGCTGCAGGCTCAGAGCTATCAGCCTGCCTGTTTAGGGTTTTTCCCTGGCCTGCTTTACTCCTCTCTGGATCACACAGCACTGTTCTGCCCATACTCAAGGATGGTTTATATTCCTTCCCCTTGAAAAGACGAACGAGTTTTTAAAAATTGAGGAAAACTGTGTGCTGCTGGATCACTCACTCTCCTCTCACCACCTTAGCTCTAACCAGCCTGGGCAGAGTCTTCCTTCCTCGCTGTTACCTCCAGGAACCTGGTGAGTTCTAGAGCCCGAGAATTGCGGGAGCTCTTGGTCATCAACCCGCGTCTGCAAGCTGGAATCACCTGGGGGGCCCTTTAAACAGACCAGTGCGCAGGCGCAACTCTGATGGCCCCGCCCCAGGGGGTGGGGCCAGGCCGCTCAGGTGTAGGCGCTGAAAGGCTGGCATGCTGGGAAACCCCGACCCCCGACTCAGGGCAAAACGGTACAGCTGGTCACCCCAGGCCTGGTCCTCAGGTGGGTTTGGTTTTCTCCCCTCTCCCCGTGTTTTTAAAGTTTCCTAGGAGATTTTAAAGGGCAGCCGGGTAGAGAACCACTGCTAGCTTAGTCCTCCAAAATGAAGGCTCTGCCCGTGTTTTAAACACTCTGCTCCCTGTGGCAAGGCCCAGGGCTCGGCTTGGTGTGATTCTCGGTGCACACAGAGAAGGTTGTCTCAAAGCTGCTGGCTTCGTGGGAGTCATTAAATGTGTTGAATAAATGACTGGAATAAAAGAAATCTGATGGCTCTAGAAATATGCCAAAATTTACTTTGCCAATTAAAAAAATCAATTATGCTGAAAAGCATTTGGATGAAGAAAATGAAAAGACATGGGTTAGAATACAGGTGGTGGTACATCTATACAATGGAACGTTACTCAGCAATTAAAAGGAATTAACTAATCATACACGAAACAATATAAAAGACTCTCAAAACCACTGTGCAAAGTGAAAGAAGTCAGGCGCAAAAGGCTGCAATGTCAAAACCTGAAATTAAAAAAAACTGTGACCTAGGTAGATATACATAGCAGGCATTTTCCCCACCCTGAGTAATGAGTACTGATCTCCCAGACGAGGGCTGCTATACTTTGCCGAGTAAGCACCTTTCTTATACAATGGAATATTATTCAGCCTTTAAAAAGAAAGAAATCCTGTCATTTGCGACAACAGGGGTGAACCTAGGGCAATACACCAAGTGAAATAAGTTAGAGAAAGACAAATACCGTATGATTTCACGTCTATGTGGAATCTGAACAAAAAATGGACTCGTAGAAACAGAGAGTAGAAAAAACAGCTTCTGGCTGCCAGAAGCTGGGGTGTGGGCAAATACACAGAGGTTGGTAAAAAGGTATAAACTTTCAGCTATAAGATGAACAAGGCCTGAGGATCTAATGCATAACGTGGTGACTACAGCTGATAACACTGTCTTCTATAATTGAAACTTGCTAATTGGAGAACTTAAATGTTCTCACACACACGCAAAAGGTAAATATGTGAGGTGATCAATGTGTTCATTAACCCCTGGGAATTATCAAATCATCACGTTGTGCACTTTGAATATCTTACGATTTTATGTGTCGATTATACCTCAATAAGGCTGGGGGAAAAGAAAAAAGAGAAGGACCTCTAGAGGCTTCCCCAAAGGCTGTGGCTGGTGCAGAATGGAAGTCCCTCCTCTGGGATGGCACCTCACCTGTGCTTCCAGCAGCCGCCCTGCTGCTTTATCTAGAGGGAGGACGCACGGCTTCCCACACGATACTTTTGGGGCCCTGCAGGGGACAGGAGGGAGTGTGGTGGAGACCCACCAGGGCTGGTTTACAGCCCTAATTGTGTCACAGACAAATCACGTATCTTGCAAAAGACTCTACTGGCTCCCCGCTTTGGCCTCCCTATGCATTAATTGGAAACCACCTACTTCGAGTTGGTATAATGTTCCAGAACATGTACCACCTGGAAGAAATGGAGAGCCACCAGCGTGCCGGGCTGTGAGCCAGGCATTACCGGAGGTGTTACGACGCAGGGCTTGCTGCTTTCCTCAAGCTTTCGGCCCCTGAGGGAACCATGAGAAACATTTCACCGGTCAACGCAGCACAGAGCTGTGTGCAGTCCAAGAGAGCCCTCTAAAAACCGCCCGATGGGCCTGCGGGGACTGGGCTGGAGGTCAGCGGGCGGAAAGGAACAGGGTACCCCTGAGGGCGGGGGCAGCAGGAGGGGACGGTGAGCCCACACCGCCATACAGGAGGTGCACGCCAAGCTCTCCCAGAGAGACAACAGCAACAGAGGCTGAGGCCACTCTGGGGAGGCCCCAGACAGCGCCGGGCTGAGGAGCTTTCCTGGGAAGTTTCTGAGCGGAGGGGCAGCAGGATGCAAAGGGATCAGGCAGATGGGTCAGTCTGCCGTGAGGCTTCTGAACTAGTCCGGGGACACACTGATAACGAGCATGGCAGGAGAGGGAGGGAGGAGAGGGGGGTGACAGAGGACAACGAGAGAGAGGAGAGGCTGCTGTCCTTTCCTGTCCCCGCAGGACAGGGCTGGCCCCCTAAACCGCACTCTCATAGACCAACGGGAAAGCAGGGAGAGCCGCAGCGCTCACAGGAGGCCGGAGCCCCAGGTGGGTCCTCCTGCTCCCCACGTGGACCCCGAGCATCGCGCCCGCCGAGGAGCTGCAAGCTTTCAATTCCCACCAGGTTCCGCGGCCCCGAGCCCTCGCTCTGCTCAGCGAGAGGAGGTTCCCGCCGGGAAGGCAGGCCGGGCTGTCCTCACCTGTGGCCGAGGGGACCTAGCACCTGCCGGGCCTCACCTTGTTCTTGGCAAGCACGTTGGCTCCCGCTTTAACGAGCAGCTTGGCAGACTGGCTGAAACCGTGCCAGGACGCTTCGTGCAGGGCCGTGTTCCCGTCCTGGAGAGCACACACAGGAGAAAGCACGTCAGCCGAGCCTGGTCCATCTCACTGTCGTCAACAGAGCACAGGGCACTTTAGGGCACAAGCAGGGGCCTTTCCCCGCCGGGGCTTCTCACCTGAACCACGGGACCCAGGCAGTGATTTGAGTGGTCAGTTTCTCCACTCTCCTAGAAATGGTATCTAACAAGTGCCATTCCAGATGCGTTCGAGATTTAGGATGTATTACAATGCACGACTTCAGGCATTGGGGCTTGAGTCTCTCCGGGAACCCAGGGTGAGAAAGGCTCCAGGGCCCATGCACAGCTCATGTGTAACAGAAAGTAGCATCAGGAGGTACGATGCCCCTTCCTCCCCACCTCTACCGCCCCTGAGGGCTCCTCTGCTCTGCTCCGGCCCCAGAGAGAACCCCGCAAAGGTCAGGCAAATGAAGAGTCCAGCTTCACAAGTTCCAGGGCCCCAAGGGCAGACAGGTAGATTCCACGGCTCCTTTTTCTTCCCCCAAATCTAATCTCTCCCAGTTTAATCCAAAAGCCTCAGGGCCCCAAACAAATGAGCAGACACTGAGGACAGTAATCTATCTGTAAATAAGGTAAACGAGTGTCCTCAATAGACGGTTTTTCAATAGAAATCAACCCATTAAACATAGCTTGTATTTGCTTAACTTACTATTAAAAAAAGACACATTAAGTGCAATGAACTGCGTGGGGTGGGACCTGGGATTAGGGGTGAGGGGATGGGGGCACAGAGAGGAGAGATGGAAACGCCCTCCCGGCTGTTCCAGGCCAGGCGCAGGGCCGTCAGCTGGGGGCAGTGCAGGGACAGTGTCCAACTGTGTCCAGACTCTGGCTTAGGCATTCATTCAACACAGTAAGCCACGGGCCTGATACTGCTGACACCCACAGGGGAAGTCTAGGGTCTCGAGGGCTGTACCAAAGGCCAGGATATGTGGCCTGGAAGCAGGAAGCAGAAGGAAAAGTGAAGGGGGTCCCGGGTGGGAGCACTTCTGGGTGCTGGTAATGACCTCCTTCTTGATCTGGGGGCTCACACAGATGTGCTCAGGCAGTGCAAACTCACTGAGCTGCACACGTATTAGTTGTGCACCTTTCTGTATATGTATGTTACACTGTAATAAAAGGTTGTTTAAAAATAGTGGACAGAGGCCAGGTTGCACTTAATTGCAAAGTCCCATGTTTTAAGATGGTCTGACAATTTAAAAACACTGGATTAATATGTCATTGGGATTTTTTAAAGACTTGATTTTTCTTATTTTTTCTTCCAGTGTAGTTTAAATAAATTAACTCACTCCATTATCTTAAAAAAAAAAAAAAAAAAAAAAAGGAAACAGAGAGGCTGGGGCACATCCCTTCCCCCACCCAGGCCTCCAAAGGTCACTAATTCTAGACTTGTTTTCTTCACCATTTATATTTACGTGGTTGCCCACTGCTGCCACAGAACAGAAGGATGAGCTTTTTAAAAATTCAATATCAGATACTCTTTCGGAGAACCCTGGGCCGATTTCCTCATGTTGAGGCATGAGCGCTGACTCGGGAATGACAGCATCTCACGAGCTCGGCAGGTCCCAGAGCGGGTCCTCAGGCTGACCCGTCCCACTTCCCTCCTCACCTTGTCCTGTCGGTCCAGAGCACAGCCCTCCTGGATGAGCGCCGCGATGACCTCGGTGTTCCCCACCACCGTGGCCCGGTGCAAGGCGGTCTGATCGCCCTGCGGGTGGCGGGGAGACAGGGACAGCAGTCAGCTCTCTCCGGCCCCTCCCCACTCGCTCCCTCGCTCCTGCGCTCGACACAGGGACATCCCCATCACCGCGCGCCAGCCGGGCTTGGTGGGCTAGTTAGTAGACAGTGCATGCCGGGAAGAGTCATTCTGTTCACAACTCAGCGGTAACCCTAAGCCAACTGCAGAACAGCCCTGGGCCACAGAGCCGACCTCTGGATGAGGGTCACCCCAGGGGATGGCGGTGTGACTGTCACATCTGTGAAGAGTGGGTCTGAGAGCTGGGCTGTGTGCTGTGCAATGGAACCAGCAATGCCTGCAATCTTTACTCCCTGCTGAGTCCTCCCGTTCCCCAGGGTCAGAGGACTCACTAGCCTGCTCTGTCAGCTAGCGGCACTCATGACCGGAGGGCGGGTGTACTTGTTGATTGACTGGCCCTGGCCTGGAGCAATGCAGGGGTTACGCTAGGACATCTGAGGACGCCAGGGACTCAAGCTGTCACTGCACAGCTCTAAGAAGCCTCTTCTGATGTTTCATGACAGCATCCTCGCTGATTTATGCTGCATTTGACCCCTTTCTCTGTGATCAGATTCCTGGGATTGCCGACCTTCTTTTTCTCTGTCAGGGCGCCAAAGGGAACTTGACTCTTCCCCTAATTGCAGTTGAGAGAAGGACTAAAATCCCAGAGGTCAGACAGTCAAGTCTGTAACAAGAGAGAGTTCTGAAGTCTCTGAGGGCACATCTTGTCTCTGACAGGCACTCAGGAAATCAAGTCCAGCCTGGGGCGCAGGCTTGAATGGGGAGATGGGTGAACAGTGTGGAAAACTCCTGGTGGGACGGAAGGGGCGCAGGGCAAGGGGGTCAGGAGATGTGCGTCGTGCACAGCCTTGGGAGACACCTGTCACCTCGCTGGACTTCAGGTTCTTCACCTGTGAAAGGAGGCAAGGTCCCTCCCTTCCCTTCTTGGGGGTCTATGATGTGGTTGGCAAGAGTTTTCTGGTGGAACACTGGAGGGGCAAAGGACATGCCCTGGGGCACTCCTGGTTCTTAGCCCAAGAGAGGAAAGAAAGATGATTAGAATACAGAAAACATGGAGGTTTTTTTAAAGAAGGATGCACTGCTACCTATAAATAGCCTTAATCAAATGCTGATTCTACTTACATCCCTGGAACCTGTAACAAATGACAATGCACTTTAAAGGCACTTAATCCAAAAAAAAGTTCTGGAGATGGATGGTGGTGATGGTTGTATAACAATGTGAGTGTACTTAATGCCAATGAACTGTACACTTAAAAATGGTTAAAATGGTCAATTTTATGTTATGTATAGTTTATGACAATAAAAAAGCACTTAATCCTATTTAAAAACCAAATTCACATTCTTAAAATTTTTTTAAATCTCCCTTTAAAAATCCATGAGGGGAGGGACTTCCCTAGTGGCACAGTGGTTAAGAATCCACCTGCCAATGCAGGGGACATGGGTTCAATCCCTGGTCCGGGAACATCCCACATGCCGCGGAACAATTAAGCCCGTGCGCCACAACTACTGAGCCTGCGCTCTAGAGCCCGCGAGCCACAACTACTGAGCCCACGTGCCACAACTACTGAGCCCGCGTGCCACAACTACTGAAGCCCACGCACCTAGAGCCCGTGCTCCGCAATAAGAGAAGCCACCGCAATGAGAAGCCCGCACACCGCAACTAGAGAAAGCCAGCACACAACAACGAAGACCCAAAGCAGCCAAAACAAAAAACAAAAAAAAACCATGAGGAGAAATGATTATTTTCTTCCTTATACTTTTTAATACTTTCCAACATTTTACACGTATAATTTCTAGCATCAGTAAAAACTGCTATTTATTAAAAGTCTAAGCTGTACCAATATACCAGGAAAGGGACTGTCCATGTCTCAGAAGCTTTTCTCACTGTTCATTCTGCAGTGATGGATCCGGACCTCCACTCTCCCATTACCATGATTCCATCCACTGTCCACTGCATTCTGTCACCAAACCCTCCCCTTGGCATCCTAAGCTACTATTCCCATTACAAATTAGCTTTAGCCTTGGTTTTCTTCTCACCCACCTTTCCAAGACCCCTTACTCAAAGAGGACCCTTTCTTTCTGTGTGACATGCAGTCAAAAGCAGGACGTGGCCACTGGCTCAGTGTTTGCACAAGGTGTGCGAAGCCATTACACATCGTCTTCAACAACTTAGGAAGTGTTTCCAGATGAGGTGTACTTAGTAATCATGAAAAATTGCCCAGTCTTAACTTTTTAAAACTTCTATAAGAATCTCCAAGACTGCCTGTTTCCCTACCAGCATGGTGATGGGTTTTCCCAATACGGACCCCAAGTGCAATTTATTGTTACTGACCTGATAAGAAATGTGGTGCCCTGTTCTCAGCAACAAAAGTGAGGCTGCAGCCCCCTCCTTCAGGGTAAACACCCACTCAGTCAGATTTCTAATCATTAGAGGCCTTTTACTATTCCCACAAGCTGCCGGCATTCTAACTAGCACTCCTTGGCCCAATCAGAACAACCCTTTTACGTAACCAGATGTAACCATTCTGTGCGTGTTGTGCATAAAGTGTGGGTCGTGTCGGCCACTCTTGCTGCTAAGTCACGGCACAGTCTAACCTCAGCCTGGCTTCAAGTCAAATGCTTTATTGTGTTTCACGGGCTGCCACTAAATCATGAGTTGAGGCAGTTTGGAGCCAGAATGTCACCAGTATTTATTACTTGCTTTTAGCATGAATCTCCTGTACTTGCTTCCCTGGGGGTAACATTCCTTTGTGAAACTCTAGCTCAATGCAAGAAGCTAAATCTCACTTCTAGTTCAGCCCTTAAAAGTCAATTTCCGGAGGGACGAGCAAAACGCGCAAGGAGACCTGACGACCTGGGTGAGGCTATGGTGGGAACAAAGGGTCCTCAGGCACCTGGCACAGGTGTCTCCTGCGTGTCCCCTTTCCTGGCCCTGCCTGTCTCCAGGCCACAGCCTCCCCTCCATCTTCACACCCCTCAGTCACAGACCCGCTCAAAGCCAGGGTCCTTGCCTCAGGTGTCGGATATACACGGCTGTGAAGGCCAAAGCCAGCCTTTCCCCACCCTGAGTGGTCCTTGAGCAGGACCGTTAGCTTTGCTCACACCAGGTGGGGTGGGTTTGGAGGACTGGGTGAGACACTTTCTCTGGTACATAAAAACCAGCCACCCTGAAGTTACCAAGGTGAGCATCACAGCCTGAGAGACGAAATACATAAGCCAAGGACCACCTCAGGCTCAGAGCTACTCTCTCCCAGAACACAACACAAGCAAACACCTGAGACCCTTGATTGAAACAGGGTCAATTACCTGTGAATCAACTCTTCCTCCTATAAAACTAAAACTTACTTTTGAAATATTTCCTCTTTGAAATATGACACAGAAAAGAACAAGATGTATCCTCACTACATACTTATAACAGACCCAAGCAGCAACTTTGACATAATCTTTATTTCTATATGATCTAAATACCAACCATGAAATTCTGAAACTTTGGAGAAAAAAAAAATAGCTAGGAAAAGTGTGGCACTCTCAACAAAATTTACTCATTATTTATTCAGCGAATATTTATTAATCCTCTACTACGCTCCAAGCACCGTGGCATCTAATTCTCTCATTTTATTTATTTATTTATTTTTTTAAAGGATTTTCTTATTTATTTATTTATTTATTTATTTTTGGCTGTGTTGGGTCTTCGGTTCGTGCGAGGGCTTTCTCCAGTTGCGGCAAGCGGGGGCCACTCTTCATCGCGGTGCGCGGGCCTTTCTCTATCGCGGCCCCTCCCGTCGCGGGGCACAGGCTCCAGACGCGCAGGCTCAGCAATTGTGGCTCACGGGCCCAGCTGCTCCGTGGCATGTGGGATCTTCCCAGACCAGGGCTCGAACCCGTGTCCCCTGCATTAGCAGGCAGATTCTCAACCACTGCGCCACCAGGGAAGCCCCTCTCTCATTTTATTGATTAAAAAAACCAAGGCCCAGGGCAGTTCAGTGGATAACCAGCTAATTTGGGGTAGCATGGCTGGGGCAGAACTCAAATTGACAAGGCTTTTTGCACTCACCCTGAGCTGTTTACAACCTATGAAGTCAATTAACCTTAAGACAGGCCTTAAAAAAGATCAGGTGCTTCTGTGGGATGGGCTGCCTCTTTATGGCATCATCAAGCTAAGTGATTGAGCCCAGTGCCTTGGCAAGTATAGGCACCTGAGAAGTATTTGTTGAATGATTAACTACAAAGAAGCAGAAGGAAAACGCTGAAGCTGGAAACTTGACCCAGCAATCTTGCCGTTTGGCACTTTGGTTTGGAACAGGCAAATCGTGTTCCAAAGTGACTGCAACTGTCTGCAAAGTGCATGAACTGCCAGCTCTCCATTTTTCTAAGATGTCAGTGTTCCTTACTTTGGGATTTCAAAAGGTTTGCAACCACTGAGGTCTAGAACTTTGTTCTGAAATACTTTTAGTGTTCTCTCCTACACGGTGAAAAACAGTGAGCACAATGTGGGCAGATTCCAAAGCCAAGCTCATGGGAGAAACCCCAGTCATGCAAGGGTGGACCATGCCCCTTCTTCAGGAGGAATCCCTCCCAGGTGCCACAGGCAGACATGTTGCAAGGAAGCTCAAGACAGGGTAGGTGCACAAAATAATTGCTGACCTCTTTTTCTCCCTCTGATCTTCCAGGGTTCTTCCTAGCCTTGCTTCTCTGGTTTTTCTTATTTTTCTCTTCCTTCATGCCTTTTACCGTGGCCACGGGGTCCTGGACTATTTCTGAGGTGGGGGCCGTGTGATTGCTCATTGACCAATCAGAGATGGCCTTAGAGCTCCAATGAGAGTTGACAGGGTTGGCAGGAGGCAAGAGGGAACTTGCCCCTGGAGTTGCATATTCTAAAGAACTGGTTTCCACAGGTTCAAATTCATAATAATCCCACTCCAGGGCACTGGAGGTCATTCTTCAACTAATTCTCAGTCTTTACCATGACATAAAGCACAGTATCTGTAGAACACGAAGTTAGGAGTAAATTCTTCATAACATTAACCTTCTCTATTGCTACCCATCACCCAAGACAGGTAACTTCTGAAATGATTTTTTTCCAATACTTAATCTCCCACCAGCTTCTTTAAAGAACACTCATAAAGAGTTTTCTTCCTTGAATTCCTACATGAGTTTCAAGGCTGATCAACAAGCACAGTAAATGTATAGAAGACACACATGAACCATATGCTGGCAAATGCATTACTTCAGAACTAGTAGAGATCAATTCTACCGTCTCCATTCCCAGCTGTTTCTACACTGTTTTGTTGTTGTTTGTTTTGTTTTAAGCTACCTGGGAGAAGCAATGTATGCATCGTCTAGAGCAAGGGAAAGATGAAAAAAAAAAAAAAAAGATTTCAATAAGTGAAAGAGTTCCTCTCTAAAAGTAGAGCTGGCTTTTCCTTCTGCTGCCATGTCCCCCTTTGGCTGCCCTGGCTCCTGACTATTTTACTTCCTATCTTGCCTGATATAAACAGCAGTAGTTCTAGAAAGTCAGCATGGCTTTTGCTTCAGGAGAACACAGTGATACTTGCAGCTCAGGACCTGAGACAGGAGTGTTGGGTCAGGATAGGTTAGCATGCCTGGTACTGCAGCCTTGCCACCGTGGCAAGCAAGGGCTTCAGTTATGCAGAGAAAACCAGATGCAGTCTGACATATTTGCACCAAGCACTGAATGCCCTGTGTTTCCTGTGGTCAGAATCTCTTCTCTCTCCCTGTATTTTTGCTCCTGTCATGTAAGGATAAGATATAATCAGGTATGTTATGATGGCTACAGTGCAAGGAAAGAAAAAAGTATTGTGACCCAAGGTAGAAATCAACAGCTTAAAGCTAGATCAGCATCTTTTGAAAATAATATCCTTGATGACTCAATAGGTTCCAAATATAACCAGAAATTTATGAATGACACTGACAGCCTTCTGCCCGTGTATATGACATATTTGGTTATTTCTTTGTGAATGCTGTTCTTCTCAACTTGTGTGTTTGCCAAGTTTTAGGACATTACACAGACTCAAAGAAAACTCGAAACACTTTGGTAACCCATACCCTAGCCCACCTGAGGGTCTGAAATCTGATAATGTTCTGTAACCACAGAGATTACAGGTGAATCTGGAAGTGGTTTATAAATACTAACTCTCCAAGATTCTGTGTTCCTCACAAAAGTCCTTACTCCTTTGAGTCCTACTATACAAATTAGAGTTAGAAACAGAATTGAAAGTTTCTGAAAATCGCTTCCAATCAGATTATCATTAGGATATTTTCCTAATAGCTCACTGGACGGCAATTTACATAATCTTTTCTACATCCCCTTCTTAGAGAGTTCACCCCCTTCAAAGACCCAACAGGGCCACCCTATGCACTAGGTGACCCCATGCCAGCCACTGCTGATTTACTCAGGAATAGATTCTTGACTCCAAAAGAGCCAACTGGAATCTCTTTCTAGATCATTTGACTAAAGAAACTCAGAGACTGAGTTTCAATTATGGCAGAGCACCAGAGTGAACTCTTTCTGGAGGCCTCCTTTTTCTCAGATTCCGTGAGATCAGTGTGCTGTTGTTTCTTTAAATAGGTCCTTTTTAACTGAATGTATACAGAGTAAGAGAAATCAAGGCGAGAAAATAAAAAAATTAAGTTTTTAAGCCTCACCTTTTCTCCAGTTATAAGTTTGGTCAATGACACATTTCCAGCAAGCCTTGCCCATAACTCGTGCGTGCGTGTGTGTGTGTGCGGTGTGCTCCTTCATACTGAGACAGGACACAGAAAAAGTGCCCTTTGAGGCTCTGCACTTGAATAATACTAGACAGGAAATAACACTACTAGATAGGAACCATGATAGGAAAACCAGCTCATACTCCCAAACTCAACCTTGCTACTGAGAATGGGTCCCACAGCAGACCTTCAAGAGGAAGTTCTTCCCACCAAGATGAAGCTACAAAGTGCTGGAGAGCATCTCCTACTGCCCCCTCCCCTCCCCTCATAGCTAGTTACATGCTGTGGGATTCTAGGCAGACAAGCCCCCTCGACAACCATGCCCCGATAGAATGATGGCGTCTACTCACATCGTCCTGGACATCGAGGTCGCAGCCAGCCTTCAGCAAGATCTGGACCACAGAAAGATGGCCCTTATTGGCAGCAAGATGCAGGGGCGTCCGGCCATGCTGTTAATGCAGAGCAAACACTGATTTCAGAACAAGACGTCACGCGCTCTCCCCTGGGGGCGGGGAGCCTAGAGCAAGGTTTGCACAGTGGCGCTCCCCGCCACCCCCGCCCCACCCCGTTCAGTTTGGCAGGAGATCCTTCCTTATGGATTCATCCGGAATTCAAGTTTGTCTTGGTTAACCTTGGCTATTGGCACTGTGATCAAGGAACAAAATATGCTCAAAATGTGAAGATTTCCCTTAGTGCATAATTTCTACTCCCCGCTCATCCAACCAGCAAGTAGGAAAGTGAGGGCTTTCAAGTTTTCTCTTATTTCCCCACTGGTTTGATAGTCAGGGATGGTGAAGTGGCCACAGTGAATCTGATGGGGTAAGAGATGGGAGAGCAGCAAAGAGTCAAGCAAATCAGCCCCGGAGAAGTCTAGTTAGTAATTCCTCAAAACTGAAACTGATGGACAAACCATTAGAACACATTCTCCCCTCTTTAGAAACAAATTTTAAAATTACAAAGTATTTCAGCCATTCAAAAATATGAATATTTTAAAATGTACACACCCACCAATCACTTTAAGAAAAAATTAGAGCAACCATAGCCATTCCTCGTGAACCCCTCCCAGATCTCATTTCCCCTCAACCCCGAGGTAACCGCTCAATTTGGGATTCGTCATTCCTGTGCCTTTTATTACACTTTACTACATGTTTGTAGCCATACACAATAGATGAACATCGTTTTGCTTGTCTTCAAACCTTACATAAATGGTATTAAACTGTACAATGTCGTTTGGCAATTTGGGGGGTCCAACATTATATTCTTGAGTTTTTAAAAAATATTGTCACATCATTCACTCAGTCTCCCACTGATGGGTTCCAGGTTGTTCCCAGTGGCTGGCAGAACACACGTGTGTGCACATCTCCGGTGCACCTGAGCGGGCTTCTCAGCCCTGCTGGTGGGTCATAGAGATGATCGTTCCCTGCAAGCGGGCTCCTGAGCTGTGACACTGAGGGTCACACTCAGAATAATCCTCTTCAGTGTAAATCAGTTTCCATCTAGAGAACTGACCTTGCCACATGCCTAATTCTCCAACTTTTGAAGAAGCCATTATGTTGCTTTTGTCTTCTCCCTCAAGCTCACGGTGAAGAAACGTTCCCACCCCAGCTCTAAACAGCATTTAACCATGCACGGCCCCCACCTGTGCTGAAACACTCCCAGAGGAATAAGGGTCTCACACGGCCTGAGTCCTTTCTCGCATCTTGATAAAACTTCCCAAAGGCCTTTATTGATATTCTAGCAGGATAAACCTTTATGATCTCGATCAAGTGCCAGTTTGCCGTGGGTAACTAGCCTTGCAGGAAAACAGAGAGAGCAGACAATAAAGGATCTTAATTTCAACCCGTGAAATGCAATCAAAGCATCAGAATGATTCTGGAAAGAAAGAGGTCAGAGCTCACTTTAAAATTAGAATTCTTAATTAAGAACAAAGTTTGCCCTAAGAAAGTGGGCTATAAAAAGCCTTCAAAAAAAGGCAACGTCTGAGATGAGATGAAAGCGTGACCTGCCTTGGCCGGCAACTGTGCTCAGTGCGGGCCGCTTAACCTTGACTCCTCTGACGAAATGTCCACAGCTGATGAGATGGAGACAATAGCCTGGTTCCCCTCGCTGGGCCTGGCCCCGGGCTCCACCTGACCTGTGTCCTTGTCCAGGTCATCGGATCAGTGACCTTCACAAGGCTTCTAGAGCATCCTGAAACAAGGGGAAGCCCATTGCATCTGTGAGGAGAAAGATGTGTGTGCCGTGAGGAAGGCCGACAGGATGGCGGGACACAGGAGCTTCTGGGCGTCTGGAAAGTGCAGACCGTGAGGGGAGGAGCTGCCCCGAGAGAGGCTGGGAAGGAGGCCACAGGCCGAGGAGTAAGTGGTACCACAGGTCAGGGGAGCCCCAAGGAACATCCCTGTTGGCAACCAGATATTACAGTGTGGAAACCGAGGCCCAGGGAGGCAAAAGGGTCTGCCCAAGTGAACACCAAAAAATCAGAAGATCCAGAGAAGGAAACACCGACGTGGTTCAAACCAGGTCACGTGTGGAGGGCACTACAGAAACTATAGATTACTAACAAGGTGGCCCGGGACTGGAGGCGCCTTCCTCACCCAAGGTCAGCAGAGTGCCCTCTGTGGAGAGGAGAGAGGCCAGAGGCACCGGAGCCCGGCAAGCCCAGCTCAAATCCCGGCTCTGACTAGTAACACCTGTGTGATTTTGTGCAGGCCACTCTCCTAAGCCCCTTTCCTCATCTGTGAGAGAGGCACGTCTCCGCTACCCACCCCGGAGGCTTCACACAGGGTAAGTGAGGTAACGCCCACCACCCATCACGGGTTTCCTTCCCTCCAACTGTCCCCAGCCTCGGCCCTGAAGACACCCCAACTGCTGCCTCTCCTCCCTGACACCCCTGCACCGTTGCCTCGGAGACAAGTGAGATCCTTTCAATGGCACAGACCTGGGAGAAGACTTGGATCTCGGGTCACCTGGACAGCCAGGGAGGCCCTCGCTGGAGGGTCGAGGGTCCTACCAGCCAGGTCTGCTCCACTCACCCACTGCCATTTTTGAAATACAAGGTCCCAAGTCTCCACGTCTCTCTGGAAGGGGCTTCTTTACTGAGAACACCCTTCTCCAGTTCTGCGAGAAGAAACATTCCCAGCTGCCTTCTCCACACCCACAGCACTTCGGCTCCCCTCAGGGAACCACCAGTCCTGTTCTGGGGGCCCTTCCCACTAGGCCGTGATCTCCCCGAGGGCGGGATTGCCCCTTCCGTGAATGAGGAGGCAAGCTGACTCGGCGGTGTTGCAGGGGCAAACCAATCCCAGCGCTCCTTGACCACAGGGCAGGCCGGGCCTCCCAGGGTCACTGGAGCAAATTCCACAGTTCCACGCTTGACCAGAGACAAGGCGGGCCCGGCGGGCTGCAGCCTCCAGGTTCGGGGACGTCTGAACCCCTCAGAGGAGGTGTGGGCATCCTGGGGGCTTCACGAGCATCTGAGCAGCTGCAACAGTGACACAGGGGGCTCCTCTGAGGAGGGTCAGTGTCCCCCTTGTATGTCTGGCTCCTTTTCTGGCATCTAGTACAACTATAGCAAGTAGCAAAGGCGGTAGTAACTGGTTTCCCACTGACCCTGAAGCTGTCCACTCTTGTCCCCTGGGCTCTCCTAACACAACCACACACACACACACACAAACACACACACACACCACCCACCCAGAAATGTGGTTGGTTTTCCAGAACATTCTGTAGTGAAAAGCAACAAAAGTAGAGCCATTCAGGGGAGTAGCTGCTCCCACCCAGCACACAGGGATACCCCAAGGTCATGCCTGACAAATGGAGAAGGCTGAAACCACCCTAAGTGTGAGGGGGCAAATAAAAACTGATCCTTAGAGGGGCCTCTGAATGACCTGAACTCAAGGGTACAACCGGTCTCACCTCCACGCCCCTAGGAACGGCCAGTGGAAGACATGGTCCACAGTCTTTTCTCGTGTTCCCATGAATGATAAGAGGAAGAACTTTCTGAAGCACTGGTTTGTCCTAGGCCCTGCCCCAGTTCAAAGACCAGTTCAACCCAACTCAACCCAGGCCCTGGTGAGCCCAGCAAGACCAATAGCAACAAGGATGAGAGCAAGGGCCAGCAGCAGCTAACATTTATGGGACGCTTACGGCATGGTAGGCACATCTTAAGAGTTTTACATGTATTAGCTCATTCAGTCCTCCCAACGACCCTAGGAGGTAGGCAGCGTTATTAAGCCCATTTTACAGATGAGAAAACTGCAGCATAGAGAGACAGTCACTTGTTCTATGTCACGCAGCAGGTAACTCGAGTCTGGATTCACCCCTAAGCCACCTGACCCCAGCCCGCATGCTCTGGCCCACCACACTCCCTGCTGCCTGCTTCCTGTCGGGGGAGGCACTCCCCTGGCAGAGGACTCCACTCTCAGGACGCTCCCACGGCTCCCAGAGGATCACCTCTGAGGGTGCTTGCAAATTACCTTGTTTCCTCAGAATTTCCAGATGAGGAGAGAGGCTGTCCATTCTCACTGTACATCTGAATCGCCTGGGGAGGCTGGTCTGTTTGTGTGTCTGTCCACCCGTCCTGATGCCTGAGGCCTTCCTCCAGAATTGCTGACTCACCACTCCATGGGACGCAGGCAGCAGGGGTTTTATACATCCTCCCCAGGTGATTCCGATGAGAGATGAGGAGGGGCCGGAATAATCCTCCCCAGAGCAGCTACAGGCCCTCAGACGAAACCTGCCCAGTGGGGACCGTCCCAGCAGGAGTCATTCCTCTCGGTACATTCCTCATGATGCTTTTGTCTCCAGCTGTCAGTACAAAACACTAAAAGACTGCATCTCCTCAACCCAGAACTTCCTGTATCTTAAAAGAGTATATAAACAATCCAATGACATGACTAAAAATTTGGAAAATGAAAGCAAATCATCTGTGATTCTACCACCCCATACAAGGATTATCGTTTTTACCCCGTCTTTTCCACTGCATCTTTTCTACTGGTGCTTTTGCAGTTACATTCACAGGTCACATGAAACTGGCTTGCTTGTGCATTAATATTATGCCTTAACCCAGTGGTCCTCAAACTTTATTGGGCAGCAGAGGCTTGTTAAAGACAGCTATCTGGGCCCCCTTCCAGGGTTTCTGATTTTGTAGGTCTGGGGTGGAGGCTGAGAATTAGCATTTCTAACAAGTTCCCAGGAGAAGCAGATGCTGCTAGTATAGAATCACATTTTGAGAGCCACTAACATAAACCACCAGTTTTCAACGCTGTTCCACATTAGAGTCACCTGAAAATATTTTTAAGATCTCAAATTTCACCCCCAGATTCCATCAGCCTAGGGTGGGGTCTTGGCGTGGGTGTTTTTTAAGTTCCAGGTGATTCTAATGTGCAGCCGGAGGTTATGAATCCCTCCTTGCATGCTTTAAGGGTGCTGGTCCCTCCAACCTGCCCTGGGGTCAGGACGGGCCATCTGAGAACCGCGAGGGGAGAGAGGGTGCAGGACCCTGCAGGGAGCACATTTCCCTGATCCAACCAGGGAGAGGAAGAGGCTTAGAGCCCACTCACTTCCAGGGAACTGAATGGCAAAGGGCCTTGAGACGTAGCCAGGCAACAACTACAAAAGAGTGGCCTCACTGTCAACAGCTCTGGGCTCCGGTCTGGGTGCTGCTTTGTTCTGGCATGCTGAGCCCTGCGGGTCCCGATTTCCAGCAGAACTGCTGCATGGTAACATCAGAGTGACTCCCGTTCCAGCAGGTGACCCGTAAATTACACTCTCAGGTGATCATAAAGGGCGTTCGCCCACCAACAAGAGAGCCCAGTCAAAGGTAACCAGCTTAAAATACACCTTGAAAGGAAGTGGAGGTGTTTTGTTCCTCCCTGTGTTCAGATGTGGTACTTAATCCTTCTCACCAGACACTCCAGGCCTACCGAGGCATTTACACTGGAGACACCTCCCTCGGGAGGGGCGGAGCCCCAGGGAGGCGGAACAGGGGTAATTTGAGAACCACAAGCCACAAAACAAGCCTGGAAAGACCCTCTCTTCATGCAGACTCCATGGTACCCGGGAGTCCTGGCCCGTGACCCTGGTCACTCATTACTCCAGTCAGGACCTGGAAGCTGGGTCACAGCTCCTTTCTCCTGCTTAGGTATCTCAGATCCTCCTTACTAAAGGGCAGGCCTTTCACACTGACAACACTTGCCCCATGAACACCTGCCCCATGGGTGCTGAGCCCTGACTCCTCAAGGAAGCTGCCTGGTCTGACAGAGTAGACCTGAGAAGTGAGAAGAAAGGGTGCTTAGCCATTCCTGGAACAAAATGATATGCTTTTGCTCAAGCACACACAGACACATGGGGCAAAAGGAGGCTAAAGGAATTGAGACTCGTTAGCTCAAAGAAATAAAACAAAGGAACCATCTTAACTGGGTGTTGTTACAAGGAGGGCATTTGCAGAGATGTGACCCACATGAAGGGAAACAGTTTAACAAGAAGAATTTAGGTATAACCTAAATTAGTGTAATAATTTCAAAATGACAACACTTCCTTTCTTCAGATCACGAGAAATACAATAGGTCAGGGTCATGTAGTCTTTTTTGAGGCGAGTAAAGTCTGTCTGTATTACCTGCAGCATTAAGGAAATAGGAAAGAGAGAGATAGGAAGCAAGAAAGTTGTAACATTAGTAAAGTGGGAGTGGCACATATTTTAGAAACAATATAATATTTGGATTGAAAAGGGTCTTTGAGAATTTAATTTGGAGAGGATAAGTAAGGCTAGCAGAGGGTCAGTGATTTTCAAGAGCTCAAGTTTTATTTGTGGCAGAATAAATAACAGCTGGAATCCTGGCCACTTGGCCCCTTGTTCCGGTTTTAAATTGTATTACAAGGCTCCCCACAAACTTTCTTAGGTGTCCTCAGGGTCCCCTTATCATAAACAGTATTCCCAGAGCTCCAACTGCCTGGAATGGTGTAGATTTGGGTCCAAAACTTCAAAGTCCTTCTCAGGCTTATGGTTCAATGAAAACAAAGTTATCAAGATATTCAGGGGAGAAAATGGACAAAGAAAAAGTGCCATGGATAAAAGGAAAGTGAGAAAATAAAACTTTACATTTAAAAAAATGTATAGTTTAAAGAGACTTCAGAACTTTCTTTCCTTTTTGGAAATGGGATTTGTCTACCTGCCTACTTGGATGAGTGACACATCACATCTTAATCAGACTGTAGGTGACAAGAAACAGCGAGGGAATAAGTCCTTGGATGACAAAAATCAGGATCCAATACAATCTCAGATTGGAAGGACAGGCTAATTTTAGCAAGACAAAATGTAATGGGGGCAGATGTAAAATTCCTGCACTGGCAGGGGTCAACGGTCCAATCGTACTTGGGCAGGGCTACTGGGATTGTCCTCTAAAATAACAGTCCTGGGGCTTCCCTGGTGGCGCAGTGGTTGAGAATCTGCCTGCTAATGCAGGGGACACGGGTTCGAGCCCTGGTCTGGGAAGATCCCACATGCCACGGAGCAGCTGGGCCCGTGAGCCACAATTGCTGAGCCTGCGCGTCTGGAGCCTGTGCCCCGCGACGGGAGGGGCCGCGATAGAGAAAGGCCCGCGCACCGCGATGAAGAGCGGTCCCCGCACCGCGATGAAGAGTGGCCCCCGCTTGCCGCAACTGGAGAAAGCCCTCGCACGAACCGAAGACCCAACACAGCCAAAAATAAAAAATAAATAAATAAATAAAATCAAGTAAAACTTTAAAAAAAAAAAAAAAAAAAAAAATAAAATAACAGTCCTTCCTTTTAAAATGGTCAGTGCCAAAAAGCTTCATAATGTTTCTCTAAGTCTTACTTTGGGGAGGGCCTAATAATCATAAATAATTGGGAGAGATGATTTTAAATGTGTATGGTTAGGAATCAATTATTCAAACATAATGGCTTCATTAATAAGAGAATTCCTTTTGAGGTGATGCAGAAACTGTTAGGGTTGCGCTTGCTTCTAGAAAGGTCCACCAACCAGAAGGACCAAAATATTTCAAGCAACTTAATTGGCTGTAAAGAATCCCATTGGTTCGGGACTTCCCTGGTGGTCCAGTGGCTAAGACTCCGCACTCCCAATGCAGGGGGCCTGGGTCTGGTGCCTGGTCGGGGAACTAGATCCCGCATGCCACAACTAAAGACCCCACATGCCCCAACTAAAAGATCCCACGTGCCACAACTAAAAGATCCCGCGTGCCGCAACTAAGACCTGGTGCAGCTGAATAAATTAATTAATTAATTAATTTGAAAAAAAAAGAATCCCATTGGTTCCTATAGTACATCTGTTCCTAAGTTAGAAGGTATCAGTTAATGGCCTCCATGCTCCTTGTACATAGCTACTTAGACTACATTTTCAATACGTTGAAACATTGACAGAGCAAAGCATGGTGGTCCAATGCCTGAGGAACTATGGTTGGGAGATAAGAACTGTCCTCTCTGATTTCCTGATTTTTATTGGAATCATTGCCTTTTCAGCAATTGTTAATATAATCATGTGGGGTTTTTTTTCCCATTTAATCTGTTGGTGTAATGAATTATGGAACCATCCTTGCATTCCTGGATCAAACTCTACCTGGTCACATTGTACGATTCTGATATGTGCTGTATTTTATTAAGTAAGGTTATTAAGAATTTTTGTTTCTAATTCATCATTGGGATTGCTCTATAGTTCTCGTATTATTTCTCTCACTCTCATTTATATTTACCTGGTTTTGGTATTAAGGTTGCACTGGTTTCATAACACAAATCCAGCTTTCCATTTTGCTCTATGCTTTACAATAGTTTAAACAACATTGGAATTGGTTTTTTGTTAAAATACAGAACAGGGCTGTGAAA
This sequence comes from Balaenoptera acutorostrata, assembly GCF_949987535.1. Classification (NCBI taxonomy): domain Eukaryota; kingdom Metazoa; phylum Chordata; class Mammalia; order Artiodactyla; family Balaenopteridae; genus Balaenoptera; species Balaenoptera acutorostrata. The sequence continues at coordinate 69,407,206 of NC_080077.1, forward strand.
CCATCTGGCTCTAGTGCTTTTTTAAAGGTTGCATCTTTAATCACATTTCTAATCTTTTCTATGGTAATTAGACTAAGTTTTCTGCTTCTTGGGTGAACTAAAAAAATTTTTTTTATTATGGTTAAATATACATAACATAAAATTTACCATTTTAACCATTTTTTAGTTTATAATTCAGTGGCATCAAGTATATTTCCAATGTTGCACAACCGTCACCATTATTCAATTCCAGAACTTTTAATTATCCCAAACGGAAACTCTGTAGCCATTAAACAAAAATTCCCCTCTCCCCCAGCCCCTGCAAACTTCTATCCTACTTTTCTTTTCTTTCTTTTTCATTACTTTGGCCTCACCACACAGCATGTGGGATCTTAGTTCCCCGACCAGGGATCAAACCTGGGCCCTCGGCAGTGAAAGCACAGAGTCCTAACCACTGGACTGCCAGGGAATTCCCCCCTACCCTACTTTTCATCTCTATTAATTTGCCTATTCTAGGTGCCTTATATAAGTGGAATCATACAATATTTGTCCTTTTGTGTCTCTCTTATTTCACTTAGCATAATGTTTTCAAGGTTCATCCATGTCACAGAATGTATCACAATTCTATTCCTTTTTATTTATTTATTTATTTATTTATGGCTGTGTTGGGTCTTCGTTTCTGTGCGAGGGCTTTCTCTAGTTGTGGCAAGTGGGGGCCACTCTTCATCGCGGTGCGCGGGCCTCTCACTATCGTGGCCTCTCTTGTTGCAGAGCACTGGCTCCAGATGCGCAGGCTCAGTAGTTGTGGCTCACAAGGCTAGTTGCTCCGCGGCATGTGGGATCTTCCCAGACCAGGGCTCGAACCCGTGTCCCCTGCATTAGCAGGCAGATTCTCAACCACTGTGCCACCAGGGAAGCCCTCTATTCCTTTTTAAGGCTGACTAATATTCCACAGCAATAAGGCGAATGTCTGTAAGCCAGGAAGAGGGCCCTCACCAGGAACCGAATCTGCCAGCACCTTTATCTTGGACTTCCCAGCCTCTAGAACTGTGAGAAATAAATGTTTGCTGTTTACCCACCTAGTCTGTGGTATTATGTTACAGCAGCCTAAGCAGACTAAGACAGCTACTGATATGGGGATTACACTGATTGATGTAGAACCAGCCTTGCGTTTTCACTTGCTCATGGTGTAGAATTCTTTATACGTTGCTCTATTTGATGCAAACACAGGCTGAAAGAAGACCAGGCATAGTCACCACCTACTCACCCATCTTGGTTTATATCCTTGGTTTATAACAACTTAAACATGCAACAGACAGTTCTTACTGGAAACAAACCAACAGGCCTGCTGAGAAAGAATTTTCAGTCTCCAAACAAGTTCCTGGCTTCATTTATTTTCTGAAACCGAAGTCATTACAGCTTAAGAGTAAGAAAAGAGAAAGAAGAAAACTAATAGAGAATCCACCAACAGACCATCTGCACTGGCATCTGAGCAGAGGCCCAAGTGGGCAACTCAGCAGCTTCTAAAGCTTCTTTCCTCTCTGGCTTCCTTATTTTATAGCAACCCTAGCGCGTGGATTAGGTGATGACACTTCGTGGAAGTCTTACAACAGGACGATTACTGGCCTGGAAACAAGTGATCCTCCAATGCATTTCGTTCAGGAAAGACACAGGTACTCAGGGAGGATTTAGAAATGCTGACACCCGGCTATGCCACGATGCTGTAATCTCTCTTCTCGCATGGTTAGGACCTATCAAATATGTGGCTTTAGAGGGTGTTACCAGCACATTAATCTGGGCTATAAAAGTCAGCTGTGCAGCTTGAGGCTTCCATTTTCAGTGCAGACTGCTAAGGCAACAGAGCACACACTGCACAGACAGACCCAGGGATGGGACATGCAGCTGACCTGCTGTGTGAACACCCCGGTGTGGACTGGGCCTCTGGGCCACCGCACCCAGCAGGCCTGCCCGGAGCTGGGGAAAGAGGGCCTGCCTTCACCCCCGCTGAACACCACTGCAGACACAGCAAGAGGGCAACAGAAGAGGCCCCGCAGAGCAAGGCACCCCTCCCAGGACTTCCCCAGAGGCCGTGAGCAAGCAGCCGAGAGTCTCAGGGCTGACCCCGGACTCCCGTTCCAACAGCAGCGACGTCTGCCTCTCCTGAGATGCCTGAGTCAGTGTTAAGGGCCCATCCCTGACGTTTCGAGGCTTGTTCTCCTCGGTCGCAGCACGTCTCCCCTCAGGCCCAGGCACAGACTTAAGTCTGACCCATGACACCAATTCTTACACTGCCCTCTCCCTCCCCCAAAGGAGCATCTCCGGGGGGCGCCCCCTACCTTTGCGGGAAACACTAGTCACCGGGCCGCCTGCTTAACTAACACCTTCATCATCCTAAGTGAACCCTCACTGAGACTTTCCTAGTATTGACCCGGTAACGTGCTACGCACGCCTCACAGGTGGGCCACACAACAATTCACAGCATGCATTTGCCTTCCCACACTCAAGACGTGGATCTCCTGCAGGTGAACTTGTTTCTAGCTTGCATTACGGCACCGAGACTATCAGTACTCCGTGGTGTTCCACAAAGAGCGCCATGAATTCCAGGCATCTAACCACCGACTTGGCAGCGCTCTGCAGAGAGCACTGCCCCGTCCCACACACGGGGCTCCAGGCTCCCGGGAGGAAGGCCCAGAGCAGTGAGTGGGTTCCCAGCCGGCTGCCCGTTAGAGTCACACCCCACATCAATTAAATCAGAACCTGGGCATCAGTATCTTTTTAAGGCCCTCCAGGTGATCACACATGTGGTCAATACTGAAAACTGCTGACCTACCTAGGGGAACTTCTGTGCCTCTGGGGACCACAGACGCAAGTGAGAAAACAGTAATTATGATAAAAACTACCATCCGCTGAGCTCGTTCTACAACCGTATTACACTGTACAAGCACTCTGCATGGATCACCTCATTTGATCCTGACAACAAGTCCCCGAGGTAGGGGTTAGGCTGATTTTACAGACAGGACACCAAGGTTCAAGGAGGTCAGGGTCACAGAGATGGTGAAGTGATTCTCTGCCTCTACTCTTGGGAAGGAAAAATTGGGAGATTTTTAAACGGGTGACAAAGTCATAGAGACGGGAAGTGGAGCTGTGGTTGCCAGGGCAAGGGGGGCATGGGGTGGAAGTGTTTAAGGGGTACTGAGCTTCCGTCTGGAAGATGAATTCTGGAGATAGATGGGGCTGATGGCTGCACGAAAATGTGAATGGACTTAATTCCATTGAACACTTAAACACAGTTAAAGTAGTAAGTTTTGTGCTATGTATATTTTACTGTAATTTTTTTAAATGAAAAAAATTTAAACAAAATAAAAATATAAAGTGGCTGAAAGCGAGAGAGATGACTAGGTGTCCCATTTCAGGCGCAGTGCAATTCCAGGTCATCTCCTGGTTATCTTTGAGCTATTTCACAAGTCTGTAAGTCTTAGAACCCTGAGGGTGATGCCAACAAATTGTGTCTGGCAGATTCAGTGTATACTGGCCAGTTTTATACCTAATAAGCAAATTTATTTCCGCTTTCCCGAGACCTGCATATTTGTAATTCTCTGCATTCTCTTTTGAAGCAGTTGCAACATCTTACTGGTTCCCTCACCAACTGATTAAATAAAATCTGAACACGTGTTCGTTTTATAAGAGTTGCTCAGGATTACCACCATATGTCAAGTTTCCCTGATTTCTGATAATAAACTACAAAGGCCTGAGTTTTCCCGGTGGAGATTTTCTTCCCACAGGGTGATGCTTCCAGCTCCTGGAGAACAAAAAGCAGATTTTCTGTGTGACCTGACATGTAACTCTGCACCCTCAGGGCCCGCATGGAGCGTGTGGACCCAAGAGCAGGACCAGGGCTGCATCAGCCCTGTGCAGGCTCAGCCCTCACTCAGGAGGTGAGAATACACTGGCTACTGGGTGTGAGATGCGAAGTCCCAGGCCGCCTTGGGAGGGGGAGGAAGGGGAGGAGATGGGTGGAGACTCCCGCCACTGGCCTCCCATCAGCCACCCCTTGCTTTTCCCCCTGACTCCCGGGAAGCTGGCACTAGACACAAGCCAGAGCTGGTGAAAAAGAGAAAATTCTATGAACCCATGCTGAAGGGGAGAGGAACAAAGGCCAAATAGAGCCACTGCCGAGAGCTCCTGGCGAGGAAGCGAGAAAGGCAGGTTAAACTCGGATGAAGGGCCAGGAGAAGAGGGCGGAGGGAGGGGCTGGTATAGCACTGATCACAGCGTGCTTAAAGGGCAGTGCTCCCAGGTCCCCCTCTCTCTACCGGGAGAGTGTACACCAGCACAAGCTCCATGCAGAGCAGTTCTGCTCCAGCTCTGAAGATTACAAGGGCACATATGCCCTGCCCCATCAGTGCCACTTACAGAAACCTGCCCCACAGACAGAACCACGCTGTGCAATAAGACCTCAGGACAAGGTCAGTAGCTGCCACATAATTTCTAAGAGCAGAAGATTAACAGAATCTAAATGCCCATCAATAGGGGATGGGTGAAGCCAATTACGGTTCACTGAAGAAAGCAAAGGGAAGAAGGGTATGTATAGTGTCCTACAGTTTGTACAGAAGCAATTTGTGGGGATACACATAGAGATACATCCATTTGCACATATATGCATGAACTATCTCAGGAAAAAAACGCAAGAAACAGGTAACACAGGCTGCCTTCAGAAAAGGAGACACTGAGCCGCTGGGAGAGAGTGTGAAAGACTTATCAACTTTTTGTGCCTTCTGTTTTAGAACCATGTGAATGTAAATATTACCTGTTCAAAATATTTAATTGGTTATATCTTTTTTTTTTTTTTTTAATTTTTGGCTGTGCCGTGCATCATGTGGGATCTTAGTTCCCCGACCAGGGATCAAACTCGTGCCCCCTGCAGTGGGAGCATGGATTCTTAACCACTGGACCACCAGGGAAGTCCCCTTTATATCTTTTTAAACAAGTGTATGGAGTCTTCTGGAAGAAGCATGCGACAGACAACACATTCTCTCAAGTGGACACTTCACCTGACCAACACCTGACCAAGCATCTATTTCTCCCGCCGCCCTCCTCTTGGGGACTGGGGGATTGGCAGCTTTCAGGAAAGGACTACAAACCAACAGGCTGGCAAACAAGTTCAGACCCGCCCCACTCCAGTAAGTCCTAATATTAAACACACTCCCACAGAATCAAAACCAAAGCAAATGAACATCAACAAAAAAGATCCTTGGTTTCCACTGTTCTGGCTGCGTTTCTTGAGGCCGTGCATGTACAGCATTTATCCACCTCCAGCCTTCCCTTGGGAGTGGCTGCTGAAAATATCTACCAGCCCTGCATGCTCTTCATTTCTGCAGACACGATCAGAAGTCATGCTTGGGAAAGTGACGTTACTACAATCAAACCATTTGCAGTTCTCTTTTTAAAAGTTTAAAGTTTATATTTATTGGAGCATAGTCATTCACTAGTAATGGGATACCTAATATGAAAGCTCCACAGGAGCCACAAACAACCTATAAATGTGTCGGGGCCCAGGTTAGGCCACCCAAAATAGGCCTCAGTAGCACACTGATTATTTTGAATTAAAGTTACTTGAGGAATAGCCAGTGAGAAAAAATACTTTAAAAAAGCACTCTGACCGCCCCACCTCTTTCCCCCTGAAAGCAGGAAATAAATCTCCCATGTGAAGATATCCTCCCTATAAAACAGGGGCATAGAAAGCATCCTTACTACCAAAGCTAGAGAATTCAAGGCTAAGAAAGCTGTATAAGCAAACTTCTTCATGAATCTGCTTCCCCAAGCACAAGCCCCTTTGTTTTGTTAAATCTTCACAAATAATTGTTCCTTTGTCTAAAAATGATATATAAACAGACTGCTTTGGTCTCTTTGGGACAGGGGTGGGCAGGGATCCCATTTCTATGAGACCTCTGTGTGTATGAATTAAATTTTTTTCTCCTGTTGATTGGTCTTGTGTCAATTTAATTATTAGACCAACCAAAAGAACTTTGGGCGGGGGGTGAGGGGAAATTTCCCCCTCCCCAACAAATGACTAGAACAAAGTTATTAAACCCCCTTAAGTTTATTTCCTTATATTAACAATTACTATATTTAGAACCGCTATTTTTTAAAAAATCAAGGTATAATTTATATTCAATAAAATTCACCATTTTTAAGTATTCAGTTTGATGCGTTTGGATCAATGTATAGAATCATAGAAAACCACCAGTGCAAGCAAAACAGAGATTTTCATTTCCTCCCCCAAATTTCCATCTGCTTTCCCCCCCTCCCCCGGTTGTCCCTTTCCACCATCCCTGGTCCCTGGCAATCACTTATCTATTTTCTGTTCCTATAGTTTTGACTCTTCTAAAAAGTCATACAAAGGGAATCACATTGTGTGTGGCCTTTTGTGTCTGGCTTCAAATGCATAAGGCTTTGACAGTCATTCATGTTCTTTCCTCTATCGGTAGCTCAGTCCTTTCTGTTGCTGAATAGCATTCCCCAGTATGTTCATCAAGTCAGCAGCATGGATGAGGGGACGTTTACCTTAAGGAATTGGCTCTGGCCAATTGTGGAGGCTTGGCAAGTCCTAGCTGCAGGTAGACAGGCAGGCTGGAAGCAGAATTCTCTCTTCATTCAGTGCTGGGCACCGCTACACAGCTGTCATCTCGTTTAATCCTCACAGCAACCCCGCAAGGTGGGGATTAGCCTCATTTTTCAGATGAGGGCACTGACTGGCCTGTGTCCTCCCCTCAGGACTCCCTGCCTGGTACTCGGACCACGACTCCCAGACCATAAGATATGCTGGTTGTTGCATCATCAGGACCGCCTGGTAACAGCTGCCACATCCAGCGCTTCCCATGTGCCAAGTGCTGTTCTAAGTACCTTGCATAATTGATCCTGCTGGTGCTGAAACAACCTCATGAGGTAGCCAGTATCACTTAATCCTCATTTCAGAGGAGACGATATGAATGACAAAGGGAACAAGTGACTTCCCCAAGATCACAGAGCTAGTAAATACGCTGGCGTTTGAACCCAGGCGAGTCTGGCTCCTGGGTCCAGATTCATACCCTCTGCACTACACTTCCTTGGTCGGGAATTCCTGAAGTTGCTTGAAAACTCTGGGAATGGTGTGTATGTGGTGTTGGAGGTGGGGGGGGGGGAGAACGCCCTTTGGCCTAAGCCCCTGCCACAGGACGGCCTCTTTCTCTGTGCGCATGGATGGGGAGAAGGAGCTGGGGAGCAGTGGCTGGCGTGGTGCTGGAAGGAACGGGGACTGCGCAGGTGCCGTCCTAGCGTGGGCCTCACAGCCAGACAGGGCTGGTTCCCCCCGAGGTTACTGACCCCTTAACTGGGAAGTTACTCATCTGCTCCAGTTGCTTCCTGCTCAGCGCCTCCCTTTCCCCTTTGGTATCACACAGACAGGAGCACAGGCTCTTTGAGCGGTGAGATGCTAAATATACAGCACTGGGCCAGTGCTGGCACAGACACTCAACACACGTTTCTAAACTTGATTTCATGTTTCACAAATTACTCAAGTAATATATGCTTGTATTAATAAGAGGAACAATACAATGGAAAAATCTATAAAAGCAAAGCTAATCATCTTCGCTGCCAGGCAACTGGCGTCAGCAGTCTCTCGTGTTCCCCACGGTTCTCTGTGCTCACACAAATAGAGGCAGGTTGGCAGACAGAAGTGGATTTGCGCTTTAACCAAAATGCATCAGACTGTACCCATCACTTGCTACTTTCCTATTTGCCGTTTTCATTTATCAATGGATATAACTGGTCAATATAAATGTAACTCTTTTCCAAGTTCTTTGTTCATGAACATGTATGCAAATGTAACATTTTACATAAATTACATAAATTAGATACACATGACATTGCGTAAGTTTGCATATGGTCTTTAGCTCTTTTTTTTCCTTGCCTTCCTCCCTTCCTTCCCTTGCTCCATGTTTTATCCCCCCCATGTTGCCACCTGCTGAGTCTTCTGCCCATCCACTCAGCAGTGAACTCTGGGGGGCTCACCTTCTATGCCTTGAGGCCCTGCGGTCTGTACTTCTTAATCATCTAAATCCTATGTCATTACTCAGGGGTGGTGGTAGGTATCAAATAGAAATTTGATAAACATTAATTTTATGAATGAAACTGCATTTTTCTTAACTAAAGCTGCATCAAATAACCTCTGTCTGGTTACTTTCAGAGAAAACGAAAGCTGTGGTGAAACATCCCAAGGACCAGCTTCCTAAAAGTTCTATAAAAAGATAGTGGAGCAGGACTTCCCTGGTGGCACAGTGGTTAAGAATCCACCTGTCAGTGCAGGGGACACGGGTTAGAGCCCTGGTCCAGGAAGATCCCACATGCCGTGGAGCAACTAAGCCCTTGCGCCACAACTACTGAGCCTGTGCTCTAGAGCCCACGAGCTGCTAACTACTGAGCTTGTGTTCTGCAACTACTGAAGCCCGTGCACCTAGAGCCCGTGCTCCGCAATAAGAGAAGCCACCGCTCGATGCAACTAGAGAAAGCCCGTGTGCAGCAACGAAGACCCAGCACAGCCAAAAAAACAAACAAATAAATAAATTTACTAAAAAAAAAGTTGCTAAAAAAAAAAAAGAACGAAATAATGCCATTAGCAGCAACACGGGTGGACCTAGAGATTCTCATACTGAGTGGAGTAAGTCAGACAGAGAAAAACAAATATATGATATCGCTTATATGTGGAATCTAAAAAAAGAGTACAAATGAACTCAGCTACAAAACAGAAATAGAGTTACAGATGTAGAAAACAAACTTATGGTTACCAGGGGGTAAGGGGGGGAGGGATAAATTGGGAGATTGGAATTGACATGTACACACTACTATATATGAAAGAGATAACTAATAAGGACCTACTGAATAGCACAGGGAACTCTACTCAATACTCTGTAATGACCTATAGGGGAAAAGAATCTAAAAAAGAGTGGATATATGTATATGTATAACTGATTCACTTTGCTCTACAGCAGAAACTTACACAACATTGTAAATCAACTATACTCCAATAAAATTTTTGTTAAAAAATGAATTTAAAATGTTTAAGTGTAGTTTCTACATGTATTCCCAGCTCCCAAGCCCACTGCCTCTGACGACTTGTCCTATGCATGGCAACTCCACTCGTGCTTGGTGGATAAGGTATCATACCCACACACTGTTAGCTACTAGGTAAAATCCCCATGAGGACAGAAGAGGCTGCCCTTATCTGAGGCCCCTGGTGTAACAGAGATGACATCAGCATGGGAGCCAGGAGATCACGGTTCTGGTGCCACCTCTGGCATGCCCTAGCTTGTATGTCACTTCCCTTTTGGGGCCTCCATTTCCTTACAAGTCCAAAAGAAAAAGCTCATGGAGTTCTGGGGATGAGCAGCACATATACGAAAATAACTTGCAAAGTATAAAATGTTACACACATGTACAATACAACTATTGGGAAAGTGCTTTATTAAAGTACCTGGGCACATGAGTTACTAGTCAGCAAAACATTTGCAGATTATATCTCCTATGTGTAAGATGCCAGGGAAGATGCTCTAGTAACAAGCAGCCCACAGGATGTTCCCAACCCAAAGTCATAAACACACAGGGAAAACATGGTGTTTAAGAGCAAAAACTCTGGAGCCAGATGGCCAGGGTTCAAATCCCAGTCCTGAAACTATCTGAAACTTTGGGAAGGTTTCCTCACCTCTCCTTGCCTCAGTTTCCTCATCTGTATAATGAGAACAGAGTTGTGGTGAGGTTTAGAGGACTTAATCATTGTAGACTCTTACAAGAGTAGCTGACACCTAGTAAGCACTGAGTGTAAGCAACTTACACTAAACAACATTATTCCCCTCACCGGACACACATGGGGCCTAAGGAGTGAGTACTGTGCTAGGCACTGGAGGGGTTAAAAAAACAGACCCAATATTTTGTGCCCACTTAGATTTTATAACTGCAGCCACATGTGTTATCACATTTAGGCCCTATGGAAATCCTCTAAGTTTCGGGAGGAAAATGAGACCTACAAAGTGAAGAAATTTGCCTACATCTGTGCTTCTCAGCGAGGTGCAATTTTGCCCCCCTCCCAGGGGGTATTTGGCAAGGTCTGGAGACATTTTTGATCGTCACAACTAGGGAGAAGGGAGTACCATGCATCTAATGAACAGAGGCCAGAGATGCTGCAAGGCAGTCTACAATGCACAGGACAACCTCCCACAACAAAGAATTATCTGGCCCAAAACATCAATAGTGCAGAAGCTGAGAAGCTCTGGCCTACATTAACAAGCAGTTAATAAGCAGTAGAGCAGGCGCCTGTATCAAGGTCTTTGGATTCCAAATCCAGAGCTTTCCTTCTGTGTCAAACACAGAGAAACACAAAAGAGAAACTGGCCCAGGTCAGAGTGATAGTCTGCTGGGGAGTTCTGAGCACCCACAGAGCGGTATGCAATTACGAGGGACACAGAGCCAAAGCACAGCAAGTGCTGCACCAGTGCAGAGGAAGTGAGTTCCACGCAGAGCACCTGCACAGAACCATTCTCGGTGGACTTCCTGGTGGGGGAGGCTCATGAGCTGGGTTCTGAGTGGGCAGGCCTTCGGGGGGCACAGTGGATACAAAAGGCCTTTGAGGAGGCAGCTGCAAGTTAGAATCTATGAGCTGATTTTCCCGACAGCAACACTGTAAGCTCAAAAACAATAAAACATTGCCTTCAAAGTTCTAGGTTTCATACCAAATTGTCAATTAAATGAGAGGGTAGAATAAAGATTTTGTTTTCAGATATGCAGACTCTCAAAACATTTGTCTCCCATGATCCCTCTCTTAGGAAACTGCCAGAGGATATGCACCACCAAAATGAGGGTGACATGGGTTTTGGCAAACAGGGGGTCTAACACAGGGGAGAGGTGAAAGGAATTCTCAGGATGACTCCATGCATCAGAACTAGAGAGTAGCCCAGATCAAACTGGAACAGAAGGATGGATGACTCCAGAAGGGATATCTCCAGGAAAAGAATAAAACTGGTAAATACATGATAGGCTTAACCATGGAAATTACACTAAGAACTGGTTTGGTTTTGTTTTTTCCCGGCCGCGCTGCACGGCTTGCAGGATCTCAGTTCCCTGACCAGGGACTGAACCTGGACCATGGCAGTGAAAGCCCGGAATCCTAACCACTAGGCCACCAGGGAACTCCCCCTAAGAACTGTTTTACAGAGTTGAAAGGTAGAGGAAACATCTAACTATAAGTTTGAATAAAACTAAACAAATTTAAAAATCAAGGCAATGATCAAGTTCAGGAAAAGCAGCAAGTTATACAAACAATGGAAATATAATGATAGCACAATTATTGGCTCACCAGTGAAGAGCATTTATATAATCACAGTAATTATGGATCTGCTCCAAAATTGTGATATAACTAGATAGGGAGAAATGTGGGAGAGAAAGGGGCAATAGATTGTGTCTAAAATTGATTAGTCTCTCCTGTGCGCTCATTCTCAGGAAGGCATTCGAGCTGTGCTATTCAATATGGTAGCCAATAAATGACATATGGTAGATTATTGATAAGATAACAAAATAAGTTTTTTTTTGTTTGGTTTTTTTTTGTTTTCTTTTGTTTTTGCCACACCATGTGGCATGTGGGATCTTAGTTCCCTGAGCAGGGATCGAACCTGCACCCCCTGCATTGGAAGTGCATTGTCTTAACCACTGGACCACCAGGGAAGTCCCCAAAATAAGTTTTATAAGATTTTTTCATAAAGAAGATATTTTATTATGTTTGGTTTGACAGTATACTATATAAAAAAATCCAAGGTATCTATGAAATTTTTTTTAACATCTTTACTGGAGTATAACTGCTTTACAATGGTGTGTTAGTTTCTGCTTTATAACAAAGTGAATCAGCTATACATATACATATATCCCCATATCCCCTCCCTCTTGCGTCTCCCTCCCACCCTCCCTATACCACTCCTCTAGGTGGTCACAAAGCACTGAGGTGATCTCCCTGTGCTATGCGGCTGCTTCCCACTAGCTATCTATTTTACATTTGGTAGTGTATATATGTCCATGCCATTCTCTCACTTTGTCCCAACTTACCCTTCTCCATCCCCGTGTCCCCAAGTCCATTCTCTACATCTGCATCTTTATTCCTGTCCTGCCCCTAGGTTCTTTAGAACCATTTTTTTTTTTTTTTTTAGATTCCATATATATGTGTTAACATACGGTATTTGTTTTTCTCTTTCTGACTTACTTCACTCTGTATGACAGACTCTAGGTCCATCCACCTCACTACAAATAACTCAATTTCGTTTCTTTTTATGGCTGAGTAATATTCCATTGTATATATGTGCCACATCTTCTTTATCCATTCATCTGTCGATGGACACTTAGGTTGCTTCCATGACCTGGCTATTGTAAACAGTGCTGCAGTGAACATTGTGGTACATGACTCTTTTTTAATTATGGTTTTCTCCGGGTATATGCCCAGTAGTGGGATTGCTGGGTCGTATGGTAGTTCTGTTTTTAGTTTTTTAAGGAACCTCCATACTGTTCTCCATAGTGGCTGTATCAATTTACATTCCCACCAACAGAGCAAGAGGGTTCCCTTTTCTCCACACCCTCTCCAGCATTTATTGTTTGTAGATTTTTTGATGATGGCCATTCTGACCGGTGTGAGGAGATACCTCATTGTAGTTTCGATTTGCATTTCTCTAATGATTAGTGATGTTGAGCATCCTTTCATGTGTTTGGTGGCAATCTGTACATCTTCTTTGGAGAAATGTCTATTTAGGTCTTCTGCCCATTTTTGGGTTCAGTTGTTTGTTTGTTTGATATTGAGCTGCATGAGCTGCTTGTAAATTGAAATTATTAACCAATTAAAAAATGTAATAAATTTGAAAGTTCACATGATGCAAGTGAATATTAAATACCTAAAATTAAGCTTGGTATTATGTTTATAAATGTGTTTTAATATAATTAAACAAATTAAATGTAACTTCAACTTGTGGAGCCTTAAAAAAAACCAAACAATATGGCAGTCCAGCCACACATGGCATTTAAACTTAATTAATTAAAATTAAATTTAAAATTCAGTTCCTCAGTCATCCTAGCCACATTTCAAGTACAGCCAACCCTTGAACAACATGAGGGTTAATGGTGCCAACCCTCCACGCTGTCAAAAATCTGAGTATAACTGATATTCATATTCCCAGGTCCTCCATACCCATGGTTCCTCAGTATCTGCGGCTGCAAATCCGCAGATTCAACAAACCACCGACCACATGGTACTACAGTATTCACTACTGAAAAAAATCTACGTATAAGTGGACCCGCGCAGTTCAAACTCTTATGGTTCAACTGTACTCAACAGCCATGTGTTGCTACTCTGTTTAGACAGCACAGATATTGAACATTTCACCATCACAGAAAGTTCTCTCAGACAGCACTGTACTAGAGGGTGTACCACAACAAAACAAAGAAGGAGAAAGACACTGGGGCCCAGAAAATACGAAGTCAACATATATAAAAGCGGCAAGGGGAATCCCTAGGGTAAGAGTAAAGGCAGATCCTCAAGGACAGCCGCCAGAGGCTGAGAGCCTCCAGCGCAGACTGAAGCAGGGGAAGGGGCTCCAGGGGACAGCTCTTCAAGGAGAATCAATGGAGAGACTACCGAACATTCTGCACATCCAGAGATTACACAGCTGGGGACGACTAGTGACAGTAAGAGAAAAAACTAAAGAAACAAATATAAGACGATGATTAACATCAGGGTAAACAAATTATTGCAAAAAAGTTAATGTTATGATAGTACATACCACAGGGCTCAGCTATAACTGGCATAAATTGGTTAAAATATGTAAAAATGAAATGCTGAGGTCATTGTTATGAAAGTATGTGTGAGAGGGCAGGAGAGGGAAAGAAAGCTAAATCTTAAATCATTGGTTTTCATATTGTTAAACAGATAATACCAAAAATAGAAAAAATCAAGATTTAGCAGTATCAGGATATCTTTATGGATGTAAGCACTAAAAGAATCTACCAAAAGAGTTGAAAGTAGTTGCCTACGGAGAATCAAAAATGGAAGGCAAACAAAGCAAAAATAGTTGATGCTTTAACTTATGGGTATGTGCAACATAAAAATTAAAGTAATACCTAAATTGTTTTTAAATTAAAAATTAAACTGATTAATCAAATTAGTAGTATTTGCATATTCATTAGAAATATGAAAATAAATGCCAGGAAATTAAAAAATCTGAAAAATTTAAAAGTTTTTCTTCAGGGGAGCAGATTGGAGTTTTTGTTAAAAGCCTTCTTTTTTTTTTTTTTTAAATAAATTTATCTATTTATTTATTTATTTTTATTTTTGGCTGTGTTGGGTCTTCGTTGCTGTGTGCGGGCTTTCTCTAGTTGTGGTGAGCGGGGGCTACTCTTCGTTGCGGTGCGTGGGCTTCTCATTGCGGTGGCTTCTCTTGTTGCAGAGCACGGGCTCTAGGCACGCGGGCTTCAGTAGTTGTGGCACATGGGCTCAGTAGTTGTGGCTTGCGGGCTCTAGAGCGCAGGCTCAGTAGTTGTGGCACATGGGCTTAGTTGCTCCACGGCATGTGGGATTTTCCCAGACCAGGGCTCGAACCCGTGTCCCCTGCATTGGCAGGCAGATTCTTAAACACTGCACCACCAGGGAAGCCCTAAAAGCCTTCTTAACAGTATCTGAACTTACACTTTTAAAGCTTCTATGTGCATGCTTTACTTTGACAATTATTAAAAAGCAAGTGATGTAAAAAAAAAAAAGACAGTAACAAGCATTGGTGAGGACATAGAGAAACTGGACGCTTTATACATTGCTGTTGGGAATGTAAAATGGTAGATACTCTGGAATATAGCTTGGCAGTTCCTTAAAATGTTAAACATAGATTTACCATGTGACCCAGCAATTCCACTCCAAGGTGTCTACCCAAGAGAAATGAGAACATATGTCCACACAAAAACTGTGCAAACATGTTCACAGCAGCATTATTCATAATAGTTCTAAACCAGAAACAACCCAAAATGTCCATCAACTGATGACTGGATAAACAAAATGTGGTGTATGTATATAGTGGGATAATATTCTGCAATAAAAGAAAATGCATGCTACAACACAGATGAACCTTGAAAACAGTAGGCTAAATGAAAATACCCAGACACAAAAGACCACATAATGTATGATTCCATTTATATAAAATGTCCATAAAAGGGAAATTTGTAGAAACAGAAAGTAGATCAATGGTTGCCAGGAGCTAGGGATGGGAATGGGAATGAGAGCTAAGAAGTATGGAGTTTCTTACTGGGATTCTAAAATTAGAAATGTGCTAAAACTAGATGTGCTAGAACATGGTGTTGGTTGCACAACTCTGTAAATACATTAAAAATTATCAAATTTCAGGGACTTCCCTGGTGTTTCAGTGGTTAAGACTCCACGCTCCCAATGCAGGGGGCCTGGGTTCGATCCCTGGTCGGGGAACTAGATGTCGCACGCCGCAACTAAGACCTGGCGGAGCCAAATAAATAAATAAATAAATACTTTAAAAAAAATTATCAAATTTCACACTTAAAATGGGTAAACTTTTTTGTCATGTAAGTTATACCTCAATAAAGCTGTTTTTTAAAAAGCAAATGATACTGTTTAAAAAAGAGAACTTGCAGACTATGAGCTAAGTGCTTTAATAAGTTATTATTATAACAATTCTGAAAGGTTGGTATTATTATCCCCATTTTACAGATAAGGCAACTGAGGCTCAAAGAAGTTAAGCAACTTGCACAATTAGCAAACATAGCAAAGTTAAAATGTGTGCACATGTGCCCTAACTACAGAGTTCCTGTACTTTCTCCCATGTGTGACTGTCTGGGTCCTGAAGAGCTGTGGGTAGATCATGCCGAGGCCTGAGTCAAGGTTCCCTTCACCCTGGATTCCATACAACCTAGTCACCACCTAGGTCAGAGTGCTGTTAGGCTAATGGGTGAACTTTGAGTAGCCAAAGACTTTCAGTCTCTCTAGAGACCAGCATTGTGATACTGTGACTTATAATAAGAAATATAGGGCTTTCCTGGTGGCGCAGTGGTTAAGAATCCGCCTGCCAATACAGGAGACACGGGGTCGAGCTCTGGTCCAGGAAGATCCCGCATGCCGTGGAGCAACTAAGCCCGTGCGCCACAATTACTGAGCCTGCGCTCTAGAGCCCACGTGCCACAACTACTGAAACCCGTGTGCCTAGAGCCCGTGCTCTGCAATAAGAGAAGCCACCGCAATGAGAAGCCAGTGCACCACAATGAAGAGTAGCCCCTGCTCGCCACAACTAGAGAAAGCCCGCGGGCTGCAACCAAGACCCAACGCGGCCAAAAATAAAATAAATGAAAAATAAATTAATTTTAAAAAAAAGAAATACAGATTTGCTCTTAATCTCCGTTCCTGGCTCACAGCTCCTTACAGCTGCTTGGAATTTCCTGAGTGACAACAGCAATGGGAGCATCTTTTGTTATAATAGTTGGTCTTCTGTCATCAGTTCCTGAAATAGCTCCAGAGCCATAAAGGTGAAAGGAGTGTGTTATTCATCATAAACTCCTTTCAACCACACCTGAGGTTATATTAATACGATAACTTATGGAAAGCCCTAAGGATGGAGGGCTGGTTGCCAGGGGAACCAACAGTGATTACAGGTTGGAACTTTCAGTCACACTTCCCTGACCTCCAGGGAGGGGAGAGAGGCTGGAGGTTGAATCAATCACCAATGGCCAATGATTTAGTTAATAGTGTCTATGTAATGAAGCCTCCATAAAAACCCAGAGGACAGGGTTCAGGGAACTTCTGGGTTGGTGAACACACAGAGGTGCTGGGAGGGTGGTGCGCTCAGAGGCATGGAAGCTCAGCCTCCTCTCCCCATACCTTGCCCTCTGCACCTCTTCCATCTGCCTGTTCCTAAGTTATATCCTTTTATAATAAACTGGTAATCTGGTAAGTAAAATGTTTTCCTGAGTTCTGTGAGCTGCTTTAGCCAATTAATTCAACCCAAGGAGTGAGTTGTGGGAACCTCTGATTTATAGCCAGTCAGTCAGAAGCACAGGTGACAACCTGGACTTGTGACGGGTGTCTGAAGCAGTCTTATGGGACTGAGCCCTTAGCCTGTGAGATCTGATGCTATCTCCAGACAGATACTGCCAGAATTGAGTTAACTGCTTGGTGGTGCTGGAAAAAGCACACATCAGAAGCAGGAAATACAGAGACTGCACGTGACTAACTAAAAATGTGAGCTGGCCAATCTTTGCCATAGGAGGTCAGAGGTCAACAGACGTTACTATCTGAAAATGAAACTTCGCCTCTCTCCATGGCTCTCTCTGGGGTGGCCTGGAGTGGGGGGCTCTGGAGTCATAACTGGGTCCAAGTTGCAGTTTTGCCACTCAGCAGCTGGGGGCCCCTTGAGCAAATTACTTCAATCTTTCTGTGCCTCAGTTTCCTCATCTCTAAAGTGAGGATGAAAAGAGAACCTCTTCTAGAGGCCTATAAAGAGCTTAGAGCAATACTTAGTGTTTGCCATCAGCATTACTTCGTCTATGTATTTGCACTTGTCACGTAACTGGGCAGAGCCTGCCTTACCTTAGTTTTGCTATAAAACTGCCCTTGGGCCTGTGCATTCTCTCGTCTACCATGGTGTCATCTGTTGGTGAGGGGTCAGCAATGCCCTCCAAAGCTTGCCACACATTCTCACTGACCCACGTGAAATCAGCCTAAAGTGGTCATGGGGAGGCATCTGGTCCAAGCTCATCGCTGTCCAGATGGGAGCAGTGAGGTCTGCATGGCGGCCGGGCGGCCCCATCCACAGGCCTCCCACGGGAGCCTAACGTGATTCTCGCACACTCTACCCAGTAAGTTTTTG
Source organism: Balaenoptera acutorostrata (assembly GCF_949987535.1). Classification (NCBI taxonomy): domain Eukaryota; kingdom Metazoa; phylum Chordata; class Mammalia; order Artiodactyla; family Balaenopteridae; genus Balaenoptera; species Balaenoptera acutorostrata. The sequence continues at coordinate 69,425,118 of NC_080077.1, forward strand.
TGCCCCAACTTCTCCAGAGAGATCTCTTGTCCATCTGGCTAAAGAAGTAGGTGAGAAAAATCCACACTGCGATTTTAAAGAGGGTCAAATGCTAATTACGAATGACTCCATTTGAAAGATAGCAACGAAAGCATTTTTAATCCTTCTTCTTTCTCCCCAAACCTCCAGCACTGGAAAAAAAAAAACCACAAAAGAAAACCAACCAGTTCTTTGAAAACTGAACCAAACACAACAGTTTTACGGACAATGCTTAAGAGGTAGGCTGTTCCCCAGGGAATGGCTGAAGTGTTTATTCTCTTGTTACCTTGGTAACCGCTACCTTGGCACCCTTGTTGATGAGCTGAACCACATTCTCCGCCTGGCCTTTGTATGCAGCTATGAGCAGGCGTTCTGAAAGCGCGGCGACCACATCCTGCTGGCTCATGAATTAGGAGAGAAAGACGTTTTCCGGGAAGTGGTAGACAAGTTCCTTTGGCTAAACGCGATGCCACGGGCCCAGGCAGGCACCCTCGGGTAAAGACGTTCCGATCATTGGAAGGTGCCTTCATCACTATGCCATCTTGGGGACCTAGGGGTTACAGAACAAAGCTGCCATCAGCACCACTCAGCACCCAGGACAGGCCACACCTCTCCTCCCTGGTTTTAGGGCATCTGCTGATTGCTCACTGCAGGGGAGGGGAGCTGGGGGAGACAGGATAGGCGGGAAGCACCCTCTGCAGAGCAAACCCTGAACTTGCACGTGGAAGGCGGAGAGTATACGAACCACCCCGCTCCCATCCCCACCCCCACAGACTCCAGACCACGGCGAGGTCTGCTCTGCATCTCCCACCCAAGTAGCAGCGGCCTGACACAACCCCCTGAATGTAGCCTGGTTTCCAGGCCCACCTTCGGCAGGAAACTACACTGTGTAGGACCACAGAGGGCCCTCTGGACCGCGTTTTGTGGGCCCACCACGGCTAACATGCCTACTCCCCTGCCCGGTTAGGTGCCTGTGGACCACACCCCACAGAGACCCTGAGGAGGGGACCACATCCATGGGGCTTTCTCCCAGCATTTCTCTTCCTTCATCCTTTTCCCATTGTAAATGGTGCAGGTTCCAGAATTCTGCAACAGATGGAGAGCTGGGAGCAGGCCCGGACCATCTCCTAGCCAATAACTGCTGGAACAACCCATCTTGGGAACAAAACTGATGCTACAAACAGTTACTCTAGGCATGGGCTTAACAAGAGGGAAGTAAGTGGGCAATTCAAACCGGCGACAGGATGCTAAGCCCCGGCTCGGAGCAGTGGTCTGGGGGTAGTAACTAGCAGTAAACTCAAGCCCTCTTTCCACCAAATGGCCAAATGGATAGAATTTTAAAGACTGACTCTTCCCAGCAGCCCTGGACCACCATTAGAGCAAACCAAAGCCACTGGTATTATGCCAAAGGTGAAGGGTTTTGGGGGCCAAAGAAGGAAAGCTTAAGAACCTGACCTATTCCTATTAGGATAGCAAGGCAATGTGGGCCTCTTTTTGTTTTAAAATGTACGTACGGGCTTCCCTGGTGGTGCAGTGGTTGAGAATCTGCCTTCCAATGCAGGGGACACGGGTTCGAGCCCTGGTCTGGGAAGATCCCACATGCCACGGAGCAACTGGGCCCGTGAGCCGCAACTACTGAGCCTGTGCATCTGGAGCCTGTGCTCCGCAACAAGAGAGGCCGCTATAGTGAGAGGCCCGCGCACTGCGATGAAGAGTGGCCCACCTGCTCGCCGCAACTAGAGAAAGCCCTCGCACAGAAACGAAGACGCAACACAGCCAAAAATAGATAACTTAATTGTTTTTTAAAAATGTACTTACCAAAAATACCAATATATGCAGATGGAAAGAAAATGCTGTACCACAAGGAATCCCAGGCCCTACCACACATTCTAATTATGAAGGACCAGAAGATACAGACGTCCTTTACAGTGGTTTCCAGGCAAACCCCATGCTCCTTTCAATCTGTAAGGAGTAAGGCACTGGCTATGATGTGACTGAGAAAGGGCTGGTCGGTACCTGCTCTGACTCTGCATCACCGTGACATCCAGGTGGCTCGTGTCACCAGCAGCTCCGGGCAGCTGGGGTTAAACGTTCATGTATAAAACAGACAGAACAACAGGACTGTGGTAGGGACTAAGGATGGTATTTTATTAGGTGAAAGTATTGGCCAAATGTGAGTAGTGTAACTTCTGAAAGGTCATTCTTATCCCTGCTCAGCTTGCAAATGATCAGATTTTCTCACTGTCGTCCATCTGTTGCCCAAAATGTGGATAAAGAAGAGCAAGGAAAGGGACTTCCCTGGCGGTCCAGTGGTTAGGACTCCGCGCTTTCACTGTCGAGGGCATAGGTTCAATCCCTGGTCAGGGAACTAAGATCCCACAAGCCACGCAGCACGGCCAAAAAAAAAAAAAAGATAGCAAGGAAAGAGACACGAGGAACCCTCACAAACCCACCCTGCTCTGATCACCAGCCTCCTCAGAAGCGCAACAAACCTGGAGAAGGTACAAGCAGGGGACCCCTCCCGCAGCCACGGTCAGAGATCGCTGGGATGAGCCCCGAATCTTTGTTGAACGAATGCGCCAATGAAAGAATAAAGTTGAGACTCAAAACAGAGAGAAATGGAGCTGGAGGAGCCTTTGGAAATTCCCAGGGTCCCACTGAAAGACTGAAGTTTGGGCTTTATGTTTCCCAGAATGTTCCACTGTTTGCGAGTGGTTTGTTTTCGTAAACACAGGATACACCGTCTCTCTTTATTCAGGTAGTCTGCGGCACCTTCAAACCAATTACCCTGAGTTTCTGATCTGTCTGCCCCAATCCTGTGAAAGCACTCCAGGCCCAAATGGCAGGAAAACGCAGAAAATTAGCCCTGGCTTCCTAAATGCTCTCCCTCCCTCAGCCACATTCTTCTGCACTCACTCATTTGTTATTTGTTACTTCCCAAACCTTTCCTGCAACGGGCATTTGAGTGTCTCAAGTACAATGGCCCGGTTCATACAAACATTATCATCATGGCTAAAATTTCACGATTTCACTCCACAGCTTAACTCCTGGGGATAGAGATCTGCTTGCTGCAACCCCAGGGCAGCCCATCAGCCGAGGTCATGAGCTCCAGACCAGCAGTGCTGTCCGGCCTCCCCAGCAATGGAAGCACGGGTTCACCGGCCTGTCTACACTGACAGTCACTCCCCTCCCTCCCTCCCATCCCATGCCATAAATTCAGCCTCGGGGACACTGAGACAAAAGCCAAGGTGCACTGATTACCATGGTTGCCAGCTACTGAGATAGCCCATAATTACCTTTGGTAAACAGCCCTTTACAAGCCCAGCACACATTACTATTCCTTTTTTTTTTTTTTTTAAAGAGACAGAAACACTACATTTGTGAGAAAATGTTGGCCAAGCAGAAATGTCAGCGTTTTGGTTTTTCTTTTTTTAAAATTTCAATGGCAGCTACTTAAGAATAAAATGCTCCCCACCCCCAAGCCATCCCACCCCCTCCACTACAGCCAGTGCACAGCCCGCCCGAGGCAGAAAGCGGCCTGCAGGATAGGTCCCCCGTGAGATTCTGGATACCTCACCACCACCAGAGTTGCCCAGAAAACTGCCTGCAAAATCAGGAACAGAATCCCAGGTTTCCAGTTCCTAGTCTGCTGCTAGCACCATCGCTGTGTGCTTGGGTATCTCAAGTTCATGCTCAATTTAAATCCAGTAGCCTCACTAGTAGGACCTCCAGTATTCGCCTTCATTTTCATTTACACACGGCAGAGGGGGGCGGACGGAGGGATCAAAGTGGCTGAGTCTTCTTTTCTGCCTCCTTTCTTTCTTCCTTTTTTTTTTGGCCCTGGCTTGCAGCATGTGGGATCTTAGTTCCCCAACCCGGGATCAAACCAAAACTGAGATCAAACCCATGCCGCCTGCAATGGAAGCACGGAGTCTTAACCACTGGACCACCAGGGAAGTCCCTCTGCCTCCTTTCTGACTTCCACCTTGGGTTGGGGTGCAGGGCCCAGCTCACGTTCCTTTCCACCTCTCTCATGATCACTGCCCTAAATCTTTGTATCCTTACCTCCCACCTAGAACAATGATCCCCATCCTTTTGCAGTGAGGGGATACATGGCTTCTCATCTGATACCTCTGAACTGACAAATCAAACCAGGTGGAAGGAAGTGGGCTGGGGAGAGGAATAAAGAGGATGTTGGACCCCCAACAGTGAGTGGGGAGGGGAGAGGAATAGAGAGGGATGGTCACCAGTCTGCAATCAAGGAGTTAAACTTCACTGCCAACCTGTTGGGTACCCAGGCTGCAAGCAGCTCCGTTCCCTCATTAAATCTGAGCTTCCGCTTCCAAATAGATCACCTATCATTCAAGACACTTCCCCTTGCTGGCGGTGAGGAATTTCTGCCCCAAGTCTATCAATCACATCCCTCTTTGTCACTTTCACAGCATTTTTCACAGGAGAAAAACCTTAAAATGCAAACAAGCTGCCAGTTCTTTAAGCAGAAATGAAATAAACGCATGATCATAAATACGCAATGAGCATCATGAATCTAGAAAGGCATTTAGCTTCCTAAGAAAGATTTCCCTCCTTCCTCCCAGCCCACTGCCCCATTTTCATTGCTCTCCAATTCGCCAGTGCTTTTGTCTCTCATCACAAACGCCAGAGGACCAAACAACTGCTTGGTCTGTGATGCGATCGGTTTTCTTTTTATAGTGAAAGGTCTATGAGGTTTTCTTGAAGATTTACAACAAAGTCCCCTGGTACTGGTATCCCAAAGCCACTGCATTCAGTCTCCTAACAGGCAAAATATTCTAGAAGAAACCTGCAAACAAAAGTCCCAGCCAGGCATTACGCACAGCCCACCCAGAGACGGTCCACAGGCACCCAGGAACCAGTGGTTAGGGAGGACCACCAGTTACGATAACTCGTTTTGCTCCTGCTGGTCCAAACCCTGTGTTGAGAGATTGTACTCACATCCGGGGGTCTGTCCTCCCCGTTCTACATCGTGTTCTGTTGCTGGAAAACCGCGGTCAGTTCTTTCCTGGAGAGATCATTAGCTTCCTAGGGCTGTTACGCCCAAGGGTCTGCAGTGATTTACGTTACAGTGCTTGCTGCCTTTTCCCCTTGAGCTTCCTCTGCCAGTACTGGCCAGATCACATCTAAAAGCTTAGTAAGACATCCATTCAGCTTGCAATGTTTGGTGGCTTCCTAGTCTGCCTGGCACAGAAGTCTTGGGTCTTCAGACTTTGTTGGACTGCTCCCTCCTGCCAGCAGAGGACCTGTAACACTGCTCTGATCAGAGTCAGGGAATGATTCACAGATGGGCGGAGTGCTTTTCAATGATGCTCAGACGACAGAGAAACAAAGTTTGTATTCTTTCAGCAGTAATACGGGGAGACGAATGCACGTGTCGTAAGGGACGGAGGATGCAGGAAGGGTCAAAATCTGTAATGAACTGCCTTTGTGACAACAGTTATGGAAACGCCCGTTTTGTGGAAACAGCGGAGACCCAGACACTCCCCGCCCCCCTTGGGCAGAGAGTTCTAGCACAGTGACCGCAGCAGCAAGGAGACTAGGGCCTGGTTGAGAAGCCATTCCCCGTGTTTGTGAACCCATAGTTTTCCTCAAAAATCCTCCTCTGAACAGAGTCTCGGCAGGAAAGGGGGAAGGGAGGAAACAGGGAGCTTTTTCAAGTGCTGTCAATGGCCCTCCACATTGCAGGTGTGTCCTCCAGACCACTTGTTGAAGCAACAGAAAACCAACCTCCCAACTGGAGTAATCATAGAAAGGAAGACGGTTTTGGTTTTGACTTGAACCGATATTACTATTTTCCCCCTCATTTCTAAAGCAAGATTGTTGGTCCTGGAGAGGGGAAAAGAACACTGTTAACATGAACCCTCCAAGCGCCATCCCTGCCCAAAACCTTGCTTCCATTACCCTAAGGGTAGCAGCTCCTATGGGCAAGGGGCTGGGATTCTGCTTTGGCCAGTGTTCGCCTTACACCAAGGGCAGGAGAATAGCCAGGGACCGGGGCTGGTGCGCTGCAGAGAGAATGAATTCCCCTGGGGAGACAAAATGCCAGTAGAATGATAATCCTATTTTTAATGCACGACCCTCACACTAGTTTATCCAGAAGTGATCACTGCTGGGATACTGCAACCACCACTGGAGGACCAGTGAGGTTAGAACATAGATGAATGTGACCCGCTCCCTACTTTGAAGAAACTCATCATCTGGCCCTGATCAGCCTTGACCAGGGCCCAAAAGGCCAGATGCCAGATGAGAACTGTACACCAAATGCGACAGAAGTATAAAGCAAGGAGTGGTTAATTTTCTCAGAGCTTCTGAGACATTTCCTTCTTCTGAGAAAATGGACTCCCCAGATAGGGACCCTCAACACAATACTCTCCATGAGGATAGAACAACACTGGTTGCTCGCAGAGTCTGGTGTTCACAAGTGCTATCTGCAAAAGTCAGGGGCAGAGAGGCACCGCTTGAGCAAGCCCACCATGGCAAAGGAACATGTGTGCTTATTTCCTGAGGATGTCTCAAGTACAGTAACTATTCTCTTCTGAGTCTGACACTTCGAGGATCTTTGAAACAATCACCTCTGCAGGAGGCATGGAGAGGCTGTTGCAGTGAAAGTTGAGTGACATCTGGATACTATTCAGTAAACCTATGACATACCCTACCATCAGGAAAAGCTGCTAACAAATGTAAAAATAATATATCGGAGGTACAGGGACACATCATTGAATACAGATATGACTGACAGGAGGCTTGTGATGTAGAAACCTTCCCTTTTTACATGGGGCAATAATTACTTTTCGGTTGTCTGGCACTGCTAGATCACCAGAGCCTCCAAGTTGGGGGCCAGGCACTCACATCACATAGCAAATGACCTGAGATCCAGACCAAGAGTCATCCATTGCTGAGCCCTCTGCTGCCCCATCTCTCCCTAGACAAGATGAGGCTGAATTGTGTCCCCCAAAATTCATGTATTGAAGCCCTAACCCTTAGTGTGACTGTATTTAGAAACAGGGCCTTTAGGAGGTAATTAAGGTAAAACGAGGTTCTAAGGGTGGGGCCCTGATCTGATAGGGTTAGTGTCCTTATAAGGAGAGACACCAAAGAGCCCCCCTGCTCACTCTCTTCCCCAGCCCCCTCTTTTCACACCTGCACCCTCACCTCCGAGCCACGTTCACAGGAAAGGCCATGTGAGGACATAGCGAGAAAGTGGTCATCTGCAAGCCAAGAAGAGAATCCTTATCAGAAACCAAACTCTGCTGGACCTTGATCCGGGGCTTCCAGCCTTCAGAACTGTGAGAAAATAAATTCCTGCCATTGAAACCACCCAGTCTACGGTATCTTGTTATGGCAGCCCTGGTGACTAAGACCCGAGCTTCCCTCACAGTGTAATTTGCTGGCATGAGCTCAAGGTTGGTCTTCCTGGTTACACTGAACTCCTTGAGGGCAGGAACCCTATTTTGTTTATCTTGTATCTCCAGTGCCTGGCATAGTTCCCAGAACATACCTAGCCTTTAATGTCTGTTCAGTGGATGCTAGAAAATCTAATAATCAATTGCTTTTTCTAATCATTAATTGGTCTTCAGGAGTCTGTAGATCCCATAAGAAACAGAGAAGATACGAACCCAGTCAACTAGGCTTTTTCCTTTCCTCAAAGTTAAAGCAGGCTATGGCTGCAGAACCTTCAAGAGATAACAAATGGGGGATTTTTTCATTCTTCCCTTTCACTTCCTGCCCAAAATTGAGGACGATCCCAGCTCCTGGGATCAGAAGAATTACTGATCTCAAGTCCATCAGCACCCAAGCACTGGATAGCACCACAGTCGCCCCTGGAATTTTCCTTTCACTATCCTTAACTTCTGTTGGGTAAAACCACAAATGCTAAATATAAACCTAAACAAGCAATACCAAATGACAATAAAACCAATCCCCAGAGAGTAGCCCACCTGCCATGTATCCATATCTCATCTCCCACCCACTCCTTCAATCTGCTTTGATCTGGCTTCTTTCTGCCCCTAATTTTCCTACTAAACCGTTGCTGATGCTGTGGTTGTTGATTCTGTGGTGTATTAAGCATTTATTGAAGAGATGGGCACAAAGAACTATGGAAATTGGGTGAGAGAGCTTTCTTGCTTAGTGTGCTGGGGTGAAAGCAGGTCAGGAATGTTCTTACAGAGAAGGTCACATTTGAGCTGGGTCTTGGAGGACTGGAGGATTTTGCTAGATAGAGAAGTGGGGGAGGACATAGGCAGAGGAAACAGCAAGAGCAAAGGCAAAGTAGTCTGGAAGGGTAGGAAAGAGGAGCAAAGAGACTTTTGCAGCTGGAGCTTATAATACGTGGGCAAAGACCAGAGATGATGTTGCAAAGTCAGGCTGCGGAAAAATTTTCACATCATGCCAAAGACATTGGACTGTATCTTGCACTTGTGATGGAGAATCCTAAACGTTGGTAAGAAGAGAGACTAGTCAGATTTGTGTACTACTTGGAACTCAAACACACAGAATTGGATTAGTCATAATTATGGGTTCATGCTACACTTTCAAGATTGTATGTACACAGCTTTCTCTTCCTTCCTTCCTTTACTTCTTCTTTTATTCCTTCCTTTTTTCTACCCTTCTTTCTTTTTATTTTAATTAATAGACTTTTTTTAAATAAATTTATTTATTTTTTTAATTTTTTACAATTTATTTTTGGCTGCGTTGGGTCTTCGTTGCTGTGCACGGGCTTTCTCTAGTTGCAGCGAGCAGGGGCTACTCTTTGTGGCAGTGTGCGGGCTTCTCACTGCGGTGCCTTCTTGCAGAGCACAGGCTCTACATGTGCGGGCTTCAGTAGTTGTGGCTTGCGGGCTCTAGAGGGCAGGCTCAGTAGTTCTGGCGCATGGGCTTAGCTGCTCCGCAGCATGTGGGATCTTCCCGGACCTGGGCTTGAACCCGTGTCCCCTGCATTGGCAGGCAGATTCTTAACCACTGTGCCACCAAGGAAGCCCTAGACTTTATTTTTTAGAGCAGTTTTAGGTTTACAGAAAAATTGAGCAGAAAGTATAAAGAGGTTCCTTATACCTCTTCACCCATACTCCCGCCCTCACACCCAACAAGTGTTCCCTATTATTAACATCTTGTTTTAGTGCGATACATTTGCTGTAACTGATGAGTCAATATAGATACATTACCATTAACTAGAGCCCATGGTTTGTATACGGTTCACTCTCTGTTGTACAGTTCCTTGGCTCTGCACAAATGTATAATGGCATGTATCTACCAATAGTATCATACGCAATAGCTTCACTGGCCTAATGCTCCACCCATTCATCCCTCCCTCCCCCGCAACCCCTGACAACCACTGATCGTTTTACTATCTCTAAAGTTTTGCCTTTTCCAGAATGTTATATAGTTGGAGTCATATAATATGTTGCTTTTCCAGGCTGGCTTTTTTCACTTAGTAAAATGCATTTAAGATTCCTCCATGTCTTCTCATGGCTTGATAGCTCATTTTTTTTTTAGTGCTAAATAACATTCCATTGTATGGACGTACCAGTATTTATCTATTCACCTATTAAAAGACATGTTGGAGATTGGTTCAAGATGGTGGAGTAGAAGGACGTGCTCTCACTTCCTCTTGCGAGAGCACCAGAATCACAACTAACTGCTTAACAATCATCAACAGGAAGACACTGGAACTCACCAAAAAAGATACTCCACATCCACAGACAAAGGAGAAGCCACAATGAGATGGTAGGAGGGGCGCAATCACAATAATATCAAATCCCATAACTGCTGGGTGGTGACTCACAAACTGGAGAACACTTATACCACAGAAGTCCACCCACTGGAGTGAAGGTTCTGAGCCCCACGTCAGGCTTCCCAACCTGGGGGTCCAGCAATGGGAGGAGGAATTCCTAGAAAATCAGACTTTGAAACCTAGCAGGATTTGATTGCAGGACTTTCACAGGACTGGGGGCAACAGAGACTTCATTCTTGGAGGGCACACACAAAGTAGTGTGCACATCAGGACCCAGGGGGAAGGAGAGTGACCCCATAGGAGACTGAACCAGACCTACCTGCCAGTGTTGGAGGGTCTCCTGCAGAGGCGGGGGGTGGCTGTGGCTCACTGTGAGGACAAGGACACTGGCAGCAGAAGTTCTGGGAAGTACTCCTTGGCGAGAGCCCTCCCAGAGTCCGCCATTAGCCCCACCAAAGAGCCTGGGTAGGCTCCAGTGTTGGGTCACCTCAGGCCAAATAACCAACAGGGAGGGAACCCAGCCCCACCCATCAGCAGACAAGCGGATTAAAGTTTTACTGAGCTCTGCACACCAGAGCAACACCCAGCTCTACCCACCACCAGTCCCTCCCATCAGGAAGCTTGAACAACCCTCTTAGATAGCCTCATCCACCAGAGGGCAGACAGCAGAAGCAAGAAGAACTACAATTCTGCAGCCTGTGGAACGAAAACCACATTCACAGAAAGATAGACAAGATGAAAAGGCAGAGGCTATGTACCAGATGAAGGAACAAGATAAAACCCCAGAAAAACACCTAAATGAAGTGGAGATAGGCAACCTTCCAGAAAAAGAATTCAGAATAATGATAGTGAAGATGATCCAGGACCTCGGAAAAAGAATGGAGGCAAAGATCGAGAAGATGCAAGAAATGTTTAACAGACCTAGAAGAATTTAAGAACAAACAAACAGATGAACAATACAATAACTGAAATGAAAAATACACTAGATAGGAATCAATAGCAGAATAACTGAGGCAGAAGAACGGATAAGTAACCTGGAAGACAGAATGGTGGAATTCACTGCTGCAGAACAGAATAAAGAAAAAAGAATGAAAAGAAATGAAGACAGACTAAGAGACCTCTGGAAAAACATTAAACGCAACAACATTCGCATTATAGGGGTTCCAGAAGGAGAAGAGAGAGATAAAGGACCCGAGAAAATATTTGAAGAGATTATAGTCAAAAACTTCCCTAACATGGGAAAGGAAATAGCCACCCAAGTCCAGGAAGCGCAGAGAGTCCCATACAGGATAAACCCAAGGAGAAACATGCTGAGACACATAGTAATGAAACTGGCAGAAATTAAAAACAAAAAAAATTATTGAAAGCAGCAAGGGAAAAATGACAAATAACATACAAGGGAACTCCCATAAGGTTAACAGCTGATTTCTCAGCAGAAACTCTACAAGCCTGAAGGGAGTGGCATGACATATTTAAAGTGATGAAAGGGAAGAACCTACAACCAAGATTACTCTACCCGGCAAGGATCTCATTCAGATTCGATGGAGAAATCAAAAGCATTACACACAAGCAAAAGCTAAGAGAATTCAGCACCACCAAACCAGCTCTAAAACAAATGCTAAAGGAACTTCTCTAAGTGGGAAACACAAGAGAAGAAAAGGACCTAAGAAAACAAACCCAAAACAATGAAGAAAATGGTAATAGGAACATACGTATCGATAATTACCTTAAACGTGAATGGATTAAATGCTCCAACCAAAAGACACAGGCTTGCTGAGTGGATACAAAAACAAGACCCATATATATGCTGTCTACAAGAGACCCACTTCAGACCTAGGGACACATACAGACTGAAAGTGAGGGGATAAAAAAGATATTCCATGCAAATGGAAATCAAAAGAAAGCTGGAGTAGCAATACTCATATCAGATAAAATAGACTTTAAAATAAAGAATGTTACAAGAGACAAGGAAGGACACTACATAATGATCAAGGGATCAATCCAAGAAGAAGATATAACAATTATAAATATATACGCACCCAACATAGGAGCACCTCAATACATAAGGCAACTGCTAACAGCTATAAAAGAGGAAATCGATGGTAACACAATAATAGTGGGGGACTTCACTTCACTTACACCAATGGACAGATCATCCAAACAGAAAATTAATAAGAAAACACAAGCTTTAAATGACACAACAGACCAGATAGATTTAATTGATATTTATAGGACATTCCATCCAAAGACAGCAGATTACACTTTCTTCTCAAGTGCGCACGGAACATTCTCCAGGATAGATCGCATCTTGGGTCACAAATCAAGCCTCAGTAAATTTATGAAAATTGAAATCATATCAAGCATCTTTTCTGACCACAACGCTATGAGATTAGAAATGAATTACAGGGAAAAAAACGTAAAAAACACAAACACATGGAGGCTAAACAATACGTTACTAAATAACCAAGAGATCACTGAAGAAATCAAAGAGCAAATCAAAAAATACCTAGAGACAAATGACAATGAAAACATGATGATCCAAAACTTATGGGATGCAGCAAAAGCAGTTCTAAGAGGGAAGTTTATAGCAATACAAGCCTACCTCAAAAAACAAGAAAAATCGCAAATAAACAATCTAACCTTACACCTAAAGGAACTAGAGAAAGAACAACAAACAAAACCCAAAGTTAGCAGAAGGAAAGAAATCATAAAGATTAGAGCAGAAATAAATGAAATAGAAACAAAGAAGACAATAGCAAAGATCAATAAATCTAAAAGCTGGTTCTTTGAGAAGATGAACAAAATTGATAAACCATTAGCCAGCTTTATCAAGGAAAAGAGGGAGAGGACTCAAATCAATAAAATTAGAAATGAAAAAGAAGTTACAACAGACACCGCAGAAATACAAAGCATCCTAAGAGACTACTACAAGCAACTCTATGCCAATAAAATGGACAACCTGGAAGAAATGGACAAATTCTTAGAAAGCTATAACCTTCCAAGACTGAACCAGGAAGAAATAGAAAATATGAACAGACCAATCACAAGTAATGAAATTGAAACTGTGATTAAAAATCTTCCAACAAACAAAAGTCCAGGACCAGACGGCTTCACAGGCAAATTCTATCAAACATTTAGAGAAGAGCTAACACCCATCCTTCTCAAACTCTTCCAAAAAATTGCAGAGGAAGGAACACTCCCATACGCATTCTATGAGGCCACCATCACCCTGATACCAAAACCAGCAAACACACTACAAAAAAAGAAAATTACAGACCAATATCACTCATGAATATAGATGCAAAAATCCTCAACAAAATACTAGCAAACAAAATCCAACAACACATTAAAAGGATCATACACCATGATCAAGTGGGATTTATCCCAGGGTTGCAAGGATTCTCCAATATATGCAAATCAATCAATGTGATACACCATATTAACAAATTGAAGAATATAAACCATATGATCATCTCAATAGATGCAGAAAAAGCTTTTGACAAAATTCAACACCTATTTATGATAAAAACTCTCCAGAAAGTGGGCATAGAGGGAACCTACCTCAACATAACAAAGGCCATATATGACAAACCCACAGCCAACATCATTCTCAATGGTGAAAAACTGAAAGCATTTCCTCTAAGACCAGAAACAAGACAAGGATGTCCACTCTCACCACTATTATTCAACATAGTTTTGGAAGTCCTAGCCATGGCAATCAGAGAAGAAAAAGAAATAAAATGAATCCAAATTGGAAAAGAAGAAGTAAAACTGTCACTGTTTGCAGACGACATGATACTATACATAAAGAATCCTAAAGATGCCACCAGAAAACTACTAGAGTTAATCAATGAATTTGGTAAAGTTGCAGGATACAAAATTCATGCACAGAAATCTCTTGCATTCCTATACACTAATGATGAAAAATCTGAAAGAGAAATTATGGAAACACTCCCATTTACCATTGCAACAAAAAGAATAAAATACCTAGGAATAAACCTATCTAGGGAGACAAAAGACCTGTATGCAGAAAACTATAAGACACTGATGAAAGAAATTAAAGATGATACCAACAGATGGAGCGATATACCACATTCTTGGATTGGAAGAATCAATATTGTGAAAATGACTATATTACCCAAAGCAATCTACAGATTCAATGCAATCCCTATCAAATTACCAATGGCATTTTTTACAGAACTAGAACAAAAAATCTTAAAATTTGTATGGAGACACAAAACACCCCGATTAGCCAAAGTGTTCTCGAGGGAAAAAAATGGAGCTGGAGGAATCAGACTCCCTGACTTCAAACTATACTACAAAGCTATGGTAATCAATACAATATGGTACTGGCACAAAAATAGAAATATAGATCAATGGAACAGGACAGAAAGCCCAGAGATAAACCCACGCACCTATGGTCAACTAATCTATGACAAAGGAGGCAAGGATATACAATGGAGAAAAGACAGCCTCTTAAATACGTGGTGCTGGGAAAACTGGACAGCTACATGTAAAAGAATGAAATTAGAACACTCCCTAACACCATACACAAAAATAAACTCAAAATGGGTTAGAGACCTAAATGTAAGACTGTACACTATTAAACTCTTAGAGGAAAACATAGGAAGAACACTCTTTGACATAAATCACAGCAAGATCGTTTTTGATCCACCTCCTAGAGTAATGGAAATAAAAACAAAAATAAACAAATGGGACCTAATGAATCTTAAAAGCTTTTGCAAAGCAAAGGAAACTACAAACAAGACAAAAAGACAACCCTCAGAATGGGAGAAAATATTTGCAAATGAATCAATGGACAAAGGATTAATCTCCAAAATATATAAACACCTCATGAAGCTCAATATTAAAAAAACAAACAACCCAATCCAAAAGTGGGCAGAAGACCTAAGTAGACATTTCTCCAATGAAGACATACAAATGGCCAAGAAGCACATGAAAAGCTGCTCAACATCACTAATTATTAGAGAAATGCAAATCAAAACTACAATGAGGTATCACCTCACACCAGTTAGAATGGGCATCATCAGAAAATCTACAAACAACAAATGCTGGAGAGGGTGTGGAGGAAAGGGAACCCTCTTGCACTGTTGGTGAGAGTGTAAATTGATACAGCCACTATGGAGAACAATATGGAGGTTACTTAAAAAACTGAAAATAGAACTACCATATGACCCAGCAATCCCACTACTGGGCATATACCCACAGAAAACCATAATTCAAAATGACACATGCACCCCAATGTTCATTGCAGCACTATTTACAATAGCCAGGTCATAGAAGCAACCTAAATGTCCATCGACAGACGAATGGATAAAGAAGATGTGGTACATATGTAGAATGGAATATTACTCAGCCATAAAAAGGAACGAAATTGGGTCATTTGTAGAGACGTGGATGGATCTAGAGACTGTCAGAAAGAGAAAAACAAATATTGTATATTAACGCATACATGTGGAACCTAGAAAAATGGTACAGATAAACCGGTGTGCAGGGCAGATACTGAGACACACATGTAGAGAACAAATGTATGGTACCAAGGGGGGAAAGTGGCGGGGGTGCTGGTGGTGTGATGAATTGGGAGATTGGGATAGACATATATACACTAATATGCATAAAATGGATAACTCATAAGTACCTGCTGTATAAAAAAATAAATAAAATAAAATTCAAAATTTCAAATAAATAAATAAAAGACATGTTGGTTGCTTGCAAGTTTTGGCAATTATGAATAAAGCTGCTATAAACATCCATGTGTAAATAAGCCACAGGGATGTAATATACAGCATAAAGAATATCATCGATAATACTGTAATAACTTTGTATGGGGACAGATGGTTTCTAGACTTATCGTGGTGATCATTTCATAATGTATGTAAACATTGAATCACTGTGCAGTTCACAAAAGTAACACAATATTGTATGTCAACTAGATTTCAATTAAAAAAACCCCATGTACAGGGCTTCCCTGGTGGTTTAGTGGTTAAGAATCCGCCTGCTAATGCAGGGGACACGGCTTTGAGCCCTGGTCCAGGAAGATCCCACATGCTGCGGAGCAACTAAGCCCGTGAGCCACAACGACTGAGCGTGCGCTCTAGAGCCCGCGAGCCACAACTACTGAAACCCGCAGGCCTAAAGCCCGAGCTCCGCAACAAGAGAAGCCACCGCAATGAGAAGCCCGTGCAACACAACAAAGAGTAGCCCCCACTCGCCGCAACTAGAGAAAGCCCGGGCACAGCAACAAAGACCCAATGCAGCCAAAAATAAATAATTTTTTTTTAAAAAAGTAAAAAATACCTTAAAAAAAACACACCCATGTGCAGGTTTTTGTGTGTACATAAGTTTTATCTCATTTGGGTAAATACCAAGGAATACAATTGCTGAATCGTATTGTAGGACAATGTGTAGCTTTGTAAGAAACTGCTTTACTGCCTTCCAAAGTGGCTATAACATTTTGCATTGTAACCAGCTGGTTTTACATTGACCTAGTTGCCAAACACAATGGTGACCTTCAGTTCTTAACATACATGATTTCTCTGTTGCATTAGGCACTGCTACCATCCCTCCCTCATCACACTTCCTCCTCCTCTGGTTTCCGTAACCCACTCTCTCTCTTTTTTTTTTTTTAAATTTATTTATTTAGTTTTGGCTGTGTTGGGTCTTCGTTTCTGTGCGAGGGCTTTCTCTAGTTGTGGCAAGCGGGGCCACTCTTCATCGCAATGCGCGGGCCTCTCACTATCGCGGCCTCTCTTGTTGCGGAGCACAGGCTCCAGACGCGCAGGCTCAGTAGTTGTGGCTCACGGGCCTAGTTGCTCCGCGGCATGTGGGATCTTCCCAGACCAGGGCTCGGACCCGTGTACCCTGCATTGGCAGGCAGATTCTCAACCACTGCGCCACCAGGGAAGCCCCCACTCTCTCTTCATGCTCCTACCATCCCTTGGACTATCTCTTTCTCTCATCCAAGGGCTCTTCTTTCACTGGTCCCTTAAATGTTGCAGGTCCCTGAGATTCTATACCATGTTGTTGTCTCTGCTCATTTTCTTCCCTAGAAGATCTCAGTACATACATATCCTCCATACCTGCTGCCCACACACTCCTCTGCTGCCTAGATACGAATTGCTCCAAATCTTCTTTAGCCTCAATCACTCTCTCTAAAACTCCATTTTTTAAACACCCAACCATTTAACAGACATCTTACTCGGATGTCGCCTATCAACATGTTCACAGCCAAGTCACCAACCTTCTTTCTAAACCCGTTCCTTTCCCTGTGTTTCCATCTTGGTGAGGGGCTCCATCTTTCATCTGTCTGCCTCTTTCCCTCATCTGGAACACTCCTCTCCTTCCTCTTATTCTCCTTTCCCCACCTCCACATTCAATAATTTACCAAATTCTCCTGATTTGAGACAGTAAAACATAGAGATTTAAAATGCAAGCTCTGGGCTTCCCTGGTGGCGCAGTGGTTGAGAATCTGCCTGCCAATGCAGGGGACACGGGTTCGAGCCCTGGTCTGGGAAGATCCCACATGCCACGGAGCAACTGGGCCCGTGAGCCACAATTACTGAGCCTGCGCTTCTGGAGCCTGTGCTCTGCAACAAGAGAGGCTGCGATAATGAGAGGCCCGCGCACCGCGATGAAGAGTGGCCCCCACTTGCCGCAACTAGAGAAAGCCCTCGCACAGAAACGAAGACCCAACACAGCCATAAATAAATTAATAAAATTTAAAAAAAATAAAAATAAAAAAATAAAAAAATAAAATGCAAGCTCTGAGGGGACTTCCCTGGGGGTCCAGTGGTAAAGAATCCGCCTTATAATGCAGGGAATGCGGGTTCGATCCCTGGTCAGAGAACTAAGATCCCACATGCCGCAGGGCAACTAAGCCCGCCGGCCACAACTACTGAGCTCACACGCCTCAACTAGAGCCCACATGCCGCAAACTACAGAGCCCACGCCCTCTGGATCCTGTGCACCACAACTAGAAAGAGAAAACCCACATGCCGCAACTAGAGAGAAGCCCGCGCACCACAACGAAGAGCCCACATGCCTCAAAGAAGATCCCCCGTGTGCCGCAACTAAGACCCGAGGCAGCCAAAACTAAAACTAAAATAAATAAAAATAATTTAAAAATCTTTAAAAAAATAATAAATAAAATAAAATGCAAGCTCTGAAGTCAGATTGCCCAGGCTCAAGTCCCAGCTCTGCCATTTAACATGGGCAAATTTCCTAATGACTCTAAGCCTGCTTCCTCATGTGTAAAACAGAGAGAATAACAACTCCTACCTCACTGGATTGTTGCAAAGATTGAATGAGATAATACACAGGCTATACAAGCCTAGCAGGTAGAAAGTGCTCAGTAAATATTAAGCACGGTTGTATGGTTACTGCTT
Organism: Balaenoptera acutorostrata; assembly: GCF_949987535.1. Taxonomy (NCBI): domain Eukaryota; kingdom Metazoa; phylum Chordata; class Mammalia; order Artiodactyla; family Balaenopteridae; genus Balaenoptera; species Balaenoptera acutorostrata. Next base: position 69,443,304 of record NC_080077.1, read on the forward strand.
AAACGTTCCTTGATCTGTTCTCTCTTCTCTAGCTGCACTGCCACTGCCTTCGTTCAGGCTGTCAGCATTCCTTACCTGAACTGTTGCAGTGGTCTCCAACTGGACACTGAACATGTTTCCTGAAATTCTTCTAAACTTAAGAGTTGGGATGAGAGAGGTGACATAGGTTTCAGCTTGCATCATAGAATCTGCCTCTGCAGATGAGTTTTTACCTAGGAAACGGTAGAAGCCAAGGCCAGACTAATGTTCAGGATTCAGATGGTGAGTGTACATTGGCCTGAAATGTATCTTCAATAAAAGACAACTTTGTAGAGGTCAACACAACCTGGCCAGACAGAGAGCTGCTGGGATTTCTTAAACTTGACTCTCAGGAAAGACAGCCGTTGAGCCAACAGTGGTTAAATTCTCTCTCTTCTTAGAGACCACTGAGCCAGTAACAGGTAAGTTCCCCCTTCTGATATGTCAGTGTTAGAAGAAAGGGAGTCATGAGAAACAGCCTTCTCCTCCAGCTTGTTTCAAGATGGCAAAGCTGGAACACAGACAGCCGAGCTACAGTGCAGGAGGGGCCATCAAGACCGTGCCTATCTGCCAGGCGGTGGTTTGCTAGGGGGTGGCACCTGGGCCTTTGGTACCGATTATTTTGCCTTTGTCTGTGGACCTCTTTTCCTCTGTGCTTCTTAACCAAGAGCGTTTCATGTGAATGGACCATCCAGGGGGCTTGGAGGCTCTGTTCATAGGACTGAAGTTTGCATGTAGAAGCCGTTCTGCCATGTTGGTCTCCATGCCTCAGTTCCCTCCCCTACCTCAGTGTATGTGATCACTGATATCAGAATGCTCTTTGCACAGCACAAATGTGATAGTGTTTTTCCTCTGCCTATAACCCTCAATGACTCACATTCCCCCAGCACAAAGTCCAGCAATACACAAACCCATGCGTGGTCTGGTCTCAGCTCATCCCCATCACCTCTTCTTTTGATACCCCATCTGCCCACCCATCCTGCACCCTCGCTTGGCCACAAGGGTGCTCAGGACACCTTGGAAGCACCATCCTGTCATTTTTGCTTAGAATGATCTTTAGATCTTTTCCAAACTCCTTCTATTCCTTCCAACCTGATTCAAGGTGTCCTTCTCCAATGCTGTTCCACCCTCCAGGTACCCAAGGCCAAAATCCCAGGTACCCTGAAATGAAATCCCAACTCAGTCACTTATTTTGGGCAATGTACTTAATGAATCTAAGCTCCTGTCCTTGTGTATAAAACAGGAAGAACAACAGTTTTTACCCACTGGGTTGTTGCAAAGATTGAATAAAGCCGTAACAAACTGTATTCTTTGAAATCCTTCCTAGTATTTACCAAACCAGACTGCACGTGTGCAATGTCAGTGTTCTTGGCCTCTCTTCCTACCTTCTGATTAAAAGCCTTCTCCATTCACCTCCTCTTGTAAGGGGACTGCCCTAGCCAGAGAAGTTTCTGTATTTTAGGATGCAGAATTAGAGGACAGGCAAGAAAGATGGGAAAGAAGGCTGACTTGTCAAGGGAAGCTAAGCTAATCTATATAACAAAGAGCTGGGAGGGAGAGAAAGAAGCTCCATGCAGGATGGAAAATGGAACAAGTGTTTCCGGGGGGTGATGGTAAACAATGGGCTTCTGAACCCTATGGAATGTGAGAAAATTAGAGAGAGAAAAGGGGATATGAAAATTGTTTCTGGGAGTTTATGAGTTGGGTTTCTTTTAAATTTTTTGATAAGTAAATGATTACTATTCCTTTAAAAATTACTTCTGGTCTTTGGATTGTGCTTTGACTATCTCCAAACAAACACTAGACTACAAGACTGAGGTTCTTTAGGGTTATCCTCATTTTCAATGTCTTTCTTCTCAGACTCAGCTACCCAGTAAGGGGTTGTGTCTCATTCCAGCTGTGTAAATCCGATTCAAGAACACAGCCTGGCATATGGCATATGAACAATAAATGCTTGCTGAATAAATAAATACACCTATGACTATCCAGTGGATTATAGACTCCTACAGAGCAAGTACCCACTCTTATTTTTCCATGTGTCCAAATACATCAATGAATGCTGTAGTGAGCTGAATGGTGGCCCCCAAAAGGATATGTCCACGTCTGAATCCCCAGAACCTGTGAGTATTAATTTATATGACGAAAGATGTAATTATGTTAAGGATCCTGAGAGGAGAACCTTATCCTGGATTATCTGGGTGGGTCCTAAATGCAATCCCATGCATCTTTTTTTTTTTTTTTTCAGGGATGCTCTTTTATTTATTTTTTCTTTTTTTCTTTCAGGGATGCTCTTTTATTTTTTTTTTATTTTTAAATTTTTTTAACATCTTTATTGGAGTATAATTGCTTTACCACACGCATCTTTATAAAAGAAGCAGAGAGAGTTTTAAGACAGAAGAAGAGGAGGCCACGTGACCCCAGAGGCAGAGACGGGAGGAATGTGGCCACGTGCCAAGGAACACCTGGCACCACCAGAGGATGGAAGAGGCAAGAAAGGATTGTTTTCTACAGCCTCCAGAGGGAGTACAGCCCAGCTGACACCTTGATTTCAGACTTCAGACCTCCAGAACATGGGAGAATAAATTTCTTTCGTTTTAAACCACTTAGTTTGTGGTGATTTGTTACAGTGGCCACAGGAAACGAGTACAAACGCCTTATACGTAATGGGTGCTCAATAACTCTTTATCAGTGACCTGTCTGGGTCACTTACAATCACAGGCTGTGCTTCCTTTTTAAAGTCACTCACACATCCCCACACCTTCCTGGCCAAAAGCCAGGACTCCATTATGTCACTTCAACACTTGTAAATGCTGTTGTAACCAAGGGGTCCCTCACTGCTGTCTGAGGGACAGTCAGGTTCCAGGGGCGGAGAGTGTTTTACTGACAACATATTCCTATAAAACATCCTTCATGCATTCCTCCAGGAAGGAGATGGTATGATGCCAGGAGGATCAATGGCTCCTCTGACGGACAATCACCTCACTGGGGTCTCTCCAGGTGGCAGCCGACTCAGGCTGAACACTCGGCAGCCTCCCTACAGGAAACACCGCAGAACTGAGAGGAAGCCACGTCGGGCTGTCTGTTTCCGATTCTGCACACAAGAAAGACAAAACATGAAGTTGCTCTGCTGGCTGGGAATTAAGTGTGTCCGAATGTAACCCCGCAAACACAATCCCAAATAAGGCAAAGGGAAGTCTGGGATTAACAGGAGTGTCATCTACTCAGAAGTAAACACCAACTGTGACTTGCCACTATAATTTTTTTTTTTATTAATTTATTTATTTTTGGCTGTGTTGGGTCTTCGTTTCCGTGCGAGGGCTTTCTCTAGTTGCGGCGAGCGGGGGCCACTCTTCATCGAGGTGCGCGGGCCTCTCACTGTCGCGGCCTCTCTTGTTGCGGAGCACAGGCTCCAGACGCGCAGGCTCAGTAGTTGTGGCTCACGGGCCTAGTTGCTCCGCGGCATGTGGGATCTCCCCAGACCAGGGCTCGAACCCATGTGCCCTGCATCGGCAGGCAGATTCTCAGCCACTGCGCCACCAGGGAAGCCCTATAATTTGTTTTTCAGCGTATTTCCTCCACAATATTCCTCAGAGGACAGAGGCCTTCTCTCATGTCCATGACTTGAGAAACCACTCAAACTCCCCCAGCCACATACTGATTGATTCTGCCTATCAGTGTCTGCTACCTGATCCTCCAGAAATGGTTGTTTTTACCTCTGCTGGAGCAGGTTTTCGTCACAGGGGTCCCATTTTATTCAGTCGCGCTGCCAATGAAGTATTTCTTACCATAATGTCTGTCTGATACTAGAAACTCCAGATGCTATGATGCATGCCACCCTTCTCTCACCCCCATCTCCCCTAACGCACATGGCTTTCTCCATTAACTTTTATTTTTATTTACTTTTTTTACTGAAGTATAGTTGATTTACAATGTAGTGTTAGTTTCAGGTGTACAGCAGTGATTCAGTTATACACACACACACACACACACACACACACACACACTGTTTTTCAGATTCTTTTCCCTTATAGGTTTTTACAAAATATTGAGTATAGTTCCCTGTGCTCTACAGTAGGTCCTTGTTGGTTATCTACTTTATATACTAGTGTCCAATAACTCTTTTTGATTATTTTTATTTTATATTGGAGTATGGTTAATTAACAATGTTGTGTTAGTTTCAGGTGTACAGCAAAGCGATTCATTTATACATACACATGCATCTATTCTTTTTCAAATTCTTTTCCCATTTAGGTTATTACAGAATATTGAGCAGAGTTCCCTGTGCTATACAGTAGGTCCTTGTTGGTTATCTATTTTAAATACAGCAGCTTGTACATGTCAATCCCAAACTCCCAATCTATTCCTCCCCCCAATAAATTCGTCCTCTAAGTCTGTAAGTCTGTTTCTGTTTTGTAAATAAGTTCATTTGTATCATTTTTTTTAAGATTCCACATATAAGTGATATCATATGGTATTTGTCTTTGTCTGACCTATTTCGCTTAGTATGATAATCTCCAGGTCCATCCATGTTGCTGCAAATGGCATTATTTCATTCGTTTTAGTGGTTGGGTAATATTCCACTGTATATGTACCACATCTTCTTCATCCATTCATCTGTTGCTTCCATGTTGCTTTTAGGCTGCTTCCACGTCTTGGCTATTGTAAACAGTGTTGCAACGAACATTGGGGTGCACAATAACTCTTTTTAAAAGCTACAGCTTGGGCTTCCCTGGTGGCGCAGCGGTTGAGAGTCTGCCTGCCAATGCAGGGGACACGGGTTCGATCCCTGGTCTGGGAAGATCCCACATGCCGCGGAGCAACTAAGCCCGTGAACCACAACTACTGAGCCTGCGCATCTGGAGCCTGTGCTCCGCAACAAGAGAGGCCGCGATGGTGAGAGGCCCGCGCACCGCGATGAAGAGTGGCCCCCGCTTGCCACGACTGGAAAAAGCCCTCGCACAGAAACGAAGACCCAACACAGCTATAAATAAAAATAAATAAATAAATAATTAAAAAAAAAAAAAAAAAAGCTACAGCTTTCAGCAAGCACATCTAGGTTAGATGTGATTTGATGGTAACACTGCCCATCACCTACAAGAGGAGACACCAGTGGTCCGGCAATGCCGGTATTACGTACACACCACTGCCTGCAGAAGCTACACGCCTGGACCCCTCATCTCAATTCCCTTCCAGTTCCTCCTGGCAGAGGCAGGACTGGGGAGAAGCAAGAGGAGAAGAGGGTCTATTAAAACCCTCCACCACAGAGCGTGCTCCATGACCCTGGGCAGGTTATATAACTTCCTTGGGCCGTAATGTCCTCGACTGTAAAATGGGGCTAATAATGGTAGCTACTGACTTCATAGGGCAGCTAAAAGGACTCCCTGTGGGAGTGGACAGCAAGTACTTAGCACAGCATTTGCACAGAGTAAGCGCTCAGACAATAGTAGGTGTGCATGTGTGCATGGATGATATCAAGTCTACGGGAGGCTAAACTCTCTAATTAGATTTCTGAATCCTTCCTGCATCTCTTACACCTTCACCTCTCTTTAGAGCTCCTAGGGGCTGCCCCAAGGAGGCTCTGGTCCCTTGACCTTGCTCAGCACGCAGCATGATGCAGCGTTTGGCTCCAGCACAGAGCTTTGCAGGGCGTAAGTGTCCCTCCCTGCAGAGGAAGGGAATTAGGACTTCAAGTAGAGCCGCCAGCCAGGAGGCTCTGCGGTTCTGTCCCTGTCCTCGTGTCCATATATACCAACGGTCACACACGTGCGTGCACAGTCTACGGCTCAGGAAGATGCAGCCCACCTGGCGGACCCCAACCCCCAGGGAGGTGAGGACCTAGGAGGAGACACAGGCTTCCCGGGAAGGCCCCACCGGAACTCAGCTTCCCTCACACCAGCCTCTCCCTCGCCCCGGTTATTTCTGGTTATTTCTCAGCTAAGACTTTCTCTCCAATTGGTGATTGTTCATATTTTAAGTTTTAGTCACAGATGAACCATGAGCAAGTTTGGTCCACGACATTCTCTCCCATAATTCTATCACATGATAAACACGCCACACTGTCAACATCGTCAGTTATGGTGCATTATTCGAAATTAAAATTCTGCCGCCTCTTTACAGGGAGAAGAGGTTCTTACAGTGAAGGCAGCGGGAATGACAGTGACCTTGACTTGCTTATTATACGCCCAGAATTAGCCCCAGAGATACTCACTCCCAAGAGTTTCAAACAATCTTAAAATAGTTATGTCGCAGGATTTTCTCATTATTATTGTCAAATTATTTCCACAATGAAACTATATTGAATTAGTTGAACTTCAGCAGTCTTCAGGAGACGGGTGACCTGAGGAATTACACAGCGTGAGCCCCTCTGCGGAAAGGCCCGGGTGAAGCCTGTGCCCTCCCCCTTCTGATGGTTTCTCAGAGCACGAGGTCATGCTCTCCCTCCAGCAAAGCCTGAGTCTGGACTCGTTATGGTCAGCGGTGGAGCTTTCGCTCTCAGGCTTAGCTCTTCCTTGCTCTTGGGGGCCTGGGAGCCAGTCCCTGGGGAGAATCCACAGACCCTCTCTTGAGTAACTATTCCTTTCCCGACAGCCCTTCTCCAGGGGGCTCTCCCAAAATCCTAGGTGAGGACAGTACGACACGGTCTCCAATTTCAGGCAGATCCCCTCTTCGATGATCATTTGTATCCAGTCAATGTCCAAACAAGGAGCATGGTGGGAGGAAGGCAATAGAGAAAAAAAGAAGGGGAAAGGTGGGGAGGCGGGAGGGGGGAACAAAGGGGGAGAGACAATGTTAAGAGACAGTGAGCACCCCCTGTGAGGACGCAGTGACTGATGGGGAAGGGGTGCTGCTCCAACCCTCTCCACTCCCAGTCCTGCCCAAGCTAGACACCATCCAGCCCGCCCAGTCTCTACCCATCAGAATTTGTTGAATTAACCCAAGGATTCCTTCTGATAGTCTGTATCATGTTTAACAACTTTTTTAAAAATATTTTTTATTTTTTAAAATTTATTTGTTTTTGGCTCCGTTGGGTCTTCATTGCTGCGCGCGGGCTTTCTCTAGTTGCGGCGAGCGGGGGCTGCTCTTCATTGTGGTGCGCAGGCTTCTCATTGCGGTGGCTTCTCTTGTTGTGGAGCACAGGCCCTAGAGTGCACGGGCTTCAGTAGTTGTGGCACGCGGACTCAGTAGTTGTGCTCACAGGCTCTAGAGTACAGGCTCAGTAGTTGTGGTGCACGGGCTTAGTTGCTCCGTGGCATGTGGGATCTTCCTGGACCAGGGCTCGAACCTGTGTCCCCTGCATTGGCAGGCGGATTCTTAACCACTGCGCCACCAGGGAAGTCCAACAATGTTTTCTTTTAGAATGAAAACTAGAGGTGGGGAAAACCTGAAAATAATTATGTATATGTATATATTAATGTGTAATTATATATGTATCTATTACATTTTATATTTTAAAATGTACGATTTACAAAAAAGTGTACAAATCATAGGTGTACAGCATGTTGAACTTCCAAAAACAGAACGGACCTGTGTGACTACCACCTTAGTCGAGGAAATAAATTGGCAGTATCCCAGAAGCCCCCCTCACACTTCTTCTGATCACTAACCAGCGCCCACGCTCCCACCCCAAGAGTAACCACTGTCCTGATTTTTAACATCACAGATTAGTTTTGCCTATTTTTGAACTTTATATTGTGTTCACAGAAGCAAAGAGGATGTATTCCTTTCCGCCTGGCTTCTTTCACTCCACATTTTATTTGTGAGGTTCCTCCACATTGTTGCTTGTAATTATTATACCCTCTTCATTCTCACTGCAGTATAGTGTTCCTTTGTGTGAATGAATATTCCACAGTTCCTTCTTCTATTGATGGGCTTTTGGGTAGTTCTGTATCTTGTATCTTGAAAACAGTGCCGCTATAAACATTCTTATATGTATGTCTTTGGGAGACTCTCCATATACATATGTCTACCTGGAGTGGAATTGTTGGGTCCTAGCTGTGCATATGTGTGTTCAACTGTAGCGAATGTTCCTATGTATACTGCTCACGATTCAAAGGTATCCTCTACGTCTATGTGAGGGTCCCAGAGGCAGGAGTGCTGGGTGCTGGGTTTCTATCACTTACCATTGAGAAGCAGTCCATGCCTCCAACAAGTCATGTAAAGAGAATAAACCTTTAACTCTAACGTGTTTCTGTTATTTTTTATAAATATGTTAGAGCAAAATAACAACCACTGCCCAAATATCATTAACTGAAAAATTACCAGGGGAGGAGGCTGACCCCAGACAGCACAGCCCTCCTCTCTAGGTCAACAGCAAGCAGCCTGGCCCCGTCCACAGAGAAGTAAACTACCCACCCGCAGTAAATACCCAACTGATGGAAAAAAGAGGACACTGAGAACAGCATCTCCTTTAGTCCATGACTTGTTTTTTATCAAATTAGACTTAAAAAGCACTTGAATGCATTGCAGTGATGACAACAGAAATGGAAATGTACGATTATTACTATGTAAACCACGTGCTCTCCAGCCACACGCTGAGACTCAATGTTTCACGCCTTTACAACAACACTGCCTGCCACTGAACAATGTCATCAAAATAATAATAATGAACCTCCGAGGGACAAGTCCCCTCAGAGAGCCTGCCTCTCCATATTGTGATAGCCTTCTAAACACTGCCTCAGCAACCACTGTATTTTATTTCATATTTTGAGAAGAAGACAAGAGTTTTCAACAAGTAAAAGCCCAGTTAAGTCATACAGGTGCTGTCCGAGCAGCATTATTCATCACCAAAAAGTAGAAACAATTCAAATGTCCATAACTGGTGAATGGACAAACAAAATGTGCTATATCCAAACAATGAAATATTCAGGCATAAAAAGGAATGAACTGCTGATACTTGCTATAACATGGATGGCCTTGAAAACATTAAGCTAAGTAAACAGAAGCCAGACATAAAAGGTCATATGCTGTATGCCTGCATTTATACAAAACGTCCAGAACAGGAAAATCCATAGAGACAGAAAGTAGACTGCTGGCTGGCAGGAGGAGGGGGGAGAGAGAAGAATGGGGAATGACCACTAGTGGGTTTGGGGTTTCTTTTTGAGGTGATGAAAATGTCCTGAAGTTAGATAGTGATGATGGTTGCACACCTTTCTGAATATAGTAAAAACCACTAAATTGTATACTTTATTTATTTATTGTTGGCTGCGTCGGGTCTTAGTTGTGGCACGTGGGCTCTTCGTCGTGGCGTGCAGGCTTCTCTCTAGTTGTGGCGTGAGGGTTTTCTCTCTCTAGTTGTGGTGCATAGCCTCCAGAGAGTGTGGGCTCTGTAGTTTGAGGCACGAGGGTTCTCTAGTTGAGGCGCGTGGGCTCAGTAGTTGCGGCATGCAGGCTTAAAGTTGCCCCGCGGCATGTGGGATCTTAGTTCCCCAACCAGGGATCGAACCCGCGTCCCCTGCATTGGAAGGTAGATTCTTTACCACTGGACCACCAGGGAAGTCCCTAAACGGTGTACTTTAAAAGGGTGAATTTTATGATATGTGAAATGTATCTCAATTTTAAAGAACATCAAGTTAAGAGCCAGGGCACTGAAACCAGACATGGATTTGACTCCAGTCTGCTGCATGCATGATTCTGTGGGCAAACCACCTAAGCCTTCTAAGCCTCAGTCTCCTCCTCTGTAAAATGGAGATAATAAAAGAATGATCTCAAATGGTTCTTGTGAGACTCAAACTTACAGGTGGAATCTAAAAAATACAACAAAATAGTGAATATAACAAGAAAAGATGCAGACTCACAGATATAGAGAACAAACTACTGATTACCAGTGGGGAGGGGCAACACAGGGGTAGGGGATTAAGAGGTACAAACTACTGTGTATAAAATAGATAAGCAAAAAGGATATATTGTACAGCACAGGGAACAGAGCCAATATTTTATAATAACTATAAATGGAGTATAACCTTTAAGAATGGTCAATCACTATATTGTACACCTATAACATATAATATTGTACATCAACTATACTTCAATTAAAAAAATAGCATAACCTTAAGAAAACAAGGTAATAAGAGTTTGGTACAGTGATGACACACAGAAAATGTCCAATAGGACATTCTTTGACATAAATTGCAGCAATATCTTTTTGGATCTGTCTCCTACAGTAATGGAAACAAAAACAAAAATAAACAAATGGGACCTAATGAAACTTAAAAGCTTTTGCATAGCAAAGGAAACAATAAACAAAACAAAAAGACAACCTACACAATGGGAGAAAATATTTGCAAACAATGCAACCAACAAGGGATTAATCTCCAAAATATATAAACAGTTCATTCAGCTCAATATCAAAAAAAACAACCAACCAATCAAAAATGGGCAGAAGACCTAAATAGACATTTCTCCAAAGAAGACATCAGATGGCCAAGAGGCACACGAAAAGCTGCTCAACATCACTAATTATTAGAGAAATGACAATCAAAACTACAATGAGGTATCACCTCACACCAGTCAGAATGGGCATCATCAGAAAATCTACAAACAACAAATGCTGGAGAGGGTGTGGAGAAAAGGGAACCCTCTTGCACTGTTGGTGGGAATGTAAATTGATACAGCAACTATGGAGAACAGTATGGAGGTTCCTTAAAAAACTAAAAATAGAATTAACATATGACACAGCAATCCCACTACTGGACATATACCCTGAGAAAACCATAATTCAAAAAGACACATGCACCCCAATGTTCATTGCAGCACTATTTACAATAGCCAGGTCATGGAAGCAACCTAAATGCCCATTGACAAACGAATGGATAAAAAAGATGTGGTACATATATACAATGGAATATTACTCAGCCATAAAAAGGAACAAAATTGGGTCATTTGTAGAGACGTGGATGAATCTAGAGACTGTCATACAGAGTGGAGTAAGTCAGAAAGAGAAAAACAAATATCATATATTAACACATATATGTGGAACCTAGAAAAATGGTACAGATGAACCAGTTTGCAGGGCAGAAATAGAGACACAGATGTAGAGAACAAATGTATGGACACCAAGGGGGGAAAGTGGCAGGGCGGGGGTGGTGGTGGTGTGATGAATTGGGAGATTGGGATTAACATATATACACTAATATGTATAAAATGGATGACTAATAAGAACCTGCTGTATAAAAAATAAAATTCTAAAATTCAAAAAAAAAAAAAACTACAATGAGTTATCACCTCACACCAGTCAGAATGGCCATCACCAAAAAGTCTACAAACAATAAATGCTGGACTGAGTGTGGAGAAAGGGAAACCGCCCTACACTGTTGGTGGGAATGTAAATTGGTACAGCCACTATGGAGAACAGTATGGAGGTTCCTTCAAAAACTAAAAATAGAGTTACCACATGATCCAGCAATCCCACTCCTGGGCATGTATTTGGAGAAAACCATACTTTGAAAAGATACATGCACCCTTATGTTCATTGCGGCACTATTTACAATAGCCAAGACACAGAAGCAACCTAAATGTCCATCAACAGATGAATGGATAAAGAAGATGTGGTATAAATATACACAATGGAATATTAGTCAGTCATAAAAAAGAATGAAATAATGCCACTGGCAGCAACATGGATGGGCATAGAGATTATCATACTAACTGAAGTCAGACAAAGTCAAATATCGTATGATATCGCTTATATGTGGAATCTAAAAAAATGATACAAATGAACTTCTTTACAAAACAGAAACAGACTCACAGACTTTGAAAACAAACTTACGGTTACTAAAGGGGAAAGGTGGGGGGGAGGGATAAATTAGGAATTTGGGATTAACATATACACACTACTATATTATATCTATCTATCTATATATATAATATCTATAAAATAGATAATCAACAAGGACCTACTGTATAGTGCAGAGAACTATACTCAATATTTTGTAATAACCTACATGGGAAAAGAATCTGAAAAAGAAAATATATATGTATGTGTGTGTGTATAACTGAATCAGTTTGCTGTACACATGAAACCAACACAACATTGTAAATCAACTATACTTCAATAAAAAAATAAGGAAAAGAAAATGCCCAATAAACTACTGTTGACGTTAAAGTGACAGAAATAGTAGAAACTAGCTCTTAGCAAACATACCTTTTGACATTCCCGGGATATACTCATCAACGACATCTATCAGACCACTATATCCAGTAAAGGATATAATTTTCTACATATTATGTAAGGAGTTAAAGTGGTGAGGTTTGCTGTTCAGTCAAAAGGGGGAAATCCTGCCATAAAGGAAGAAATATCAACAAACAGAGAAACGGGGTGGGAAGAGCTGTCTCCAGAGTCCCCGAGGATGGGCTGTCAAGCAGATACCGTGGGGAGTGCTTATTGTCTGAGAATCAGCTGGACAGGTGGCCCCCGCTCCAATCCCCCCAAGACACCATGCTCGATGGCTTCCCATCTTCCCCCTTCGTGCTCAAGTACGAGCAAGGATATTAACACCAGGGCTGCAGGTCCAAGAAAAGGCAGGTCCCATCACCACACCTCTGAAACTGCAGGGCATGCTGCTCCTATCAGCGGTGGCAGGAGAAAGGTGTGGTAACGCTGGTTCCCTCTCTCCAAGAGCCGACTCTTGCCAGATCAACTACTGCCCGCCACGTCTGCCGTAACTTGTTGCTGAACTACATTCTATGTAATCCCCCAAAACATGAGTTGTAGTAGGATCTTTCTAGTTATCACACTTAGCAATGCCAACAGTACTCCATAAATCAGAAGTTTCCTTAAAAGTAATATTTCAGGATGGCGGTTCCAAATTTATCCTCTAATTACCAACGGCTGAAGAAAGACTGACTGCAGCAGGTGTCCTTCTTCATGGTCCTGGGGCCATCTTGGAGCTGCTCGTATGGCACGTGTATGACTTAACTGGGCTTTTACTTGAAAACTCTTGAGTCTTCTTCTCAAAATATGAAATAAAATACAGTAGTTTCTGAGGCAGTGTTTAGAAGACTATCATAATGTGGAGAGGCAGGCTCTCTGAGAGGACTTGTCTCTTGGAGCTTCATTATTATTTTGATGACATTGTCCTTTTTGGCCATCCGTATGTCTTCTTTGGAGAAATGTCTATTTAGATCTTCTGCCCATTTTTGATTGGGTTGTTCGCTTTAGTGATATTGAGATGCATGAGCTATTTATATATTCTGGAGATTAAGCCCTCGTCGGCTGCATCATTTGCAAATATTTTCTCCCATTCTGTAGGTTGTCTTTTCATTTTGTTTATGGTTTCCTTTGCTGTGCAAAAGCTTTTAAGTTTAATTAGGTCCCATTTGTTTATTTTTGTTTTTGTTTCCATTACTGTAAGAGACAGATCCAGAAAGATATTGCTGCAATTTATGTCAATGCCAATCACTGTGAGAAGATCCTATGTAACAAGGGCTTCCCTCTATTGTCTTTTTTTCATTTATTTATTTTTTTCCTAAATGTAGTTTAATGCAATTTTTAAAAGCATCACATTGCTTTCAGCTTTTTTTCTTAATGATGTTTTAGAACATCATTGGCTTGTTGTACTGTTCCTTTTTCAGAAATTATCTACATGTGTATGAAAAATTCTGTTATACACATTTCTTCCCCTAAATTTTCATGGCTTTGTTGAGGTGTCAACATAGCTATTAAAAATCAGTTGGTTAACATTTTAGAGTCAGATAAATTTAGATCCACTCCTTACTGGTTATTTTACTGTCGAGAAGCTACTTAACTTCTCTGAGTATCAGCTGCTTCTTTTGTAAACTGGGTATATTATCTACTTGATAAAATGGTTATGAAAATTCAATAAGATACATATAAGAACATTACCTTAGAGAAATAAGATAAGGCATCTAGAATGTATACAGATTCCAGCTTTCAGTAACCACTATTATTATTGCAACTTTGTGGTTAGACAACCATGATTGACTTTAATTCAATATTGCTTTCTTCAAGACTAAATCCACCTTTGGGGGTTAGAGACACTTGAAGACACCTGGCCTCCCGTGAACCCTGTGAATGTATCTGTCACCCAGGAAGTTCTGGGTTTAAATGAAGTATTTCTCTGACCTCATCTTGTAAATAAAGTCCCGCGGAGAACGCTTGTTTCGGACACCTTTTGTGCACTACTTCACAATCCTCTCGTCTCTACCTTGCTAACTACAGCCAGAATTACCGATCAGGAGAACTACACAGCACCCACCTGGGATGGAGCTTCTCCAACACCACAGGGTGGGACTCCTAGAGGTGTGGGGAGTTTACACAGATGGAGTCACCCTGAGACTTGCCACAGGGACACTAGTGCACAAGTCCCAGAATCCTGAACTCCCAAATTCCCCTGAACCTTCCGGACCAGCAAAGCAGTTCCTTTCAAAAGGAGAGCTGCTCCTTCTCGCCTGGAGACCTGCAAAGACCTCCCTTGAGGCAGCTGCCTCATAAGGCAATGCTCCCCTTCCTCAAAATCCTTCCACCCCAGCTGATAGTTAGGGCCAGGTCTCAGCACAGCCTGCAGCAAAATAGAGTCCCTGCCCTTGCAGGAAAAAGCTTTCTACTGAAGGACTTTCAGGTTTCACTATCATGTATGGATGGAATGGGGAACGCATGGGTGAGGGAGGGTTGATGGGGTTAATGTCAGGCTAGACTGATGAGAACTTATCAACACAGGAACACACCCTTGTAACTGGTAGCTTAGTATCCTGGCACAGACAGGACCTGAAGCTGGTCCTCAAATGTTCGGATGGCTCCTGGAAGCCTAGGCACAATGACGGCCTACAGTGAATTAAATGGGGATGCTGGAACTGCCTTGGTGTAATACTGAGGGATGAGTTAAAGGTTTGAAGATTGAAGGGTTAAGACTGGACTTATTATGAGAGAACAAAAGAGCCCACCATCTGACCATGATCCCAGGAAGGCCACGGGGTCGCTTTCTTCACTAAATGGTAACAGCACTAGTGAGAAATCCAATGGCTCTGGTCTCCGTTGGCTGGAGTTGACATAAGAGATGTTCCCTGGTATTGGGCACTTTTGAATTAATGGAGGATGACAGGATTCCAAAATAGCAGAGGCCAAGTGGTGACAATTAACCATCAGAGGCTGGACGGTTGTAAATACCATAATCGACAGCAAGGCCAGAGTGGCAAACAGGGTGCTTTGACCACTAGGAATCTGTAGCCATGGCGGATTGGCCACAGGCAAGATGGGTGGACGGACTAGACGTGTTATTTGACTTGTATAAAAAAGAGACAGTGGGCTGGAGAGCCGAAGGCGGGCATCAGCTGCTGTAATTCACAGGTTCACGGGCCACTGGAAGAGAAGAGGCTAGGTCTCCTTGGGGAGGGACCCTGCAACACCACCACACAGTTCATATGATAAAGAGTTCACTGATCCTTCTACAAGAGGATCCACACCACTGACGAGGATCTTTGGCGCTGGGGAAAATGGGATGCCAGATCTTTCATGTTGGATGTGGGTCTGAGCTGACGCTGGACCCGTGGGACCTAAAAGGGTGATTCTCCAGTTGGAGTCCAGGTGACAGATGGAGTTGTGACCATGTCTCTTTCACAAGGGGTCTAGTAGGTCCACAGAAGCATCTGTGGGTATTTTCCC
This sequence comes from Balaenoptera acutorostrata, assembly GCF_949987535.1. Lineage (NCBI taxonomy): Eukaryota > Metazoa > Chordata > Mammalia > Artiodactyla > Balaenopteridae > Balaenoptera > Balaenoptera acutorostrata. Next base: position 69,458,938 of record NC_080077.1, read on the forward strand.
AGCCTCCAACTGTAAAATTCATATAGATATACTTAGAAACTAGCAGAACCCTCACAATGGTTCCCTAGGAAGAGTTAGGACACCCTCTCTATAGAAAAGGAAGATCTACAGATGTTATTCTTCTTACATCTGTAAAACAAAACATAGTATTTTGTCCCTGAAATAATAGTTGGCAGCCTAAAAAGGTAAAATAAAAAGTAGTACATTTTCCTTTAGAAGATGGTATGAAGGAACATTCATACTACATCAGCCTTTTGTCATGTCTGACATTCCTTGCATTTCCATGACATTTAGTGACCTAAATTCTGTCCAATATCAGGCAAGCTGAATGTAAAATACCACAAAAAACCCAAGAACAAATATTTGGCAATTTGAAGTTGAGCAGTTAAAAGTTACTCATTTGGGCAAATGAAATCCCCACTCTCCCCACAGAGTTACCTTCTATTTAGTGACCAGAAATAGAACTTTTTTTTTTTTTTTAAAGGGAACGCTATTTATTTATTTAGGCTGTGTTGGGTCTTCGTTCCTGTGCGAGGGCTCTCTCTAGTTGCGGCGAGCGGGGGCCACTCTTCATCACGGTGCGCGAGCCTCTCACTATCGCGGCCTCTCTTGTTGCAGAGCACAGGCTCCAGACGCGCAGGCTCAGTAGTTGTGGCTCACGGGCCTAGTTGCTCCGCAGCATGTGGGATCTTCCCAGACCAGGGCTCGAACCCGTGTCCCCTGCATTGGCAGGCAGATTCTCAACCACTGCGCCACCAGGGAAGCCCCAGAAATAGAACTTTGTTAGAGAAATAGGAAGGAAAAAAAAAAAAATGACACCGGTTTCTGAAATTGAAATGAAAAGGCTATAATTAGGAGCACCTTCAGCTAATTTTTGCCTTCAGAGGAGTATGCTGTGAAATGAAGTGATTTAGCACTGAATTACTTATACTGATGATCTAAAATAATTTCAGGTATCACAGCTGATCCAAACAGTGACACAGAAAAATTCTTAAGGTTAAGGAACCATATCCTACTCTCATTCATCCCTTATTTACCTTCACAGCGCTTTGCACAGAGTAGATACTCATTACATAGTGGGTGAGAGCTGTTTCTCTATGACAAGAGACCACTAGAAAAGTGGCACCGAGTATGAGGACTTTTGATAAATGTCAAAAGGATCTCTGCCTCCTAGGCCTCAAGGGGATCAAGCAGTTGATGAGGTGAAGATTCTCTCTGTAGAAGTATCCCATAGTACAGAAGCATAGAGATAAATGAAGGAGGAATGATAGAATATCACCACAGTGCAGTGTCCAATGAATTAATGGATCTTGGCAATGATCATCAACAGGTAATAACATCACAGAAAGAGAGAACAGCAACTAGACATCTGCAGCTCCTGCCAGACATACATAACACCATTGTCCCTCCTACTCAAAAAAAGAGCTTGACTCTGATCAAGCTTCTAGGAGATCTAACTATCAATTTACAGGAAGTATCCAACATAAGGAAGAGGGGAAAATGATAAATGACACCATGGGGATGTTTCCTTCTAGCTTGATTTTTTATTTCCAACCAGTTTCTGTTTTTTAAATTATATTTGTAAATATAATAAAAATACATTACTAGAAAAAAGAAATGTTTAAAAATAGACAACATACGAGCCTCAATTTTTTATTCATAGATTAAGAAGACATAAAAGTACATTCTTATAAATATAATTAGAAAAAATAAGAAGAAAGAAAAGAATTAGGAAAGCTATACACATTATTCTTTGAAACTGTGCATATAGGAATTCCCTGGTGGTCCACTAGTTAAGCTTCCGTGCTCCCAATGCAGGGGGCCCGGGTTCAATCCCTGGTCAGGGAACTAGATTCCACATGCTGCAACTAAAGATCCCACATGCCACAACTTAAAAAAAAAAAAGATCCTGTATGCCACAACTAAGACCCAGTATAGGCAAAATAAATAAAGAAATTAATTAATTAATTTAAAAAATGTAAAAATGTGCATATAGGCAATTAATCAAAAATTGCTACTACACTCACAACTTTGTCACCTTGCAGTTGTAGCTAAATAAAGTTACAGAGGAAGTGGCAATTCCTTTGTGGATATTAAATACTTATATTTATATCACTATTTAAAATTTTAAATGTGAAAAATCAGCTTCCTTCAAGCCTGTTAACCAATCTGACCTAAATTGAATTAAGGACAACACTACTTGTTGGGGATATTTAAAGGAACTGTTTCAATGTTTATTTTAATAACAATCATAGTATAGAAAACAGTTTCACAAAGGCATGCTTATCAAAATGAAAGAATAGATTTTAAAGTAATTTTAGCAAGCTCAAGATATTTACTTTTTAACTTTTATCCAAAATGAGACAACAGATGTTGTATTTTCAAAATTCACCTTCAATCTACAGTAGCCAACTCTAGTAATTTGTCCTGTAAAGTTACATTATCTTTCAATGAAAGAAATGGGTTTCTAGGCTCATGAATTTCCTATACATGAATTGTCTTTGATAAACAATTAAATTCAAAATGTTTGATCAAATTCAAAAGATGTTTGGTGATCACTTGTTATTTATGTCCAATATCACACATGGATAGTCTTCATTGATAATGATTATAAATTACAGAATATGTCATAACAATCAATTGAAACTCTGTTCTTCCAAGCATTTTGTCTCCTTTTGATCTTATTTGCCACTGAAAAACATGTTGCTTTTCTTGTTTGCATCAAAGTATTAAGATCATTAAAACACCAAAGATATCAGATAAATTTATATTTTTTAAAAGTTGGAACCAAACTGGCTTCTTACCTTGAGGAACACCAGGAGCTCCTACATTTGACGGGACTTTTTCCCTCAATAAACATCATGCTTCAGCACGCCATAATTATTGTTTATGATCAGCTTCCACTCATACATAATAAAGAGAATAATCTCACATTTCACGGATTAGCCTTTATGTCAATTCATAATTTTACTGTTTAATTCTGCTGGCACATTTCCACAGCAAGACATTCTTGACGAAGGAAGCAATATGTTTATTTACATTCTGACACAAGCTTCTTTATCCTCACAATTACTCTAGAATGTTCTCCTATCATCCTAGCTGCACCGTTAGAACATCCTCATGCACAAAATTTAAGTCCAAACCACATTTGCTGATAATAACCACGTTCCTCGATGTTACAGAAATATCTAATTGCTATAATAGTTTCTAAACATTTACTCTGTACCTGTCACAAACAAGCACTGGACCACACTTTCAGAAGCAATGTTCTGTAAGACAAATGACCTGATTTCTTCAACAACAAAACAACCGAAAAAAAAAATCAAAAGATAAAAAGAAATGGAGGAAAAACCTAGAGATTAAGAAAGACTTAAGAGACATATCAGCCAATTACTATGCATGACCTTCTTTGTATCCCAATTAAAATTTTATGTGACAATCAGAAAAATGTAAATAATTACTGAATATTTTAGGATATTAAGGAGTGATTGTTAATTTTTGAATGTGTGATAAAGATATTGTGGTTATGTTTTTTTTCCAGAGAGTGCTTTTAAAGATATGAACTAAAATATTCACAGATGAAATGACATGTTGTCTGAGATTTGCACAAAGTAATCTGGGACTGGGGGAGAGAGGTACAGATGAAGTAAGATTGGCCCTGAAAAAGTGTTAAAGCTGGAGTAATTGGTACAGAAGGTCCATTGTACTATAGTTTTTACTTTTGTATGTGTTTGAAATGTTTTATAATAAAAGCTTTTAAAAGATCAAGAAAATACTCAGTGACAAAAGCTACTACTATGAACAATTGGTATTTTATTATTGATCTACAGACATTAAAAAAAAATAGTAGCACTTATGTACAAATTATCCAGGCCACAGAAAATGGTTAGTGCAGTGGTGGATTCACAGAACAGCCACACCTCCGAGACACCCATGGTCCTTGGCTTCAAGCTTGTTTTAGGGTAGTTCTCAATCTTTTAAAACCCAGGTTCTTTATGGTATTTTCTGGATATTACAACCAATCTAGAAGATTTTGTTGATTTTTTTTATTCCTTTGTATTACAAATACGGGTATCTACAATACGCTTTTTAAAACGCTACAGTTTGCCCCCCCTTACACACACACACACACACACACACACACACACACACACACACTTCAAATACACCCTCTTCCCTATTGAAAACCATCATTCCAGGAGACTCAGGTTCTAACTGCCCACAGTTCACGCCATCTTCAGAAACAGCCCCTCTGAGCTCGGACTGATGGAGTACAGTTCACCCTTACCTAGTTACATCCAACAATCAATAAGGCCAGCTTCTCCCGTTCCCTCCCTCCCTCCTCGTGGCCTCTCCCCGATGCCTCCCTCCTCTTGCTGCCCACGAAGTTGGTTTCCCTCCTTCAATTCCCAAGCCCAACATTTATTCCCTTAAGAGCACAACTTTAGTTTTGAAGCCTAATAAATTCAGCTCTCACAGATCAAGTGCCCTCATATCTGAACCACTTGGGTGTTTACAGTACTTTCTTAGTCACACCCCTTTTTACTGACCCAGGTTTAAGTTGTTTGACGAAGGAATCCAGCTTTTTGAGGTCTAGTCAGCCCCTTTGCAGACCAAAGTCTAACTAACTACAGGTACACTGTTCATTTTGCTTAGTCATCTAAACACTTAGAATCTAAATGGAACATGGATTTTAGTTAACAAAGAATTACTCGCTAGTCTATCTGAAAACTACCAGGGTCCTGGAGTGAGAATTTAAAGTGTTATCTTCACAAGTACGTGGCCTTATACTCTTGCAATGGGGCTTTTCAAAAGCCTTGCAGCTTGGTGCTATAGACTAAATGTATGTCTCCCCAGATTCATACGTTGAAGCCTAATCCCCAGTGTAATGGCATTAGGAGGCAGGGCCTTTGGGAGGTACTTAGGTTTAGATGAGGTCATAAGGGTGGGGCCCCATGATGAGATTAGTGCCCTTATAAGAACAGGAAGAGGCCAGAGCCCCCTCTCTCTCCACCATGTTAGGACACAACAAAGAGGTGGCTGTCCACAAGCCAGGAAGAGAGTCCTTGCCAAAACCAGAATCACCCCAGCACCTTGATCTTAGACCTTCCAGCCTCCAGAACTGTGAGAAATAAATGTTTGTTGTTTAAGCCACCCAGTCTATGGTTTTTATTTTAGCAGTCTGAACTGAATAAGAGAGTCGGTCACATGCCTATTTTAGAAATTATTTTAAATTTACCTGTACAAGTAATACACACATAATTTCTCATTATAGAATAAAACTCAAATATGATAGCTAAAGCAAAATTCCCCCTGACTACAACCTCCTCTCCATCCCAATTCCCTTCCTGTAGGAAACTACATTCCCAGTTTGGTGTCATCCCTTCCAAATCATTTCTATGGGCACACACACATACACACACCCAGAAGCACCAATACACACACTCTCTCAATGGTATACAGTTGTGTGTGTGTGCATTTTAATATAATTATATTATATGAATTATTTGTAACTTGCTTTTTTCAATAACTGCTGTATAGTATTCTGAGGAATACTAGTTTACTTAGGCATTCCTTTATTGATAATCATTTAGGTCGTTTCCAATTCTTTATTTTTGTCATGAATAACACGGCAATGAACAAATGCCTCTTTGCGTCCATCATACTCATTTTGAGATGGGAAAACGAAGGTAAAAGAAGATACCCATCTTGCCCAGGTTTGCAGTATGGCCTAGAGCAGAAGCAGAAGACTCACCAGTCTACTGGCTTGCTTTCCAAGGTTCTCCCGACATAAGATCATTCATTTTACTTAATCAGTTCTGATGCCTTTAAATATATATATTAAATATATATTTTAAACTTTATAAATATAATATAACACAATTATATGTGTGTGCATATATATATGTATATATATACACGCACATACATTCAAGTTAGCCTTTGGAGACAACTCCTACTGGATCAGCTACATTCCTTTAAAAATTCCCAGACATGTCTTTTTCTGCACACCAGGGCGACAGAGAGGAGAGTCAGGCAGCATTTCACCAAGAGCGCATTCCACAGCTCTGAGACTGCGAGCAGGGCCACTTGGAGTCAAGTTCATAGCAGCACACACCTTCCTCCCAGGAGCACCTCCATTTCTGGGGATATAGCTTTTAAGCTGCTTTACAGAGAAAGGGCAGCGGAGTAAACACAACAGGGCAAAAGCAGCCTCACCTGGACACCAGGTGGAACCCAGTAGCGATGATGGTGGGAATGATCAGTGACGGAGCTTTTTACCCTGGGTCATGCATCGTGGTAAGGTCTTCACTTAATCCTCTTGACAGCATAGGGGTGGGCCCTATGATTACCCACATTTCATAGACGAAGAAATAAACCAGAGAGAGGTCAGGCCACTTAATCAGGATTGCACAGCTAGAAAATGGTCGGGTCAGGATGTGGTCCAGATTGCCAAATTCCAGGGCGACTGCTCTCAATTATGGGGTGCTGCCTCCCTAGCTTCAAGAAGACATCGACTTTCTACATTAGGCCAAGTAGAGGCCAAGTTCTATGGCATTCTTTCAGAATAAATGCATTTTTGACTTAAATTTGCTCTCCATACAGAACTAGGCCCTGAATTATACTGGTCGCTGCTGCCAGGGGTTCTCTGGAGAGCATCTTGCTGAACAGAGAAGTGTCCCGGGTACTTTGTGGTGTGGCACAGGGCAGGAATGCAGCCAGACAACCACATGTGCATCACGTTCCATATTTATCAGTGAAACCAGAAGCACAAACTCAGATCTTTGCTTTGCGCTGACCTTTCCGTGTGTGTGTGCGTGTGTGTGTGTGTGTTTTAAACTCCTGTCTGTTTTAATTGCCTCAGCTGTCAAAATACGGCAGCTGGGGAAACATGCAAACAGTAGATAGTACAACAGTAGAGCTTTTCAAACCAAATATTTATTTCCCAGAACGGCTAATTCTTAGAAATTTTACCTTATTTATACTGCAGGCATTTGGGGTTTACTACTTACACTTAATGAAAGCCAAAGGTTTACACTGGGGGCACACGACTCCCTATCTCCTAAATCAAGATGCCTTTCGACCTCATGGAGAAATTCAAGTATTACTACTTATAATAGAGTTAATCATAAGGAAAGTTTTAAATATACATTCAGTTTTAATGAACTTGATTAAGGCAGTGATTGGGGAACCTTACTCTTGTTTAAGACTTGCAATGCCTTCTTCTCTTTTCCCTAAAGAAGCTCTGTGCTCTACTTAGCTGAACTGGAAGTCCAAAGAGAGTCCTGCTAATAGTTTGCCAGGTTCTCTCAAAGGTTTCCATTTCTACCTGCCGGGTGTGTGGTACAACCCTGCAGCGGCGCTGGTAGCAGGGGCGGGAACAGGGAACCTTGCTCAGGCACCAGGTCCCTAGGTCTACAATGCTTTGGGCAGGTCGGAATGGACTAGCTGCTTCCTCCCCAAGTGCACACACTTCATCACAGGGCTGAATTCTATTTTCCGACAACAGTCAACATCACTGGAAATCATCTTGTTCATTAATTTATTTACTTGCATATTGTCTACCTCCAGTCACCCCCATCCCATGGGAGCTCGAAGAGGGCAGGGGCCTCTTCCATGCTCACCACTTTATCCCCAAGCCTGCAACAGTCCCTGGGCACAGCAGTACTTATAGATATTGAATGAATGAATGACTAAATGAGTTGGATGTGAGATGTGTAGTCAAGAATGTAAAAGTAAGATCTAAAGATTCTTTTAAACAAAGGTCCCATTCACCAAAAAGTACTTTATAAATTCACTGGTTAGGAAAAAGAATAGGCCAGGAATCTTCATTTCTCCCCACTCCCTGCTCTGGAGGAGGAGACACATGCTTTTTTTTTTTTTTTTTTTAACCTATGTTATCTTTCAAGTTCAGAAAAGAACTTTTCCATAAAACACGTTTTCAACTTTTCTTTTTTCTTTCTTTTCTTTTCTTTTTTTTTTTTTTGGCAAAGGCAACAATCACAGAGTAATTACAGGCTTGACACCTAACAGGATCATAAATTAATTGAAAAGCTTTGTACTTCCCCCAACTCATCTCTCCTTTGACTGAGCAAGAATCCGTTAGGGAGGCAACATGATATCAACCCAGTGGTTGGAGACAAATACTTCAAGTCAGTCATAAAATTGTCTAACTGTCTTTGAAAATTAAACTCTTCCATAGCAGAGCCACATGTGGCTGCATTATTAATACTGCAACTTGATATATAAAGAAAAAGACCTGCCCCATCCTCTAGGGAATTAATTCTCCTAGGGCATCAGCTTGTAATTTCACACAATGAAATAGATGTTTAGCTAACGATCCCCCCATATTCTGGGAGTGCAAATGTATTTTCAAGTCATCTTGAGAAGACACATAGCCTCAAAAAATACATGTATATCCTGGATTTCAGAAACCCAAGCCCTACTATTTATTGCCACCAGGTACTATCTGACACCCCTGGACCCACCTTCCCCAGGTCACTCAGAGAATCTGGCTTACCCCATAGCCCCCAACTAGGTCTATGGAAGTGGCAGACAGGGAGAGAGGGCTGCTTTTTGGAGAGTAGAGTTATCATGAAGAGAAGCATTTCTCCTTTTTGTTTATTCAAGACCCATTTATTCTCTAGTTCTGCCCACATGGAAACACCCTCCTTGAAAAGGCATTGAATCCTTCCGTTCACTTTAACACCTTGTGCTGAAAACACGTGTTCCAAGGTTTCAACTATGAGATCCACATTCTTAAAGCACTAATTCTTAAACCTCATCTAGATTTCTCCCCTTGGATGGGGGGAGATGACCCAAACACAGCAAAGAACAGCTCAGGACTGTGGGCTCTGCTCGCCCAGGAGACCTTGCAGCTCCCCTGACCACCCGGCTGGAGCCAGGATTAGGGCCCTGAGACGAGGGGCGTCTGCTGGGCTGCTGCCACTGCCACCGGCCCCCCAACTCCTGTCCTCTTCCCTAGGCTGGCTGTCACCTTTAGTTTCCCTGGAGTTTGGGGATTCCAGACGGTCTCTGCTCACACTTCTGTGTCACGCCTGCTGCCTCAGCACTGCTTATCCACACCAAGAGGGAAAAGCACACAGAACTGCTTTTCAACACACCAACGTTCCACACAAAAGTTATTTTATAAGTCCGCAGGTTCCTTTTCATCAGAGGACATTCCCAAGGCCGTGACTTCCCCCGGCTCCCCACTGCCCTTGCCGGCAGACTGCACGCGCGTGGCCACAGTGCTGAGTCGGGCGCAGCCCCTGGCTCCACTCCGGCGCGCTCTCCTGGAGAACTGAGGGCTCATCAGCAGGATCCGGTCAAGCCTCCTTAGCAGAGCACCGTGGCTTCTGGAATGCAAGGACACAGCTGCTGAAGCCTCCTCAGCCTCTCCTGCCAGCCACGCCAAGCCCTGCTGCCCTCCTTCTGAACATTCCACCCAGTTTCTAGGGGAATTCAGCCAGTGAGGTTCTGTGCTGAAGCCAGTCCTAGAGTGACAAGAGCCACACCTGCGGGTCGATTCCACTGACCAGCCGCCCAGGACCGAGCTGGGCCCACGGACCTTGGTCTGGACTGTGTCGGCTGGTCATTCTTGCCTAGCTTCACAGGCCAACAGCCAATGTCCTTCCTTCCCTGCCCATCACTGCACCAGCAGCTCACTCCTACCTGCCGCCGTCACACACCTGACAACCTCGTGTTCCGGGGCCAGCCGAGAACTGAGACCCCAGCAGACCCCTAGTTCCCAGCAGGCCAACTCCCCATTAAACTACTGCTGCTTGCCTAGCCGTGTTCTGGAGGCTTCAGAGCCGGGAGAGTGCGGAGAGCAGAGCAAGCCGCGGCGCCCCCAGCCCCCGGAGCTACGATGATCAGGGTAGGATGCTCCGCGGAGGCGCCGGAACCTCAGAGCACCGCCCCCCCCCCAACACAAACAACCTCGGCGCCCGTCTGCCCCGCGGACCCGGGCGCACCTCCGGCCACCGCGACCCAGGACAGAGGCGCGGGTTGCGGGGCTCGGGCGGCGGGCGCTGGGGCAGACGGGCGGGGACCCGGGCTCCAGTCCCGAGGCCGCACGGACCCGCCAGGCCCACCTCCGCCCGCAAGGGGATTCCTGTACAGATGAGAGGTACCTTCAGGAAGGGGAGAGCGGCGTTCCGTTCCCCAGCTGGACATCTGCTTGGCCAGCAGACTTGCTAACTTGCCCCTATTTCCTGGGGCAGAGGAAAAGACAAGTGAAGATGGTCCAGAGAAGACCCCAGGGTGAAGAGGGGACCAGCCTCCCTCCCCTGGAATTCTGGATTCCGGGTTCCTGAGACACATGGAAGCGGATCCTCCAGAGTGAATCTGGGAGGAGGGAACACGGCGGGCCATTTACTAGATGCTATCACATTGGGTTGCTGTCGGTTATCAAATACATAGAATAGTACCTGACCCTTATTAAGTGCTGTAAGTGCTAGCGGTTACATTTATTATTATTTTATCTGAAGCCCAGATTCTATATGACAAGTGACATGACTTTGGGCAAGTCCCTAACCTCTGTGGGCCTCTGTAAAAGTGAAGATAATAATATTTACTTCACAGGGCTGCATCTGTGTATGTTAAGAGCCTCATAGCTTGTAAGCTTTTAATGTAGTGTAAACTTTCAATAAGTAAAAGCCAGGCATGTAACAGCAAAACAGATATGCTTCCTGGCTTTCTGCCTTCATGGAGCTTAAAGTCTAGTGGGGAAGGCTGGCACTGAACAAGTGACTCTAAGTGTGATATTAAAGGGAAGTTTAGTGTGCTCTGGCAATATATAGCTGAGGGAATGAACCTAGCCTGGGAGATCAGGGAAGGCCCCTTTAAGGAAGTAGAATTTCAGCTGACACATGATGGGTGAATAAGAATGCGCCAGACGCAAAAGCACTCCAGGTGGAGCAAGCAGCCTGTGCAGAGGCCCAGAGGCCAGAATATTGTGTAGCACATTAGACAAGCTGGAAGAAGTCCAGTGTGGACAGATGACAAAAAGCAAAGAGAAGTGTGACAGTTAATTTTACATGTCAATTTGGCTGGGCCACAGGGTGCACAGATATGTAGTTAAACATTCTGGATGTTTCTGTAAGGTTGTTTTTGGATGAGATTAACATTTTAATCAGTGGACTTTGAGTAAAGCAGATTGCCCTCCATAGCGTGGGTGGGCCTCATCTAATCAGTTGAAAGCCTGACTAGAACGAGAAGACCAGCGTCCTCCAATCAAGAGAGAATTCTCCGGCAGACTGCCTTTGGACCTCATCTGCAACATCAGCTCTTTCTGGTAATCCAGCAGACGGCTTTCAGACTGGAACGGAAACATTGGCTCTCCTGAGTCTCCAGCCTACTGGACCACCCTGCAGCTTCTGGATTTGCCAGCTTCCATAATCACAAGAGCAAATCCTTGTAACAGATCTCCTTCTATATATATATATATATATATATATATACACACACACACATATCCCATTGGTCTGTCTCTCTGGAGAACCCTGACTAATACAGGAGTAAGGAGAAACAAGGTGGTGTTGTGGGTGGAAGCCACTCAAAGGTCCAGTGATCCCAGTAGTTAAGTCACGGGATGAGAGGGCAAGGAAGGTGTATGGGGCAATGGGGAGCCCTGGGAGGGCCTTTGAGAGGAAGCCCCATGGTCAGATCTGTGATTTTGAAATGGTCTGTGTGGTGCAGCATGAAGAGCGGAGGGCAGGGCAGCAGTAGAGCCTGGGGTTACCAGTGGGGCTGTCGCTGCTGCAGCGTCAGCAGATGTAGAGGCTTGGACTGGGGTGAAGACGGAGAGATGCTGAAATAGAAGGATCCATGAAAGAGTGAGGAGTTTTCATCCACGTGGTTAGCTATTAATGTCTTTTCTCTTAGAAAAGTGCGATAAAGCATCCCGTAATTCTCCCTCAAGGAAAATACAATGGATTCACTGGTTCTTCCAATTGGAACATATTTATTTGCCCATATCTTCCATTCTATTGATGCCTCTATCTCCTTTCCTCAGCCTAACAGTGACATAACCGTGAAAACAGGAGCCAAGAGAAAGAACAGATGGGAACGTTGGCTGAATTCCCAGATGGGAGCACACCTCCCACCCACTGGGGAGGGGGTGCGTGGTCACAGGCACACTGAGCCACCTCTTGTTTACACAGACACAGCTCTCCGGGGTGCACAGCAGCAAGGATCAGGGCTCCTTCACTTACAACTCCTAAAACGGACTGAGGATGATGAAGCCTCCCGTGAATTCCCATGGCTGCATTTTTAGATCCCTGTAGCGCAAACAATCTCAACCATCTTTTTAACCCTTGACATTCAAATACAGTGGCTGAATAAACAGATTTGCTCCTCAAAGCAACCTCTGTGCTTTTTAAATGGTCTGCCACTGCTCAACACGAAGAAAGGAGGGGCCAGGAGAGCTCGGTGGGGCTGTTGCTGGAACCTCTCCACCCACCGCGAGGTACGACGTTCAGAATCAGGTTATATACTTATCTTGGGAATATTTGCAAAGCAAGTCCTCCTGGCAGAGTGTCCCGCATTCTTTATTTATTCCTCCAACCTGGGCCCTTCCTGCCGGCCTGGACTGGCCCCGAGCTGGAGCGCTGTGAGTAGCCGGCCTGACGCTGTCTGGGCACTGCGCAAAGTGAGGACCGCTGACGCTCTGTCCCTCTGAAAAGGAGCTAGGCTCCTTACCTCCCTGCTGCCACTGAAGGGGTGTTATGACTCACTTAAGGTCACCCCAGAATCAGGCCACAAAAAAAGGGATTCCAAACAGCCTTCAGTTCCCCGCCCTGTATGATATTAAGATAGTTTAGGAGGCCTCCCTCCGTGCCCAATGCAGGAAATAGTAAACGGGGTGTAAATTCCCCTGCAGACTCTCAACCACTGAGAGCTGGCCAGGCCCCCCGACAGTCCTCTCTCCAGCTGTGGCCACACAGCAGAGCCTGCGCGTGCACAGGCCTCCCGGGGCTCTCTTCCTTGAGGGTTCACAGATGAAGGATGCCGGGGCAAGGCTGAAGGGAGGGAATGGGACGCTCAGAACCCCCACTTCTTCGGTTCACGGTTGTTTTAACCGTCTTGGCCCTCCAGATGTCAGCGCCAGGGCATCTGGGAAATAAATATAGGACGGGACAGATCACTCAAGGACCTCTCAGAGCCTACGGTAGCCAGACCACGCGCATGCACCGCCCCCGCCAACACACACACACAATTAGTCCCTCAGAAGCAAACCAGCAAGCAGCTCATGGCAGCAAGAGGTTACTGCAGGAAATAATAAAAGTACACACGAAAACAACAAGATGAAGATGCTGGCTTCCCAGCGACAGACCAGACAGGAGGACGTACAACCTGCTGCCAGCTGGGAGCCCTCAAGGCTAGGGTGCGAGTCTCTAGGAATGGAGCCCCGGGCATAGGCAACCATGTTTAATTTTCCTAATACAGAGCAGATAGAGGTCCTGTGGATGCCGAAGTTGAGCCGAGGGCATTTCCCTTTCCTACTGAAGGTTATAATTCTACTCCTGCGACTCCGGCTCCTCATCCATGAGGGTGAGAAGTATATGAACTGACGTTATTCCCTTGTATCCAATTGCATACGAGCTCTTTTCATTATAGAAACATGCTCTGTAGCCAACAAACTGCACCATTATTAGACTCCAGAGGTAAGAGCCGGTAGCATTAGGGCTAGTCTCTGATATTAGACACCGACGCCGCCCAAGAGACTGATTCAAGCAGTGAACTCCTCAAGGGTAGTGTGTTCCACAGACTTGCTCAGCACCTAACACGGTAGTGTCCTAAGTGGTTGTTGAATGAATAAATGAAAACAGACTCTCCAGCCACTGAGGAAACTGAGCAGAGGTGTGGGGCTGGCGGACTTGGCCCACTGCAGATCCTGCGACAGCAAACCTCTCATAGCATCACTTATGGTGAAAACGGAGAACTCTAGATCCAGAAGGAACTGGAAGCTCTTCTCTGGGCAGGATAAGAATGGGTTACCAAGATGATAAATATAAAAAGAACTGTCCCCTTGTGGGCACAGAGCAATATCTCTGAGCTCTTCTTATGGAAGGTTCAGTGCTTGGTTTTGTCACTTTTGGTGACATACCTAAGTATGTATACCCTCCCAAAGACCCTGAAGTCCTCCAACCATAAGCTGGCCCAGTAATAGACAAAGCCTTCCTTAAACAACAAGGTCCTACTGTATAGCACAGGGAACTATATTTAATATCCTGGGACAAACCATAATGGAAAAGAATATAAAAAAGAGTGTCTATATGTGTATAATTGAGTCACTTTGTTGTACAGCAGAAATTAACACAACATTGTAAATCAACTATACTTCAATAAAAAAATAAAGAAAACGCCTTCTTGAAACATCTTCTCTTTAGATCCTTCACATGACAGTCTTTGAAGGCAAGTTCCATTTTTATATTTACTGAGAGCCAGCCCTCCCCGGCCTCTCCCGTGAAGACAGCTGCTCACGGATGCAAAGAAGCAAACTTGCCTCTCAGAGAGAAAAGGAAGATGCAAATCTCATTCACCGCAAAACTGACTGCCCGGTGTGTCACGGCTCCTTAAACATCACCCTCTCCTGAGGCCTACCCTCCAGCCCTTTGGTACACATTAACCCAGTTAACTGCCTGAGAATAAAACAACGGGCTGAAGAGGCTGCTCCAGCTCTCGGCGGGAGGTGGGGGGGGGTGGGGGCGGAACCTGCCATCTCCTTCCGACCTAGGCAGACCCAGGGCACAGAAGGTCATCCCTGCTTTGCTGCCTAGGAATGCTTGTGACCTGGAGCAATCCCTAGTCCCTGCACCTTTGACTCCCCTGATGTGCTGAAGGCTGGATGTCAGGAGGGTTGGGACCGGGCTTTGGGCCACTAAAATTGATCCCTTCCTCCTTATGCAGTGCTGGGGCCAGATACCTAAGACCAGCAGGGTGCAAGTCGAAATGAGTGGAGCTCAAGGCCATGAGACGCTCCCCTCCTAATCTGCTGTGAAGAAAAGGGACAAAAAAATTCTACGAGAACCATCTCTATTTTTTTTTTTTTTTTGGCCGTGCAGCAGTTTGCAGGATCTTAGCTCCCAGACCAGGGATTGACCAGGGCTCAATTCCTGGTTGGGGAGCTAAGATCCCACAAGCCATGCGGTGTGGCTAAAAAAATAAAATTAGTAAATTGGTTTTTTTGTTTTGTTTTTTGTTTTTTTTTAAGTTCAGATTATAAAACAATGTATACGGGACTTCCCCGGTGGTGCAGTGGGTAAGAATCCGCCTGCCAATGCAGGGGACACGGGTTCAAACCCTGGCAGATCCCACATGCTGCGGAGCAACTAAGCCCGCAAGCCACAGCTACTGAGCCCGCACGCCACAACTACTGAAGCCCGTGCACCGAGAGCCTGTGCTCCGCAACGAGAGGCCACTGCAATACGAAACCCGTGCACCGCAACGAACGGTAGCCCCCACTTGCCACAGCTAGAGAAAGCCCGCGCGCAGCAATGAAGACCCAACGCAGCCAAAAATTAATTAATTAATTAATTAAAAATAAGTATAAAAAACTGAAAAAAACTCCATGCACCATTCTTGTTCACATGAAACAAGAAGAGCTAGGTTTGCTCACCCCTCCCACTCTGCAGCCTAGAATTTTAAGTCCAAGGGAATACTCTTTTTTTTTGGCCACACTGCACAGCTTGCAGGATCTTAGTTCTCCAACCAAGGGTCGAACCTGGGCTGTCGGCAGCCAAAGTGCCAAGTCCTAACCACTGGACCACCAGGGAATACCGCAGGGAATACTTCTTAGCTCATCTGGCCATCTGGTGCCACATGGCTCAGCAAAAGCCATTAATAATCCAGGAAATAGTGATGTGAACTGTTGACAGAAGACCAATCTGATATGACCTTGGGCCGCTATCTTTCTCATCCTTTGTGGTTTAGCTGTGGTAACTGCTAAGATACTTTTTGAGTCTTTGCTATTTGTTGTGACGCTGACAGATTTGCAGCCAAGCATATGCAGCGCACTACTGTTTGTGCATCTGTGCAGGTGATTGCCTGATGCTTCTGTGGGCTATGCAACAGATTCGACAGCTGTAAGCTGTGGGACTCAAGAAAATGAAAAGAGGTACCACGTTTTCTCTTATTCTCATAGATTGCGTTCATTTTCCAACCTCTTTCCAAAATTCTAACTAAGAAAGTCAATTACCCACATGCAAAGTATCACATGATCCAAAGAACCATTTCTGTTTGGTTGGAGATGCTTCTACTATTTTCTTCCTCAATAGATAGCCTTTCTAAGGAAATGATTATATACTATCCTTAAGCCCTAATCCAGCTCATGGTAATGAAACAGTTTAGACCACAATTTATTTATTTTTTTATTCAAAACATTTATCAAGGATTTAAAATATGCCAGGCAGTTCACTAAATACTATTATCATCTGTAGACCCAAGACTCTCAAATTCATATCTCTATTCCAAATCTCTCCTCCAAACTTCTGACCCATATAGCCAACTGCCTACTCATCATTTCCACATGGATGTCTCAAAAGCACCTCAGCTCTACAATCTAAGATCAAACTTATCTTTCTCCAACCTCATCTCCTCCAGTGTTCCTACTGCAATTCTACAAAGCCTAAAAATTTGGAGTCAACCTTGAAATCTCCCTTTTCCCATTCCCTCTGTTGAATGCTTCAATCCATCATCACTGCATCCTGTTGATTTTGCTTCCACAGGCTCTCTCACAACCACCTCTACAACCAAACATTTATTTTCTCAACTTTCTGGGGGCTAGAAGTCCAAGGTCAAGGTTCTAGCCAATTTCATTTCTGGTGAGAGCTCTCTTCCTGGCTTGCAGACAGCTGCCTTCTTGTTATGTTGCCACAGGCCTTTCCTTGGTGTGTGGAGCTGGGGTAGAGTTGGGGGTGGAGAGAGAGCTCTCCGGTGTCTCTTCTTATAAGGACACTAATCCTATCAGATCAGAGGCCCCACCCTCATGACCTCATTTAACCTTAATTACTTCCTTACTTCAAATACAGCCACACTAGAGATTAGGGCTTCAACATGTGAATTTGGGGGGGAAACATACATTCAGTCCATATACTTTATAAGAAGAGACATCAAGGATGCATGCACAGAGAGAAAAGACCATGTAAGACACAGAGAGAAGGCGGCCATCTGCCAGCCAAGAGACGGGGCCTCGGGAGAAACCAACCCAGACGGCACCTGGATCTTGGACTTCCAGCCTCCAGAACTGTGAGAAAATAAATTCTGTTGTTTGAGCCGCCCAGTCTGTGGTATTTTGTTATGGAAGCACAAGTATTGCTCTTAAGATACAGATCTATGTCCCTGACTTGATTTAAAAGGTTCTGCATGAAACCACCCTCCCAGAGTCATCTCTCTCAACACAACTCTTAACTTCCTGAGAATTGGTCACATTGGGCTTTCCTTCAAGTCCTCATTGGTGAGATGCTCTCTTGCATCGTATGACTTTGTGAACCAATTTGTCTGCCTGGAATGTTTGTCAGATATCAGCCCATCATCAGTTTTTCCTGATTCCCCCAGCTTAGAACAAGCTCTGTGTTCCCATGTTCTCACAGACTCACGCTCCTTTCTTTCAGATCATTTATCTCAGTCTATATAACCTACTCATTTTAACGATTCTTTGCTTGTCTGTCTCCAATTCAACTGTGAACACCATGAAAGCAGGAACCGTGTCAGTTTTTGCTGTTCAAAGTATCTTTAGTACCTAGCACAGCACTTGGTACAAGGTAGGAAAGTAATAACAATTTAATGAATGAATCAGTGAAGGTATGAAGACTCTGGCTTTGCTCTCAACCGCTTGCAGATAGGCATGTATCCAAAAATATATATAAATAAAAAAATTTAAAAATCAAGCAATTGACCAGTAAGATCCCAGGATCCAAGTTGGTGTTACCATTGTTTATCCACAACCCACTACATATCCTAACAACCACAGGAAAACAAACAGCTGGGTTTCTACTCTATTTGGCAATTTTTAACTATCAAAAGGACAAGGTCATTTCTCTTTTTAAGTGTTGCCACTGAATGTTTAGGAGTGGTCAGAATAAACAAGTATCAGTTTTTCCTTACAGCAAGTTGTAAAGATGATTATGTTGATTGCACATAATTAATTCAACATAATTCACCTATCTGGACTATCAATCCCAATTTCTTCATCTGTAATGGTTCCACTATAAGTTGATGTTTTTCCACTTGACCTTTTTAATCAGTTTCTCCACAAATTCTTTAACAAATATAATACTATACTGAAGAAAAATAATGGGTGTCAGACTTTCAACCTATCTGAATTTCATCAGATTTGTTGCTTGAGTCTATTAATACAATAAAAGAAACCAGCTCTGTAGTAATAATGGAATTTCATCATGCTTCCTTTCACAACGTATTAAAAATTACACACCTGTCATCACTATAATCAAAGAAAGAATTGCATTCCATGAATTTAATCTGAAATAGCAATTAAAATCTAGAAGCTGACGGTAACAAAGTTATTAAACTACTACTCGTTCAAAGAACTTATGGAAAAGCTGACTTACATCAGATCAACTGTATTAGTTTCTTTTGGCTGCTGTAACAAATTACCACTTAGGGCCCACCATTTAGGGCCCACTCAGATAATCTAGGATAAAAGTCTCCTCTCAATATCTTTAACTTAATCACATTGGGGAGGCATTCAAAGTATCAATAGTATTCACTCTTTATCAAGTAAAGTAATATTCACAGGTTCTGGGGATTAGGAAGTGAATATATCTTTAGAGGGCCATTTTGTCTGCCAACCACACCACCCCTAATACTGATAACAACCAGAGAAGCCCATCAAAACACTAAAAAATCTGTTTGAAGACATCAGAGAGCTACCAGGGCAGCAAGGACCTACATAGCCACGAACATGAAGAAAAAGTTAGTGTAAAGAGGGTGAGTCAACCGTCTGCAGTCACATTTCCTTTGTGGCATTTGCCGATTTGCAAGTAGCTGCCAAGAGACTTCAGGGAACAGTGCCAGCTAGGAGGGCCTGAGTAAATCCCTTACACATCAGTGGGGGAACCCTGAAAAGGGCTAATCACCTTAGGAATAAGGATAAAGTGGAAAGAAACTAGCCCTCACGGAGACCGAGCTTGGAATCGATTCTGGTGAAATCAAAGAGTGAGAGAAGAAATGTACAGTTCATACATCCAGTTAACGTCTGATGTCCAGAATACATAAAGAATGGCTCCAAAACCATTAAGAAAAAGACAGGGAATTCCCTGGCAGTCCAGTGGTTAGGACTCCATGCTTCCACTGCAGGGGACACAGGTTCAACCCCTGGTCGGGGAACTAAGATCCTGCATGCCTCGAAGCACGGCCAAAAGAGAAAAGAGGACAAAAAAGAAAAGAAAAAGATAGACAGGGGTTTCCCTGGTGGCGCAGTGGTTGAGAATCCGCCTGCCAATGCAGGGGACACGGGTTCGAGCCCTGGTCTGGGAAGATCCCACATGCCGCGGAGCAACTAGGCCCGTGAGCCACAACTACTGAGCCTGCGCGTCTGGAGCCTGTGCTCCGCAACAAGAGAGGCCGCGATAGTGAGAGGCCCGCACACCGCGATGAAGAGTGGCCCCCGCTTGCCGCAACTAGAGAAAGCCCTCGCACAGAAACGAAGACCCAACACAGCCAAAAATTTTAAAAATTAATTAATTTTTAAAAAAAAAGAAAAAAAGAAAAAGATAGACAATCCAGTGGGAGAATGGTCCAGAGTCTTGAACAGGTAACTTCACAGAAGAGGCTATCTGGATAGCAAAGAAACATATGGAAAAGCGCTCAACTTCAAAAGTCATCAAGGAAAAAGAAAATAACCATTCTGACAAGAATGGTTAAGATTTTAAAAGACTGAAAATACCAAGTGTTGGCACAGATCTGGAGCAATGGGAATTCTCCCACACCTCCGGTTCGTGGTGTACATTGACAACTGTTCGGCAGTGCCAAACATACACATATCCTATGCCCGGACAATTCCAACTCTAGGTATGTAATCCACAGAAAGGCAAACACATATACACCAAAGGACATACGGGGAATGTTCACTGCAGCATCACTCATAATTGTAAAAAAACTGTAAAATAAGTTATTGGTAATCAATCTGAACATAAGGATAACGTAAATTGTCTCTATCTCCAACAAATATGTTATGACAGGCTACTGAGGATGTCTTATGTGCACTGTAATTCCATTTATGATTTGACTACTTAAGTAACTGAAATGTGACAGAATCTGATAATTCCTGTTGTCACAAATTGGAACTTTAATTTTTCCACCAAGTTATAATTTTCTAAATTTATCTATAGAAGTAACAAATACATTCTGAATCCCTTTACCATGCCATAAATAGGGAGACACTAATTATTTTATAATGAAGTATAAACTTTTCTGTCTCTTCTGTGAAGCTCACTGCCACCTAAGACTGGCATCAATGCCTTTCTATTCCAGAATAAAATTAACCAAAGTATTTGAGTTATGTTCTGAAGGAGTTATTGTTTAGTAATTGTTTAGTGCTTTAGTAGCACACAAAGTTGAAAATAAAGTTTGAAATACAGATAATTTTTTAAAATCCATACGGCAACAAAAATGTCCATCAAGAGAAGAAGGGATAAATTGTGATGCATTCTGACTATATAGCAATGCAAATCAATAAGTGATAACCGCATGGACAAACCTCACAACACAGAAAGGACACACGGTATAATTCTCCTTATATAAAACTCAGAAACAGGTGAAAGGAACCTATCATGTTAGAAGTCAGGAGAGTGATTTGGGGAGGAAGGCAGGTATTAACTGGTAGGATGTGAAAGGCTTCTGGGTTGCCAGCCGCATTCAATTTCCTAATCTGGGTGATAGTTATATTTGCTTTGTGAAAACTCCTCCATCTGTACGTTCATGATTTGTGTACTTTTCAGTTGGTACACTATATTTCAATCCAAAAAAAATGGTTAGGGCTTCCCTGGTGGCGCAGTGGTTGGGAATCTGCCTGCCAATGCAGGCAACACGGGTTCGAGCCCTGGTCCGGGAAGATCTCACATGCCGCGGAGCAACTAAGCCCATGCACCGCAACTACTGAGCCTGCGCTCTAGAGCCCGCGAGCCCAGAGCCCGTGCTCTGCAACAAGACAAGCCACCGCAATGAGAAGCCTGTGCACCGTAACAAAGAGTAGCCCCCGCTTGCTGCAACTAGAGAAAGCCCGTGCACAGCAACAAAGACCCAATGCAGCCAAAAATAAATAAATAAATAAATTTATTTTTTTTTAAAAAAAAGGTTAACGCTCTAAACCTCTGGATCTGAATTTTCTGAGAGGAAACCACTCACTCGTCTAAGAAAAGAAAAGCAACAGGGTGATTCCTTTCCAGATTAGCTGAGAAATCTCCCCCAACCCCAATCAGGATCTTTGGTTAAAATTGACACTGATGTACAAAGTGCTGCAGCAGCCATTCGCTAAGCTTAGTGGCATTTCTGACACTGCCAAGTAATTAGTTCACTAATTTCGCAAAAGCACTGAAAATACCTCCTTCAGGTCAAAATCCAAGTGAACTGCCGCAGAGGAGCTCCTGCTACTCCCTGAGCAGCCCTGGCCTGCAGCTTCACACTGCACAGCAGCTCCCGGTGACGTTCGGGGGTCCTGCGAACCCGGGACTGCACCTCCGCCCGCCGCCCCCCAAGTGCAGGCAGAGACACTCCATGGTTGTTTTCAAAAACAAAACCAACAGGTGGCTCAGATTTGCCTCATGGCAGTTCCTGAGGGAGGGGAGAGAATAGGGTACAAAGGGCGATATATCTGAAAGAGAAAAATTTAACATCGTTCCTTTGTTTTGTTGATCCCGAGATCCGGCCTCTCTCCGGGCTATGCTTGGAGTTTAGCGAATATAGAATTTACTGTTTTTTAAAAATATTGCTGCAAGTTTATGTTGGGGGTAACAATTATTGTCAAATTCTAGAACATTTGTATGTTGAGGTTTAAGTGGTTCACACAGGCTGACAACATGTCCCTGCACCTGCTCTCAACTTGGATTCCCCAGGACTCAAACAACAGTCAGGGTAACCCTATGATCAGAACCATTCTCAAGACCAAACCACGGGTCAGTGCGTCTCTGCCATTGTGGCCATCCATCTCCTCTCTCTCCATTTCCCTCCATTTCCCTTTCAGGAGATAACACAGAGGTATTCAGTGACTTGCCATAAAAATCATCTAGCAAATCTTAGGGCAATTTAGAAAAAAAAACTAATTTAAATTTAGTTCTTTTCTTCTCTAGGAAATAGTAACATCAACAATATCATGACCAAATTATTGATAATAGCAAAAACAATAGCAAAACATTTTATTGGGCCAGGTACTACACTAAGAACTACACATGCATCATTCTAACAACCTCACGAGTCTATTCATATTATTATAGTATTCTTATCCCCATTTTACAGATAGGAAATAAAGGCTAAAAAAGGTTAAGTAACTTCCCCATAGCCTCTTAGCTAAAGAATGTCAGATCTGGGCCTCAAACTTAGACTTAATCACTGTACTATTCTGCCTCCTGGTGTTTTGAATAATGTGAGCTGAGTACTTAGGGAAAGGCAGACAGGCTGCCCAGGCTTGGTTTTGCAGGTGGGAGTAGGAATTCCACAGGCCAGCAAGCCAGCAGTGCCTGGTGTACTACTCAGAGCAGTAAGAACCTCCCAAGGCCTCAGTGTGTGCCTCTGGGAAGTGGGTCTCATTCCCAGCCAAGTATCCAGGGAAGGGAAGCCAGGGACAACAGGTTTCCCTGGAGAGGAGGGAATTCAGTGAGGTCCTGAGAAAAGTGTGGATTTGGGAAGAGTCTATGCAGGAACAGGAATCTAGGGTGTGGTGACCCTGTAACCTCCTCCTCCACCTCAGCCCTAAAGGGGGCATTTTATTTAGGACTCACCCCACATCAAGTGCATGGCTTTCACTGGGCCTACCTCTCAACCTTCATAATAAGCCCTGAGACAGAAGTTTCTGGATCAACAGGAGACCAAGATTGCTAGCAGGTTATTCTCTTGCCCCCTTACCCTCCATCCAGGGCAATGCTGGAGCTACCAGCTGCCCAGCTACTGCCACGCTGCTCTCAGCCCCTGACATTGGAGCCATCCACTCATCCAGCAGGTAGCTACTGAGCACCTACTATGTGCCAGGCACAGTGCTGGGTACTGGAGTCACAGCACAGAACAAAGCAGACAGAGATCCCTGCCCTCATGGAACTTACATTCCATATGATTCCATTTATAGGAAATGTGCAGAAAAGGCAAATCTACGGAGACGGAAAGTAGCTTTGTAGTTGCCTAGGGTTGGGGGGGAGGGGCTGGAGTGACTGCTAAGGGGTAAGGGTTGCGGGGAGGTTCTTTTCGGAGTGATAATAATGTTCTAAAATTGATTATGGTGATGGTTGCACAATTCTGACTATATTAAAAACCACTTAATTGCACACTTTAAATAGGTGAACTGTCTGGTATGTGAATTATATCTCAATAGAACTGTTGTATTAAAAATATAATAAGAACCCAAACCCAGAACTTTCAACCTCAAGCTCCATGCTATTTCTATAGTACTAGCCTGCCTTCTATATATATGGAAGAAAGTGAATGCTATCCAATGAGGTATTGGAAAGAGAAATAATAGTCTGGGTAAATAATAACGTGGATAAGTAAAATAATTCAATAAATTGGAGAGACCTTTGTGTCCAGATTACTAATGTACTCCTTAAAATATTAGGCACATCAATACATCAGTCAGGATGGGCTTAGTAACAAACAAACCCCAAATCTCAGTGGCTCAACGGGAGTTTATTTCACACTCCAGCTCTGTCCACCTAGGGTTGGCTGGGGCTCTGTTTCCTCTCTGATTTGCCCAGGCTGACAGAGAAACCACCAGTCTCCAGGGCACAGGTAAAGACAGATCTGGAGGGTCACACAATAGTGATCACATGATCTAGTCAACAAGTGACACAACACACTTTTCACAACTTGGTGGCCAGAAGTAGTCACAAGGCTCCACAAACACAAGGAGGTGGGAAGCACAAGCCCATCACATGCCTAGAAAACAGAAAGCTTTGAAGATTCAGTCAGTAGCACTGATGTTTGCACAGGGAATCAGGGCGTAGTGTGGTTAAGAGCATGGGTTGTGCAGCCAGCATGCAGTCACTCTCTAGCTAGACATCACCACCTCACCTCAGAGAAGTCAATAGGATCTCTTCATGCCTCAGTTTCCTCATCCAGAAAATGGGGATAGTAATAGTATGTACCTCTTAGTTTTGTTAGAAGATTAAGTGAGTATTTCTATCTGTAAGGAATTTAGAACAGTTCCTGACAAGTGCTAATATCATAAGTACTACACAACTTGTATTATTTTGGGGGAAAAATTTTTAAGGCAATGTTTTTATTTATTTTTGTAACATACTTAATGGATGGGCACTGTGTGAAGTATCAGCACAGAAGCCAACACATACAAAGTAGGTACAAAATAAATGGCAGCCTTTATTAGCAGACTACCAGGAGGCCCAGGCCCCGCTTGGCCAGGCCTTGAACCAGCTGCCAGGTCCTTTGGCTTCCAGGTTTCTTTCTTATCTTTAAAAGAGGAGCTGTACAAGGTGATTGCCAAGGTTCTCCAGCACTAAACACTTGGAATTTTTTGATTCATGGGTCACTGACTTGGCCTGATAAGGTATTTTTCATTGTTTACTCTTCATTCTTTGACCATAAAGGATGATCTTCCCCTCTGAATCAAGAGGACACTAATACATTCTCTACGTGGTTCAGGAAGGCCAACCTCCCCTGGATTCTGCCCCCTGGGCAGGCCTACCCTTGCCTCCACTGCAGCCCGACTACCAGGAAGCTGTCAGGAGAGGACCAGGTCCTGGGTGCACTTCCAAGAAAGAGCCTCACCTCCCAGGAGAGCAGAGAGGGCGGATAACAGTCATCCAGAGGGCAGCTGGCCTCCCCCGGAGCAGACTGAGCTCACCTCCGCCCACCACTGGGTGAGGACCTCAACACCGCACGCACCCACTCAGAAGCCCCCTGCCCACCTTCACCCTCCCACCCATGTCCCGGGTGGCGGCTGCACCTGTGTTAAAGGGGCAGCAGCTGTCACCCTCTTGGTTTAAGGGGAGTCAGACATTCCCAGAGGGCTTCCCTGGTGGCGCAGTGGTTGAGAATCTGCCTGCCAATGCAGGGGACACGGGTTCGAGCCCTGGTCTGGGAAGATCCCATATGCCGCGGAGCAACTGGGCCCGTGAGCCACAATTACTGAGCCTGCGCGTCTGGAGCCTGTGCTCCGCAACAACAGAGGCCGCGATAATGAGAGGCCCGCGCACCGCGATGAGGAGTGGCCCCCACTTGCCGCAACTAGAGAAAGCCCTCGCACAGAAACGAAGACCCAACACAGCCATAAATTAAAAAATAAATAAAATAAAACAAAAACAAAAACGAAAACATTCCCAGAGACCTTTCTGTTGTCCATCTGGCCCTGTTCTGGGGTCAGGAACAGGATAAACAAATTTTTAACAAATTTAAAAATAAGGAAGATGTGCTGCGAGGAAAAACAAAAAAAGCTCTCAGTAGAGCGAAGCTTTAAAGAGTAGGGAGCCGTCCACAATAGTTCAACCTCAGAGGAACACACTGAGTGTGTGAATAAAATGTGTGTGTACCTAGGAAAAGATATCTCTGGGTGCTGCTAGTTTTCAAACGTTAATGACCCCATCTGATGATTTCAGTCTCGGGAGCTGAGGCCCCTCCTTTTAGGAGCCATTAAAGCCTTCCCCAGTGGAATCTATCACCTGAAACCCTTTCTGCCCTGCAGGATGTGTCTGGGAGCAGGCTCTCATTCTGCTTTCCACTCCATGCGAGGTTCTCTCTCTGCACTGGTGTTAGCATCTCCCCTGGCTGGAATGCCGTGCCCACGGGTAGAGGATCCAGGCAAGTCCCACCTTCAGGGCAGAGCTTTCCCTGAATTCTCCAACCTCCCCTCCCATCATTTCTAGGTCACTGTCATCAGCACCCATTTTTTAATAAGGAAAGATATTAAATATTTAACTTGTCTAAAATTTCCATACAAAACGTTCTCACTTTTTTAATGATAAGCTTGAGTGTGCATCTGTGGTTGTAACTTTTTTTTTTCTTTGGCTGTGCCTCTCGGCTTGCGGGCCTCTTAGTTCCCCAACCAGGGATTGAACCGGCAACCTCGGCAGTGAAAGCTCGGAGTCCTAACCACTGGGCCGCCAGGGAATTCCCTGTGGTCGTAACTTTTTATATTAGGTTATATATTTGTGATTGTTACATGTAATTTTTTCATTGAAGTATAGTTGATTTACAACGTGTTAATTACTGCTGGACAGCAAAGTAATTCAGTTATTCATGTATATACATTCTTCTTTATATTCTTTTCCATTATGGTTTATCTCAGGATATTGAGTATAGTTCCCTGTGCTATACAGTACGACCTTGTTGTTTATCCATTCTCTGTATAAAAGCTTATACCTACTAACCCCAACCTCCCACTCCATCCCTCCCCCAATCCCCTTCCCCTTGGCAACCATCAGTCTCAATAGCACCCATTTGAAACTGCCTTGTTCCATCTTTGAAGGTTCAAGCCATCAGCCATGTGACTGAGCCCTCTTGGGAATGGATTGTCCAGCCCGTCAAGTTGCAGACAACTGTAACTCCTTGCCAGTGTCTGGACTACAGCCTCACAGGGGACCCCGAGCCGGTACCACTCAGAGAAGCCACTTCCCAACTCCTGACTCGCAAGAGCTAAATGAGATAATAAATGCTTACTGTTTTAAATAAGCCCCAGGAATTCCCTGGTGGCCCAGTGGTTAAGACTCCACGCTTCCTCTGCCATGGGCCTGGGTTCAATCCCTGGCTGGGGAACTAAGATCCCACAAACCACAAGGAGCAGCCCCAAAAAATAAAAACAAAAAGCCCTTAAGTTTGGGGTAATCTGTTATGCAGCAATACCTAACTGACTGTAGGTGATAAAGCACCTATAACGATAAGTAATGAAGCAATTTTAATAAAATGTTGATGGTGGAATTTAGGTGGTGATGGGTATACAGGTGTTCACTGTAAAATTCTTTCAGCTCTTGCTGTGTGCAGGAAAATTTTCATAATCAAATGTTGGAGAAGAAAGTGCAGGCTGCACAACAAAAAACTGGCAGCTGGATCAGTCCACGACGCAGCTGCAGTAACGGTTCCTGAACGACAGAAGAGAGTGATTTGAAAGGGTTACCAAGGAATATAGTATGTTTTGGAAACAGATGTCTTTAGAGTGTTATTTATTATATATATATATATTTTTTTAATTAATTAATTTATTTATTTATTTTAGCTATGTTGGGTCTTCGTTTCTGTGTGAGGGCTTTCTCTAGTTGTGACAAGCGGGGGCCACTCTTCATCGTGGTGCGTGGGCCTCTCACTGTCGCGGCCACTCTTATTGCGGGGCACAGGCTCCAGACGTGCAGGCTCAGTAATTGTGGCTCATGAGCCCAGTTGCTCCGCGGCATGTGGGATCCTCCCAGACCAGGGCTCGAACCCCTGTCCCCTGCATTGGCAGGCAGATTCTCAACCACTGCGCCACCAGGGAAGCCCTATTATATATATTTTAAAGTATCCATTTGTGTATATAAAGTAGTATTAGATGTATTTTACTCATTTTTTTATCCCAACCTCCAATTTTCAAAAAGACACCGATCTGCCAATTTCAGTTTTTATCATCCAGGGCACTTTTCAAGAACCCTATGACTGGGCTTCCCTGGTGGCGCAGCAGTTGAGAATCTGCCTGCCAATGCAGGGGACACGGGTTCGAGCCCTGGTCTGGGAAGATCCCACATGCCGCGGAGCAACTAGGCCCGTGAGCCACAACTGCTGAGCCTGCGCGTCTGGAGCCTGTGCTCCGCAACAAGAGAGGCCGCGATAGTGAGAGGCCCGCGCACCACGATGAAGAGCGGCCCCCGCTTGCCAGAACTAGAGAAAGCCCTCGCACAGAAGCGAAGACCCAACACAGCCAAAAATATAAATTAAAAAAAAAAAAAAAAAAAAAAGAACCCTATGATTGACAGGACTTAGTATTATGTCAAAAGTAACTTATCCTTCAGATGAGGCCACCGGAATCCATTTATCCTACTCTGTGCTTTGCTTTGTTTTTTCTGTCTGCTTTAGTTCCCAAACTAATTAGGCTAGCTTAATTCCCTGTTGCTTTGTCAGGTAATGGTTAGAGGAATTTGATTAACTTTTACAAAATGTACTTGACACAAAGCTGCAAGAAATGGCTATTTCTGGGCTCCAGAGAAATCGGAATGGTCAGAGCAGTGTCGATGCCAGTTCATGTTTTCCTTAACCTTTACCTGGACCTGACACCCACTCCTGCATATTTTTACAGTGAAAACAGTGTGCTAGAATTGCTGTTCACACCAAATGTTGATAATGTAATTTTAGATAAATAGTGTGACTAGCCTAGTCTTTTTATGTAATGACATGAACCATAAAAACATTTTGTGATAAACAGAAATCCAGACTCATTACTTTCTCCAAATATAAATAAACCGAAATCTGCCTGTCAGTGATGAGGCCCACTTTGTTTATTTTATAGACATCAGAGGGTCATCACAATGTAATTAATTATGAGCTCCTCCATTACAAAGTACACAGCACTGTACTAAAGATAAGCTTGGGAAATATTGACAGTTGGATTTGGTGTTTAACGTAGAGTTTTATGTTGTGGGTGGTATCTTCTCAACACCCGTCAAGCTAACAAAACCAGAAGGAGGGGCCCTGCCATACTCACCGCAGACAAGTGGGAGGTCACGGGGACTGGAAGTCCGCTTGTCTAACCTCACCTCCTCCTCCTCCTGGTTGGAGGGCAGAAAGCTAAAAACTACACTTTGCAGATCCCACACCTGCAGCTAGAGATTGGGATGTGATCCAACTAGAGGCACCTCTGCCAAATTAGGAAGCCAAGAGGAGGCCTGGCCTGTACAGCGGTGACTGGGGAGCAAGGTGCGGAGACGGCAGGTTTTTCTGTAGCCGCTTTCCAGGACCATTCTCCTGCCTGGTGGTGGCAGGCCTCTCTCCACTCAGGCTGCCTGATCCCTGAAACACAGGCAGGGAGTGGGTTCTTTTTTTTTTTTTAATTAATTTATATTTTATTGAAGTATACTGATTTACAATGTTGTGTTAGTTTCAGGTGTACAGCAAAGTGATTCGGTTATACACACACATGTGTGTGTATATACATATATACACACGCATACATACATATATATTCTTTTTCAGGTTCTTTTCCCATATAGGTTATTACAAAATATTGAGTATAGTTCCCTGTGCTATACAGTAGGTCCTTGTTGGTTATCTATTTTATATATAGTAGTGTGTATCTGCTAATCCCAAATTCCTAATTTATCCCTCCCCCATACCTTTCCCCTTTGGTAACCATAAGTTTGTTTTTGAAGTCTGAGTCTGTTTCTGTTTGTAAATAAGTTTATTTGTATCATTTTTTTAGATTCCTCCTATAAGTGATATCATATGGTATTTGTCTTTGACTTACTTCACTTAGTATGATAATCTCTAGGTCCATCCATGTTGCTGCAAATGGCATTATTTCATTCTTTTTATGGCTGAGTAATATTCCACTCTGTGTGTATATATATATATATATATATATATATATATATATATATGACATCATTTAAGTTGCTTCCATGTCTTGGCTATTGTAAATAGTGCTGCAATGAACATTGGGGTGCATGTATCTTTTCAAATTATGGTTTTCTCTGGATATACGCCCAGGAGTAGGATTGCCAGATCATATGGCAGCTCTATTTTTAGCTATTTAAGGAACCTCCATACTGTTCTCCACAGCGGCTGCACCAATTTACATTCCCACCAGCAGTGCAGGAGGGTTTCCTTTTCAGGGAGTGGGTTCTTGAATCCACAGCCCCAGTTAACATCCTCTGAGTTGGGAGCCTGCTGGTAGGCCCGTCCTTCAAACTTCTGGGAATCACCTCAGGGCCCAGCCTACGGCTCCTCAGGGCTCTCTCCCTTCCAGTAAGTCTGTGACCACTTAATCCCCATCTCTTCCTGCTTAAAGTATCAATACTTAGAGTGGTTTCTGTTTCCTGCACTGAACCCTTACTTAGTCACAACAGAAATCCTATGTCTTTTTTTTTTTTCTATGTCTTTTAAATTATTAAAAAATGCTAATGCAATTAACCAACCCTCCTCTGTTTACTTTCCAAAGCTCAATCTCTCCACATGGGTGAAGGGCAGCAAAGGCCTGGAGTGAACAAGAATACAGAGGCCTGGTAAGGAGTGGAGAGCCACATAGTGCCGGGGTAGGGTCAGGCCCACTGCCTGCAGGGGTGGAGGATGCCCGGGGAAGCCAAAACCGGAAGGCTGAACTCAAGTAGATGTAACGGGCCGATCAGCTGCAACACCCGCCTGTGGACACACAGGGCATGGAAAGCAGGCTCAGTGCTTTACGGTCAAAGCTCACACCACATACAGTGTGACGGAGCAGCTCTTTTCCATGTGTGATTTAATCGAGCACTTCCCCGCTGTGGTCTCACAGTGATTTAGATTTGCAGTGAAAGGGAAAGGCAGGAAGCTTTCTACTTGGTTCAAAGCCAGCAATGCTGAGTGCCAGTCCCAACGCTGCTACTGCTGACCAGACGGACAAATCCCTGACCTGTTTCCTGTGTGTGTCAGGACTGTCCTGCAAGACGACAAGCCCCTCAATAACAATAGTAGCAGCTGGCCTTTACTGAGGACCCGCCACATGCCAGGACCCTGTAGGCATCTCATTTAACCTCACAACCACTCCATCAGGTGGATATTACTCAAGAGGTCCAGAATGTGACCACTTTGCCTCGTTTTCCTACCACCATCCTGGTCCAGGCCTCCATCCCATCTCACCTGTGCGCTGCACAGCCTCTTGCCTGGTCTTTCTGTTCCAGCCCTTCCCCTCCCCCCACGACTGTTCCTCATCACAACTGCCAAGGTGATGAAACCTTAAGTCAGATCGTATCACTCTTCTACGTTTTCAAACCCCCTTCCCCCAGCCCCTAACATGGCTTCCCATATGGCCCAGAATAAAAGCGCAGGTCTGTGCAAAGTCCTCTGGGATCTGCTCCCCCTTTCCTCTCTGGTCGCATTCTCCAGTCCCCTGGCCCACTCTACCCCACTCTATACTGGCCTCCCTGCTACTCTTCCAACATACCAGGTACCCCCTGCCTCAGGACCTTTGCACTGTTGTTCCTCTATATAGTATGTAAATGGCCCTCCCCCTCAGCCCCTACGGTTGTTTGCACAAATGTTACCTTATTGGTGATGCCTTCTCTGACTACCTTGCTTAAAATTACAGTCTTAGCATTTAGCACTACTTACGATATTTATTTTGTTTACTGTGTTTCACCCTCTAGCATCACAACAGTAGGAATTGTTTTGTTCAAGGCTAGATCAGGGCTTCCCTGGTGGCGCAGTGATTGAGAATCTGCCTGCCAATGCAGGGGACATGGGTTCGAGCCCTGGTCTGGGAAGATCCCACATGCCGCGGAGCAGCTGGGCCCGTGAGCCACAACTACTGAGCCTGCGCGTCTGGAGCCTGTGCTCCGCAACAAGAGAGGCCGCCATAGTGAGAGGCCCGCGCACCGCGATGAAGAGTGGCCCCCGCTTGCTGCAACTAGAGAAAGCCCTAGCACAGAAACAAAGACACAGCACAGCCAAAAATAAATAGTAAATTAAAAAAAAAAAAAGGCTAGATCAGCCACATAGTAGTCACGTAACAAATACTTGTTGACTTAAATAAATAAATGAAGAATCTAAGGCATTAGGTAGCTTCCCACGTCTGCAGAGGTAGTAGGGAGCAGTGCTAGGAGGCAAACTCAGGTTCCATCTGACTCAGAAGCCCACGCTCCGTACAGGGCACCCTCCTTCCATACAGGAAACCCTGCTTCCACATCCCAGGGGCTGTTAGAGACGCAGCAGGCGTAAGATAAATATGTGCACTCATGTGAGTCTACTTTCTGTCCTCTCCTCTACCCCGGAGAGGTGCTCCGCCTTAGACGCTGGGCCCATCCACACTGCTTCCTAAGCAGGCAGAGAGCATGACTTAGAGGCAGTGGGACCCACTTTCCTCGTCCTCCTTCCAATCCTGCCTTGAGAGCCCCAGCAGCCAGAAGGCATCAGATCCACCCACCGTTCTAACGCAAAAGGCTGGGCACTGCCTGACAGGCACTGTAGTGTAGCCCAATCACTAACGTCGGCAAGAGGGCTTCTGCAGATTACCCCAAATTCCGGCTGCAAGGACTGCACGGGTCCAAGCCAAGCACTCTGATGCCTGAGGACTGGAGAGAGTGGAGGGGCGCCTGCAGCACCAGCGGGAGGCTGGGGAGGGGGCGATGGAGGGGCTACAGCCTGGGTTAGACAGAACTAGGGCAGCAGCAGCAGAGCCTCGGCCAAGTCCTGTCAGGATCACCCCACCGGCACCCCTCCCTGTGTTGAATGCAATAAATCTTCCAGGAGGCAGACCGTTAGCTAGAGATTGGCAGGTTTTCTTGTCATACCCCACGTTGAGATCTCTGTGTTTTTAATTAAGTGAATTAATATAAATACCAGGCTTAGAATAGTACAATGTGTAGGCCACATGGTAAGGCCTACATTTCTGTAGCTATTATCCTAATGGGATTTAATTGCTATATTTTCTTGACAACAGCTAAAAGCTCAAAAAAGGGTCCTGTCAGGTAAGGAATGCAAGGATTGAATCTGCATATGCTTTAAAAAGCTGTTTTTTCAAAATATTTATTTATTGGCCCAGACAGGTCTAAAAAATAAATAAGACTAGGCTGTAAGCTTGGTAGCCAGGAATCTGGATTTATTTCTTTTCATATGTCTATTGAGATGTTGAAATGGTTATTCTGCCTGAGATAATTACAGTTAGATTAGTTTTATTATGGTTATGTTAATTATAGGAATGTTATGTTATTTTAAATGACTATATATGTAAACAAAAAAATTTTTTTCAAGTAAACAGGCAGTGTAAATTCCAGTTCTACTATTGTAATGATTCCCATTATTGCTGTGAAGAAATGTGGCAGACCTCACGAGAAAAAATTACAAACATCCAATCACCAGTGAGGAAATGGAATACACAGAAATTTTAGGGCAAGTGTAATTTAATGTTAACGAGAATGTAGGGGCTATAAGTAACGGTGCTAATTGTGTACAGTGGCAGCCAACTAGAACTTTCAGCCGAAAACCAATGAGGGTGAGCATCTGAGAATCTATCCTGCAAACCAGACTCATTAAATTAAAGGAGGAGAGAAAGCGGACGGGTCGGTGTGTGCTGGGGCATAATGTTGTCTGCACCACACAACTCAAGTCTACGCTTTGTTTTTTTTTTGTTTTGTTTTTTGTTTTTTTTAAGATTGGCATTAATGTTTTATTTATTTATTTATTTATTTATTTATTTATTTATTTATTTATTTATTTATTTTTGGCTGTGTTGGGTCTTCGTTTCTGTGCGAGGGCTTTCTCCAGTTGTGGCAAGTGGGGGCCACTCTTCATCACGGTGCGCAGGCCTCTCACTATCGCAGCCTCTCTTGTTGCGGAGCACAGGCTCCAGACGCGCAGGCTCAGTAATTGTGGCTCACGGGTCCAGTTGCTCCGCGGCATGTGGGATCCTCCCAGACCAGGGCTCGGTCTGGGCTCGAACCCGTGTCCCCTGCATTGGCAGGCAGACTCTCAACCACTGCGCCACCAGGGAAGCCCTACGCTTTGTTTCTGAAGAGAACTTTTCTCATATTAAAGACTCAGCACCATGATGCCTTTTCGATGAAAAGGAACGCAAAAGAAGAATCTTCATTACAGCACTCCATATCAGGGAACACACAAATGCCCATTCACTCCAGTGTGAGAAACAATCTTTTTCGAGTGTCTCCAAGTAGATGTCACCCGTATAGCCCCTCCCCAAGTCACTGAAACAAGTACTTTGCTTTGATGCAAAGATACTGCAGGATACACCGTTGACAGGCGTTTTGTTACGCTGTTTCCTTCCAGAGAGAGATGCCTGCGGCTTAGAGACAAGGGGTAAGGCCGAGCTCTGAATAAGCGGGGCCTTCTCATGGCTGGGAGTCCTGTCAAGCTCATCAAAGGAATGTGTTTCTAAAGAATGTTTAAGCTGAAGGAGTTCCAAGCAACCCCATATGGACAGGGTGTGTGCTCTCGTGTGAAGGCCTTTCCCTTTTGCATGCAGACGCAGATGGAGCCCCGGGGTTTAAGCTGTGGAGGGCAGACCCAAGAGGCGTTTTTGGCTGAAAGAAAGTTTTCGTCTGTTTTTATAAGCATGTGCTCCTTAAGGGGCAAAACACTGGAAATACGTAGGAACTAGCCTGGTGCTTCCATAAGAGAAAATGATTAGACAGGTCTACGTCTTGATGTTGTCGGTGGGATTTATGTACCCTGTAAAGAGAGGGCAACCTGGAGAAGGAGCATTCCGATCACGATGTGTCCCCCACTTGGAATGCAGCCTTGACGCTGGAGGCCTGAGGAATCAAGGAGGGCGCCATAACAGAGGTGAAAGGGAAGCCAGGCTAAACTGAAGAGAGGCGCGGATGGGAAGGGGACCTTGGGCATTCCCTCCAGGTTGTCCAAGCCAGGGTAGCCAGGGGCTTCCCTGGTGGCGCAGTGGTTAAGAATCCGCCTGCCAATGCAGGGGACACGGGTTCGCGCCCTGGTCTGGGAAGATCCCACATGCCGCGGAGCGACTAAGCCTCTGTGCCACAGCTACTGAGCCTGCGCTCTAGAGCCCGTGCTCTGTAACAAAAGAAGCCACCGCAATGAGAAGCCACCGCAATGAGAAGCCCGCGCACCACAACGAAGAGTGACCTCCGCTCGCCCCAAGAAGAGAAAGCCCGCGTGCAGCAACGAAGACCCAACGCAGCCAAAAATAAATAAATAAATAAAATTTAAAAATAAAAATATTAGAAGGGAAATCTGTTATCCTTATAGACAGATGTCTGAGTTAAGTATTGTAATTATATACTGCAGACCTGGTAGACACACCAGATTTATACATCACACCCTAGATTGCCACATGGAACACCCTGAACACAGCAGGAGTGTTATATCTTAGCTAAATCACAAATTTAGCTCTTTTATCTTCTCCATTACCCAAGAACCCACGTTTTCTAAAGATATTTAACTCCTTAGCTATAGAAAAGCAGGAGATAAACATACATGCATATACTAAACTATTTACAAAAAGTAAGCGATAGAACATCTGGGATTGGCTTCAAAATAATCCAAGAGGGTGGGAGAGAAAAGCAGAGGGGGCCAGTAGATGAAACAAGATTGACTGTAAGTCCCTAATTATTGAATCTGGGAGTGAGGTACATGTGGGTGACTTGTACTAGTCTCTCTAGTTTTGAAATTGCCACAATAGAAAGTTGGGTTTTTTAAATAGCTCTGGAGCAAATACTGATACATACTTCACGGATGAACCTAAAAAAAAAAGCTGAATGAAAGTAGCCAAACACAAAAAAGCAAATACTATATGACTCTGTTTATAAGGAATGTTTAGAAAAGGCAAATGTATAGAGGCAGAAAGAAGACCGATGGTTGCCTGGAGCTAGAAGCAGGGGTTAGAACTGATTGCAAATGGGCACAAGCTAACGATAAGGAGTGATTGAAAATGTTCTAAAACTGCACTGTGGTGATGGCTGTACAACTGTAGAAATTTACTAAAATATATATGGATGTGTTATGGTATGTGAGTTATACCTCAATAAAGCTATTTTAAAAATAGCTCCAAAGACAGGGAGAGAGAGAAATGCATCCACTGTTACTTGTTAGTACTACACTTAGGAAGATAAGGCTTGCAGGAGTGATTAAAAAAAAAAAAAGAATTTTGACAAAAGAACACTTTTCAAGGATTTCACTAATGTCATAGAAAAGCAGCGTCTAGTCATACATACCATTTCTCGTAGCCTTCCTACAAATCTGAAAATGAGAAATAGACAAAGGAAAAAAAAGCAAACAAGGTCTGGGCAGTGAGTCCAGTGTTTCTGCAGCGCAGGAATTTACTAGACAAGGAGGAGGCGATTAGAACCCTCTGTTTACAAAAGTCATAAAGCAGGAGGAGACAAAAAAAAAAAAAAAGTATGCCAAATAAAAAACAAGCAAAAAATAAATGTGGTTTAAAGGTTGTAATTCAATTTTAAATATCCTAAATTATCAGTTGGTGCCAGCAACAATTTGTTTTTGTTTTTGTCATTCGGGAGAATCTAATCCATTCAAAATCACCTCAGATTAAACCCACCTAGTAAGGAAAATTAATTTGAGACTTCATTTTCTTTTGTAAAAGAAAGCATCTCTGACAAGTTAGAATTTACACCACAACAGAATAAAGGAAACTGCAAAGTCATCCACAGCCGGGGCATTGTGCTTGCGGCAGAAGCTTTGTCTGCTGCAAAGTGAGAAGTAAAACAACTTTAATTTTTCATCAATATTGTCTATCAAACAATAACTGCTAGAATTTACACTTAGATGTTGGGAAAAACTTCTTACTTACAGACCTCATAAATTCTCAAATTCTGAAACTTAGTAAGTTTGTTGTCACTTGAAAAGCAAACAGTGGGATTTAAATATTAAATTTCCCCAGGGCACATTCCTCTAAAGGGCAAGGGTGGGGAAGAGACAGATTTCCTGGGCCTGAATGCAGACCGCACCAGACTTCACATCACCTCTCTGCCCACATCTCTAGTTCACACACTGACTTCAGTTAGCGTCCTGAAGGCTTGTTACAAACAGGATCCTGGCTGGTGATTCACTCTGCCCTCTGACAACCCTTAATCATGCCAACAGAACCTT
Organism: Balaenoptera acutorostrata; assembly: GCF_949987535.1. NCBI lineage: Eukaryota > Metazoa > Chordata > Mammalia > Artiodactyla > Balaenopteridae > Balaenoptera > Balaenoptera acutorostrata. The sequence continues at coordinate 69,495,865 of NC_080077.1, forward strand.
ACCTTCTAAGTACTCTAGATAACCCCACACCCCTTCATACACAGAATTCTGTTCTGTTATTCATTCAGCCATTGCCTTCCCAAATGAAACACCTAAGTACCTACAAAAAAACAAAACAAGGGACTTCCCCAGTGGTCCAGTGGTTAATACTCCAAGCTCCCAATGCAGGGGGCCGGGGTTCGATCCCAGGTCAGGGAACTAGATCCCACATGCCACAACTAAAAGATCCCGCATGCTGCAACGGAAGATTCCACGTGCCGCAGCTAAGATCCAGCGCAGCCAAATAAACAAATAAATATTAAACAACAACAACCACAAAAACCCACTTGCTAATAATCCTTCTCTTCAGTGTTCCTGAGACCTGGAGAAGGATAACTCCAGAGCTTTCATTTTCGACAGGCTCAGTACGATGTCCTGAAGACCTAAGGCAGCCCCCAGTTAGCTCCGGGAGTCTGTCCCACCTTTAATGGGGGCCCTTGGGGTTGCACCCGAGCACGCACACACGCTGGTCTGGAGTGGCAGCCCCGGGTTCTAATCCTGACTCCACCATCACTAGACGTGAGAACCTGGACAGGTCAAAAACTTTCTGAGCCTCAGTTTCTTCACTCCAAAAAATGGAGATAATACCTATGACTTGAAGGCGGTAAAAGGTTAAACAAGATAAAGGAAAAGTGTCCTAGAGAGCCCACAGCGCCGGCCTGGGGAGAAATAAACGTGAGCCAAATTCAATATAATTAGCATACTGGATTCCTGCAAAGCTCTAGGAGACAGTTTCAGTTTGACAAGCAAAAAGCACTATTGTCTCATCCGGTAGTAGAAAAATAAGCCTGTAGAAGAGAATTGGAAAATACCGTGAAAGCAGGGCCTCCCATTCCCTGAAGCACCAGCAGGAGCTACTTACAGAGTCGTTGAGCCGATTCCATTTATTTCCTACCTGTAAATCCCTTTATTTATTTATTACCTGTCTCCACGGCAGGAGACAGGCCGGCAACTACCTGCTCAGATGTGAGTCCAGCAACAGATCTGGACCTGGTTCTGCCCTGGTCCTCCCTAGAGGGATCAGGTCATTTTGAAGGCAGACCCCTCCTCCCCTGCTATGGAAGAGACCCTCCCACACCCTCCTCCCACAGACACCAGTCTTGAAGTTAGACCCGCCCTGTCCCCACCCCGAAGCCACAGGGTTCCTGCCAAATCAGGTCCTTCAGATCCTTAGAATGACCACAGGGCTTCTTATCAGCTGCCAAATGTTTCCAGGGTGGGCCCCAAACCAGCAATCAATTTCCTCTTCCCACATGGTGATTTATCTAAAATTCTCTCCGATGTCACAGTGAGTTTCCTAACATCAGCCCTCGTGGGTTGAGTCCAAACAATAACATTCAGGGAGGGGCAGGTGCTGCTTTCTAAGGCGTGGGGCAGGGGTGGGGGGAGAGTTGGGGAGCAGAGTGACCTGTAAACTGGTTCTGCTAAAGAAGACGGCATGCCCACACTGCCAGGGCGTCTGGAGAGGCAAGAGAGATTGATTGCAGGAGACGAGAGAGAACCCTGCAAGGAGCCGCTTTTCCAATTAGGCAGCTGCAGCATGTAGCTCTCCAGAAGTTCCCCCATCGGCGTAAGTTCGGTTGTTGATATAGTTTGGGTTGGCTTTCATGGTCTTTCTGAGTCTGGAAAATACTGCTTAAGAGAATTGTGACAAAGACCCTGTCCTAACCAAACTCACATTGGCCCCCATCCGTGCCGGGCCTGCAGAGCCCAGTTTTAGCGAGAATCCCGCTAAGTCAGTTTAGTACCCTTAATACCTCCCACTCTTAATACCTGATCACCCTCAATATCTGATCAAATTCCTCATCCCCCACCATCTGGCCTTCAGCAAGAATCCTGTTCGTTTAGCAAGAATTCTTCCTACCCTTGAGGTCTCCTCTTAGTAATTTTCCCTCCACCCCTCCAGCCTGCTCCTTGGCTATAAATCCCCACCTGTACTTGTCATATTCGGGGCTGAGCCCAATCTCTCTCCCCTACAGCAGTAGTCGACACCTGTCATGATATTCCTGAATAAAGTCTTTCTTACTATTTTAACATGTGTCATAATAATCCTTCCTTTAACAATGGTTAGTGGGTTGAACGGTGGCCCCCCAAAAGTTATGGCCATGCCCTAAGACTGGGAACCTGTGAGTATGACCTTACATGGCAAAAGAGTGGATATTACTTTTGGGGGCCCTGAATGCAATCACATGTAACCTTATAAGAGAGAGGCAGAGGGCGTTTTGGGACACAGACATACAGAGACACAAAGAGGAACCAGTGATGTGAAGACAGAAGCAAAGACTGGAGTGATGTGGCCTCAAGCCAAGAAATATCTTCACCCCCAGTAGCCGCAAGAGTCAAGAACAGAATCTGCCCCAGAGCCTCTGGAGGGAGCCTGATCAGCCCCCACCTGGATGCTGGACTCCTGGCTTCCAGGGCTGTGAGAGAGTAAATTTCTGTTGTTTTATGCCACCCGGTTTGTAGTAATTGGTTACAGCAGCCTCAGGAAACTAATAAGGGCATAGAAGTGTGTCTTAGTCCATCTGGGCTGCTATAACAAAATACCACAGACTAGGCAGCTTATAAAGAACAGAAATGGCTCACAATTCTGGAGGCTGGGAAGTCCAGGATCAAGGTGCCAGCCGATTCAGTGTCTGGTGAGGGCTTGCTTTCTGTTTCATAGATGGTGCCTTTTCACTGTGTCCTCACATGGTGGGAGGGATAAGGGCACTCTCTGGGGCCTCTTTCATAAGGGCACTAATTCCATTCATGAGGGCTCCATCCTCACGCCCTAATCACCTCCCAAAGGCCCCGCCTCCAAAGACTATCACATTGGACATTCGGTTTCCTCATATGAATTTTGGGGGGGACACAAACCATAGCAAAGCGGGGAGTGGGTTTTGCAGCCAGCTAAAGTACTAAGGAGCAATATATTCAAACCTACCATTTGACATTTTTATAATAAGCTTGAATTATTTTTGTAATAAAAACTGATCATTAAAGCCATAAAACATGGGGCTTCCCTGGTGGCGCAGTGGTTGAGAATCTGCCTGCTAATGCAGGAGACACGGGTTCGAGCCCTGGTCTGGGAAGATCCCACATGCCACGGAGCAGCTGGGCCCGTGAGCCACAGCTGCTGAGCCTGCGCTTCTGGAGCCTGTGCCCCGCAACGGGAGGGGCCGCGATAGTGAAAGGCCCGCGCACCGCGATGAAGAGCGGTCCCCGCACCGCGATGAAGAGTGGCCCCCACTTGCCGCAACTAGAGAAAGCCCTCGCACGAACCGAAGACCCAGCACAGCCAAAAATAAATAAATAAATAAATAATTTAAAAAAAAAAAAAAAAAAAGCCATAAAACATGAGAGTGCGTAAAATTTGGGGGATGGGGAAAGTGAACATAGAAGGAGATATCGTGCCCGTCAGACAGACAGCTGAGGAGACACAAGACCTTTAGCTGCTATGTCTCATCCCAAAGAAATAAAATTTAGTTTGACCCCAAAATGTACTCACACCTAAATTCTATCTCACTAAAGAAAACAAACAGGTATCAAAGGGTCTAGTTCTAGAAGAAGGAGCATGATGTGGGGAGAGTCTGTTCTAGAACCTGAACTCCTGCATCCCTGAAAGGAGCAGGGACTAGTTTCACATTGAGGAACATGATTTTCTTCATCTGGTTTAAAGATGCTCACCACACATCACAGGAGTGAGTCAACGTTAATTGATAATTTCAAGGAGATAAAATGCCATAAAAATATATTTTTTTAGGAAAACGCAGTGAGAAATACAAGTTCAAGAATAAGACGAGGCGAGTGACTAAAGCGGCCCTCTAGTGGGGGGGCTGCCCTCTCCAGCGGGCAGTGGCCGGACAGCGGAGAGTGTTTGCGCTTTCCACATGTCCACACAAGAGTGGAGCCAGCCAAGGAACAAACAAACCTCACCCTGTATTCTTCGCCTGGTCACCCGGCGTTAGGAGCCATTACCTGAGAGGCAGTACAATGAACCATCAAATAATCCTTTATAAACAGGGCATCACTCAAACCACCACAAAGGCCAGGAGTCAGATACCAGCTTTGCAGCCCTCTCTCCTGTTACTCCCTTTCACAAAATCCCTGCTGCGGCCACACGGCCCGCTCTCTCCCTACGCAGGGCTTTGCCTCCCGCCCCTGTACTCTCTCCAGAAACACCCTCCCTCCTGTAGTCCCTGCCTATGGAAACCCAGGCTTAGTTTGCCAGGGCTGCCATAACAGACTGCCACAAAGTTGGTGACTTAAAACAGCTGCAACTCATTCTCTCAAGGGTCTGGAGGCCTGCGCTCCCTCCAGAAGCTCTGGGCAGGATCCCTTCCACGCCTCCTCCAGCTGCGGCATTCCTCAACCCTTTTTCCAAATTAGGGAACGTTCACAGGCTCCAGGGATTTAGGGAATGGATGTAGATTTGGGGGGCCAGCATTCAGTCCACTGTGCAGGCCAAGCCGAGCGATCACCACTCATCAGAAGCCTTCCCTGGTCTAGTTTTCTGAACCTGAGGGTGGATTTTCTGTCCTCTCACAGGTGTACCTGCAGCTTCTCCTCGGCTCTGTTCATTGAAACCAGCCAGCCCGTGCTTTTCCAAAGTGGGGCGTCCCAGGGACAGCGTTCCCCCGGGTAAGGTGAGGAGGGAATTACGTGTCCTCATCACTGCGGCCACCGCACTGTGTCACGATAACCTTTTGTGCCAGTCTCCCCTACCCGAGCATCTCGAGGGCGGGGTCCATGTCTTCCTCACCTTTGTACCCCCTGCCCCTCCTCACAGTACCTATAAACAACAGGTGCTTAATTGACAATTGATATTTGTCAAACAAAAGAATGAATATATCTGTATCCCATGAGATGTATTGTGTATATTGCTACTCATCAGGAGGTACCTGTGCGCTACACAATGCCTGGTGGGGAAGATAAATATTTACAGGGTTCTCACCCATTCAACCCACAGTCTCTGTCAGTAACTCCCGTGAGGCTGATTTAATGACCCAGGAATGGGCTGATAACCACAGCTTGAAAAACATTGACCCAGGTGACCACTAAGATCTTTTTCTATCTCTAAATTCTATCATAACCAACAACTGGAAAAACAAACTGGCGTGCAATCGAATTGTGGTGATCTGACCACGCAGAAAGCTACAGTTAAGGAAAAATGCCTAAATACGTGCAAGGTGCTTGGAAGGCACTGGACAAAATAAAATGTGAACCTTGGGTGGCATACTTTAGTCATGTCTGCAGACAATACATTTGTTAAATGAGAACACAAACCCATTGTGTTCAACGGGTTCTACTGTTATACAGGCCACGTAATCCCTGAGTGGCAAGTGATTCTAAGAGCTCTGGTCCCTTTTGGTGGGTCCCCTCATCCCTCATCCTTCATCATTTGGATCAGTTCTCTCACCTCTAAGCCCTACTCAAGTCCACCCCAAGACACCAGGTCTTCGTAAAATTCTCATGAAAATATTTAAAGAGCGATACACTTTCAAACAGCTTTCAAAATGCCATTAGATTCAGAAACTTCCAGAGGCCTGCAGCCCCCTCTGTTCCTTCCCACAGTCCTCCAGGCACCCCAGCCCCCTGCTGCAGCCCTCCCCTTGCTCTCGTGGCTGTCCAAATCCCCACTAAATGTTATCTGACGCAATCTTAAGGTATTCTCTTTCCTCAAGGATATTTTTATTTTGAGCTGGGAAACCAAAAAGCTTATAAGATTGAAAAGGATGAACTTCTAAAAATAAAATTTTAGGCACAAGGGAATGCGGAGACATCTTTAGGAAAATCCTTTCTGCACCCCTTCAAAACACACCAACCGGGGAGCTGGCTCTCTACCTACTTGACAGTGAGCCAGCCCTGACCACAGATATATCAATCCATGGGCAGCTGGCATCCTTAATAATGAACAACTTCCTTCTGTTCTATCAAGAGCAGAGACAAAGACATGATTCACGGGGCACTCGAATTATTGTCTTTGTTTAAACCTTCCCTCTCAGACGGAGCTGTCAGCTGAAGCAGAGAGTCCAGGGAAGGATGAACGCTCTCAAAAGCGAAGCTGTTCAAGTTCCCAGGCAGCCAGCACATGGGCTCCGCCTTCACTGCCTGCCCAGCCCCGTGGCCCTGAGACCCGCCAAAGGTGATGCCCAGGGCACGGACAGCCTGCGGGGCTCGGCATCTAGAGGAAGGCAACGGGCTTCCACCGTGATAAAGGCCCCACTAAAGTTATCCAACACACCACCTCTGGAACAGAACTTCCAAACTGCAGGTCATGCAGGCCTATTTGTGGGTCATGAAAATAAGTTAGTGGGTCATAAGCAGCATTTTAAAGAATGAAACAGAACTGGAAATAGAGTGTGCTGCATGTATTTTGGGAAACAACTGTTTCATTTGTATGTGTTTATATGTGTAGGTACATAGCCAGTCACTATGTAAAATATATTTCTTCTAATGGGTCACAGTCAAAAGTCTGAAAGGCACTATTCTTGAGCAAAAGTGAATCAAGTATTCAATCTAAAGAAATAATAAAAATATAACTTACCTTCCTTTCTGGAATGCCAATAATTATCAAAAGTACCTTGGACAGTGTCTGCAAACTGAGTCAGCCTTTCCCGAGCACAGTTCTGGGGTTTTAAGAAGTATTTTCAGAGGCCTGAAAATTCTTGATGAGAATTTTCACATTTTGTGCTCCTAATATAACCGAGCAGGACCCTATGGGGCCTCCCCGGGACAGACCCCTCCGCCACATCCTCTGCTGTAGCTCCGCTCTGAAGTACCCAGATAATAGTATCTGATGCACACTTCCGGAGTTGTTTTACATATGATAAAACCACCACCAAATGGAAGAAATTAACTACTTGATGATCATGAGCCCCAAGACCTATGTACAGGGCGCCTAAGGGTAATGTGAACCACCCAGTTACCTCAGCATCAACCCATCAGAGAATTCTGCACGAGCTGATCACATACATACCCTGCAACCCCGGATCCCTCACCTGGCTTTTAAAACCGCTTTGCTGAAACCCTTCAGGGAGCTCAGGGTATTTTGAGCCTGAGCCCTCCCCTTCCCACCCGCCACACCCAGCTGTCCTTGCTCGGGCCTGCAATAAACCTTTCTCTGCTCCAGACTCCGACATTTTGGTTTGTTTGGCCTCACTGTGCATCGGGCACACGAACTTGTGTTTGGTAACGCTAATGCGAATCTATACTGAACATATTAGGAATCATCTGGATGTCTCCGTCATAACCGTGTTGGGTCATATGGTTTAAATGTTCACGTTTGCATTCGTGTTTATCATCAAATGCAGGTGGCTGGATGGCTGAGATCAACAGAGAAGCAGCCTTCATCTAGCAATGCTGCACTGATACACGCGAAGGCCAGGCCAGGTCACGGCATGCTGTGCAGGGGGTTCTCGGTCACCTGAGGGTGGGAGAACTGAGTTATCACCGAGCAACTCGTGGGACAGGACTGCTGAACAAGGAACGTGGACCACAGCTCTCACTCCCAGGTCCAGGAGCAAACACTATGAATCCCATCTTTGCAACAATTTCTTCACTGTAAATGTAAAAGTAAATGCAATGAAGTGATTTTCACATATCACAGAATAAAGAGACTAGCCTAATGTTTTACAAGTTATATGGCTAATTTCATGTACATTTCCTATCCTGTTGCTGAAGATAATTTTTTTTTCTTCCAGCATGTCAAGAAGTTAAATTTGGTTGGAGGGGAAGAGAGCTTGAGGACTACACTTATGGGTTCCACATCACGTCATCCCACACCTAAACAATTCTTGATCAATGGAGAGAAGCTGGAGCACTGAAAATACCAAGTGGCAGGTGAACCACCTTTTTTTTTAATTTGACTGTGGCATGCTTTATTGAAGTCGTTTTGTGGCTAATTCATTTCCTTAATTACACTTGCCCCAGAGCAATATTATAGGAGTTTATATGCCCAATTATTGGAAGGGGGAGGTCCCAGAGCACACAGGATATTAGAAGGAAGCCAAGCTGAATTTTTTAATTCAGTTGAGAAAAGCTGGTAGGAGTGAGTGCTGAGAAAGGAGGAAATTCAGCAACATGTATCCAAAGCCTCTAACCGTTGTTTGCTCTCTGACCCAGAAATTCCACTTTTAGGAACTGATATGAAAAGTAGTAACTCTACAGGTCAGAAAGGATACAGTTGCAAGAACACCAGGGGAGGGGTTAGCAGAGATGGTACAGTCAATGATGCTGATGCTGTCTCACAGATACTGAGTGGTTTACCTTTTGCAAGGCTCTATTCTAAGCACTCAACATCTATCTCCTCATTTAATTCTCAAAGCAGACCAGTGCAGTGGGTTTTACTGTTCTCCCCATTTTACAGAAGAGCAGATGGAGACACACAGCAGGTAAATAACTTGCCCAGCTAATGAGAGGCAAGGCTGACGTATGGACCCAGAGTCCGGCTCTAGGGTCTCTGCTCTTTGGCATTGTCCTCTCAATGGATCACCAGGAGGCATGTAATATCTATGTGATAAGACACATGTCCGTGCGACAGTGTGAACAAAGCAGGTTACAAAACATCATATACTGTAACCCCATGTTTGTAAAATTTTAAAGACCAGCAGGATATATATCAAAATGCAGTGATTACTGGTATTTTTATGTATTCAAATTTTCTTTAATTAAATAAAATTATTTTTTTAAATTGAAAACAACACATCAATTGACAAATATGTTCCAGGTAATCTTACACGTGAGCTATTAAGATTGGATACGTGTACAGCGTCACAGACAATTCCTGGTGAGGATTAGTCACTCACCTTTCTATTGCTTTCTACACGAAGATAAGCCTGAGAGAAGCTTTCTTGTGGGACTTTAACAGCACTTGACTGTCAAATAAAAATTTTAATCACACCAAACTATCTAAGAACTCAGACTCCCCAGGAATCTTTATTCCAGCCCGAATCCCTTTCTGCCTCATCAAGGCCTCTGGCCTGGCCTGTGACAACCTGCAGGCGGGAGGATCTGCAGACGGCACCTGCCGCCACGGTGACCCCTTCCCAACAGAGGTGACAGTGCCCAGCAGCGGGGCAGTGCACTGAGACAGCTGTCCAGGCCCTGGAGGCCAGGCCTGTGGCCACAATAAACCCTCTTCTTCCCTTGAAGGACAGGAGGACATGAAGGACAATCCAAAGCCAACCAAAACACCCAGGCCCAGCTCCCGACCTGCGTTTGAACAGTCTCGGTATTCTTCTGTGCTTAGAGCAGGGAACTCCCACAGCAGTGAAGCTCTGAATTGGAGCTGCCATGGCACGAGTGTCCTGACCCAGCACGACTGGGTCTGACTTCAATCCCAGCAGCACAGCATTTAACGCCAGATGGGAGATACAGACACTAAGTGTAACAGTTCAACATCATCCTGGATGCTTTCAACGCTCCGCTTGTGAACTTGAGAGAAACAGAGCTGAAAGAACCTCAGGGACCGTCGGGTTCGGTGTTTCTCAGCGTGGGAGCCATTGGCATTTGGAGTGGACCAATTCTTCCCTGGACCGGGTGGCACTGCAGGATTTTAGTATCCGGGGTCCTCAACCATTGGTGCCCCCATACACCACGACAATTTGAAATGTTCCCCCTCAACATTTCCAAGGGCCCCTGTAAGGACACTGCCACCCCTGGTCGAGAACCACTGATCTGGTCCATCACTGAGGGCAGAGAAGTCAGTCATTTGCCCAAGGCCCCCTAAGTAGCTAGAGCCGAATCCCATGTCTCGTAACACTTTGTTTTGTGTTCTTTTCATTGTACCAAACTCCCCTAATTATGCTCATTAGAGCATGAGACACTTAAATATTAAGAATAGACTTCACACTTACTGATAGGATTTATGGTTTCTAGATCTAAGCCTGATTGCGTGAACTGTTTTTTCAGTCTCGTTATGGGTATTCTGGTATAGAAGCATAATTCTATTACTATAATTACTCTAAGAGGGCAAAAAAAGTGTCTGAACTAACAACCACCTATCAATATTCAAGTCCTCAGGATGCACTGTGTCCAGAACTCGTATTTCAAAGAATATCTGTACCAGAGAGAGAGAGAGAAAGAGATCTGGAAACATTTACATTTTATTAAAAAAATGTTTTCCTTCAAAGCACCATCTCTGCAAGCAGTCAGGGAAGTGAGTCCTAGGTGGGCTAACTTTTACCAAATAAAACCTGTCAGTTGAGATTTTTTAAAATCAAGATTCTCTAACTCAACCTAGCACTCATTATGAATGTGAAATCTAAGTTTATATTTTCAATAACTTCTTGCTAGTTCTTAAAGGACTTGTAACAAAATCAGTCCAAAGCATGACACTGTCAACTGAAAAAATGCACAGTGTGAGAGCTGTGAATCCCGTTGTACTGGGGGACTTGCTGAGGACAAAAGCCCGGGAGACAGCATCTCAGCTATCTCTAAGGAACAGCTCTGAAGGGTGCGGGAGGTGAATGAATATATGATTTGGCAAAGGGTGTACATGCAACCCAGCACACATCTCGGTAGGAGGCTGCTGTTAAGTCACAAGGAGCAGATGTTTCCCTTAATGATTTTAGTGCTTTTCTAGGTATGAGAGGATGCAAGAAATTAGGTTCATACAATTTTCTCCTGAAAATATCTAACTCTCTGAAGGCCTGTTCCGCCCGTTTTTCCCAGAGCACGGAGTGCCTCACTCCTGATCTCTGTCCTGAACTCCTTTCAGGGGGTATTAAAGGTCAGCGACTGCCGTGGCTGATGACCTAGTCCTTGTAGAGCTGGACGGCAAGTGACATTCTTTAGTTGGCACATATAAATTTTATAATTCACATGTTAAATTTAGGACACTATAGCTACATAAACTTTTCCCCTGAAATTTCAGAGAGAGAGAGAAAAAAAACAAACTCAGCACCTCCCGTCTCTAGTGGTGGTTTATTCATATAATTCTTCTAATGGTGTATAATTTTTCCTTCACTTCTCTAATTTGTAAAGCACATTGTGATACTCCTTTTATGAGTCACACAATTTACCATCCCTACAAGAACAAGGAGGGAGGACGGAAGGGAAGGGAGGTAGAGACTGAGAGAGGGAAAGGGGGTAGGGGGGTGCCCGAGGGACTACAGAAACACAAAGCCGAAAATAATGCTACAGAGATTTCAGGTAAAATTCAAAAAGTACTTTGAAACTCATCTGGCATCAAATCTTGTCTAGGCACATACAGGTGGGCAAATGTGATTGTTTCTTTTCTTGCACCAAACCAAATTAATCATCACTTAATAGTATTCTTTTTCATTTCAAAAACCTTCACAGAGTCTCTGTCGACATCCAAAGGGACCACTCCCCCTGCATGTGGCTCGGAGAAATTTCCAGTCCACAATTACCATCCCAAACAGAACAGTTTTACAGCAGAGCTGATTCAGGACTTACCTCTGCAGCCCGGCGCCTCACAGGGTAAATAAAGCCGGCAGCCGTTCAAGGCTGGGCTTTGTGTGGTTGGAGGGATGGCGGGAGGGTCTGCGGGGATCCGCCTCAGGGCCCTCTGACATTTACATGTCAATAGTCAAACCAAAGCTCCTTCGACCCGGCCCCTGACCGGGCCCCTCCGTGCAGCCAGGCCCTGGGTTTGGTCCTTCTCTCTCTCCATGGAGCCTTGAAGCCGCTGGCTGCCAGCAGGCATTTGGCAAACTCGTTATGAAGGATTTGTCACCCTCTTCGGAGCCCTGAGCCTAGGTAAATACATCACAGGCTTTTCAAATTATCTGAGGACGCCAAGCTGGGAGAGATGAATGCTTTAGATAAGACCGACAGAATCAGAATTCCAAAAGAGGTCTGTCTGGCTTGAAAAAAAATGAGCTGAAAGGAAAAAAACAGTTCAGAGAAACAGAGGTTCCATCATTCACTTAGGCTCAAAGGCAACTGCTCTGTGGTTTTAGTTTGCTTACAAGTCGATATGAGACAATGGAGAGACTTGGGTGCCAGAAACAAGTGAACAAACGTAACAATTTTAGGATTCATTATAAAAAGACAGCGCTAAGGACGAGGGCGGACGGGGAGGACTAGATGGTCCACATTACTATTCTACAAAGAAGAGTGGGTACCCAGGAGGGCAGAAATCCTGAGAATCTTCTCCTACGAGGAAGAAATGACTTGGGCAGGGTCGGGGTGGGGAATGGCCATCCTCAGTACAGGAAGGGCACACACAGTAGATTTATTCTGGGGGCTCCAGACGGCAGCAGAAAGGGCTGATGAATTTTCTAACAATGAAAAGCTCTGGCTGTCGAGAGTCAGCGCCAAGGCTGCTTTCCCGCAGGGCCCTTGGAGCCCCGCCCCCTGTACGAGAGGTGCTGGCAGAGGCTCCTTCCAAGGCTCGCCTGGTGGCCAGCTGCCTTCAGGGACACTGCCTTAGCATCTGATGTGAGAAGACCACCTCGAGTACGGGTTCTCAGGATCTTTCGAGAGCTGGAAACAGGATGACGATGAAATAAAAATATGGATTTAAAAAGTGGCATAATCTGTGTAATGTACAAAGATTGATTTGTCTTGGAATGAAGCCACTCTTAAGATGCTCAAAAACAGTCCAAGCATTAGTCATTTCTGAAATTACAAAATGTAGATCCATGACCCATTTGTTATGGTTTGAAAATGGCAAGGTTGGCTCCCTGGATCCCATTTCCTTCCATTTCCTTTTCCTTCCTCTCTCCATTTCTCAAAAAGCTGCTGATATAATTTGGGTCACTTACAGCACTTACATTTACAAAGTGTTTTACGGTCAATTGGATCTTATGAATATTTCATAGGGCAGAATCTCTCTGCTACCTTAGAACTTAGAAGCAGAGGAAAGGAGGGAGTTCTAGGGAATGCCTTCAGAAAGCGTCTGCAGGGACTGAGCGGACCTCTGATTGTTTCCACCTTGAGAAGAGCAATGGTAAAAAAAATCTTTCCTCCCCAGGGAAGCTTATCTCTCTGCCTATGTTGTGAAAGAATCATGAGAATTGCTTTGACCCACATTGCCCCCTGGCACTGTTCTGGGTACAAAGCAGACTCAGATGAGACTTCACCAAGCCGCCTCATATAGTAGAGACACCACCACCAGCACCAGCACATCACCTAACGACATTCTTATAAAACAGCTCTCAAAGTTCTTACCTCTCTAAAGTCAGCAGAGAAAATGCACAAGGTATGTGTAGACAAAATTTTGGTAATTACTGACAGATTACCCTCTAGATAGATTTCAACTCCCACCCACATCTACAGAAGTGCCATTTTCCTACATGTCCACCAACGTGAACATAATCAGGTCTGTATGTTATGTTTCGCTTTACCTTTGAGAACTTGATAGGGGAAAAAAAATCTCATTTTTGTTTACTCTGTATTTCATTTATTGTTAGTGAGGTGAAGCATCATTATATTTTTTAAACGCTAGGGAGAAAATTTGGAGAAACATGTCCTAAATTGCAGACCATGGTTGCTCATCTTTGTGGGATAGGAATATAGGAGACTCACACTTGCCACATATGTGCTTCTGTAGTGTTTAAACTATGCATAACTTTGCTTTTCTTCCCCCGATGTCAAAAGTAAAGTTTTTTTTTTTTTAATTAATTTATTTTTATTTATTTATGGCTGTGTTGGGTCTTCGTTTCTGTGCAAGGGCTTTCTCTAGTTGTGGCAAGCGGGGCCACTCTTCATCGCGGTGCGCGGGGCCTCTCACTATCGCGGCCTCTTGTTGCGGGGCACAGGCTCCAGACGCGCAGGCTCAGTAATTGTGGCTCACGGGACCAGTTGCTCGGCGGCATGTGGGATCTTCCCAGACCAGGGCTCAAACTCGTGTTCCCTGCATTGGCAGGCAGATTCTCAACTACTGCGCCACCAGGGAAGCCCCAAGTTTTTAAAGTAACTAGTGAGTGGGGGCATTTTCAAAAAAATTATATCAATGGTTATTCAGCATCAATTAATTATGCAAGGCACCCTTTGGGGTAGAGAATACAAAACTAATGAAGATGAGTCCTTGTTCCTTGATGCTCACTATCTGGTTGAGTGAATAACATGTACTCACACTCACTTTTAAAATGAAGGAAACAATACGAAGCTTGTTAACAAACTCTTCTCTCACTGAGGCAGGACACCATCACTCCTGATCCAGCTCCTTCATGAACCCATATGTCCAGCATGTCACCGTGATTGTGGGGTTTTTGTTACTGTTACATTAGATATGCTGCCAACATTTACAGTCTAGCAGAATGCAGAGGACATGAGTCTTTTTGAGAGAATCTCGGAATAGAACAGAAATAGCCAATTTGGAAGGCTGATCTTTTGGGATAGTTAGATTTCAGACAGACAATGACCTAAGAGAGTATAAACAGAGACCAATGCACACATCTGCTGGTGAGAAACCAGCACAGAAGCTGTGTGGGCAAGTCTGTGATGGTACAATGCCCTTTAAGCAGGTATTTCTCAGAGGAAAAGAAGAATCTAAGGAGGAGGGGGGTCTTGCATCCCAAGTGATACAAACCTCACTTTACTTCCCTGGAAAGGTTCAGTCTTCAAAAGAGGGAAGTACTGAACTGTTTCAACACACCCCAAAGGATATAAAAAACTATAATAAATCAAGTTGATTTGTTAATAAATTTCACTTGATTATTAATGGGAATGTAAATCAGTATAATTCTGAAAAATAATTTGACTGTTTTGATACTCTAATTCTATTTCTAGGACTCTATCACTAAGGAAATAATTCTTCTTTTTTTTTTTTGGCCACGCCATGCCACATGCGGGATCTTCCCCAACCAGGGATTGAACCTGTCCCCCATGCATTGGGAGTGTGGAGTCTTAACCACTGGACTGCCAGGGAAGTCCCAGGAAATAATTTTAATTATGGAAAAAGCTTTATGCAGAAAGATGTACATGACAGAGATTGGTTCAAGATGGCGGAATAGAAGGACGTGTGCTCACTCCCTCTTGCAAGAGCACCAGAATCACAACTAACTGCTGAACGATCATCGACAGGAAGACACTGGAACTCACCAAAACGGATACCCCACATCCAAAGACAAAGGAGAAGCCACAATGAGACGGTAGGAGGGGCGCAATCACAATAAAATCAAATCCCATGACTGCTGGGTGGGTGACTCACAAACTGGAGAACACTTATACCACAGAAGTCCACCCACTGGAGTGAAGGTTCTGAGCCCCACGTCAGGCTTCCCAACCTGGGGGTCTGGCAACGGGAAGAGGAATTCCTAGAGAATCAGACTTTGAAGGCTAGCGGGATTTGATTGCAAATCGACAGGACTGGGGGAAACAGAGACCCCACTCTTGGAGGGCACACACAAAGTAGTGTGCACATCAGGACCCAGGGGGAAGGAGAGTGACCCCATAGGAGACTGAACCAGACCTACCTGCCAGTGTTGGAGGGTCTCCTGCAGAGGCGGGGGGTGGCTGTGTCTCACCGTGAGGACAAGGACACTGGCAGCAGAAGTTCTGGGAAGTACTCCTTGGCGTGAGCCCTCCCAGAGTCTGCCATTAGCCCCACCAAAGAGCCGGGTAGGCTCCAGTGTTGGGTCGCCTCAGGCTAAACACCAACAGGGAGGGAATCCAGCCCCACTCATCAGCAGACAAGTGGATTAAAGTTTTACTGAGCTCTGCACACCAGAGCAACACCCAGCTCTACCCACCACCAGTCCCTCCCATCAGGAAGCTTGAACAACCCTCTTAGATAGCCTCATCCACCAGAGGGCAGACAGCAGAAGCAAGAAGAACTACAATTCTGCAGCCTGTGGAACAAAAACCACATTCACAGAAAGATAGACAAAATGAAAAGGCAGAGGACTTTGTACCAGATGAAGGAACAAGATAAAACCTCAGAAAAACAACTAAATGAAATGGAGATAGGCAACCTTCCAGAAAAAGAATTCAGAATAATGATAGTGAAGATGATCCAGGACATCAGAAAAAGAATGGAGGCAAAGATCTAGAAGATGCAAGAAAAGTTTAACAAAGACCTAGAAGAATTAAAGAACAAACACCTAGAAGAATTAAAGAACAAACAAACAGATGAACAATACAATAACTGAAATGAAAAATACACTAGAAGGAATCAATAGCAGAATAACTGAGGCAGAAAAACAGATAAGTGACCTGGAAGACAGAATGGTGGAATTCACTGCTGCAGAACAGACTAAAGAAAAAAGAATGAAAAGAAATGAAGACAGCCTAAGAGACCTCTGGGACAACATTAAACGCAACAACATTCGCATTATAGGGGTCCCAGAAGGAGAAGAGAGAGAGAAAGGACCCGAGAAAATATTTGAAGAGATTATAGTCGAAAACTTCCCTAACATGGGAAAAGAAATAGCCATCCAAGTCCAGGAAGTGTAGAGAGTCCCAGGCAGGATAAACCCAAGGAGAAACACACTGAGACACACAGTAATCAAATTGACAAAAATTAAAGATGAAGAATTGTTAAAAGCAACAAGGGAAAAACGACAAATAACATTCAAGGGAACTCCCATAAGGTTAACAGCTGATTTCTCAGCAGAAACTCTACAGGCCAGAAGGGAGTGGCATGATATACTTAAAGTGATGAAAGGGAAGAACCTACAGCCAAGATTACTCTACCCGGCAAGGATCTCATTCAGATTCGATGGAGAAATCAAAAGCTTTACAGACAAGCAAAAGCTAAGAGAATTCAGCCACCAAACCAGCTCTACAACAAATGCTAAAGGAACTTCTCTAAGTGGGAAACCCAAGAGAAGAAAAGGACCTACAAAAAGATGTACATGACAGCGTTATTTATAGTAGCAAAACTGGAAACAGCATCAGGGAGACTGTCATCCAATAAAAGAGGATGAGTTAATAAACCAGGAAACCTCCACCTGCTAGAAAATTACACTGCCCTAAAAATGATGTTTCAAGCTTCACATTCTTGTCTCAGTAATGCATTACTGGGAATCTATCCTAAAGAAATAATTGAAAAATACAGGAAAGTGAAAACACCCTAATATCCCACAATAGAAATGTTAAGTAAGCTCCTATTAGTTCTTCCAAACTCAGCTCAAGTGGTACTTCTCCTGGGAAGTCTGCCCTCACCCCTGGCCCAGCTCTGGGCTCCCGTGATGCCCTGAGCACCACCCATCATAGCATGACCCCCGGGTTCTATTCCTGTGTGCCAATCTAAGCACCTTAAGGTCAGGGAACTTGACTTTGTTGATTTAGTACTCCCAACCCAGCACAGTGCCTGGCACAAAGTAAATATGCACCTAGACGTCTATATTATATAAGACTACATAATCAGTGTATTCGTTTGTTAGGGCTGCCATAACCAAATACCACAAGCTGGGTGACCTAAACAATAGTCACAATTTATTGTCTCATAATTCTGGAGGTCACAAGTCTGGAATAAAGGTGTCAGCAGGATTGGTTCCTTCTGAGAGCTATGAGGGAAGAATCCACTCCAGGCCTCTTTCCTTGACCTGTGGATGGCCATCTTCTCTGTGTGTGTCTGTCTCCAAATTTCCTCTTTTCATAAAGATACCAGTCATACTGGACTAGGGCCCACACCAATGACTTGATTTTAACTTGACTGCCTCTATAGAGACCTTGTCTACAAATAAGGTCACTGTCTGCGGTAAAGGGAGTTAGGACTTTCACATGTGCATTTTCGGGTGACACAATTCAACCCATAACAATCAGCAAATTTGTAGATTTATGAGAGTTCCCAATAATTTAAAAACACCTGTTTTATAATGTTTAATAGAAAAAGAGAGGTATATTTATATATACAGCAAGAGCTCTTAATTTGGATTTTATTTTAGAGTCCATGACCATCCCCAAATTAAGAACCATTGATGATACAAGATCTCAGATTTTTTTTAAAGAAAAAAAAATGTGAAGGTAATAAACCAAAATATTAATGGTTTATGCCTCAGGGTGATAGTATGGATGTTTGGGATTGTTTCCCAATTTTCTGTAATAATTTCAAATTACTACTATAGTCAGAAAAAAATTTCATTTTTTTTAAAAAAGGAGAAATGATATTTTTAAAGGGTTTAGGAACTTCCCTGGCGGTCCAGTGGTTAAGAATCCACGCTTCCACTGCAGGGGCACGGGTTCGATCCCTAGTCACAGAACTAAGAGTTCACATGCCACGTGGAGCAGCCAAAAAAAATGGGGTTTACAAACATGTGAAAATGAATATGTTTTACACAAATAGTGTATTAGGGAAAGACAGGAAGAAAATATATAATACTCACAGAGTTCGTTAACAGAAGTTATAGAAAGAATTTTGTGTACGTCTTCCTAAGTTTTGTGTGTTTTCCAAATTTCTTAATAATGAACTATATTACTCTCATAACCAGAACAAGCCAATAAATCTTATTAATTAAGAACATGTAGTTTAAGTATTTGGTTGTATATTAAATATTCAATATTAAGAGCTAACAAATTATGGTACAATGACAAAATGCAGCTTTTAAATGACCATTATGAGACATACAGATATAGGAAACAGCTTATGAGACAGTTCTCTGAAAAAAAATGTAAAATATAAAAATACACACAAATTATAACCAGTAAAATATATTCATATGCAGACAGTAATTTGCAAAAATGAATATCTATTGAGAGTAGGATTATGTATTATTTTTAAATATTCTTTAATATTACATTTTCATTTTATTTATGAAAATGTATTCTAAGTATTCTTAGAAAATGTTCTTTTCTAAGAATATCTGTAACTCGTTTTACACTGCCTAAAACAGCTTTTAACCATTCCAAGAATCAACTTCTTGTCTAGAAGATGGCTGGCAAAACTTCAGGCTTGTCTGGCTCCCAACAAACAACCCACAGTATTCATCACAACTCAGTGGCTGGTTTCACCTTCACTGTTGGTGGAAGTGCACATGGACACACCCTTTCTAAAGGACAACTTGGCAGTACTTGTTAAACCTATTAACGTTCACTCCCTTTGACTGAGCATTTCTACATCTGGGACTCTGTTCCACAGAAACAATTCTACACATGTACAAAGTAAAGGTAACAAGAACGAACAACTGGTCTACCTAGGGTGGTCCTTTCTCACAGGGGACTGTGGGAAGGAGAGTTTCAGTTAGAAAGCAGTGGAGAGACCTACAATAGCTACTAAATGGAAAGGCCATGCAGCTTTGATTCACTGCCCAGTTTACTATTTCCTTTGATGTCTTTATTTCTGGCAACTAACCAGAAACAAGGGTGCTGATTCAACTCTACATGTTCCAATCATATGCATGCCAGTACAGATGCTAGGATACAGATTCAGGTGAAATAAGCATGTTTTAGATTGTTTTATTTTTAGCTCCCAGCTTCACAAACAGAATTTAGAGTATAGCAACTCTTATTTGAATATAGTCATAGAATGGGAGCCATACATGCTCTCATTTTTTCCTATTTTTGCTTAAATAGGAAATGTCCAGACCTTAGGTTTGGGCTCCTAGGGTTTGTCTTCTAAATAAATTGCGTTTCCATCCATCTATTCATGTTTACATAGAGAGTCTTGGGATTGTTGCCTTCTGACAATTTATAAATAAGACAAGTTTCTCATTTTACATTGACTCCCTCAATGGTTGACTCAAAGTACAAAAATTCTGATCAGGTCAAGAATGCAGGTTAAATTAGATCTCCTCAGTGAAGGCTGTAAAGGAGGCGGAGTAAAAACACAAATAACTTCAAGCCAAAATGAAGTTAATGAATTAGGTTTGTTTCTAGACTATATTCAATGTAACAATGTAGTGGGCAATTTTTCAGATTAAAAAAGAGAGGGACTTCCCTGGCGGTCCAGTGGTTAGGACTCCACACTTCCACTGCAGGGGGCACAGGTTTGATCCCTGGTCGGGAAACTAAGATCCCACATGCCACAGCACGGCCAAAAAAAAAAAAAAAAAATGCAAAAACTTTATAAGTTATTGATATTAGAGTTCTCAGATAAACATATCTTTATGAACACTGATGATATCTATTTGCAGACCACTGCACATTCTGAACATTTTTCCTCTACCTCAAGCTAATGACAGCTTTAGAGATGTGAAGGAAAAGATAAAAGGAAGCTGGGTGAGTTGTGTAGTATTGCATGGGGGCTACTTGGAGAAGTCTGACAGATAAGCATTACCTCCTGCACCCCCTTCATCCACAGCATTACAAGCTGTCAATTTTTAAGCCTCAAGTCCCACCATTAACTGGATTGACAGTTGCTTAGAAAATAAAATTTTTAAAAACCATTCACACTGGTAATGTGAGATGTTACTTTACAAAATAACACAACTACACTTGATTAATAAACACTATACATCAGGTACACAGAAATTCACTGGAGAGACTTAAAATTAGGCAACCCTAGAAGGATAAGAATAAAGATGAGATTTTAAAAGGAAAGAAAAACCAAGAAGTGACACCTTTAAAGAAAAAAATTTTTGAAGATGTAACAAACATATGCTTTTTAATAAATTCTCTAGACCTACAGCAGTGATTACATAAAGGTGAAAAAGCAAAGGCAAGGGAGCAAAAACTTATAGTATGCCTGAATTCGAAACTTGGGATACCAGGTCAGGAAAAAATCTAAAAATGTCTGATTTAAAGAATCTCTATTAAACACAAAGAAAGTATAAGCAATGCATGATGAAAACACAGAGCAAGGCCAGTGACCATGGAGACAGATGAGAGGTCAGGAAGCAGGCAGTGGCCTCTCTTCCTCTGGGGCTTTTCCTGGCCAAGTGTGAGTCCAGGTACCTTGCGGCCCGAACCTTCTCATAGGGCTGAGGCGCGGACACAGCACGTTGGCCTGAGCAATCAGCAGACGTGGGAGCAGGGGAGTGAACGATTTTCTTTGCTTTTCAGAGGCAGACCAGGGCGGGGGGCAGTGCAGACAGCATGAAACAACATGATTCACCTTGCCTTGCAGAGGAAGCCACTCACAGCCAGAGAGATGCCAAGAGATGAGGAGACCCAGTGAGACGCTGAGGTGGTGGCAGTACCTGTCACCCTGAGGTTTTCTGCCAGAATCCTCAGGTGATGCATTCACAATTCTGGCACAGGCTATCCTGAGAGGGACTGACAGGAAAGGACCCAGCGAATTTTCGGCAGGTCCACCGTGAAGCAGGACTATTGCCAAAGACAAGGGAAGACCCGAGAAGCACAGTGACCTCCAATAACCAGCCGTCCCTGCTCCTCCGAGGGGCCCCTTTACCCATCAGGCGCCTACAACGGATTCACTAACTCTGGGCCGAATCACAGTTACTTAGAGTTTGACCATATGGGGCTGTCCTGGAACTTGAAGTGATAAACATGTACATATACATATAGCCATTTATATCTATGTGTGTGGAGATGGAAGGGAAGAAGGAAGGGCTGCGGGGGGCGGGGGGCGATGGTTATTCCTCATTTAGAAAAAACAGGAGGTGCTGAAGAAACTAGCAATACTTGGTAGTATTTTTTACTTTTCTTCTGAATAGATTTGGAGTGTCTTATGCTACACTATATTTGCTTGGAAGCTTAATAAATAACCACCTCAAGAAATTAAAAAGAAAAAAAACAGGAGGTGGAACTACATGACCTCTTAGCCAAACCATTATCTATAGGATCTCATGCAAACCTCTATACCTTTACTTGAAAGAAAGGTATTCCAAGAAGCTATTCCAATAGGCACTGTGCTCTGTGCAACAGACTCTCTTGAATTACACTAGTTTTACCGTAAGAAAGTTCCTATAAAAACTGATAGGGGCTTCCCTGGTGGCGCAGTGGTTGGGAATCTGCCTGCCAATGTAGGGGACACGGGTTCGAGCCCTGGTCTGGGAAGATCCCACATGCCGCAGAGCGGCTGGGCCCGTGAGCCACAACTACTGAGCCTGCGCGTCTGGAGCCTGTGCTCCGCAACAAGAGAGGCCGCGATAGTGAGAGGGCCTGCGCACCGCGATGAAGAGTGGCCCCCGCTTGCCGCAACTAGAGAAAGCCCTCGCACAGAAACGAAGACCCAACACAGCCAAAAATAAATAAATAAATAATAAATTAAAAAAAAAAAAAACTAACTGATAAAGGAAAGAATTAAGATTTATCCTGCCTGCGCTATTACAAACTGTTCCAAATAGTAAATGAGTAACCAAAATAGTAAACCAAATAGTAAATGAGATAAAGTTTCTCTTTATATTTCAGCTAATAAAGAAGAAATAATGCAACCCGTATATCTATTTAGCAGTACCCAACGGATTAAAGAGCCACATTGAAAACAAAGAGGTTGCTACCTATTAGAAATTATGGAAATAAAGGTAAAATATATAGATGTTATAGTATCTATGATATATACAAATATAAAAATAAAAGATAATTAAAAAACTAAAGCCATATAAAACAACTATACCCCAGTAAAAAAATAAAAAACTAAAAAGTAAATTAAATTTAAAAAAATAAAATAAAACCATAAAAACAGCAGAAGAAACTATAGATTAATATTTTTATAATTTTAGGAGTAGAGAAGCTCTTTTCATCTTAATCATAAAAACCAAAAATTTTAAAAGAAAACTGTGATAACATATGATAACATGCATACTTTTTGAAGAGTTCTTACAAATGAATAAAGACAAAACACTCAAATAGTGAAATGGGCAAAGGATCTGATTAGGCAATTCCACACACACACTAAATAAGTTCCATTATAGGACTGGAATTATTTGGACTTAGGACCCTAGAGAAGTGCAGTAAACAGTAGTCAGTCTAATTGAAGGAAAACACACACACACACACACACACACAAACATTAACTTACAAAATAATATTCAACCTTAGTCTTGAAAGAAATGCAAAAGAAAGAAAGATATTTTTAAACCATAAAATTGGCAAAGATTAGGATGATTTGACAATATTCATGTTGGTGAGGGCAGTGGAAAAGCCACTGACAACTTTACCTGGGTACAGCTTTACTTTTCTGATGGGCAATAATATCACCTAGCATACACACACATTTGACCCACCACTTTCACATGCAGGAATTTATCCTAAAGAGTTAATGGGGAGAGAGGGATGAGTTTAAGGATAGCTGTATAAAGCTGTTCATTACTAGGATGGTTAATTTTATGTCCCAGCTTAACTGGGCCACTGGGCACCCAGCTATCTGGTTAAACATTATTCTGGGTGTCTGTGAGGATGTTTCTGGATAAGATTGACATTTGAATCAGTAGACTAGGTAAAGCAGATGGCCCTCCCTAATGTGGGCAGGCCTCATCCAATCCCTTGAAGGCATGAATAGAACAAAAGACTGAGCAAGAGAGAATCTGCTCTCTCTGCCTGATGGTCTTCAAGCTGGGACATCAGTCTCCTGCCTTCAGATTCAGACTGGAACTTGCACCATCGGCTCTCCTGGTTCCCAGGCTTTCAACTGGAGATCTTGGGACTTCTCAGCCTCTATAATCACATGAGCCAATTCTTTATATTTCTCTGTGTGCGTGTCCCCTGGTTCTGTTTCTCTGGAGAACCCTAACTAATACAACTACAGTGTTAGTCATACAAATGAAAAACCAGGAAAGAATGGGTATCCTCATCAAAAGGTGTAGATTAAATAATTGTTGATTCAATCGAGTGCTTGGTAACTGCTTACAGAAATGATGAGGATTAACATGAACTGACTTGGAAAGATGTCCCCAATGTACTGCTGAATTTTTTTTAAGCAGGTTACAGAACAGTATGTACAGTGTGATTTCATTAATATAAAACTGTGGTATCATGCACAAGAGTGTGTATGTGCGTGTGTGTACGTGTGAAATGGGACATGATGTTTAATGAAAGGCAATTTACCTCTGGTTGATGGCATTTTGGATGATTTTTACTCTCTTCAAATTCTGTATTATTTGTATTTTTCTCCAGTGAGCTTGTTTATCAGGAAAATCAATAAAGCAAGTCTCTTCCATTAAAAAAAAAGTTCAAGACTTGTGGTTACCAAGGGGGAGGGGGTTGGGGGAGGGTTGGAGTGGGAGACTGGGGTCAGCAGATGTAAGCGATTATATATAATGGATAAACCAGGTCCTACTGTATGGCACAGGGAACTGTATTCAATATCCTATGATAAAATATATGGAAAAGAATATTAAAGAAAGAATGTATATATTGTATAGCTGAATCACTTGGCTGTATAGCAGACATTAATACAACGTTGTAAATCAACTATACTTCAATTACCAAAAATAAATTCATAGAGGCAAGCAGAGAGAGATACAGCTGTAACAGAGGGAATTTGGGTAAAGAGAGCGTTTGCAGTAGTTGTTGTTTTACAATGGGAGAAATGAGAATGTTAATGCGGGAAAGAACCAGAAGGGGATGAAAGAGTGAGCACCGCAGGCCAAGCAGGTTGAGCGTGTGCAGGGGAACCAGGAATGGATGAGTTGCTTCCTACCCTCAGGCGACACAGATAAGAGCCTACAAATGTAAAAATAATTCCCGATGAGTGACACCGGAGCTGCAGAATGCAGAGGAACACTGCCAACGGGAGGGATCTGGAAAGGAATGCTGGAGGACATGGTGCCGCTTCCAAGGTGGGTCGGATTTCTCTGCACAGAGATGGGTGGTAGGAAAAGCAATAGCTGCTCTGACTTGTCAGATCAACAGGGCAGAGTTTGGAGGTCAAGGAGAAGCAGGTGACCAGACTAGAAAATTAATCTGGAGCTCACAGTAAAAAGGCTTGAAGAGGCTGAGGACTTGGACCATAACACAGGAGGAATTCTAGGAGGGCTGCGGGAGTGCAGGGACCCCATTCAAATACAAATCCAGCAGCTGCTTGTTGGATTTACAGATTGAGGGAACTTGACCCTGGAGGCAGGGAAAGCCCAGTGAAAAAGCTAACGTGACAGAGAAATGAACTAAAGTTGTGAATTAAAAAGGTGGCAACAGAAGTAGATAGTGACATGAAAAGCATGGTGGAAGGGGTCTACACATAGTATGAAACATGCGATATCCACAGCCACGGGAAACCGAATCAAGACAGGGCTGAGCTGATTCTATGAGGCTCTGCTGTCAATCATTCTGCATTTAGCATTTTCCTCAAATGCCACATTTTATAAACAGGTGTTTCCTCTTCTCCTTCTGCAACTTACTTTTGTGCCAGGTATAAGAAGGTGAGGCGGTAATAATTAACAGTTCTCCTAAAGGAAATCCAAAACCTGAGAGACAGCCTCAGTGCCTCATTAGAACGAGCTGAATTTATAATAATCATTACTCATGAGGTGAAAAATAAACAGACCCAGAACTGGGGAAGTGGAGGAACTGATGGGATGGAGGTGGGGAAGGGAGAGACCAAGGGAGGGGGAATCAAAAAGAAACAAGTTTGTAACACAAATTTTTACAAAATGATGGGCCTTGGAAATTTTCTGAAAATACTGCTAAAAATTCTAAATACAGATAAAGCGGCCAGAGAAACGCTATAAAACCACTTACGTTAGCTAGAAAAAGTCGCAGCCACTCAGAAAAACTAAAATAAAAAATTTAATTCTAAGCGACCCTCACATTCAACCATCAAAAGAGAATCTACTTATCATGCCCAAATAAATAACGTCTCAATATTTATAAATAATAGGGGTAAGAACTTGACTTTTGCTCTGCTGATTTATACGCATTCTACATATTTCCTCATAGTCTGCTCTCGCTTTCAAAAAAAGATTATAGGTAATACAGAATATTTCATTAAACTTTGAGTTAAAAAAAAAAAAAAAATCCAGACAGGTAAGATAAGCACCCTCCTCATCACCTATTAGGTAAAATGTGAATTTTTAGACTCCCTGATCAGAACTTCGGAAATCTCCTTAGAGTGGGAGGGTGAACTATTTTTAAAAACCGCCTGTCAAGCCTAAAGCCATACACGCGTGGTATGAGTCACCTAATGGTTTTCAGAAGGCTTTTATGCCATCAGAGATGTCTCCTTAGACGGCTGGGGGGCCTTGTGGTGGGGAGAGCTTGGGAAGTAAAGAAAGTGGAAGGAGAGACACACCACCCTGGGAACTCCATCAGTACAACAGGAATTTTTACAGCTGTTTTAAATTCCAAAATGAGTTTGAAGGTATGAGTAAAGTTTCAACTGCACTCTAAAGAAATTTCCTTCAGTTCCAGGTTTCACAAAAATATATGCTTCGCACTTAAGCCTCAAGATGCGACACAGATAAATGAGTCCTCCAACATGCTTTCAGAAGTTATACCTGCAGGAGGCCTGAGCAACAGTGATCTGCCCTACAGAGGGTGAGCTCTTGCGATACTCTTCAAAGAATCAGTGAAATGTTCACCGTTGGCAATGGTTCCAATCTTTCTAAGAATCCCACCTTTCAAGTCATTTGTATACTAAGCATTATGACCTCAGCTCTAGAATCACAAAAATCTGTGCCTTCCATCTCGACTTTTGATCTATCTACACAGCAAGTCCTTGATAAATACAGGGCATAAACACTGTGGCTGACTCTAAGAGTTTAAAATACCAAGACGGGGCTTCCCTGGTGGCGCAGTGGTTGAGAATCTGCCTGCTAATGCAGGGGACACGGGTTCGAGCCCTGGTCTGGGAAGATCCCACATGCCGCGGAGCAACTGGGCCCGTGAGCCACAACTGCTGAGCCTGCGCGTCTGGAGCCTGTGCCCCGCAACGGGAGGGGCCGCGGTAGTGAGAGGTCTGCGCACCGCGATGAAGAGTGGCCCCCGCTTGCCGCAACTAGAGAAAGCCCTCGCACAGAAACGAAGACCCAACACAGCTAAAAATAAATAAATAAATAAATAGAGTAGCTATAAAATACCAAGACAGTGTCCAGGAAATAGTTGAGGGCTCCATCAAAATATCACAGGTATAATGCTCGCTTCGGCAGCACATATACTAAAATTGGAATGATACAGAGAAGATTAGCATCGCCCCTGCGAAAGGATGACATGCAAAATCGTGAGGCATTCCATATTTGGGGGGGATTAACAGATACAAACTACTATATATAAAATATAAACAATAAGGTCCTACTGTATAGCAAATGGAGCTATATTAATATCCTATAATAAACCATAATGGAAAAGAATATGTATATATATGTATGTATAACTGAATCACTTTGCTGTACACCAGAAACTAACACAACATTGTAAATCAACTATACTTTGATAAAAAAAAAAATGATATCATAGGTATAGCACAAAACAGGATTCACAATACCTAATCACAATAAATGAAGTATATTCCACCTACAAAGCAAACTCCAAACAGTAAATCGACTCACCAGCAAGTATTTGCTATTTTCAGAAGGAAAAAAAAAAAAGACTTTCCAATTGTGTCTATAAATAATATACCTGTGTACTCTAATATCGTAAGTGTCAACCGATTTGTAGTTTTTCTCTTAGAGACCTCATGGATGAAGCTTAATTGACCAACCTCAGAGTATCAGATTCATTAACAAAGTTGTTGAAATTTTACTTCTTGGGGGAAAAATATCTTAATCAAGCCAAACAATAACTTTTCAACATAAAGATCTCTTACAAATTGAAAGTTTACAAGAAAGTGAATACTTTAGGGAAAAAAAAAAAAAGGTGAATAAGGAATACACAGGTACTTCACACACCAGAGAAGAAAAAGAAATCCAAGAGCTAAAAACATACACAAATGTTCAGTCTTCTTCATAATCAAACAATGAAGACACAATTTTTACCTATAAAATTGAATGTAAAAAAATTAGAATAATCCCTACTGACAAGAGGACAAGAAAACAAACTCTCACACATCGCTAGTGAACATTTCTGGAGGGCAATTTAGCAATATGTGTCAAAAGCCTTAAAAATAAAAACAAATACCTTTTGACTCAGCAATTCCATTTCTCTTCAAGGAAAATAACTTCAAGAATGAGATTAACATACAAAAATGTTTACTGAAGCATTTCATGTGAAAGTGAAAATCTGAAAGCCACCTAAAGCTTCAACAATATGGGAACACTTTAATAAACTAAAAACTACCTATCCAATCAATGTAGTTCTATTTTAGATATATGATGTTGAAAAGTATGGGCAAATGCTCATGATATATTATTAAGGGAAAAAGTTACAAAATAACATGAAAAGTATGATCTCAAGGTTGCACACAAAAAACATTTAAGGGTATGTACCAATATAGTAATAGTGGTTACCTATAGGTGGAAGGATTGAAGATGTTTATCTCCTTTTCTGCTAATTTTTATACTATCTACTTTTCTTTCCTTTTATTTTCTTTGGCTTGCGGGATCTTAGTTCCCTGAACAGGGATCGAACCTGGGTCCTCAGCAGTGAAAGCACAGAGTCCTAGCCACTGGACCGCCAGGGAATTCCCACTATCTACTTTTCTACAATGAATATGTACTAATTTTGCTGGCTAAGTAATTTACCCATAACAAAACAACAAAGTAGATATTATTATTATCCTCATTTTAAATATGAGGAAACTGAGGCACAGAGAGGTTAAGTAGCTTGTCCCAGGTCACACAGCTAATACGTCATAAAGCCAGGATTTGTCCTAAACTGACCTAGCTCCAGAGCCTGATCTCTAAACCACTTTGCAGTGACTCACATTTTTAAAATAATTTAAAGTAAAATGCCAGATAATCTATAATTACATGCACTACAAATTCTTAAAGAAAGAGGATCTTTGCGGGCCAGAATTTTCAGAGCATACTGGGAGACAGGTGGTGAAGCTGGATGTTTTCTCCCATCTCACCAGGCTGTCCCTTTTCATTTTAGGTTTTCACTCCGATTATCTGAAAAGTCATCTATTTATTCCT
This sequence comes from Balaenoptera acutorostrata, assembly GCF_949987535.1. Taxonomy (NCBI): domain Eukaryota; kingdom Metazoa; phylum Chordata; class Mammalia; order Artiodactyla; family Balaenopteridae; genus Balaenoptera; species Balaenoptera acutorostrata. The sequence continues at coordinate 69,524,649 of NC_080077.1, forward strand.
CTATCACCATTCTCCCTCCCTTCAACACACACACACAAACACACAGCATTCTCGAAAACTCAAACTCCAACTGGTACACTCTCCTGCTCCCTTCCCAGGCCATGACAATTCCCTGAATACTTCTTTCCTGCTCCTAAAAGCCAAGGTGGGTCCCCCACAAATAACTCCCAGAGGTCTTGAAACAGAGCCGGACCTTGGAGGGGGGCCCCCCAGATGCAAAAGCCCTTCCATGTCCCCTGTCTCTTGTTTGTAGAAAAGCCATAGTCTCCCAGGCCTCCCCTGAGTCACAAAAGAGCAGGCTCAAGCAGTTAATGATTAGGACAAGAGAGTCACAGAATCTTTAGTTCCTCCCTGAAGGACACAGATAACAGTGTCTGATGCACATTCCTGAGTTGTTTTGCAGATACTAAAACTGCCACCAGAGGGAAAAAGCTAACTGCAGGATGACCAGACTGTAGCCATGACATAAGCTGCTCTGTCTTGAGCAGTACTGAGTCTATGCTTTGCACAATTCCAAGAACTGGCCTCAAGGAAATGGGAACAAATCAACCCTGGAATTGAAGATTAACTGTGCTTAAAACAATCACGATGATGCTGATTGGACCACCACATGACCAGTTTCAAGACGCTTGTCGGAGCTGACTGTGCTGCTCTGCACGGAGGGCCCCCCACTGCCTGTGCACCCCTGAAATTCCCCTTTAAGACCTTCTGCTCCCTAACCAACAACTGGGAGGTGGTTTAGGGTATGCTAGTCTGCCATCTCCCCAGGTTGCCGGCTTCCTGAATAAAGCATCTTTTTTTTTCACCAACCCTTGTCTCTTGAACATTCACTCCAGAGCAATGAGCAGCCAAACCTGAGTTTGGTTCCGGCTCTGGCCAGTAATGGTCTACCCAGACATATTAATTCACAATCCAGTATAAAATAAAGTATTTTCCATTTCCCTCACAAACAGAAATGTATACTATTTTTCCCCTAAGGAAGTTTCAAGTTAGTTTAGATGGAAGCAATATAAGTTCTTGGAAAGGTGTTGTTAAAGTACAAAAGACGCTGGACAAACTATGTGGTGTCTCGTATGAATAGGCAAGATTACAGGACCTTTTCCTGCTTATCATGTGACATTCCTGCTCTGGCCTCCAAACAAAAGCCTGATAGATGTAAGTGCTTGTAGATAATACTCTGAGCCATATAGGGCACATTGAGATTTCTGTAAGGGTACACAGATGATCAAGTTGCTAGGGACTAAAGAAATGTTTTCTGTACATGAGAAGAAAAAATATTACTAATCAGTATAAAGCAAGCTCCAGCCATCTGCTGTTCTAAAATTGGACACTTGATCATGTTAAAAAGAAGTGAAGTTCCTGCTGGTGGAAGTAGGAATTTAGACTACTAGATAAAATTTCACCACTAGTGGTGAAATTATTTTATTAAAGAACAATGACAGTTTTTTAACTTCAGGGACCAATAATAGTTCTCCTCAGTTACATCTCAGAAAGGAATATTTTATTCTATTATCCCAGAGCTTATTAAAGATGAGCCGCTATTACTGGTAGACTGTGGTTTTGCACCTAACTGATAAATTAGATTGAGCCATATCTCCAGTATGTAAATATACATTATCAAATCTTTGTTTTGCAAAAGTGAAACTAACAAAAGATTGCCTCACCAAGGAATGAGACTAGTTAATATAAGCTCTTTCAATTTTAAAGATTTATCCAAAAACAATCTTAAAATTCACATGAAACCCCCAGAGACCTCAAATAATCAAAGCAATCCTGAGCAAAAAGAACAAAGCTAAAAGCATCATACTATGTGATTTCAAAATGTACTAAAAAGCTATAATAATTAAAAGAGCATGGCACTGGCATAAAAACAGACATATAAACTAGTGGAACAGAATAGAAAGCCCAGAAATAAATCCACAATTGATCTTCAACAAAGGTGCCAAGAACACACAAAGGACAGTCTCTTCAATAAACAGAGTTGGGAAAACTCTGTTTTCATCAAAAGAATAAAATTGGACCCTTATCTCACTCCATATGCAAAAATCAACTCAAAAATAGATTAAAGACTTAAATGTAAGAACTGAAACTATAAAACATAGGGGAAGAAAACATAGGGGAAAATCTTTTTGACACTGGTCAGGGCAATGATTTTTTTAAATATGACCCCAAAAGTACAGAAAACAAAAGCAGAAATAAATCGTCTTGAATCAAACTAAAAAGATTCTGCACAGCAAATAACAAAGTATAGAGACAATCTATAGAATGGGAGAAAATATTTGCAAGTCATCCAAAATATATAAAATACTCAAACAACTCAATAGCAAGAAAACAAATAACACAATTTAAAAATAGGCAAAGTAGGGCTTCCCTGGTGGCGCAGTGGTTGAGAATCTACCTGCCAATGCAGGGGACACGGGTTCGAGCCCTGGTCTGGGAAGATCCCACATGCCACGGAGCAACTGGGCCCATGAGCCACAACTACTGAGCCTGCGCGTCTGGAGCCTATGCCCCGCAACAAGAGAGGCCGCGACAGTGAAAGGCCCGCGCACCGCGATGAAGAGTGGCCCCCACTTGCCGCAACTACAGAAAGCCCTCGCACAGAAACGAAGACCCAACACAGCCAAAAATAAATAAATAAATAAATAAATTTATTAAAAAAAAAAAATAATAGGCAAAGTACCTGAATAGACATTTCTCCTAAGAAGACATACAAATTGCCAACAGATATATGAAAAGGTGCTCAACATCACTGATCATGAGGGAAAACTGCAATGAGATATCATGTCACACCAGTTAGAATGGCTATCATCAAAAAGACAAGAGATAACAAGTGTTGTCAAGGATGTAGAGAAAAGGGGACCCCTGTACACTGTTGGTGGGAATGTAAATTGGGACAGTCACTATGGAGAACAGTATAGAGGTTCCTCGAAAAGTTAAAAATAGAACTACCATATGATCCAGCAATCCCACTTCTGGGCATATATCCTAAAGAAATGAAATCAGTATCTCCAAGAGATACTTGTACTCCCATATTCATGGCAGCATTATTCATGATAGCCAAGGTATGCAAGCAACCTAAGTGTCCATTAATGGATGAATGGCTAAAGAAAACATGATATATATATATATATATATATATATATATATATATATATATATAATATTTTATTCTATACACAGTGGAATAAATTTCAGCCTTAATAAAGAAGGGAATCCTGTCATTTGCAACAACATTAATGAACCTGGAGGGTATTATGCTAAGTGAAATGTGTCACAGAAACACAAATACTGCATAATGTCACTTATATATGGAGTCTTAAATTTTCTTTTAATTATAAATAAATAAATAGATAGATATTTAAATAGCTGAACTCATAGAAAGAGAGTAGGTTGCCAGGGGCTGGAGAGTGAGAGCAACAAGGAGAGGTCAGTAAAAGGGTACAACCTTTCAGTTATAAGATGAATAAGGTCTGAGGATCTAATAATGTACAACATGGTGACCACAGTTGACGACACATGTAGTTGAAATTTGCTGAGAGTACTAGAACTTAAATGTTCTCACACACACACAAAAAAGGAGGTGATGGATATGTTAATCCTTTCACAATGTTTACGTATATCAAACCACCATGTTGCACACTTTAAATATCTTACCCCCCCAAAAAAAACCTTAAAATTTTATTTGTCAATTATACCTCAATGAAGCTAAAGGAAAAAAAAAAACACAGGGTAGGGGGAGACAAGATTCCTCATAATGTTAATATTGTTTTCTGATTAAAGAAAGCTTACTGGGGACTTCCTTGGTGGTCCAGTGGTTAAGACTCCACACTCCCAATGCAGGAGGCCTGGGTTCGATCCCTGGTCAGGGAACTAAATCCCACGTGCCACATCTAAGAGCCCACATGCTGCAACTAAGATCCCGTGTGCTCCAACTAAAAAGATCCTGCATGCTGTAATGAAGATCTCGCACATGTGCAGCCAAATTAATAAATATTTTTTTAAAAAAAGGAAAGAAAGCTTATTGAATCACGATATTGTACACCTAAAACCAATATAACATTGTAAATCAACTATACTTCAATTAAAAAAGAAAATAAAAACAAATTTTTAATACATTTTTTTTTCATTTCTTGGCAGAAAAAAAGAAAGCTTATTAAACACCTCCCTGATATCCTCTCCCAACAAAGACGCCATTAACATGCGAGAAAAAGAATAAAGATAAGCCACATTAAGGAATAGAACACGGAGTGGCCAAAAGCAAAGGAGAGATTTCAACAGTTATGGAAGATGGAAAGCCAGTGGAGAAGAGGTAACTTCTGTATGAGGGGGAGGGAAAGAAGCCTCAGCTTGGTGTTTACAGAGGGGGACACTTGAGAAAGAGACAATTTTGCCCCCGCAAAACCCTGCTGAGGTTTGGGACTTAGAACCACTCGGCACTGGAGTGGACACAAACACAAACTGGGGAGAAACTGAAGGTCTACAGTTGTACCTGGTTAGTGGTGCCCGACACGCACTGACTCATTATGACCCTCTCTGTCTCAAACATTTCAATATTAAAAACTATGCACACCCCCATGCGCACACAGGTGAATCATTCCGGTGCTGAGGAGGGAGCGGAGGGAAGATGCACACCTCCCAGCCATGCCCCGCCCACGAGCTCTCACCAATGAGCACTTACCGCAGTACCGCGCTTTGTCTCCCAGCTGCCCCTTTACTCCACCGAGGTTTCTTTCTGCCTTTATTTCATGTGCAGCTGAACAGTTTTGACCCCAAATGGCTTACAGAGATGTGTAAGTGACAGCAGTAAAGGTGCTACAAAAGTGCCTGAGGCACCTTGCAGAAGGCAAAGGATGAAATTTAAGACTGGCGGGTACTCAGGGGCTGGTGGAGGTATCTCTTACACATCACTGGGAAGACTGGATGGTGTCTGGAAGAATCCGTGACCAGTATACGCATCAGGACATCAGGGACCATGGTGCCAAGAACATCTCCAAAGGAATTATGCATAACCACCCTGTTTGTGCTGATTCATTTAGCCCTGTCACTTCTCAAACTGCATACTGAGCTGAAAGGGTGGGTCATGATTATGAACAGTCAGCCCCCCAACTCCAGGCAGAGAACACTGTCAGTCAAGCATCTGCTCTCACAAGATGGGATACAAAGAGTTTCCTTCAAATTTTCTCATTTTTATTATGAAATACTTGACACATATAAAAGACTGTATTAATATTATATTATATATATATATATAGGAATGAAGATCATAATAAAACTCACTTCTCAATTTAAAAAATAGAACATAACCAATAACAGTGATATTCTTTATGCTCCACTCCAACCATATCCCCAAAGTGTAAGCACTATTTGAATTCTGTGTTTAGTTTATTCTGCCTTTATTATGGTTTTGCCACCTATGTATATAACCACAAGCCATATGTCATTTAGTTTTATTTTTCAATTTGTAAAACTGATATCATATTGTATTAATTAGTCGGTGGTTTCCCCCAATATTGTTTCCTCTCTAGAGAATTTGAACAGCTTCTAAGACAAGACCTTCATATACTCTACAATTTTGCACACAGACCCTCCAATTGCCTTTTACTCTTAAATATGAACACAAAACCAAGGACCACCAGACATTCAAGGAAAGCTTCCAAAATGAAAAGGAGGGACCACAGTAAACAAGAAGAAATAACCCTGGAGTAAACTAAGATAACTCTGGTAACTGACAAGAACTTAAGGGACTTCCCTGGCGGTCTGGCGGTTAAGACTCCAGTATAGGGCTTTCCTGGTGGCGCAGTGGTTGAGAATCTGCCTGTCAATGCAGGGAACACGGGTTCGAGCCCCTGGGAAGATCCCACATGCCGCGGAGCAACTGGGCCCGTGAGCCACAACTACTGAGCCTGCGCGTCTGGAGCCTGTGCTCCGCAACAACAGAAGCCGCGATAGTGAGAGGCCCGCGCACCGCGAAGAAGAGTGGCCCCCGCTTGCCGCAACTAGAGAAAGCCCTCGCACAGAAACAAAGACCCAACACAGCAAAAATAAATAGTTCTATTAAAAAAAAAAAAAAAAAAAGACTCCAGTATTCCACTGCAGATGTGGGTGAGTTCAATGCCTGGTAGGGGAACTAAGATTCCACATGCTGTGCTGTGTGGCCAAAAAAAAAAAAAAAAAAAGATAAGAACTTAAAAAAAAAAAACTTGAATTAGTATCCTCAGAAATTAAAGAAAGTATTATAGAACAAGTTAAAATGAAAAAAATGATCAGAGAACCAAAGAGATTTCTTGGAAATAAAAATGTTATTAACAAAATTTTTCTTTATTCAATAGAAGGAACGAAAGTAAGTTTTAAAAATCTCCCAGGAAATAGAACCAAAAGACAGAGGCAGAAATAAAGACAGAAATGTTAAGCAAAAAGAGAGGCTCAATTCAATAGGTCTTCTTCATATCAGAAGTTTTAAAAGAGAAAACAGTAAGAAGACAGGAGAATTATCAAAGAAATGATAGAATAAAATTCCCCAGAAGTGAAGAGCATGAATCTCTATATTGAATGGGACAACGAATGAAAAAAAACAACCACATCAAGTGGTTGACGTTTCAAAATTATCCAAATTCCCTACATGGAGAAGAAAAGATCATTTTAAGAAGAGGATAAGAATCCATTTCTTTTTCTCTTCTTCCTCACCACTCTGGAATGGGTTTGACAGTGTATAACATAACCATTTGCACATGTGCAAAAGCAGGCAGCCAATCAATTACACTAAAAGCTCCAGACCATCTTAGAAGTAAACAAGGCACAATTTATTGCTAATGTTAAGCAGTGGGATTTGGTGAGTTTACAAAGCACTAAAATAAAATTAGAAGCTACAGCTATAAATAAAAGCTAGTCTTGGAAGGGATCATTGTTCTTCACTTTACTAGTCCTGTTTCCCACAAGTTGAAAGACCTTATGCTGAGCATAATATTTTGTGAAGCAGGAAATTAAATTCCCACCATGAAGATATTGAAAACTAAAAACTGATCTCGGTGGTCAATAAACAGAGTGCCTATGTACTTTTCTGTGTTTTAAAATGTCTCTAAAAATAAATAAAAGGCTCAAATAACAAGAGATTAGTTAAAACAGAAAGTCTGTTATAGGAATTGCCCAAAGACAATCTTTCACTGCCTTATCCAACAGACCTTATTTTGTCTCTAGAACGAAATGCTACATATGAAAGACAGAACACAGACTTGTGAAGCCCACTCCAATCAGGACTTGCAAGTATTGGTTTTCCATAAGCAATCTAGTCATCATAATGAGTCCTCGTGGCTTCATGCCCTACATGTGCTCTCAGCCTTTACCAGGTACTCACTTCACTCCAGGTCTTTACCCCGTAGCACAGAGACATCTTTGTTCCTAAGGCAGACAGATAGAAGCCAACAGGGAGCTTGTATTGTGTGTCTAGAAAGAACTGTTCATTATTCACCCATCTCTGCCACAAATAAATTTCAATAACCTTAACTCTGCAAAACAGCCTGATCCCAAATGAACACAAACTCTGCAAACTTCTTTCACTACGTTTTTGAAACTACCAACCAGTCACTTCTAATGAGCCTGTGGAGTGAGGTAGAATACAAATAAATTAGTTTTTGGTTATATTTTTATGATATGAATTGTATGAAGCTCAGTGTGACAACTACTCAGTTTATTAGACAAACTTCCAGGGGTGTAAAGATTCAATAACACCATTCCTAATACTCTATTCACAAGAGTTCCGATTGGATACTACACTCATTTCTGCAGCTGCGTGAAGTCCTATCAAACTATACCACATTAAGGGGCTTAAACTCATCATATTTTACTAATGTTCCTAATTTTCCTTTGTGAATGAACCCAAAACCTCTTTATTTAACAAACGATACTGAGTTATGAGTGAATGTGGGCAATTAAAAAAATTTAAATGCTATGTGGTATTTATACAATGGAATATGACTCAGCAATAAAAAAGAATGAAATAATACCATTTGTAGCAACATGGATGGACCTACAGATTATCATATTAGGTGAAATAAGTCAGACAAAGAAAGACAAATATCATACGATGTCACATATATGGAATCTAAAAAAATGACACAAATGAACTTATTTACAAAACGGAAATAGACTCACAGACATAGAAAACAAACTTATGGTTACCAAAGGGGATAGCAGGGGTGGGGGAGGGAGATAAATTAGGAGTTTGGGATTAATATACACACTACTATATATAAAATAGGTAAACAACAAGGACCTACTGTATAGCACAGGGAACTATACTCAATACCTTATCTTGTAATAACCTATAACGGAAAAGAATCTGAAAAAGAATATGTGTATGTATGTGTGTGTGTGTGTGTGTGTGTGTGTATAACTGAATCACTTTGCTGTACACTTGAAGCTAATACAACATTGTAAGTTACCTATACTTCAATAAAAAATGTAAATCCTGGGCTTCCCTGGTGGCGCAGTGGTTGAGAGTCTGCCTGCCAATGCAGAGGACACGGGTTCGAGCCCTGGTCTGGGGAAGTCCCACATGCCGCGGAGCAACTGGGTCCGTGAGCCACAACTACTGAGCCTGCGCGTCTGGAGCCTCTGCTCCGCAACAAGAGAGGCCGCGATAGTGAGAGGCCCGCGCACCGCGATGAAGAGTGGCCCCCGCTTGCCACAACTAGAGAAAGCCCTCGCACAGAAACGAAGACCCAACACAGCCAAAAATAAATAAATTAAAAAAAAAAAAATGTAAATCCTAAATTATTAGCATCAGCTTTATATCGGACATAAGTTGATTGAACATAAAGCCATGAATCTCATACTTTATACTGCTAAATCACTTAGGTAACTATTTATCTTCCTACGGACAGCACATAATAAATACTGTCACACAAGTTTACAACCTGTCATAAGAAATTTCATCTCACACCAATTCTACTCTGCCCCATCAACTAATATACCCTCCATACTACTCTCCTTCACCCCTGTTCAACTTGCTTCCCCTCCTTTATATATTCTTCCTGCTCCATAGCACATGCTCTTCTGTCATTTCCAGTAACGTCTCCTACTTCACATAAAGGCATATGTGATATCTGAAGCTGTTGATCCCACATTTTAGAGTTCAGGAGCCACCATTTAAGACCAGTATCTCGGGTGGGGGGGATGAATTGGGAGATTGGGATTGACATATATACACTACTATGTATTAAACAGATAACTAACGAGAACCTACTGAATAGCACAGGGAGCTCTACTCAGTGCTCTGTGGTTACCTAAATGGGAAGGAAATCTAAAAAAAGAGGGGATATATGTTTACGTATAACTGATTCACTTTGCTGTACAGTAGAAACTAACATAAAATTGTAAAGCAACTATACTCCAAGTAAAACAAAACAAAACAAAAGACCAGTATCTCAGATGAATGACCAAGCCAAAGAAAAATCTACTAATAGATAAGTATATGTATTTGGATTAATATAATGGTTTTAGTCAGACATAGAGACTGAGCATAAAAAATTACCTTGAAAACTCTTTAAAATATTAACTCATTAAGTGTGAGGTAGAAAGTTTGCATTTAATAATGTTTAACTTTGATGACATGCCTGTAAGATAAGCAGCATTTGAAGGTAGAGACTTACAAACAGGTTTCCCAAAAATACGACACTTTTTACTCATCCAATTTATAGCAGCCAGTCCCCAAGATGGCTCCCAATAATCCATACCTCCTATATTCATGCCTTCGTGGAGTCCCTTCTACAGTGAATCAAGACTGGATCTCTGTGACCAATAGAACATGGTGAAAATGACAATGCATTGCAGCTTCTGTCTTGACCTCTTGGATTACTCACTCAGGTCAGCTGCCATGCCATAAGGACAGTCAAGCAGACATGTAGAAAGGAACTGAGGCCTCCCACCAGCAGCCATCCCCAACATGCCAGCCAACTGAGCAAGCCATCTTAAAGTAGATGACTCCTGCCCCAGTCAAACTTTCAGATGACTGTAGCCCCAGTTAAATCTGTCTGCAATCTTATTGAAAGACCAGAGTCAGAATTCTCAGCTGAGTCACTCTCTAATTCCTGACTGACAGATTTTGAGAGATAATAAATAATTATTGCTGTTTTAAGATACCAAGTTTTGGGGTGATTTGTTATATACCCTTAGTAACTGGAACATAATTTTACCCAACATAATCCAGGCCTAATTTTCTTTTTTTTTTTTTTAAAGGTTATTTGAATTTATTTATTTATTTATTTATTTATGGCTGTGTTGGGTCTTCGTTTCTGTGCAAGGGCTTTCTCTAGTTGTGGCGAGCCGGGGGCCACTCTTCATCGCGGTGCGCGGGCCTCTCACTGTCGCGGCCTCTCTTGTTGCGGAGCACAGGCTCCAGACGCACAGGCTCAGTAGTTGTGTCTCACAGGCCTAGTTGCTCCGCGGCATGTGGGATCCTCCCAGACCAGGGCTCAAACCTGTGTCCCCTGCATTGGCAGGCAGACTCTCAACCACTGCGCCACCAGGGAAGCCCCAGGCCTAATTTTCAATGTTGTCCTTCATGAATGATCCTAACTCTTTAATGAAAAGTTTATGTGATTATGGTTTATGTTTTATATAACCAGTGGTCAAGAAGCCCAGCTATTTTGATAGATAAGTAGTAAAGAAAAGAAAGGAATAGAAGATGTGATGGGCTGAACTGTGTCCCCCCAAAATTCATATGACTATATTTGGAGACATGGCCTTTAAAGAGGTAATTAAGTTAAAATAAGGCCATTAAGGTAGGCCCTAATCCAGCAGTACCAGTGTCCTTATAAGAAGGGAAAGAGAAACCAGGAGTTCACATGCACAGAGAAGAGACCATGTGAAGACACAACAAGCAGGTGGCCATCTACAAGCCAAGGAGAGAGGCCTCAGGAGAAACCAAATCAGCTAACATCTTTTTTTTTTTTTTTAAATAAATTTATTTATTTATAGCTGTGTTGGGTCTTCGTTTCTGTGTGAGGGCTTTCTCTAGTTGCAGTGAGCGGGGGCCACTCTTCATCGCGGTGCGCGGGCCTCTCACTATCACGGCCTCTCTTGTTGCGGAGCACAGGCTCCAGACGCACAGGCTCGGTAGTCGTGGCTCACGGGCCTAGCTGCTCCACGGCATGTGGGATCTTCCCAGACCAGGGCTCGAACCCGTGTCCCCTGCATTAGCAGGCAGACTCTTAACCACTGCGCCACCAGGGAAGCCCTCTTTTTTTTTAAGTTAAAAAAAAATTTTTTTTTGAAGTATAGTTGATTTACAATGTTGTGTTAATTTCTGCTGTACAGCAAAGTGACTCAGTTACACATATATATACATTCTTTTATATATATATATTTTTTTTTTTCTTTTCCATTATGGTTTATCATAGGATATTGAATATAGTTCTCTGTGCTATAAAGTAGGACCTTGGTGTTTATCAAATCTGCTAACATCTTAATCTGAGATTTTCCAGCCTCCAGAACTGTGAGAAAATAAATTTCTGTTGTTTAAGCCACCCAGTCTGTGATACTTCGTTACAGCAGCCCTGGAAAACTAATACAGAGGGGAAACCCATAGATTAAAAAAAAAAAAAAAAAAAGACTTAGAAGACATAACAAAAACATTTTATGGAACAACACTTAACCATAGTGTCCAGACCTACAAGAAAGTGATTACTACAGCAAATAATACAGGCATCCTTCACTTTACATGGTTATAATGTGCACAATTTCAGGTCCCACAGTTTAAATTACACCAGTCCTCCAACAACACGGCTCAAATCTCACTTACCATGGTGAATTAACTTTCAGAAACTGCATGAGGTACAAACTTCACTAACAGCACTCCAGTCTACAAATCACTATGTAATTAATATATGACCATCATGATCAGTGACCAATCATGTCACATCTTTCCAAGTCTGTCAGTGATTGGTCACTCATTTGTTACTCAGTTCACACAGACAGCAAACCATGTATCTGTGTTGTCTTCTTGTCTCCCAGTGAAAAACCCACATAATAGCTTACCAAAATAAAGAATTAAAATAGGTAATTAGCCAACAAAGAAGAAAGTGCAGCAAAGAAATCAAAAGTGGTAACACTGGAAGTGAAATTTGAATGGAACAGGATGGAGTCACAGAAGAAATGTTTGACTGTGGGAAAGTTGACGCGCTACCACCCGAAGCCTCTAGATGTGCAGCCAGAGGAAGTGAATGAAGGGAACTGATCACCATAAATGACAAAAGTGTGGAGATGAAAAGAATGAAGAAATGACACTGCAAAAAGTCCACATTAAAGGAACTCCTGCAGATACTTCACAACACTGAAAACGCAAAGGATAAAATGTTGGAAACTGATCCAAACTTCTACAGGAGTATGAAAGTTCATCAAGGCATAGAAAAGATGCTTGCTGAAGATGCAGACTAGTATATACAGGAAGGATAAACAACAAGATCCTATTGTATAGCACAAGGAACTACATTCAATATCCTGTGATAAACCAGAATGGAAAAGAATATGAAAAAGAATGTATATATATGTATAACTGAATCACTTTGCTGTACAGCAGAAATTAACATGACATTGTAAATCAAGTATACTTCAATAAAATAAATTTTGAGAAGAAAAGATGCTTGTTCTGTATCATAAGTTATAGGATGGGAAAAGGCAAACCAAACTACTCTTGATAAGATTTTACAAAGAAATAAAAGTCTAATTCTCAATGTTGCTAATGTTTTAAATTACTGCATACTAAATTTTAGTATTTTTTCATTTCCCTCTACAATTATAACAGACAGTAAAAGAGTTTTTAATGTTCTGGCCAAACATTTAAAGGTTTCAGAACAACTGCAATTTCTCCCACTGATTATTAAGATAGCCTATCAGGATTTCAGCATTTCTTTATAGTACCACAGTGCCATATAAGGCAAGGACTGCCTGTAGTTAATTTGGAGGGAGAGAGGGAGTTATGATAGAGATGCAACCCAAGGAGGGGCTTCTGGGGTGACTGGCAAAGTTCGATTTCCTGACTGGCATGGCTGTTATAAGGGTATTTGGCTTATAATAATTTGTTAAGCTAAAAAATGTTTCTGGGCCTCAAATCCATGGGGGCAGGGGACTAGTCAATGAGGACCCGTCTGAAACATGGGTGCAGTGGTCACCTTTCTAAGAGAAAAGAAAAGGAAAGCCACAGAAGTAAGAAGGTGACTCGGCAGAGGGCACAAAGGCTGCTGTCAGACATGAAATTGGAACCCAAGCCTCCTGGCAGCCAAGTCGCACTCTTCTCTTTAAAGCCTGCCAGTCTCCCACGAAACAGACTTCTCCTGAAGGGCATCTGTATTGTGCAAGAGAGGTAATTCAGCCAGGTTTGAATGTAGAGGCCTGGGGTTTTAAGATACATTACCTAATGCTAATAAGAAAGAAAAAGACAAATATGTAGGGAGGCCAAGAGAGAGTCACTGACCTTAAAATTTTTTTTTCCTAAATTATTTTTCAGGTAGAAAGATTAGGCTTTGCAGAGAACAGTAAAACAGTTTGGCCTCCCTCATCCTAGGGCAACAATACACTCAAACATAATGAATGCCATTTATTCTGTGGGGCTGAGACAGTGCTGCTGTGGATTTATGGTATCTGGTTAGGTTACAATCAATACTTGGTCTTTCCTTTTATTTTTTTATTTTTTTTAATTTTTAAAAATTTTAAAAAAATTTTATTTTATATTGGAGTATAGTTGATTAACAATGATGTGTTAGTTACAGGTGATTTTACAGTTACAGTTACAGCAAAGTGATTCAGTTATACCCATAGAGGTATCCATTCTTTTCGATTTTTCCTTTTAGATTTAGTACCATAACATAGAATTTTTCCCTTCACTTAAATACCCTAATAGCCTCTGACACTGCTTTTTTCATACAAAATCCAGGACTTCCCTGGCGGTCCAGTGGATAAGACTCCACGATTCCACTGCAGGGGCCACGGGTTCTTTCCCTGGTTGGGGAACTAAAGATCCCGCATGCTGTGTGACATGGCCAAAAAAGTCCATCACGGCTTCTGTCTGTTTACTGATTTGGGGAATATGTTTTCTCTCCACTATATACACAGCTTTCATTAACACTAACAAGAAGTACTCCTTGTACACCTGAGACATTAACATCCATCCTATTTAGTTGGCTGGTAAGTTCAAAGCAAATAGTACGTCTCTTAAGATTTACTCTCTTACCCTCAAAGTTAATGTCTCTGACATTAAGGGAATTCCAAAGGCTGGGGAGAGAAGGACATAATAAGAAACAGCACAGAAGTCCCGGGGCAAAATCTGGTACAATATTTCATGTTCTACTTTTAGACACAAAAGCATGGCCACTTTTAACACCGTCAATTATAAGCACAGTGTTAGTGTTTTTGAGTCTTTAAATACCAAGGGAAGAATATAAATTTGTGAATTTAGGATTTAAAAAGACAGAAATGCACTGAGCATCAAGACAGTTTTTGGTGTATCAAAATCATCCGTTTTTAAAGACAGAAGCCTTATTTTTTTCAAAACGGCCTTTTCTCAAGGGTTTAGTAATAGGAAGGAAAGAAATTCTGGTATCTAGAGATAAATTAGACCTGTTGCATATCCTGCAGGGGAGAAAAGGAATGATCTAAAGCTATCATTTTAATAAAAATGGAAGATGGTTGTTTATTTAGCAACCTCTTGAGAACATGTTCCCTGATGGTATTCCTAACTTCCTGGAAATGCTGGGCTCCCTTAAAGAGGGTATACTTTGAATGATTAGTAATTCTAATCATATATTAAATATCCTGGGTCTAAGGGAACTCATTATTGAAAGGAATCCTTTGATAATCTTACATAGGATTCTTTAAATCCTTATTAGCATATGCTTTTGAAATCAGTTTCCCAAGACATCTCCCAACAGGAAGGTATCTAATTAGCTGTTAAGTCCTTCATTGGATGATAAAGTGTTTACTTTACTTACATTTCAGAGTACAAAATACCCTGGCTTACATCCAATCAAACACCCAGGTTTATTTCAGCAGGGCAGCAAAGACGGAAATGTTTAAAGGCACCTGACCCTCAATTTTAACACTGCTTTTGAACAGCAACACAGCTCCACTCCTAGTTAAGTACTGAAAGTGTGAGGTTCTTTGATTCTTCCTTCAAGTTTTTATTTTTCTGGTTTTTGTTTTTGGAATTTTTTTTTGCGGGGGTGGGGGGCGTCTCACTTTTTTCCATATTGTATTAAAACCCAACAGGTGCCAGGGGATTTTGCCATCATTCATTACTGGCTTTGCAGCTCTTTACTCAGTTTTTGAATAGCAAATGGAGGAAAACAAAGGCTTCAGTGAGCAAACCGTTCATTAAGTATCACATAACCTAGGGTAATACATTCTGGAGATTAAGGAAATTATAAACCATTAAATCAGCATCCGTTCTTAAAGCACCTATAAAGCACCTGGACTTCGGTTCTTCCTCTCATGGTAACTTCTTCTGCTATTAACTTTTATCTTGATTTTTTTTTTTAATTTATTTTATTATTATTTTTTTAAATTTATTTTTGGCTGCACTGGGTCTTCGTCGCTGTGTGTGGGATTTCTCTAGTTGTGGAGAGTGGGGGTTGCTCAGCAGTTGTGGAGCAGGGGCTCAGCTGTTCCACAGCATGTGGGATCCTCCCAGGCCAGGGCTCGAACCCATGTCCCCCGCATTGGCAGGCAGATTCTCAACCACTGCGCCACGAGGGAAGTCCCTATCTTGATTTTTAAAGAGAGACAGCTAGCCCAGGGCTATACTGCTAATTTTAGCTTTAATTTGTTCCCTCTTAGCATCAAGAGGCATACAGAGCTACAACGTAAACCAATCAGTTTCTCTGAAGCCCCAGTGCCAACTTCCCTATCATTATTTCTATTTGAAAGCAAAGCAGCAGATGGCTGTATAGGTGCAGTCAGGCAGTCAATGATTTGATTTATACGATAAGCCCACTGCCAGGTCTCTCTGCACATGTTCAGAATGCTGATGACTAACGCCGCTGGGCAGTCCCCTTTTGGTTCCAAGCTCTCCTATATAGTAGGCAAGGCTTCAGTTCTGGCTGAGTCAAGAAGCATATCTGGAGCTGTCAGAGAAACTATTTCTAGGGACCCAAAGACAAGTTGCCACAAGGGTCTGAGTTACTTGAAGCCCAGGCCACCTGCATCAGAATCTGGGGTGCCTGTTACACGTGCATCTTCCCAGACCTGATGAATCAGGACCTAAGGAATAAGGGTGGGCATCTTTGAATTTTAATAGAGTTCCCAGATGATTCTTATACATGGTAAATTGGAAACAGATTGGTCTAAGGAAGCCTACTGGAAGACAGATTGGCAGATAGCTAACTAGAAGATCAACTGAATAACCTGCCCAAGATCACTTAAAGTCTATTTTAACTACCTCGATAGGTAGATTTTATTATCCTCACTATGATGGCGAACTGTGGGCCAGAGATTAAGTAAATTCTAAGTAGGAGCAGAGTTACCTCAAACCAAGTTATACTAATTTTAGGTCTAATGAAAGGGTTAGCAAACTTTCCATAAAGGGATACTAAATAAATACATTAGGTGTTGTGGGCCATATGGTCTCTGTGACAGTTACTCAACTCTGCCAGTATAGTGTGAAAGCAACCATAGGCGGTATGTAAATCAATGAGTATGGCTGTGTTCTAACAAAACTTTACAAAACAGGCAGTGGGCTAGACTTGGCCCATGGCTATAATTTGCTGACCTTTGGTCTAGTGCATCTTTAATTCCAACATGGGCACCATAAAATGTAACTTTAAAAGAAAAAAATTAGGACTTAAAAGACGGTAAATATTCATTATTGGGACCTCTTCCTTAGGTAGAACAGCCCAGTCTCAACTAGTAATGGGTAAATGAAACACTACTACAGGCTGACCTTGACGACATTGTGGATTTGGTTCCAGATCACTGCAATAAAGTGAATACTGCAATAAAGCAAGTCACACGAGTGTCTTGGTTTCCCAGTGCATATAAAAGTTATATTTACACTACACTGTAGTCTATTTAGTGTGTAATAGCATTATGTCTTAAAAATGTACATACCTTAATTTTAAAATATTTTATTGCCAAAATATGCTTACCATTGTCTGAGTCTTCAGTGACTCATAATCTTTTTGCAATAGTAACATCAAAGATCACTGAACACAGATCATCATAACAAATATACTAATAATGAAAAGGGTTGAAATATTGCAAGAATTACCAAAACGTGACACAGAGACACAAAGTGAGCAAATGCCATTGGAAAAATGGTGCCGATGGACTTGCTCAATACTGGGTGGCCACAAACCTTCAATTTGTAAAAAACACAGTATCTGTGAAGCACAATAAAGCAAAGCACAGTAAAGCAAAGAGCAATAAAACAAGATATGCCTGTATAGTGAGTGTAACTACTAAAGTTGTGGACCACTTTCTCCATGACTCCAGCTAAGTACTGGGATCTTTCACACTCGATAGTCTCCATTTCTAGCTGTCGGATGCTGAATATAGCCAATTGGCGCCCTCCTAGGCACAAAATGGCTTCAAGCAAATAAGATAAACAGATCCAAATCTTACAACATTAATTTCCCTTAAGGGCAAATAAGTAGGGCTTCCCTGGTGGCGCAGTGGTTAAGAATCCGCCTGCCAGTGCAGGGGACACGGGTTCGAGCCCTGGTCTGGGAGGATCCCACATGCCATGGAGCAACTAAGCCCGTGCGCCACAACTACTGAGCCTGTGCCCTAGAGCCCGCGAGCCACAGCTACTGAGCCCGCGCACCTAGAGCCCGTGCTCCGCAACAAGAGAAGCCACCGCAACGAGAAGCCGGCACCACAATGAAGAGTAGCCCCCGCTTGCCACAACTAGAGAAAGCCCGCACACAGCAGCGAAGACCCAATGCAGCCAAAAATAAATTTTTTAAAAAATTAAGATCTTTAAAGAGCAAATAAAAGTGACACATACATTTATGATTGTGTAATACATCCCATGGTGAAGACTGCTTTTGTTTTTTTTTTGAAGAAGAAAGTTTTCATACTTGCCTATTGCCAGCAGCTGGAAGTAGTTTTAAATTACTATGAGAACATTCATGAACTCAATAAGACATGCATATTGTTGTTCTTTGCTAATCTTCCTCTTTGCTAATGTTCCATCTTTCTCAAATGTACAATTTTCTAGGGGATTGAGTGACTCTGAATAAATAAAATATACTTCATTCCCTAATAAATGTACAAAACTAGATGGCTTAATCCCATTTTTATTTGCTCAACAATTATGACAAAATTGTTTCCCGTATGAAGGTCTCATCCACACTTTACACTACAAACACTTGCTGTTTGGAAAGTGAGAAATAAATAATATGAAGGCAGTTACACTGAACTGACCGGTTAAAAGACTAGCATATTAATATAAAAGATGGCTACTTATCCACCAAAGAGTTCTGTTCCCCTTCTAAAGTAAATGATTATTGGGATTCCCTGGTGGTCCAGTGACTAGGACTCAGTGGCCCTGGGTTCAATCCCTGATCGAGGAACTAAGATCCCGGAATCTGCATGTGCAGCCAAAAAATAAAAAATTAAATAAATAAAGTAAATGATTATTGCTCAGAAGCAGCTGTCTGGCCAGGCGCTATATCTCCCAGCCTCCATAAATTGAGGTGGGGCTCTGAGCTGCTTCTGGCCAATGGAATGTGAGCAGAAGTGATGTCTTCACTTGCTGGTGAGGGTAGTTAATCTGGATGCGTTTTTCATACTCTCTTCCCCCTTGTAGCGACACGAGAAACCACATGTTGAAAATGATGGTATAACAGGATGGAAGGAGCCTTTATCTCAGAGTCACTTGCAGAAGAGCTAACCAGGAGAGCTGCTCAACCAGGAATAACCTATTTGGACTTTAGGTGAGCTGGAAATAAACTTTTACTGGATTAAGCTACTGAGATTTGGAGATGTTTGTTACAGCAGTTAGCCTACCCTAACAGAATATATTTTGAGTTGGATAAATGAGTCAAGTCATAATTTATTGAAGGGTTTCTAAGATGAATGCAAATATTGAAGAATCACATGTATAAGAAAAACTTGAAAGTTACAGTTTTTCCCATTTATGCAATCCATTCATATGAGTTAAAAACCAGTCTGAATGACTAGAGAGTTCTATTTATAAATAAATTCTGATACTAACATCTTTTATAACAATACATCATTGCAACAGCTCACCTAAATCACTGGATACTCCACAAGGTAGAATGTATTGTATGATATATTTATAGTACATTTAAAACATAAAGTGTAAACCAGAAGACAATCTGAAAAATAAATTTGTATTCCCCAAGGCAGAATCTACTGAACTTCAGTCATTCAGGACCACTTCATGAGTTTTCCAGAGCTGTACCTCAAGTATTATTTTCTTCCTATTTTTCTGGAGCCTAAAGAGGTCAGGGACAGAAATGGCAGTTGTGAGGCTGAGTCCTGCACACACTCTAGTTCCACATCTGCCCACTAGGGACTCCAAGACAGTTTGCTATGGGGCTCCTCTGGCCCTTGAGGAATGGATCCTGGAGTTTGTAGGATATAGGAGAGAATGGCGGGAGGCTCTGAGGGAAAAGAATTGTTCACGCTTCTCCCAGGTTTAAACAGAAAGAAAGCCTCTGGAGGTTGGTAAGGGGAAAGATGTACCAGAAAACTGAAAGAGGCTAAGACACCCAAGTGAAAGAGCCTGTTATGCGGTGGGTAGAGCTCTGTAAACAACATTTTCTTGCATTGCTTACTAACCATTTTTGGGTTAGGGAACCATGTGAGACTATAACAAAAGCTATGGAATGTCTTCCCTCTCATATATACAAATGAGCATTCACTTAAATACTTACACCTAAATTCTGGGAGCTCTTAGAGCATCTGTCGCCCATCAATAAACCTCAGGTTAAGAATCCCTATTTCAAAGTAAGTCAGACAGAGAAAGACAAATATCATATTTACATGATTATATGTGGAATCTAAAAAAGGAGTACAAATGAACTTACCTACAAAACAGAAATAGAGTTACAGATGTAGAAAGCAAACTTATGGGGACTTCCCTGGTGGTCCAGTGGCTAAGACTCCATGCTCCCAGTGCAGGGGGGCCTGGGTTCGATCCCTGGTCAGGGAACTAGATCCCACATGCCACAACTAAGAGTTCGTGTGCCGCAACGAAGACCCAGCGCAGTCAAATAAATAAATAAATATTAAATAAATAAATAATACAATGCCTTTAAAAAAAAAAGAAAACAAACTTATGTTACCAGGGGGTAAGGGAGGGAGGGATAAATTGGGAAATTGGGATTGACATATACACACTACTATATATAAAATAGGTAACTAATAAGGACCTACTATATAGCACAGGGAACTCTACTCAGTACTCTGTAATGGCCTATATGGGTAAAGAATCTAAAAAAGAGTGGATATGTGGATATGTATAACTGATTCACTTCGCTGTACACCTGAAACTAACACAACATTGTAAATCAACTATACTCCAATAAAAAATTTTTTTAAAAAATCAAGCATGTTTTCAGAAACATCAAAACAACAACAACAACAAAAAGAATCCCTATTTTAGTAGGAGATTTAATAGCTGCTCCTCAGGTTGATATAGGAACCTACTAATAAATAATGCAGGCTCTTCCCTATACAAGAGAGAACACAGCTACTTCTTGCATCTCTTCTCCTATGACTGGGGATAAGGAGGAGGAGGAAAGAGAGGTAATGTCACTGCTTGGCCTTTCTAGCCATCCTGCACTGTTCTTAACCTCTATGCCTTGGTACAGTCCAGCAGTGGGGCCCCATCAATGGGATTTTTTTTTTTTTTACTTTTTTAAACTTTATTTTGAAACAACATTAGTCTCACATAGAAGCTGCAAAAATAGTCCATGAACCTCAAAGGTATTAAGAGTAAGTAAAATAAGCCAGTCACAAAATAACAAATATTGTATGATTCCACTTATAGGAGGCATCTAGAATCAAACTGACAGAGAAAGAAAGTAGAGTAGTGGTTACCAGGGGCCTGGGGGAGATGGGATTGGGGAGTTATCATTTAACGGGTACAGATTTTCAGTTTAGGATGATGAAAAAGCTCTTGAGACTGACAGTGGTGATGGTGACACGACAATGTGAATGTGATTAATGCCACTGAACTGCATACTTAAAAACTTATTGAAATGGTAAATTTTATGTCGTGTATATTTTATCACAGTAAAAAAATAATACAGAGAGTTCCTGTGTACCCTATCTCCCAATGGTAATATCTTACATAACCACAGTACAATTATCAAAACAAGGAAACTGGCACTGGTATAATACTATTAAGTAAACTTACAGAACTTATTTGGATTTCACTTTTTCCATGGGCTCACAGTGTTTGTGTGTGTGTGTGTGTGTGTGTGTGTGTGTGTGTGTAGTTCTATGAATTTTATCACATTCATAGATTCATGTAACTACCACCATAGTGAGAGTACAAAACTGTTTCAAATCCCCATTTTACAGACTAGGAAACTGAGGCATAATGAGGTTAAGTAAACCGTCAAAAATGTTACAACCAATAGGTGCCAGAGCCAGGCATCTAACCCAGTAAGATGCCTGGGGCATAGCTAGGATACTCAAATGCATCCATATACACCTACTCAAGAAGTCTGTTCTTTGGTACTTGAATATTTTATACTACATATGGCATAATATAAAACAGTATATAATACATCTCAACATTCTACCATTGGGTCAAATTCAGAATTTCAGCTGGGACTTACAGTTCACTTGGTATTTTCTAGCTAGAAAGTAAGTTTAAAAACTGGCACAAGGGACTTCCCTGGTGGTGCAGTGGTAAAGAATCTGCCTGCCAATGCAGGGAACATGGGTTCGAGCCCTGGTCTGGGAAGATCCCACATTCTGCAAAGCAACTAAGCCCGTGCACCACAACTACTGAGCCTGCGCTCTAGAGCCTGCAAGCCACCACTACTGAGTCTGTGTGCCACAACTACTGAAGCCCACGCGCCTAGAGCCCGTGCTCCGCCACAAGAGAAGCCACTGCAATGAGAAGCCCGCACGCCACAATGAAGACCCAACGCAGCCAAAAATAAGTTAATTAATTAATTAATTTTTAAAAACTGGCATGAGACATGTTATCCCTGCCAAAGAAAGAGAAATAACTTTTAGTTTTGTGAAAAATCTGAACTGAAAATTTCCCAGTCAAATTGTTCATGATTTATTTTTCATCCTCAATAATAAATTCAAATCACTACCATCTAACCATGATAAAATAGGTCCATCTCGGGCTTCCCTGGCAGCGCAGTGGTTAAGAATCCGCCTGCCAGTGCAGGGGACACAGGTTCGAGCCCTGGTCCGGGAAGATCCCACATGCTGCGGAGCAACTAAGCCCATGTGCCACAACTACTGAGCCTGCGCTCTAGAGCCTGCGAGCCACAACTACTGAGCCCACGTGCTACAACTACTGAAGCCCGCGCGCTACAACTACTGAAACCCGCGTGCCTAGAGCCCATGCTCCGCAACAAGAGAAGCCACCGCAATGAGAAGCTCACACACCGCAACGAAGAGTAGTCCCCGCTCGCTGCAGCTAAAGAAAGCCCGTGCACAGCAACAAAGACCCAACGCAGCCAAAAATAAATAAAAAAAAAAAAAAAAAAAAAAAAATAGGTCCATCTCATGTCATTACATTTCCACCTCTCATTAAGCAAATATTTTAGTTACTAGAACATCTAAATAGTTCCATTACAGAAACAAAGTATTTTTTTAGTACATTTGATTAACAATGAATTTTCTTGTGTAATTTTTAAAACTTTTTAACTAATTTATTTTTCTGATTATAAACTAAATATATGTTCATTGTAAGAAGCCTTAAAATTTCCGTAAAGATGCAGAGGGGGGGAAAACACCCACTACTCCTAACACTCACCACCTAGAGGCAATTTCCTTGTATATCAGATTCCCCTGGGACTTTCCTAGAGTTAGAATAAAATGCTGACATTTTTAAAAACTGAAAACTCTAATTTACTGAAAAATGAATATAAATTTTCTGACCTTGGAATCAGGTTTTAGAATAAGATGGTACTTTGGGTTTATATTCTAAAATGTGAATACACGCATACATAGTCTGAAAGGACTCTACACAGTAAGCTATTGATGTTCATAATAAAAGGAAGTCATCAGGTTACATCAGGTTAACAATCTCATTAGCTCTCTTTGGCTCACAGACCATCAGGTTGATTCAAGGGCACCGATCTCTAGAAGTGAGGGAAAAAAAGAGTGTTGCTTTTACACTGTGAATATGAATGATTTCACAAAACGATACCTTTAAAAAATAATATTTTGGTCTAGTCCTCTTAGTTAGTGAAGAGAAAACTGAGACTCTGAAATATTTTCTGGAGCTCCACAGCAAGTTGGTGGCCAGGACTACACTACGTTTCCTGATGGCCATCCAATGTCCTTCCATCCTCCTCAAGGACCCTGGACGTGCCCCTCGATCCAACCCGACAAGATGATGGAGAACAGGGTTCCTAGAGCTAAGGTGAAAAAGGTCACAACCTTGAAAGAACTAAGTTCTGTTTTCACCTCTTACCTACTTAATATCTGTAAGGAAAATTGACCTGATTCTTTTGTATTTATTCCTTTTACAAACATTTCTCAAAGCATATGTCCTTTACAAAAACAAAAATAAACCAAAAAAAAAAAAAAAAGCCTTGCTGATTCCTGTTTAGCTATTAATATTAGTTTACTTCAAACTACTTCTCCATTCTTGGTTACCATCTGCTGATATCTATCTCCATTAAATTCACCTTTTTTTATTTTTTATTTTTTTATAAATTTATTTATTTATTTAATTTTTGGCTACGTTGGGTCTTTGTTGCTGCACGCGGGCTTTCTCTAGTTGCGGCGAGCGGGGGCTAGTCTTCATTGCGGTGCGTGTGCTTCTCATTGCAGTGGCTTCTCTTGTTGCGGAGCACGGGCTCTAGGCGCGTGGGATTCAGTAGTTGTGGCGCATGAGCTTAGTTGCTCTGCGGCATGTGGAATCTTCCCAGCCCAGGGCTCGAACCCATGTCTCCTGCATTGCCAGGCGGATTCTTAACCACTGCGCCACCAGGGAAGTCCCAAATTCACCTTTTTTTAAAGAACGCTTTTTACTATCATGGACAGAAATATTTCCCATAATCTCCATTCTGGAACTGAAGACAAATCAGTGATGTAGAAATTAAGTCCATTCAGCTACCAATAAACTCCCAAATTTAAATTAAATCTTTTCCTCCTTACATACCCTTTCTTAGTTTTACATGAAGATATTAAGAGTCAAGCACTTCCCAGATGGTCAACAGACACATGAAAAGATGCTCAATATTGCTAATCATCAGGGAAATGCAAATCAAAACCACAATGAGCTATCACCTCACACCTGTCAGCATGACTATCATCAAAAAGAACACAAATAACAAATGCTGGAGAGAGTGTGGAGAAAACGGAACCCTCCTGCACTGTTGGTGGTAATGAAAACTGGTGCAGCCACTATGGAAAACAGTATGGAGGTTCCTCAAAAAGCTAAAAATAGAACTACCACATGACCCAGCAATTCCACTCCTGGGTAAATATCTGAAAAAAACAAAAACACTAATTCGAAAAGATACATGCACCCCCATGTTCATAGCAGCATTATTTACAATTGCCAAGATATGGAAGCAACCTAAGTGTCCATCAACAGATGAATGGATAGTATTTCCCTGGTGGCGCAGTGGTTGAGAACCCACCTGCCAATGCAGGGGACACGGGTTCGAGCCCTGGTCCAGGAAGATCCCACATGCCACGGAGCAACTAAGCCCGTGCGCCACAACTACTGAGCCTGTGCTCTAGAGCCCGCGTGCCACAGCTACTGAAGTCTGCGTGCCGCAAGTAGTGAAGCCGGCATGCCTAGAGCCCATGCTCCGCAATAAGAGAAGCCACCCGCAATGAGAAGCCTGCGCACCGCAATGAAGAGTAGCCCCCGCTCACCACAACTAGAGAAAGCCTGTGCGCAGCAACAAAGACCCAATGCAGTCCAAAATAAATAAATAAATTTATTAATAAAAACAGATGAATGGATAAAGAAGATGTGGTATATATATACATATACATAAACACATGGGAATATTATTCAGACATAAAAAAGAATGAAATTTTGCCATTTACAGCAACATGGATGGACTTGGAGGGCATTATGCTAAGTGAAATAAGTCAGACAGAGAAAGATACTGTATGGTATCACTTATATGTGGAATCTAAAAAATACAACAAACTAGTGAATACAACAAAAAAAAGGAGACTCACAGATACAGAGAACAAACTAATGGTTACCAGTGGGAAGAGGGAGGGAGGAGGGGCAGTATAGCGGTAGGGGACTAAGATACAAACTATTAGGTATAAAATAAGCTACAAGAATATATTGTACAACATAGGGAATATAGCCAATATTTTATAATAACTGTAAATGGATTATAGCCTTTAAGAAAAAGAGTCAAGCATTTTGCAAAGCACTTTGTGCCTAATATCAGATTCTAATAGCTAAACAGTTGCTCAAACTTTCTGAATCTCAATTTTCTTTTAATTACGAGTTGCAGACAAAAAGAAGAAAGCAATTCATTCTAACCCACATTTTATTATCTACAATGCAGTTTTCTACTTTATACCCTAAAACCATAAGGCGTTGAGTATTATTTATAAAAATATTGAATTACCATGTTGTATACCTGAAACTAATATAATATTGTTAAGTCAGCTATACTTTTTTTAAAAAAGATGTTATTAAATATAATCAGCTTAACCCAAGGCAAGATATGAAATTCTTATTTTTTAAGAAAGGAGCAATATGTTAAGTAAAAATAATGCTGATAATTTATAGATGGGCATGAAATGGAAAAAGTGGAATTATCAGTTCAGAAGAATCAAATACTTTCTCACACACAAACATATATCCAAATTTTATAGAGGGAGAAAAAACCCCTCAACATTATAAACCAAAACAAACAGAAAAAAAATTTTATGTCAATTTGGAAGCATCACCTATGGTTCTGTACAGGCTTCCCAATGATAAATGACTGAAGAAAGCAACAATAAGAATCCACAGCTATGCTAGGGAAACATCACTATTGAGTGTATTCTCACAAATTGTTAAAATATCACCAGGTCCTAGCTTACACTTGGGATCTGGGCAAGGAATAGGACAAGGGAGGAAAGGTCTATGTTACCTAAAAGGCACCGTGACAGTCATCTGTGACATCGTTATTCAAGTCAGCCTTTCCTTGGAGGATTAACAAGTACCACTTATTGATAGGAATTATCATGGGATGCTCTACAATTTAATAAAAACTGTTTCATCTGAAAAGATTATCTGTTCTCTGTGCCAAAAGTATATGCGGAAATTAAATCCTACTTGAAACATTTCTCGGCCTGTAACCTACGTCCAAACTTCCCAAGACATAAGACAAAGTCCCGGCTCAATCCAATCAGTTATGACCTCCTCCCCAAACCAGGGCACATGGTGGCAAATGAAAATGAGTATTCCAAGGATGGTCTAAAAAATCAAAAAGTGTCACAATGGTACACCAGAGTTTTCTGTTTGAAAATGGTAAATCATCCTACAATGTGAACTAATTACCTCATAGTTTATTTGCTAAGGTTGAGATTTCAAGTACTGGCTATTCTTAAATAGGGGCAATGACATACACCTATTACTGGACATTCATTTAGTACTATTTAACAATCATTAAAACAGCTACCATTTCTTGAGACTCCATTTTATTCCAGGGCTTTAACAGATGGTTTTACATACGTTATCTAGTTTAATCCTCTGAATGACCCTTATCAGGAAGGCTCTAGCCACTCCATTTCACACAGAGGAGAAAACCAGGATGTAGCCCACTGCACCCAGAAGCTTAACCTGGGGCTACTTCAGGCAGACACCTTCCTTAGTAACTGATCTCTCTTGGGAAGGGGGTTTTACCTTAGACCAACAACTCCCCAACTGCGCACCAAGGCACTCGAGAGCTGTAGAAAATGCACAGGGGAAACGTAGGATTTTTGAAAATTTCAAGGGAAACACAGTGTATTCAATGCACTCGACACTGAACCTACAGACTGGAGGAGTCCACAGCTTCAAAATCAGATCCCATTACATTCCTATCAATGACATCATATCTCTGCAAAGCTTGGGTTTTCAGTGGTTGCTGTGATAAAAAGCAAGTGCTGCAGAAAAATTAATGTGGGACAGGAAATGAGATTGGGATCCAATCTGATCCCAAAGTTTGTGCGTGCAGCGCACACACACACACACATCCTCTTTGTAGCTGTGGTTATTTAAGAATGATATAAACATTTTTCTCTCAGTTTATGTGCATTCTTTTTTTTTCAAACAGCTTGTATGTTGTTAAGATATAAATACTTATTACGTTATTTCAACCTAACTACTACTAACTACCTAAATCTAGGGACACTGAAAAAATTACTTAGATACTAAGGGGGCCATGAACCAAGTTTAGGAATCTTTGCCTTAACCAAGAAATGTCAGAATGTGTAAGATTCACGGAGGAGACCTGTGATTCAGCCCAAAGAAATAACTTAAGGTCCCTAACACAAATATCATAACCAGACAAAGAAGAATTTAGGTTAAAACCGTTTTTAAAGGTCACTCTCAGCTGGCTTAATCCTTCAAATCCCATACAATGTCCCCTGGAAAACTGGTATTTTTTTTAAACCCTTCTAAAACACATGCACACAAATTACTGTTTTTCCAATTCTTAGGGACTCAAGCAAAGCTTTCAAAATTACAGCCTCCAAGCTATGTTAGAAGAGACTGGCCCTCCCCGACACAGACAGAACACACCCGCAGAACCTGTGCCAAAGGAAACTGGGGGCAGACCCTGACAGCCAGCCTGCCCATCCCAGCACTTTTGATACTTTCAGCTTTCTGTGGTTTGCATCTTACTCTCAATATCCTGCTTTTACATTCTACAGGAATGCTCCAGGTTATTGTGGAAAGGCTTGTTTGGAAACTTCCCTTCCACAGAGTTTTTCATGTAAGATATTAAGTGTGAAAAGCAAGGGGAAAATAAACACAAAATCCAGACTATCAGTTCCTTGGGGAGAGAGAGAGAGGTAAGTGGAATGCCACAGGGAGGAGGGCTCGGGCCTGCAAGGTTCTGAGGATGCTCTGGTTCTTCAGCTGGGTGATGGGTACTTGGGTGTGCCTTGTGTTCTTATTCTTTAATTTGTACCTCTCCGTTTGATACTTTCTGAATGTATGATATAGTCCACAGTGGCAGCACCAGAATTTCAAAATGCGAGGGCCTTGGGAGTTAAAAGAGTACTTTGTCTCTAAGCAGAGTTGGATCACAAGCCGTCTGCTTTTACTTGGATTATATGCTTATCTGGAGGGGCTCTGGAGAGGCTGATGAGTTTGAGTGGAAAGCTAAGGTTAATTTTTGGTGCCACCACCGAACAAGGAGTTAACAAATTAGCATTTTGTTATCACCCTTGGTTTATACCTCCCAACAACATGCAACCAGTTGTTTTCTGGGCTCTTACTCCTTTTCACCCTTCTTCCACTCTCCCCTCCTCATTTAGAACCTAGAGGGCAGAAAACTCTTCCAATTTTAATTTATATCCCTAATCAAAAAAAAAAAATTCATTTACCAGATACTAAGCACCTGCAAGGGATGATGAAAGATAAATATGTATAGTCCAGCACCTACTACAGCAGAACAACAGGTTGCTACTGCTATTTTAAGGATGGGAAACTCCGTCAGAGACCATCAGTACACTGTGGGACCACCGTGGTCCCAGGGGTGTTTGTGTTCACTGCCCAAGTGCTTCCCACTTCCACTGGCCTAACAGACATTAGCTCAACGTGAATGAGTATCACCACCCAACAGACTCACAAAAAGGATGCCCAACCTTCAAGAGCGCTATGCCAAGCTTTTCACTTGCATCATTTCATTTAATTTCTACAACCACACCACCAGGTTATGTATAATACACCCAGTTTACAATTCTAAAAACTGAGGTTTAAAGAAGTGGGTTTTCCAATGTCACACACCTAACAAGTGGCATCAAGACTCAATCTCTTGGGCTTCCCTGGTGGCGCAGTGGTTGAGAATCTGCCTGCCAATGCAGGGGACACGGGTTCGAGCCCTGGTCTGGGAAGATCCCACATGCCGCGGAGCAACTGAGCCCGTGAGCCACAACTGCTGAGCCTGCGCGTCTGGAGCCTGTGCTCCGCAACGAGAGAGGCCGCGATGGTGAGAGGCCCGTGCACCGCGATGAGGAGTGGCCCCCGCTTGCCGCAACTGGAGAAAGCCCTCGCACAGAAGCGAAGACCCAGCACAGCCAGAAATAAATTTATAAAAAAAAAAAAAAAAAAAGATCAGGCAATAGAGTAAGAAGAAGAAGAAAAAAAAAAGACTCAATCTCATGACCCCAAAGGGGATCTCTTAACCACCACTTAAACCATCCCACCATGCTTTAGGGAAAACATTCTTTTTTTTCTTTTTTGTCTGCGTTGTGTCTTCGTTGCTGCGCGCGGGCTTTCTCTAGTTGTAGCGAGCAGGGGCTGCTCTTCTTTCCAGTGTACAGACTTCTCACCGCGGTGGCTTCTCTTGTTGCGGAGCACGCGGGCTTCGGTAGTTGTGGCTCGCGGGCTCTAGAGCGCAGGCTCAGTAGTTGTGGCGCACGGGCTTAGTTGCTCCGCGACATGTGGTATCTTCCTGGAGCAGGGCTCGAACCCGTGTCCCCTGCATTGGCAGGCGGATTCTTAACCACTGCGCCACCAGGGAAGCCCCGGGAAAACATTCTTGACCCACTCTAGGAAACCGACGCTCCTCTCGGGTCACAAGTAAGACTCCACTTCCCCTCCCTCCCCTCAAATCTACCGGAAGCACCACACTGAAATTTCCAAGACAAGTGTTCGTGAGCTGATGTCTAAACTCAAACCAAACAACGTGCTCGCTCCCTTGAGCCCGGGGAGATGCCACTTGCTAACTCTTTACGGAGCTTAAGTCCAGCCAGAGCGGACCTCCCCGGGGTAGGGCAGCCCCACGGTCCGGCGCCTGCAGCCCTTTGTGGTCCTCGAAGGGGTGAGGGAAGGGGTCAGGCTGCTGTCGCGTCCGAGCCGAGCCCGGTCACTCGGAGGCCTGCCCGCAGGCCCAGGGACGGCGGGGGGCGCTGGCGACCAGAGGGGACCCTCCCTTACGCCCGAAGACGGCCGGCCTCCGCGTCCGGTCTGGGACCCCCGCCCCACCCCACCCCACCCCCCCTTTCTTCAAACTCTTTGAGCTCACTGGAGAAAGAGGAGGGGGACGTGGAAAGACGAGAAAGTTCTCTGCCTCCTCCCACCAAAGTTCTATATTCTAGGGAAGCAACTGAAGGAAAGAGACAAGGGAGGTGCCCCAGAAAGGACCCCCCTCCCGCGCCGGCTTCCCCAGAGGCCGCAGGAAAGGGGGCAACGCGCTCCGTCTGGGACTCCTCCCCAGACAGCGATCTGGGGGCGCTCCCACCCGCGACACAGTCCTCCCGGAGGCCCCCCGAGAGTAGAGGACGCCGGTCCTGGGATGAAGAGGGGTCTCGAAGGGACCCGGCGAGGTCACACGGTACCTTTCTCTCCGTGCCGCTGGGACCGATGCCGGCGACAGGGTGGGGGGCGAGGTGAGACGATGGGCACGGGCTCCCGCTGGCTCCGGCGGCCCCTGGGCCTCGGCGCCGCCCAGCGCCGCCGCCTCTTGCCGCCGCTCGCCGGTCTGAGCTCCCGGGTCTGCGCTCCCCGCTCCCGCAGGTTACCTGTGGCCGAGCCGACGCGCCCGCCGCCCGCTCGGCGCCCCGCCCCTCCCCGCCCCGCCCGCGCTCCTAGGCTGGGGCCGCAGCGCCCCGCAGCGGCCGGTCAGGGCACGGCGGCGGCCCGAGGGGAGGCGGGGCCCCCAGGGCCCTCGGGCTGGCCTTGGCCTGCAGCCAGCTCCCTCCTGGGCCGCTGCCCCTTCCGCGCCCTCCTGAGAGCTATCCTTATAGAGTGAGAGGAACAGCGGATGCAGTTGGGGGAGGTTTTCCTGGCAGGGGTTGCCAGGAGGTTTGTAGGAGGGAGAGGGGATTCGGGAGGAGAAACCATCGCTCAACCTGTGGCCAAGTGTGTATTTCAATATGTTCGTAGTTCACTTAACTGGGATGTCTCAGTAGAAGCTGAACAACAATGATGAATGATCCAGGCTCATTAGAAAGCTGGAGAGAAGAAAGGAAGCCTTTATTCCAAAAAGCTTGTCTGTTAATAGCTTGTCGGAAGCATCCCATACGAAACAGGCAAAAGCATTGAACGTTCCTGCCTCCTATATTCAAATCACACTTTACATACCATTAACTCGGTCTGGTTTTGTCTGTTTTTCACAGTCACTACTTCAGTATCTAGAGGAGTTCCCTGAACATAGCGAGCACTCAGTAAATTATTGTTGAACGAATGTATAAATGAGTAGGACCTCATTCAGCCTTTTGAAGAAGCGCGACAGGTATCTGCTCTCTGAACACAGAGAGCTGGAGAGGGAGGTGGGGAACCCTAGAATGGAGTTTCGGTCTTCCCTGAGCTTATTTTGAACCGGATTTTTCTTATCCCCTCTGAAATAGGCCTGGTTTCCAGGGGAAAAGAAACATGATGATCTCCTACTTTTTCTTAAGATATTTGTCTCCCTCTCTCCTTCAGGGAACATTAGGCAGGAGAAATCCAAACAGCCCTATGCATACCAGAAAAGGGTAAGTGCTTGATTTTCCTCCACTACTTCTGAACTTCCCCCAACCCCAAAGGCATAGCTAGGGTTTTACATGGCAGAGTGTGAAACCTCTCTTCTGAGTATCCTTTGGCTTTCTTCAGATTTGCCCCCATCCCTGTCGCTCCCCATCTAAAGCTGTTAGAACACATTTCCTTTCCCTGCTCATCAGCTCTGGATTTCTCTCCAGGCAGGTCACTGCTGAGTTCTAGGTGCACCCCCAAGGTCAAGGTAAGTACCCATTACCTTTCAACCTGATCATTTCCTTCTTATACTTTTCCAGATTGAAGACTTTTCCTAGCTAGTCCCTTGAATAAACAACCAAAGCTAGAGTGCTCCATTCCTCCGGGAGGCTTTTATGATGTCACCACAAGGTCGAGATGAGATGGAGTTTGAAGTTACATTCATGGGCAGTCAGAGCAATCGCACATTAATCCTGCTGAAAGGAACAGAAGCCAGCCTGTACGACATGTGAATGTTCCTGGGAACTGACTGGTCTGCAGTTGTTCCCAGACCTTAATTAATGGCAATTCCTGGCAGAGGGGCCTCATGAGACCCAAAGCAGGCAGTGGATGAGATGCTTGGAGATCACGCTTGCTTGTCTGCAAGTGGGCACACAGTGTTTGGACAGCTAATGAAAGGAGAATCCTAAAGCTCCCTGTATATGAGGGAGGATCCCAGCCCGCAGTTCCATTCTGCCCCTCTGTCCAGCTCCATCACAGCCAGCCTCATACATCCACCCCACTACCTTCTCCTTCTGCCTCATGAGAAAAAAGTTCTACTCTACCAGTGACAGCTTTCACTGTTCTATGAGAATATAATCTGCTCCTATTTCCAGCAACGTTTCTTTAACGAGTTGACTGCACTAGCTGTCTTTTGCGTCATTAGCTGCAATTGGTCCTTCAGCCCACCATTCTGACTTCCAGCCCTTGCTAAGTCTTCCACTCGAGAAACATTACATGTGCCCCTCCATGATCATACCCTCCTCGTCCTCCAGAGGAAACCACAGTCCGTAATTTTGTGTTAATAATTCTCTTATTGAGGGCTTCCCTGGTGGCGCAGTGGTGAAGAATACGCCTGCCAATGCAGGGGACACGGGTTCAAGCCTTGGTCGGGGAAGATCCCACATGCTGCGGAGCAACTAAGCCTGTGCACCACAACTACTGAGCCTGCACTCTAGAGCCCGCGGGCCACAACTACCGAAGGCTGCATGCCTAGAGGCCGTGCTCTGCAACAAGAGAAGCCACAACAATGAGAAGCCCGTGCACCACAACGAAGAGTAGCCCCCGCTCGCCACAACCAGAGAAAAAGCCCGCGCGCAGCAATGAAGACCCAACGCAGCCAAAAATAAAATAAATTAATAAAATAAAATAAATTAATTTAAAAAATAATAATTCTCATCACAAACATATGTAGCCCTAAATACTGTACTGTTCAGTTTTGCCTGTTTTTGAACTTTTCTGTAAGTGGAATCATTCTGCATGATTCCTATGCAACTTGCTTTTTTCACTTAGCATTCTGTTTCTGAGATTCGACTATTCAGTTCCTCTGTCATATAGTATTTCACTGTAAGAAGATATCACAATTTATTTGCCCAGTTTACTTTTGGACATTGGGTTGTCTCCAGTTCTTGCTATTGCAAACGATGTTGCTATGAACATGCTTAAATATTTCTTCTGAGGCATGTGTGCAAGAGTTTTTAGGATACATATCTAAACTTAATTGTTGGGTCTTAAGGTATGTGTGTGTTCAAATTTCCATGCTAGGTAATGCCAAACTGTTTTCTAAATCCGTTGTACCAATTTTAATTCCCAAAAGCTATGTATGAAAGTCCCCTTGCTCCACATCTTTGCCAGCGCTTGCTTTTTCTGTGGGTATGAATGATTTCTTACTATGAGTGAGGTTTGTATTTCTCCAATTATA
Organism: Balaenoptera acutorostrata; assembly: GCF_949987535.1. Lineage (NCBI taxonomy): Eukaryota > Metazoa > Chordata > Mammalia > Artiodactyla > Balaenopteridae > Balaenoptera > Balaenoptera acutorostrata. Next base: position 69,558,404 of record NC_080077.1, read on the forward strand.
GGTATGATTGTTCATCTTTAATGGTTACTAACTATTCTTGTTTACTCTTTTGTTAACTTCTCATGTCTTTTGCACTGTTTATGTGTTTTGAGAAATCCTTCCTGACCCTGAGGATATAAAAATATTCTACCATATTTTCTTCTAAAAGTTGTAAAGTTTTACCTTTCACATTCCATCTGAAATTAATTTCCCCTCTCATTGCAATGCCAGGGCTATCTTATAATGGGTTTTCATGTTTGTATGGATCAGTTTTAGATGCTCTATTTTGTTCCATTTGCCTATCCCTGTGCTGGTCACATGCAGCCTGAAAATCTACGGTTTTATATTAAATCTTGATTTCTGATTATGGAAGTCCTACCCTGACTTACTTCTTTATATTCTTCGTAAGGATCTCAAGTATTCTTAGCCCTTTGCTCTTCCATAGACATTTATACTTAGTTTGTCAGGCTCCATTAAAAAATTTGGGATTTTGATTTGGAATTGCAGTGAATCTGTGTGGTAGATTGCATTAGTCATTCACAATTATTTGTTCCCTTCCCATCTTTGCCATGCTTTCCTATACTGGTGTAGACTCCTCTGCCCCACTGGTTTGGGGCTTATGTGACTTGCCTTGACCAACACCATGTTGGAGCAGAAGCTTTAAGTATGTGGCGTGCTTTAGTGCTTCTCCTGTTCCCCTTGAGCTTTTGCCCTCTGTTATGAGACTAACATGCCCCAAAGAGTGGCTGCTCCTTCAGCTGGGATCCCAGAATGAGAAGATACATGGAATCACACAGAGCCCAGTATGGCTGTAGGCAGTCTGCAGCCCTCACGTAATGGAAACCAGAACTAAATCGTTTGCTGCTACTGCAATTTGGAGAGAATTGACATCTTTATACTATTGACTTTTCCTGTCTATGTACATGTTTGACATGTCTGTCCATTTATTTATTTATTTATTTATTTATTTGGCTGCACCAGGTCTTAGTTGCGGCATGCAGGATCTTTAGTTGTGGCATGCAGGGTCTTAATTGCGACATGCAGGATCTAGTTCCCTGACCAGGGATTGAACCCGGGCCCCCTGCATTGAGAGCACAGAGTCTTAACCACTGGACCACCAGAGAAGTCCCTGTCCATTCATTTAGAATCTTAGTGACTTCAAACGTTTTACAGCTTTTCATTTTCTGAGATTTATTTTTAATTATCTTGTCTGTTACTATCGCAAGTGATGACGTTTCTGAAAATACACGTTCTACCCTTTTGTTGTCAATAAGAAAAATGTACAGTATGTTTGTTTATTGATCTTATATCTAGCAACATTGCTAAATTCTGTTATTAGTTTTAGTAATTTATAGATTCTTTAGTTTTCTATGTACCTGCAAGTAATGATATTTTCTTCCTTACTTTCCACCCCTTATATCTTTAAATTTTTTTGGTTTATTTTGAGATAATGACAGACTCACAAGAAGTTACAGAAATAGTGTAGAGAGATCAACTATACTTCAAAATAAATAAATTTAAAACATTTTAAGTATAAAAAAAAATTTTTAATAGTATAGAGACGTCCTGTGTACTCTTCACCCAGTCTCCACGAGTAGTTACATCTTACATAACTATAGTACAATATCAAAACATTAAAACAGGGCTTCCCTGGTGGCGCAGTGGTTGAGAATCTGCCTGCCAATGCAGGGGACACGGGTTCGAGCCCTGGTCTGGGAAGATCCCACATGCCGCGGAGCAACTACGCCCGTGAGCCACAATTACTGAGCCTGCGCGTCTGGAGCCTGTGCTCCGCAACAAGAGAGGCCGCTACAGTGAGAGGCCCGCGCACCGTGATGAAGAGTGGCCCCCACTTGCCACAACTAGAGAAAGCCCTCGCACAGAAACGAAGACCCAACACAGCCATAAATGAATGAATAAATAAAAAAAAATTAAAAAAAAAAAAAAGATTGCCTTAATTTAAAAAAAAAAAACATTAAAACAATATCAAAATATTGGCATGGGTACAATGTGTGTAAAGCTCTATGAAATCTTACCACATGTGTAGCTTCATGTAACCACCATCACAATCAGGATACAGAACTATGCCATCACCACTGGTGCTACTGGATTTCAGTCACTTCCAACCTCCTCCCCACACCATCCCTAACCCCTGACAACCACTAATCTCTTTTCCATCTCTACATTTTGTTATTTCAAGAATATTATATAACTGGAATCATATAGCATATGAACTTTTGAAACTGGCTTTTTTTGGGTCAGCGTAAATGCCCTTGAGATCCATCCAAGTTGTTCTATGTATCAACAGTTCATTCTCTTTATTGCTGAGTAGTATTCCATGGTAGGGCCGTGCCAGTTTGTTGAACCAGTCATCTGTTGAAAGGCTTCTGGATTTTTTACAGTTTTTGGTTATCATGAATAAAGCTGCTATGAACAATTGTGCACAGGTTTTTAGTTTTGTTTTTTTTAAAAAACATCTTTATTGGAGTGCACAGGTTTTTATATGAACATAAGTTTTCATTTTTCTGAGGTAAGTGCCCATAAGGGCAATTGCTGTGTTGTATAGCACAATAGTTGCATGTTTAATTTTATAGGAAACTACCAAACTACTTTCCAGAGTGGCTTTTTCCTTTTACATTCCCACTCCTGATGTATGAGAGATCCAGTTTCTCTGCATCCTTGCCAACATTTGGTGTTGTCACTATTTTTTTATTTTAGCCATTTTGATAGCTATATAGTGGTAACTTATTGTGGTCTTAATAATTTGTATTTCTTTAATGGCTAGTGGTAATGAACATTTTTTTCTTTTTCTTTTTCTTTTTAATAATCCAACGGTCTTCTATTTTTTTTTTTACACCTATTATGCCATGAATTCATAGGAAATGGGTTCTAGCAGCTCAGGCTCCTTTCCATTGGTTCCCACAAAGTGTGCCTCTCTGGGTGAAGCAGGCTGGAACTTCAGTGGAACCCAAGTACCTTTTTCTTTGGCTTCCTTCTTTTTCTGACCATTTTCCTTCACACGTTTCAAAAAGCTACCTCAACTCTTGGAGTGCATAATATGTTCAATACGCACATTAATTCTATTGGCAAGAATCTTACCATTAACCTGTTTGTTTACAGTAATGCCAACAGCATGCTGGGTAACACTCAACATACTCTTCCAGGTTTGCCATGGGAACATTTGTGGGGCATTCCTTTTTGAACAGGGCCCATTCCCTTGATGCCTACAATATCACCTTTATTGCAAATTCACATGTATGCGACCAAAGGAACAACTTCTGTTTTCTGAAAGGCATACAGCAGATGCCTTACCTCTTTCCCTTTGGATCGGTCATTTGGGTAAATACTGGAAGCCAAAAGGCTAAACATCTTTTCATGTGCTTATTTGACACCCCTATATCCTCTTCAGTGAAATGTCTCTGCTTGTCTTTTGGTTATTTTCTAATTGGATTTTTTTTACTGTGGAGTTTTGGAAATTCTTTGTATATTCTAGATATGAATCCCGTGTCAGATATGTGGTTAATGAATATTTTACTCCGCTCTGTAACTTGTCTTTTCATTCTCTTAACAGACTCTACAGAGAAAAAGGTTTTTTGGGTTTTTTTTTTTTGTTTTTTTTTTTCCGGTCATGCCACGAGGCTTGCGACCAGGTATCAAACCTGGGCCACGGCAGTGAAAGTGCTGAGTCCTAACCACTGGACTGCCAGGGAATTCCCAAAAGTTTTTAATTTCGATGAAGTCCAACTTATCGATTTTTTTCTTTTATGGATAGTATGTGCTTTAGTGTCACAATCCTTTTGTCTTTTTTCCTATCTTATTATGCAATCAAAGACTTCCAGTACACTGTGGAATAGGTGTGATGGTAGCGGGCCTCCTTCTCAGTTCCTGATCTTAAGCTACTGATTATCTGATCTGTCTCCCTCCCTCACTTTCAGTTATAAAGATAAAGGGCCATGTTTATCAGTTAAAATGTGTTTGGCTGCTGGAAAGAGTGTGCTTGACTAGAGTGGTTTAAACACATAAAAAATTATGTAATAAAAATATCTGGGTCTAGGCTCTTTCTATTATTCTACTGTACCACCTCAGTACTGGCTTTTGTCTTTGGCTCGACATCTAGGCAGGAGAAAGGGGCAGGCCTTCTCACTGTGTTTATTTTAATTTGAGAACAAATTCTTTACAGCTGCCCCTTAAATCTATTTTTCCTTACGTGTCATTGATCGCACCTGGGTCACAAAGGTGAGGGGCTGGTTATCATACCCAGCATAAACCAATCATGATTCAACCTCTGAGCCTGGGCTTCCTTCCTCGAGTATGTTGATACCCAAGAACAGTTAAGGATATCAAACTAAGGACAAAGTGGTAGGGGGATTATGACACCAACAATCTCTGCCTGACTTTGTTTGACTTTGTATTCCCTGTGCCTGGCCACATGAGGCACATGGTAGATATATTTTGAAGTTTCTCTTCAGCTTTTCCCCCTTTCGTTCAGAGCTGTCTCCCCACTCATGAGGGTAGACCTTTGCAGCCACAAGCTGCACCCCCAGCCATAGTGGACTGGGCCATTAATTCAGCATACTTATTGGAACTGGACCACCATCAAGCTACCATATTGCACATAAAATACAATGTAAATGGTGCGCCTAAGAATTGTGCTTCATAGAGGTTCTGACCACCGTGTTAGCCACTGAGAACAAAACGATGAGCACAGCAATGGTCCTGGAGTCTAGTGGTGAATACAGTCCTCAGTCAAATATTAAATGATAGCTGAGGTACGTGTGCTAAAGGAGTAGCAGTATACGGTCTTATGTAAAATATGATTGGGGCATTAGGAATGGACTACTGGCCTAAACTCAACTAATCAGATTTTCTTGCCTAGGAATCAAAAATAATAACAGCTAAAACTTATATTGTGCTCACCTTGAAAAATGGTTTTACATAGTTTAATGGATTTAATTCTTTCCACAACACTATTGAGGTATATAACATTATAAACAGTTGAGAGATGAGGAAATCAAGGCACAGAGAGGTTAAGTTTCTTGGTCTAGGTCACACAGCTAGTTAGTGGTGGAACGAGGATTTGAACCCAGGTAGCCTAGTTCCGGAAACTGGGCCCACTATCACTGAGCCTGGAAAGGTGGAGCAGCCGTCTCCTGCCATCTGGTGGGGGAAGCACAGAAAGCCAGGTTTCATGCAGAGAGACAAGAAAGAAGTGAGAAGTACAGAGAAGCAAAACCAAGTTCCCTTTCCAATGAAGCTGTGATTATCTCCTGATATATCCTGAGACACCTTTCCTAGGATCCTATGAACATGACATAACTTCTGAATTCACCGATAGGTATATGATCACGTTTCATCCATCCATCCCTCCTTCCCTCCCTCCATGTATAAAGGTTATATGTTGTATCAGTTAGGATACGTTTTACTGCAAAGTTCAGAAAACCCCACCTTCAGTGGTTTAAGTAGAACTTCCCAACTGGTTTGCCACCACTACTTGTGGGCCATGAATGGGTTACTGATATGGCCAAGTTATTGATCCCCCTCAGCCTTTGGGACAGCTGGGCAGGGTCTGAGGCGGCCAAAGTCTCTGGACCAGTCACCTCCGGCTGCCAGCAGCCTGTCCATTTAGGTCAGTGTACCAAATAAATATGTGCGCCTTGACTGGTCAAGGTAGGGAAGCACTGACCCAAGGAATGGACTTTTAATTTTCCCATGAAATAAGAAGTTTGGGGGTAGGCTTTTACAGGTTTGAGTACAGTAGTTCAGCAAGGTCATCCAGCTTCTTTCTTTCTATTCTGCCATTTCCAGGACAGGCTTTTAGTCTTAGGCCTGTTACCTGCAAGATGGCTTTCCTAACTCCAAGTACCATGTTCTCACACAACTGTGTTCAAAGCAGGAAAGGCTGGTGGGGGGGGGGGTGGTCAGGGGGCTCTTCTGATACCCTGACCTCTTTTATTAGGAAGCAAACCCTTTCCTAGAAGTTCCCCAGCAGGATTCCCCCTATCTTCTTACTGACAAGACGTGAAGGAGTCTCAGAGTTTGAGTACTATCTGACTTTCCCCATTGCTCGTTTGGGAAACAGGAGAAGAGAAGGGGTTTGGGGATGGATGGTAAGTAGCTGACCGACAGCATCTGCCATGTTTTTAGGTAACATTAAGTGCTATGTATAAGTGACAGTTCCTAGATTTCATTCTTGTAGATTTTTCTTATGGTTTTAAGTATTCTTTATTGAGGTATAGCTGATTTATAATATTATATTAGTTTCAGGCATACAACATAGTGATTCAAAATTTTTATAGATCATCCTCCATTTAAAGTTATTATAAAATATTGGCTATGTTCCCTGTGCCATACAGTATATCCTTGTAGCTTATTTATTTTATACATAGTAGTTTGTACCTCTTAATCCCCTACCTCTACTTGCCCCTCCCCCCCTTTCCTTTCCCCACTGGTAACCACTAGTTTGTTCTCTATATCTGTGAGTCTTTTTCTGTTTTGTTATTTTCATTTGTTTTATTTGTTTGCTTGTTTTATTTTTTCAGATTCCACATGTAAGTGATATATAGTATTTGTCTCTGGGTTGATCCTGTCTGGGACTCTCTGTTATTCCTGGACTTGGATGTCTATCTCCCTTCCCAGGTTAGGGAAGTTTTTAGCTCTTTGTAGTCAGATATGTTCTCCCTCCTTTCTCTCTCTCTCCTCCTTCTGGGACCCTAATAATGTGAATGTTAGTACACTTGATGTTGTCCCAGAAGTCTCTTAAATTGTCCTCATTTCTTTTTATTCTTTTTTCTTTTTTCTGTTCGGCTTCAATGATTTCCATTACTCTATCTTCCAGCTGACTGATCTGTTCCTCTGTATCACCTAAACTACTGTTGATTCCTTCTAATGTATGTTTCATCTCAGTTATTGTATATTTTGTCTCCGTTTGGTTCTTCTTTATATTTTCTAACTCCTTGTTAAAAAATTTCTAACTTCTCACTCTGTTCATCCATTCTCCTCCCGAGTTCTTTGATCATCTTTATCATCATTACCTTGAACTCTTTCTCAGGTAGATTGCCCATCTCCACTTCACTTAGTTCTCCTCCTGGGGTTTTAGCTTCTTCCTTCATTTGGAACATGTTCCTCTGTTACCTCATTTTGCCTAGTTTGCTCTTTTTATTTCTATGTATCTGCTAGGTTGATTTTGTTTCCTGACCTTGGAGAATTGGCCTTCTGAGGAGACGTCCTATGCACCCTGGCAGTGCACTCCCCTCTGGCCACCAGAGCTATATGCTCTAGGGATGCCCCCATGTGGACAACATGCATACTTCTGTTGTGGTGAGCTGATTACTTTGGGCAGTCTGGTAGGCGTGGCTGGGCCTCAGTCTGCTTGGTTGCCAGGCCCTGCCTTGTGCAGAGGCTGCCGGCCACTGGTTGGTGGGGCTGGGCCATGAGGCGGTTGGCGGTGCAACCCTAGTGGGTCTTGGGTCTAGTGCTGGCTCATTGGTGGGTTCTGGGGTGGGTGCTTGTGGGGCTGGGATTTCTGAATTTAGTGTTGGCCTTCTGGTGGGTAGGGCCAGTTCCTGACACGGCTGGCTGCAGGTCCTGGGCTTTCCCAAAGTTGGTACTGGCCCACCAGTAAGTGGGCCTGGATCCTGGAGTGGCTGGCTAAGGAGTCCAAGGTATCTCAGAGCTGGTATTGGCCTGATGGTGGGTGAGCCCAGGGCCCTGGGGGCCCCAGGGCTAGTGCAAGCTCACTGGTGGGTGGAACCAGTTCCCAGGTATTCTGGCTGCAGAGCCCTGGGGGTCCCAAAGCTGGTGTCAGCCCACTGGTAGGTGGTGCTGGATCCCAGGGCCACTGGCTGAGGGCCCCATGGTGAGCGAGAGCTGGAGTTGGCCTGGTGTTGTGCAAGGCTTGAGGCCTGGTATCCTGGAGCTGGTGCTGGCCTGCTGGTGTGTTGGCTGAGTCCTGACAAGGCAGGCTGTGGGACTGTGGTCCTGGGGCTGGTGTCCACACATTGGTGGATGGGTTTGGGGTCCAGGAGCTCCCAGGGCTGGTTCTCACCTACTGGTGGGTGAAGCTGGGTCCTGGGACTAGTGCCAGCCCACTGGTGGGCAGAGCCAGGTCCTGGGGTCTCTACCTGCAGGACTCAGGGGTCCCAGAGCTGGTGTCGGACTGCTGGTAGGCTGAGCTGGGGCCTAACAGGTCCCAGGGCTGGTGCTGTCCTGCTGGTGGGTTGGCTGGGTCCTGCCATGGCAAGTTACAGGGCTCTGGTTGTCCTGGGGCTTGTGTCTGCCCACCAGTGGGTGGAGCTCTGTCTTGGAATCTCTGGCTGCAGGGCCCTGAGCGTCCCAGGCCCAGTGCCTGTGCCCTGGTGGGTAGGGCCAAGTCCTGGGTCCTCTGTTGGACAGGGCCATGTCCAAGGGCAGCTGTGGGCTCAGGGGCTCTTAAGGAAGCCTGCCTGCTGGTAGGTGGGGCTGTGTCCCTACCCAGGTAGTTGCTGGGCCTAAGGCATCCCAATACTGGTGCCTACAGGCTGGTGGGTGGGGGCAGGGCTGGGTCCTGAGGCTAATAAACTAGAGGGAGGGTTCCAAAATTTTTTGCTAGCACCAGCATCCATGTGGTAGAATGAGCTCCCAAAAATGGCTGCCGCCAGTGTCTGTGTTCCCAGGTTGAGCTCCAATTGCCTCCTGCCTCTCTGGGAGACTCTCCAAGATCAGCAGGTGGGTCAGACCCAAGCTCCTTTCAGATTACTGCTTCTGCCCTGGGTCCCAGAGCAGGTGAGATTTTACGTGCGCCCTTTGAGAGTAGAGTCTCTATTTCCCACAGCCCTCTGGGTCTCCCGAAAGTAAGCACCACTGGGGACTTGCCTCGCAGTTCAGTGGTTAAGATTCTGCGCTTCCAATGCAGGGAGCATGGGTTCAATCCCTGGTCAGGGATCTAAGATCCCACATAGCGTGTGGTGCAGCCAAAAATAAATTAAAAAAAGTAAGCACCACTGGCCTTCAAAGCCAAACTTTCTGGGGGTTCATCTTCCCCGTGCAGGACTCTCGGGCTGGGGAGCCTGATGTGGGGCTCATACCCCTCACTCCTTGAGGAGAAACTCTGCAATTGTAATGATTCTTCCATCTGTGGGTTGCCCACCCAGGGATATAGGTCTTGACTGTACTGCAACTCCTCTCCTCCTACCTGTCTTGTTGTGGTTCCTTCTTTATATCTTTAGTTAGAGAAGGTCTTTTCTGGTAGGTTCTTGTCTTTCTCATCAACAGTATCTCTGTGAATAGTTGTAATTTTGGTGTGCCCGTGAGAGCAGGTGAGCTCAGGGCCTTCCTACTCCAGCATCTTGGGAACTCTCTCATTCTTGTGGATTTTTAATAAGGTCATTTGTCTTGGAGAATCTGCTTTTTTGTATCACTGAAGTTAGTGTAACCCTCCCAGCCAAGGCAGGGGTTGCCAAGTCCAAACTGATCTACAGATGTGGAGCTGTTGGCACCTCTGTTTGGCTGACTCTACAGTCAAGACATTTCTGCTCTCATGTTACGGCACCATTTATGTCAGAAGCTTATCCTTAAAAATCCATATGAATAAAAAGTTAACTTTTTATGGAAGTCCATATGTAGCAATTCCATCTCACTAGTTTGGAACTTTTACAAATGTCATCTTCAGTTCCTTCATGGCTTGTAGTTGGAAAAATTCATTATTTATACCAAAGACAACATGATAGACATCTAAGAAACGGCCAAAATCACAGGATTAAGGTAGCTTACCTTGTGGCCATATACAGTAACTAGAATGTTAGAAATCAAGGACCTTGATTCACCTCCCATCCCCCAATCCTATTCCTATCTGGGTCTTAACTTACTTTAATAAATGGCATTACCATACGTCTAGTTGCTCAAATCAAATGTCTGGTAGGAGTCATTTCCCTGACCATCCATGTTAATTAAGCTATCAATAAATCTGATCTAGTCTACCTCCAAAATTTATATCAAATCTATCCACTTCTCTCGGTTTCCACCGTCTCCATTCATTTCACTTATGGACTACTAAAGTGATCTCCTGTTCTTCCACCCTGAAATCTACAATCCATTTTCCCCACATCAGCCAGAATATGTTCATCAGCCATCAGCTGCTATGTAACAAACCACCCCATATCTTAATGGTTTTAAAAAAACCAGCTATTTTATTTGTTCATGATTCTGTGGGTTGGCTGGCAGGGTTCAGCTGTAACAGCAAGTCTGTGTTTCATGCAGAGTGGGCTGGACTTGCTCATGTGGTTGCAATTTGGGCTGGAGAATCCAAGTTGGTGTCACTCACATGCCTGGCCCCTCGGATGGACGGCTGGAATTCTGGGGCCTCTATATTCCTGTGTTCTGGAACGTTTCAGGGCCTCTGTATCCATGGGGCCTCTCCAGTAAGCTAGCCCAGACTTCTTTTCATGGTGGCTAAAGGCACCAAGAAAGTGAAAAAGGAAGTAGCAAGGTCTTTTATGACCCTATCTCAGACTTTACACAGTGTCACTGTCACTTCTGCTGCATTTTGTTAGTTAAAGCAAGTCCCAGAGCCTGCCCACATTTAAGAGGAGGGAAAATAGGAGGAAGGAGTGGCAAAGTCACATTTGCAGAAGGGCATGTGGGATGGCATGATTGTTGAGGCCATCTTTGGAAACAATCTAGCAGCGTGAGCTTTTAGAAATGTAAACCATGCATTTCACCTCCCTTTTTAAAACTCTTCAATGCCTCAGTGGCACTTGGAATAAAATCCAAACTCTTTATCCTGGTGGAGAAGACTACCTGTTTCTCATGACTACCACCCTCCCCCTCTCCCATCACACTGATATATTGTTCCTCCAACACCAAGTCCTTTCACTTCTCCTTGATTTTTCCAACTGTGGAGATACCTTCCAGGGGAACATGCTCTACCCTGACTCACTTGGCTGTCTGTCTCCGTCTCACGGTCAACTCAAATGTCACCTTCTTTGAAAAGTCTTCTCTGGCGACCCCATCTAAATCAGGCTCCTTCTCTCATCCCCGGTTTCTCTCTTGTCTCTCTCTGTTTATTTCCTTCAAAGTACAGCCCTAAAAATCTAATTGTCTTCACGTTCATTAAAAAAAAATTTGTAGACTATTAAAGAGATAAAGTTATCAAATATAAGTCTCTATAAAGGCTACAAATATGTTTGCACATTTAAAGCAGGATATTTCCCTCTGCGGAGGGAAACCAGGAGACTGTAAGGCCGGTGAGGGGGGCAGGTTGGGGGAAGACACATTTCATTGAATATTCTTTTATGCTGTTTGACTATTTACCACATGCATGTTCTTAAAATATCAAAACATTATTTTAGTAAAATATATTTAATGATGGTTTGCCTCAGTGGATATGATTTAATGATTTCATCAGGGCATCAACTGTCTTAGGAGAACTGGAGACTCTGAGCTGCCCTCTTGAAAAATTTGGCTTTCCTGGATTAGCAGGAGTGCAGCAAGACTCTGTAGAAGGCTCTTTCCTTTGTTTGCTTCATCAAGAGAGAATTAATGGCTTTAAATACATATTTAAAAAGAAAGCCTTAAAGGCTTTCAACATGTGAATCCCAGGAACCAGGTGCAATGTCATCAGATGCCTCAAAATACCCCAAGATGCAGGGCTGTAGGCTGTATTTAATTGCTTGCCCTATTCAGGACTGCAATTATTCTGCCTGTACAGGTCTCTTTTAAATAGCTCACATGTTCCTTGTCACAAAGCATCTAACTGGTAACAGTACAATAATTCACTAAAATAAGGGCACAAACTTCTGGCCTTTAAAATTCAAATTTTAAACAAAAATACACTTAGATGTTATAGTTTAGCTAAGCATGTAGTACAATAGAGCCATATTAGCCAGAAAGGGAACTAAATCACTTGCTTTTTTTTTTTTTTTAATGATCTAGGTTTACTTTTTAATTTTTTTGGCTGCGTTGGGTCTTTGTTGCTGCGCACGGGCTTTCTCTAGCTGTGGCGAGCAGGGGCTACTCTTTGTTGCGGAGTGCGGGCTTCTTATTGCGGGGGCTTCTCTTGTTGCGGAGCGTGGTCTCTAGGCACGCTGGCTTCAGTAGTTACAGCACGTGGACTCAGTAGTTGCAGTGTGTGGGCTCAGTAGTTGTGGTGCAGGGGCTTAGTTGCTCCGCGGCATGTGGGATCTTCCTGGCAGGGCTCGAACCCGTGTCCCCTGCATTGGCAGGTGGATTCTTAACCACTGCGCCATCAGGGAAGTCCCTCACTTGCTATTTGTGTTCCTAATAAAAGGAGTGATGGTGATCAACAATTTTATTATGACAAGTAGTTTTCTAACTTTTGTTCATTAGGAAGCTTTTCAGTTTTTCTTCTTTTCCCTCCTTTCAGTGAATCCTGTAAATTAGTGGCCTGAGACAACAGACCCATTTTTTAGTGTCTATGTATGTTTTGGTTCTTTACCTAGGAGATTGGGAGCCAGCTTTTCCCTTCCCCTTCTCCCTTTTCAGTTTCAGGCCATAATGTAATTGACTTCAGCTTTAATGCCATTAAATAGGAACAGGTCTAGTGTCCAGCTGAGTTCCAAAGTAGTTTCACCATCTGGTACCTTCCATGTGGTACCTTGGGTGAATATTTCTTATGTGTAAATTAAGGACAATAATATTACTTAATGGGAATATTTTGAAGGTCATATTATTTTGGAAGAACGCCTTCCTTATTCATGTCTTTTTTTTCCCCAATATTAGTTGGAAAATTTTGGCAAAAGACAAATCTCATATTTCATGATGCTACAAAATATCTCTGAAAGTTGAGTTTTTTTAGAAAGGAAGGGTTAGCAAAAATAGAATAAACATTCCATAGTCATTATACTGTAATTCCTTCCAATCTTCAGGCAGTCTGGTTGCACTCTTGTAGAGCATAGTTCATATTTACCTCACTGTGGCATCTCCCAGGGTTTAGAGTAAGTAGAAAATTTGGTTTCTGTTTTTCCCTGAAGTTTCTCTCAAAAATATGCCTGGCCATGTACTGTATAACTTCCTCCCTTCTTTTCTTTCATTCATTTCATAAACGTCAGCACCTATCATGTATGTGGCAACCTGCCATGGTTACATACAACAGCAAAAACCAAGAGTAGCCCAGAGACAAATCCTCACATTCTTGAGAACGCCCTCCTGGGGAGACGTCACAGAGCCTGATCTCCAGGCCAGAGTGATCCAGGCGGTAGCTAGTTCACTGAGCAGATCCCATACCGAGTGTCTCAAAGGCTTTCAGGGTTTAGTGTCTTTCTATTTTTATTTAATTTCTAAAAGGATCCACACACACGACTTTTAAAATTTAAAAATCTCTAAGATATTTTTCAACATTTTCTTTATTTGAAAGCTGACAGTATTGAAATGATAACAGAAAAGAAGGAAAGCAATAAAGATTTTTCCTGTTCTGTTCACTCAAACTTTATCAATACTGTACATTTCTGAAATGACAGTGAATTTGAATCTCTTAAACCTGTACATGACTCTTATCTACCTTGGGGTGGAGCAAAATTGAGGATTTGGCTTTTATTGATTTCATGTGTGTGTGTGGATTTGTTCCTTTTTTTCTCAAGAATGGTCAAATTCTCAAATATCCTAGGGTATGCTCCAATCTCCTGCTGGTGTTCCCCCCATCAGGATCTCTCTTTTGAGGGGGGGGGGGAAGGCAGAGAACCATGAGGTATCTCCGTTTTTCTTGATCTCAGGCACAGAGGGGTCTTTGGCTTAGCGATTGTCCTGCCTGAACACCTGAGTCCCCAAGGCATACACAGTCAGCAAACAGCCCAAAGGATGTCCTGATGGTCTGGGCTGACCTTTGGACTGGCTTCTAGGGCCCCATATATAGCCCTCTGCACTTTGAATCAGGCCAGCTCAACAGTTCTCCAGGCTGGTGGTTTGTTCTGGGATAACTGAAAGTCTGCAAACCACTCTAAAAGAGCCTTCTTCCCAGGTACTTCTTTCTTTAAACAGAATGGATGAAGATGGACTAGGAAGATTACTCCTAGAATAATTTCCTCTGATAAGAGCGAGTAGAGCCTGCTTGTGCTGGATATACTATTTGCCCCTACCCCTGCCCCTGGAACCCACTGCCCTCCCGACCCAATCTCTGAGTCCTCGACTAGGTTGCAGTCTCTCTAGCCCTTTGGCGTCCAGTTGGATTTGGACAATGGGAACCACTTTCAGGAGAATGAAGGGAATTCCCTGGCGGTCTAGTGGTTAGGACTCTGTGCTTCCACTGCAGGGGGCCTGGGTTCAATCCCTGGTGGGGGAACTAAGATCCTGCAAGCCGGAAGCACGGCTAAAAAGAGAAGAATGGAGGGTGGGAGGCAAGAGAGGTCAGTGTATTCCTTCCCACTGCTGTCTCCTTGACAGGAGGTGGCTCTGGCAGTGTCTGCTTCCTCACCAGCTATAGCTCCTGTTTTGAGCCCCCTGACCAGGACTCTAGTTCCCTTCCGTTACACCAACTAGTTTAGGGGAGATAACCTCTTCCCACTGTTGCTAATCCCTGTGTTGATCCCTAAACTCTGCCCACATCCTAGTAAATTGTCCCTTTTACTTTATAAAGCCTTTTAAATTAAAATCTTTGCATGTGTCATCTATTTTTCTCCTGGGAAGGACCTTGACTGCTACAGCCATACATGTTGTACTGCCTCCACCTGGAAAATCCCCAAACCTTTCCGGGATTAGAAGCAGCCACCTCCTAGAAGGTGTCTGCATCCACCTTCAACACCTACAGCTACTACAAAATCCAGGACCGGAGTCATGATTTGCTAGACTGGGATTTCTTCCAGCGCAGGAACACTGTTCTGAGCCTACGTGGAGGCCCGCACCCTCACCCCTTAGCCCAGCCCCCTGGCATAGAGTAGGTTCTCCATCCAAATTCCCTACCTAGGCAGCACCCTGGGGCCCCAAGAGCCTCCAGCCTCAGCTCCCTTCCTCCTCTTCTGTCTCCCCACACCACCTGCGGAGCTGCTGGCACCTGTAGAATCTGGATTATCCTGCTGGCCAGCTGGTTTATTTCTCATTGTGCTTGACAGAAGGAAGTTCATCCACGTGATCTTTTGCAGTATCCAGAAAGGGCGGGTACGGTCTGTCCTGTGGTGAAAAGCTTGTGGAGGAATGCCGGTTTCAGTCTCACTCTCACACTGCTGCGAGTCTTGTCTCCCCGTCCACCGCCCCTCTCTCCCCCCAGAAGCCTTGAAACATTTTATTTTGAGGTGTGGGATTTGGGATTACAGTCTATTCAACAGTGAGACAGGAGGAGGTGGCTATGAAGAGCCCCTCGGTGTGTTACACACCTGAGACCTTTGCCCAAACGCCGCAGAGGAATTATTATTCAGGCTAGGCAGCCACGAGGCATGTTATTTTTTTAAAGAACATTTACAGCTGGGTAGGCCTGATTAGTGAATACGTCTGTTTTCTTGGTGGGAAGCACTTTGAACCACAAACGCGCACTAAAAGGCAATTGCTATGGAGACTGCGCCGCCTGTGCGGCGCATTTCTCTAGAGTTTTCTTCTCGGGGCGCTTCAGCATCCACGGGGTGTCCTAGGCACGCCGCTCGGAGAGGGGGCCTGGGCGCAGCAGAGTTCAGGGCGGGGGGCAGGCCACTTGGGACTGGAACCCTCGGCCGGGACCGAAAGCTGGAGAAGGCCGCCCTAGGTAGCGTGTGTGTGTCGGCGGTGGGCGGGGAGAGGCTCTCCGGGTGCGCGGTACCCCAGCTCGCCCGCCTGTGCGGGGACCACGTGCAGGAGGGGCGCTTGGGGGCCCAGGGCCAGCAGCCGCGGTGGGTGACTGCGCCGCGTCCCGGGTCCCCGGGTACCGGGCGAGTGTCTGTGTGCGCTTCTGGGTGGGTGGAGGGCCCCGCGCCGGCCTGCTCCCGGTTGAGTGTGTGTGCGCGGCCTCGGCCCAGCGCCCCAGCGAGCGGTGCTCCCGGGAAAGCGCGCGCGCGCCCGTGCGGTGTGTGTGTGTGAGTGTATGACAGTGTGTGTCAGGTGACTTGGGTCACGCAGTCTCCCTCTCCCTCCTCTGGGGAGGAACTGCCGCGCTCTGGCTGACTCCTCCGCCGGCGGGCGGGCGGGCGGGGCAGGGGGGCTCCGGGCGCGCTGGGAACGGCGGGACCCAGACCTGGACGCCGACCGCCGCGGGGGACGCGCGGTCCCCGCCTCCGCCCGCGAACCTCGGGACAAAACCCCAATTCAGAAATAGGTTGCGAGCGGCAGGCCGGGAGGTTTGGCGCCCCCCACCAGAGACCCCCGTCGCCCCCGGGACGGCCGGCCGTGGGCGCGATGAGCCAGGTGCTGGGGAAGCCTCAGCCGGAGGAGGAGGAGGACGACGACGAGGAGGAGGATGAGCTGGTGGGGCTAGCGGGCTACGGGGACGGGCCCGACTCCTCGGACGCCGAGCCGGACAGCGGGACGGAGGAGGGAGGTGAGCACCGGGTCCCCCGCTCGGCCCCGCGCCCCGAGCGTCCTCGGCCCGCACCCCCGCCGAGCCCGGCGCGCGGGCAGCTGACTTGGAGGGGATCCAGGCAAGCGGAGTTGCGGGGTGGGAGTGGGGAGGGGCGCCAGAGGAGCCGCGGCGAGATGCAAAATGGGGGAGCCCGGGTGCAGGCAGCGGAGCGGGGGCCGGGATCGGTGGAGAGGGCAGAGAGGAAGCGTCTAGGCAGGAGGAACGCGCGCTCTCTGGCAGTTCCAGGGCCAGTACCTCCCCCACGCCTCACCCCGAGCTCTCCTCAGGGTCTGGGGGTTAGAGAGGGGAGGGGACCGCCCGGCGCGCCCTGGGATCTCTCCCTGAATGCTGCTGTCGGAGCCGGGGTCAGATGTCGTGGCTAAAAAAGGCAGCCGGCGGCAGCGTGACTGGCAGGGTCGTCGGCAGCTGCGGGTGTCAGTCTTGCCCCGTGTCGCCGCGGGAGGGGTCCCGGGGCCGCCCAGGTCGGCGGCGTGGAGGCACCGGTGGAGGGGCGGAGGGATGCACCCAGGTGATAAGGAAGTCGCCGTGTGGCCGCGGGTATCCAGAGATCCAGGCAAATAAGGTTGTTAGGACACCTTATCTCTGCTCAGCGTCACCACCTGGGCATGGCAGCGCCTGCCCTGGAGTGAGCGCGGGGCGGGGGAATACGGAGCCGCTCAGAAGCAAACTCTGTTTCCTGTTCAAGAAGCAGGATTTAGCAATTGTTCAGCCAGCGGGGGCTTCCTGCGTTTAATTCTTAAGGACTAAGGGAGTTGAGAGCTTTTTAGGATTCCAGAAAGGTTCATCTTTTTTGTTTCCCTCCAAATCGAGGAAAAAGTCCTTTATTGTAAGGTCTTTTGGAAAGGTCCGTAGAATGAGGCTGGTAAACGTAACATCTAGGTGGAACTGTCAGCTTCCTAAAGAAGGAACTAACTTTTAAAATGTTCACTTGGCAGAAATTGCATAAGGGATAAAAAGTACTTTCGTGACTGTTGATTTTGAAGAACTTTTATTGAAAATTCACTGGACTTGTTTTAAATTCTCCATACAAACAAAGCCTTTCTCTTGGGGGGGCAGTTTTCATTATTTTACCTATGGTGAGTGCTACTTTCAATTAATCAGAAAGGGAAGATTGTTAACTAAACCTTGAGCCTGATAGATGAGAAAGGAGCTTTCCAAGTCACCCTTTTTCAGTGTCTGGTCCCCAGGGAGCATTTGTACTAATTCCCTATTTGCTTAAACTCGTGTGTGCACCTGTGCGCCTCTCTCTTCTGCACTCCCCATAACTGGTCCCACAGTCGAGCAGGTGGCCACATTTTTGTAGATAAAGGCTTTCAACCCTTTTGTTGGAGTCTCTAGGGCTACCTTTGGTAGTTAAATTGTTCAGTCTCTTCATTATTATTCAAATTGCGTTTGTTAGCCCCTCCTAGATTCTTCGGAGGCTCCGGAGAGATTCAGAAAGGGGATGTATTTGCGAGGTATTTGAAACCGAAGACACACAACAGGGTGCAATTGTGATCCTCTTTGAAAAAAAGGAAAAGAAATAAGAGACCGTATATGGGAAGAAAAACCCTGTAATTTGATATTGTCCTGGGGGCCAGAGACTGGGTTCCAGGAAAAGCACGGGACCTGTTTGTTTATTCTGCAGTTCTTTAAGGGGGCACTTTAAAATTTGATTTGGGGCCTTGAAGTGAAATTAACGCTTTGGCTGAGGGGCCGGGATTTCCTGAACAAAGGGCTTCCCCGGATCCGGGTGTAGGATGCTCCCCAGTGCTCCTAACCCAAGGCAAACCCGCCTGTAACTGATGCTTATGATTACTTTAGTAATAAAATCCTCCCTCGTGAGTTCTTGGTATCAAACTGAAATCTTGCTATAAAAGCCCTGAGTATATTTGTGTGGTAAGAAGAGCAAACATTACTGAAGCCTGGCCTTTCTCCACCTGGGCCTGCTGTGGATACGGTCTAGTCTCTGAAGATTTCCTCCATTATCTTGGGCTGCTGTTCTTTCCATGTGTCGCTGGCTTTGATTTTGGAGTTTAGGCCTGAATGTAGAATCTCTATCAGAACATTCGCTTTCTAGAGTAGCAGATAGGCCCCTCAGTCAGCAGTTCTAGCAAGGACTGTCCCTGACACCTGTCATGCCAGCTGATATGGTCCTGGGGAGTCAGGATGGGGGTGGAGGCTGGGAGTTGTGACTTCTGTTCCTGTGGCCTTCTGTTCTTGAGACATCAAGGTGCCACCAAATGGTCATCCCGATTTCTAATGGGCCCTGGGCACATGTTGCCTTATAACCCTGTGTTATTTGGGGTAAATTTTACATTTACCTACTCTCAAACTCAAGACGTGGAAAGTAGGGGGTGGGGAGGAGGACTTATTTCCTCTGAGAAGAGACATATATGGTGCACTTTGAACCATGAGCAAAGCAATTCTCTAATGAATTCTAAACCATCCTAATGGACTTGGTTTAGTGCCTGAGCTTCTCGGAGACCTGGGGCTTTTTCCATGAGGTTCAGAAATCTACCCTGGTGGGTGGGATGCAGGCCTGACCAGCATTGCTGTGCAAAAGAATGTGATTGAAGGTGGGTAGTGTGATTTTTATTTCCCATAGTCTTACAAGGAACCTCTGATCTTATTTTTAAACCGAGTGCCTTGTACATTTTACCACATTGTGTTAAGTTTGAAAATGTAGTGCAGCTAAGGTGAGCCTTAAACTGCACTTCTTTGGCTTACGTTCCAAATTTTATTCATGAATAGCAGGAATGTTCTTGAGCACTTTAGTTCTGTTAAGGACAGATTTGGGCACTTCTCAACCCCCCCTTTCAGGGTCGTTAATCAGAGATAAGATGAATCTCATCTTCAAACCCCATGCTCCAGATAAAACTCCAGAGAGAGGAGACAATAATTAAACCATTAAAAACAATTGCACCAAAAATATTGATTATTTTTAGACACATGGACTTTTTTTTTTTTTTTAATTTTTATTTATTTATTTATGGCTGTGTTGGGTCTTCGTTTCTGTGCGAGGGCTTTCTCTAGTTGTGGCAAGCGGGGGCCACTCTTCATCACGGTGCGCGGGCCTCTCACTATCGCGGCCTCTCTTGTTGCGGAGCACAGGCTCCAGATGCGCAAGCTCAGTAATTGTGGCTCACAGGCCCAGCTGCTCTGCGGCATGTGGGATCTTCCCAGACCAGGGCTCGAACCCGTGTCCCCTGCATTGGCAGGCAGATTCTCAACCACTGCGCCACCAGGGAAGCCCTAGACACATGGACTTTTAAGTCTTTATTAAATTACAGTTCTTTAAAAACTATAATAACAAGGAAACCAATTAAAAGATCATATTTAATCAGAAAGTGAAATTATTTTTTCCCAAAGTCCCTCCCAATTTTTTAAAAGTTTTTTTTTTTTTTAAATTAATTAATTAATTTATTTTTGGCTGCATTGGGTCTTTGTTGCGGCAAGCCGGAGCTACTCTTCCTTGTGGTGCGCGGGCTTCTCATTGTGGTGGCTTCTCCTGTTGCGGAGCACGGGCTCTAGGCGTGCGGGCTTCCGTAGTTGTGGCTCTCAGGCTCTAGAGCGCAGGCTCAGTAGTTGTGGCGCACGGGCTAGTTGCTCTGCGGCATGTGGGATCTTCCCAGACCAGGGCTCAAACCCGTGTCCCCTGCATTGGCAGACGGATGCTTAACCACTGTGCCACCAGGGAAGCCCCCCCTCCCAATTTTTAAGGGAAATTTGGCTAAGACAGCTGCTCTGCCACAGTCCAGCTAAGTGCGGTCTTGTTTTCGTAGCAGCCTGTGCTCTCTCTCAGGGTCTGAGGAAGTGACAGTTAGGTGGTCCCTGGAGGCACAGAAAATCCAGGGTCAGCAGGTGATCCTTCCCTGGTGGCTGTAAAGGCAGTGAATCTGACGATTCACTTCTAATCATTAGTGTCAGCTTTTTTTTTCTTAAAATAATTTTTAAAATTATTAGTGAAGTTATCTTCTCATTGTTTCTTGAGGGTAAGTAGAGAGAATTGTTCTTCTGATATTGAATCCGTGGCTCAGAGATGCCAGGGGACTTTTCTGCAGCCACAACATGGGCTAGAACTGAGCAAGGTTTAGGAGAGGGTCAAGTACATGGAAATGTAAGTCCCTTCCCTTGTAACTCTGCCTTGTCCAAAAAGAGTTGGGTTGACTGCAACCCTGGCTATAGCTAATCTCTTGGGTTTCCTTCTGGTCCTGAAAATACAGAGATATATAAGTGTTGGAATAGATGGAAGCACAGAATAGTTAAAAATGATGTGACCAAGGTCACACCTTAGGCCCAAAGCTTATTCAAATACATATGGTTAGAGAGCATATTTTTATATCAGATGTTTGTAAACATGTTTCAGTGATTCCCGGTAGCATAGAATCTTGATTATCTACTTTTATAAGAAATATCTCCCATTTTAATATTAGAACAGACCTGGGGTAGTCTAATGGAAAAAAGAGGCAGAATCAGCAAGTTCTGGAGTTCTGGATAAGGGGTGTGGCTGAGAGTTTGAAGGATTATCTTTTTCTGTCCTCCGGTGCTGTGTCTCAGAGTTCACCTGCTTTGTTCAGTCCCCCCAACTCGCATCACTGCTGGTGATATGATTTTACTTCCTATCACAATCACTTCTGTCCTGCTCATTTTTCTTACTTCTCCTCTACTTCCTTTATTCTTGTATTCCTTACCTTTTTTTAAAGGCAACTTTTCAATTCTCTTTTAAAGAGGGCTTTAAAGCTGTCCTGCGACAGTGGCTTTCCCTGGTTCTGCTGTAACATGCAAGACAGATGGGTTTTTCACTCCTGGCCTAACGCGCCTGGAGAGCTGGTGGACTTTCTCCTCTTGAGGACCTCTGGGGAAGACTCCAGCTCTGTTTCTCAGTGTGTAAAATCGAGGACGACATAAAACCAACCTTGATTACACTCAGAGTGATCGTTTGGAGGAAAAAAAAAAAGCTCACAAGAACACGTTTCCTTTCTTGCAGAAGCACTGGTAAATCAGAACACATTAGAAATGTGTTTTTTTTTTTTTGGCTGTGCCACACGTCTTATGGGATCTTAGTTCCCAGACCAGGGATTGAACCCTGGGCCACAGCAGTGAAAGTACCGAGTCCTAACCACTGGACTGCCGGGGAATTCCCAGAAATGTTATTGGATGCTTATGTAAAGGAAATATTCACATATAGAATCATGTTTTTTAGTTACCTGCCAGTGTGATGTGAGAGGATTTCACAGAAAAAGATTAGGTCTTCGCATATAAATAAAAATCACCTTCAAAAACCTTTGTGCCTTTGAAAATACATGTTCTGATGGCATTAAATTTTCCTTACTAAGTAGTTCGTTAATCAAACGGACAGTGAATCTTCATGATTTTTGCATATTCTCTTATTAACAGTATTAGTATTCATATATTTAATTGCCACTTGGGTTGGAATTTCTTACTGGACTCCTGGCTCTTGAATGTGTAAGTAGTTCCATTGATCAGAAATGTAAAGGGCTACAGATAATGATGCAAATAGAACCAAACCAGAGGCCTCTTCCTAAAACCATAAGTATGTAGAACCTTAAGCCTTTGTGGATCCCACAGAATACTAATAGCAAAGACATTCTAACTTTCCCTTAAGGCTGAGTGAGCCTCTCACTGTGGTCACATTCCAAAAAAGACCTTCTCGTTACCTAGGCTTGGGCTGGGGAAAAAAAGAAAAAAAGAAGTGGTGTGTGTGTGTGTATGTGTGTGTGTGTGTGTACGTACACGCTGACAGAGCCTGATAGATGAGGAAATAAAGGCTCATGGGCTCTGGGACATGTGTGGGCATTTACACAGCTGGTAAGTGGCCAAGCTGGGATTTGAACCCCAGTCTGCCACTAACACAGTACTTCTTCAACCATTCCATTTGCTACCACATTATCCTAATTCTTTTGTTAAATCTTTGTTTTATTTTCCAGTTTGGGGTCTGTTCAAAGGCGTCATCTCTTGGAGAACTTTCCTAAATTATAATAGCTCTCAATTGTCTGATACATCAGAATTTATGAAATGCATTTCATACAATACCTTGTTCTCCCCAGGAAGCCAGGGCCAAGCCTGTCAGAACTTCAATTCCCATTTTCCTGATTTCTATTTCCTTCTTTGTTGTGAACATTCCCAGCCCACAGATCAGTCAGGTGTGGCCCCCAGGCAGCCCTGTCCCCAAGTCACTGATCCATCTCTCTCCCTTCCTTCTGTCATTTTTGACAGGGCTCTGCCATTTCTGGGTTAAGTCATTAGCCTGCAGGTGTTAGAGGCTGACAATGGCTCAGTTAAGTAACCCCTCCCCATAATCCTGCTCCTTGGGTGACTGAGTTTTCCTGGGTTTCCTGGCAGTCTAGTTACAAAACTGAGCTATCTGGGAAATTTGGGTACGAACAGGATCCAGTAGAAGATATAGGTAAGGTGTGTTCAGTGCCCTGACCACAGTGGATAAACTTCACCTGGGCATAAAGCTTATCCTCTTGATACCTAAATGCTGGGCTGGGCCAAAGTCAGGTGTGGAGTTTCTTTTTAAAGCTTCAGCTAATTTAGCTTCACATTCTGCTCAATCACTTTCATTTAATCATCCCAACCAGCAAACATCTATTGAGTGTTTATCGTGGTAAACACCGAGGCCTCAGTTTTCACATCTGTGAAGGATAAATGTTATCAATTTGGGGATTAGAGATGACACTGTGTGCTATGCAGGTGCTTAGTAAATGGTAACTGCTGGTGATAAGCGGTTGCAGCGGGTTGGTTTGAGCCATTTCTTGGTGGCCGAGGCCAAAACCTCTCCAGTGTGCCCTCACCCTCAGCCAACAAGATCAGGGGAAAAAAGGACCAATGGGACACAGACTGCCTCAGCAGACTGCATTGCCGCTTCAAACCTGCCTGCAGCTTCGTATTCATATTGCCTTCTGAGGCCCCAGATCTTTTCCTCACCTGAGCCAAGGCCGACAGGCACCCCAGACTCAACAGCTTCAAATCCGTGTTCAGCCTCTTTGCCTTTATGAACTTCACGAACAGGTCCTTATTCACTTGATCTTCCAGGTCAGGAACTTGGGGTTTCTTTCTCCTTTGTCCCCTGTGTTCAGAGGATCACCAAGTACTACTGAGTGGATTTGAGCTTCTCATGAATCCATTCCATCTGCCCATTTCCACATGCTTCTCATTTGTGTTTCTAGAACAACCTAATTATTGTCAGGGAGAAAAAACTCTTAGGTCTGGAGTTGGAGTCCTGCAAATTAAACTGACAAACGACGTGAACAAGAGAAAAGTAGGTTTAATTAAGTACTAATGCATGAGAGTTCACAAAAAATTCGACTTAAGGAGGCGGTTAGAATTTGGGGCTTATATACTATTTTAACAGAGGATGAGGAGGGGTAGAGGGGCACTTCTGGGAGAAAAAAATGACTTCAAAGGGAATGCGGGAAGGGGCACTTATGGAAAAACAAATCACTGGAAAGACAAATGGGCCCATAGGAGAAAAGGTGGGAGATAACGATAGTTTGGTGACAGTGTCTGTTTGGGTGTAGGGCTGACTTCTCTCACTCTCCAAGAAGAGAAGATGAGAGTTGCTCCTGGGGAGGACATTTTTGACAACTGAGTTCTTTTGGGAGGGTCTGCTTTAGGCAAACAAGGGACTTCAGGAACTCCAGTGCCTTTAGCTCAAAAAAATTGTTATTCCATAGTGGCTTATTGCTGTCCGCACACTGACCCCCTCTAAGGAAGTCTGTTTCTGGAGTGAGCTTCCTGATCATGTTAGTCTCCCCTTAAAATCCTTAGTGATTTCTTCATGGCTTGCAGAGTGAAATCCAAACTTGCATCTCATTCATGAGCTAGCCTGTTATCTCTCTATCAATTAATTTATTCAGTGATATTTATTGGGTTCACACCACATGCTACAATGTGTTTTGCCTGTGTATATGTGAGAGAGACAATAAACAAGTAAACAAGACAATATAAAGTAAAAAGATAATTTTGTATAGTGAAGTACTATGAAGAAGACAGGGATATTAGGAAGTGATGGGACGCCATTGAGGCGAGAGGAGGTAAAATTGCCCCTGGGCTGAGTGAGAGGAGGAGCCAGGGGAGGCTTGGGGAAAGCCTGCTGGACAGAGGGAGGAACGAGTCGAGTCGGAGGGAGGAGGGAGGAGCGAGTCGAGGCCCTAAGGTGAGGAAGCAGAAGGCCAGTGGGGCTGCAGGGTAGGGAAGTGGTGGGGAGGATGAACCAGGCATGGGATGAGAGGGTAGCCCACTTAGGGCCTTTTGGGCTAAGAAAGTATTTGGATTTTATTCTAAATGCTGTGGGAAGCCGCTGGAGAGTGTGCAGGCTTTTCTTGTCTTTAAACTATGTTCCCTAAACTCCAGGAAGGCCACATCTCTTCCTGGCACGACCTTTCCCTCATTCATCTCTTTTATGCCTCCTCTCCTTTAAGACTCAGATGCTATTTCTCCAGGGAACCTTCTCGCTGAACCCATAACACAGTAGATAGCAGTGCATTGTAGTTGTCAGTTATTCTTGTCTGTTTTCCCCCCTAATCGCTAAGGAATGAAGCTTTTCTTTGTGTCTGCAGCCTCTGGCTCAGCCCTGTCGAACAGAAAGAACACTTGGCAGACGTTCAGGGAACCTTTATGAAACAGGAACAAACTGCCCTCTTGTAAATTTCACCTCTCTCTGGCAACTTCCTCCAAACCCCCGCGGACACTTTTAAAGAGCCCTCTTTGGGGTCCCATGTCTAGTCCCAGATTCTCCTGTAGTTCCTTTCTGATTTTCCTTTAAAAAAATAAAGTACTAGCCCTTTTATTGCCCCTTTCAAAGCAGCTCTCATCCTTCATCCTCTTTAACGCTTTCATTTTTCTCAGGTGGTTCTTATCAAGCTTGAGCAAGCGCGTGATACTCAGGGAAATGTCATGGGGGTGTGGGATGAGGCAGCCCTCTGAAGGAGGTCTGCAGGCTGGGGTGTTTCCTTTTCTGATGGAAGCTCCCTGCTACCACTCCTCGAGTGGAAGGAGATCCTCTGAGAAGCCCCATAGGGTTTCAGAAGCAGAGATATCTGAGAGAGTGAGAGAGAATTAGAGGGAAGATTTTTGCCAGTAGGCTTTTCTGATGTAAGAAACCTCCCCTATTCAACAGCAGTGGCCTACAAACATTTTTGACTGTGAGTCCAAAATAAAAAATACGTTTATATTGGGAACCAGCACCCACGTACGTATAAGTAAATGTAAAAGAGTTTCACTAGCAGTATTTACTCTTGTTATGCATAACGCACTCTGATATTTTCTGGTCTCTTCTTTTGTCTTTGTTGCAGTTTTAGTACAATGCCAGCTGATTGGTGGCTAAGGCCCTGGGTAAGGGCTCTAGCACATACCTGTCCTGCGTCCCTGGGCAGGTTCCTTCCCCCAAGTTCCTCAGGTGTAAAGCAGACTTGTACCTCCTCATTGCGTGGGTAAAGTTTGTAGAGATGTCTATGTCTAGCGAGGTCCCTGGCACACAGTATATTTCTGTACATGCTAGTTAAATATGACAAAATGCATCTGCATGGGTGTAAGGGATCTCTACAGAGTTGATGGTACTCTTGCTGATCTGACTCACTATTTCCCAGCTGTTTACATTTGGTGGCTCATGCCTCCAGCTGCGTGTGTATGTTATAGCTGTGTGTGTATTTCACTTCCCAGCCACTCTATGTATGTAAACACACATACACACTCCCTCCCCTTTCCACAGTGGTCTCCATCACCTCCCCACTCTCCCAGGAGGAGGAGATCCAACCTCCAGGGCACCAATGTCAATGATCATGCCACATAGAGACTTGCAGACCCTGCTGAAGAGAGGTTACAATCTGCATCCACATCCAACAGTATAAATTGGGAAGAAATAAAGACATTTATATGCACTTAAATATTTTTGTAGTTGTACATAATTAAATGTGGTACACCTATTTTATATTTTCTACTAGTTTGAGATGCTTATCCTTATATTTTAAAAAATTGATACATAACTGGGCTTTTCTAACAAGGACCATAGCATTCTCTTACTTATCTTTTGCCTATCTCTCTGTCACCAATCTGCCATGTCTACATTGTCTGGAATTTTAGTTTCTGATTTTTATTCAAAAATTTAAAATCAGGGACTTGCTGGGTGGTTCAGTGGTTAAGAATCCACCTGCCAATACAGGGGACATGGGTTCAATCCCTGGTCTGGGAAGATCCTGCATGCTGCAGAGCAACTAAGCCCATGCACCACAACTACTGAGCCTGTGCTCTAGAGCCCGCGAGGCACAACTACTGAAGCCCACACGCCTAGAGCCTGTGCTCTGCAACAAGAGAAGCCACTGCAATGAGAAGCCCACACACTGCAACGAAGAGTAGCCCCTGCTCGCCGCAACTAGAGAAAGCCCACGTGCAGCAACGAAGACCCAACGCAGCCAAAAAAAAAAATTAAAATCAATACTTATTTCAAATCAATAGGTTTCAGTAAAATTTGTCTTCCATTGCTTGTTGCATTCCACTATATTTGAGTGTATTTTCTTCCAGGAGTGCATCCTTTTTTAAAAAAATAAATTTATTTATTTATTTTTATATTGATGATAAATTTATTTATTTCATCATCTGTGTTTATTCTGCTTTTCAATCCATATATCCTCCCCGCCCAACAGTTGTGTTTTTATTTCTAAGATCCATAAGGCCCTTTTTCATAACTGCTCTTATTCTGAAACTGTCCTTGTTTCATGAATGCCGTATTTTCTCTGATCTCTGAGTATTTTAATTATACTTGAAAGTTTACTCTGACTCCTGTATAACTCTGCTTCTTCAGGTATACTTTCTTCCATTTGTTGAGTCTGTATTCTCTTCTATAATCTTGTCTTTCCTCAAATATTTGGCATTTGAGGAAATGTCTAGAGGGAGGTTGGTGCTGCTTCCACCTGTTGAACTCCACACACATTGCAGTGAGAGTTAGGGAAGGTCAGAGTACTTGGAGGGGGTACTGTGGGTGCTTCCTGTTCCTTCTGGGCATCAGTGCCTCTAGGGTACTGCCCTCCCTCTCATACCTACCCTCCTACATTCACTGCTCCCACTTGGAAGATAGTCTAGTGTGTAGTCTAGTGTGTATGGAGGTGCAGAGTTTATCTGCTTGGCTCTTCTCACTATGATTCTCCAAATAACAACCCTGTTGGTTGTTTTCATGTCCTTTCCTGTTTGAGCTTCCAGTTTTACCTTTTCCAGCAGAACCCTACCATTCATAATCAAGGGCTACAGGTTCCCCCTTCAATCTGATCTTTGTGTTTCTTAGGGATTTCTCAGTAATTTGTCAATTTTGAGTTCTCTCTTCGGTCTCAAGCTCAGCTATCTGTGTTTATTTGTTCATCTATTTATTGTTCATATCTTTTCTATTGTGCTTAGGGATTCAATATGGGAAGGGGAGACTGTGACATGTTCTTAGTCTGATATTTTTGCAACTGGAAGTCCTGTTTTCTTTTTCAGTTCATGTTCTGCTTTTGCTAAGATTGACTTGTAATGACAGTACTGCGAGCATAGCGTATAATCCCTGATGAAGAAGAAGAAAGCTGGTGATCTTTTGGGTGGTTTAATTCCACATCACTCTGTCTAGGGCATATCATCCGCAATTTGTTGAATTGGGTTAAGTTGAATGGGAAAAGTGTGTGTGGGTAGGATGGGAGTAAAATGTTGCTTATAGTGGAATAGTGTCTGTGCACATCTACAGCTACTTACTTTTTCTTTATTCATTTACTGTTTTACCTGAAATTTATGTATTTCCCTGCACCTATTGCAAAGTGAAACATCAAAATATTATATATAGTAAATGAAATTTACTAAGATTCTATCAGGTAGTAACCTGTGTTTTAGATAATTGTAGAACTTTGGGAAAAATTCTTGGTTGCAATAGGGAAATAAAGGATTACTTTCCAGTCTGTATTGGATTATGCTTAGACCAGGATCAGGGTCTGAGAAAGACATAATGAGGTGTGGCTCAGAAGGCAACAAAAAAGAAATGTAGAAAAATAATATATGTATATTTATTTTCCTATATTCTACCTTTTTTCTTAAAATGTTGGTTTCTTTTCTTGATCTTTCTCCAAGTTTCATACTGGGTCTTTTATTTTTCTTTACTTATTTTTTTTGGTCAGTCATGAAGCCTTAATTCCAGAACATTTTTATCACCCCAAAGAAAACACATACCCATTAAGAGTCACTTCCCATTTCCCCCTCCCTCTAGCCCCTGGCAGCCACTAAGTACTTTCTGTCTTTATGGACTTGTCTATTGTGAACATTTCATGTAAATGGAATCAAACAATATGTGACCTTTTGTGTCTATCTTCTTTCATTTAGCATAACATTTTTTTTTTTTTTAAAAGGATTTTCTTATTTATTTATTTATTTATTTATTTATTTATTTTTGGCTGTGTTGGGTCTTCGGTTCGTGCGAGGGCTTTCTCCAGTTGCGGCAAGCGGGGGCCACTCTTCATCGCGGTGCGGGGACCGCTCTTCATCGCGGTGCGCGGGCCTTTCTCCATCGCGGCCCCTCCCGTCGCGGGGCACAGGCTGCAGACGCGCAGGCTCAGCAATTGTGGCTCACGGGCCCAGCTGCTCCGTAGCATGTGGGATCTTCCCAGACCAGGGCTCGAACCCGTGTCCCCTGCATTAGCAGGCAGATTCTCAACCACTGCGCCACCAGGGAAGCCCTAGCATAACATTTTTGATGTTCATCCATGTTGTGGCATGAATCAGTACTTCATTCCTTTTCAATGGCTGAATAATATTTCATTATATGAATATACCACATTTTGTTAATCCATTTATCAGTTGATGGCCATTGGATTGTATCTACTTTTTGGCTATTATGAATTGTGCTGCTGTGAACATTCATGTACAGGTTTTTGCTTGGACATATGTTATTTCTTTATTCCTAGGAATAGAATTGCTGGGTCATGTGGTGACTCAAATGTTTAACCTTTTGAGGACCTACCAAACTGTTTTTCAAAGCACACCATTTTACATTATCACCCACAGTGTAAGAGGGTTCCCATTTCTCTACATCTTCACCAACACTTGTTATTGTCTGTCTTTTTTATTTTAGCCATCCTAGTGGGTATGAAGTGGCATCTCATTGTGGTTTTCATATGCATTTCCTTATGGACTAATAATGTCGAGCATCTTTTCATGTGGTTATTGGCCATTTGTGTATCTTTGGAGAAATGTCTATTTAAATCCTTTACACATTTTTTATTGGCCTATCTTTTTACTGTTGAATTGTAAGACTTCTTTATATATTCTGGATACTAGATCCTTATCACATATATTATTTGCAAATGTTTTCTCCCATTCTTTGGGTTGTCTTCACTTTTTTGATAAGTGTCCTTTGAAGCACAAAAGTTTTAAATTTTGATGAAGTCCAAAATTGTTTCTTTGAGGCATAACTCAAATAAACAAGCATCTCTTTAGTGCAGAGACTGATGATCTGGGCAAAGAAGGACCCTGCTCTGCAATACTAAGACTGGATTCTCTCCCCCCATAGTCTGCTCCAGGAAACCTCTGTGCTTCATGCTCCAGAGTCCCTGCTCGTGATGGGGAATATCCCAGGTTTTCTGGTCCTCTGAAATTGTGTGAGAGGTGGTGATGCAGCATTTTTCAGGGTTTTGCACTTTGTAAAAGCTGGCCCCTCCATGAGCAGGGTGATGGAGTTAGCGCTCTCTGTATTTGGAAACGTAGCATTGTCTGTGGATCATAAATCACATCTGAGGCGGAAGTGAAACTCATCTCATTAACCGCTGTGACAGCATCTCACCCTCATTCTTGTTTTGTGGTTTCTCCAGTTCTGGACTTTAGCGACCCCTTCAGCACGGAGGTGAAGCCGAGGATCCTGCTCATGGGCCTGAGAAGGAGTGGCAAGTCATCCATCCAGAAAGTTGTCTTTCATAAAATGTCTCCCAACGAAACCCTGTTCTTGGAAAGTACGAACAAGATCTGCCGGGAAGACGTTTCCAACAGCTCCTTTGTTAATTTTCAGATTTGGGACTTCCCAGGACAGATTGACTTTTTTGACCCTACCTTTGACTATGAGATGATCTTCCGGGGGACGGGAGCACTGATATTTGTCATAGACTCCCAGGTAAGGTTCAGTCTCGGGGTACGGTGGGACTGTAGCCCCCTGCCCCAGGCAGCCCCTTCTTGCAAACAAGTTCCTTTGCAATCATTTTGGTTTGGTTTTTAGAGTCAGGAATAGGCCTTTCTACTAGACTAGCATTTCTCAGTTGGGGCTCTCAGGCTTTGCAAAGGGGAAAAGGCTCCCTTCACACAGCACTGACCAACATGCGATGTTCAGGAACTGTGTGCTCTCAGCAAACCCTAGAGGAAACCTCACAGACAGGGGGTGGGGGGGACCACCGTGCAGGCCAGTGACACCAACGATGTGTCCCCCCTCTGGTACTCTTGGCAGACATCTACAAAAGATCACAAGTTCTCTACAACAAAAATACATATATATCTACATTTCAAAATGTTTACTATTTCCTTTGAAGATAAAGTTCTAAGTGTGAACATTTTTCTTCTGAATCATATTATTGTAATTACTGCTAGTACACAATTACAGCAGCATGACTAGTATGTAGTTTATAGGTAACTAAATACAAAATGTAAAATTTGAGATACATATATTTTTTTTCCACTTAATTCATGTATCTATGCTTGACTAAGACAGGATTTGGCATCAATTCTTTTTTTGTTTGTATAGCTGTAAGTACTGAGAAACCTTGTTCACATGAGGTGGATATGGGGTGAGTTTTGTTCTAGCATTCACTCAATTGTTTAACTCCTAAGTTATATCCCCTAAATTACCCAATTTTCTATCACAAAAATATTATTTTATCCTAGTTTATCAGTAGACATCCTGATTGTGTCCTCCTTTAACTTTGCTGAAAGCAAAGAATCGGGAGCCCCTTGACTGGTGAAGAACCTTACCACCCAGGCGTTAAAGTCGCTCACTTTATTGGTATTCAGACCAGCCTTCTGAACGGTCTCTTTGGCACCCTGGGTTTTTAAGACCCTGGGCCTTTCTCCTGTGAAGTGTGGGCAGAGCTGGTGGTTTAAGGGGAGGAGGGGAAGGGAAGCAGCAGGACCACAGATGCATCTCCGGCAGGTCGGTTTTGCACAGAGCACAGGTAGGAGGACTGGAACATTGACATTGACGTTCTTCAAACTCTCCATGTTCAGGGACTCTTAGAAAGTGTCCCCAATGGGTGGCCCAGCCCAAAGGCCCTCCTGAGAGCTCTCTTTTGTAGCTATGGGGGAATAAAAGGCAACAAGTCCTGCAGGAATGCCCTAAGCCAACTCTAAGCTCAGGTCTCAACATTTCCCTGCAACTGTGGACCTACAATCAGACAGGTAGGGCCAAGCACTCCCAGCCCTTCAGGAGCCCAGTGGTGTTAGGGAGGAAGGGCTGTGAAGACCCTTAGTAATAATGGTTCTGAGCCCACTCTTAGAAAACCATTCTTGGACAAGACTACTCATGCCTGAGAGTATCATAAAGTCATTCACGGAACGAGGTTCCTGTTTAATATAAAAATGAAATTTTCAACTCAGCCTTTTAGTTCCAAGCGACTGCATGATGAACTTGTGGAGCTGTAGTAGCCCTACCCGTGGGTAAGTAGATTCCAACCCTGACTCATCACTTCAAGACAGTGGCTTAGGAAGTACTTCCTTCAATACAGTATTGTGCGTACATAGCAATTTACATTTATGGAATTTGCATTTCCAGTGCACCTCTATCTCAGGTGTTTGTAATATGGCTAAAATAGGCATACTTGCCTATTTATTTTTCATTGTTTGGGGTGTTTTTATTGCTTCAAAGTGATCCCCTTTTTATGGTTGGTTTGTTTTATTGAAGTATAGTTGATTTACAATATCGTGTTAGTTTCAGGTGTACAGCACAGTGATTCAGTTATATATACATATATATTTATATTCTTTTTCGGATTCCTTTCCCTTATAGGTTATTACCAAATATTGAGTGTAGTTCCTTGTGCTATACAGTAGGTCCTCGCTGGTCATCTATTTTATACATAGTAGTGTGTATATGTTAATCCCAAACTCCTGATTTATCCCTCCCCATCCCACACTTGCCTATTTTTATTTTTTTATTATTTATTTATTTATTTAGCCTATTTTTAAATTGGAACTGTAATTTGGTTTTAATTTTACCTGAGCATGAAAAGTGGACCTTCGATTGTGGTTGGTAAATGTGTTCTTTGTTTTATTTTGTTCCTTGGTTTGTTGGGTTTTGTTTTGGCCGTAGGGTGGACAAAGGTATAAGAATGAGAAATACACCTTTTTAAATTACACTTTTTAAAAGGTAGAAAAAAACGTTGTTGAGAGTTGTCATTTACTAAAAATAAGGAATAGTTAAATAAGCAGTTTCCAGAATTTGCCTAATAGACTTTTCTACTGGAAGCAGCTGATAAAAATCACGTTTGGGGGAATCTTTACTTGATGTGACTGCAAGCACTAAACAAAACCAAACTTGAGGGAAGTGTCTCGGCAACCCTTGAATGTCACTGCCTTCATTTCTAAGCAGTGCTATGTTCGTCTGACACCTCATATTTTTTTATTTTTTGCTTGCAAATTCCTCACAATCAGAGGATTGCTAGATAAATATATCACCAAGGAGAAAATGTGTCCTCACAGAATGTTGTAAAATAAAAGAGAATGAAAGCATCAAGAGTAATTTCCCGTGAGCTCCCTGTGTGACACTGCCAGGCCCCCGGCACGGCCCACAGAAAGGACCTCATCTCCAGGGCCACCCTCGGCCCCCGGGAGCCATTTCACATGTGCCTGGGATCCAAACTAGAGTGTCTGCTTGACCCACGTTGGTGATTGTGACCTGCCTCTAATTCCTAGATCTAATTTTGGAATAGAAACCAGACAGCGTATTTTTCCTTTTTTTAATTTGTTGTAGAAGATAATAACAAACACAGTAGAAAAAAAAATCATTCACAATCCCTCTGCTCTAATAAATCAAGTATTTTCTTTCTTTTCATGTCATTTTTAGCCCTTGTAGATCTGTACCACTTCAT
Organism: Balaenoptera acutorostrata; assembly: GCF_949987535.1. Lineage (NCBI taxonomy): Eukaryota > Metazoa > Chordata > Mammalia > Artiodactyla > Balaenopteridae > Balaenoptera > Balaenoptera acutorostrata. The sequence goes on from NC_080077.1 coordinate 69,591,932, forward strand.
CAGTTTGTTGGTAATCAGACCATTTCATATGCTTGGCAGGGAGGTTAGAGGAGTGATTTCTAATCTTTTGAGACTGTGATAACACTCTTGACTTTGGCTAGTTTTGCTCACAGACATGTGCCCTGAACTCCTCTCTTCAGTTAAAGACATAAGGAATAACATTTTTTGAAGTGTAATTTACATGCAATAAATTGCACTCATTTTAAATACACAGTTCAACAAGTTTGACAAATACACCTCTAACCACCTCACAATCAAGATACAGAATGTTTCCACCACCCTGAAATCTTCTTTGTGTCCTTTCTCAGACGGCCCCCAAGATCCCAGACCCAGGCAACTGCTGATGAGATGTGCTTTCTTTCTCTATAGAGTAGTTTGCCTTTTCTAGAATTTCTGTATGTGGAATTGTACAGTATGTGGACTTTAGTTTTTATTTGAGATATCGTAAGGTATTAAAAAAGTGCTGCAAATTATTAATCTAGAATTTTTCCAAAATGCTTAATCTGCTATCCCAGTGTCCAATATTTGTTTTTCATTTTAAACAATGCTTTAGAGTACAAAGGATGAGGACTCCGCTTGATCTTTGTCTCTCTTCATAGTGTCCTATTAGTATCTTTAATATTTTGATTTATCTAAAAACTAGGGATACGTTTTTATTAATTTAATTTGGGGAATACAAGAATGCCTAAAAACATCCCCTGTTTTATTGGCTTTTCTGTATTTGTCCAGGTTTGGAGTCAGAATTGGCGGGGGCTGTGAAAAGTCCTTTAAATTCTGTCCTGAAGATCCCTTTCTTCAGGATCTTAGTTCCCTGACCAGGGACTGAACCTGGGCCCATGGCAGTGAAAGCGCCGAGTCCTAACCACTGAACCACCAGGGAATTCCCCCCTTTCCTTTTTTTGCTGTAAAAACAAGACCTATTCACACCCTTCAGATTGGCAATAATGAAGAGACCTGACAACACTGGGTGTTGTTGAGAGTCTGGAGCATCAGGGGCTCTTACACATTATCTAGTCAAGTTCAAGGTGCTCATTCTTATGACCCAACAAGCCTCCTTTCAGGGTAAGCCCTAAGAAACTTGCAAACAGGCACAGAGATGTGTGCGTGAGACTGTCCACATTATCATCATCATCTGAACTAGCACATAACTGGAAACATTCTGAATGTTCATCAACTGGCAAGTGAGTGATAAATTTTAGACCATCCATATGATGGAATTTTATAAGGTTGTTAACAGGAAACATGTACTAGGGTTATGTGCTTCAACAAAGGTGAATCTCACTGACATAATGTGAGTGAAGAAAGCAAACTGTAATCCACGTGCAAGTTGATATTTCTGTAAAGTTTTAAACAATGTAAATGAATTCTGTATGTTGTTTAGTGATACATATGTATGCAGTAATGTATAAAGACATGAGTGATGATACAGGCAGAAGTCAGGGTAGTGGTTACCTCTGGAGGGTGTGGGTAGGGTGATGGGATGGGCTGGGAGGATGGGGAGAAACACACAAGGCTTCAGTGTCTAATGTTTGATTTCTTAAACAGAGAGATGCATACACAGGCATTAATTACATTATTACATAGGTATCATCTGTAGGAAGGAGAAAAAAATAGTGTTGTGTTATTTGGGGCAATTACTCTAGACCAGGGGTCAGCAGACTTTTTCTGAAAAGGGCCAGATGGTAATTATTTTAGGCTTTGCAGGCTGTGCTGTCTCTGAGGAGTTTCCGCAGAGGAAAGCGATTCAGCTCTGCCACTGTACCCTCAAAGCAGCCATAGACAGTGTGTAAACAAATGAGTGTGACTGTGGTCCAATAAAACTTTACTTACAAACAGTAGGTGGGCCCAGTTTGGCCCGAAGGCCATGGTTTGCTGACCTCTGCTCCAGATCAGTGGTTCTTAAAGTTTTTCCTCCTGGCTCCTTCCCCATCTTCCCAGTGATCCCTATCATGTTTTCATCCCTACTTGTTCATTACATTTCACCAAGAGACTCAGAATCCTGGAGGGACAGTATTCCAGGGAAGGTCCTGGATGCTGTGGGGTCATTTTCAATACATAAAACTGCAACTCTGACCTTTGTGACTGTCATCAAGCTAAATCATAACTGTACTTTTCTGGCCTTTCTTTTTCATTTCTTTGTTAACAAAACTTAAGTTTTCAGTCTTGAATTCTATGAAACAGCTTTTATTTGGGCATTTGCAAAATATTTTGGGGGGGGGTTGTAAGATTAACAGTGTATGTGGAAGAGAAAAAATGGTACCTGTAAGGTGATGGATTGGTTCATTAGCTTGACTGGGGGGGATCCTTTCACAATGGGTACAGATGGGTACACAATGGTACCAAAACATTACATCGTCACCTTAATACATGCAATGTTTGTCAGTCATACCTCAGTAAAGCTGGGAGGGAAGACTGTATGTGGAAGGGAAGCAAAGCAGCCTCCCTGACAGGAGTGTGCTTTGTTCCCAGGACGATTACATGGAGGCCCTGGCCAGGCTCCACCTCACGGTGACCAGGGCCTACAAAGTGAACACCGACATCAACTTCGAGGTGTTTATTCACAAAGTGGATGGTCTGTCAGATGACCACAAAATTGAAACCCAGAGAGATATTCACCAGAGGGCAAATGATGACCTTGCAGATGCTGGATTAGAAAAAATTCACCTCAGGTGAGAACAGAAACCCATCAGGGATCACTGGGGTCCAGAGTCATCAGGAGTGGTTTGGCCCAGACAGTCGTTTACCTGTGTACCCTGTTTTGTGCTGTTAGACATTGGGGTAATATTTGGGAAAAGCAAGCTTTGCATGTGCCAACTCTAATCTTTGGGAAAAGCGATGGGGTTTTAAACAAATTTTTTTGACCCGAGGTCAAAGCTAAGGTTCTTTCCCCCTATGAAAAACACATAGGAGAAAACCCATGAACTGCATCCAGGAAGTTAATCGATGCTGAAGTTTACTGTTATAGATAGTATCTATAATGATAAGTAAAGGAGTACTCTGACAATAATTCAGATAGAAATATTCACAGAGGAAAGCCATTTCTCTAATTTTTGTGGGGTAGTATATATATGCATCATTCATTTTGCAAATTGGATAAATGGAAAGATTAGATGCTTCAGTATCAATAATATAACTTATTAACATGAGAGGTGTGTATAAAGATGATCTGGCGTGGATTCTCTTGCAGAATGTAAGGATGCTGATACAGGCATATACGGCTGCATTTTTAAGCCTCCGAGTCCAGCCAGTCAGCAGATCAGAATGGGCACAGTTCTTGCTTTGGGGAGTTGGGCAGGAATGTCTCGTTATGACATGTTCATTTTTTTTACTGAGGTTGTTTTGAATTCTGAAGGGGGCTAGAATGTGTGTGTAGTAAATACAGAAGGCATGATTCTGGTGTTATGACATAGCCTGAACCGTCTATTCCTCAGTCAAAGGTAAAAAGTGATGAAATATTGTTTCGTCTTTCAGCTTTTATCTGACAAGCATATATGATCATTCGATATTTGAAGCTTTTAGCAAAGTGGTTCAGAAACTGATTCCACAACTCCCCACCCTGGAGAATTTGCTAAACATCTTTATCTCAGTAAGTAAATAATACTGTCCTGTTAGAGTCATTTGTGGAATTTAAGAATAACATTGCAAGAGTGAAAATGATCTTATTTCTACTTGCTCTTACAGCACTTCAAGTTCACTGAAATATTATTTTTGAAGATTGCGCCTATGTACTGTTTTAGGGCCTTTAAAATTTAACTCCCAAAACGATTCCTGTACTTCACTGGTATAATCGGAATGTTTATTCAAGTTGTAGGCAATCATTCAGTGTTAATGGAATCCTACCAGAGGTTGGGAGCATAAAAGTTGGTTTTGGCTACAAGGTATATACTGTTGAATTTTTAAAAATATGTTTAACACTGTGAATGATGTGCTGGCTGGCTGAGTCCTAAAAACCACCACCTCAAGTCAAACTTCACAAAATAGAATTAAGGCAGACCTTTGGTTGTATTCACATTGATTCTCACTGCACAATTTTGAGTTTGTTTGTCTAGATTTTTAAAATCTATTTTTAAATTTATAAAGTTTTTAAAATTCTTTTTTTTACTTGGCCTTTTTCCTAACTGCAGGTACATTTCTAAGAGTCAGGAAACACGACTTAATTTGTTTACCTAAAGTAAATAATTCGTGATAATTCCAGTTTTCACTTCTTGTGCAAGTCCATTATAAAGAAGTTTATGACCATGAGGTTTAAATTGTAATAAAATGGAACAACCTAAATTTTTGCTGGTTCGTATTTGAGACTGAGGATGGCATATCATTTTATGTAACCATGACATGCTCTGCAATCAGCTGTCCCTTTAAGGCCACATCTCCTTTTTGTTTCAGAATTCTGGAATTGAAAAGGCATTTCTCTTTGATGTGGTCAGTAAGATTTACATTGCAACTGATAGTACCCCCGTGGATATGCAAACCTATGAGCTCTGCTGTGACATGATCGATGTGGTTATCGACATTTCTTGTATTTATGGGTAAGTAGAACATTCTGAAAGGCTACAATTGAGCCATACTTTTCTTTCATAACCTTTGAGAATTTTGCATTTACTTATTTGATCTTAATACTTTTGTTTGAAATGACTGAGATCTATAAATACACCATTTCGTATGTAATAATAATAACAAAACATTATTGAGTAAGTGCCTGGCATTATGCTAATAATTTCATTGCCCACATTATTATCATTGAATTCTCCACTATTCCACGAGGCAGGAATTACTATCGCCATCTTATAGATGGTGCATTGAGGTTCAGAGTGGTTAAGTTTCTAACCCCTGCTCACACTGTCAATAAGGGACAGAATTAGTATTGTATTTGAGCTCAAGTCTGATACCTTCTTCCTCTACTGAAAAGTCTGTTGTCATATCATAATGTATATACTTGAGGGAGACCACTAGGATCCTTGGATTCTACATAAATATCTCATGTTTACCACAGTTCTATTATTTTCTTCATTACATGAAATAACTGCTGAGTTGTTTGTTTTTTCCAATATACTTTTTTTTTTTAAGATTGATTGATTGATTGATTGATTGATTGCTATGTTGGGTCTTCGTTTCTGTGCTAGGGCTTTCTCTAGTTGTGGCAAGCGGGGGCCACTCTTCATCGCGGTGCATGGGCCTCTCACTATCGCGGCCTCTCTTGTTGGGAGCACAGGCTCCAGACGCGCAGGCTCAGTAATTGCGGCTCACGGGCCTAGTTGCTCTGCGGCATGTGGGACCTTCCCAGACCAGAGCTCGAACCCGTGTCCCCTGCATTAGCAGGCAGACTCTCAACCACTGCGCCACCAGGGAAGCCCCCTCCAATATACTTTTGATTGTCTTCTACTGTGGACAGCAGAGAATTATTAAACTAAGCAAACAACATTACCTGCTTATTATTATTATCTTATATTCTTAGAAAACAGAACTTCTTGAACATTTAAAATAATATAAAATAAACAGGCGTGGGGAAAATTGATTCTGTTACCAAACATAGAAATAATTCCACATAATTGTGAATTTGCTGAATTCAGGGTGTTTTACAGAGTGAGTGGGTGTGAACTCGTATGTCTATCTTTTTAAGGCATCGTGTTGTTGCTGCCTTATATTGGATATTGAATCTCACATCCTCACCCACTCATTGATGAGGTAAAGCTTTCCTTCATCTTCCTCTTTACTCACTGGCTGTGACCCACTTTACACAGCCTCCTCTGCCAGCTTCTGGGCGAGCCTCAGTCTTAACATTTCTCTCTTCCATTCAGTTTAGACTCTTTCTGTTAACTGTTATACACACGTGAACACCCACAGTCCCTTCCCTTATGAAACAGGGAAAGTGATTCTTACCTCACAGGACTGTAATGAGGATGCAATATCATTAGGCTTCCCCTGGTGGACCCTGGATAAATATAGCTGCCATTATAATTATTATTAATTATTGTTATTATTACTAAACACTGCCACCGGCTTTAGAAATAGACCTTATTTTCCAAGATCGCTGCCCTGCAGTATTCTCTTGTTTTAAAACTCTAAGTGGATGACCTTGAAATAGTCATGGAAGCTGAAACTACCCTGATTACAGTCTAGATGGCTGTCGTAATCAAATACAATGAACAACACAATTAATCTGGCACATATTTAATGATATGCGTAATCATTATTTTGCCATATGGTAATTAGACATAAGTGGTGAGTTGTTCATATAAATGATGTTAATCAGAGTTACTTTTATCCAGCTAAAACAAACACGGGGAGGGAGGGATTGGGCGGAGGAGGGAGCAGGGCCTTGCTGGTAGATTGCTTTTCTGTTGCCGAGTGCAGTGTTCCTGGGAGCCCGCCCGGTTCAGTAAGAACCAGTCTGGGTATGGGTCACAAATGGGGTGTGAGTTCTGGGGTTTCTTGAGACTGTTTTCTGGAGCAGCCATGAGCCAGCCCGTGTGGCCTGCAGGGGCTGGCCGGGGATGCATGCCACAGCCCGGGAAGCAGGCAGCCCTGTAATTGGAGACCCAGAAGCAGGTGACCTGGTCTGCTCAAGAATCTCAGCTGGGATTCTGAAAACGTATACACAGTTTCAGATAAGGGAAAAGGTACAAGACGTGCTCCTTTTCCTATAAAGAAAGGATACATAACTGATTACATCAGTGTCTTCAGAGGGCTCAATTTTGATCATTAAGGCCATATTAATAATGATAACAGCAGTTAGCATTTATTGTGCATTTTATATGCTCTCAGCACTATGCTTAGCACTATATATGTATTATTTCATTGCATTAGGAAACTTTGAGATAATTACTGTTCATGTACAGATGAGGAAATTGAGGCTCAAAGAAGTTACTCAATTTGCCCAAACTTATATGATAAATAAGAGAGCTGGGATTCAAACCCGAGTCATTTGTGTTTGCAGGCCACACCTCTTCTTAAATAGACCAATTTATTTATTTAACTTTTTATTTTGAAAAAATTTCAAATCTATAGAAAATGTGCAAGAATAGTACAGTGAACTCCTGTGTACCCTTCACTGGGATTCACCAGTTTTTATCAGTTTGCCATATTTGCTCTTTCTTTCTTTTTCTAATACAGTCGACCCTCCGTGTGGGTTCCACATATGCAGATTCAACCAACCAGTGGATTGAAAATATTCAGAAAAAAAAATACCAGAAAATGCCAAAAAGCAAAACTTGACTTGGCTGCATGCTGGCAACTATTTACATAGCATTTACATTGTATTAGGCATTATAAGTAATCTAAGGATAATTAAAAGTGTATGGGAGGGACTTAATTGATATTTATAGGACATTCCATCCAAAAACAACAGAATACACTTTCTTCTCAAGTGCTCATGGAACATTCTCCAGGATAGATCATATCTTGGGTCACAAATCAAATCTTGGTAAATTTAAGAAAATTGAAATTGTATCAATTATCTCTTCCAACCACAATGCTATGAGACTAGATATCAATTGCAGTAAGAAATCTGTAAAAAATACAAACACATGGAGGCTAAACAATACACTACTTAATAACTAAGAGATCACTGAAGAAATCAAAGGGGAAATAAAAAAAATACCTAGAAACAAATGACAATGAAAACGCGACGACCCAAAACCTATGGGATGCAGCAAAAGCAGTTGTAAGAGGGAAGTTTATAGCAATACAATCCTACCTCAAGAAACATGAAACATCTCAAATAAACAATCTAACCTTACACCTAAAGCAATTAGAGAAAGAAGAACAAAATAACCCCAAAGTTAGCAGAAGGAAAGAAATCATAAAGATAAGATCAGAAATAAATGAAAAAGAAATGAAGGAAATGATAGCAAAGATCAATAAAACTAAAAGCTGGTTCTTTGAGAAGATAAACAAAATTGATAAACCATTAGCCAGACTCATCAAGAAAAAAAGGGAGAAGACTCAATAGAATTAGAAATGAAAAAGGAGAAGTAACAACTGACACTGCAGAAATACAAATGATCATGAGAGATTACTACAAGCAACTATATGCCAATAAAATGGACAACCTGGAAGAAATGGACAAATTCTTAGAAAAGCACAACCTTCCGAGACTGAACCAAGAAGAAAAAGAAAATATAAACAGACCAATCATAAGCACTGAAATTGAGACTGTGATTAAAAATCTTCCAACAGACAAAAGCCCAGGACCAGATGGCTTCACAGGCAAAGTCTATCAAACATTTAGAGAAGAGCTAACACCTATCCTTCTCAAACTCTTCCAAAATATAGCAGAGGGAGGAACACTCCCAAACTCATTCTACAAGGCCATCATCACCCTGATACCAAAACCAGACAAAGATGTCACAAAGAAAGAAAACTACAGGCCAATATCACTGATGAACATAGATGCAAAAATCCTCAACAAAATACTAGCAAACAGAATCCAACAGCACATTAAAAGGATCATACACCATGATCAAGTGGGGTTTATCCCAGGAAAGCAAGGATTCTTCAATATAGGCAAATCAATCAATGTGATAAACCATATTAACAAACTGAAGGAGAAAAACCATATGATCATCTCAATAGATGCAGAAAAAGCTTTCAAAAAAATTCAACACCCATTTATGATAAAAACCCTCCAGAAAGTAGGCATAGAGGAAACTTACCTCAACATAATAAAGGCCATATATGACAAATCCACAGCCAACATCGTTCTCAGTGGTGAAAAACTGAAACCATTTCCTCTAAGATCAGGAACAAGACAAGGTTGCCCACTCTCACCACTATTATTCAACCTAGTTTTGGAAGTTTTAGCCACAGCAATCAGAGAAGAAAAAGAAATAAAAGGAATCCAAATCAGAAAAGAAGAAGTAAAGCTGTCACTGTTTGCAGATGACATGATACTATACATAGAGAATCCTAAAGATGCTACCAGAAAACTACTAGAGCTAATCAATGAATTTGGTAAAGTAGCAGGATACAAAATTAATGCACAGAAATCTCTTGCATTCCTATACACTAATGATGAAAAATCTGAAAGAGAAATTAAGGAAACACTCCCATTTACCATTGCAACAAAGAGAATAAAATATCTAGGAATAAACCTACCTAAGGAGACAAAAGACCTGTATGCATAAAACTCTAAGACACTGATGAAAGAAATTAAAGATGATACAAACAGATGGAGAGATATACCATGTTCTTGGATTGGAAGAATAAACATTGTGAAAATGACTCTACTACCCAAAGCAATCTACAGATTCAGTGAAATCCCTCTCAAACTACCAATGGCATTTTTCACAGAACTAGAACAGGAAATTTCACAATTTGTATGGAAACACAAAAGACCCCGAATAACCAAAGCAATCTTGAGAAAGAAAAACGGAGCTGGAGGAATCAGGCTCCTGGACTTCAGACTATACTACAAAGCTACAGTAACCAAGACAGTATGGTACTGGCACAAAAACAGAAATATAGATCAATGGAACAGGATAGAAAGCCCAGAGATAAACCCACACACATATGGTCATTTTATTTTTGATAAAGGAGGCAAGACTATACAATGGAGAAAAGACAGCCTCTTCAATAAGTGGTGCTGGGAAAACTGGACAGCTACATGTAAAAGAATGAAATTAGAACACTCCCTAACACCATACACAAAAATAAACTCAAAATGGATTAAAGACCTAAATGTAAGACCAGACACTATAAACCTCTTAGAGGAAAACATAAGCAGAACACTCTATGACATAAATCACAGCAAGATCCTTTTTGACACATCTGCTAGAGAAATGGAAATAAAAACAAAAATAAACAAATGGGACCTAATGAAACTTCAAAGCTTTTGCACAACAAAGGAAACCATAAACAAGACAAAAAGACAACCCTCAGAATGGGAGAAAATATTTGCAAATGAAGCAACTGACAAAGGCTTAGTCTGCAAAATTTACAAGCAGCTCATGCAGCTCAATATCAAAAAAACAAACAACCCAATCCAAAAATGGGCAGAAGACCTAAATAGACATTTCCCCAAAGAAGATATACAGATTGCCAACAAACACATGAAAGGATGCTCAACATCACTAATCATTAGAGAAATGCAAATCAAAACTACAATGAGGTATCACCTCACACCAGTCAGAATGGCCATCATCAAAAAATCTAAAAACAATAAATGCTGGAGAGGGTGTGGAGAAAAGGGACCACTCTAACACTGTTGGTGGGAATGTAAATTGATACAGCCACTATGGAGAACAGTATGGAGGTTCCTTAAAAAACTAAAGATTGAACTATCATACAACCCAGCAATCCCGCTACTGGGCATATACCCTGAGAAAACCATAATTCAAAAAGAGTCATGTACCACAATGTTCATTGCAGCTCTATTTACAATAGCTAGGACATGGAAGCAACCTAAATGTGCATTGACAGATGAATGGGTCAAGAAGACGTGGCACATATATACAATGGAATATTACTCAGCTATAAAAAGAAAGGAAATTGAGTTATTTGTAGTGAGGTGGATGGACCTAGAGACTGTCATACAGAGTGAAGTAAGTCAGAAAGAGAAAAATAAATACCGTATGCTAACACATATATATGGAATCTAAAAAAAAAAAGGTTCTGAAGAACCTAGGGGCAGGACAGGAATAAAGACGCAGACGTAGAGAATGGACTTGAGGACACGGGGAGGGGGAAGGGTATGCTGGGACGAAGTGAGAGAGTGGCATGGACTAATATATACTACCAAGTGTAAAATAGATAGCTAGTGGGAAGCAGCCGCATAGCATAGGGAGGTCAGCTCGGTGCTTTGTGACCACCTAGAGGGGTGGATAGGGAGGGTGGGAGGGAGGGATACGCAAGAGGGAGGAGATATGGGGGTATATGTATATGTGTAGCTGATTCACTTTGTTATAAAGCAGAAACTAACACGCCATTGTAAAGCAATTATACTCCAAAAAAGATGTTAAAAAAAAAAGTATATGGGAGGATGTGTGTAGGTTATATGCAAATGCTGTGTCATTTTATATAAGAGACTTGAGCATCTGCAGATTTTGGTATCTGCTAAGGGGAATCCTGGAACCAAGCCCCCCCCCCATACTGAGGGATGACTGGACATGTTTGTTTTTGCTGAACTAATTGGGAGTAATTTGTAACATGATTCTATAGGAATCATGTCCTATAACAAGGATGTTTTCTTGTAGGATCACAGTTTTAATTTTCAAATTAAACTTATTTAACATCTCTGCATCACTCTATTATCTAATATAGAGTCCATTTTCAAATTTTACCAAAGGTCCCAATTCTATCTTTTATAGCATTTTTTTGCTGGATCCAGGATCTAGCCCAGCATTTTGCTGCTGTTTCTCTTCAGGCTGCTTTATTTTGGATCAGTTCTTCACGCCTTCTTGGTCTTTCATCAGGCTGTGCTTTGGACAGCCTGGTTTTTCTGTCACGAGAGAAAACAGGAAGCCCTTGTGGGCCACGGAGGGGAGAAGAACTAACCTCCATCCCTCACCTGGGTTCCTCAGGTGCCTGGAGAGTTGCCCAGCTGACACACCACACTCAGTGTGTCAGTAGGAAAGTGACTGTCATACGCTGTGTACATTCTCGTGATTGGGGGTTTCTGAGCTCTTTAGCCGAAAGGCACTGCAAGTGTAAACTCCCTATCATTATGATTATCATTCTCTGTGTGAAAGCCGGTCTCCGTCGCTGGGTCACAAACTGAAATTCTTTCTCAATGGTCAAATATGTTTTGGTTTCTGTCCCCATTTAGTCTCAAAGAAGATGGAGCAGGAACCCCTTATGACAAGGAGTCAACAGCCATTATAAAGCTGAATAATACAACAGTTCTTTATTTAAAAGAGGTGACCAAGTTCCTGGCTCTCGTTTGCTTTGTCAGAGAGGAAAGCTTTGAAAGAAAAGGTAATTTTTTGTGTGATTTAAATGAAGCATTTCCATTCAGACGTTGAATGCGGGGAGACAGCAGTGTGCCTTGGGAGGCTTCCAGACTTTAGTCACAGACCCCTTTGGCTCCTGCCCACATCAGTGGGGTTTTGGGATCCGTGAATCAGCCTGCCCTCTAGTGATGCAGCTGCCGTGAGGTGGTAGTGGAACCAGACCATCCTCCCAGGGAGGTGCCTTAGCTTTTCTGGGAGCAGAGCCAGCTGGGGCGTTGTTGCCAGGCTGTAGAGTCTCTTACCCCGGGGGAGGGCCCCTAGCCTACAGGGGGTGCCAAGGCCTCCCTCTTGGTCCACACCTCTAGAAGGTATTAGGGACCGTGTGACCACTTGTCCTCCCCGTGTAAAGGATGAAACTCATACAACATTAAAGCTAGATGTTATTTAACTTCTGTTCAGCCCTTGTCCATTCTTTAGTCCTAAAACACAGGGACAGCATCGTGATTTCAAAACAGGGAGATATGAATATATTTAATAACGTCACCAAATATCTTTTTAGGACCAAATGTAGTTTTATTTTGAAACAAAAGCAATTAACCCTCATAAAGGTACTCATATTCCCCCGCCCTGCCCCGCACCACTATGTAAACTGGGAAATATCAGTTTACTGATGTAGCTAGGGATTTTTGCTAGTAATTAGGGGATGATTTACCCTAAATTCCCAACAAAGTGGCAATAGTAACATTTTCTGAAATAGCCTTTCTTCTTCTTCTATGCAATACATGTTCCTTATAAAAATACTTTGAAAACTTAGGAAAGTATAAAAAAGTCAGTTTCACCATCTAGAGCTAAACTCCATGTTAAATTTCTGGGATTTTTTTCCTCCTTCCTTTTCTCCCTCCCTCCCTTCCTTCATCCCTTCTTTCCTTCCTTTCTTCCAACAACAGTGGCACCATATTGCCTATATAATTTTCTATCCTGTTGTTTTCACTTATTTATATCATGAAAATCTTCTTAATTCATTGAGCCTGAAAACATGATTTAGATTTTTATTACTTCTTTCTGTTACAGAGTAATAGATTCATTTAGAAAATTTAGATATAATAAATAAGCAAAAAAGAAATAATTATTGATAAGCTTCTCCCTCACATAATCACTCTTGATATTTTCTGTATAACTTTCCAGTTTTTTCATAGATATCTCTATATATGGGATTATATAATAAATACTACTTTATAACCTTCACTTAAATTATTACAGACATCTTTCCAATTCATTAAAGCTTTTTTTAACCACATCATTTTAATGATTGGTTTCTTCTCTTGTTAGAAATATGTGTTGTTTCTAGATTTTGATGTTATAAATAATCCATAATTACCTTCTTTCCACTAAATATTTGTGTACATCTTTGGTTATTTCCTCAGGAAAGACTTCAACAAATGGAATTACTTAGATCAATACATTTTGGTAGCTTCTAATGCATATTACCAAAATGTCCTTCAGAAAGTTTTTACAGGTTTATGCTACTAAGAGAATATGAGTGTGTCCATTTTGCTTTATTCTCATTAATATTGGGTATTAGCATTAAAAATTGATAATTGAAAACAAATTTACATTTTTTCTGCTTCTTAGTGAAGTTGTGTATTTTTTCCTGTATTTACTATTACCAGCCAAATTGCCTGTTATGTCCTTGGCCCTCAAAACTTTTAATTAAATAGTGGTAATCTTTTACTTTTTATTTTCATCTTGCTGAAACTAAGAACAGATTATATAATGGATTCATGGAATTTTGAAGATAGACAGGACCATCCTGTGTTTCACTCTCTCAATTACTGATGATTTTACCCAGACCCAGGAAATAGAAGTGACTTTCTCCTATGGTCATACCACCAGTGTATGGCAGTCTGGGCTAAAGATTTCTAGGCTTCTCCCTGTGTAGAATCAGTTCTGTGTATTGTGTTTTAAACCATTATACATACATTCCCTTGGTTAAAGATATTTCCAGAATTTATATTTGGTGATTAATATTTTATGTTGATTTTGGAAACTAAGGAAAGTAAAAGTAATGCAAATAGTACAACTATAGACCCCAAACCATCTAGGGTGATGACAGGTCCTAAAATTTAGGGTACAATAACATCAACCTTGAGAGCTTGTTTATTTTGAACTGATTTTAGACTTAGCAGAAAAGTTGCAAAAATAGTACGTAGTTTATATATACTCCTCATCCAGCTTCCCGAAATGTTAACATGTTACATACTGTAGTACAGTTATCAAAGCTAGGGAATTAACATCAGTATAATACTATCAATATTAATAAAACTTACAGACCTTATTCAAATTTCACCAGTTTTTCCAAAAATACCTTTTTTTCTGTTCTAGGATCCCAAATTGATTTAGTTATTATTTCTCCTAGTCTCCTCCAATCTGTGTTGGTCTTTCGTGACCCTGACACTTTTGAAGAGTACTCACCAATTATTTTGTACAACGTTCCTCAAATTGGGTTTGTCTGATATTTTCACACAATTGGAATGAGATTATGCAATTTGGCCAGAATACCACACAGAAATGATATTGCGTCCTTAGTGTATCATATGTTTATGATGTTGGTTTGGCTTATTACTGGTGATGCTGACCTTGATTTAGTTAAGATAGAGTCTACCAGGTCTTTCCCCTGGAAAGTTCCTACTTTTCACTTTGTAGTTAATAAATACTTTCAAACTATGCAAATCCTCTTTCTCCTCACAATTTTGCCCACTAATTTTAATGTCCATCTATGGTCGTGTGAGCTAATTTAAGCAGGAATTTCTCATGTGGATCTTGGGCAAGTTATTGTTAAACCACCTAGGGAGGATCATCTCTGAAGATAGGCAGATTTTGTAAAATTTATTAAAAGAAACCTGAGTATTTGTTTCCATGTGATAAGAGAGATAAATAGGCAGACAAGGTTTAACCCCATGATGTTAAACTTGTTTGCTTTTTAGGGTGACTAACCAACCTCCATTTGCCTGGGACAGAGGTGAGGGTTCCTGAAACAGGGGACCTTCAGGACTGCAACTGGGAAAGTCCCAGGCAAATGCATTAAGTTGATCACCTTAGCTTTAGAAAGAGCTTGATGCTTTACATATGCATGGAGCGGTTCGATTTGTTTTTGCTGCTTTAATCTCAAGTGTTGACTCCTGCTGGTGCTGATAATCAACACTTGTTGGTTGACTTGTCCTGATGTTGGTCTCTGTCTGTGTTTTCATGGATGATTTCTGACTGCTCTGGCAGAAAGGGGAGGATAGAAAGTGGAAGTGGGATTCTTGGTCTTAGCTGCACATCATAGGCACCTTGGGAAGGGAGGTGGTTAAAAAATATGGCCATTGAGGCCTGCCACAGAACAATTAGAACAGAATTCCTGGGAGAGGAAGCTGGGGTTTTTTAATTTTTAAAAAGTTCTCTGGATGCTTTTAATGTGCAGCTATGATTGAGAATCACTGAACCAAGGGAAGGATGTAAGACCATCCCATAACTGCGTATGGAGCTGAAGATAGTGCTTGTTCTGTTCATGTCTCTGTTCCTGTATTTTCTTTTTTTAAATAAATAAATTTATTTATTTATTTATTTATTTGGGACTGTGTTGGGTCTTCGTTGCCGCATGTGGGCTTTTCTCTAGTTGGGGCGAGAGGGGGCTACTCTTCATTGCGGTGCGCAGGCTTCTCATTGCGGTAGCTTCTCTTGTTGCAGAGCATGGGCTCTAGGCACACGGGCTTCAGTAGTTGTGGCATGTGGGCTCAGTAGTTGTGGCTCACAGGCTCTAGAGCGCAGGCTCAGTAGTTGTGGCTCACGGGCTTAGTTGCTCCACGGCATGTGGGTTCTTCCCGGACCAGGGCTTGAACCCGTGTCTCCTGCATTGGCAGGCGGATTCTTAACCACTGTGCTTCCAGGGAAGCCCTGTTCCTGTATTTTCAACTGCGTTATATGAAAGAGTTGAAATAAACAGCAAACTCTTTGTAGGCACTTCCTTTAAAAACCTCAGTTGTGAATTTTCACTTTTAAAGCTCCAAATGCAGCAAGATTACTGTTACATTTTATTTTATTTATTTTTATTTTTTAATAAATTTATTTATTTAATTTATTTTTGGCTGTGTTGGGTCTTTGTTGCGGTGCGCGGGCTTCTCATTGCAGTGGCTTCTCTTGTTGCAGAGCACGGGCTCTAGGTGCACGGGCTTCAGTAGTTGTGGCTCGCGGGCTCTAGAGTGCAGGCTCAGTAGTTGTGGCACATGGGCTTAGCCGCTCCGCAGCATGTGGGATCCTCCTGGACCAGGGCTCAAACCTGTGTCCGCTGCATTGGCAGGTGGATTCCCAACCACTGGGCCACCAGGGAAGCCCCTACTGTTACATTTTAAATGTGCACCATGAATAAATTGAGATTTGTCAGGAATCATCAGTAGGCTGGATCTGAAATTTCCCAAGTTGAATTCTAATTGAGCCAAAGTCCTCTAGCTAAGCTTTCTGCCTAAGGCAGTTGGTTGCAGGTGGTTCTTACATCTGTTATCCAAACTCCCACTAAATAAAATCATTTCTATGCTCCATGTTTCTTTCTTTTTTTGAAGTTCATGCTTTGTTTGGAAGATGGTTCCAAGAAATAAAAGTGAGGAAGTGGGGAAATAGAGAAGGGAGGTAGAAAAGCCATCCACAGTGGGAGCTGTATGCTCATTCCTGCTGGGGGAATCTCGGAGAAGCTGTGTGCAAGAAATTCGGAATCACCCCCATTGGGCATGCAAGACTTCCACATTTGTCCACCAACTCCCATGTCCCATTGTGTGAGGGATACCCTCAGAAACTTTTATTTCCATAGCCCTGGTACCTGTCTGTGTGCCAAAGAAAGCTTCAGGCAGAGAAGAGATGCCCATACCTGGGCTTGCTTATTTCTTACTACTTTCTCCCTCTTGCCTCACTGGTTTTTTCTTGAGGAAATTGTCTCCTAGTTTTATTGCACTGTGGTCACTATCACCGCAGAAGCAGCAGAGGGCGCCACTCAGAGAGTTTCCTGCTCCTGTAAGCTGAGATGGTGTTTCTTCCAGCATACTTGTGGTTGGTTACATGACTGCTTTGAAGCATTTCTCTTCTTGTCTGGTAAACAGTTCTTTTTTGGGGGTGGGGTGGGGTGGGGGGGTACTCTGGAAGCATCACCTGAGTGGATGGAAATCATTTTGGGACTAGTTATTTTAATAAATTTAAAGATAGTAAATGGAACCCACTGCCTTATCCTAATTGGTATAAATGTAATGCTGCTCTCAACACTTTACAAGTTAGTGGTGATGATGAGAAATGTGCTCAAGACTTAGATTAGATTTTATTCTATTTTGTATCAATTCTACAAAATTCTATTGATTTCTGAAAATACAAGAAGATTCTCCACTACTATTCCCCATTTAAAATTTACTTAATATTGAAAAACTGAGAGTGTCACTGGTTGTTGAGTTCACCTGAGGTGATGATAGCCACTGTAAAATCAGGGATTTTGTTTTCCCCAGGGCTTATGACAACGGCTCTGTGACCTTGAGATCTCAGCTACACTCCAAGTCAGGGTCTGCCTCCACTCAGAGTCAATTTAATAATACCTTTTGGGGAAAAAATACTAATAAGTATTTCACTGAAGATATATCTTAATTGTTCTTACAATCTTTAATTCTGAAAGATTTTTTTAAAAGGCAGTTCAATTGGTTCTTCAAACTTTTTGGGTCATAGACACCTTTGAAAATGTGGTATATACTCTGGAACCTTTCCTTAGTAAAAATATATATATTCACAAGACTTTGCCTGCAATTCCTGAAGCCCAGCTGCACACCTCCTAGAGAAATCTATAGATCTTATGTTAAGCCTGCTCCTCTACCGCCCCCTACTGGCTTGTCCTCACCATAGCTGCCACGAAAAGAGATTATTTCTAGGCGGCACCTCTATAAATATTTTTTGTTTTCTTCTCCAGGGCTGATTGACTATAATTTTCATTGCTTCCGGAAGGCCATCCATGAAGTTTTTGAGGTGAGAATGAAAGTGGTGAAATCACGAAAGGTTCAGAATAGGCTGCAGAAGAAAAAAGGAGCCACCCCTAACGGGACGCCTAGGGTGCTGCTGTAGGTGAGGTTTCAGGAACATCTTTTGAAATCAGACCTTTCAATGAGGCTGCTGCTCTGTGTTGCACTAAAGGAAGAGGAAGAAGGAGATTGGGACACATGACATATATTTGTTGTAAAAAAAAAAAAAAATTCCTGCCACCCTCTTGATCTTCTCTTTTTTTTAAATAAAGTAAGCACTTTGAAGCAAAAACATATATTAACAATGAAGTGAAATCTACTGTAACTTCATTACACAAATGTAAACTTTTATGGTCTGTAGTCAGAAAAAATCCTGTGTGAGAACTGCCAGGAACTGTATATATTTTGCACTTTTTCATGTTTTTTTTTTTTTTCCTCATTGAACTAAACTTTGATAAAACAACTTTTCTAGGCTCTTTTCTGTCCTTGGTGTCTAGGACATGCATACCGAGTCCATATCTATAGGGCAGTCAGAAAGTAATCAAAAAGTGAAGCGTTGGCAATGACTTTTTATAAATTTGGGAATCTTTGCTACCAATTGTTGAGAAAAAACATTTTTCAGTGGAGGAACAGATTGGGGCAGCAAGCTCTAGGAGCAATAAGAACTGTCCCCTGTTTATAACTGATATAAATAGAAATTTTATAGAATAATATTAGCACCAAACTTATCTAAAAATTTCTATAGCCGTGACAGTGCTTCCCTAGTCGACCCTTTTTACAAAACTCTTTACCTCAACACACATCTCTATAATCATTTTATACAGAGAGGTTATTTCTTTTTGCTGCATTACTGTTCTTTAGAACCTTTGGGACCAGATTTCCAAAATGGTGCCGATCAATGGAGAGAAATCAGAATGTCGCTAAATTGCAGGGTTTCTGGAGGCTTTTCTGTACCTGCCACTCAGGCTAAAGTAATAACATCAGAGGTCGCATGGTTTCCCAAATGTAGGTGATTGGCAACTGCAGATTTTTAAAATATGTCCTATACAATGTTTGGCCCCTGTGGAATGAGCCTCTTACTGTGCAACATTGCAAATGTTTATTTAGGACCAGTTGTTTTTTTTTTTTTTTTTTTTTTTTTTGCATTGCTCCACGACCACAGGCAATATCTCAGTTCTCTGTCACAGAGCTGAATCCTGTTGGGCACATTTGTCACCTCTGACTCCCTCTCACCTGTGACAGTGTGCCTTGTGGACTCTGCCTGTTCCCACCTTATGATTGAACTAGAGCTCGGCTCTCCAGCAGCGTGTTCTGCATGGCTAAATAGCCATCCTGAAAACCTCTAAAGGTCAGTGGAAAAGGATGGCCAGAGGAGGCATTACAGTTAGCTTTGTGTCTGTTTCTATGAAATTCTTCCTCTTATGTTCACTTTAGGCCAACATCAAGTTAAGAGATTCTAAATCTACCCCCATCCCAAACCATTCCAAGTAGATTATTCTAGATCCATCCCAAGGGTCCGAGCCCTAAGGAAAGCATGTTGGCAGGTATTAGAAAATGTACATATATATATATGTTTTCAGCAGAGCCTCATAGGGATAGCAATGCTGAACCTAGCAAAAATGGATCAGGTTCCTAAAGCAACTTGTTCTTGAAGCTATCCCACTACTATCTGCAGCTTCTTTCCATCCTCTCCCCTTCCATCCTTTTCCCAAGTCCTATTCCTTTGAGGCTGGTAACTGTAATTTAAGATGGTAGCTGATTGGGGTTTAAGGTTTGAGCCCTCCCAAGGGTCTGTGCATTTTGGAAGGAAATTTCTAAAAATCATGAAGGTGCCCTAACTCCCTTCCTCATGATTGCTACTCAGAAACACAGGTGGGTAGGAAGCCAGGGTTCCAGGGAAGTCTTTTTCCTAATTTCCAGACCTGTAACCTGTTAGACCTTTGCCAACATGGTACATGGAAGTTATTCTTATAAATCTATTCTTTAATATTTTTTACACAGTGTTTCTTTTTGGATAAGCAAATAAAGAATCACTTTTCTAAAGTGACTTTATCCTCAAGATAGAGACATTTACCTATCTGGTAAATCACACATTACTTAGGTATATATGTTATTGTAACGAGGTGGAGCTTCCATTTTTAAGCTGGGTATATGATGGGTTTCTGTTAAAATGTGCCTTAAGAGCCTATTACTTCAAGAGCAAATGATTCTTTGGGGGAAAGGCAAAGTTAATGCTATGACATCAGACCCAAGTTCATGATAGTAAGTGCACTCTTTGATTAATGACACACTGATATATAGACTACTGCCTCAAAGCCGTAAGCATGGCAATGACCTCTTAGTTAAAGAGAAATGTAGGAGTTATATCTAAGCATTCAGTTTCTGAAGTCTGTGCTATTGGAATTACAAAATCTCTTCAATTCCTTTTTCATTTTATTTTTGATATGGGGCTTAGCTTACTTGTGTGTGGCCACCTTTCGGTCTCAAATGTAATGCTATAAATATGTATAAATATACAAAATAATGTATAAATACAAAGCCCAAATACATGGCTACAGTGACTGCTCTGGAACATTTTTGCTCATTTTTAAAGGTTGAGAACTTGACCTACAGGTTTCCAGGGCAATTAGAACTTCTATGTAGGGATGAGATTCTGCTTGTGAAATACCATCTTTGGTTATTTTCAGTGATGTAGATTAGTGTGTATGACCAGGGTAGCGTGTTTCTGATGGAATATAAATCAAAAACTGGTTGACATTCACAGACAGTAATGTTTTGTGAACATGATATATTTTGGGCCCTTAAATGTAAAAATGCCTAAAAACACAGCAATATTGTTATATACGGGTTATATGAAACATACTCGAGAAAAACAGCTGAATTGTCTTGATTATTAAACTATGGTATGCATTCAACTTATGCGGACTGGATGTAATTTGTAATCAAGTATAGTATTTAGTATTATGTTTTACTTTAAGCAGTACATCATTTATAACCATTGTTAAAGCATTCTTTTCAAGAACGTTAGCTGCCCATTTAAAAGCGTGTGTCATACGCTCCTGATTTGGTAACACTCTCATTTTATTTCAGGCGTATTCGTAACTAATCTTTCTGGGAGCGGAATGGTCTCTTTGGTGAAAAGAAAGCACGGTCTTTCATGTTTGTGAGGTTGTTTACTGTATACATGCGTATCACTGCTGGGTTCCTTTAGATAAATGTGTTTGTCCTAATGAACCAGCTGTCGCTTTATGAAAATGAGGATAAATTGATCTATTTAAGTTGGATTTACATTTTTATTTATTTTTTTAAACACTCGTATCTCTCCATATTTTTGATGGGAACATGCCTGTTTTGGCTGTAGAACTTATTGCAGTAAACTTCAGATATTCTTGCTGCTCTGGCCCTAATCCCTAGCCATGTGAAAATTCTTTTCCTAACAGTCCACCTTTTGATTTTTACTTGCTTAGTGAGATTCCACCGTATAATGACTTTTACAGATCCCCTCAGAGTTCTCAGAGAGGGCTAGCATTAGATGTTATATATGAAATCCTGTTTCTGATGGGAAAATCTGAACTGAAATAATTACTTCCAGACCTCCCTGGTGGCGCAGTGGTTAAAACCCGCCTGCCAATGCAGGGGACACGGGTTCAATCCCTGGTCCGGGAAGATCCCACATGCCACAGAGCAACTAAGCCCATGCGTCAAAACTACTGAGCCTGTGCTCTAGAACCCGTGAGCCACAACTACTGAGTCTGCGTGCCACAACTACTGAAGCCCGCATGCCTAGAGCCCGTGCTCCACAACAAGAGGAGCCACTGCAATGAGAAACCTGAGCACTGCAAGGAAGAGTAGCCCCCGCTCTCTGCAACTAGAGAAAGCCCGCACGCAGCAATGAAGACCCAGTGCAACCAAAAAAAAAAAAAATTATTTCCAAGTTTGTTTGTTTTTTTTTTTTTTTTTTGGTTGCGTTGTATGGCATGTGGGATCTTAGTTCCCTGACCAGGGATTGAACCCATGCCCCCTGCAGTGGAAGTTCAGAGTCCTAACCACTGGACTGCCAGGGAATTCCCCAAGATTTTTAATCAGTGGTGATGTTGAGTTTAGGGGAAAGAAAATGTCATTAAAAGCATTATTTAATACTAACAGATATTGAGTGCACACGATATGCCATGCGCTGCTCTTAAATGCTTTTACATAATTATCCTCATAAACCCAAGAGGTAGGTACTATTATCACTCCTATTTTACAGAGGAGGCAGCTGTAAAAGATACAATGAAAATAACTTGAGATCATATTACTAGCAAGATACGAGGCCCGGAGTTAGACCTAAGAGTCCACCCTGTCAACTATTGCTCTAAGTAGCCTCACCAAATGTCCCTTAAAATTCCCTCCTTTCATGAGTAGGAAGAGGGAGACTTGAAGTTCAGAATTTCTGCTGCATGGGCTTATGAAGGCTGACATGCTGAGGTGTTTAAAATACCTTTTCTTACATAAGAATCAATAGGGGGCTTCCCTGGTGTCACAGCGGTTGAGAATCTGCCTGCCAATGCAGGGGACACGGGTTCGAGCCCTGGTCTGGGAGGATCCCACATGCCATGGAGCAACTGGGCCCGTGAGCCACAGCTACTGAGCCTGCGCGTCTGGAGCCTGTGCTCCGCAACAAGAGAGGCCGCGACAGTGAGAGGCCCGCGCACCGCGATGAAGAGTGGCCCCCGCTCGCCGCAACTAGAGAAAGCCCTTGCACAGAAACGAAGACCCAACACAGCCAAAAATAAATAAATAAATTAATTAATTAAAAAAAAAAGAAAAGAATCAATAGGAGCAGTCTGCTAATGTGCTTCACCTGGAGGAGAAACTCAACAAAGATTATGCTGTTTTTCTTCCTAATCCATTAAATAACTCTAGTGCCAAAAATAATATTAACAGCATTTAAATATCAGAAAATTTAAATACCTTTTATAGCCATTTGATTTTCTTTTTCTTTTTTTTTTCTTCTTTGGCTCCGCTGCCAGGTTTGCGGGATCCCCAACCAGGGATTGAACCTGGGCCATGGCAGTGAAAGCACCGAGTCCTAACCACTGGACCGCCAGGGAATTCCCCAAGCCATCTGATTTTCTGAGAAGCAATAGTATATCAAACTGTAAGAAAATCAAGAGAGAATAAGCCTTTGATCTTAGCTATATTCAACCTTTACCTTGAGTTTTTAGTATACGTAACAATAATTTAAAACACTGATCTGGATTAAAATTCTAAAAGATACATTTCAATCCTAATCCTTCAAACCTATATTTAAAATTGCCGCTAGCATTTGTTGGATTCTCCTATAAGAGGTGCCTCAGATCTAACATGTCCTACATGGAACCGGCTTCTTTCTTGCTAAATCTTCTCTCCCTGTGATGGCGTGACCACCCTCCCTAGGGTCCCTGTCAGAAACTTGGGTCTCTTTTTTATTTTTTTCTTTTCTGCAGAAAGCTTTATTGTTTCCATTTTGGTCCAAGGCTTGAGAGAGGGCCCCAGGGTGATTAAAAAGCTGCCTAGGGCTTCCCTGTTGGCGCAGTTGTTAAGAATCCGCCTGCCAATGCAGAGGACACAGCTTCGAGCCCCGGTCTGGGAAGATCCCACATGTCGCAGAGCAGCTTAAGCCCGTGCGCCACAGCTACTGAGCCTGCGCACCTAGAGCCTGTGCTCCGCAACAGAAGCCACCACATTGAGAAGCCCGCGCACCGCAACGAAGAGTAGCCCCCGCTTGCTGCAGCTAGAGAAAGCCCACGAGCAGCGATGAAGACCCAATGCAGCCAAAAATAAGTAAAATTTTAAAAAATATTAAAAAAAAAAAAAAGCTGCCTAGCGGATGCAGAGAGGGACTTCAGGCAGAAGCCCTGACACCAGAGGGGCTCCTCAAAGGCTGCTGGGCTCCGGAGGCTCCTAGTCGTGTTGGAGGGTGAGCCTTTCGAAGAGAGACTCGCCCAGGCCAGCCGGGGGACCAGCCAGCCTGCGGAGATTGGGCAGGTGGTCACCCATCTTCTTGATGAGTTTCACCTGCTCATCCAGGAAGTGGCTCTCCAGGAAGTCACAGAGGTGGGGGTCTGCATGGGCAGAACCCAGAGCATGCAGTTCCAAAAGTGCCTGGGTCTGGTTCTTTTCCATGAGAATGGTGGCTTCCATTGTGTCCTGGGTTTTACCCCCCTCATCCTGGTGAGTATTCTACAAGTCCTGGAAGAGGGCGCAACCATCGCACTGGTTTTGCATTTTTAAGAGATGCTGTGCACCCTCGCGCTTCTCCTCGGCCAGTTTGTGGAAACAGTGGTCCACGCCCTCCAGAGCCACATCGTCGCCATGGAAATAGAAGCCCAGAGAGAGGTAGGTGTGGGAGTCCCACAGATGCATGTTGACCGGGCAGTTGCTGACGGCCTCCACCTTGGTAGAACAGTTCTTTTTTTTTTTTTAATTAGGGTATAGTTGTTTTACAATGTTGTGTTAGTTTCTACTGTACAGTGAAGTGGAGTTCCCTGTGTCAGTAGAACAATTCTGACGAATCTGGGAGCTCATAGTTGATCGGTAATAAGGAGCTAAGCTCAAAAAATGGTGTTGGCTCGTCCCGGAGGCCAAGGATAGCTGAGTGGCTGATTCCAAAGGCTGCGACTGGAAAAAAAAGGTTGGAGGCTGGTGGGAGGCTGGAGCAAGGGGCGTCCCTGGGTCTGTTCCGTCCAAACACTGTCAAAGCAAGAGACAGATCTGCGGGACAGTGGAGCACACTGCCTGGATCTCATTCTTTTTTTTTTTTTTTTAATTTATTTTATTTATTTTTATTTTTGGCTGCGTTGGGTCTTCGTTGCAGTGCGCGGGCTTCTCATTGCAGTGGCTTCTCCTATTGCGGAGCACGGCGCGCGGGCTTCAGTAGTTGTGGCGCACGGGCCCAGCCACTCCGCGGCATGCGGAATCTGCCCGGGCCAGGGCTCAAACTCGTGTCCCCTGCACTGGCAGGTGGATTCTTAACCACTGCGCTACCAGGGAAGCCCTGGACCTCATTCTTGACTCTTCCCTCGTGCTCACCTCCTCCAAGCAATCACCCAGTTCCTTCAGCTCAGCCTTACAAAGGTCTATTGAATCTCTTCTCTCCACCTCCCCTCCACTCTCCTGGTCTAGGCCACCTTCTCCTCGTATCTGAATCTCAGTGGCCTCTTAACTAGTATCCCTCTGCCTCGGCCATCCATCCATTCCATTCTGCACACAAGACCCAGAGTGAACATCTAAACCTCACTTCTGACCACATCACTTGCTTGCTTGACACCTTCGTAGGTTTCCACTACAGGTATCAGTCAGACTCCTCAAAAAAGTTTGCAAGACCCTGCCTGCCCAGTCCAGACCCCCTTCTCCAGCCTTGGTTCATTCTCCCTCAACAGCGCTGGACCAGTAGCACATTCCTGTCTTTATCAGCCATTTTCTGAGTTAAATTATAATTTTCTTTCATTCAACAGTTATTGATAGGATATCTATTATATGCCAGACCTTGTGCTAGTAAAATAGCACAAAGACAGACACTGAAGATGGAAGGATTTTAATATCTAAAAATAATAGACAATAAACTAGTTTTAGATAGGCCCTGTAGATGTTAGTTTTTGTAACCACAGCTGTATAGGATCTTACCACTCTCCAGCAAAGACCATGGAGAGTCATAACAAGCATCTGAAAAGTTGAGTTGTTCTACCAAGAGCAGATCAATAGCTATATTTAATGTATTATTAATTTACTGTAACTAAATACAAGAGGTAGGCTGTGAAAGTAGAAATGTTTATTGAAGTAGTGCCTTTCCCTGTAATTAAGAGAAGAGGTGAATTATCTTAAAAATGTGTTTTAAGTGTTACTTTAACGTTCAGACTTTTCTAACTTAATCCATATATGAAGTCAATATCATTTCCAAAATTAGATTTAATAAAAAGTTTATTAAAAAATTTTTTTAACATCTTTTTTGGAGTATAATTGCTCTACAGTGGTGTGTTAGTTTCTGCTTTATAACAAAGTGAATCAGCTATGCATATACATATATCCCCATATCTCTTCCCTCTTGCATCTCCCTCCCACCCTCCCTATCCCACCCCTCTAGGTGGTCACAAAGCACTGAGCTGATCTCCCTGTGCTATGTGGCTGCTTCCCACTAGCTATCTATTTTACATTTGGTAATGTGTATATGTCCATGCCAGTCTCTCACTTTGTCCCAGCTTACCCTTCCCCCTCCCCGTGTCCTCAAGTCCATCCTCTACGTCTGCGTCTTTATTCCTGTCCTGCCCCTAGGTTCTTCAGAACCATTTTTTAAAAGTTTATTTTACTGTTACTCCTCTTTTCCATCTGTTTGTACCAGGAACTCTGAGTGCTGTCCAAGGTAGATGTTTATATTCTCTTACTAAATTGATATGAAGAACAGTGGAAGATGTGAAGAGAATCTGATGGTAGGAAATAGGGCTAATGCAGAGCTTTTTAAAAAGTCATTTAGAATTTTGAAAGGTTGGATGATTTTTTTTTTAATTAATTTATTTTTGGCTGTGTTGGGTCTTCGTTTCTGTGCGAGGGCTTTCTCTAGTTGTGGCGAGCGGGGGCCACTCTTCATCGCGGTGCGCGGGCCTCTCACTGTCGCGGCCTCTCTTGTTGCGGAGCACAGGCTCCAGACGCGCAGGCTCAGTAGTTGTGGCTCACGGGCCGAGTTGCTCCGCGGCATGTGGGATCCTCCCAGACCAGGGCTCGAACCCGCGTCCCCCGCATTGGCAGGCGGATTCTCAACCGCTGCGCCACCAGGGAAGCCCCTGGATGACTTTTTTTAGTGAGGTTTTTTTTTCCCCGGCGGCACCATGTGGTATGTGGAACTCCCCGACCAGGGTTTGAACCTGTGCCCCCTGCAGTGAAAGTGTGGAGCCCTAACCACTGGACCACCAGGGAAGTCCGGATGATATTTTTAAAGGTGTCAAATTTGGCCTGGCAGGTGCTCCAGAAGATCTACCTTTATCAAAAATTCAAGTTCAGTTCAGGCAGGGATTATATTTCAGTTGTACCGTCAGTATCTTTGCAGTTTTTTATAATTGTCGGGGTAAAGTGAAAATATAGGCTTTTAATGGTCCCTATTATCATTTAAAAAATACTTCAGATTATATCATGTTATTCCAAGGAGCAATTCAATTTCATGAAAACAAATAAATTTAGGGAATTCCCTGGCGGTCCAGTGGTTGGGACTCCGAGTTCTCACTGCAGAGGGCCCAGGTTTGATCCCTGGTCTGGGACCTAAGATCCCACAAGCCATGTGGGGTGGCCAAAAAAAAATAAAACAAATAAATTTAAATTTATATTATATATGAAATAAGTAAAATGATTAAAAATAAGTGAATAAATAAAACAAGTAAATAAAAAAAAATCCAAAACAAGATCTTTAATCCAGTACATACCAGTCAATAGTCTTTCTTTATAGAATGTTACGTTTTTTAGCTTCAATAAATGATTTACACTTAAAGCTGAGATGGAGTCTGGTCCTCGGTATTCAATATTGAAAAGGCAAACAATCTTAAAAAGCAGAATGGGGGGCGGTGGGATGAATTTGGGAGATTGGGATTGACATATATACACTATTTTTTTTTTCCCTCAAAAATTTCAATTTATTTTTAGATAACACTTGTGGAAAAAGAGATAGACAAGACTATTCACTTTTTATGGTCAGTGTTTTGTTTTGTTTTAAATTCGGGTATAGTTGTTCTACAATGTTGTGTTAGTTTCTACTGTACAGCAAAGTAGAGTTCCCTGTGCTATACAGCAGGTTCTTATTAGTTATCTATTTTATACATATTAGTGTACATATGGGGATTAACATATGTACACTACTGATACTATGTATAAGATAGATAACTAATGAGAACCTGCTGTAGAGCACAGGGAACTCTACTCAATACTCTGTGGTGACCTAAATGGGAAGGAAATCCTAAAAAGAGGGGGTAATGTATACGTATTGCTGACTCACCTTGCTGTACAGAAGAAACTAATATAACATTATAAAGCAACTATACGCCAATAAAAATTTAAAAAAACAAAACAAAACAGAATGACCATGTGAACTTATACCCAAAGTAATGTTTGAATGGATGCTTAAAACTGCCCTGGGACAGAACTGCAGGAGTCAACCCTTTATGAAGTCCATTTTTAAATTTTTGTTGTGAGCCACAATAAATACAATTCACAATGCAAACTATTATACCCTCATGCTTACAAATATTACTTTAAAAAAAAATCTCATGAATTACTATTCTTTCTACATGCAATGCATTCTAGTATTTTTCTCTTTCATTTCCTTTATAAAAAAGATCTCACAATCCACTAATGGGTGATGACCTGCAATTTGTAAGCACTGCTAGAGGGAACCCACTGGCCAGATCAGAGATACCTGAGGATTTTTTTTCTAACCTAAAAGATTTTCCTGCTCTCTGTGTTAATTTTAAGATCTTACCAAACAGGGAAATTCTGAGGAAGTTCTTGAATTTTTCTTTCATTGGATCAGGGCTTTCTGCTGTGTTGACCAGAGCAGTTTCACTTTTCACTGCCATCCCTTGGATGTTTTTGTATGTTGGGTTGTTGTCCGGGGGCTGCAGTCTCTAGAGGATCATCTTTTACTATAGACTCTATCCTTGACTATAATAAATAATTAACTTGGAGTTTAGTGATTCATGAGTTCATATTTAACTTCTAAGGGGTCCTTTTTTGATTCAGATGACATCGGTCTTATCCAGCATCAAGAATCCATGAGTTTTGCCCTTTTGTGCTCTTTTGACACTCCCAAGAACCAGGTGGACAAGGCCCTTTCCCATGAAAGGGAGCTGATCTACCTCCCTCCACTCAGGATGGGGGTGGGGGAAGGGGAACATTAACTAGTGTCCAGCTGCCTAAGGCCTTGACCTCCCTGCTTTCTTAATCTGTACTAATAAGCTGCTGGGGCAAGGGGGATCTTTCTAGTCCCCCAGAACTGAGAGTCAGAATACTAAGGCCCTTTTCCTGAATGGCCAAGTACAGTAGAGCAGTTAAGACCTAGGCTCTCCCATGCTAACCCTCTCCATCACTGTGGAGAATTCCATTCCTATAAGCTATTTCTGTTTGCTTCCAGTTTCCATGATTGCCTAAGTCCCTTTGGCTGCTGCCAATTCTCTCTGCCTCTGGCCGGTGGATAGCTCACCCCTGCAGTGTTCCACCTTCACCAACTAGATAGTAACCAGGAACTAACTCCAGACTCTCCCAGACCCCTATAAGGCGGTCTTGGTAACAGGCTTTCACTGCCCCTCCATGGGAAGCAGCCAGTAAAGGCGCTGACAGGGAGATACCAGGCCTGGATGTCTTTCCATATTGGCGGAAAAGGAAGGAAATCAGGTTTATAATGTGCAAGAAATACAGCCACCAATTCACGTTATACTGTTTCATTTAATGCTCCAGACCAGTGTTTCTCAAAGTTACTTGATCTTAAGCATCATCTAGGGTGCTTAAAGATGCAAATTCCCATCTCTACCCCAGTCTTCTGGAATGGGAATCTCTGGGCAGAGGTCTGTCTGGGAATCTGTATTTTAAAACAAGCACCTAGGCAATTCTTACAATTTGGGAGACATTGTTTGGCCTGTAGTTGTTGGCAATGAATCTTTATTGTGGCTATAGTTATGTGGAGCTACACATGTGATATAATTGTATAGAACTACATACATACAAACACAAATCAGTACTTGTATAACTGGTGAAGTCTAAGTTCTATGCATTGTACCAATGTCAATTTCCTGATTTTGACATTGTATTATATATATGTAAGATCTTAACATGGGGGAGGCTTCACGAAGGATGTTTGGGACCTCCCTGTATATTCTTTTGTTGTTTCCTGTGCATTTATAATAGTTCCAAAATTAAAAAAAAATTTTTTAAGTCAAAAAAAAAAAAGGGACTAGGAAGAGAAATGGTGAAGGAGTAGGATTGGAATCACCTGGAGGAGCTTTTGTCGCTCCTCCATAAACGTACACACACACGGACACATATGTACACACACACCTATGCCTCAAGCATTGGTGTCCTTTTCCAACTTGATTTATGTAGCTTTCAAAGTCTACATTAGTTCATCTGCAATTTGAATGTAGAACTTTTATGAATGTAAATGAAACAATTTAAAAGTTTATTTAAACCATCTATTCATTTAGGTATTTAAATACTTGCATTTAATATCAAAAATTATACAAAATGGTATTAATTTAGAAAAGTTACTTTTTCTTCACTCAAATAATTTTAGTCAAATTCTTCACAGGGATCTTCTACAGCAGGGTCTCTCTCATCACTGGAACAACATTTTGAGTCATCTAACAGTTCCCTTCTAGTTATTTAAGATAGAACAGGTTTTGAATTGAGTAGGATGCTGTCAGTGGAGATTTTACTGCATCTCAGGAACCATTTGTTAAACATTGAGACAAGTGGGTTTTTTTCCCTTGCATATTCACAATCTCCACAAATAGGTCTTGTATTCCTCTTTCTAATACCTTTGTAAGAAGCTTACTAATTATGATCTCCAATGCTTGTTCTCCGTGGTCATAACCTCAGGAATAATTAATAAATGTTTTCACCGTTTCCCCGGATTTTGCTAGCTGACCTTTATAAGATAGAAAACTGCCATCACTTGAGGTCCTTTCAAGAGATAGTGTCTTCCTGAAGAGTACTTTGTTCAAAAAGGACAAAGTAAAGAAAGAAATATAAGGCAACTCTCTTTTCTGAAGAACAATATTTTGGGGAAAAATTTGCTTTCAATCCTGGCATGTATGGTGTATACTTCCATTTAAGAACATCTGCACCTAAAGCCCACTTCAACTTCTGGGGAAGTCAGACTGGCCCAGCTATTTTTTCACAAGATGCTATAAGGCAGACGGAGTATGGCATACCTGCAACTTTCTGGTTATTTTGTGCTAAAAGAATACATTGTGGGGAAGGCCAGGACCACTTTTTAGAAGTGGACAACTTGGTTATTATTCAAAATTTGCCTATAATTGTAACGTGAATTTTAATGGGAAGCAGGTAGGGTTGTTTGTTCTAAAGACGTTAATAATATTGTCTAAATGCTCTGTGGCTGCAGAATTACTGAGTCCCATAATTCCTGTTCACCCTGAGCATCGTGTGTGTTTTGCACATCTATGAACTATTATTTTTTGAAAGTTTGTGGATGCTATAGTGGTAAATAAAATACAAGTTTGTTTAAAAGTATTGAACTCGTAGTATTTTTTGTCATTTTGCAATTTCCCAATAAATAGAAACCAAAACTTCTGTGAAGGTCGGGAGCAGAGTTCTAAGCTATTCTGGCTGGTTTGTAGCTGACCGAGTGTCATCCATCAGCAAGTGGCTAAAAGGGGTCCAGAGAATGACAAATCGGGGTGACAGGATATGGGGACACAAGAAAAAAAGGCACAGAGTGGCAGAGGGACAGTGCCTGAAGAGCTATTAGGAGAGGACTCGGTGCGAGAGAGAAGATGCAGCTGTGTAGGACTCTCTTCTGGCCCATCATGAAGTACCTTTCTTTCACCCATGAACACCAGTTTTACCTTAGTTGCAGGTGTTTCCTTTAGAGCTAAGTTTAGCAAATGAAAGATCTCATGTCAAACTCATTGGTTCATCAGAACTAAGGAGTAAGGAATATAATGAGTATTGTCATTTCTGTTGCTAATTTTAAAAGCACCTTTATTTTGAAAAAAAAAAAGCAAAGAAATGCAATCCATGCAAATAAAGCAAAAGCACAATACTAAGCAGTTTTCCTTTTCCTCATCCCTACTACCAAGAGCTGTAATTTGGGAGGAGATGTCAGATAATTCAAAGCTATGGTAGCAAATTAGGTTTCCAAGAAAAGACATCATTTTTAAGAAAGCCACAATAAAAATCATTTTAATAATGTTGCAAACAACTATTAAGTACTGTGTTTAGAAAATGCTTCTTTGCTTATTAATGGGGAAAATCTTTTAAAATGAGGTACGGGTCATCTGGTGGAAGAAATCCACTGCACTAGTATTGTAAGCACTCCACTGGTTTCAGGTATACTCACTTGATATCTCTCCATAATATTTTTTCTGGAATATAGTATTAGAAAATTGTTCAAATAGAATGAGCAGGGAAGACATTATCTCGACTATAGCAGAAATTGAGAAAGAAGAAATGAAGAGGCAGTTTCTCTCCTGGATCTCTCAGCTGGCCACCAGATGGTAGACAAAAGCAAAGCTATTAGACCTGCAATGCAGTAAGGCAAGGCATGAAAAAAAACAAAGAACTCCTTCCTGGCGGACATTTTTGTTTAGGTAACCAGAGTTTAAAACTTGTGCCCCTGATAATAACCAACGTCTCCTAACATTAATACCAGCCAGCAAATTAGTACAATTTTTCTCATTAACCATTACAAAGGGGAAATCTTGGGGTGGGGGCGGGGAAACAGTAGGAAAAACTATGGCAGCGTTATTTTTGTTTTTTTTTAGTGAAAAATCAAAACCTCATGAAATATTCTAAGTAATTAATAAAATGTTTACAATAAAGTCCATACATGGCTTTCTGAGGTGTTTTTTTATTTTGAGTTATACTCTAGGAAGACATTGATATGAAATTTATCAATTCAAACTGTTAAAAAAACAGAATTCAACTGAGTTAAAGATCTAATTGGGGGTGGGGGGGGGGGCTACCCTGGTGGCGCAGTGGTTAAGAATCCACCTGCCAATGCAGGGGACAAGGGTTCGAGCCCTGGTCTGGGAAGATCTCACGTGCCGCGGAGCAACTAAGCCCGTGCGCCACAACTACCGAGCCTGCGCTCTAGAGCCCGCGAGCCACAACTACTGAAGCCTGCACACCTAGAGCCCGTGATCCACAAGAGAAGCCACCGCAATGAGAACCCCGCCCACCGCAGCAAAAGAGTAGCCCCCGCTCGCCGCAACCAGAGAAAGCCCGCGCACAGCAATAATGACCGAATGCAGCCAAAAATAAATAAATAAAATGAAAAAAATTTAAAAAAAAAAGATCTAATTGCCTTTATTGAAGGATTCATGAACCAGGCAGCATCCCATCTAACAAATAAAATGGAGTTCCAAGGAGTTGTACAGATGGAAGGCTTTTATAGGCAGAAAGGGGAAAAGAGTGGGTTGTTTCAGTTTTAGATAACCTACCTACTGGGATGGCAGGGGGCTATGTGGAAGATTACCTCATTGGTGCTGACCAGAAAATTCGACTGACCAGTGCAGAATGCATTCCTGGAAGAGGTCATAACTACAATTAGATTGGGTACTGAGTCTTGATTTGCTGACATGGGGCTTAACACAAGTGACTCCATTTTGGGCCTGTCATTTCCTTTTTAACAACATAAGTCAGGGACTTCCCCGGTGGTCCAGTGGTTAAGATTCTGTGCTTCTACTGCAGGGGGCACGGGTTTGATCCCTGGTCAGGGAACTAAGATCCCACATGTCTCATGGTGTGACAAAACAAACAAACAAACAAAAAACAAGTCATTAATAGCTCTGTGGCTTGCAAAACAAGTAATCCAGTTAGCTTATGCAGATATTTTTAGTATAAAAAAAGTATAAACAATAGAATTTCAACCCTAATAACATACCTATGCTTTCTAAACAAAGGCTAAAGGTAAATACACTAAAATGTTAATCATGGCTATTTCTGAGTAGTAGAACTATAGGAGATTTGTATTTTGTTCATATTCTAAATATTAAACAACAATCGTATTAATTTTGTGCTCAAGAAAAAAATCATTAAAAAAAATAAGAACACTTTTATATGTGGAAGAATAAATATTTTAAAGCAGGACCCTGCGGGGCCCTCCCAGGCACAAAAGCCTTCCTGTGTCCCCAGTTTCTTGTTTGTAGGAAAGGGGCTTCAGCCCCCTAGACTTTCCACGAATTCCAAAGGGCAGATTCAAACAGTTACTGATCGGGGAAGTGATGGAATGCAGAAACAAAGGAAAAGCACTCAAGAAACAATAGTACAGCGAGAAAGCTGAGTCCTAGTTCCTCCTCAAGAGATATACGTAGAGTCCTTCTATAGGAACTAAGGCCCACATCCAGGCGGAGGATGGTAACTTCAGGCTGAGCACAAGGTCCCTGGAGCACCACCCTCTTACCTTGCCAGCAACCAATCAGAAGAAAGTCACACCCTGCAGCCCTAAAATTCTCCCCGGAGAACTATCCCATCCGAGAATTCAGGTTTTTTGAGTATGAGCCACTTGTTCTCTTTGCTTGGCCCTTGCAGCAAATCGTTCTCTGCTCCAAACTCCGACGTTTTGGTTTGTTTGGCCTCACTGTGTGTTCGGCACACGAACTTGCCATCGACAGCAGTTCAAGAATAGCATTGAGGTTGGGAGATTAGGTTTGACATAAATACACTACCATGTGTAAAATAGATAGCTAGTGGGAACCTGCTGTATAGAATAGGGAGCTCAGCTCGGTGCTCTCTGACGACCTAGCTCGGTGGTGATGGGAGGTGGGGATGGGAGGGAGGTCCAAGAAGGAGGGGATATAGGTATACATATAGCTGATTCACTTCATTGTACAGCAGAAACTAACACAACATTGTAAAGCAATTATACTCCAATAAAAAAAAATAGCACTGAGGTTCTAAGAAGCATGTCCCTCTTTTCAAATGGTAGGGAAGAAAGGCCTTATATAACACAAGACAGCCTGATTCCTTTTTAGTGCAGTGAAAACAATCCCGGTTTCAGAGTTGGAAGACCTGGACTTGAATCAGGGTTCTTCAACTTTCTAGATAAGTAGCTTTGAATAAGTCAATGAAACTTTAAGAACCTCTGTAAATTGGATTTCAAAGTATTCGAATCAAATCAAGAAATTAATAAAAATCTAGAAAATTTCCATTCATCAGTATGATAAAAAAAATAGTATGTCAGAAATATATGTCAACTGAAAAAATTGCACAATCTAAAAGTTAAGAATTATGTTTTATTCGGTGGCCTTACCGAGGACTCTAGCCCAGGATGACTCTAGCCTGGGATGCCGCCTCTCAGATATCTCTGAGGAAGTGTTCCAAAGAGGTAAGAGAGGAGCCAGGATATACAGGAGTTTTTGCTGGGGGTGGGGGGGAACATGTAAAAAACATGTAGTTGAACATGAAAAGATTACTGTTAATCACAAAAAAACACATATCTCAAGTTAATGATTTTAGTGCTTTTCTACCTATGGGAAGATGCAAGAGTCTGGATTCTTTGAAATTATTCTTCTTAACTCTCTAGGGCCATTATCCTGTTTTCCTTCATCCTGAATTCCCCTCAGGGTGCACTTTTAGGGGGCAATTGCAGTAGCTGATGGCGTGATGGCTACAACATTTGTTGTTTACAAAATGGCCGGCAACATTGTTTACTGAAATGGCAGGCAAACATTCTTTGTTTCCTGAAATGGCAGGCAATATTTTTTTGGTCCACAGATAAGAACTTGTATTGATAGCTGAAAAAACTGAGAATTTAAGTAAATTCCTTGATTTCTCTGAAACCTCAGTTGTTTTCATCTGTAAAATGGGTATAATCTGTGCCACTGCCAGTGAAACCGCACAACTCAGATTGGGACTTGAACCCAGCCAAAACTCAGATGGGACTTAAAACCACTGTCTTTTTTTTTTTTAATTTTTTTTAAAACCGCTGTCTTTTAATTGAGATCACACACCTGGTCTCAGGACTTAATGAAGCTCAGATTCTTCATTCTCATCACAGAAAGAATTCAGTGAGAGACAAAGTGATAGGTAAGAAGTGGATTTATTTAGAGAGATACGCATTCCATAGACAGAATGTGGTCCATCTCAAAAGGCAAGAACTGCCCTGAGAGAAACACACTCCACAGACAGAGTGTGGGCCATCTCAGAAGGCAAGAATCCCCGAAATATGGGGTGGTTAGTCTTTATGGGCTGGTAATTTCATAGGCCAGCAAGTGGGAGGATTATTCCAACTATTTTGAGGAAGGGGTGGAGATTTCCAGGAATTGGGCCACCGCCCACTTTTTGACCTTTTATGGTTAGCCTCAGAACTGTCATGGCACTGGTGGGTGTGTCATTTAGCATATGCTAATGTATTACAATGAACATATAATAAGGCTCAAGGTCCACTGGAAGTCGAATCTGAATCTTCTGCCCTCTTGGACCTAGTTGGCTCTAAACAGCTTTTTTTTTTTTTTTTAGTTAATTAATTAATTAATTTGGCTGCACTGGGTCTTAGTTGTGGCACGTGGGATCTTCGTTGTGGTGTGCAGGATCTTTAGTTGTGGCATGAAGGATCTTTAGTTGTGGCATCCGGGCTCTTAGTTGCGGCATGAGGGATCTAGTTCCCTGACCAGGGATTGAACCTGGGCCCCCTGCACTGGGAGCATGGAGTCAACCACTGGACCACCAGGGAAGTACCAGTTCTAACCAGCTTTTGTCATATCCTCAATGGCTATGTTATTCTTTTAAAGGTTTTAAAAGCTTCCTTTCCTCCTGTCTCATAAGTGATCCTGATAAAAATATAAGCAGTTTTTGGATAAATTTAATGTTTTGGAGAAACTAGGTCCCCTCCCACAGTCAAGAATCTAGTGACCTTTAAATAGAATTACTCTTCTTTTGGCATCTAAATACTGTTGGGGAGGAAGAAATTTTCTTCTACCCTTCCAAGTTCTCCTGGCTCATCTAAGAATTACATTGACATGAGATAGATAACAGGGGAAAATGAAAGTTTAAAAACATGTATACATGAGAGAGAACCAGAAAAACCGAGTAACGCACCAAAATGGTGAAAGCTTCACCTTAAACACAGCCTTAGCTAAAGACAAAAGAGGATGTTGAGGGTAGGGAGGGTCAGTTATGGGAGGTTCCCAGGAAAAGCATAGTAAACAAGGGCAAGGTTGTTATGTGGATTTAAGTCATTGCCTTCTCCATGATAGTTTCTAGAGATTTAGTCATGCTCCTCCTCCAGGTACAGAGAGGGAAGACATCCTTACAAATGGAGATTTCCCTTACAAATATAAATGTTTCTTACAAAAAGGTAACTCCTACTTGGTTTACAGAGTTTTCCCCATGTCTACTGTTTCCTAGAAAATAGCCAGCTTAAAATAATATTCCAAGGAGACACCTTTTGGGGTGGAAAATTCTGCTCCCCTCCAATACTCTTCTCTGTAAATGTCTTTGCCGAGAGAAATCTTTGAATTGTTTTGCTTGAGGTCTTAGCTCCTGCAGCAAGATTGTAATAAACTTTAACATGTGCCCATAACCAAATTGTCAGAATAGATTTTCAGTTTGTTTTTAATCAGGAAAGGAGAGGCTATAAATCCTACTGAGCCAGACTTATGGGGAGAAGTGCCTCAAGGAGTAGACTAGGTGGTGGTGTTGCAGGGAAGAGAGTGGGGCGCAAGAGGATGGTCACGTCCCAGGTCTCAGGCGAGTCCCTGCGATGCCCACCAAGTGTGGACTCTGGGCTTTCCACAGGAAAGAATTCAAGAGCGAGCCATAGTAAAGTAAAAGAAGGTTTATTCAGGGAGAAACACACTCCACAGACAGAGTATGGGCCACCTCGGAAGGCAAGAGAGGTGCCAGGGTAGAGGGTTGTCAGTTTTTATAGGGGTGGGTAATTTCATAGGCTAATGAGTGGGAGGATCATTCCAACTATTTTGGGGAAGGGGTGAGGATTTCCAGGAATTGGGTCACCGCCCATTTTTTGGCCTTTTATTATTGGCCTTGGAACTGTCATGGCGCTTGTGGGGGTGTCGTTTAGCTTGCTGATGTGTTACACTGAGCGTATACTGAGGCTCAAGGTCTAGTGGAAGTCAGTTGTCTGCCATCTTGGACTTAGTTGGTTCTAACCAGTTTATGTCCTCAGTGGCTGTCATTTTTTTAAAAGTTGTGCCCTGCCCCTTCCTGCCTCAGTGGTGACTTATAAAATGAAAGAGAAGGGCTTCCCTGGTGGTGCAGTGGTTAAGAATCCACCTGCCAACACAGGGGACTCGGGTTCAAACCCTGGTCCAGGAAGATCCCACATGCCACAGAGCAGCTAAGCCTGTGCGCCACAACTACTGAGCCCTCATGCCACAACTACTGAAGCCCGTGCACCTAGAGCCCGTGCTCTGCAACAAGAGAAGCCACCACAATGAGAAGCCCGTGCACCACAACGAAGACCCAACGCAGCCAAAAATAAAAATAAATAAAATAAATTTAAAAATAAATAAATAAATAAATAAAATGAAAGAGAAACAAAATGTCCCCATCTCTCTGTAGAGGGAGAAAAGGAGAGCTCAGAGGGCTATTGCTTCCAGAGCTTGACTGATGGACTTGGAGGCTGAATAACCAAAGGGGTTCCTAGTGCTTCCAGAATGCTGTTTCCTCAGCTATGAGGTTGAAACCCAGCAGGACCCTGTGGGGCCCTCCCAGGTACAAAAGCCTTTCTGAGTACCCTCACCACATTCTTTTTTGTAGGAAAGAGGCTTCAGCCTCCTATGCTTTCCCTGAGTTCCAAAGGGCAGATTCCAGCAGTTACTAATTAGGGAAGTGAGGGAATGCAGAAACAAAGGAAAAACAGTCAAAAATAATAGTGCAGTGATTAAAACAGAGCCTTAGTTCCTCCTCAAGGGATATACATAACAATCTGATACAGATCTTTGAGTTGTTCTGCAGGAACTAAAGCCCCCATCCAGGTGGAGGATGGCAACTACAGAGACCCCAGACTGGTGGGAGCCAGGTTAATGATTGAGATCCCAAGAACACCACCCTGTTACCTCCCCACCAACCAATCAGAAGAAAGTCACACACCCTACACCCCTCACCCCAAATGTTGCCTTTAAAAACTCCTCCCTGAAAACTATCAGGGAGTTTGGGTCTTTTGAGCACGAGCCGCCCGTTCTCCTTGCTTGGCCCTGCAATAAACATTTCTCTGCTCCAAACTTCAATGTTTTGGCTTGTTTGGCCTCACTGTGCATCCAGCGCACGAACTTGTGATCGGTAACAATAGTACCTGCTTCATAAGCCTCTCCATTGTGAGGCCTATTGCACGAATGCTGGCTTTTGCAGAGCTGTGGTACAGAGAACGTGTCAAGTGTTAGACAATTTGAAGATTCAACACAGAGAATGAGTGAATGAAGCAGCACACTGGGGTTCCGTTTTGGATGCATATATGTGCCAATCAGTTTACCAGTTTACTTTTCAAAAAACAACATCACGGAATGTTTTAAAAGATACTATCTAGTTTTATTTTTGATATCCTCCACCTCCTACCCACACCTCCTCCAAATTTCACTCTTTACAAAGGGTTGCTGATACAATTAGATATCAAGAACTCAATTCACTTTTATTTTTTTTAAATAAATAAATTTATTTATTTATTTATTTGGCTGCGTTGGGTCTTCATTGCTGTGCGCGGGCTTTCTCTAGTT
The DNA here is from genome assembly GCF_949987535.1 of Balaenoptera acutorostrata. Taxonomy (NCBI): domain Eukaryota; kingdom Metazoa; phylum Chordata; class Mammalia; order Artiodactyla; family Balaenopteridae; genus Balaenoptera; species Balaenoptera acutorostrata. The sequence goes on from NC_080077.1 coordinate 69,631,250, forward strand.
GCGGCGAGCAGGGGCTACTCTTCGTTGCGGTGCGGGGGCTGCTCATTGTGGTGGCTTCTCTTGTGGCGGTGTGTGGGCTTCTCATTGTGGTGGCTTCTCTTGTTGCGGAGCACAGGCTCTAGGCGCGCAGGCTTCAGTAGTTGTGGCACAGGGGCTCAGTAGTTGTGGCTCGCAGGCTCTAGTGCACAGGCTCAGTAGTTGTGGCTCATGGGCTTCCTTGCTCCGCGGCATGTGGGATCTTCCTGGACCAGGGCTCGAACCTGTGTCCCCTGCATTGGCAGGTGGATTCTTAACCACTGCACCACCAGGGAAGCCCTCAATTCACTTTAAATTATTTATTTATTTATTTTATTTTTGGCTGTGTTGGGTCTTCGTTTCTGTGCGAGGGCTTTCTCTAGTTGTGGCAAGTGGGGGTGCGCGGGCCTCTCACTGTCGCGGCCTTTCTTGTTGCAGAGCACAGGCTCCAGACGCGCAGGCTCAGTAGTTGTGGCTCACGGGCCTAGTTGCTCCGCGGCATGTGGGACCTTCCCAGACCAGGGCTTGAACCCGTGTCCCCTGCATTGGCAGGCAGATTCTCAACCACTGTGCCACCAGGGAAGCCCTCAATTCACTTTAGATTCTTAATTTTAACAATAGAAAATATAGGAAGGAAAATAATTTTCCCTCTACCCTTATGAGTTCTTGGCTGAAACCCCTTGTAATACACAGATGAACAAAAGAAAAACAAGCCAAGTAACTCCCTGATTTGGCCCAAGTCACCACCTTAAATACTATCTTCAACTAAAGACAAAAGAAAGCTGTAGGGGGATTGGAGGGAGGCCAGTTATGGGAGGTTATAGGAAAAGCACTTAAACAAGGGTAAAGATTATTTTGCAGATTTGTCAGTGCCTTCTCCATTGAGACTCTCTTGTGATTTAGAGTCAATCTTCCTTCTCTTTAGAGAGAGGGAGACGCTAACAAACGTAAATTTCGCCTAGAAACGGGTAATTTCTACTGTTTTCAGAGATTCTCTTGAGCCTGCTCTTTCTCAAAAATAATCAGCTCAAAATAATCCTTATGCCAAAGAGGCATATTTTGAAGTGGCATATTCTGCTGCCTTTCAAAAAGAAAGTTTTCTACTTTTACATAACAAAATGAAACTTGCCCAACCTGATTAACCCTCTTCATCCCACCTAGACTTCTTTCCTTCCCTCTTCATCCTCCTCACCATCCCAATCTCCCCTCTTTTCCTAAGTCTTTGCTCCTCTTTTAAGTCTTCAAAACCCCCAGTCCTGTCCTCTTTTTCTCAATCCCACTCTTTCTGCAATGAAGCCCGAAGTGTGTTCTTTAAGGATATACCTTTCATATTTGTATGCTTTCCCCGATTCAATTCTTTTTTTTTTTACTCTCCCCAAATGCTTAAGTGCCTTGCACCTAAACACATTTGTCTAAAAAAGAATCCTTATAAAACCCTACTCAATCCCTTATCACTGGATTTTATCTTCCCGATTTAACTGTTTCCACCCCAAAACAACTATTGATCTAAAAACAAAGCACTTGGCAGGCGCCGGTGCACGCGGGCGCCGGGCCGGGGCGGCTCTGAACCCGGTGTCAAGGGCCCGGGCCCGGACCCAGCCCGCCGCGAGCAGGGCCGGGGCGCTTCCGGCCGCGCCGCTCCGCGGGGAGCTCAGCGAGCGCCTGGGGACGTCGGATGGGCCCGGCGGAAGGTCGGCCTCCGGGAGGCCCGGGGTGAGAGGAAGACCACCTGGGCGCTGCTCGCTCTTTCAGATCCCGGAGCGGGCTTCCCGGGGCCGGCGAAGTGGGCGCCGCCCTCCCGCCACGAAGCGACTGCCACGTCAGGACAACTTCACAAAACCGGGGAGAGGGCGGGTGACGCAGGCCGGGCGGCCGCGGCAGGGTTGGACCCGCGGCCAGACAAGGAGGCTGACCTCCAGCCGGGGCCCCCGCTTCAGCAACACTCGGGCCGGCGCCGGCGCCTGCCCAGCCCTCAGGGAGGCGGGGGAGCAGCGGAGGAGGCGGCGCTACCGCGCAGCCCGCGCCACTGCGGAGCCCGCGCCTCGCCTGCGCCCTCCCGCCCCGGCGGCAGTCCTGGCCAGGGCTGGGCGGCGTCCCCGGAGGTTCCTGGGCCACGGCCGGTCGGTCCGAGCCGCACTGAGACCCGGGCGGCAGCGGCGCGGAGAGGTGGCGGCAGCGGCGGCGGCGGCTGGCCGGGAGGCCGGAGCCGGGACAGCGACCCGCCATGGAGACCCGCTACAACCTGAAGAGTCCGGGTGAGCGGGGCTGCGGGCTGGGCGCGGTGCCGCACTGTGGGAGGGAGGGAGGAGTGACCCCGAACTCCAGGGCCCCGCGCCGTCGTCCCCTCGCGTCGGTCGCCGCTCGCGGCCCCGCTCCCGGTTTCGCGCTCTACGCGAGCCCGCCGCCTGCCGGGCTGGTGCAGGCCGCGCAGCAGGGCTGCCGAGCGGGCACCAAACCTGGGGACTCCCCTCGGCACCGCGACTGCCCTGCCTTCATTTTCGCCGCGTAGAGCTGGGTTATCAACTCATCCCCGAGCACAGGTGTAAAGGTGATGGCCCTGGGTAATAGTGATCATCAGCCCCTCGCCCTACCTGCGCCCTGAACACCGTCGTTAGCCCTTCTCCGTCGCCGCCACCGGACTTTTATTAGCTGCTTGACCCACTCGCATTTGAGGATTTAGTTTAAACGTTCTGTTTGCAGCATTTGGGGCGAATAGAATTACAGACATAAGGGAAATGTTCTGGACTATACCAGTTAACCCAAAAGCTACGAAAACTAGTTGAGCCGTGTACTTTAGAGCTAACCATGATTTTTGCCATACTGACTAGTATGATGTATGTCTATGTTCAGTCATAGAAACTTCTCTTTCTGTATTTAATGCCCGTGCTTCATTCACAGAAGCAGCCAAACAATCCTAGCCTCAAATTATTTTCTGATGTATCATAAAGATGCACGAAAAGTAAGAGGCCCTCTCAGATTAAGACAGGCTTGAAACGAATCTTTGTGTTCTATAAATAGTATTCGATCTGTACCTTGATAAATTTGTTAGGAGGGAGAAGCTCCACACTTAAGCTCTAAATGATAATCCTAGGATGTTAGTGATGGTTTGACCAACCCTTGCTAGTTCTTTTTTTTTTTTTTCTTCCAAAGAAGCAATTTCTCAGTAAGAATCAGCAAGATTAGCATGCTCATGGAAAGAGCTAATTGTGAATCCTTGATTTTAAATAACTTAAAAACGTTCAAAGAATCCAGAGAAGCCTGAGGATACTGATTGAACAGAGCTTTGTTAGACGGAGTGCTGTCAGGCTAAGAAACGTTCTTAGGTAACTAAGTTTAAAGAATTGGTCATAACATTTGGGGAGGCAAAGACTTTAAAAAAAATCTGGCAAAGGCCATGGGCTCTCCAAGAAATACATTTATAGGATTCAATTTCAGTGGATTCACAATCCCCGCCCCCAGCCCATCTCCTAAGAACACCAGGAAAAAAAAAAAAAAAAGGAGATCAAAGAGAAAGAGGGAAAGAAAAGCTTAGTTTTAAGATTAGATGATAGAATGACTAGATTGTTAAGATTGTGCTAGATTTTAATAAAACTATGTGGGTAAAACATAGGTTGACTCCTTGGTCACATGGTATCAAGTTCCTTGAGACAGCTGAGGTACTTAGTGGAATGTCCAGAGAATAATGAAAATGTGAGTAATAGTACAGTTTGGAATGGAGGATTGGTGGGTCCCAAGAGATTGTTGTCAGAGGACCTTGCTCAATTTTGTTAGGTTATCATACCTGAGATTGTGGTAAGCATTTAAAATTCTCCAGAATGTTATATGTTTCTATACTATATGACCTACTTGTCATCTGGCTGAACTTGGGTAGACATGCTTCTACTGTGTAATAAATTGCTTCCCCTTTTTGGTTTCATTTCCTCAAAGGTAGTGCTGCTGTTCTAAAAATGAAAAAAATTTTCAAAACCTTTTTTGGTCATTGTACAGATTATTTAGAGTTCAGGGAAAAGGTAAATTAGATGAGCTATGGGACTTATTGAATAAGTGCAGGAGGCATAGTGAAAATGTTTCCTTCCTTTGTTTTATTCTGTCTTGTAATATTTCGTAGGGTAATGCATGTGTGAAAGGAAGTGGTCAAAAACACTGCACAATGTAAGAGATATAACACTTTTTCTCTCTATCTGATGTGGAGTTGTCTTAGAGGTATGGATGGGCCAATTAAGTTAAGATAGTACAAATAACTGGTTAAAGGCCAGTGTGTCAGCATATGGATAGTAAATTTGTTCATTTTATAGATGGGAAAACATATCTTTTTACGATCTTTCTGGAATGGACCTCTGGCTGTGTGCAGAGCTCTGTGTGGAACCACTTCATAAGCCTCTGGCTAGCGTATCAGTACTTGCCTCTGCATCAGGCTCCCTGATCTCTTTTTGGGTCCGTTCTGGCCAAAGTCGCAGGATCTCGGAGTATGAAGTAGGGAGACATATGTGTAACGAACCTCCTATGGCAGATTTCTTTGGAAGGGCCCTATGGGTTGCGTTCAGCAGGTGATTGGCATATAAGAGATTGGTGCAAAGGCGCCTACTACCTCCATCAGAAACCTAGGAGTTATTCTATCCATGCCCAGGGTGTCTACTGCCCCTTCATGCTAATCATTCTCAAGCTTTAATGTCCAATTTAGACCTTCTCCTAGGCTGTAGATACATAGAACTTACTGGTGATTTAACATCTTTACCCAAATTTCCCACAGACCAAAAAAAATCTCTCCTAGGTATAAAAACCCAAAACCAAACTAATCAGTTTTCTCTCCTCCCCCAAACTTGCGCCTCACCCTAATATTCCTAACCCAGGGTTTGACAGCCACCCAGGAATCCACTGGCGTCGTCTTTGATCTCTTGGTCTACTCCTTTACTCCACCCTCTACCCTGAAACACACACAAATGCATGCATTATCATGCAGGTGCCAATACACACAGTCACATATATCTAATCCTTCGCTATTGTCACCAGATCAATTAAAACAAAACAAAAACTGATTAGGTCACTCCTCAAGTTGAAAACATTTCAGTAGCTTCCTGATAGCTGTGGATTAAGTTCAAAGTTAACTGTTTAGCTTGCCCTCCTCACCAGCCTCATCTCCTATCACTCCTGTGCTCCTTTACATTTTTACCATCTATCCATTTTGCCTGAGTGATTCTCCAGATGGAGCAGCTCTTCTCACCTATATGCCTTGGTCCCTGTTGGAACCTCTGCTTGGAATGCCTTCCCTTTTAACCATTTGAAATTCCTATTAATTCTTCAAGCTTCTTTAAGGTTCTGCCTTGTCCAGCTCCCATAGGCAGACTAAGGTAGTCCCTATAGTTATGCATACTTGGTCAATATTTGTGTTGTAATTGTTTTCATGTCTTTCTCTCTCACTACAAGCTGTTTGAAGACAAGAAGCAGGTCTTATTCTTCTATCTCCATGGCTCAGATATTCTTTAAATTGAATGGATACCTTTGCAGGGCCTTTGTGGGCAGAAACATGAGTCCTTAAGTATTTGCTTAAGTGCCTTCACTATGGGAGCAGGAAGAGGCGGTTGGGGAGCATGACGTTGGATTCACATCCTCGATAACTTGGAGCTGGATGATATCAAGATATTCATTGATACTTTCCAAGGGAAACAGATGCATGAGAGACAGTGACCTGTAAAAGACCCCTTTAGCTGGAGCTTTGTCTCCAAAGTCCAGTGAGCTACCTGGGCATGTGAAGAACGCTAATGGGAGGCCCTTAGAGCCTAGAGTTTGGATCCAGAGTGATCCTGTGGCCTCCATGAAAAGGAAGAATGAGAGCAGGCATGCAGGTGCTCCCCACCCTCCTTCTCTTTCCTGGCACACCTTGTCTTACCGTGGTTGGAGAGTTCCACTGATAACCTTGCAAAGAGATAAGAGAGGAGCTGGAGTGGAAGAAGTTTCCTCACTATCCATGTGGTAGCAAGAGATGGAGTATCAGGAGAGGCAGACTATGCTCTAGCCCTAGTTTCCGGGCAGTACTTTGAATCTTGACTATTCCATAGCAGTGATATTTCTTTTGGGGAGCTAGGGAGTCATGCCATGTGGCCAACTACATATGCTTATGGCCTGGATTTGAACCAGGGAGAATCATTGAGAGGGCCTTAAATCTCAATCCATTTCTGACCTGGGGAAGAGGAAGGGGTGAAAAGGAAAGGAGAATTATGTGACAAAATTATTGAGTTTCATTTGACACATATGAACATTGAGGCAGAATAAGATTATAAGTGACTTGTTCAAGGATTTAGAGCTACAAAATATCAGAGCCATATTTTTAAAAATATATTTATTTATTTATTTTGGGCTGCATTGGGTCTTCATTGCTACATGCGGGCTTTCTCTAGTTGCGGCGCGCAGGCTTCTCATTGTTGTGGCTTCTCTAGTTGCGGAGCACGGGCTCTAGGTGCGCAGGCTTCGGTAGTTGCGGCACGTGGGCTCAGTAGTTGTGGCTTGCGGGCTCTAGAGCGCAGGCTCAGTAGTTGTGGCGCACGGGCTTAGTTGCACTGCGGCATGTGGGATCTTCCCAGACCAGGGATTGAACCTGTGTCCCCTGCATTGGCAGGTGGCTTCTTAACCACTGTGCCACCAGGGAAGTCCCCAGAGCCAGAATTTTAATGCAGCTCTAATTCCAGAGTCCACGTTCTTTTTCACGAAGGTGTTCATAGTATATGTTGTTTCAGAAAAAATAGATTATAAAAACATTAGAATAATCTTACCTTCTGTTTAGCTTTGTACTTTGTCTCTCACATGGTTTGTGCCTGTGTGGCCCGTGAACTAATAAAATCAACTTGTTTAGTGGTTGAGCCAACGATTGTTCCTTTAAATTCTTTCCTGTAGCAATTCCGACCCTTTCATACATCTCTCATAATATCCGCTGGGTGTTTATTTTCCTCTGTTGAACTGAGCTGAGTGACGAAGAGGCAGAGAAAATGTGATAATGTTATGGAATGACATAAAATCTGACCTCTTCAGCTTAATCATTTTGCAGCCTGCTGATGAGGGATAAAGGAAAAACAGTCTTCCTGGCATCTTTGATTGCTGACAACAGTAATCAAGTTAAACTAATTAACTTCATAACAACTTCCATGATTTTATTTATATCTAATTATATTAACTTAGTGATATTTTTTTACACGGCTCTAAAACAGGGGCTTTCAATTCTCTTTCCGTGGGCCCCTTAGGTAGAATGGGCGGATGGGGATAAATAGCCTGAAGGCCCTTCCATGCTGGCCCTGCTGTTACGTTTTACATATTGAGGTTCTCCTTAAACCTTTCTTTGAACGAAGGATTTTATCTCATTATCAAATAAATTTGAGAACCACTGCTTTTTCTTTTTTTTTTGACCACGCTGTGTGGCTTGCAGGATCTTAGCTCCCTGACTAGGGATCGAAGCCGTGCCCCCTGCAGTGGAAGCACGGAGTCCTAACCACTGGATCTCCAGGGAAGTCCCCCAAACCACTGCTTTTTAATCAGATCCTTGGAAAGAGTTTTGTTGGGGGGAAGATAGTAAAATTCATTTCAGCTAATATTTGAGTGCTTACTGTGTGCTAAGCCATGAGGAGACTGCAATGAAGTAAATGTTGTTGAGCAGGAAGGACAGGTGTTAATCACAAGTGAGAAGAACTTTATGAAAGAAAAATTATAGGGTGTTAAGAGGACTTAGAGCACGGGGGACTCAAGCCAGTATCCAGGGCAGTGGTTTCCAAACGAAATAACTTAGAGAGCATTCCTGCTCTCCACTCTCCTGCCAGGACTCCTCAAGGATTTTTATCTGTCCAAATGGAAATCTCTAGTCAGTCCTCTGAGAGTGGACAAAGGAAGGTGTCAGGGAGACCTTCCTGAGTAAATTTCATAAAGGTCTGGTGGGAGCCAGACTCTGTGATGAAGTGGGGGAAGGGAGGAGGAGCAGCGATGCAAGCTGAGGAATTGCTATGTAGGAAGGAAGGTCTGAAGTAGAGAGAAGGTGAACTGTATGCGAGGAATTGAACAGAGCCTAGTGTCTGGACCTTGGGGGGAGATCGTGTCTCAATATATATGTGCGTGTTTCTAATACAGCATTTATCATGCTGATTTGTATTGACTCCTCCCCCCAGACTATAAGCTCCTTGATAACAGAAGCTATATTTTATTTTGGTTGTAGCTATAGCATCTAGTATGAACTTAATGAATATTTGCTGATCAGATGAACAGATTCTCTGCCTATAGGGCTTAGCTCAGAGTCGGAGATGGAAAAGAATATTAATAGTTATGGAATAGAATAGTGACTGAAGAGTTTTTTTTCCAGCTTAGGAACCCTTGATTAAAATGAAATTTTATGCAAAAAGTCCTGACACATACCGAACTGTTTGGCTGTAGTGTGTGAGAGTTGCTTCTCAGTTAACCTCTGCCCGTAACGTTCCAGCCTGTGCCACCACAAATTTACTTTTATTGTTTCCTCTGCTTGTTCATACCGAGCTGGGTAATTCCTACTGTCTTTCTTTCAGATGTCAGTACCTGACCCCTTTTCTCTTCTGTCTGCTCTCAGGTTAGGTGCCCACCTGGTGCACACCTCTCTCATAGCACGTATTGAACTGTGTCAGCTGGTTCTCAAGCAGAGTTTTGGAGAGCCTTGGGCCATCTGGTGTTTCCCTGGCTTTGCTCTCCTGTATCCGACACCAGTATCCTGACATTTTTTTAGCACCTAAAGCTTGAGGGTGAGGGGGCTGGAATCAAAGGATTGACCTTTGTGAACCAGTAGGGGAGGAAAGAGGGTACAGATACACATAGGATTGTAAACCGTCATAAGCTGTCAGTAGTCATTCATCACGGGGCTAAAAGTCTGTGCCATTAACTGAAAGAGGTGGAAGAGAATTGAGAGTAAATAGGTGTGAGATAGTCTTGGAGTGCTCATTGGAGGGGGTTGGGTGGAGGCTTCCTGGAGAAATGTAGGAACACAGGGTGGCATTGTGTCCCAGTGGAGATTGTTGTTAATAACTCTATAATGGCATCAGTGTGCCTGTCTCTGACTTTTTAAACCCCCTTCAGTAATGCTCAGCTGTTTGGGTATAGACTCCAGATAAAAAGATGGTTGCGGGACTTCCCTGGTGGCACAGTGGTAAAGAATCCTCCTTCCAATGCAGGGGACACGGGTTCGAGCCCTGGTCGGGCAACTACGATCCCACAGGCCGCGGGGCAGCTAAGCCCATGGGCCACAACTACTGAGCTGTGTCTCAACGAGAGTCCGCGCGTGGCAAACTACAGAGCCCACGTGCCCTGGAGCCCGTGCACCACAACGAAGAGCCTGTGTGTCGCCACTAAGACCCGACGCAGACAAAAAAAAAAAAAAAAAATACATAAATAAAATAAATATTAAAAAGAAAAAGAAGATGGTTGAGTTGGCTTAGTTAGAATTAAATTTTGTCTGGGGAATATGAAAGAGGAACTCCTAAGAGCCAAAAGTGTGGATGAAGAGGGAAGTGAATACAGGTATAGGTGGGGTGAAGAATGCTATGGGGTCAGTGGATTGGAGGTTTTAATTAAGCCGAAGAATCATTTCAAAAAGGAATTCAGCTAGGGCTATAGAGATTCATTGACCTCTGGGGACAGTGCCATTAAGTTAATGCAGGATAGTGGGTAGAAAGTCCCAAGAGGTTGAGGATATAGGGGGTTTACTGTTTATGAGCATGAGTTCCAGAGGCCACGTTTTTGTTAAATATTTTAACAAGGTAGAGTTGGACTGCCTGTGTTGGAATCCTAGCTCTGTCATTTATCAGCTGTGTGACCTTGGACATGTTATATAATTTCTCCATGTCTCAGTTTCTTCATCTGGAAAATGGGGTTAAAAATCGCACCTATCTCATAGAGTTGTTTTGAGGATTACATGAATTAATGTCTGAGTGCTACCATATAGGAAGTATATATAAGTACTTACTAAATAAAAATAGTGACTTTATGAGACTTCCCTATATATTTAATTTAACGTGTAACTCTTCTAGTGCCTAGCTACCACTTCCTCCCTACCATTATTACTATTATCCCATAATTAAATGATATGCTCTGTTGAACAAGTCCTCTACACATTTTTTGTTGAAGTAGGAACTTTTTCATTAGGTTTGTAAATCTGTGCTAATCACTTAGAAAAGTAAATTTTAAATGTCTCTATCTTGTGAATTTTATTTTAGCTGTTAAACGTTTAATGAAAGAAGCAGCAGAATTGAAAGATCCAACAGATCATTATCATGCACAGCCTTTAGAGGTTAGTTTCTATCTCTGTCTTCTACATATGTGTTTTAATACTGTAATATTTTAAACAAGTTTCTTAAAATTGTTTTTTCATTGCTTTGAGTCATTACAAATGTGTTTGATATGCTTTATTGATATATTTTATTCCCTATAGTTCCTGAGTTTTTTTGGGTTTTTTTTAACCATTAAAAAAAATTGAAGTATAGTTAATTTACAATGTGTTAGTTTCAGGTGTACACTGAGTATTTCTATTAGCCATTCAGAATCACACATTTTAGAAGAAGCAGATTTCTGGTCTCTATAAAGTGGGCCTCAGATACTAAATTAATTTTAGGTCTTCCCTCAGGAGGGAAAGTGGAAAGAACTCCAGACTCTACAGGTGGAAGACTAGGCCCCTTGAGGGGTCTCTACATCTAGTTTGGGCTTTTTGTGCGAACATCTCTACCTCTCTTCAGTCTTCCCATCTGTGAAAGGAGGGTATTTAAATGCGCCCAATCTGGTTTTCATGGTAATAGTGAGAATAAGATGTGATAACATGTGCAAGCATTTTGCAAACTATGAAGTACGTGGTTAACTGTAAGATGATGTTGTTAACAGCCTGTGTGTTAATATTATCATTTACTAAAGAGCTTTTAGGCATCTATGAGGGATAATTTTTAAAAGTTTGCTAAAACAATCCAAATTTATAGTAAATTATTTGATTACATAAATAATAATTATCACTAATTAGGATATAAGGATTAATTTACAGTTTAATTAAGTCTGTAATCTTTTTCTAGATCAAATGACTTTTAAATTAATTAATTAATTAATTAATTAAATCCCCATCCAAAGAACAATCAAGCATGAACTCAAAATAAATATATTTTCAGACATACCAGAACACAGATTTTCTTCCTTGTATTCCTTTCAGAGGCACATAGCTGAGAATAAACCACATCAAAATAATGCAAAAACCAAAAAAACAAACAACAACCAATAAACACAGAGGAAGACTGAGATTCCAGTAAACCTAGAAGACCCTCAAGTGAAGAATTTTGGAATGTGTCAAGAAAGCAGTTAGTCCAGATTAAAACTTCAGGGCTCCAGAAGAGATTTTTCAGAGAAAATAAATGGAGCTAAAGTAATAGGACATACGTAAATCTATAATCTTATTTATGAATCCGTAACAACGCTCAGATGTTTTAAAATGCATTTGTTTAAAAACATTTTAGCTCTTATGGGGCATGAAAACTAGATTTAATAGCTTTTATGTGTAACTTTTATACTTGAGACATTGTGTGCGTTAGAAACTGTTCTAGCAATAATATAAAACGTGAATTTTTCTCACCCAGGTTCCTAATACTCACTGATTAAAAAAAAATCCAACTTTTTTTTTTTTTTTTTTTTTTTTTTTTTTAAAAATCCAACTTTTTAGCGTTACTGGTTCCTTGTTGGTTATTGTTCTTGTTCAGGATAATCTTTTTGAATGGCACTTCACAGTTAGAGGGCCCCCAGATTCAGATTTTGATGGAGGAGTTTATCATGGACGAATAGTACTGCCACCAGAGTATCCCATGAAACCACCAAGCATTATTCTGCTAACGGTAAGAATTCTTGACTTTGTGGAATGCTTCTGGTGTAACTCTTCCTGGCGGCTGTGACGTGTGTATGCATACTCATTTTCATTAAGAAATAAAGTGGACCGTTATTGTCATAACTTTGCTTTCGGAGACCAGACCTTGGACTGTATTTTTTTCTGGGAAGAAATTCCTAGGACGTTGAAGCGTCTGAGAAGTACTCATGATGCCAATTGCCACAGCGTGTTTGTTAGGATTCAGTGAATTAAGGTATGCCAAGTGCTAGGCTGGCACATGGTGAGTACTCAGTAAAGGGTAGTTACTGTTATTGTGCCTCTTAATCACGTTATCTCCTTCAGTTTCTCACCTTTCTTATGCTTTGTTCTTGAGTGTCCTCATCTTTACGTGCAGCTCTTAGAATAAGAACTGACACAGTCCTCAGTAAATGTTAGCTATGTTATTACTATTTATATCTTAGAATTTCTCTCCATCTTCACATATTTTATCTCCATGCAAAGGAAAGCTGTTGATCCAGTTTTCTCTTTTATTTCCTGGGACATTAGTCCATCAGTAAATTCCTCTCTTAAGTGTTAAGCTTTTCTTCCTTCATTTCCTTTCATTTATGTGTGTTTAATTATCCCCTAACCTTGAAAGAAGCAAAAATAAAACACAAAAACCTTCCCATATCTCTGCTACCACTTTAAGCTGCAGTCTTATTTTTCTCTTCTGATAACCTTCAAGACATGCTAACTCTAGTTTAGCCTGTTGTGTTCTGGTTCCCACACATAGCACCCTGTTTAAACAGGCTTACTACACCAGTCTCAGAGACCAGTTTGAGAAATCTCACCACCTCTTCTCAGTCTTCATCCTGTTCCATCTAAGTTTAAGTTAAACATCTGATACACATGGGGTTAGCAAATGGTAAAAGAAAAGATATTCATCATTACCAAATTAATGTTGCTTTTACCTATAGCGTTTGGTGTAGTGGAAAGAGCATTAGTTTTAGAGCCAATAGCCCTGGATTCTGGCCAGTGCGGTTTCCATTACACCAGGGGCAGGTTACATAATCTCTTTGAAATTCAGTTTTCTCATTTGTCAAAGGGGATATGTATGGTAAATATAATCACACTATAAAGTTCCTGGCATATAGACGCTGCTTACTAAACACTAGGTGTTGTTGAGAATTGTTAATGCTGGCAGTAGGGCTGGAGCAGGAGGCCCTGGAGGGGCCCTTCTCTTCTTTTAGTTGCTAAATCGTGGGGAGAGCCAGGTGGTCTGAAGGGAGGGCTGGTGCGTGGGGAAACTGGTGGGGGGCAGTGGGGCAGCAGCTGTTCACCAATGATCTCATCATGTGTACTGGTTTTCAGTACTTAACTCTTTCTGATTCACTTCCTCTCTTTTGAAAAGTCTTCTCCAGCCTTCATTCAACAAATATTTATTAAACACGTGTCATGCACCCTGTGGGTGTGGCAGAGAATAAGTCAGATTCTCTGCCCACGTGGAACTTATATTCTAACTTCATGCCTATTTTTCCTATCCTTCCCCTAAGTACGGATAGTCTACGGGTTCAGACTACAGCTGTTTTCTCTTATTTCTAAGAAATGGTTTCAACGATCACCTCTGTGAAAGTCACGCACCAGAAATGTATTATCTTCCTCTGATACCAGCATGTCTGTATTTCTGCCTGCCTGCCGGACATCATCAGTAGCTCTTCTGCCAAGACAAAACTGAAATCATTCTCTCTCATCTTTCACTTCTGTGTTCCTGTATGAAATTGCATCATCCTTCTGAGAATCACTCCCATCTCAGAGCCTTCCTCCCCAGCATCTAGTTTCTTCTCTTTTATATCCTTCCCAGAGTCTAGCACCATACTAGGCACAGAGGAGGATATCAGGACATCTTTATATGTCAGTTATTTAGATGTCACTTGTGCAACTCAGTTTCACAAAGCTGCTACAGCTTCTAAAAACAGCTTTTATTATTCATTCAGAATCCAACAAATATTTGTGGAGTATCTGTAAGAGGACAACAATCTGTATGCCCTTGGAGGTTCCATCCTTTTAAAATTCTCTAAAAAATTATCTTTAAAAGTTCTTTATATGTAAAATATATTTATACTTTAAAGTATAAAACATTAAACACACACATGTATAACTTTTAAAATACCTTATTTATTCCTAAGGCTAATGGACGATTTGAAGTAGGCAAGAAAATCTGTTTGAGCATCTCGGGACATCATCCTGAAACTTGGCAGCCTTCATGGAGTAGTGAGTATTTAAAGTGAATATAAACCTTATATAACTTTGGTCAATTCATAATAATAACGTATAATACTCTCTTGAGGTTGAAGCTGTTTTGGATAAATAATTTGATATTATTGAATAAATAATAAAATTCTTTTCCTTGTCTAGATTTTTGCATCATTTTAATACAATCCCCTACTTGTACCTCTTCAGCGAAACCCTATGAGTCTTTTCTTTTTCTCTTTCCAGAGTAAACCCAGTTCCTTTTACAGAGCAACTTAGATTGATGTTTACTTTTTATTTCAGTAAGAACAGCATTATTAGCCATCATTGGGTTTATGCCCACAAAAGGAGAGGGAGCCATAGGTTCTCTAGATTACACACCTGAGGAAAGAAGAGCCCTTGCGAAAAAGTAAGTTTTGCATTTCCTTATTTGTTACGATCTGAATACTGTTCTGGATAATGGCTACTAGGAGATAGGCTCTGTCTCTTTGTGACTCACCTTGGTTCTACAGGATCTAGTCAATTTCCCCAGGGGCGACCAGACTCTAAAGAATTTGTTTCATGCTATCTAGTTTTTATTGATTGATTGATTGATTGATTGATTGATTGATTGCTGGCTGGCTGGCTGGCTGGCTGTGTTGGGTCTTCGTTTCTGTGCAAGGGCTTTCTCTAGTTGTGGCAAGCGGGGGCCACTCTTCATCGCGGTGCGCGGGCCTCTCCCGTTGCGGAGCACAGGCTCCAGACGCGCAGGCTCAGCAGTTGTGGCTCACGGGCCCAGTTGCTCCGCGGCATGTGGGATCTTCCCAGACCAGGGCTCGAACCCGTGTCCCCTGCATTGGCAGGCAGACTCTCAACCACTGCGCCACCAGGGAAGTCCTCATGCTATCTAGTTTTAAAAAGTAGTTGATAATATCAACCTACAATGAGCAATACCTTCTAGAAGATAGTACTGGTCATTTATCTCCACTTGGGCAGTTTTACAGATGGAGAAGAGCCAGAGTAATGATATGTATGTAGCTTTCCACAAAAGTTTAAAAACTCCTTGAAGGCAGGGAGGGAATCCATTTTATCATCTTTGTATCTGTAGCATCTGCCACATAGCAAGTGCTCAATAAATGATCTGGAATAAAGCAAAGATTTTCTTTATCAAGTTGTAGTTTCCCAGTGGTATTGCCTTCTTGGTTTTTTTCAAGTACATTCTGTCTGTATGACCCAGATTAGTCATTAGATTCGGAGTAGCCTCTCCTTTGAGTAGTGCGAAAACTCATTCTTGATTTTGATCATTGTCCTGTTCTGGACTTCGCTGCCTGCCACCTTTCAGACCTATTATGTTAATTAAATTATAGTATATCTTACCCTAGCACAGCCCAGAATTGGTCCTCCATAGATGTTCGTTAAATCAGATAGACTTTAGCCTTGGGAAGATTTGATAGACTCCCTGTTTTATCAGCAACTTTTCTTTTTAAACCTTATTCCCAAGTTTGGTATATACCTTGCAGCTACTATTCACAAACTATAATATGTACTTGGAGTACATAGCATTTGTTTTGATTTCCTATGTCGACTTTCTATCTTGATACTTTCATCCAGTTCATTTCATGTACAAGGTAAAAAAAAAAAAAAAAAAAAACCCAAAAAACTTTTTGTTTAAACTTCTCACTCTATATATTCTAGGTTCTTAGTCTGTGATACAGGCTTTCTAAAACATGATTTTGCATTCAACCATGGTAGCATACTGTCCTTGTGGATAAACTAATACTAATATATTAAAAATAAACTTTCTCCTTTAAACGTCATCTGACTTCTCAGTTAAAAGTGAACACATTTTAAGGTAAATAATTTGGATACAACTGATTCTCAAAGGATATGGACAGCAATGCTACTTCTAGTGAAACAAAAAACATTCATCAATAAACACTAAATTAACACAACTTTTACATATATTTTGTCTACATGAAGTTATAAATAGTATATTCTTCAAGATCTAAGACTCTTATTTTGTTGAACTAGAAGTAGGACAAAATAGTTTTTTTAAAAGTTCAGCAATGTAACAATATATATTTCTGCATATTATACACATTTATTTCCAGTCATACGAAGAAGAAAATGAAAACATACAGAAACAAATTAATATTAGGAAATGGTCTAGTTAGCAGGCTTATTTTGAGCCTCTACTTATTATAATGAATGATGAATTTCAGTGTCTGGATTTTCCACAAGTTCTCTGATCTTTCAAGTTGTACTACTATTTTGATGAGTAGGGTTTGTGAGTTTTTCCTTGGAAATATCTGTAAATTCTATTTTATTTTATTAAAAAAAATTTGTTTTTATTTAGCTGCACCGCACGGCTTGTGGGATCTTAGTTCCCCTACCAGGGATCAAACCCGGGCCCACAGCAGTGAAAGTGCCGAGTCTTAACCACTGGACTGCCAGGGAATTCCTGAATTGAGCTTTAAAATGGACTTTTTACATAGACTTAACATAGGCTTGTTATGTGTGATCTTGAGGACAGCGTAGTTAAACAATTTATATGTTTTGTCTTACAGATCTAAAGCTTACTTTATTTAGGCAGTATATTAGGAAAAAATGAAACCTAAGCCCTAGTTTTTGTATTTTTAAATTTCAGATTGTTAAAATTGAGATATAATTGACATGGATTTTTTAAAAAAACAGTTTAACTTGTGTATTTGTCTCAGAACTATAATTATTGCCAAAATTGTCTAATTTGCATGTAGATAAGTGTGATACGGAATTGTTGAGTGATCTTTTAAATGTAGTCATTCAGTATTTGAGTGTCTTGGATTAACTTTCAAGTATTTGATTTATACCCATCAAAAAATTACTTCTTACCAGATCACAAGATTTCTGTTGTGAGGGATGTGGCTTTGCCATGAAGGACGTCCTGTTGCCTTTAAAATCTGGAAGCGATTCAAGTCAGGCTGACCAAGAAGCCAAGGAACTGGCTAGACAAATCAGTTTTAAGGTACTTTAAATTTGTAAATAAATTCTAATTCTGTAGCCCTTTTGTTTATTGCCAACTTTTGGACAGAAAGTAAAGCAATGTAGTTCTGTCGCACTGAGGTTTTTACAAATAATTTTTCTTATTACAAAACTAATAATATATATTCACAGAAGCAGCATTATTATTATAGCATAGTAATGGTTAAAACTTAGACTCTGGTATACTGTGCCAGGGTTCAAATCTCAGCTTTGCTGCTTATTGGTAGTAGGACATCAGGCATATTACTTACATTGTACCTTTTTCTCATCTGTGAATAATAATGGTACTTGTAGGATTCTTACGAGAATTGAGTTAATGCTCTTTTAAATGTATTGCATTTAGAACTGTCTCTGGTGCTTAATAAATTTTAACTATTATTATAGAAAATATAGATAAACAGTAAGAAGAAAATAACAATCATGCATAATCCCATCCTCAAGAAATAGCTGTTATTAATATTTTGACATGTCTCTCATCCTTTTGCTCTGCATATAATTACTTCCGGAATTTAATTTTTAGCTCCATCAAAAAAAGTCAACCTGTCTTAAGCAACATGCTGCCTCTCCCTTTTCTCCCCTCTCTACATCTTGTATATCCTCCCATGTCCAGTTTTTGGGAGAAATTTTCCCTTCTATTTTACTGCGGTGCCTGGAAGAGGAGGTGCTTAGTAAATGTTGGTTATTTTCTTCCTTCTGAGGATTCCTATTGTACTTAACATTACATCTCTGAAAATCTTAGGGCCAGATGTCTTTTGTACATCAGAATTTCAGATTTTAGAAATATTAAACCTATACTAACATCCATAGTGGGATCTAGGGCAGCACCCCGTAATCAAATCTATTAATATCTCATCAGCAAACCTGGGAATATTTACAGTAATGTGGGATCAAGACTGTTAGTAGCCTCACATGTCAGACTTTGCCTGAAAATTACAAAAAACTTTAGTTTTTAGAGCTTTTTGGAGTGGATTGTGAACCAGGAGTGTTAGTTTTGTTCCTCACCAAGTAACAGCTCCTTGAGAATAGGTATTGTCTACTCTTCCTAAAATATCTAGCACAGTATTGGACACGAATGAATGCTCAGAGCTTAACTGACTAGTTGATATTAAAGTAGTAATTAAAATAAATCCAGGAGAGGACTTAGTAGGTTGTGGGTTATTCTGTACATCTCCTCTTGTGACACTGCTCTTTGGTGTATCTTTTTTTCATAGGCAGAAGTCAATTCATCTGGAAAGACTATCGCTGAGTCGGACTTAAACCACTCTTTTTCACTAAATGATTTACAGGATGATATACCTACAACATTCCAGGGTGCTACAGCAAGTACATCGGTATGGCTCTTGTCTTTTATATCTATATCTATATCTATACCATTGTCATTATTTGCAGTAGAAGAGGCGATATCTAGATGAAATATCTGAATATTTTGGTTCTCCTAACGGTTGGGTTCTAACCTAGCTCTCCCTCTAGTGAATTATAGTATCTTAAGCAAGTTATTCATATCTTCTGAGCCTTCTTTTTTGTTAAATGGGGCTGGACTAAACAAATTTTAGGTCCTATTGTCCTTCCAGAATTCTATGACTTTTCTGAAAAGTTAGTTTCAATATAGTGCTAGACTCTGAATGAAACAAAATATACATACATTAGCTGCTTTCTAAATAGGCACTCTATCTCTGGAAGGTTTGTTAAGCTGCATTAAGGCACTGACTTAAAGGCCTGGAGTCAAAGATTTGCCTTAGACCATCTCTGTCCAGTACAGTAGCCACTAGCCACATGTGACTATCTAAATTTGTATTTACCTTATTCAGAATGAAACTAAATTAAAAATTCAGTTCCTTAGTCACACTGGCTACATTTCAAGTATTCAAGAGCTACATGTGGCTAGTGGCTACTGTATTAGACAGCATAGATACGGAGCAGTATCATCTCAAAAAGTTCTGTTGGATGGTGCTCCCTTGTACATAGTAAGTGTCTAATAAATAATTATTGAATGAAAGATTACACGGATGCTATGGGTCTTATTAGTTGTGCCCTGACCTATTGTCTAAACATTAGCGGGCTTTGGTCGTTGGAGAGACTGATTAAGAAACTGTGACTGGATTGTTGCTAAATAATTAGGATTATGGGGGAAAGCATTGACTTTCCTTTCTTTTCTTAAATTTTTAAATAAATTTATTTATTTATTTTTGGCTGCATTGGGTCTTCATTGCTGTGCACGGGCTTTCTCTAGTTGTGGCGAGCAGGCACTACTCTTCCTTGCAGTGTACGGGCTTCTCTTGTTGTGGAGCACGGGCTCTAGGCACATGGGCTTCAGTAGTTGTGGAGCACGGGCTCAGTAGTTGTGGCGCACGGGCTTAGTTGCTCCGCAGCATGTGGGATCTTCCTGGAGCAGGGCTCGAACCCGTGTCCCCTGCATTGGCAGGCGGATTCTTAACCACTGCGCTACCAGAGAAGTCCCTCCTTCTTATATACAAGAGAGGAACTGTCTTTTTCGTAACAGATTGTTTGGTTGAGTAGCCACATCTTTCCCCCCTGTCCAGTTTATAGAGGATTTTAAAGGGTCAGGAAAATTGGAATAGAAGCTGGGCAAATACAGATTTTCCTTTTACTCAGGAATACTTATTATAAAGTGGGACTGAGTGGTCTTCTCCCATTCAGAGAGTGAGATGGGCAGAAAGAAGTGGATTGGAGAAAGCAGGGGAGAGGGTGCTCTAAAGGAAGTTTTTGGGGGACTGAAGATGGAAGTATAAGAAAAAAGTGCACGCTAAGAGTTAAATCATTTTTATGTGTTGCCCATGTAATTTCATGAATTACAGAGAGATATAGTGAATTAATTTTAGTCAGTATATGTTTTAGCTTGCAGTATTTAAAGAAAAATTCAGATTACGTTTCACCTTTAGAATTCTAATCGTTTTTTATTTATTTTTATTTATTTATTTATTTATCTTATAGATTTTATTTATTTATTTATTGGCTGCGTTGGGTCTTCCGTTGCTGTGCGCAGGCTTTCTCTAGTTGCGGCGAGTGGGGGCTACTCTTCGTTGCGGTGTGAGGGCTTCTCATTGCAGTGGCTTCTCTTGCTGCGGAGCACGGGCTCTAGGCATGCAGGCTTCAGTAGTTGTGGCACGCAGGCTCAGTAGTTGTGGCTTGCAGGCTCTAGAGCGCAGGCTCAGTAGTTGTGGCACACGGGCTTAGTTGCTCTGCAGCATGTGGGATCTTCCTGGACCAGGGCTCGAACCCGTGTCCCCTGCTTTGGCAGGCGGATTCTTAACCACTGCGCCACCAGGGAAGCCCTCAAATTTTTTTTTATATCATAAATAGTTTTTTTAAAAATAGAACCATCCTATTACAGAGAGGAGGAGGGTAGTAATCTTTTTTCACCTATAAGGACAGTCTCCTAATACTTGTGATGTATTTAAATCTGTCTTTAGTCTATTTTAAATCTATGTCAAGTCTCCTGTTGCATATTCCAGTTATACTTATTCCAGTTGTAATTTATTTTATAATTAGTTATTTATTGTCTGTCTCCCTTCCCAGAATGTAGGCTCCTTGAGGATCAGGGTTGTCTATCTACTGCACGATATCCCTAGTGCTTGGCATAGTGCCTTGTATATAGTAGATGGTCAATCGGTATTTGTTGGTTGAATAAATGAATCTTAGGATTGGCACTTTAAAGAAATACTAGGAATACAGATAAAGAAATCAAGAAGTTTAGTAAATTAGATTGCACAAACAGTAGTTTTGTTATTACAGTAGTCTTTTCCATTTTGATTTTTTTTCTTATTTTTTCTTCCAGTTTTATTGCAATGTAATTGACATACAGCACTGTATAAGTTTAAAGGTGTACAGCATAGTGATCTGACTTACATACACCATGAAGTGATTACCACAATAAATTTAGTGAACATCCAATATCTCAGAGATACAAAATAAATGAAAAAAGAAAGAAGTATTTGGCTGGGGGTAGCTGCTTTACATGCAAGTGTAATATAAATTCACTGAGATGCTATACATCAAATCCCAGATAAGGTATGTTTTTTTAGCCTTGAGGGGCGAGAGATTGCCCAAAGTCTAAATACAGCAGATAACATCAGGCCATCTGTTTATTTGATGCAGATTTTTTAGCTATGTAGAAATGGGAACAATACTGATGGTCGATTTATGTTTTTCCAGTCTATCAGACTTTTTTCTTCTTCCCAGGGATTGAGGTTCTGAATAAGCCATTTCATTTTGTGTTAAAAAGCAAACACACACACACACACACACAAAAGCAAACACAGAACTCCCTTCCAGATGCTATTCGAGGTTACTATAGAAAAGCTTTTATATATATATATATATAACAAGGGACTTATCTGTGACTGTGAATTTTTTATATATATTTAAATGTAATTTAATTAAATGTCACATACTTTTACGTTCCCAGAAATGATCACTTCATCTTAATGAAGGAAATGGAAACTATTATGACTTAAGTCTTCATTCTGTGATATGTGTGTTTGAACAAGTTTAGGCAAACAGCAGAGATTTAAAAGTCCTACCCCCAAACCTATGGCATTTTGAAAATGCTAAGGCCAACTTGATTCTCCATCTGCAGTTCAATATGAACCACCAAAATTTAGTCCAATTAGTCCTTCAACTCCAAATAATCATACTAATAAAGTTCTGAAAAGCAGCCCTAAATAAAGTTCTGGAAAGCAGTCCTAAATAAAGTCATGACTTTTTTTGTTACCTAAATCTGGAGTCTTCAAAGGGATATATCGATAGTAATATTAATAATGACTAACATTTAATAAGCAATTGTGTATCCTAAGCACTTTATATCATTATCCTGTTTAATCTTCACAACTACTGAACTGGATAGTATCCTTGTACAGGAGAGGGAGCTGAGTCTTAGGTTAAATAACTTGCTTAGGGTCACACATCTATGAAGTGGCGAAGCCAGCCTAGTAATGGTAAGACTCCCTGTTTTAGTCAGGTATATGGGCAGGATAGTGTTCTCCCCTCAAACTAATGGAAAAAAACAACATGTAGGGGCTTCCCTGGTGTCGCAGTGGTTGAGAATCTGCCTGCCAATGCAGGGGACACGGGTTCGAGCCCTGGTCTGGGAAGATCCCACATGCCGCAGAGCAACTAGGCCCGTGAGCCACAACTACTGAGCCTGCGCATCTGGAGCCTGTGCTCCGCAACAAGAGAGGCCGCGACAGTGAGAGGCCTGCGCACCGTGATGAAGAGTGGCCCCCGCTTGCCACAACTAGAGAAAGCCCTTGCACAGAAACGAAGACTCAACACAGCCAAAAGATAAATAAATAAATAAACAAATTAATTAATTTAAAGAAAAAGAAAAACAACATGTATAAAATCAAAGCTTTAAGATGAGTCAGTCTCTTATGCTAGTTTCTGAATTGATACTACCAGCTTGCTTTTTATTTTCCTTGAGAACCCATTTCCCTATAAGCCCTGAGTACTTTTGCTCTATCAGACACTTTTATCTGCTTGGCTGAATGGCTGGAAGAATGGGAGATTTCCAGTGGAATGTTGTAATAAGTCATGACATGACACAGTGTGGCAACATTAGGCATCATAAAATGTAACAGCTCTGTGTATCTGCTCTTCAGTGAGCACCTTGCTCCTGAGCCCTGGCGTACGGAAGTCCAAGTTCGCGCACCTCTCATTCAGCATCAGCACTTTTATTTTTAACTCAGAGTGGGTAGTTCCTTTCTACCTCTGGGTTATGGGTCACTACATTTGAGTGCTTCCAAAGGATAGTTTTAAGAAACTCAGATTATTTAAATCTTTTAATGTTGGGGTGCTGTCAGAATTAAAATGTAATTTCTTCTGCAGGTGACTTAGATCAGCAGTTTTTCCCTATGTTTACAGTTGTTGCCAGGACAAAGCTCATTCTCTTACCTTTTAAAAAAGAGGTATTTGAATTACATTATTAGATTCTTTTTTTTCTAAATATTGAAAATTTCTATAATGAATAGTATTTTCGTTCAATACTTTTTTTGTAATTACTCAATTTAAAAAGTTATTCTGAATAAAACACACATTCTTATTTTTTATTTGAAAGAATGTGTCTTGACACTATTATAATCAGCATAAAGTTGTTTTCAATATAAGAAAGACTGTTGGGTTATTAGAGGTAGAGTTAAGGTATCTATATAAATAAAGTGGAATTCATATTTTGTAGAGCTTTCTTGTCTATAAAACACATTTACGATTTTGAATCACTTGGTACCACATTGTGTTTATGCTTTGACCAAGCGTTCATTGAAAGGATGGAAAGCAGTTGACACCCAGTGCTTTTCAGGGGGATACACTGAGTCTCCCCTAACCACCTCCACGTGTTTCTCAACACATACCCAGGGCACTCTTGACAAGAGTTCATGCTTTACATTCATAGAATAACACAGTTCAAACACACAGTAAAGGGTTCTTCTAGACTTGTGTTCAATTCAGTTGACAGGGATTATGAGAAAAGATAAGTCTGGTTTGAAAACCACATCCATTTTTTATAACAATATTATTATGAAGAACATATGGTTTGAAATTATTTCCTATGTTCTATGATTGTTGATGTAATAAGATAACACTGGGGGAAGAACACTGTTGCGAGTTGCCCTTTTTTGCCAGTTAGAATATGGCAAATTTTTATGTAGAAAGTGGGAATCAAATTGCTTCCCTCCTTGACTCTCCTGAAAGAAGGGAGGTACCCAGATGCCTAGCAGATACTGTTTGAATTGCTGCTGGAGGAGAGTACAAAGTGATCTATGGAGAATATGGGCAAACTCTGTTCTTGTCTTATTTGTTACTGGTAAATCCCTCCTCTACCTGGTGAGCACTCAGAATAAATTGTGTTGCTGGCTTATTCCGGGGGGTGAATTACTAATCTCAGCATTCAGAGAATTCTTGGTAGTCTTGCCCTTAGTCATATTTAGTGCTCGGAGATTCCGTGTGCTGTTGAAGAGCCTGTATGTACGTATACAAGTGTTCTTTGCCAATTTCAAAGAAAATTTCTTAAAATTTCATAGTGTGGAGTCCAGAACACCTTAGCAGCGTCCCTTCAACAACCTGCCCAACCTGTAGCTGAGGATACCTCCATGAGCCCTCGACAGCGCCGGGCCCAGCAGCAGGGTCAGAGAAGGTCGTCTACTTCACCAGCTGTGACCCAGGGCCGGCCGCCAAGAGACCACCACACTGATCATGGCGGATCCGCTGTACTGATTGTCATCTTGACTTTGGCATTGGCAGCTCTTATATTCCGACGAATATATCTGGCCAATGAGTACATATTTGACTTTGAGTTATAATATTGTTTTGTGTCTTAAGAGCTGTGACTCAGCTACTTCATTAAACATTCTGCATTGGGTATAATCTAAGAATTGTTTACAAAAAGATTATTTTGTATTTACCCTTCATTCCTTTTTTGATCCTTATAATTCAGTATAAATATAGCTAGACATTCAGACTGTGTCCTGCTTAGTATAAGGGGCTGGAAGTCAAAGTCCCTTGTCTCTCTGTGTGACCTGCTTTACAGGGAAATAACTTATTGTTGTTTCTCATGCCTCAGCTTCTCTTTATGGAAATTTGTGATACTTTTCTGTATAGCCCTTTAAAATTTTTGGATAAAAAATGGTATTTTAAGTTCCAATGAGTATTACTAGTTACTCAGTACCATTTATTGAGTTCTCTGTTTCTACTTAATGTAGAATGATATAGGGATAAGAGTTGAAAAAAAAGGGAAAATAAAACCCCTCAAATAGCTTGCTTAAAATGTATGCATATGAGACATACTGGAATTGCCCATTCTGTGACTGACTTTGTGTCCTAAACATTCTTCGGTGAAAGTAAACTATTTTGGTCAAACATTTCTGAGGAAATGAGATTACATCATTATTATTGGATGTTACTTGAAGAGGGAATAATGCTTTGTAACCACTTTGATATGCTGTTATCCCCTTCTCTCCAGTTCTCACACAAGATTTTAAAAGAAAGAAGGAAAACAACCCTCCATAGAGCTTTGATTTAAGGAAGGAAGGATCCAAGCCAGGAAATTGCTTGATTTTCCTCCACAAGTTAAATGGGAGGATCTTAAGATTTGAATGTTTGCTGTACTTTGAACTGTATATCTTTTGAGTTGTATTATATGCCTAGCTTTATAATCACTATAAATTTAATTATTCCAGGAATATCATAATATTGAAATATTTCATGTACCATTTTAATACAAAAGCTCAGGGCCCATGTAACAGTGATAGAAATTAGAACTGCCCACCTAATCAAAGCCCAAGAGATAATTTTCGGCGCAAAATCAATATATCAATATATATCAATATATTTATTGATATATTGATCAATAAATCCGTATATAACTTAGTGCTAGCTAGCTCCACAGACTCTAGTAGGTAACTTTATCATCATAAATAATGCCTGGTGAGAACATATAATCACGGAAAAACGTTACCTTCAGCATGTTCAGGAGCAGCATTGAGGGCACTCTTGAGAGTATTGTTAATGAAGATTTAATTTTTAAATACAAGCAGTCCCCAGCTTTCAAATAGGTTATGCTCTAAAAGTGCATTTGTAAGTTATTATTATTTTTTTTTTAATGACTCAGTGTTGTAAATCATGTTTAGGTTCTAGACAAGGCCACATTAGACAAGATCCATTAGTCCATAATGTATCTTGAATACTTTGGGGAATGGTATTTATAAAGTCCTTATGTAACTTTGATTAACTGAAATTATGGGCAAGATAGAAACAATTTGTAAAATGATTTTAAAGGCAAATTTAATTTTTACTCCTTGTCTGATAGGATTTTGGTTCTATGAACTATCAGACACAATTTGTTTTCATCTTATAGCCAGTTATGTCTGCATCTAAAGTAAGAACGTATTGTATACTATTATATAATACACAGTTTTCTTAAATTTTAATAAATTAGCATTTTTAAAGTGTTTACAGATTGTTTCTCTTATATCTACAGCTGAAGTTGGTAAAGTCTAAAAGGCCCAAGGACTTTATGAAGACCTCGCATATCAGGAAAATTACAGGTTACCATTTTATAACTTTATTGCCATGAGAAAATACATTCTGAAGTCTTGGTTTGGAATGTAAAATATTAGAAATATTGGTTCAGTGGTCAGTGGTCTCCTAGCAAGAGGTCACTGACTCACGGGGGGAGGACCAGGTAATGTTATCACCTGAGAAGAAGGAAATCCCCATTCTCTCAGCCTATCCTGAGGTTAATCGTGTGCTGGGAACAATCTTCCCTCCATTTCCTCTCCGTCACACTGAGCCAGCCTCGATCTATGTGATCTCGTTGCATGTTTCCATGGAGTGTGTCTATACTTTAAAACTGATTAAGCCAAGAAGATTTCACATTCTGCAGATCTTCCTCTATCTGAGTTGCCTCTCTTCTTTCACCCATCAACAGCCAGGCCATCTCCTTCTTTGTTCCAGTTTTTTTTTTTTTTTTTTTTAACCACCTGATACATGTTATCTGAAAGTGGCATATCTTTTGCTTCTTCCCTTTCAGCTCACTTTGCTACCTAAAACTCCTTAAGTTGTCAATCTGGCCCCCATTGCGGAGTTAATGAACAAAACTGGTCTTTGGAGCCATTCTTACATCCCGGTAAAGGGCCTCTTCAGAAAACTATTATTTTTAAAGCCCCAATTTAACCCCTTATTTACAGCATAAGGCCAAAACCGGATGTGTGATCTGGTAGGTAAAGGCTTAGGACTCCTTCCTCCAATCCTCAGATTTAGGTAACTCATGGCTTTTCCTTTGACCAACGTAGCACATATCAAGGTAGTTAAAATAGCATGCTTGAAAAAATATATAATGTCTGTTTCACCTGTAACTGTTTAAACCAATGAAACCTTTCAAATTTTATGTATTGTGGGGCTTTTATGTAGCACTTTATATTTTCATGCTGCTTATAGTTTTATTCTACTGAAATAAATGAATTTCATCAAAATTCTCAACTACTTTTTTTTAAAAACCTTTAAAAATTGTTTATTATTTTGACTATGAAAACATAAAATTTCCTATTTCAGGAGAATAAGAAATCATTTTGTTCTTTTTGGCTGTGAATAAACTTTCTGGTACTTCAAGACCTCCCATTTTTATAGAGCAGAATCAGTAAACAGGCAGACCTCACACAGTTGGACTTAGTTGTGCAGAAACCTAGGCTGAAGTACTGAAAAGCCTATATTGTTTTATTACTTGCAAAGAAGTATATGAAAGGTGAATGCATTTAGTGAACCTGAGTTTTAACAAAGAATAATGTGTACATTAACGTGTACTCTGGGAATTCCCTGGAGGTCCTGTGGTTAGGACTCTGCGCTTTCACTGTCCAGGGCCCGGGTTCAATCCCTGGTCAGGGAACTAAGATCCTGCAAGCCATGCGGTGCAGCCAAAAAAAAAAAGTGTACTCTTAACAGCCATTGTAGGAGGCTATAATTGCTCCAAAGCTATTTGGAATGCCTCTTTAAAAGTTGCCTTCAGAACTAGTTTGAGCTGCTCAGTAAAACCAGTGACTTTATTCATACCTGCTTTTGAATTCTTTATGTCATTTGGTCTTATCTTCTGTTCATTGTACCTCCTTGAATATTCTCTTGCATTTTTCCACTTCTCTTCATGCTCACTGCCACTAATTAGCCATCATCTCCTCTCAACTAGTGCAATTATCTCTAACAAGTCTCCATTCCTGCCCCACTCTGCACACTGCAGCTGGAGTCTTCTCTAGCGTGTGGTACAGATCTGATCCCGTCTCTCCCATTGCCCTTAAAATAGGCCTGAACCCTTGATGTAGGACACAAGGCTGTGTGTGACCAGAGTCCCACCTAGCTCTGGCCTAATCTGGCTGCAGATGCTTACTGGGGCCTTTCCACAGCTCTTAACTTGAGCCAATGGGGCCGATCCTCTGTCCTGAGAAATAAACAAATGTTAAAGTTATACACCCACTGCCTCATACCACATGCAAAATTAACCCAAAATGGATCTAAAACCTTAATGTAAGGGCAAAAACTCTTAGAAGAAAACATTGTCAATTTTTGTGACCAGGGGTTAAGCAATGGTTTCTTAGATACGAGATCAAAAGCACAAGCCACCAAAGAAAAAGTAGATAAATTATATTTCATCAAAATGAAAAACCTTTTGTGTTTCAAGGAACATCGTTAATAAAGTGAAAACACAGAATGGGAGAAAATATTTGCAGATCATATATCTGATAAGAGACTTGTATCGAGACTAAAGAACTCATAACTCAATAATAAAAAAGATAAATGACCTGGTTGAGAAGTGGCAAAGGATTTGAATAGACATTTGTACAAAGAAATACATGAATCATTAGTCATTAGGGAAATGCACATCAAAACTACAGTGCGATACCACTTCACACCCACTGTGATGGCTAGAGGGTACATTGCTGGTGAGAATGTATTGATAAAATGGTGCAGCCCCTTTGAAAAACCTTCTGGTAGTTCCTCAAAAAGTTAAACATCGAGTTACCATGTGACCCAACAATACACCCAGGTATATATCCAAGACAAATGAAAACATGTACACACAAACTTGTACATGAATATTCATAGCATTATTGTTAATAGCCCAAAACTGGAAACTCAAATGTCCATCAACTGACGAATGGATAAACAAGATGTGTTATATCTATACAATGGAATATTATTTGGCAATAAAAAGAAATGAAGTTATAATACATGCTTCAACATGGATGAATCTTGAAAACATACCAAGTGAAGCCAGACACAAAAGGCTACATATTGCATGATGTATATGTATGTGCACAAAACTAAAAACCCCATTTTAAAGGGGTAAATTTATGGTATGTGAATGATATTTCAATAAAGCCATTATAAAAAAAAAAAGTTACACTTATCTCCAACTGATTTTTCTC
Source organism: Balaenoptera acutorostrata (assembly GCF_949987535.1). Taxonomy (NCBI): domain Eukaryota; kingdom Metazoa; phylum Chordata; class Mammalia; order Artiodactyla; family Balaenopteridae; genus Balaenoptera; species Balaenoptera acutorostrata. The sequence goes on from NC_080077.1 coordinate 69,660,266, forward strand.
CCTACTGTAATCACAATAATTGAACTACTAAAAGTAAGATTTAAAGAAAAAATTGGTAGGATCTAAAGTTACATCTGGAGTGCAACAAAACAAATATTTCTTTAAAACCAACAGTATCCATGCAAAATTCTAGGGTTCCAGTCAGTCAGCCCTTGATGGGCCTGGTCCAAATGGAAGACAGCAAAAGAGATCTTTTGAACAAAGTTTATGGAAAAGAACTTTCATAAGTCTCATGTCTTCCTCACTAAATCTTTGGCAGGAATGAGACTTTTAAACAAATTACCTGGATAATTCCAAGGAGTGGCCAGATTTGGGAACCACTGAGTCAGTCCCCGTACTAAATAACTCCGTTTCCCAGATTCCTATTTAATTCATTGCAATTTGGCTTCTTCCACATCGCACAACTAAAACTACAGTTTATTGAAGTTAGGAGCAATGTTCTGGTTCTCAGGTCCAGGAACATGTTTTGTGTACTTACTTCTTCCCAGCACTGACTGTTAACTATCCCCCTCCTGAAACTCCTTTGGTTTTCGTAGTCAACATCTCTGCTGGTTTTTCTATGCCTGTGTTCTGGCTGCCCACCCAGCCTTTAAGAGTACAAAGTCTCTGGGATTCTGTACTTGGACTCTGACTTCTTCTGTTCCTGGGAAGATCTCATCTTTTCCTGTGATTAAACTACCACCATTACACTGATGGTTCCTCATCTATTTCTTCAATCCAGACCTTTCTCCTGAGTTCCAGGCTCATACTCCAGCTGCCTACTGGGCATCCGGAGGTCCCATGACGCCTCAAACTCCATAAGTCAAAATTTATCTCATCCTCCCCCCCACCACCCCACCAAACTTGTCCACCTCTCAGGGACATCGGATAATGGTGGTACCAACCCACCAGACCTGCCTCCAAACCAGGGTCCTAGCATTCATTGTGTTCTCTCACCTCCTACTCTATTCAGTCACCATGTATATTCTCCTTCGGTGATAACTTGACTGTCACATTCTTCTGTCTTCCCTCTTCTTCTCCTTCCCTCTTCCCATCCCTTAGGGCAGGGCCTCATCCTCTTTTAACATAGTCAAAAGAGATCAATCAGTTGGGTCTTCTCTGACCCAACTGATCCCACTTAGGAATTCCTGAAAAAATAAAGTGGATCATATCATTCTACTTTGCTTAAAGGGATCAAAAGAGCTTCTCTTGATTCTTTCTTACATAAGAAAACCCTAATTCTGTTTCAGTTTTAGCTATTGCTCCTTCTGACCTCCACATCCTCATCTCCCTATGTCTCTACCACACTCATCATCTCCATTCCCAGGACACAGCAAGCAAGCAATTTGTAGTTTTTAAACATTTTCTTCTGCAGAGTAGATGAAACATAACCACATGTGTCTTTTCACTTCTAATGTTCATAATTCCATATCCCAGAATAGGAATCAAGCCTCATTTATGATGACATTATACATTTTTTTAACATCTTCACTGGAGTATAATTGCTTTACAATGGTGTGTTAGTTTCTGCTTTATAACAAAGTGAATCAGCAATGACAGTATACATTTTAGGATGAAAGACCAACAATCTAGTGCTCATGCTAGGAAGAAGAGCTTACATAATCACGAATTCTCCTTTGGTTTATGCTTTCCTTCAAAATCAAAATATGTTTTATGTTTTGATAAGATGTGTTTTCATTGAAAAAAAAAAAAAAAGGTGTGTATTTGGGGGAAAAGCAAGCACCCTTGGCCATAGGTGAAGCACAGGCTCTTAGCTCAAGAAATAAAGCAACCCTGTGGAAACAGGTCATTTGCGTGTTTACTCAGCATTTCCGGGGCACATTCAGGTGCCCATCTCCATGTCTATAAGTCTTCCCTGCAAATCCACTCAGAATCCAACCTGCTCCCTGGCGGATGTGACAGACTGGTTTTATATCGCCAGAGAGATGGATTAATGATCTCAGCAAAAAGCTGGCATGTCCAAGAGATTTAATTTTTTTTTTTTTTTATATAACAGTTTTAGCCAAAGCTGTTCTAGGACTCAGCGGAAGCTGAGCTTCACAGGAGAACCAACTTACTGACTAATAGCCAATCACTAAGTAGCGGGGAAGGCAAAGCCTTGGTGTTTGTGTCATGGCCCGAGGGGGTGGGAAGTAGGGTGGCACAAGCATCAGTATCAGTATTAAATCGGGAAACTCAGCCTGGCCAGCCATGCCCTCCTTGCTGCCCTGGCTCGAGGCAGAAGACCAAGTCAATGGTTAAGCCTGGGGGGATCTGCCCCGCTGCAGGTTACTGGAAAGCAGCTTGCGGCATCACAGACATTCACAGGATGCCTTATTTTTCAAGACTCATTTTGTTCTTGTTTTGCCTGATGGTTCTTGTGGAGAGCAGAAAGCCCAAGAAGAGGAGATGGACAGGGCAGCTGGAAACATCCAAGCCAAGGTAAAGTTGTGGGCAGGAGGGGAGGGAGGTGATTCGTGGTGGCAGTGACACACAGTGGGACAGCTCCCGGGAGGGCTAGGGGTTAGATCGTCCGTCCTACTGGAATCTGTTTTCCAGCCGGGGGTAGATAGGACCTCACCCTCACCCAACACAGCCTCTCCCTGGGCACAAATACACTATTGTGTCACCAGTAGCGAGAGAGGGGAGCTAGACCAGG